>NC_069368.1:50460000-51710000 GCF_021730395.1 Mercenaria mercenaria
AAATCTCACAGGGGTCCGTAACGGAGCAAGGGTATTATGGAGATTTTTAGAACTTTACAAGTCATGCAAACGGTCCTTTTTGATCTTGTCTAAAAGTGTCGGTATATGCCTCGGATGTTAGATATTTCTGTATTTGAGAGCTGCAAACCTAGACATTTCAGAAATAGTTTCAAAATGAATTCTGTATAATAAATGTTGATTCTACGGAAGCGTAAAAGGGCCATCAGACGCTAATACGTTTTATTACTTTACAGGCACGAAAAGAAGGTATAATGCCCAATTCTTCCTCATTATATTTATCCCATATTTTTTGTTGCAAATACATTCATGATACTTTCAATCCTGATCATAGGTGTATTACTGTTTGTCAGTTGTATTATACCAATTTGTATTATACATGTACGAATGTTTTTATGAAGAAATCAACATAATGACCCTGTAAGCCCAGTAGGAAGAGCTGATGTCATCCAGTAAACCTGTGACAAGCTCAATCACATACAAGATAAATGTGCTCCTTGGTAACCTGTTGGAAGGCACTGAATGTCTGACGTTGGTACACCTATATACTTGCTTCTGGGAAGTATGATTAACTTCCAGTGTTGTCTGTTTTGAAATTTTTGTTTCACTTTTTTTTTCCTGAAGATAAAATGTTTCGCGTTATTACCTTGTAATGCACTGTGTCTTGTAATATACTTAACATACTTTAAACTCCATTGACAAACTTATCCATTTACTTCTGAGTTGTCATATAAGGCCTATATGGATAAATTCTGTCAAAACTGTATGCCACATATACATGACAATATGATTTTGATCCATTTTAATTGTCAAAGTGATTAAGGTGTCAGTTGTTCTGCCAGGAGGTAGTTGGTTTAACCCAATTCAGGGGTTCTGACCATGTACCGTATACTTGTTTTATTCTAGAGAAGTTCAAGTAGGCTTTAAACTATCTTTCCAAACTGAATTACTGTAAAAGCAGAAATTTACGCGAGGGTTTAATTTTCCACTATATTCGCGAAGACCTACATCTTGTAAAATTAATCATCGTGTAAATATTCACTTTAAGTATATTCAAATTGGATACCATTTTTTACAATTCGTGAATATTAAACCTCTCGAACATACTCAGAATTTCATATTCTCTCAATTTTGACCTAGCGAAAATATGCATGTGCTTTTACGGTAGTGTAAATGGTTTTAAACTGACTGCAGATGAGCAGAAATTTTTATTTTAGTCTGATGTGTTCTTAACCCTTACCCTGCTAAATTTCTATAATGAACTTGTTCATCTTTCAATTTGGACTGTACCATTAACTGTTAAAAGGGGTGCTTACCAAAAAAAGATACTGACTGAATGGCGAACAGTGCAGGTCTTGATCAGAAAGGCAGAATCAGTTGTGTCAAATATGATAAGGGTTAATGCCAGTTTTTCAAGAACAAGACTTACTTTTATTTAAGTCTGTGTCATCCAATGTAACATGGCTGAATACAGTTTGGATGATCATATCAACTGTAATATTTCCTTCATCGGAAAAATATTTATTTTGTGCTATTATTGGCATGAAAAATTCATGATTTTTTACAATGTTAGCAACACTCCTATTAAACTACATTATGAGACTGAGCTTAAATTTGCAAATTAACTTTATGTGTTTCATGTATCCAAAGTGTTTAGACCCAGTCTATCTATAAAGATTCAATTAGCATGGGACTGGTTTTACATTTGGCCTAACTTGATTTTTTGAATGAAATAGTAGTTTAATTTTGAAGGCCTGTAAATCAGTTGGTTATTTATAATCCTGATATCCATAGGGATTTTTGCGAATGAGCAAATTCTGTGTACTAATATTGGATACGCAAATTAGATTTCCTGGTACCAGAGGAGTCATTCACAAGTGAAGTGACAAGTGTCCCTTGTTCCCTTAAGCAAAGCTAGGTGGTAGAAAAAATATTTGTCATTAAGTCTCACTGTAACGTGAATATAAAGACAAGTAAGGCGTTTCAAAGATTTTAACACAAACGAAATAAAAAAAAAATGTGCCTCCACCTATCAACCACCTTTACTTGTAAGCAAGTTTGGTAATTCGAGCGATGAAAGGAAAAAAGGGTCCAAGTGCATATAGTTAAAGAAGCACTTAGACTACTATGCATGGGCGAACGAAGAAGAAGACTACTTTCGCATTCATCCCACGGTACCAAAGTTGAAATAAATAATGTGCATCGATCTGTCTTTAGTACATAGTACGTCAGCTTTTCACTGGAGATTGCATTTCAAGGAAAATGGCTCATTTTCAGAGTAAAAAGACATAAGTTAAATAGTTTTCCAGCTATCAACAAACTGTCCAATGGTCCTGCCTTTCGGTCCTTCCTGAAAGGCAGGTGATTTTACACAAGTTTGTTTAATTATCTCTACAATCGAATGAAATCTCCATGCTTATTGAGAAAATATCGAGAATAATCAACACTTCTGTCTTGTCATCTGGAGGCAGAATGTTGAAGTATTCTGCAATTTTTTTGGCTTAAATAGCAAATCCTTAAACGCCCTGAGGTAAAGTTCAAGTCCTTTAGAAAGAAGGCAAGCGCAAACAAAGAAGATTTTCAGTATGTGAAAAGTAAATAATCAAGTTCCTCAGGTTTGAAGTTGTTTTTTTTTTGTATTCCATGTCCAACCATTACTAAACGCATCAATACAATTCCCTCTCAAAAAAGACATGTACATAAATTATTTCTTTAGGCTCCGCCTACCAGCGATTATCATCAACCTTTTAATAGATGTATGTTATCTCTAAACCATGTTTGAAGAGGGCTTTAGATAAAACAGCTTATCATCTTACCCCATGCACTAGAGAGACAAGGCAATTCTCTTGTACAATGTTAAACCTATCATATCTTAGAGTAAACACTTGCAGCTCAAATATTTGTCACAGTAAATATTGACTAGTATCGGGTCAACATTTTATGTTTAGTTGTCGACACAGTTATTTTACTGATAAGAAAGGCAGATGTTTCGACTGTCTGGCCATCCCTTGCTCGTGTGTCATTTAATAAACCTTGTTTTTACCGATATATAGAGATCGCGGATAAGAATAAGAGCGGACGCAGTGGGCCAGTGGTAACACTGTCTGACTATGAAACAATGGTTCGTGATTTCGAGACCCCGCTCCTTCGACTAAAAAAATGATATTAACATTGGGATAATAGTCCCGTGTATGGGTGCTTTGCACCTGGCACGCTAAAGAACCAGGGACGCTTCTGGGATGGGACCGTCTTCTGTATCTTGCACTATCCTCCTACTAACATTACTAGAGTCGCCCATGTATGTTACCGGCGGCGACTATAAATACAGACAGACATAAAACTTGTTGTCGGAAACTTCAAGATCAAATATTCAGTTTGCCTTATTTTGGTGACAGCTTTTTTTCCGGAAGAAAGTTACATATTCAGCGTCTTAGGGACGTCCCTCGGTTCTATTGAAAGTGTACCATGCGTCATATTGGAACATTTGTTATAAAGACATTTTTGTTTTGTTAATTCCTAATCCCTGATGTCCAGTCTCCTAAAATAACGTGCAACTTCCGCGTGGATAAGCGGTACCATTAGGATTACATCCTTCGTGTGCATCAACTAGTCTGTGTTCAAACCCTATTTATTATTCGTACCAGTTGCTTAAATTGTATATATTTATGTTCCTTTCCATAAGGTTGTAAATAAAAAAAAACAATCTACCGAACTTGCGTCTTCTTTTAAGGTTAGTTTTGTTCTTCAAGGGTCAGCCTATTACAGTAATCCATAGGACAGTTTATCATTGAATTTTTGGATAGTCGCTGACCTCTGTCTTAGACGGACGGCAACTCTAAAATATCAGTCACCGGTAGGCCGAATGTGTAAGGCACAGAATAAGCAATATGTTTTAACTCCAGTTGTTTATGGTGACCTTTTTCTTCCAAAAAGTATCAGTTTTAGCAAAACGAGGTCGTTGTCAATGGATCATTGTCTATTCCCTCGGGGAACCATATTCGCACGTTTATAGCTCCTGCAGCAACAGAGGATAAATACAATTTTCATAAACGTTCGAACAGTTGATTACTCGGCTACAAGGTCGGCTTTCTGTAAAAACGATTAGCTAGTCAGCGGCCCTTATGACCCTAATCTGTGGCTCTGGTCTTTTTTTGAACAGTATCGGCATTCGCTTCGAAGACAAGAAAAATGACATATACACCTGCAGACAGTCTTAAGACAGCTCCTGGGTACCCAGGTCTGACAGGAATCTTGGTTTTTGGTTCAACAAGCACCTTTCCGATAAATTTCACAGGTCTGACCGCATTTTAGATTTGAAACTGCAATGCATGTATGATATACGATAGATAGCAAATAACCCATGGTACTCGGAAAGCTTAAATCCCGTTGTAATACCGACCCTTCCAAACGGACCGGAACAAAACCCTATTCTTCCATGAATCGGTATGTAACCAACTGCTCAAATTACCACGAAAGTAACTGTGACAATTTCCTTGTAGTTTATTTCGATATCACTTTAAGTAGCAAAAATTTTTCTCGAAAATCTGTCATATCTCTATTCTCTACTGGACTGAGCTTGCGGTTGCTGTTATTTTATAATATATATTTTAAAGGGGCTACGTGAGTTCCAGAGCTCTAATATTATTTCTTGCATGGGGGCTTCATACCTGGAACACGAAAGAACCAGGGGAACTTCAGGAACTGGACCGTCTTCTGTATCTACGGTCCTATCCTCAAACTAAAATTACTAAGTCTTCAGGGTGGCTCTTATAAGCCTAAACACTTGAAGAGACATGTATGAGTACAGCTTCCTGGAGGGTACCATGTACGAACCGTGCTCCGAGTACAGCTTCCTTAAGGGAGCCATGTACGAAACGTGCTACGAGTATAGCTTCCTGAAGGGAGCGCTGTACGAACCGTGCTCCGAGTACAGCTTCCTGGAGGGTGCCTTGTACGAACCGTGCTCCGAGTACAGCTTCCTGGAGGGAGTCATGTACGAACCGCCATGTACGAACCATGCTCCGAATACAGCCGTGTGTTTGGACACATTATTTTTCGATGAAGCGTTGGGATACAGGATTCAGAAAAAAGATATATGCTCTGTAAATGCATACCCTTCACCCCCACCCCCTCAACCCTTTCTTGTAGGTGAGTATCGCTCTTATTTTCAATGTTTTGCCCATTAAACCATACTTAGCGTAAAAAATGGACGTAATGAAAACTTTGAAAACAATAATGATAAAAAGAATACAAGGCAACATTTCATAATTCTCACAAAAATAAGTCAACTCGTAGATCTACCAGTACCTGTCTTTCCAATCATGCTGAATAAAGTAGGACTTCACGCCTACACCCTTTCGGAATAGACCGAGACGCGAAAAATCTACTATATCATGGTAAAATCATTTATTTCTTGTAATTATATGTGCTAGTTAAAAAAATGGGAAAAAAAGAAAAATTTCTGATTCCGCTGGGGATTGAACCCAGGACCTTCCGCGTGTTAAGCGGATGTGATAACCACTACACCACGGAATCAGTTGTCAAAATACTGAACAAAATCTAAATATAAACTTACTACAAACACACTTGTCATTCATATCGGCTTTCGTGTTAAAATTGGGCGTGTGCGCACGTGAACGAGTTTGATTGGCTAATTTTGTTTACACCATAAAAACCAATAACAAGCACGTTTACTTTGAAGATGGTGAATGGTTCAAATATGACAAAACGAATCAGCCAATCTTCTGCTAGCTCTCAAATTATAGTAATCGATTCAATTGAAACAGACGCGATCGATTTATGGTCGGATAGGAGATTTGTACATGAATAGACACAAAGCGAGCTGGGGCCATTAACATGCAAGGTCGTTATAAAATAAGATGCCAGAAATATTGCCCTGGGCCTGAGAAGTCTCGCGTGAATAAACATTAACCTTTGAACTGGAATGTTTTTATTTGAAAATATGACGTAATGTTTATTTCTGTTCGCAGTTAAAGCGGTATATATATTAACAAATCAATCACACATCGGTGGCTGATCTGGCTGACTGAATAATCTCTATTTTATCGTTTAATAGGCCTAGTTTTAACCATTACTTACACATTTTTGACAAAAGTACAATGTCACTCAAACGAAGTTAACAGGGATTGATAATATCACAATTATTTAAAGGATATAGATCTATTACAGATAGAGCTAGTGATGTTTTCGTTGAATGAAATCATTGTTCTGAGTTCATATGTAAAGGAATTTGAAAACGCCACTACTGACCAGGAAGAGATCTAAACAAATGCCCAGTTTTTAAATGTAAATGACTATTTTCCTGGGAACACAATAACTTTCCGCTTAGTTTTAACTGTCGTAGTTACATAAATTTACAACGCGCACAGTGTAAATCATCATGACTTGATACTAAGTTGCATTGTCCATGCCTGATACTATAATATTAACTCATTCGATACATGTATAATGTAACTTATCCAGTACATCTCACATTTTGGAAATAAAATAGGGATATTTGCACTGTATACATCTGGTCCAGCCTTGTCCATCAGACAAAAACTCATGTGAAACTCAAAGAAAACGGTATACCCTTGAAATTATAGTATACTAAAAATTAAAACCATTGCATTTTTTTGTATAATTTATTTTTTCCATAAGTGTTCAAAGATACATGTTAGGTCAATGTATTTTGCGTATCTTATCCGGATATCACAGCCCTATATATGTGACTTTCTCCGTTATATTTTGTCTTCAACTTAAACTCTTTACAAAGCACTGGTCGTTGTAGACTACTACCCCTCATAGTATAGACCCTGCAGGGTCTGTGACATCAAATGCTGTGTCATGTCGTCATCAATGAAAAAATATATACAACACATATACACGTTCAAAAGTGCTTTCAATAATACTTTCCAAAGGTACCCAAGCGAAACCGCCTTTTTACCATTAAAAAAAAAACATTAAAGTCCCATTATTACTCTGAAATAGCATTATTTTCCTTAGAAGGAAGACCAAACAACACATTAAAAAACTTTTGGGATATCATATCATATATCGTATTGCTCTATGTTTTCATATATAAAGGGATGTGTTGGTCAGTTTGTGAATTGTTAAAAAAAAAGTCAGCATGTCAGCTTCCCTAAACTTAAAAGGAAGAGAGTTCCAAAGCTCTGAGGTTGTGAACGAAAAGGTGTAATTCCCATACATCACGGTTTTAGCCTTTGGCACAACAAATGGTAACATTTCTTATGATCTTATGTTTTAACCGGTCTGTGCCCTTAAGTGTTCTGGATAACAAAGCATTACAGTAGTCAAATCGTAAGGAAATCAGACAAGGGACTTTTTGGCATCAGTGGTAAGAGACACGTAGTGACCTGTACACTATCCAGCCCTGCACAGAATGTTAACTTGTTGTTCCATACCCATATTAGATTATTGTACTGCACCAAATTTCTTGACAAAAGTTTGTTGATTTTATCACACAGTCACTGACCTTCACCGAAATGTCATCAATGTGCATTAAAGTTATGCTTTGATGCGGACAACATTACTGCATTGAGCTTCAGCATGTTGCAATGCATCTACGAGACAATTTCTGCGAGACTACACTAAATGCGGCGTAATGCCCCGTTTCTAGTTTCTACTGGCCTAAAAGAGAGCCGTCGTCGTAGAAATAATGAAGTAGTCGGTGACGTCTATACATGACACTCACGGGATCAGTGTACATTTTGTAGCGAGACCCAGTACGGATCCCTGAGAAACACCACAGGCGTCGACAGCTGACAGTCAACGTACACAGTTTGATAGCAATCACTTAGATATTACAATATCCATGTACATGCTTTGTCTGTTACTTCGAAATGGTGTTCGAGGCGATGTAACAGTGTTTAATAGCCAATAATATCGAAAGCTGCAGAAAGATCGAACATACAGAATTTTGGTGGAGAGAACGGATGACATCAGATCTATACCTTCAGTTGAGTGAAACTTTCTGCACGCGAACTGTAGTCCCTCATGAAATTTGTTTTCATTCAAATACCGCTGTAGACGCGAGGCTTCGCCATTTAATGATCGGGAGATTGGACACAAACCTATAGTTTCTGAACATATCTATTTTCAAGACCTGGTTTCTTACAGAGGGTCTTATCCTCGAACTAATAATGTTATATCATGTTTGTGTGTATAAACAGTAATGTTTGTTAGATTTGAAATAAACGCCTAATACATGTAAAGTTATGTACAGTATACTGTAAATATGTGTCAGGAAGGTTTTTTTAACAAATGACTGTTAAGGCCCTAAATGACATTTGATTGTCAATGTAGTTCTGCAAAATCTGTTAGTATATACATTTTGTCAAGTTCGGGATTTTCTGCAGTCTAAAAATAAATTATTTTGGCGGAAGATGAGCATTAAACCCCTTTAGAAAATATTGAGAGCCTTGTTTGTTCAAAACGATACAGTGATAAAATACGGAGCAATAACTTTGAAGTATTAGTCGTGACAAACTACTGCAAATAAGTGATAACAATAACTTAATGTACTGTTTGTGATGTGATACTGCTTATAAGTGATAACGATAGTGTAATGTTTCGTGATGAATTTCTGCTTATAAGCGATATCTGTAACTTTGTGTATTGTTCGCGATAAATAGGGCCTACTGTTTATAAAGATTAATGATAACCATAAATTAGATAAAGTGTGCTTATCAATGAAAACCATTACTTTATGTATTGTGTTCGTAACAAAATACTGCTTATTAGTGATAACGATAACTTAAGGGTATAATTGTTCATGACAAAATACTGGTTATTAGTGATAATAATAACTTAACGTATTCTTCGGGATAAAAATAACTTCAGGTATTGTTCGTGACAAAGTACTGTCAATGAGTGATAACGATCGCTGAAAGTATTTTTCATAATAAACTACTGATTATTAGTGATAACAATAACTTAGTGTAATCTTCTGTATTGTTCGTTATTAATTACTGATTACTAAGTTTTAGCGATAACTTCACTTTAATGAATTGTTCGTGATAAAAAATAAGTTTTATATTTTGCGTGACGAAGTTCTACCAATTAATAACAATAACTTTAATAATTGAAACTGATAATGATAACTTTGTTTAACGTTCGTTATGAAATACTACATATTTATACTAGTAGTAATTACAATAACTTTATGTATTTTTCGTGATAAAATACCTCTTATCAGTGACAATGATAACTTTGTGTAATGTCCGTGATGAAATACTACATATTAGTAATTACAATAACTTAATATATTGTTCGTGATAGTGTTCTGCTTATTAATGATAACGATAACTTAATGAATTCTCAGTGACACAATACTGCTTATTAGTGACAACAATAACTTGAAGTACTGTTCGTGATAAAATACTGATTTTTTATGATAACGTTGTTTTTATTTTTGTTGTTGTTTTTTTTTTTTTCATTTTATGTGATAAAATACTGCCAATGAGTGATAATAATAACTTGCTACATTTTCGTGATATGAGTATGCACGAGGTGAGGGGCAAGTGATTCAAAGTCTATTTTAACCACAAATGACTAATAAAGAATTAAGACCCCCATGTATTTTCACTGAAATTCATTGAAAAGAGAGTGTTCGGAATATGTAGATTATGATAATTTGATAAATATAACATTTTCTTCATATACTGTACCCAGGCTGCCTACAGAAAAATGATGTTTTTATTTCCCCTTCAACAACAGCCTCTGTGAATGATACATATTAGACAACAGGAGACGTCACTCGTTCTAATTCTGTACTGCAGACAGGAAACTTATTGCTTCTCTGATATCATTATGGCCGTGGCTTACAGAATGAGAGCCCGTGTTGCAAATTGTAATTTCCTGCTATGTTACTGTATGGTATAGACTTGTAGCTAGCAAGGCAATTAGAGGCCGTACAGTGTATGGTTTCGCTTTCCTTATATCGGTTGATTGCCCAGATTGTCACACTATAACAAGAAAGATAATAGTTTCATAAAACGAGACACTTAACGTATCTCAAAAGAACAATAAACCCATGTTCGTATTCATAAGTTGTCCATCTAAAAATGATGACCACGATGACTTATATTTATGATGATACTCGCTTATTTATAAAACAGTCTCTTTTTTTTGGGGGGGGGGGGGGGGGAGGTGTATATACAGAAGCTCATAATTATGAAAGTAGCAAGGCTTCTGTTTGTACAGGTGCCAAACACTTGTAATGCTGGACAATCAATGCTGGACAAGTTTTCTTGTCCTGGGAGGACCTGGTCGTACTGTGTTTCGTCATAGCAACCGGACGCAGTAACTGTCGTATGCCGCAGTCAGCATAGCACAAAACAAACTTGAACTGTCCGCCCGTCCGTACGTGCGTCTGCGGGATAGTGTTTGGAATGGACTGAATGTCTTGAATGCGGACGTCCTCATCGGTTGGCAACAGTGTCTAGTCCTTGAAGAATCAACCTAATCCTCCTACACAATCGCATCGGATATTCCTTAAGGGACTGGCCTGTGGCACTTGCTCTTCTTAGTATAAATCAACAGGACGCCGGACTGTGCGTCATCAAGGCTCTTGGCTGGCAAAGGTCTTCTTTAAAGGAATATCACTTATACTTTCGACGAATAAAAATGATATGAACACTCTTGGTAGAAGGTCAACCAAAGGAACATTTCTGTAAAAAGTAACCATGCTCTAGAAACCATGTTTTAGACAAATGAAGTAATTAGTAATTAGAAGAATCTTTGTAGGGAGTCACCAAAAATATCACTCTTGAAAATCATTTGCAATGTTTTTGAAAATTCAGACTATAATTTGAACAATTTAGGTAGAGGGCCACCTAAGGAACATTTCTTTGAAATCATCTTGAAATTGAACCAGGGCCTTAGGAGATGTTCTTGAAGATCTTTTTACTATTTGAGCTTTGGTGACAGATGACCATGTTAATTCATTAACTGGAATATCTAGAACAATCCTCGTAAAGAGTTTATCTAAGGAACATCTACGTAACATTCTCTTCAAATTAAGCGCAAAAAAAGTTTCCACTACATACATGTACGTGTAGGGCAAGGTGGCAACGCTCTCTGGCGGCCTTGACGGTGAATTATCGCAATAGTTCACTCTGAACACGTTATGCTCCGGGGAGCTAAAAAGGCACAACAAACCCAAGTATTCATAAAGAAGCAACACATGTACTGTTATTGTCCGGGAAAGGTTGAGGAGCAGGTCTACATCACACTAGTGCGATCTTCTCATTATGTCGGCTGTCAGGAACAAATATCTAGAGCCTTGGACAGGTGCAGGACTATAGGAGAGCCAGTGGTGTAGTTGTCCAGCCGGATGACTACGGTCTTATGCTAGAATACTGGATTGAAGACGGAAGGTACGTAACTTTAGTATAGTAGGAAGGCGATATCAGTATGAGACATTAACTGAAAGGGGCAGAATACTTAATGTAATACCAGCACCCTGTCTTACTATCCCCCTACCAGTGACTTCCTGCCATTTTTGTTTAACGACCAGAAGGCCTATTTGATTAAAATTTAATATAATTCGATCATTACTGGGAAGTCACTTACGCCGAAAAAAATACTGGAAAAATAGTGCATTCTATGTTTACATTTGTGTCCTGTGTTTAATTAACTAGTATGTGTGTATAGTTTTGTACACTTGTAATACGTATTGTGTAAACTTAACTAATTGACGTGTATGAATATACAAAGCCTACTTAATACAAAGTGTTTCACGACAATCATTTTAAGTAGACAATTCAACCATTCGGCTGTTCACAGAAACAGGGTCGAAGAAAAATAAGATAGATCAGTCATGAAATGGAATCAATGACACATTTCTAGAAAGCTACAAATTATATCCTATTAAGTAAAGGTATTTTAAAAGTTTATACTTAGAATGGAGTTAGGATCAGGCTTCTGGTTCTTGAAATATGAGCAACTTTAGTTCCAGCTTATCTTTATTGTTTAAGGGAATTTTTTAGTGAAACATACTGTCTTAAAGTTAATACTGTTACATAAAATTCTAAGTTTGTCCTTTTCATCCTTGTTGTGGGCGGGAACGGTTGCTATGATACTGTTGAATTCCAAACTAACCAGCCATTGCAGAATTATTTATTTTTTATGAAAATCAAACTAAACGATCTTAACAGCAAAGAAAAAGAAACGGTCAAAATTCAGAAGAAAAAAAAACGTAGCGTATCTATTTCAACTTCAACGTTTGGGACGTTCCAAAATTAGCTAGGAATTCAGCGAAAATGAAATAGATAAAAATATCACACCTCAAAAAAATCAGTCAGATGAATTTTAGGCCGAGTTGATACTGTTTCTCATTCATCACAGGTTCGGTATAGTACCGATACCATCCAGTCGGATGCACTTGTACAAAAACGTTGGCAAATCAAATTCAGACAAAAAAAAAATATACGACGTCAAAGACACGGTATAGATACAGAATGCTAGATATACATAATTATATACAACCAGGACAACAAGCCGGAACCAAAACATTTCCTGAAAAAGGACAGGAATCTTGGAACAGATACACTTGCAAGATTTTTTAACGAGTGTAATCGAAGGGTTGTTTCGCTTGACAAATGATGGTTAATGAGAGCAGATACATCTTCAGTTTCAGGTAACCTGTCTGGCACGAGGCAAACAATTAATGCAGCGTAACTAGGGCATTGTGCCAATCAATATAACAATAGCTGCAGTAAGTGCTTCCTTGTCGCACGACTGACATTATTCCGTACAGGTGCGTATACGGGTACGGCACGACTGGCATCATTCCGTACAGGAGCATATACGGGTACGGCAAGACTGGCATTATACCGTACAGAATCGTATACGGGTACGGCACGAATGGCAATTTTCCATACAGGTGCGTACACGGGTACGACACGAATGGTATTAGCATATAGGGGTGCGGCACGACTGACATTATTCCGTACAGGTGCGTATACGCGTACGGCACGAATGGCAATATTACGTACAGGTGCGCATACGGGTAAGACACGAATGACATTAATCCTTGCGGGAGCATATACGGGTACGGCACGACTGGCATTATTCCGTACAGGTGCGTATACGGGTACGGCACGAATAGCATTAATCCTTACAGGAGCATATACGGGTGCGGCACGACTGGCATTATTCCTTACAGGAGCATAATTATAGAAGTGAGCGAAAATGTGAATTCTGTAATATGAACGATATAGAAGATGATTATCATTTTGTGTGTACATGTGATTCATACAGAGTTGTGCGAGAATCATACATTCCCGCCTACTATAGAAATCGACCAAATATGTTTGAGTTTATTGAGTATCATAAAATATTGTATAGGCTATCATTTTTTTTATTGTAAGAGCACTTGCTGATTAATGTTAATGTTTACTGTGTACCATTTATACCTTCTATGTAAACTAAAAATATTTTGCCATTTTCGTGTGCATGTCATTGCAATATATTTTCATGTATGGACGATAAACTGTATATGCTTAAGTCAATTTAAATATTCTGTTCTGTTCTGTTCTGTTCTGTTCTGTTCTGCTCATATCCCGGTACGGCACAACTGGCATCGGCACTCCTGATATTATTCTAAACAGATGCATATACTAGTACGGCACGACTGATATTATTCCGTAAATGTGTGTATGCTGGCCCCGTGTTCACAAAACATTTTTCGGTCTCAGCTGAGTTTGAGTTTGAAATTTTAATATCAATTTAACTAAAATGACAAGGTTGAATTCCATCAGAGACTGGCCATCAGTACCGAATAGACACTTGAAAATAGTTATTAACTTAAAATTTAGTTTTAAACATGCCATTCAGATATGAATGACAAATAAAGTTTCATTATCAAACTCAGCTGAGATTGAATATGTTCTGTGAACACGGGACTTGGTACGGCACGACTGACATTATTCCATACAGGTGCGTACACCGGTACGGCACGACAGGGCTATGTACGGGTACGGCAGGACTGAGGATTATTCCATACAGGTGCATACACCGGTACGGCACGACAGGGCTATGTACGGGTACGGCATGACTGACATTATTCCGTACAGGTGTGTACACCGGCACGGCACGACGGGGCTACGTACGGGTACGGCATGACTGACATTATTCCATACAGGTGCGTACACCGGTACGGCACGACAGGGCTATGTACGGGTACGGCATGACTGACATTATTCCGTACAGGTGCGTACACCGCTACGGCACAACTGACATTATTCCATACAGTTGCGTACACCGGTAAGGCGCGACAGATGCATGTACGGGTACGGCATCCCAATATTTGAATTGTTGCCTTATTTGTATTATTTAAAGAATCCCAAAAGATGTGTTTGTGGATAACCCATTTGCGGAAACGGTACGACTGAAAGCTTGTTATAAACCTGCGATCTCCAGATATAGAGGCGGAACTAAATTGCTTAGGTAGAAAATATGAAGTATCTAACTAAATGGAGTCAATACATTCTTGGTGAACATCGTTGTATTATACTAATATACATAAATGCTTTAAACTTGAAGATAGGGGTAGGACAACTCTTTAAAAAGATGGTCGGTGCTTTTGAAAAAAAAGAAAAGAAACAATACAAAACAATGCTGCCATAAAATAAACTCATTACAGATGTGTCTGAAAGTGTCATCCTTTTCGTAGTAATAATACGATATACGGTATTAGTTTTGGTGATTGCATTTACAGTTTACAACAAAATAAAAACATGTGTTTAACAATATTTCAAATTGGTGAAATAAATCGAGATGTATCAGAAATAAAACTGTATTTAATTAAATGGATCTTTTCAGGTGTTTTCCGCGCCTTCTCTGTTTCGATCCGCATATTAATTTTGCGTGTTTTTAATGAATTTAATTGACTGTTTCACTACAACATCTGTCCAGAGTCAATGTGACACATTATCAGTAACTTAAATATTCATCAAATATTCACATGTTCTTGAAATTGATCTAGTAGGTATATATATATAGTATTTAATTATAATAATGTAAGTGTAGAAAGGTGATTTTCATAAATAGAAGTATGGCTTCTCAGCAATGCAAAATTGCAGCAGGGCATAAGGAACACTCTAGGTCGTCTGCATTCTCGCATGGTTCCCAAGTCTTTTGATGAGAATGGGTCGTCTGATGAAACACAAACAGATAAAGTAAATAAGTTCCGCGAAATAAATGAAATCATTTACAGTGAGTATAAAAAACAACTCCCTACAACAAGGCGTATGTTTACCATTAACCACAAACTTCGACGTGTAAGAATGTCCTTACATACTAAATATCAAGTTTATATTTTAATTATTGTAATGATAATTTAATTATTCATTTCTTTCTTTTAAAATGCCATTACTAGTATAGTTAACGAAAAAGCGCGAAAATACGCCTATTTGTGAATGTTAATGTACATAAAACCCGCCTCTCAGATAATGTAACGCCCTCCTTGTTAAGAGCCCCGCCAATATGCACGTGCTTAAAGCTGATAGGCTATCAAGGTGTAACACCTGTACCAATCCCAACAGTAGGTTTAAACTACAGTTATCTCGGCTGGCAAAGAATTCATTAACAACCGCTAAAGAAATTTGACACGTTCACGTGAATTCCATTATAAAATTAGAGAGGTAATTACCTCTAGAGCACCACTCAAGCGAGTTTAAATCTGATTGGATAACAGCCTCTCATGAAAAAGTATTTTCTTTGATGATCCGAAAATTGATATGAAAATGAATGAGTTTGTATTCAGCATAAAGCTTTTAAGTGTTGCATTTTCGGAACGAGTATGAAGCACGGTTGCAGACTTTACCTGTCTCTTTAACACACGTTCAGTGTCTGTCACAGCTTTGTACGCAACGTCTGCAACAGAGTCGAATAGCAGCAACACACGCATCATAACACTATATATTACCTGCTATTATTAGCTGCTGATTCGTATCTTGTCCATCATTTATATTGCATTTTTATTGATTCAATCTTCACACATTATACATGCATCGTTAAAAATAGCATTATCCAGATTAAACTCACTAAATTACAGCGCGGACATCACTTTTTTAATCACAAAGTCAAAACATAATCATACCGTTTCCATATAATAAATATCAAGTAGAACAAACCAGCGAAAACCACGGACCTAACATATGCCTTTTTGCGAATACTGGTCGAGTTCAGTTCAGAGTGTATATTGACCATAGGCTGAGAAAAAAAGTCCTTTAGATTACCCTTTCAAAATCACATTTAAATTGTAATCATTTTCAAAATATTTCCTTAAAATTTCAAATCTTCAATATTTAGAAAGCTATAAATATTACAATCTGATTAAATCATCTCCTGTTAAAGTCAGATCCACACCATGATCCGGTTCTTGTTACGTCATGTACATTTTACGATACAAAAAATACATGCTATTTTTTTCTGTACTCACTGCTTAATTATGCAACAGATGCCTTCCCCAAAAACGGGAATTTTAGGAAAAAATGTTGTCATGACATCAAAGTTCATATTTTTTGCGACACAAAAAAATACAGTTTTTTTATTCGTTTCTTGATATTATTTGCAAATACTTCTAGGTCCCTTTCTCAACCTGTGGTCCAAAAATTGTAGAAGTTTTAAAACAATCCTTATGTATCTTTTAGCAATCTTTTTGACTTTATTTCTTCATCAAGGGTGACAGCTTTCAAAGCTAAAAATAACCCGGCGGGACACGTTTTATGTAGGATCAGCAGACTTTGGGGCTCACAGGACCGGATTTGCTGTGAATGTGGACTTTCAGACTAGCCCTGCTTCTGTTTAAGTCCATCTATTTAGTATTCGTTTAGCGATCTTTTGGACCAGCTGGACTTTGACGGAGTCAGAAGCTGGCTAAAGCTTGTGCTGACTTGAAAATAAAAATTCTCGATTTGGTTCTCGAAATTTCGTGTTTATATTAACAAAATTTGCAGTTTCGCCTGCTGACAACGCGAATTTCACGCTATTATCGCGTCAAGGCGAGGCTGTAATTGTTTAACATCGCCTGTTTCTTTATTAGTACATAAACAAATTTAGCTTTCTAATAGCGATCTTCGAGAATTGAGTTTTACAGTAACTGGGGTATACGTTCGCACATTGTGGTGGTGTTTAAAAGCAGCATGCCTCACCCAGCTTCGTGGAAGTCTTTTCCTATACAAGAGTGGTTTCCGGTTAGTTGCGAAAATTATTGCATTCTCAGTTTTAAAGATATTTTTGGAAAGAAATAGGAAAAGTGCGACATTGATATTCCTAACTTGACTAAACGGCGAGGCGAATTGGAAATGGTTACAATAAACTAATTCAGTACCTTCCTTATTTAATATAAACAATTCAATCTTGAGACCTCATTTTTAGTACTTTTTGGTATGGAAACAATTTGTAACCAGTAAGTATAACATGTCTTTTACCAAAAATAAAATTAAAAAAAACAACAACAGATATTGAAGATGTTATGTAACATATAAGATGGAAAACAACGACCTCTGAAAATGCTCCCATGAAAGGTCTTTGCTGTTTAGATCTTTTCTCAATATGATAAGCAATAAAACTAAGCCAAAAATGAAAGTGCCACGTCCTTATATACCTCAGAATACCATATTTGAGCCGCGCCATGAGAAAATCAACGTAGTGGCTTTGCGACCAGCATGGATCCAGACCAGCCTGCGCATCCGCGCAGTCTGGTCAGGATCCATACTGTTCGCTAACGGTTTCTCTAATTACAGTAGGCTTTAAAAGCGAACAGCATGGATCCTGACCAGACTGCGCGGATGCGCAGGCTGGTCTGGATCCATGCTGGTCGCAAACCCACTATGTTGGTTTTCTCATGGCGCGGCTCATTTCATCTACTACAAGGAGCTACAGTTTGGACTACTTCACATATAGCTTCATATTTGGTGTAAACAGTTCAAAAATGACGTTGCTGCGACTTTAGCTCCCTATCCTGGTTCCCGGTCTGTATTGATTTACTGTAACAAAAAAAAGGAAAGAAAAAAAACCTTTAAAATCTTATTACAAGTTTCCTTGAGCTCGCTTTTAGACTTTGCCTTATTTCATATTATTTTATTATTAATAGGTTAATGCCAGGCCATCATGACACTAAGTGTGTCATAATGACAAGAAGGCACAATCAAACACGATAATAAAAGTGCATTTCCGCTCAAATCTGAGGAAGGGCTAACAGAAGACAGCATAAGAAAAACAATCTGTATACTCAACAACATGAAGCTAGGTACACCAGTGCCTTAAAAAGTTTATGAAGGGTGACTTATTCACTACGGAACTTTTGTGCGCACAGCAAGCTTAGAATGTGTTACTGACACATAAAGGTTTTTTTACGTAACGTATACTTCATACATACTATATCACTAAAATGCCCATGAAAATTTTATACATTGCCTAAAATATACATGTATGTGTGTTAAACATTACCAAGTGTTCACTATTTCAGTCAAATTTTCGGCTCGCTTGGCTCGCAAAACTTTATCAGAATAGTATTTCTTACTGCTTAACTGCCGAGACAGACGATAATCAAATTTAAAACTGTCTACTTTGTCTAATAGTGTTTTTTTTAATTTTTTTTTAATTTATCTTTTATCTATTTATTTATTTATTTATTGGGGCTGGTAGAGGGGGCAGGGTGTTGGGAAACTGACAATGTTAAAAGTCGACATTGTCAAATATTCAGGCTCAAACCATGTCAAATAAAAGGTATGCTTGCCTGTGGTAGCATACCCTGGGCCACCCTATAACCTCTGCGCCCTCCTTAACCAAATCCTTGATCCCACACTGATTTTATTTAAATCCATGCCACTGTTGACAAATAATTCTAGGGTGCACGACATTTCGTCGCAAACAACGCTCGTCGAATGTGATGAATCGTCGACACGGCATTTAGTGAAACGCCACAATTCGTCGAATACGAAATCATTCCAAATAACGCCGAGTTCTGACAACGATATTTACCCAGATACAATTGGGAGATGTTTTCAATATTCACAAAAATGTCGCTTATTGTCCATTCGATTATAAACGTCTCAAAAAAGTTGAAGAAAACTAATCGACTCCAAACATGTTTTTTTTCGCTAACAAATAATTGCATGTTCCATGATGTCTTTGTAATCCATGTTGAGGATGTCGGCACGTCATTTTCATCAATAATTAATAATTTGAAATAATTTGAAATAACACAAAGCTTCAAAGCGAGCTCGAGGAATTCAGACTGTACATTTTTTAAAATCTGGTTACAATAAAACTATTCACTACTCAACAGACGTTTAAATAAGGTGTTATCGTGACTGTTAAAGCAAATACCATATTTTACAAATAAGCCGCGCCATGAGAAAACCAACATAGTGGCTTTGCGACCAGCATGGATCAAGACCAGCCTGCGCATCCGCGCAGTCTGGTCAGGATCCATCCTGTTCGCTTTCAAAGCCTATTGGAATTAGAGAAACCGTTAGCGAACAGCATGGATCCTGACCAGACTGCGCGGATGCGCAGGCTGGTCTGGATCCATGCTGGTCGCAAAGCCACTATGTTGGTTTCCTCATGGCACGGCTCAAATACATGTACCGGAGTAACGTCATTTCATATTCTTTCTATCCAACATCTATCTATGGAAAGAATGCAATCGTTTTCTTCAACTGAGTGGAAACCTCTCTTGTAGGATTTGAGTGATTAATAATTCTGAACAATCAATGTTACAGCACACTAAATAGCTTATCTTCTTTATTCTATATAAAATTGACATATTTCCAATGGCTGCAGCACACATTAGGGCCCATTTTAAATGTCTGTAACTTACATTTTCTTGAAGAATATTGTCAGTGCTAAATAAAAATCAAAAGAAAAGTTGGAGTCATGTTTGATGCAAGAAAAATATTTTCAGTCACACAAACTGCAAAATCAGCTGAAAAATGAGACCCCAAATTGTCGTGTTAGGTGTTAGTATATGATTTAAATATTCATGATAAATTCTGTCATGTTATTATTCTATTGTGAAAATGCTACCTAAATGTCAAGCAGTTCAATATGTTGGAAAAAAGAGCCGGTTAACCCTATGTTTATTGTGGCTTGAATATTCTCTCTTGAATAGTTCTGTTGAGTAATGGTGATTTTGTGTGTGTGTGTGGGGGGGGGGGGGGGGGGGGGGGGGGGGAAAGGGGGCGAGGGTTTGAATGTAAGCAAAATTCCAGTAGTGTCCAGTGTCTATATAGAACATAATTGTAATGTGGTCTTTGGTCTGATGGCGGGCCTGGGTAACTTCCAGTCTCAGATCTATCAACATTTGGAAGTAAATATACGCTATCACAAAGCTTGTCTTCGAGCAATCGCCATAAGGCATTCCAGGACTTGCTAATTTTCGATGTCCTCAACAATTCGCTTTACTTCTGAATATGAAAATTTAAAAAAAAATGCTACTGACTGACAAGTTAAAATTTGCTCTTCTTCTGCGTGACCCCTGTGCAGTCACATCACTGATAGTTTGCTTATCGTTTCCGTAGTAGCCTATTTATGTCCCCCTCCCTCTAGGGGAGACATATTGTTTTTGCCCTGTCCGTCCGTCCGTCACACTTAATTTCCGACCAATAACTTGAGAACCACTTGACCCAGAATGTTGAAACTTCATAGGATGATTGGACATGCAGAGTAAATGACCACCAATTGATATTGAATAAACTCTTTAAAGGTCAAGGTCACATGGGCCAAAACATGGAAAACCATTCCCGATCAATAACTTGAGAACCACTTAACCCAGAATATTGAAACTTCATAGGATGATTGGACTTGCAAACAAAACGACTCCTATTGATTTTGGGGTCACCCTTTTAAAGGTCAAGGTCACAGGGACCAGAACATGGAAATCCATTTCTGATCAATAACTTGAGAACCATTTGACCCAGAATCTTCAAACTTGATAAGATGATAGGACTTACAAAGTAGATGACCCCTATTATTTTTGGGGTTGCTCAATCAAAGGTCAAGGTCACAGGGGCCTGAACATGGAAAACCGTTTCTGATCAATAACTTGAGAATCACTTGACCCAGAATGTTGAAACTTCAAAGAATGATTGGAATGTAGCGTAGATGCTCCCTATTGATTTTGGGGTCACTTGATCAAAGTTCAAGGTCACAGGGGCTAGAAATTGGAAAAGTGTTTTTGATCTATAATTTGAGAATAATTTGGCCCAGAACCTCAGGTTGGTAGGACTTACAGAGTGGATGACCCCTATTGATTTTGGGCTCACTTGAGCAAAGATCAAGGTCACAGGAGCCTGAACATAGAAAACACTTTCCGATAAATAATTTGAGAACCACTTGGCCTAAAATGTTGAAACTTCATACGATGATTGGACATGCAGAGTAGATGACCTCTATTGATTTTAGGGTCACTCGATCAAAGGTCAAGGTCACAGGGGCTGGAACATGGAAGACCATTTCCAATCTATAACTTGAGAACCACTGGGCCCAGAATGTTGAAACTTCTTTGGATGATTGGACATGCTGAGTAGATGGTCCCTACTGCAGCCAACCATCGGTGTCTCTTGGACTTTTGCTACTGTCCCCTATTGACTTCTTGCCTATTACTACTATGCATTGGGGGAGACATGCGCTTTTCTACAAAAGCATCTTGTTTTTAGTTACCATTTAGTTTGCCAATGAACTCAAATATGTTCGGATGAAAGTTGACATTTTTTATGATATCATTAAGTCATCTTTAATAATACATTTAATTAAGAATAGTGATACAAAAACACTATATTTTAAATATCACAAAATAAATTTAATTATAATTATCCATGATAAAACGAATGATATAACAAGGTCAGTTTATATCATAAAATAGTGAATAAAAAATCACCCCATAAGATAGTTTCTATTCAGTTGACCAGCATGTATATACCGAAAACATTCTGTCAAAATGGCCTCATGTGTAGAGTGCAAACGCGTACCAACAACCGCTAGAATATTAGCACGACCCCGAAGCACCTTTCAATATGTGAATATCAGTTAACAGGACGTATATATGACATTCCCTACATACTCATAATATCTAATTATCTAAAAGAAGATCATTTGGGAGCGTAGAACAGAACCAAGCAAAATTATTGAAGCACGAGTCAAGCATACCCTATTCACGTATACCAGATTCTGCGTTACTCATACATTGTGTAGTTATTATTTCAATTAATAATTTTAACATGTCCGAGACATTGCGGAATGATACTAAATTCACTATTTTACTCGGACTTTATCATAGACTCCTTGTGTAAAATCTCAAACTTGAAACGAAAATCAAACCATTAAATCCATAAAATATTTCGATGAAACTTCTACTTTTGTAGTGCTATTCATTTTCAGATCTCGATAATTTGTTCGTATTTTTAGACTCAAATTCCATATTTTGTATTTACCTAATATGAACTTTTAAATATTCATTAGAATTTAGATTAAATGTTGCATGTGTTTCATCTATAGCATTTTTGCAGTAATTATGCAAAACCAATATAGAATGAAACAAAGGAAAGTATATAAGGCTAAATCATTTTATAGAAACAATTAGGTTGTATACAAAGTATGTTCTATATCAACATTATAAAACACCAGATGTATTTCATACCGACAGTTGCATATGGTATTTAAAATAATTCAGTGTATCTTGATTAATTACGATTAATTACCCTTGCTTATAATTAAAGGATGATGTTTTTTTTCGTCGCTGGGCTATTCGATGTCAAGATTAATACGTCCCGGATATAGCAATATTTTCTGATAATAAGACTTTTGAGGTTATCTTAGAATTTAAGCTTAGCATGTAAGAAAACTGGTTTCTACAGTTTAAACGTCATATTCTCATTTCAAACGTTTTATTGTTTTTAATGTCTCGTCAATGTACATGAATATTTTTCAATTACAAACAACATAATACTATACACACAAAAAAACTACATTGCCACCCTATGAAGATTTATTAGAGACAAAATGATACCGTACTATTGAATCAAATGCATACAGAGACACGTATGTTAGAACTAAAACAACCCTGTTAATACCTCATTTAAAAAGAAATATGTATACTGCACGAAATGAAATGGTTCTAAACTGGACTTAATAGACCATAGATTTGTGATGAATAATAGTATTTATACAACGAACATACACATTAAATCTCTAAGACAAATTAGCTATATATTACCGGGTGGTAAAAAGCCGGGAAATGACTAAAACACTTGTAATTGTCGAAAGCATGAATATCACATAGATTATCATTAAACAATAACCAATATTTATCGTTAAAAGTCATTGCAAATTAGTGAACTACTATGACTCAAAACAAGATATTTTTTACACATAGCTTACTGATTCCAGTAACGGCAATTCTTCAACCATTTTAATATTATACTAATACTAATTTGTTTGTGTAGCAATTGCCAAAGTATCCATAGCTTTTTAAATCATGCAAAAGGTTTTAACTTTATCATTGTTGGAGAGCACAAAATTCATTTTCTCATGGTCATTAAAAATGAAGTTATTCCTATCAATTAATATCTAAAGCTTTAGCACTGCGAACATCGCTCAAACCTTGAAAAGAACTACATTCAAAGAAAACATATATATCATTTTCAACTGACATTTTACATACTGGCAGAACACGCTGATTTTCTGGAATGTTTTCATACCGTACTGTTTCTAACCTCAGGGGAACAACCCCAGATCGAAATTTACATAGAACAGATCCATACTTGACAGGGACATAACTCACTTCTTCATCGGCCAGATGGACCAACTTCATTCTGAATATTGGACTAGTAAATCACCCATAGTGTCCCGCAAAACTTGATACCTTATTGCAAAAATACTTAAATGTTGAACTATTAAGACTAAATACTGATAATATGGTTTGTAAATTGAAACAGTGGGTGTTACTTTTATAACAACAAAAAAGTGATTTTATGCCATTGATTTCAACCGGTGCCATTAATGGGCTACATACCAACTGTTTACCATAAGGGGGCTGCCAAGCAACCGTTGTTGAGTGTATGTTTACCAATGCCAAGAAAGAATCGCATGACTCGGTGCTGAATAGCAATTATAAAGGACTTGTACCTCCCTCCCCCTAGACTGACGAGCTGATAGCAATGTTAGGCCATTTTGAACGGTCATACAGTTTGGTAAACACATTGTACGGACACCACCGGTAGCTCGATAGCCGGCACTCTGATTGTGACTATCCAAATATTTGTCCAACAAAAGACTATATATAGGTAACAGTTTGGTAAACGAATCTGCATGTTACCACATCAAACCTAAAGTACTCTTGTTCAAAATTCGTATATTTTTTATTATTTAACGGGAAAGAGAAATAAAATGTATGCCCGCATTCTTATCTGACGGAACGGTGAATTCGGTCTTACAAGAAAGTCAACTCGGATTTTAAACTGGGTTTAACGAGAAAGTGACTTATGATGTTGGATGTACAGAACAGAACAAAGCATGCACTTTATTACAGATAACACACAGATTACAATATATAATTACTGTTTAATAACATATGAACAGAAAAAAATGACAGAAATACTTTCTTAATTTATGGGTATGAATAACTGACTCAAAATAACTATCTCTAAATGCTATGAATAACCAACAAATGTTATAGACATTTCAAATGTCAATATGACGTAAATACTATAGAAATCAGCTGGAGTTCTAAGATACATGTTATATCTCAAAAGCCTTATATTAATAGAAAATATTGCTATATCCGGGATATCGATTATTCCTACGACAAAAATGCATTTTTCTAATAAGATATGTCAATAACTTATATTATTGATAATCAGCATACTGACACGCACGCGCGCACGCACGCACGTTCGCACGTTCGTTTATTAGCATGTGCAAAACTCGACCTTGTGTGTCTTAAACTACGGCAGAATTTGCATTATAAGGATTTGAAATTGAATGGCTTTTTATAAAATAGTAGAGCATCATTTTAATGATATTCACGTGTTGAAATGACAATTTTCTTTTTACATATTGACAATTAATGCCACTTTCACACTAACTGGCGCAAACTGAGTGGTATCTTTAGTGCATAGATATCAGGGACGTTTCATTCTGTCAGAGCACGAATTATCAAGGACTTTCCACGTTAGGTACACTTTAGAGCACCGTGCTAATATTTTGGCGGTTGTTGGCTCGAGTCCCTCACCAGGCTTCCACTTTTAAATACGCGGGGTCATTTTGATGACACATGAATGCACGTTTAGGACATGGGTAATATTTGCATAATGATGTCTGGTTCCTCAACAGAATTTTTAAATGATATTTCCAAAATAAAAATGGAACAGGATCAATGAAAACAACTCTTGTAATGTCTGATGTATATGTATTTTGTAGTGATTATTTATTATATACCTTCTAGGGAATATAATTTGATTATATATACCGTATATGTTAATTTTTCTGAAATGAAATCATATCTCGCCTGGCCTGGGCTTATAGAAAATTGGCCCACCAGGCCCGCCCAGGTCAGGCCAGTCAAGAAATTGTCAAATGACAATAACGGGCATCGGTCCCGGATAAGACACACGTAGAATTGCCAGAACATGCCAATAAAACGTGTCTATTCGGAAATACACTTTACATTTGGGCACAGTTACGCGTTTGAAACACAAACCTTATCTTGTCTGATCCTCATGTGTACGTACTAAAAGAAACTTTGATTGATCCTCAGTTGTACGAGCGAAAACTAACTTTGATTTGTCATCAGTTATAAAATGAAAAATAATATTGGCTAATCATTAATTGTAGAGACGAAAGCTAACCTTGATTTGTCATCACTTATAGGGGCGAAAACTAACCTTGATTGGTCCTCCAGTATACGGGCGAAAGAAAAGACAAGGGCGTGTGTATGCACCAAATGGTCTATTTACTGCGGAAAAAATAAATGTGAAGTCGATTTATTTCATTGATTTTGCCCGACAAAGAATGCATATTATTAGCCATTTATACATGTTAGTTGACTGATTTCATACGATTTTTTTAAGGAAAAATAACATTTGGAATGGTTTATGCAGAAAGTGTTTAACCTGATAATACACGGTGTGTGTGAGGAAGTGTGGCGGGTGTTAGTTCGGGGAATAGACGGTAGCACGCTGCCCAGTGGTATAACATTGTCTGACCGTGACACCACGGGTTGAGAGTTCGAGACCCCGCTCGGTCATCTAACTAATATTTGTCAACAGAAGGATAAGAGTCCCTTGATTTGTATACGGGCATTTTACATCTGGCACGCTGAAGAACCTAAAGAAGTTCTGGAATTGGAGCAACTTCTGTATGCTGCACTAGGCCTATGCTCCCGCTTAAGGACACACTAAGGGGTCGAGGGGTGGCCTGTTTTAACGTGATTTTTCTCCACATTTCTGAAGAATAAACATGATGTGTAGTCTGTGTAGCATACCAAAATGAAGGTGAAAGATTGAGCTATACCATAGTACTATTTTAATAACATTTTATGGATCATGATTCCTTGAAGATAACAAAATAGCAAAAGTCTATTGTTATCTTATATTTCACAATTTTTCTCTAAATTGCTAGAAAAAAAACAGAGTTATAGACAAATCAATTACCAACACTCTTGTGGAGAATCGCCCATATCGGTTTCCGCTGGTGTCTATATTTAATAAGCTTACACACAAACCAACAGTATCAAAAATGAGGAAGAACAATTTTGTAATTATTTCATTAATTTTTTAGTTGTTTTTTTTATTTATACATGTAACAATTAAATGTTTATTTCACACTCGCCTTAGTTGCATTATGTTATGATCAAACGTTCTTTTGTCTTGTTTTTTTTTTTTATCTACAGCGTTCAATATGCGTTTTAGGATAGCGTATATTTGAATATCTAAATATGGAATCGAATAAAATCATAATTTTATTGTTCTTCAAAGAAATAATAATAAATCTATTTTTAACAATTCAGATTACCATATTTTTTTGTAATTAAAATGTTTACATTTTTACTAAGGCAAAAAAAAAAACGCTTGGACGTGATACTTAACTCCTATGATTATCAAATGTTTAACAAGCACATAAAGAGTGCGAAAACCTCAGCAAAAAATTATGCACACATTATAGCTCGGCAGATTCTGATTTATTTTTGATTGGTTGCTCTTATTGCCAGTGTGCATATTTATGAATTGGTGTACATACTAATAAGACAGGTGCTCCTCTGATTGGTTTTTCATTTTAGCCAATCAAAATCGTTGTTACAAAGACCAATTATCCCAACCTTGCGTGTAGCTGGAAGCGGTGTGTGGCATAGTTTTAAGTGCTGTTTTCACACACTATATAGACGAGTATTCTGTGTTGTTTTCCCCCTAAATTGTCGGAATTAACACATTTGGATTATCTATTTTTGCATGAGAACCATGTATTTTGGATTACCTGTCGGATAATGTGGTCTTTAGCCGTTTTATCAAACCATTGGCGGAAATTTTGGAAGTTTTTACCCGAAGGTCACCATACATCTTGTTTGTAGGGTAATTCGCGCTTAGAAACAGTGTATATGCTTTATATTCGCATAATTTCTTTCTAGTTGTGTGTATTTTTGGAAAGGCTAGTTCTGACAACAGATGTATCCAAACAGACACCGGTAATTTTATTACATGTGAGAGTCGTTCATGAATTTCGTCCTTTGTTCTGGCCGCCTACATTTCACTGTACGCAACCGTGTACTACGTTTACCCGCTATGCGTGTTGGTTTACACAAACCGCATGATCAGTCCCGTGTCTGAGAGATTTCAGGAATATTTCTGTGTGATTTTTATCAGCTGTAGCGGTGTTATCGGCATGTACATCTTTTGGCTCAAAAATGATTAAAAGAAAAAGGTCTGCGTTTTGTGATTTTTGTTCTCTTGTCAGTGGTTTTCAACTGTAAACATTGTTCAACCTCTAGTTCATGTTTACTTTTTAAAAAATAACCTTTTTGTAAGTTGAACGTTATGTTTAGTTTATACATAATGCAGTCAACACTATCTATGTACACATGACTTTTAACTTTATTTCTTCACTTTAGTCCCAGCATCAGCCGGGTCAGCCATTTAAATTTACTGTGGCAGAATCTTGTGATAGGATCAAGGAAGAATTCAGTTTCCTGCAGGCCCAGTACCACAGGTAAGCACTGTGTGTTTGTGATACCAAAGAACAGAAAACTGTTTTAACTGCATATAGGTATTACCTTGATTAAATGTGGGTGAGTGTTTGACTGTCCACAGGTACAAAGGCCCGCTCATCATAGTTTTGTAGTCTATTAGCTCTGCAGGCCTGTGAGGCAACATAGCAGATCTATTAGTTCAAGACTAGCAGGTTTGAAAGTCATTTAATTATTTACTTAGTCAGTAGGACCACCAGTCTGCAAGGCATCATGACATATCTCTCCGTTTGTGTGAAAACGCGCTAGTTCAAGGCCGGTTGCTTTTAAAGTAAGTATTAAAATTGATACACAACATCATAGGTTAATGTTTAGGGTAAAAGGTGGGGGGGGGGTCAGTTTACTTTTCAGTATCAGGTGTGTTTGGAATGACAGGTCTTTGGGATATTTAGCTCTCACACCATGGGACTGTAACCCACTGTGGTTAGCATTAAGTATACCCAGAGCCTCATAAAATTTCACTAGGATGACCCAGTTCAGATTCCAGCTCAGCATGGAGTGTTTTTAAAAGCAGTTTCTATGGTCCTTAAACTGGACAGTATTGGCACTTTTTGTTTTGGTTTTACTTTTTACTTCCTTTCTTTAGAAGACAAACATTTACCATTTCTATTAAAACAATCCCAGCCCCTCATAGTCCCAGTCTTGCCTATATGTGTTTATCTTGCCAACGTTTTATTGTTATATAAACTGCAGCAATTTAGCCTGTAATGAGTGCCAGATATTTGCATTGTTAAGATCTGCGGTAACAATTTTGAGCATAAGTGATGAACAACTTTTAGGTAGTACTTTTCAAGTATGTGAGTGTTGAAAAGGGAAACGAAGGAAAAAAAAGACTGGCACTGGTGTCCAGTTGATTATGTGTAAAGATACCAGTTTATTGTGCTTGGTTCTGGTTTGCAAAAAAAAAAACAAACTGAAAAGTATGTCACTACGAATATCCCGAATATCCCGACTCACTTTGTGTTGATCTTTACAAAGTGTACACAAGTGCCAGACAGGATACATAAATGGTTAAGTGACAACAGACATAAACAGATTTTAATGGCACTGGTATGATGAAACCTTTATATTTCAGCCTATAAATAGAGAACTCTATTACAGTACACACTCACAGGCACACACCAACACACACTATTGTTAGATTTAGATTATTATTGCATGGAACATGCAAGTAGGTCCTGGTGTTTGTTGTCTACAGTGGGCACAAGGCTTCTCAAGTTGCTGTACATGGTGGTTTGACAGTGTGTGATCTATCTGATATTGTTCATCCTCCTCCTCAGATTAATTTTTGCATGTTTTCATTTAGTCTCTAGAATTCCAGGACATTGTGGTTAGTTCAGTTAGTCAGAGAGAAGGTAAGTACTAGTAATCCGGGACATTTTGGTTATGTAAGTTAGTCACAGAGAACAGGTTACTGCTAGTATTCCGGGACATTCTGGTTATGTCAGTAAGTCACAGAGAACAGGCTACTGCTAGTATTCCAGGACATTCTGGTTATGTCAGTTAGTCAGAGAGAACAGGTTACTGCTAGTATGCCGGGACATTCTGGTTATGTCAGTTAGTCACAGAGAACAGGTTACTGCTAGTATTCCGGGACATTTTGGTTATGTCAGTTAGTCACAGAGAACAGGTTACTGCTAGTATTCCGGGACATTCTGGTTATGTCAGTTAGTCACAGAGAACAGGTTACTGCTAGTATTCCGGGACATTCTGGTTATGTCAGTTAGTCACAGAGAACAGGTTACTGCTAGTATTCCGGGACATTCTGGTTATGTGAGTTAGTCACAGAGAACAGGTTACTGCTAGTATTCCGGGACATTCTGGTTATGTTAGTTAGTCACAGAGAACAGATTACTGCTAGTATTCTGGGACATTCTGGTTATGTAAGTTAGTCACAGAGAACGGGTTACTGCTAGTATTCTTATACATTTTTGTTATTTCAGTTAGCCACAGAGAACAGGTTACTGCTAGTATTCTGGGACATTCTGGTTAGATAAGTTAGTCACAGAGAACAGGTTACTGCTAGTATTCCGGGACTTCTTGGTTAGGTCAGTTAGTCACAGAGAACACGTTATTGCTTGTATTCTGGGACTTCTGGTTAGGTCAGTTAGTCACAGAGAACACGTTACTGCTAGTATTCATTATGGGAACATTCTGGTTATGTAAGTTAGTCATTGCTAGTATTCCAGGACATTCTGGTTAGGTCAGTTAATCACAGAGAACAGGTTACTGCTAGTATTCTGGGACATTCTGGTTAGGTCAGTTAGTTACAGAGAACAGGGTACTGCTAGTATTCTAGGATATTCCTTTTAGAGACAGACCTGTCCGACTAACTTTACCTAGCTCTGTGCAAATAGACAGTCTGGTTCGTTAATATGTCCAGTGTATAACACTGATGCACACAAAACTGTCTTTCCTGGGAAGAACCAGTACTGTTGGAGACACCCAAAAGCATCACAGAAATTTCCAGAGTCTGGACCGGGATTCAAACTCTGGACCTATAGATTGACAGTCAAAAGTGGTTACCACTAGACTACCGGGCTACCTCTGACGAAAATAAGCGAGTCCTCTTCACAGTTTCATCCAAATAGGACAGCTATGCTGATTTCTTGCTCTAGGTTGCTTGTTGGGAACAGGGTTAGGTTAGTTGCCCGCTGTTAAATAACTGAAATACTGTTGAGAATGGTGCAACACAGACAAATCCTTGCACTGGACTGCCAGCAATTCTCTGTTTCGGTAGATATTAATCTAAAAAATAAAATATTTGGAAGTTTTTAAGTACCTGCACCTACATGTCACATCTACATCAAGATAAAAGCTGATTATTACAGATAACAATTATTGACATAATTTTACAGAAAGAATTGTATACTCAAGTTCACAACTTCACAATTGAGTATTCCAAAAATGTTATCACAGATTATACACTTGTCTGTTTTTGGAACAATTAGTGCATAATTATTAATTACTGTGATTGTTTTGGCAAAAATGTCAAAATTGAATTTTAAATGGTTTGTCTTAAATTGCCTAGACAGAATGGAGGAGTTGCAAGATATCAGTAGACAATAAATGTTTAGTGTTCTAAAATTTATGGAAATGCATTCTTTGTACTGTACTTCTAAAATGCAATGTCCACAATCTTGTTGTTATTCATGAAATTATTTTGTATGGTAATGATCATTTATAGCTTGGAGAAGATGTCAAAGTGTCCTGACTAGTTGCCAAGGTTTTCATATCTGCAAGATTAGAAATGTCTGAGTCTCATGTCACCACCAATTTCTCTTCCACATCCATGCATTGGTTAGGGTCATGATGCAAATATGTATTGTTATGGGACATGGAGGAATTTAAGTAGGGACATCATTGTATACAGCAGACATAGAGACATAGGAAGTGATGGTAGACACAGAACACAGGAAAAGTTTCAAACACAGAAGCAAAAAAATGTAGCAGATACAAATGTAGAAAGTTGCAGCAGACACAGAAGCAAACAAAAATGTTACAAAAATGCCAGTAGTAGAACTTTGCAGGACACACAGACACTTTAAAGTTAAAGGAAGCTTAGAAACATAGAAAGTTAGGGCAGACACAGAATCATAGATGTTAGGGTAGATACAGAATCATAGAAAGTTAGGGTAGACATAGAATTATAGAAAGTTAGGGTAGTTACAGAATAATAGAAAGTTAGGGCAGTTGCAGAATCATAGAAAGTTAGGGTAGTCACACAATCATAGAAAGTTAGGGTAGTTACAGAATCATAGAAAGTTAGGGCAGTTGCAGAATCATACAAAGTTAGGGTAGTCACAGAATCATAGAAAGTTAGGGTAGTTATAGTATCATAGAAAGTTAGGGCAGACACAGAATCATAGAAAGTTAGGGCAGTCACAGAATAATAGAATGTTAGGGTAGTCACAGAATCATAGAAAGTTAGGGTAGTTACAGAATCATAGAAAGTTAGGACAGACACAGAATCATAGAAAGTTAGGGCAGTCACAGAATTATAGAATGTTAAGGTAGTCACAGAATCATAGAAAGTAGGGTAGTTATAGTATCATAGAAAGTTAGGACAGACACAGAACCATAGAAAGTTAGGGCAAACACAGAATCATAGAAAGTTAGGGTAGAAACAGAATCATAGAAAGGTAGGGCAGTTGCAGAATCATAGAAAGTTAGGGTAGTCACACAATGATAGAAAGTTAGGGTAGTTACAGAATCATAGGAAGTTAGGGCAGTTTCAGAATCATACAAAGTGAGGGTAGTCACAGAATCATAGAAAGTTAGGGTAGTCACAGAATCATAGAAAGTTAGGGTAGTTATAGTATCATAGAAAGTCAGGGGAGACACAGAATCATAGAAAGTTAGGGCAGTCACAGAATCATAGAAAGTTAGGGTAGTCACAGAATCATAGAAAGTTAGGGCAGACACAGAATCATAGAAAGTTAGGGCAGTCACAGAATAATAGAATGTTAAGGTAGTCACAGAATCATAGAAAGTAGGGTAGTTATAGTATCATAGAAAGTTAGGGTAGACACAGAATCATAGAAAGTTAGGGCAGTCACAGATTCATAGAAAGCTAGGGTACACAGAATCATAGAAAGTTAGGGCAGTCACAGAATCATAGAAAGTTAGGATAGACACAGAATCATAGAAAGTTAGGGCAGTCACAGAATCATAGAAAGTTAGGACAGACACAGAATCAAAGAAAGAGTAGACACAGAATCATAGAAAGTTAGGGTAGATACAGAGTCAGAGAAAGTTAGGACAGACACAGAATCATAGAAAGTTATTAGGACAGACACAGAATCATAGAAAGTTAGGGTAGACACAGAATCATAGAAAGTTAGGGCAGACACAGAATCACAGAAAGTTAGGACAGTCACAGAATCATAGAAAGTTAGGGCAGACACAGAATCATAGAAAGTTCCAGCAAACACAGACTCATAGAAAGTTTTTAAATAGCAGTAGCAGAAGCATATAATGTTACGAACATCTTAGAAGAATAGAATATTCCATCAGACAGGGAAACTTGGGTTGTTAGCTCATCTGATTTTTTGAAAAAAAATGATGAGTTATTGTCATCACTTGAGCGGTTGTCGGCGTCGGCGTCGGCGTCTGCGTCGGCGTTGCCTGGTTAAGTTTTATGTTTAGGTCAGCTTTTCTCCTAAACTATCAAAGCTATTGCTTTGAAACTTGGAATACTTGTTCACCATCATAAGCTGACCCTGTATAGCAAGAAACATAACTCCATCTTGCTTTTTGCAAGATTTATGGCCCCTTTTGTACTTAGAAAATATCAGATTTCTTGGTTAAGTTTTATGTTTAGGTCAACTTTTCTCCTAAACTATCAAAGCTTTTGCTTTGAAACTTGGAATACTTGTTCACCATCATAAGCTGACCCTGTACAGCAAGCAACATAACTCCATCTTGCTTTTTGCAAGAATTATTGCCCCTTTTGGACTTAGAAAATCAGTTTTCTTGGTTAAGTTTTATGTTTAGGTCAGCTTTTATCCTAAACTATCAAAGCTATTCCTTTAAAACTTGCAACACTTGTTCACCATCATAAGCTGACCCTGTACAGCAAGAAACATAACTCCATCCTGCTTTTTGCAAGATTTATGGCCCCTTTTAGACTTAGAAAATATCAGATTTCTTGGTTAAGTTTTATGTTTAGGTCAACTTTTTCTCTTAAACTATCAAAGCTATTGCTTTAAAACTTGCAACTCTTGTTCACCATCATAAGCTGACCCTGTACAGCAAGCAACATAACTCCATCCTGCTTTTTGCAATAATTATTGCCCCTTTTGAACTTAGAAAAATCATTTTCTTGGTTGAATATTATGTTTAAGTCAACTTTTCTCATAAACTATCAAAGCTATTGCTTTAAAACTTGCAACAGTTTTTCACCATCATAAGTGGACACTGTACATCAAGAAACATAACTCTATCCTGCTTTTTGCAAGAGTGATGGCCCTTTTTAGACTTAGAAAATCATGGGTAGGACAATATTTCTATTATAAAAAAAAAATCAGATGAGCGTCAGCACCCGCAAGGCGGTGCTCTTGTTTTAAATGACAGAATGATAGCAAATTAGGTCTAGGGTAATCATAAACAGTGATACTAAGTTGGGTAAGGATGTTACAGTAAATACAAAGTTATGAGAGATACAGAATCATAAGACATGAAGCACATGCCGAAGAATACTGATGCATTGAAAGGTAAGTCAGACATACAAGTATAGAAAGTAACAGCACACACAGAAGAACAGAAAGTTATAGCAACAGAAGCATAGACAGTTACAGTAGACTCTGACACACAAAAAGTAACAATAGACACAGAAGAACAGAAAAATATTGCAGACACTAAAGCATAGAAATTAACAGCAAACATAGAAGCATAAATAGTTACACTTACACCACACGTATTAAAGCACAGAAATTTGTAGCAAAACATTAGCATAGACAGTTGCAACAGACAAAGAAGTGTTCTGATATTTTAGCCTGGCAATGCAGCTTAGGCTAACTGCTTACCCAAGATGTTTAGAGTTTCCTCTGGGTATAGAGACTCAGTTGCCAGGCCTATCTATCTACCTACCCACCCTACCTTCTAATTTTACAAATCTGTGCTGTATTGTTTAGACCTCATTTATAGTCCACCTGCTAAGTTCAGTAGTGAGAGCAAAGATCTACAGATTGTGGAGCTGTGAGTATGATTCAGGGGCGAGGTGTATTTTCTCCAATCACGATTTGATGAAAGGCATTGTGTCCTCCATATCTGGTTGGCGGTTACTGGTAGAGAACAGGTTGATACTATGGTACAAAATCCAGGAACATTGGTTAGGTTAACTTCCTGCTGTTACATAACTGAAATTCTGTTGAAAAATGGCGCTAAACCCAAAACAAAACAAAAGGCCTCATTTATACATAATATATGTAGTGACAAGTGGAATGTCATTATGGCCTTGTACATAATTTATGTAGTAACAAGTGGAATGTCATTATGGCCTGCCTATAAAGGCATGAAAAGGAACAGTAAAAGACATTGACCTTTTTACTGGTATGACACAGGGACCCAGTACTTGAGTATTTGATTCCCACTCTCGCATCCAAAATATTTTACAGTATCCCACACTACAGTACTGTACGAAAACAGACATCCTGGAGACCGAGGGTGAATGTCAGAAATATATGAGCCGTGCCATGAGAAAACCGACATAGTGGGTTTGCGACCAGCATGGATCCAGACCAGCCTGCGCATCCCCGCAGTCTGGTCAGGCTCCATGCTGTTCGCTTTTAAAGCCTATTGGAATTGGAGAAACTGTTAGCGAACAGCATGGATCCTGACCAGACTGCGCGGATGCGCAGGCTGGTCTGGATCCATGCTGGTCGCCAACCCACTATGTTGGTTTTCCCATGGCACGGCTCATATAAATATAAGGTGGCATCACTGCTATAATTACTGGCAAGCATTAATCTGTCTCTGAGTGCTTTGTCTTGAGTAACAAAACGCGTTTATAATTGCATATACGGTTATTGTGACTTGACCTTATGCGTTCAGGACATTTGAACAGAAGAAGTCTTACAGTTGGCTATGTTCCTAAAACTGTAAATTTGTGTGTTGTAATTGGGGTGTAATCACCTCTAATTACCAGATCTTTCAGGGTCGCACTAATCTAGATCAACTCTGATAAAGCTGATTACTCGTTTCATTATGTTTTTATTTCCAGACTATTTGAAATTTAAGGTAGTGTACTCGTCCGTAACTTGGCACTAAATGGAAATTTGAACGCATTCAGAAAAAAATCATAATTTTTGCTTTGGTGATATTAGATATATACTGCAACTTTTACCATGTTAATGGGCTAGTGCTTTTTGTGGTGAGGAAGTTACCCAGATATCTTGTACCATGATCGCATACAGTACCAACATGTATGTAAAAAATAACAGGCCGAGTACAAAATTTATGTGAGCCGTGCCATGAGAAAACCAACATAGTGGCTTTGCGACCAGCATGGATCCAGACTAGCCTGCGCATCCACGCAGTCTGGTCAGGCTCCATGCTGTTCGCTTTTAAAGCCTATTGGAATTGGAGAAACTGTTAGCGAACAGCATGGATCCTGACCAGACTGCGCAGATGTGCAGGCTGGTCTGGATCCATGCTGGTCGCATACCCACTATGTTGGTTTTCCCATGGCACGGCTCATGTAGAGTTTGAAATTTGTAGAATTTGATATTTTTTGTTAAGTGTTTGATATGTAAGTTTGAAAGGTGAGCTGTTATATATTTCAGCCTAAAGATGGAGTGTGAGAAACTAGCACAGGAGAAAACTGAGATGCAAAGACATTATGTCATGGTAAGTGTAGCAAATATTTACTTTAAATAGGTAGAAGGGAATCTTTCGGATGACACAGCTCATGATTTGTTGTCTTTTTATGACCCACCCCCCAATCACCTTTAATGCTTTGGGAGTAGGAATTTAGTGTTACCTCAGTCTGTTTATATATGTCTGCCTACATCCAGCTATCAGTACTACCAGTATGTGTGTGTGTGTGTGTGTGTGTGTGTGTGTGTTGTGTGTTTGGAAAACTATGTCCAGTTTATAACTTGGTTGTATCTGGTCGGATTTCACACTTGGCATAAATGACCACCATAAGAAGATAACCCAGATCCCAAGCTTGCATGTCAGGGCCATGCAAAAAATTCAAAGTTGTAGTAATTTTTCTCGTTCCATTAATAACTTTTGTAAAATAACTATTCTAAACTCAAACAGTTCCCTAATAGGTTGTTTGAGGTCACACTTAGAGGTCTAATACTTAACCTCGTTTTTCTTTTCTGCATAGATTATCATTCAAATAACTTGGTAGAAACATTCACAATGATAAGGCATGATGTCATGTGCAAGACTTAAGATCATGGTATTAGAGGTCAAGTACTTGAATGATTCTTCTTGTCCTGTTGTCCTATCTGTAACTGCTTTATACATGAATGGATATTGGAATTACTTCCCCCCCCCCCCCCTCCCCCGAGCTTCAGTGTCAATGTCAAGGTCATAACTGAGGTTAAGTCTAAATGTTCTATATAGAGCCAGATATGAGGTATCACTAGTGTCAGGAGGTAGATACGAAGCATCATCTCTGTTGTGAGAGCTTCCATGAACAACTTTCAGAACAGCCCAGTTGCGACTGAAAGCTAGATTGTGTTCACAGATTGGTAGGTTTTGTTGACTAAAAGCAAGGTTATTTCAGGTCAGTTGTGAATAAAAGCAAGGTTGTGACAAAAGGCTAGGTTTTATGACTGAAGGCAAGGTTATTTCTAGTCAGTTGTGAAAGAAAGCAAGGTTGTGACAGAAGGCTTCATGTAGATAATTCCTACAAACATGCCTTTCCAACAACTGTTCCACTTTTGGGTTTTTCAGAGTTAGTCAAATTGGATTTTCTAAATTTGTCAAGTAGGCCTTCATTGTTGTGTAAGTAAGTCATTATATAGTATGCCATTCAAACAATTGTCTAGGTTGTTTTACTAGTATGTTAATAATATATGACTTTTCCAACAGTTTTAATTAAGTGGCATAGCTTTGCAACACTAAACTGGAAAAAAATGTTTTCTTTTTTAAAAATACTGGGATAAGGTAGAGATACTAAAAGCAGACATTAATTGTCTCGAAATAGAATAAAGGTTTTTTGCTGACATTTATACAGAGTAAAGAAATGTAAGTGATGAGTTTGGGAAAAGCTCACTGTTCGTGAGGCTTATATTTTTTTATTAAGTGACATGAAAACACTACTGCTTTTTAAAAGAACATACAAAAATTCAAAAAGTTTTTACATATAAAGGTGGTCATTCATATTTGAGCAAAATTTTCTGACATTTTTCAGTTTTTGTGTATGCTGTTTTAGGTGTTTATTTAAGGATCCCCATTAGAAATCTATCGAGTTTTGTATTACAATTCCCTGTCACCCAGCATTAGTAAAAGGGTGGGGAGCATTTTATGTGTAGTTTAACATTTGATTGAGATATTCAAAATCTGAACCTTTAGCCTTGATTTAAAAAGGTGTGTAGCTATCCCAATCTATCTGTGTCACACAGCCACGATAGGCAAAGGGAGGTAATAATAATTTTTAAAACTTGCATATATAATTTCTAATGCATTTTGGCTTAATATGATTATAATAATAATTTATCAATGCAAAACATCTTTGACAAATATAGTACAACATTGATTCATATCATTCATTATGCAAAGTTTGTTTATTAAATTTATATTTATGCTAAAATAATTCTATCTTGGTTGGACAAACTAATTTTAGAAATACATGTACCTTCAGTAAAACTGTAGGATATATTATAAGCTAAGTAAAGTTTAGAACAAGTCCATTTCTTGACCAAAAATTAAAAAATATGAATTCAGATAAAGCGTACAAGTTGTAATAAGAATATGATTACAGTGGCATTTGGGGCCTCCGTGGCCGAGTAGTTATGGTCGCTGACTACAAATCACTTGCCCCTCATAGAAGTGGGTTTGAGCCTCACTCAGGGCATTGAATTCTTCATGTGAGGAAGCCGTCCAGCTGGCTTATGGAAGGCCGTTTGTTCTATCTGGGTTCCTGCTTGTGATGAAATAATGCACGGAGGGGCATCTGGGGTCTTCCTCCACCATCAAAGCTGAAAAGTCGCCATATGACCTGTAATTGTGTCCGTGCGTCGTTAAACCCAACAAAATAAATAAATACTGTGGCATTTGGACTCTGGGGATTACTTACCAGAACAAAAAAATATTGTCGTGGTGGGTATGGCTCAGTTTATTTATGCCAGAAACATAGGTTTCGTCTGACAGAAGTGTTTACTGTAGGCGGAGACCTTTTGCTGTACAATTTTAGTAAACCTCTTAGACCAGGAGTTTGGATGTGTTGCCTTCTATTATTGGCCATCAGAGCATTGTGACACTTGTTTGATCAGTGTGACTGGTTTAAATTCTGATTTCTTCTTCATTGATTTTGTCTCCTAACATGTGATCCCATGAGAGTTATATTTAGCAAAATTTTAAGTGCAGCAGTTTTTGGGATTTTAAATCTGGCATAGATTGATAAGCTTTTTCTCTGAGTTAGTATAATGTGTCTTTCTTGGCAAATTATGGCACCAGAATGGTAATTTGCCAGCAGTTTGTCTGTGTTTCTCCAAAAGTTATTTAGAAGAATTAAATTGCAATTTTTTTGTGGGCATTAAAATTTGATACAGTAGCTTGTTTGAAAAAAAGCGTGCAGGCTAGAATCTGTACAGATGGGGGTGGGGGAAGGGGGAGGGGATTTTTAAGGTCTTTCTGAATCAAATGAAATGAGACTTGAACATTTAGCAATGATTGGCTGGGGATTCTTGGTCGGTAACCATATCACTTGGCCACAGAGGATCATTGTTTGTAAAATAATGTTTTTTAAGATATATTTCAAAGTGGCAGGTGTTCGACATTTGTTGTGATATGTATGGAATCAGATAGAAAACCTTACTTTAAATTCCTGGGTGCAAATTGATTAAATCTCGCTTATCATTTAACCAACCACTTAATACTTTTCACATGAAATTAATAACAAACATATTATTTCTGATGGTAATTTTATCTTTTAACACTTACTTGCTTATAAAGGATTATATATTTGTGGAGACATGCAGAGTTATTCTGCAGGTTTATTGTTAATGCAGTTGAGCCTGTGCCATAATGGCTCCTTCACGCTCTTAGAAAATAGGCAACGTTCAATATAGCTTTACACTTGTAAGAAAAAAATCTCAAGTGCTTTTTTTCATATGACATCTTCACTGGAGTATGAACGAATGAGTCATTTTGCCGTAAATATTTATTTAAATGTTTTGACCTATTCTGAACGTGGAGATATCGGGTATCAAAACGGTGTCTTTGTTACCGGACTGCTTTTTGTGTTGAATGACAGCTATTCTTGTGCGATCAGGTTTGAAACGCTATCGGAATGATCTTTGATGGGGTATAATATCTCAAAATCCATTAGAGCCAACTTTGGACAGAGTTTATGTTTAGCTCCTAGATGATAATGCTAACAGTAATTATCATACCAGAGATGTTTGGATCACTATTAATTATCATCTTGTATCATGGTTATTCTTAGAATGTTTTTTCCCACTTCTTCTGTTTTTAATTAAAGGGAGTTATATGCCTTTTATTTCCCTAAGTAGTTACCCCAGACCAGTTTACTCTTCAAAACTGAGTGATTGTGTCAAGATTACCTAGAACGAGTTGATGAGCTGCCCTACTAAGAACTTGTTATGTTGCCTTTAAATCCCAAGAACTGGTTGTGGCTAATGTGTGCCTTACTCATGAAGTATATATATCTTAAGATTGTTCATACCCCTGGGTTCTTCAGCATGTCAAATTTAAAGCACTTATACATAGTAATGATATGGAAAACTATAGTTGAAGGAGTATTGGTGATCAAACTCAACAACCCTTGGTTTTATTGTCCTGCTTTTCTTCACTTAACCAGTTACTTGTGGAATGCTATCATATAGCAAAGACATTATCCAAAAGCTATACTATAAAAAGAGTCTAGCGATCTTCAGGAAATTTTGCTTTAACCCTTATCATGCTAAACACGACTGATTCTGCCTTTGCGGCCAATGTAGATCATGATCAGCCTGCACATCCAGTCAGTATTTTTTGGTAAGCACCCCTTTTAACAGTTAATGGTAACTATCCAAATTGAAAGATGGACGAGTTCAATACAGAAATTTAGCAGGGTAAGGGTTAATATAAGTCTGACACATCTGATCTGCAGTAACCATTGCTTAATCATAAGTACTCCGCTACATTATACCTGAGCAGACTGAACTGTGTTATAATACTGTTATTGTCATGATACTATAGAACATTATCACATTTCTATACAAGTAACATTGGTGTTATGGGTATGGTGGCTGCTCAACCTAGAGGTCACGGGTTCAAATTCCTTTAAGGTCATAATCATAGTTTCAGGAAACCAGCTTAAGATTGATTCATTTATACTTAACAGCGTTCTTCACAGTCTAGTTAAAGTACATACATACCTTTTGTGCACTTAACAATGCTGTACTACTATGTATGTACAGTAAAACTGTTATGAACTTTGATGTTGCAATGTAATGTTTACAACCAACATGTGATGATGAATAAGGCATTGTTTATCAACCTCCCAAATTTAGTTACTTCCTATACTTGGTCACAGTTTAAATGGGTAGAATATCTTAGCAGAGTTTGATAACCAGGTAGATCCTTCAAGTCTCTCTACAGTTTATATGACCCATAAATTACTCGAAAATGCTAAAAGTGACAATGACTGATCTCTGAATTCAGCAACTTTTGGCCAGTGATGATCAAACTGGATCCATTACAGTATTTTAGGGTATTATGTCTTGGCTAAGTTCAGTAACTATTGAATTGTCCCGTTGCCTCTGGAGTCGGGGTCCTTGAATTAATAAAAATTTCAAAAGTTGACAGTGTCTGGTCTTTAACTTGAATAGTTCTTATCCAAACTTGGTAACAATGTTTATGAGCATAATACATGCATATATAATATAAATGATATATATTTACAGCAACAGATAAAAACAATGTTACATTGTTAATTCAATGTTCTGTTGAAATAACGTTTAGAACTGCTGTCACTTAAGGATATGTCCATAATGGTACCCGTACACATGGTTTACGCTGTGGTATGTACCATAGTCACCCAACAGGTGGACGGATAGCTCAGTGGTTTGCACACTGGCTTTCCAATCCTTAGGTCGGGGGTTCGATCCCCGGCAGCTACTTGGGAATTTTCAGAAACACTTTTCAGTGTTTCCCACCCAACTAGAGGTGTACTGGTCAGGAACCCAGGCAATCCTTGCGTGTATCAGTGCTATACACTGGGCACGTTAAAGAACCAGGATGTCTATTTGCAACGAGCTAGGCTAAGTTAGCCGGACAAGCCTGTATCTGATTTCTAATCTCTCTCTCAGGGGGATGAATTATGCCCCCTGTGTGGCTGCATTTGAACTATGTAAAGCGCCTTTGAACGTGAAATTGATCATGAAAAGGGCGCTATATAAATCTGGTATAATAATAATAATAATAACAGCTTGGCACCAGTGAATTCCTTACACCTCTAAGGATACTATTTGGGATAGTTTCTTTAACTTTGAAGAATTGTCATTACTTAGGAAATATGATTTGGCATTGATTATCATTTATACTTGGGAGATAATTGACTTGGGACAGTTTTATATGTAACTTGGGAGATACAATTATACATTGAATGTCATTACTTTTGAGATATGATTTTGCGGTGACTTTCATTGCTTCAGAGATACGATTTGTCATTGAATGTCATTACATCAGAGATATGATTTGGTACTGAATGTCATTACTTAGGAGATATGATTGAATGTCATTACTTCAGAGATACGATTTTGCATTGAATGTCATTACTTCAGAGATTTGATTTTGCCACCGAATGTCATTACTTCTGAGATGCAATTTGGCATTGAATGTTATTACTTCAAAGAAATAATTCAGCATTATTATTGAATTAACATGAATCATAATTGCAGATGGAATAGAATTCCACTATTTTCAGATATGTTGTTGTTGTCTAGGCAAAACATACTGTTTATTGTCTGAGAAACACTTGAAGGTAATTAAAGAAAGTTGTGGTTAATTATACATCCTAACCACATCTTAATTATGTATAATAATAACATAAAAGAAGAGTGTCTTTGTTAACTTATTATCTGCAGTACTCACATAAACCCTGCATTATAACATCCCATCATAGCGTAATTATATATGATAGAAGTATAATTATTGTTGTTGTTGTTGTTTTATTTTCAGTATTATGAGATGTCTTATGGACTGAATGTAGAGATGCATAAACAGGTAAGTGCTAAGGCTTAGTGGTTGTTGTTGTTACAGTCAAAGTCTCTGATATATAGCTAGGCTCAAAACTTACTGTACTGTTTCAAGGATCAATATGAACAGGAAAAGTAGGGTAAAGATTATTTTACAAGGTGATTTTTGAGCGCAGAACACAACCAAGCAAGTTAATAACAGACTTGGATTGAGTTGGTTTGAGTCTGTTCTTGAGAGGAAATAAAATGTACAGCATCCATTTATGCCCCCTAGCGCTGACTGAAATTGTGTCGGTGCGACGTTAAACCCAACAAAATAAATAAATAGCGCTGACTGAAAGCTGAACTGTTCTACCCAGGTGCCCGCTCGTGATGAAATAATGCACGGAGGGGCACCTGGGGTCTTCCTCCACCATTAAAGCTGGAAAGTCGCCATATTATGACCTATCATGTGTCGGTGCGACGTTAAATCCAACCAAAAAAAAAAAAGAAGCTGAACTGTTAAATTGAGAAACATTGAATGAACCATCTGATCCGAATTTATGTTTATGTTATAGCACAATTTGACCTGACATGTGTATCTTATGTGGTAGGCACTGTGAATTTCTATACTTTCATGTTATTGCTCAACCTGCATAGATTTATAAGAATTCGGTAGACAAACTGTAGTCTCATAAAATGTACCTAGAATATCAACAGCATTGAAATTTAAACAGAAACAAACTTGTTAAAGTTGTTATAAAATACTCAAAATGATTTTTTTTCCGTAGGCAAATGACAAGATCCACAATTTTTAGTACTTAATAACAGTGCACTGTGCACAGTTGAGATATTTTACTGTAATTATGCGACCAGCATTTCCATCAATTTATTTTGTTTCAGCTTCGAAAACAATGTTTTTTTTTCTAGTTAGACAGTCAGTCCTGAGTTAGTTTTGGACATAAACAGTTTGAAGCTGATTTTATTTTACACCCCAAAAATGAAAATTTACAAAATAGATATGTTAACTTATTTGCCCTTTGTAGTGAGACATAGGAAATCTATGTAGTATGTCTGTGCGGAAACATGTGTAATGATGTACATACACTTTGTAAAAATGTTGTGCGTTTGTACCAGCAGACATTCAAACTTGTGGTTTATCAAATACCATTAGCTTGTTTGTTCATCAAGTACAAACATGAAGTTACAATCAAACATACAAATTGAAATTACAGTGTGACAAGGCTTCAAACATGCAAATTGAAGTAACTGTTAGTTTGAGGAGGTTTCAAACAGTACGAACTGGAGATAACAAAGTGTGATAAGGCTTGCAGTGACAGAGTGTGATAAGGCTTCAAACATGAAGTAACATAGTGTGATAAGGCTTCAGACTTGAAGTAACATAGTGTGATAAGGCTTCAAGTTTTAACATAATGTGATAAGGCTTCAAACTTTAAGTAAGGCTTCAAACTTTAAGTAACATAGTGTGATAAGGCTTCAAGTTTTAACATAATGTGATAAGGCTTCAGACTTGAAGTAACATAGTGTGATAAGGCTTCAAGTTTTAACATAATGTGATAAGGCTTCAAACTTGAAGTAACATAGTGTGATAAGGCTTCAAACTTGAAGTAACATAGTGTGATAAGGCTTCAGACTTGAAGTAACATAGTGTGATAAGGCTTCAAACTTGAAGTAACATAGTGTGATAAGGTTTCATAGTGTGATAAGGCTTCAGACTTGAAGTAACATAGTGTGATAAGGCTTCAAACTTGGAGTAACATAGTGTGATAAGGCTTCAGACTTGAAGTAACATAGTGTGATAAGGCTTCAGACTTGAAGTAACATATTGTGATAAGGCATTATGATGAAATATATATTAAAATACTAAGATATTTGTTTGGAGTTACAGCATATAGGTAGACCAACAATTGCACATGGCATTTTATGAGGAATTCTAATCTGAGACTGTAAAATTCTTCTTGAAGCAGAAGTATGAGTAATTAAGAAAGAAGTGATTTTTTCGGGGCCATTGGCCCCATTCCTCTCTCTGAAAAGTATGTTTTCCCCCTCTTTTGACAAAAATTCCCCACTTAATGTTTTTTTTTTACATTTTCCAACCAGAATTGTTTAAAATAAAATGATGGCTTTTAAGTCCTTTTCATCCGGAGTGAAACATATTTATGACAAAAACGATTTTCATTACAATGCAGTTTTCCCCCATTTGAGTTGTTATGACAAAGTTTTTTCTTCCTAACAGACCCTGCAACTGACAAAAAGCATAGGCAGTTATCTTTCATCACCGTGAAACTATTATAAAATTGTGTCAATGTGACGTTACTGGTAAACCCAACAAAAAAGAAAAGAACTGTAGGAACTGGTAACAAAACTGTATTATACGTACTGAAACATAGGTACACAATATAACTATATAGGTATCAAACACAGCGAAGTTAGTATTCATCAGTTACCTTGATATGATAAAGATAAAATAGAAAAATGTTTTGCCCCTAGCGATTTGGTCACCTTGCTCTATTTTAGCCTGTCCAGTCACACCTGAGGGCACACTGATAATTGATGTTATTTATCAGATTCTTCAGTAAACCATTGTAAAACTCCTGCATTATAATTTCAATACAATTAGTCGAAATTTTGCCGCAGGAGGTTTTTTCAGATCAAGTGCGTTTTTGTGGTGATAGTTGTTGACAATGCACCGTGTGTCATTACAGGAAAACGTTAAGATTATTCGAGCGAAACGCTATTTGAACTACGGGTTATGTGGTAATGTGTTAGATTGAAAACCCGATAGTCACAATTCATTAAACAGAATAAATGTGTTACAGTATAAAACCTGAATTAGTTCCTTTGTTGATTTTAAAGATTTATCTGTGTACCTATATGATTTAATTTACAAGTATCTCAGCCATAAAATGGTCATTGAAGGATATTTTAAGTAAATAAAGGTTAAGACAATTAGAATTAGAATTTTATATAGCAATGCACGCTAGAATTGTAAAAAAGTAGATGGTTTGTGAACATTAATTTTTGATCCACACAAGCGTCTTTAAAAGCACAAGCTTCTATACTCTCAGTCTTTTCTCTCAAGTATTAAAGCAACTGTTTTTAAAGCGGTGTTATCATTAATTGTAATATTGATGTACAGACATGATTTGGACATCCGATGATGTGTAGAAACAAACTTGTAGATCATCAGAACAATGAAAATGTGAAAGCATTAATAATAATCCATTCAAGATGCAAATAATTAAAAAAATGAACACTTGATTGATAGTTCCACTTTTATATCACTGTTAATATGCTTGAGATTACTAATATTGGACGAAACTTAAAAATATCAACAGCTCTAATTTTTGGTTGTTTGTTTATTTTGGGTTTAACGCTATTTTTCAAAAGCACTTGAGTTATTTAATAGTAGGTAGGTCCCTGGAATATGTACCAGTACAAACCTGTTCTCCGCAAGTAAGAGCCAATATCCTTACATGAATGAGAGATTGAGGACGAATGATTTCAGACACAGTGTCTTTTATCAAATCATCAAGGAGAACATTACGTCCTGCCCGGGGATTGAACTCACGACCCCAAAATCCGTAGATCTGCGCTCTCTTTATTGGCTACAGCTCTAGTTTTTACTTTTAATAAAAGAATAGGTATGGTAAAATACTATTAAGTAAAATGAAATTTGGTTTATGTAACAACTTATTTTATTACTAGATATTGTTCACAGTTTTTCATATAAAACTGAGATTTTTTTCCCTGAGACTCTAAATGAACATTTAAATGTGACTTGTATTATGTACTGTGGGATAAATAGACCAGCGTATAAAACCAGAATTGGTATTGAGTCAGACATTTTTGTGGTATAAATGAAATAACCACAAGTATACTATGAAGAAAAACCTTGACAAATTTATATTAACTTTGAGGTTAAGATTTCATGTGCATTGTGGTTATAAAATATAGGATTTCTTTATGCAGTCATATAAGGGCGTAAAATGTTGAAAATTTATATGTAATATTTATACGGAAAACAAGTGTGTTCATTAGGAAACTGTTAATATCCCCATGGAATAGGGATCTGAATAAATGGTCAAGTAGGCAGTCAGTATTGAAATACAAGCTTTCTTTGCTCAAGTGTAAAGAAACAATGTTTCCAGGGTAATAGAAGTAGACTATATACTGATTATTGACTATCGCTATAGTAATATTTTCATCAATAAGCAATTCGCTTGCCAACATGCAAACAGATTCCTCAACTAGCAGCCAATAGCAATCACGGCCATCAACATTCGCATATTCAGAAGGAAAAATCATTTTCAGTAGAATAAATAAGTTGAATTATAAGAATACAAACAAGATGAACAAAAAGCACGCAAGGCCATCATATTGTTTAAAAGATAAAGCTAGATGAAACAGAAGCGACAACAAGCAACATCAAGACTGTTCACAGACAAAAAAGTAAAGTGCAACCAACAGTAAACACAAGAACTGTTCACAGTCTGGACCCTGAGCAACCGGCACAGACAACATCAAATACATGTACAGTAAAACCAACAAGCAACGGTGCACAGGTGACATTACTGACAACATCAAATACATGAACATGCACAGCCAACACAACAATCAGCAGACAAAACGGTTTGTACCGACAACAGCTGTTACTGTACAAAACCAAGTAGCAATAGTCAACAGATAGAGGAAGCAGTAACGATTGTAACAACAACAAACTCACAAACAGCAAGAAATAGTCAGAAAGTAGATGAAGCAGTAACAGCAGTAATAAACAAAGGAACAGAATCAACAAGCAACAGTCGAGAGAATGACCAAACAACAACAACAACAACAGCATACAGATTATCAGAACCAACTAGCTACAGACGACCCAAAAGACCAAGCAGTAAGAACAAAAACAACAACAAAATTTGTTAATGAACTGTCAGCAAAAAGACTAACTAGTAGCAACAACAACAAAAAACGAGCAAATAAACAGCCGATAAGCAATAGCAGTAACAGCAAAAACAAACACATGAACAGCAGATAGACTACATACCACAAACTATATTATACAAATTGAAATATAAAGATGATATGAGAGCTTTACTGGAGTGAAGGGTAGGGATTACATAATCAAAATAACTTCCTAAATCTGATGAAGAAAAAATGTATTCTGTATTGTTGTTGATCAAAATATATCTGTAATAAAAAAACAAGAATATGCAGGAAGTTGCTAAGTTTGATAGTGATTGAAGATTTTTGAAGTGTAAGAGAGAGCATCGTAAGGCAAGTTATCTCAAGTACTACAATAGTCATGAGCACGAGTTTCCTGGTGGAAAGAGACCGCGCTAAGTATTCCTGCGTTAGATTACTGTGTTCTTACATGCAGGAAGTGTTCTAAGTATATTCTATTTGAAATTTGTCGTTCAGCCATTTAAATTTGAGTTCTCAAGTCCATTGGTCATTTTATTGATGTAGATTTATATTTTATGTGTCATTGACCTAGGACAGATGCTTAGATCATTTTGTGCGAAATAGTGTTTGTCAAGATAGTTACGAGGTCAAGGTAACCCTGAAGCATGAAGCAACCTTAGTCGACCATCTTTGTGAAGTCTACATTTGCTTGTTTCACTTCCGATCGAACAGTCCAGTTAAGGTATGGTTTTGAAAGGCAGTGAGATTTTTGACTGAAACAAAATGAATGACAGTGAGAAACAGTAAAGGTCAAGTTTGGGGTAAAGTCAGTGGATCGTGAATAATCTTGAGTAATGCATACCACTGAATTGAATAATACCATTTATCAGGAATATAACTATGTATTAAATGGTCCAGAATGTTATGTGGTGTTGTACAGTATGAATTAGTGGTTTATCTTGGCCGTATTTGTGATAAATTACTGGACGAACAAATCAATAAAAGTCTGGTCAGTCGAGTACTGACTCCTGTGAAAGGCCAATTAATCAGCAGCTGGACATGTAGCCATTTACTGTCATGTTTTCCCTCCAAAACCTCCCTAATCTTGGTGTTAAGAGAGTGTGAAATTTCATTCAAAGTTGAGTGACAAGGGTGCAGCACCCTGCTGGCTCTCTCAGCCCAGGAAATCCTTGTTTAATGTGATCGGTGTGTAATCCAATCATTGCGTGCTCCCACTGGGTGCTACCATTTGATATTGCTGAAGCAGAACCACTTCCATGCTGCCCCCTTGTGGGAGCCTCTCTTTCAATCCAGTTTAATGGGGGAGGATAATTAGAGAGTGCAGAAGTAACACAGGGCCTTGTGACTTCTGATTAGAAACTTGTCTGTGTTGATTGGAAACTGAGATTAAGTAGAAAGCCAGTGGAAGTCTGTTTCTATGTTGACACTAATTTTGCATCAGACCAAAGAGATGTTGGACAAAGGATTTGGGGAAGAAATGTGTGAACATATATTTTATCAATATTCATTATCACATTATTTTTCCAGAATATTGCTATCTGCCTATTGTTGATCATCCCTCTAGTTCAGAAAGATATCACACCAGTCCATGAGGCAATTAACATCTAATTGGAGTGTAATATATGCAAATTGATAGCTAGGCTTTCAGGTGTGTTCTTGAGTGGATTATATGTAAGGAAACAAAAGGTCTAGGTAGTGTGGCACAGGTAAGCCTTACGCTGAGTCTGCTGCCATTTAGCCAGGAAAAATAGGACTAAAATACAAGACAAAAAAACAAGGAAGAGAATATTGGAATTGTGTAGAAACCTTTGGCATACCAGGGATAAACGAGTGTCCATTCCAATCAGCTTGATGAGCTCATCAGCCGACTTCAGAAATGAATTCAGTTATCTAATTACTCTCAGCCCCAGTGAAGACACACTAATAGAATACAGATTCATACCAAATCTAACGTTCCAGTCTGTCTTTTTACACATTTTTACATCGCACAAGGGTGGTATAAATGTTTGGAGGTGTTAATGATTTTTTGTTCAGATTCTTCAAACATTATCACAGCTATTGTCACCTTTCTTTTTATTGGCACCATCATATAACAACAACAACAACAAAAGCACAATGAATCAGAAATCATTATCAGCACAATCGGGTGATCTTTTGTTAGTTTTATAAAGCCAATATTTAGGTAATTCATATAAATTGTTGTAAGCAAGAGAATGTCATTCTCATCCATCAGATGTTCGTCAAAAACCTCTGATTTATTTCTGTCGTTTATTTGGTGAGCATGCGCACTCGTAATTAGTACCGGGAGAAGTTTCAGCCAATCAATGTTCGCCACTATTTGGCACGCCGAATTGAAATTTCAAACAATATATAAGCAAGGTAGTTGCTAACGACGGATCAAGACGATATTCCGTTATTGCGATTAATAAAGATTTATTTCTGTTATTTGATGTTAAGAAATTTACCTGAAGAAATAATAATATTCCTCGTAAGTCGGCATCGATATGAAAGGACGCGGTCACGCTTTTCACGGACGATTTTGATTGGTTCGCTACATTTTGTCGCAAAACAACGCTGATTGGCTGAAACGTTTTACCTGTAATGTAACCAAACCACAAATATCGGCGAAATGTGCCAGAGGTATGCGAGGCATACCTCTGGTATGCGAGAATGGAGAATGTGGGCTTATGGGATACTACCATAATGTTTGTATTTCTTTTTGTAACCATCAGTTCCTTTCTTTCACCTGCTGCAATATACCCACTATGAAACTGTTTTGCTTATTCTACTGACCCTGTATTTGTATTGTTGTTTTCAGTTTCATTTATTCTCCCTACCAGGTGCCAGCGCAAACCACCATCATTTATCTACTGGCCTTGGTACTTGGTCACTGTATTGATATTGATGATTTGAACTTCATTTTATCCTCAACAGAAAACACCCACCATGTAGCTGTGCCGTTTATCCTTCCAATCTGAATGCCAGTAGAAAACACCCACCATGAAGCTTTGCTGTTTATACTCCCTTTTTGTGAGGCCAGCAAAAAACCCCAACCATGAAGCTGTGCCGTTTATCCACCCCACGTAGATGCCAGTAGAAAACACCCACCATGACACTGTGCCGTTTATCCTTCCAAACCCAATGCCAGTAGAAAACACCCACCATGAAGCTGTGCCATTTCCCTTCCCCACCTAGACGCCAGCAGAAGATGCCAACCATGAAGCTGTGCTGTTCAACCTCTCCTTTATGATGCCTCCAGAAAACGCCCACTATGAAGCTGTGCTGTTCATCCTCCCACCTAGATGCCAATAGAAAACACCCACCATGAAGTTGTGCTGTTTATCCTCCTACCTGGATGCCAACAGAAAACACCGACCATGAAGCTGTGCCGTTTGTCTGCCCCACGTCTGTGCCAGCAGAAAACACTGACCGCATGAAGCTGTCTGTACTGCCAACCCTGGTACCCGGCTTCTATATTTATATCAATGGTTTCAACATCATTAATTTTTTCATCCACTCCAGTGTGATGCTACCCGTAACACCTGAGCTGTTTGCTGACCCCGGAACTCTTGCTTCTGTGTTTGTATTGATATTTTTAACTTCCCTTTACTTTCTGATGTACTTGTTTTACAAGCAATTTTGTGCTTATTAGGAAATCATCCGGACATTATTGATTGCCGGCTGTCCAAAATGGCAGCCTTTGGTGATAAAATGCTCAAGTGTTTTATTTCTGTGTTTAGCCGTGTACTTGTGCAAATAGGCTTTCAAGCACAATGGGAGATTTTAGGATCAATTGGTGAAGGAAAATATTGCCTCCTAGACTTGGGCAAATGAAAAACAATTTGATCTTTATTTGTTCAACAAATATTTATTTTGGAATAAGAATACCAGCTTTGTTTGGATAAGATGTTTAATCAACATTTCATGAAAACAGGGTCAGTCGTAGATTATTTTAGAAATTTAATGCTTTGAAATATATGAAAATTCAAGCTTTTGTTTGAATAAGAGTAATCTTGACATTTCAAAAAAATTTGCAAATTAAATAAAATGTGGCAAACTGTCCTTAGTGAAAATAAAATTTTGTTTGAACTATATTCTTTTCAATACGCAAACATTTTTGGTTCACTTAAAGCAAAAATGTTCTTGTCATGGTTTGTCTGTTTATACAACCATTCGACCCATCTGTCTGTAAATACTTATTTTATGATTGCCATAGCAACCTCAATTATTTTAATAAAATTTAAGATTTTGTCTGGAAGTTGAATTTTGAAAGCCTCAATAAAATTCCTGTGTTCAATAAACTAGAAATTTAGCGATGTCATATACTTTTTAAAGACGCAAGCATAAAACTTGCTTTTCTGGTGTATATAAAGGTGGAAGTATCCTTTAATCGATTGATATCCATTTAACCTTTACCCTGCTAAATTGTTAAAATGGACTGGTCCATCGTTCAATTTGGGCAATACCATTTATTATTCGAAGGTGTGTTCACTGAAAATTTACTGACTGAATAGCGAACAGTGCAAACCATGATCAGCCACAGATGTGCATGCTGATCTTGGTCTGCACTGATCTCAAATGTAGAATCACTTGTCGGCAGCAGGCTGAAGGTTAATATGTACAAATGAGCAAGACAGTCAGCGTCTAAGCAAGCCAGTCAATGTCGCTTTTCATTTATGAACTTTAACCTGTCACATCTCTCATTAATATTCATTATGTGATGAGCATGCATTGTGATTTCCCCGTGGAACTATTGGCATTCTCCACTATAGACAATCATGCCTCCAGTGACTTGGAGGAAAATTGCATATTCTTTATTTCTTCCACAAACTTATTCCTTCCTCCTTGAGGCAGTCTCACAAGTTTATTGCTTCATATGTGATATCATCAGGTTCTCGTTAACCTCTCAAGGTCATAGCATGTCAGTCATTACGATTAATAAGTCAAATTAATAAATGAACAGTACATGAGCCGTGCCATGAGAAAACCAACATAGTGGCTTTGCGACCAGCATGGATCCAGACCAGCCTGCGCATTCGCGCAGTCTGGTCAGGATCCATGCTGTTCACTTTCAAAGCCTTCTGCAATTAGAGAAACTGTTAGCGAACAGCATGGATCTTGACCAGACTGTGCAGATGCGCAGGCTGGTCTGGATCCATGCTGGTCGCAAAGCCACTATGTTGATTTTCTTATGGCACAGCTCACGTAGATGTTTTACAGTTCTAAGCTGTTTCACTATATCTAAATTGGCTCCGGTTATTGTCCTCTTGAAGATTTTTAGTAGCTCGTCTGGACCAAAGTCACAGTCAACACTAAATAAGTTCCAAATGTTCCGGCAAAGATCTTCGAGCTGGAGTGGAGTACATACTATTTATTGAACAGGAGTGAACAAGTCCTAGTTTAAAGTTACATAGTATTACACTATTTACATAAAAACAGCATTTCATCGTCATCATCATTATCTTCATTTCCATCAGTAACAGAAGCAAAAACTAATTTTAAAAGCAGCTCCAGTATTTCTTGATTCAGAAATGATTTAAAACAGTTTCATTATAGGTACAAAAAAATATGCACATAATCATTCCAAGAGATAGCGGATCATTGTAGAAAAAAAGTCATATCTAGAAGAGGAAAAAGTATGCATCAGCAAGGAATGTCGAAGATATCTATTAATAAATCTCTCTTCCAGTTTGATTCACTATCGATTTCAAATCCAAATCATATTAGAAATTGTAATGCATTTGTGTTAGATTTCCAGCTGATTAACTAGAGTCGGTCCTGGTTTATGATGAGCACGATAGTCAGCGAATTAATTGCATCAATTTAAGACGGCAACGCTGACAAAGGATCGAGAGTTGGGATGTTAAAGCGTGCTTCGACATTCAATACCAAGATTTTACTGTCGTAAAGGGAATATTATCTTTTTATTGAATCTTCTGAGAATATCCAAATATGGTCAAATGATGTTTTTTTTTGTATGTTTGATTTTCCACCGCGAGTTTTTGTTTAACCGGTAACCAAGTCTTGCATTTTTAGTTCTGTCGTTTTTGCAGTTTTGAATATATAATTAAGAAGGAAGATACGAACTACATTTATGAAATGTGGTTATGAAAGTAAATTCATTTTTGACATTATAATAAGCGGTTTTAAAAGTCAAACTATTATAAGGTTATTTGGTCTTGTCATTGAATGAATAAAATTTACATAAAATCAAGTACATTGTGATCATGTAATTATAAAGTAACATCAGTTATATTGTTTTCTCAAATGCAATTATACTTTTAAATATCTGCTTGAAGTTTATTCCCTTTTATACCTTTGAGGGTTTTTTCCCCTTTGTTTGGAAAGAAAGAAGTATGTAGAGCTGGCTTTGAGACATTCCTGTATATTTTATATGTTAGCTTCAGCTATAATAACTGTGCCATCTGCGTATGGGTGTTGATAAATATTGTCCTAGTCCATTCTTCTTTTTAAACATGTACATCACGTCTGGGAATTACAGGACTGTTCCTGATTTCATGCTTATGACTGCCAGAAGTTCCCTATGTAACTGCATTAAAAACGGTGATTTTAGGGCTATCTTACATGCCTGCCTGGGTAAGATGGGGTTTTCCCTACCCTGAGGGACAGTGTGGAATGGAAAACCCGAGCGGTAGGGAGGTATTTTATCCAAGCTGTCCCGAGGGTTTGAAAAACAGCTGTCTTACATAGGCAGACACGTTAGATCATTTTTCTTGCCTATCACATTCAAAATAGACCAATACTTTCCCCGCTAGGTAGGCAAGAATGTGTTTTTTCAGGCTTCTGATTTGTGACTGAATTCCAGGCCTTTTTAAGTACCATTACCTGTTAAGTTTTTGCCACACAGATGTCTTCCGTAAACATTTCTTGTACAGAGCAGGTTGAGCAAATATTCAAAACAAAGAAATTTATATTTCATTAATAAAAGTATTGTGTTAAATCTGTTTTCTTTTGTTTTTTCAGACTGAAATTGCGAAGAGATTAAATGCAATTTGTGCTCAAGTGATACCGTTCCTGTCCCAAGAGGTAAAGTATCATTACATAATCAATACAACCATTGTAATGTACAGTTGCTATATGAGTAGTATTGTATTCAGCTAAATTATTCATTCTTCCATATTTAGTCTCATAATTCCATATTGTACTATCATTTGAATTAATAAAGTTTGTAAATGCTTTATTTTCAGTGAGCAAGCTTGTCTGAAACTTCGAGGAAATATTTTCCTTCTGTAGAATCTGCATAAATTCAACATTTTGATAGATTTCGTTTCATTAAATTTAAATATAGTGCAAAAATGATACATAAATAGTGCAGAAGTGGTGAAAAATAGTACAAAAATAGTAGTAAAATCATGCAAAAATTATAAGCGCCCAATAAAACAACTGTAAGGTCATCCCTTACAAGTGTCACATATTGATTTTACAATATTTGAGATTCCTTCCTTTTCTTTGAAAGAACTGCCCCTTAATACTGGTATATAGATTTCTTACCGAATAATGCTATATATCTGTAATGGACTGTTCCATCTTCCAATTTGGGCAGTACCATTTATAATTTGAAGGGGTGTTTACTGAAAATTTACTGACTGAATAGCGAACAGTGTAGACCATGATCAGACTGTACGTATGTGGAAGCTGATCTTGGTCTACACTGGACGCAAAGGCATAATCAGTCGTGTCCAGCATGGTAAGGGTTAAGGTATCTAGAATAATAATACTGTTACTTGCATATTGGGACAGAATGTTGTACAGTGTATGTCAACTTAACATTAAGGAGCCCAAGGTTGATATACTAAGTCTTATCTTTTAGACTGGACACCTGACACTTCACCTTAACTAAATACCTTCTGTGGAGCTAGTTCGAGTTAATGATGGTTAAAGGTGACATTATAGTGAACAATATAAACAGACTGGTAAAAATCTCTATATTTGTTATTGTCATTTATATCTTTTTGCATTTCAGCATCAACAGCAGGTGGCAGCAGCCGTGGAGAGAGCAAAACAAGTCACAATGACAGAACTTAATGCTATTATAGGGGTATGTTGTTGTCCACACACATTCTCCTAGTTGCCATTTTACATACAGTTGGAACTAGAATTCGCTTATCTCAAAATTTCACTTATCTTAAAGACAGTTTCATGTCCTGTTCCGAAAACAAGACTAGTGCACAAAATACAATTTCAAGTTGAATTTCGGTTATTTCAAAGTAAAACGATCAGTCTCATGGAATTCAAGATACTGAGTTTCAACTGTATATAGACATCAATGTGTGATCTTTTTTCTGTATCAGGGTTGTTGGTTCATTTCTTGTGGGGTAGTGGGGCGGGGGGTTGATGTTGTTGTTGTTGTTTTTGAAAATCTTAAATCTAGGTGGAAGTTCATTAAAGTTCAAGGAAGGCTTCATAAGCATTGTAACAACTTCTACATGTAAAAATACTGGCCATGAAAACCTTTTAAATGACATATATATTGTATCTGAATCTTGCTAAATAAAGCTGCAGTTCACAAAATACCCTGCTACGGATTTGGTGACTTAAACATTAGCTATGTATATTATGGGTAGCCAATAATCTGTATATGGAAAATTACATTTGCAAGAAACAAACTGTAGGCATATTTGTGCTACAGTGCTTGTGACTCCAAGCATTCTAGTCAGAAATCAAGTTTGTATCCTGTAATAATTTAGGTAATTTGAACCATTATAACGTTATATGGACCCAGTGTAATGATGTTTTATCGACTCAGTTTAATCTAACAACAAAGAATTGTCTTTTTTGTTACTGTAGCAACAGATGCAAGCACAACATCTTCCACATGCTGCACATGCCCCGCCTATTCCAATGGGACCACACCCAGCAGGACTACAGCCTCCCGGGCTTCCTGTATCTAGTGCAGCTGGTATGGGCCTTCTGGCACTGGGACCCGGCTACGCCCAGCAGCATGTTAGCTCCCTGAAGGAGGACAAAGGTAAAACTGGAAACCAGGGTAGAACTATCTTTTAATAGTATTTTATCTTTTTATTTTGTTTTTCTGTCAATCTGGAGCATGTTTATATTGTAATTCCTTCTTGATATATTAGAGTGAAGGTACTCCTGATCAATTTGAATTATGTAAGAGTTAATACTGCAGCCCATCAGAATTTTAGATTGAATACCACTTTTTAGAATCGGGATTTTTTTTCCGTAAACCAAATTGAACATTGTAATTATTAAGGAGAATGCTTTAGGCTAAATGAGGAAAAAAACATTTGTTAGTGATTGCATTGGCATTTTACAGAGATCTTGTGTTCAAGAAGTTCTTCTCTGGCAGAGAATCCATCATTTCAATCTAATATTTCTAAAATAGATTCTCTCTTTCCCCTGAAAATGGTGTCACCCAAACTAGCCTGATGTGGAAGGAGAGGTTAAGAAATTCAGGCATTGAAGCTCGTCGAAAAGAGAGCATATATTTAACTATACATACTAATTTTCCAGTGGGTCAATGAACTGAGTTTTCCAGTCCTGTCAAAAAATTAAAATAAGTCCAGTCCAGTCAATGAAGTAAGTAAATATAAAGGAAAAAACACCAGTATTATACTGGGATTGAAAGGAGTGGAACTTTCTAAATAGTGTTGTTACGGAAAGGTATTTTTGTAAAATTGATCAGGAGTAGGCTTCTAGCATTTCCTTTACAAACAAGGTTGAGGCTTTTTGATTTAACACCCTGTAAATAAAGTAAATTAAGAGTAATAACCTTGTCTGCTTGAAACATTTCGAAAAGAACGTCCCCGTTAGTCCTCAAGAATTTGATTGACAAAACGTGTCGTATTTACAGCTGTGTCATAGAACATGAGAAAATGTCATATTTACAGCAACTGTTGTTTCACAAAACATGTCTTATTTATAGCTGTGTCACAGAACATCTCAGTACTGGGAAAAATTACAAACATGCAGTCATTACAACTTGTTGTATTTAATCCTCTCTAGGTTCACCTAATGGATCGTCAGCTCTGCGCAGATCCATGTATCCATGGTCAGAAGTTAAGTACCTACATACATTGTAATTCATCATTTTGTATCACAGACTAACAAAGATCTAACACATTGATCAAGTTAACATTATCCTAACCTGTGTTTTCCAACATTTTTCATTTTGGACTATTGTTCATGCTATATACATGCTGAATGCATACATCTGTGGTAATAACCATTTTTGGAACCCAGTCTAGAAATTTGAGCTTCTGATATGTGCTGTTTTTGATGACAGTCTATGAAATGCACCAGTAATAAGGCTCTGTTATGGGAGTTTTAAAGAGACTGGTTCATATTCTGCCTTTGAGACTAATAATGTGTTTTACTTTGTCATGTATATATCAAAAATTGTCAACAAATATAATGTAAGTCTATTTCAAACTCATTTTGGTATTTTTTTGCTAGAATAAGATAAATTTGAGGCAAAAAAAATGAAAATTAAGACTTTTCTACCTGGAATCAGAGAAGCAAGCATGTGGCATGAACAGTAAGTCTAAATGTCGGGTTGTGGTTGTGGTTTATAACTTAGCTGCGAGTCAGAAACCTTTCTGTATCTTTTAGATACAGTATCTAGATACACTTTTCAGCACTTGCTTCCACACAATGTTTCGCCATAGCTACTACATAATATGCCATATATGCACACCAAAATGATACCCTAAAGCTCCCATTAATTTCATATTATTTGTTCTAATATGAATGAATTTTCTTGTGAGAAAGAAGTCTCAGTTTTCAAATAGTTTGTTTGAACCGTTAAAACCATATGTGATATTACAGTAATTCAGTACTAGCACTGCACAGCTATTTCTATGGAAACAAGAGTAGTTTGTCAGTACGACCTTCGACTGGTGGAAAACATATATAAAGTGATGCCATTCTGACTAGCCTTAAATCTGTTATTGTTATGGTGAAAGCAGACTTTCTTGTCTACCTAGTGGGCAAAGTATACTTTTGTCTGATCACTTGTGATGGATGGATAGATATCCTTGTCTTTCCCTAGGAAAAAAATCTTGTTCAAAATAGTGTGCATTTAAGTGAAATCACTTATTATAGTCCTATAATGATGTCACTAACTATGTATACACTGCCAGGAAATACACTAACCTATTTGTTGTTTCGTTCTTTTATTGAATATGATAGGCAAGAAAATTGACATAACATGTCTGCCTGTGAATGACAGCTGTTTTCCCAACCCTCTGGACAGCATGGATAAAAAACCTTGGAAAGCTCAAATATGAAATGCAGAAATTTACAATTATAATGTTACTAAGAGTGAAAAAAAAAAAGTTGTTATTGAAATTAGTCAACTTAAAGATCTGACTTTAACCTAATACAGAGAACAGTTACAATATGTTTTACTGCTGAACACCACAAAGTAACGTTATTTTTAATGTACATACATTCTTTGTGTCTGTTCCATGTCTTCTTAACATGCTGGGAAGATTTTCATAAAACTTAGACGAGTCATTGACCTCATCAAAATGATGGCAGAGCACACAACCCAGGTCACTAGGTCCAAGGTTAAAGTCACAGTGGTCAAAGGTCATGGTCACAACTTCCTCCATTTCAAACTTTTACTGATAGTTCTACTCTCGCCATTTTACATTTTCTGAAATATCAGATTTTCAGAGACAGTCACATCGGGAACTATTTCTCTACTTAGAATAGAAATAGTGATATCTTTATACTTTATTAACAACAAAGCCTTAAATTTTTTTTCTTCTTTCATTGTCAATTTTCAGGATTTTGTTTCAGTTAGAACTTGATACTTCCTACTTTTAACATTAAAAGATGCACACCCTATTTTTGATATGAAAGTTTTAGAAATGATATTCTGTGATAAATACAACATATTGTGATAGCAGTTTTCATGAATAGCAAAATAGCGCAAGGGAAATTTAAATTTCAGTTGGGTTTTTTTTTTGCGGGTGATGTATTTAAATGCTAGAATAGGATGCATGCAATATGTTCTAGTTAAAATAGATATATTACTGGTCTTCTGTGTCTTTTATCTTCATTTCCATGTTTCTGTTTATTGTACTGCATGTATTTTTTTTAAAGTATGTTTTTGTACATTGTATATAACTTTAAAGTTTTTATAGATAAAACTTTTTGTGTTTGTGTTGTTGTTTTTACCATTAAATTTAAAAAAAATGTAGAATTGTAACAGATGTTGATGCATTAGACATGGATAACCTACCTGTTAGTGTGTGTCCTGATCCGGCTTATGTACATATGTACCTATTTATCAAATTCTCATCTTCAGCCGTCTTAATAACTTACATGAGCAAATGTTTTGACTATTAGTTGACTATTTTGTAACTTCATAATTGAGCCGCACCATGAGAAAACCAACATAGTGACTTTGCGACCAGCATGGATCCTGACCAGGCTGTGCATCCGCACAGTCTGGTCAAGATCCATGCTGTTCGCTAACGGTTTCTCTAATTGCCATAGGCTTTGAAAGCAAATAGCATGGATCCTGACCAGACTGCGTGGATGCACAGGCTGGTCTGGATCCATGTTGGTTGCAAAGGCGCCATGTTGGTTTTCTCCTGACGTGGTTCATGTTTTATGTTTGCTACATTTTGCATTTCGGCTATGGTACATGAAATAGGTATAATGTGTATGCAAAATGTTAATGATCTGTTATTTCTGTTTACAGGTGAAGACAAGCATGTGAGTATAAAGTTTTCTCGACTGAGTAACTTCTCTAAAAATCTGAGTCTATCTTATTATGTAAAGGATTGCTCTGACACTTATACTGAAGATAATGTTTATTTTCTATACATTGTACATGTCATACATGAGTCTGTACTTGTATATATAGAAGTTCATTATTCTAAGTAATTAACATGGGCTAGAAACAAGCTATAGAGTAGGGGTATATTTTTTCACAAATTTCTAACACTGTGTTGATGTAGGAATTTTGATAGTTAAAGATAGTTAAGATATCTTAGCACCAATGAGTATATATTACCCAATTTCCCTCTATGTACCAATGAATACGTATGCTGAATCTCCGTGTCACTCTGTCTTTTAACCAGTATATAAATTGTGTATTGTATGTGCTGAATGTCCATGCCAGTCAGTACTGTTCACTTACGGTATATGTCACTATGTACTTACTGGTATGTACACTGAAAGTATACTGAATTTCTGTTTCACACTGTCTCTGCTTAGCAGTATGTATACTGAATCTCCATGTCACACTGTTCTTACCAGAATGTGTCTCACAAAAGTCTTATGGATGGCACTGACTTAGTGGTTGACAATGAAGCTCCTGGGAAATGTCTAGTCGGGTTTCAGGTGTTAAACAAAGTTGACAAAGCTAGTATTGCATGAGAACAAGCCAGACTCAATATGTCTTAGGAATTAGATACACTACTTGTCTAGTTTGTTGATAGTAACATGTGTAACAACTGTGCAGTCTATTTAACAACTGTATTTTATTGGGTTGTTTTAACTTCATGTCTGCTTAGTATTTGTTAATACTCCCCATTCATTTAGATTTTTTCTTGCAAAGTTTCCTGTAAACTGCATTGACCCAACAGTGAGAGACACAAGCTGCTTATGCTGTTCTGGGTAGGTTGTCAACAACTAAATGTTGTGCTCTCTGGCTTGACTGGAGAAAAAAGTAGTTCCTGACCTGGTTCAGATGTGTTTATATCCATAGTTAGATTGTCAGTAAATTCACTATTCATACTGTTAATGACCTAGCTCTTGCATTAACCGGAAATAAATTTAGAGCAGATTGTATGAAAAGGTACCTGCTACCATTGTAGATCGCAACTTCCATGGTAAGTTTTATAGCACGGAAATTCAAATTTAGTGGTCATTGACATGATGTAGGCAACTTTAAATTCTATTTTTGTCTTACTGAACATTAATTTACAGAGTGGATTACGGCAGAGAGAAAAAATGGAAATTTTAATACTGATTAGTAAGGTGATTGTGAGGACTTCGGAGCATTTCACTTTATTGGATTGGTCACGGTCAACTGGGTTAGGCCGCATTAACTTGCAGTAAATAGCTCTACCAATATTTATTGCATTAGCAGGGGGATTAACGTAATGCTGAAAAATGAGGGTGCATTGATAGGAAAAGCTACTGTGTTATAAGCTGCTTAGTGAATTATTTCTAATCCGTAATAGCTAGGCTTGATCCCACCTTTGCATACTTGTTCAGTACTTATTGGAAGTTTTTTTTGTGAGAACAGATTTGTAGGCTTATTTAGATATGGGGTCCGTGTTTTATCGGTTAAATGTTTTATATTCTTTTACTTTTCGTCCTTAAATGTTTCAAATTCTTTTACTTTTCATCTTTAAATTTATACAAAAATGTTGTATCACATGGAGAATTTTTAAAATGAAGTAATGTTAAAGAGCTCTAAAGGGAGATAATAGTGTTGGTAAGGGGAGAGTTTGCCAGGCAACTTGATGTTGTTTATCAAGTATCTATTGTCGAGCAGATCAGTGGATGCATTGTTATGCTAATCGCGCCCTCTCTAGCGGATTCATTTTTTTCCTCATGCTAATAATGTAAATCTTGTCATAAAACGTCTTTTAGGGCAGACTTTCAAAATGGACACTTAGGAATACTTCAGACTGGGAACATTGATAGGAAATCGAGCAAACTTGAAACCTGAATGACATGTTTAGACATCAGGAAAAAGATTGTTTACACTTCGCTGAATTTATGAATGTGTGAATTTATACCAGGTGCTATTAGTGTATGAAATGGGGGTATCAAATTCTTTCTATAGCTACACAATATTTGTCAAATGTTTGCTCTTGAATTTGAAAGCAATCAATTTTTTCCTTGAATGATGCCCCTGATAATAGGCTCTTTGAAATCTTTCGCTAGGATAGTGACTGTGCTGGGATGGAACGATTGTCCGTGGAATGAAGCTAAAATTACAAACGAAATAAACAGTTTGTATGAAACAGTTGCATTTAATGTACCATGTTAATGGTGTTTCAATGGCCACATAGATAACGTGATCAATATAATGATTCAACGCTTTGATATTTTATTATAGGCAAAATCAATGATTAAATTGATTTACATAATTTTTTCTCGTTCCATGGATTTTCCCATATGATCACCTAACTGTGACATATAGACGTTGATTATGCCAATATTGGCGATAAATAATATCGTAGAAAACAAGACCGTTGTATTAATATTGCTTTAAAAATTCTGATGGCGAGATTTGGAGACGTTGATGAAAGTTTAATAGACCAATTTGATTACCTATTTACATCACTTGTTATATTTTGCAGTTAATTTCAAATTTCTTTGCAAGACAAGCGACACAGAGAGACTTCATTTTATACAACATCCAAGACGAATGAAAACAATTTTATTAATTTTTCTTATTGATTGATAATGGCGTGGAGTTATTACAATGTTGTCTTTTAATCAACAGACTGTGTATGTAATTATAACTAATTATAGAGAAACTGCAATTTCATAGCCGGTGGATACAGTCTGTATTGCAGTAAGCATCTAGGGTAGTGGGGGTCTAGTGGTTAAGTTTCTGCAGCCGCTCTAACTGGGGGTTTATAGGTTTGAACCACATCGGGGTCATGATCACACCTTATCATATGACACTTGTACTGGTTTTTCCAGGAAGCGGCTTTCATCACAGTCAAGCTAAATTAGATTAGTATACTCCTTAACCCTTAGCCTGCTGGCGGCAGATGATTCTGCCTTTGCGACCAGTGCAGACCAAGATCAGCCTGCACATCCGTGCAGTCTGATCATGGTCTGCACTGTTCGCTATTCAGTCAGTAAAGTTTCAGTGCAAACCCCTTTGAATAATAAATGGTACTGTCCAAATTGAAAGATGGACCAGTCCATTATAGAAATATAACAGGGTAAGGGTTAATAAGAATCTGAGGATTCAGAGCTCTCATCATTTTCACACAATTTAATCATACACATATAAAAGACATTGTGTCTGAAATCATTCGTCCTCCACCTCTGATAATTCATGTGGGGAAGTTGGCAGTTACTTGCAGAGAAAAGGTTTGTACTGGTACAGAATCCAGGAACACTGGTTAGGTTGACTGCCCGCCGTTACGTGACTGAAATACTGTTGAAAAACGGCGTTAAACCCAAAACAAACAAAAAATAATCATACACATTCAAAATGCTCTTGTAAAACCTATACCTGAAGTCTGTTAACAAGTAAATGTGTATATGCATTGTAAGTGAAAATGCCTCTTCATCACAGGAAGAAGGAGATTTAATTAAATACTGGTCAAACTTTAAAGATACGTACTAGCTTTGTTTAGAGATTAACTACATGTGCATTGACAGATATGTTTAGAGATTAACTACATGTGCATTGACAGATATGTTTCTAGGCTTGAAATGATGTTGAAGCCAGGTGTCTGGGGACTATCTCAGGTCGGTTACATTGGAGTAAAAAAATATATATGCCAGTCAAATTCATGTTTTTGTAATAAAAACTTAGATCATTAAAAGAAAGTTTCAAAATCAGAGATAAGACTTCTTTTTGGTTGACTGATATATAGACTGTTGAATTGAATTAGGACTTGGATAACAAATGAGCCGTGTCATGGGAAAACCAACATAGTTGGTGTGCGACCAGCATGGATCCAGACCAGCCTGCGCATCCGCGCAGTCTGGTCAGGATCCATGCTGTTCGCTAACAGTTTCTCCAATTCCAATAGGCTTTAAAAGCGAACAGCATGGAGCCTGACCAGACTGCGCGGATGCGCAGGCTGGTCTGGATCCATGCTGGTCGCACACCCACTATGTTGGTTTTCCCATGGCACGGCTCAAATCGTTACATCTGTGCCCATTTTACAGTATCAAGTATTAGTGTAGACATTTCATTTTCATTTTAAAGCCAAAACAAACTGGTTTCTGAAGTCAGATACGCATATTTTGCAAAAAAAGAAAGAGTGAAAAGAATGAACAGGGAATGTCTCCTGAAAAGCCATGTCCTTTAAAAATTGGCAGGTAACTTAATATACAATAAGATTTAAGTAGTAAGAAGTAATGAGACAATTTAATAAAGGATTAAGTCCAATAAATCATGGCAGAAGTCAGTCAGAAATAGGTATTTTAATTACTCTGTTGTGGTGAACTGATCAATGGACTAGATTACCTGTAAACAATTTACAAGCGAAAAGTCACATGTCATAAGTTATGATTTAATTGATAATCGGTGAAACCTATCGGAGAAATGTTGAACCGGAACAGGCAAGTTGTGTGCTTTTGAGCATTTCATAAAATATACGCCTCGGTCTATTGGGCGCAATTTCATGATCAATTCTTATTGTGGTGTGAAATGTAAATATACTTAGATGTGGTTGTTGATAGTGAAATATTAACCCTGTTTAATCTAGAACTACGCAAATATTGACTCTTCCCCACTATTTACCTTGTTTATATAATGGCTGCCCTCGCTGGGTATACATTCTTGTGTAATGAAAGAATTTTTTCATTTCCATATTTACTTAGTGTGGTGCAGTTTGTGGAAGTGATATATATAACTGCTTTGATGTTTTTAATTCCTTTTAACCCTTTCCCTGTTAAATTTCTATAATGAACTTGTCCATCTTTCAATTTGGATAGTACCATTAGCTGTTAAAAGGGGTGCTTACTGCTTACCAAAAAGGTACTGACTGAATGGCGAACAGTGCAGATCTTGATCAGACTGCACATAGGCTGATCATGATCTACACTGGTCGCAAAGGCAGAATCAGTCACTTCCAGCATGATAAGAGTTAAGATAAAGAAACAAAACAAAAGGAAAAAATCACTATAAGAGAAGGTGTCTAAGGAGAAATGCATTCTATAAGGAAATTATTTTATTCAATTGTTAGTAGATGTACTCTTAAAAAATGTATAATTATATATGTCAGTGTAGAAAATTTTAGTTATAAATGCAGTAACATTACTTAGATAGTGATGACTGAAGTAGGGGGAAAAATGGAGTATGCTGAAATTATACATTGTATTTTGCTAAATATTAGTCATTCAGCTATTTGCATAAAATACCATTTACTTCCATGTATTTGCAGGTTACACTTAATTAATCGATGGCCTGTATAAAATGCCTGTTTTCACAATTTACAAATGCATAACAGTGTGAGCTGTTAGAACATGTCTGCTTCAAGGCAGTGGTGCTGTGGGGGTGGGTGGTGATGATGTTGATAATGATGATGATGATGATGATGATGATGATGATGACAATGGAGATGTCATCTCTGTTCAGTTAAAGGAAGATTTTTATGTTGCCATGGTTTACTATAAGACCCCCCGTCGCTTCCACCCCCCCTCCCCCACCCCCCCACAACACACACACATTACTTAGTTCAGGAGTATTCCCCCAAATTAAACAACGTTCTTGGCAATTTTCAGTAGTACATGTACTGAAATGTTTATTTTGCGGCACCCATGGACAGTAAGTCAATAATGTTTTTTAATAAAGTTTGAAACGTGTTAAAAATCGCTATTACTTGATGAGTGTGGTAGATTGTATGGCATGAAAGCTGTTTGATTTCGTATCTGTTATATTTTAGATGGCAGTTTGTCCTGCAAACACAATATGCAATATCTGTTATGAGACTGGTAAACAGGACAATGTTTGAACACTCCTTGTACAAATAGATCCAGGCAAACTTAACATTAGTCTATATTTACTGTGAGCAAACAGAAAAAAGATTACATTCTGTCCCTTGTTTAATTGCTCTCAAGTTGCTGGTCATTAAAGGCATTGGTTGGGGACTTCACAAGTAACAATTTATTGAACAACATACTTAATGTAATTGTCTGTTTGTTACTGTCGGACTGTAGTATGACTCGGTTCTACGTCTGTTTGTCATTGACTGTAGCATGACTCAGTTCTATGTCTATTTATCATTGACTGTAACATGACTCTGTTCTATGTCTGTTTCTCATTGACTGTAACATGACACAGTTCTATGTTTATTTGTCATTGACTGTAGCATGACACGGTTCTATGTCTATTTATAATTGACTGTAGCATGACTCGATTCTATGTCTGTTCTATGTTTATTTGTCATTGACTGTAGCATGACTCAGTTCTATGTCTATTTATCATTGACTGTAGCATGACACGGTTCTATGTCTGTTTGTCATTGACTGTAGCATGACTCGATTCTATGTCTATTTATCATTGACTGTAGCATGACACGGTTCTATGTCTGTTTGTCATTGACTGTAGCATGACTCGGTTCTATGTCTGTTTGTCATTGACTGTAGCATGACACGGTTCTATGTTTATTTGTCATTGACTGTAGCATGACTCAGTTCTATGTCTATTTATCATTGACTGTAGCATGACTCGATTCTATGTCTGTTTCTCAATGACTGTAGCATGACACGGTTCTATGTTTATTTGTCATTGACTGTAGCATGACTCAGTTCTATGTCTATTTATCATTGACTGTAGCATGACACGGTTCTATGTTTATTTGTCATTGACTGTAGCATGACTCAGTTCTATGTCTATTTATCATTGACTGTAGCATGACACGGTTCCATGTCTGTTTGTCATTGACTGTAGCATGACACGGTTCTATGTCTATTTATCATTGACTGTAGCATGACTCGATTCTATGTCTGTTTGTCATTGACTGTAGCATGACTCTGTTCTATGTCTGTTTCTCATTGACTGTAGCAAGACTCGGTTCTATGTCTATTTATCATTGACTGTAGCATGACTCGGTTCTATGTCTGTTTATCATTGACTGTAGCAAGACTCGGTTTTTAGTATAATGTCCATTTATCATTGACTGTAGAATGACTGGGTTCTATGTCTATTTGTCATTGACTGTAGAATGACTGGGTTCTATGTCTATTTGTCATTGACTGTAGAATGACTGGGTTCTATGTCTATTTGTCATTGACTGTAGAATGAGTGGCTTGGTTTGTCTACTTGTCATTGACTGTAGCACGACTAGGTTGTCTATTTATCATTGATGGTAGCATCACTAAGTTGTCTTTTTGTCATTGACTGTAGCTTAAGTTTGTTGGTTTGTCATTTGTCATTAACCGTAGTTATTGTTATTTAAGCTGTTTTCATTTTCTTTGAGACAAGATATACTTACAACTGCATAATCCAGTTAGATCTGTTGGAGGTCTGGGCGATGGCAGAGACTGAGATGTCACTATTTTAGTCACCATTGTTATAATGTTTTGAAGTACCTCTATATATTGTGTCTTCAACTTATTGGGTTTGTTAAAGGCAATGTTTGTTATTAAGTTATATTACACTTTAATGACAGAAAAAAAAGAAGTAAAGACTTGAAGGGTAAATAATTTCATTAGGTTGATTCATAGTTACTGTTTAATAATTTCTACGTAAAGTAGAAGATGGGAGAACATTAGCGGAGAATAGGTTTTGTATCCGCAATTGTATCTAGAGGTTTATAAGAAGGTTTTATGTAGAATATACTGTCTCATTATTGGCTGGTGAAATGAGGTTTCAAACAATTGATTACTTTATCTTCAGACACTGCCATAGTGGAGGCTTTATATACATAAAATATCTAGATTGTTCCAAGCTATAAAGGTATCATGTTTGCTTAGTAAAGATTCATACAAATAGAGAAGAATTATACCACATCTCCCATGTTTGAATATTGGCCACAGAGGCGAAAGATCAATATTAGAAATTTATATGAAATTTATTTGCATATGTGAAAGCTATATAATTATGTGTTTTTGTCAGCGAGGAGATAAAGCACTATAATGAATGGTTGTTTAAACATTACGTTGATCAATCTTTATTTGCTTTCCTTTTTTAATGTCGTGATTTATGATCTGTGCAGGATTTGTTTGTTGTACTGGAACACGGTGATAAAAACATGGCAAAATTGATAAACTGTTGTTGCATTTAATAAAAATTATGAGGTATTTATGATAAAATAAGCTTCTAGTGTGTTTTTTTGTGTGTGTCTGAGCAGAGCTTTTTTTTTTTTGCAAGAGCAGTTAAATAATAGGCAGATATACTTATCGTAACATGATGTAATTTTGGCAAGTTGAGTTTTATTCTCTGATACCTTTTGATAGGACATCACCATGCTTGGATCAAAGTTTGATAGAACATCTCCATCTGTGGATCACAGTTTCCAGGGGGCCTCCGTGGCCGAGTGGTTAAGGTTGCTGACTTGAAATCATTTGCCCCTCATCGATGTGGGTTCGAGCCTCACTCGGGGCGTTGAAATCTTCGTGTGAGGAAGCCATCCAGCTGGCTTACGGAAGGCCGGTGGTTCTATCCAGGTGCCTGCTCGTGATGAAATGATGCACGGAGGGGCACCTGGGGTCTTCCTCCGCCATTAAAGCTGGATAGTCGCCATATGTTCTATCATGTGTCGGTGCGATGCTAAATCTAAAAAAATACAACAAAAAAACAGTTTCCAGACGAAAATGCTACCTTGCAATTGGTCACTTTCAAAATTGGACAGCAAATCAAATTTTTGAGATTTTAGTCTTGGTTCTTGTAAAAACACAGACTGATCTGCAAACTTTTACAACCTTTTGTAACTTTTACCAATGACCATATTGTTACCCATGACATTCTTATGTCTCTAACCGGAAACCATGATTATCTTCAACAAATTTAAATTCTGAAATATATTATTTACTGTCAAACACAATTTGTCAGCCCTTTCAAAACTTTAAAAGTAAAAAATTTTCTTCAATGAATTCTTATGTTTCTATAAAGATTTTTTTTTCCAAAAAAAAAAATCATCAAATATAACAAAAAATGAAATTTGAAAGATACATATGATAACAGAAAATTTTGTTTTGATAACATAAATTGAAATTTTATCAAAGAAATAAAATAAAGTTGAAACATATGGCAGTGATTGCCTTTTGAATTACTGATATGTAAAACATACAGAAACAACTATCTTTAACCTTTAGCCTGCTGGTGGCAAGTGATTTTGCTTTTTCGACCAGTGCAGACCAAGACCAAGACAGACATGCAGGCTGATCATGGTCTGCACTGTTCGCTGTTCGGTCAGAAAATTTTTAGTGAACACCCCTTTGAATAATAAGTGGTACTGCCAAAATTGAATGATGGACCAGTCCATTTTAGAATTATTGCAGGGTAAAGGTTAAACAAAATGGGTTTCATACTGTAGGCTAAAATTCACGTGCACAAGCTCGGTTGTGTCTTTTAAGGGCTGGTATTGGAATCCACAAATCAACTGGCTTAAAGATAGCAAGAATAAAAAATATTAGAAAATGAATAAATCTGTAATATATGAGCTGTGCCATGGGAAAACCAACATAGTGGCTTTGCAACCAGCATGGATCCAGACCAGCCAGCCTGGTCAGGATCCATGCTGTTCGCTTTCAAAGCCTATTGCAATTAAAGAAACCATTAGCGAACAGCATGGATCCTGACCAGACTGCGCGGATGCGCAGGCTGGTCTGGATCCATGCTGGTCGCAAAGCCACTATGTTGGTTTTCCCATGGCACGGCTCATATCTAGTTGTAATAAACAATCAGATGTGTAGCTAGACCACTATTCAGGCTCAAATTGCTAGGGTAGTTTGGAGACCTTGTGACCCCTGAAAGGTTTTTGTTTAGAAGAGGTAGGAACATTTTTTTGGCTTATCTAGGAGTCAAACAAAATATGTTTTGGAAACAACATTTATGAAAATTATGTTCAGGCCCTGGCCTACAGTATCTTTAGGTTGTATAGCACCATTGGCTAGATATACATATTACGAGCCATTGTAGCATAAAACATAAGATGAATATGCCTTAAAACTGACTTTTGTATAATTGCTACCCGCTTACATGATGAAAAATGACCCGCTGTGCTCGTTCTGGTCGGCGGTGTCTTCGTTCTGGTCGTATATCAAACAGAATATTAATTGAGGGAATATTTAACGGTACACCGAACTCAAGATCAGATGGTGAGATAATGTTATGATAGTCGTGCATGAATAATCATTCGTGAACATAAAAATTACGGCAAACCTACAAATAACTGTCGTAAAACCTGCAATAAGTATTTGGTTTTACCCTGTGGTTTTACAAAATTTTTAACACTTATCTTGACGTCACCATTTAAATCTGTATTTAAGTTAAAATGTTGTTGATCAAACAAATGGTGATAAAACTGAATATAATTTATCTCTTGTTTAATGCGTCTGATTAAAAGTAAAATTACCCATCATTTTATATGTTGCTGTGCTAGTATCCAGTTTCGAGTTTATTAGTTAGGTTTTGGTTATACAGTAGCTTCAGTTAACTGATGCCATACCAATATTCTTGTTGTCTCTTCTGAACCTACAGACAGTCTGTGATATATATGTCGCAGATAATATATTGAATGGTATCGGCCGTGAGTACAGCCTGTCTGTTAGGACCTCAGTGGCCGAGTGGTTATTAATAAGGTCACTGACTTGGAATCACTTGCTTCTCACCGATGTGGTTCAAGCCTCATTCGAGGCGTGCACCATGTGAGGAACCCATGGCTTACGGAATGTTAGTGGTTCTACCCAGGTGCACCCAACTGTGTTGAAATAATACAGTGAGGGGCACCTGGGATCTTCCTCCACCGTATAAACTGGAAAGTCACCATTTGACCATAATAATTGTATCGGTGTGACATTAAACCAAACAGAAAAAAATCCAGTCTATCTGTAATGGGTAGCAGCTATTGAGGGAAAACCTACAAAGATAGTCTGACAGACCAGTAGTTGTAATTTAGAGGTCATTGACCTTTGTTGTTAGCTATAAAGCTTTATGCCTCATAGTGTCCTGTCCGTTTGGAAAAGGAACATAATTAAAATTAAACCAGTTAGTTCTAGTATTAGATGTACTGTAAAAAAAATTTAAAAAATAAACAGAAAATGATTATGTCATTTTTTCCAAGAGTTTTGTTAAGATGGCAGGAAATTGTCTCGCACTAGATTATATTTTTTAGAATCGTATATTCAGGTCTAAATTTGATCATCAGCACCCAAAAGAATATATTGATATGTGTAGTGTTAAGGGAATATATAGGTTCCTGTATTCTGTATTATCGAGTCATATGTTGACAAAGCCACTTCTCGCTATACTCTTCAGATAGAAGTAGGAACATTAAAGAAACGAACCTCTTAGAGATTGGTAATAGGTTATAGAATGTAAATATACCTCAAGTGTTTGGTTTGATATTGTAATTGTGTACATAGTTCCAATAAATACCCAACAAGTTGACTTTGAAACAGACAATTTGTCATCTTGTTTTCATATTTTGGAGTGTTTTCGATGAAATGTACCCCCATACAGAGAGCAAGGGTAGACATGAATTTAACAAAAAGCTGCACTCTCATTAGCAAAAGCTGACCCCTTTTTATACACCATAACAATCTCAGTACCAAAAGTGGTTATATGCATTGACATAAAAGTGAAGTTATCCTGTTTTTGCACAGAAGTGACAGTTTACTCTCAGGAATTGGTCTCTCTTCTAAGAAAAGCAAATGTAGGACATAGATTTTGTGGAGTTTATTGTATTACTGTCTGTCATCAAATTGGCCAATATAGAGTAGTCTATTAGGTCTTTTTTCGTTATTAACAGACTTTATTTCATAAGAAAAACATATCAACTGTGTTTTATTAACAAAGAGCTCATTGTGAGACTGCTTTTACTTCCATAGAACACAGAGAGAGAAACTTAGAGTCCTCATAAATTATCGTAGCATTTTTTAAAATTTTTTTTCACTGTATTCCTAATTTTAGTTCTATATTTAATGCCTTATCTTCGTATTATAATTCTTCGAAATTCTTTTTTAAAAAAAATATCTTAAAACCTTTTAGTAGATTTTCTATCTTGCCGCAACTGTAATATTGCAAACCCACTTAAAAAATGTGGCGGTTTCCACTTGCTGTGCCAGTAGGTTTTATCTGGAGATGATTGGTTATCAAATTCTTCTTTCATATTATTGACAGTGAGGGGAGGCAGATCATATAGCAGTGGAAACTCAGCTGTGCCAAGATCTGTTTTCTTAATTAATCACATGTTATTGGTAGGAAACTTCTCTGTATTTGATGGGATATGCATGTGGTACAAATCTTCCCTGTTAAAATAATTAGAACATGGTTCTATACACAACATCATAAGCCAGTGGGCTTATTTTTTGGCAAGTAGTCTTGTACTGGGTTTCGCTTGTGTTAGTTATTTGCAGGGTCTTCGTGTTGTGAATTCGACCATCTGGTAGATTTTTTTTTTTTTTTTTTTTTGAAAATCTGGATTTTTGTATATTGATGTATGAAGCATGTTATAGAAATTGATCATACATGTGTTTTATATTTTTTATATTCAAATAGTAAAAACGAAAGAAATAAGCATCATTTTGCAAAATGGTCGTTTAAGTGTGAAGACTTACAGATTATTTATGAGTGTTTGAAGCAAGAGAAAATGGTGTCTCATGTCTGCTACAATTAAATTACTTACACTTTGACTTTTAGGGATCTATAAAAGTCGAAACAATGGCAAATATGAACAGATGTTCAGGTGTTGTGTGAAGATAATCTCACAGCTTCTCGTTTTTTTCACTGCAGTAGTTCACATTAGCTGTTTTTTTTCTTCTCCACATTCTGTCAGAAATCAAGATCTGGACTTTGCACTGAATCCCTCATCTTAACACAAGTGGAGATAAATATTTACATATCTGCCAGTTACATACAGCTATCTTTTTCAAGTCTTACAGATAAACAAACACTCATTGACATGAATGCTTTCACATGTTTAAAACTGTCTGTAATTACTGAACCAGTTCCAACTCTGGTGTGATGATTATGCAGAGATTTTTGCTGAGGTTTTTTTCTCTCCCCATTCTTACAATGGAGGCTGGTGTGACATTACTAATGCCTGCCTGCAAACACTTCTCTAGCACTACTGGCAGAACGCTGCTCAGGGATTATATTGTACAGAAAATCAATATCACATTAGATGGGATTTATGTTGAAATGCTGGTCTGGTTGTCTGGCGAGAGGCTATAATTACTTTGCCAATAACACAAGCTGTGGTCCAAGGGAGGCAACTCTCTATTGAAATTTAACACCACTCTTGAATTATGCATGGAGTTTGGGGATTATGAATGAATGAGAAATTGACATGGGAGACAGAGCAGCAAAGGCTAAGTAAAAAATTCATGTTTTTGTACCCTTGTACTGGTTGGAGACACCCGAGGCATGGTCGCCTGATTTTGAATGAGATCCTTTTAAGGGAACTTAAAGGGAACCATAGTAGGGTTGCACAAGCAGAGTGACACAAACAGAGTGACATGAGTAGAGTGACACCAGCATGACATTCAAGTATAATTCATCCTTGTTGCCTGGTAGACATAATTATTGTTTTAATGTGTATTTGTAATTAAGCCATGCATGGATAAAGTGATGATATAGAATATTTTGATTTATTATATAGTACATAAATATATTGCCTATATTTTAAAGTGAAGTAATTTTGTATTATCAGAGATCTTCAGCTTCACCTGCAGACCGAGACAAGTACAGGCCTAGAAGTCATTCACCGCCAGATGTCTCCGGCGAACCAGCAAAAAAGCGAAGACCAGATGATAAGGGCACTGTAAGTGTAGTAAGAATTAAGTACATGGCTTGTGCTGTATGACTAGTCTAAAGTTTAGTGCCATATTTTGTAGGGCTAGTGTCAAAGTCTGAAAAAATAACTAACTGAGATTTATTTCTGATATTATAAAGCACTTTCAGGTTAATAGTCATCACTATTGATCCTCCATCCCTTGGGCAATAGTCAATACTATTGACCGGCAAACCATTCAGTGAGTGTATAATATGAATACATTGTCAGCTACAAATCATTTGATGCAAACCATTGTCTCTAATTATAGCGTCTCGCCACAAATTAATAACCGCAGAATGTTTGAGGTTGCCTCCGCTGCTCGAAATAAATGAAGAAATCTTACATAAATAAATGCAGTTTTGCATCAAACCTCAAACTGTCTGTTATCAGTAGGTATACACTTCATCTGTAGGGAACTATTTTTAAAATAAAACGTGAAACCTTAGGGAAATCCTTTATGGTATTGAGAATGTTTTGTATGAAAATGAATATATGTGTTATTGTATTGAAAATATTATATGTAACAGGAAGTTATCATTAGATATGATAGAAATAATAGAAAACTGAGAACATCTGGTGATAGTCATTTATAGTAGGGACTATACATCATGCAATCTCATACATTCAAAATAGTAGAATGAAATGAGAAAACGTGTTCTTGTACATTCTCCTTTATATAATGAAAACAGCTAGTATCAAGTTTGATAATTAAAGCACAATCGTCAAAAAAAAAATCAAATAAAATTTGAATAGCAAGATGCTGTTTCATTTGCAAAGCATTTATGGTTATATAATCCTACATTGCAGTAAGGAATTGAAGAGAGAGTAGGGGCTCAAGGTAGTCGTATAGGTGTGCAAGTTGCCTACCATGTCAGTGAAAAACTGTTATAATCGAACATGAACTATTATAAAAATGAACATTTAACCCGAGAAAAACTATATACGTATTTTTTCTTTCTTTTAATGAGGGTAGTTTAAATTCTCATTAAAAACAGATGGAAGCTGTCAATTTGATGTTGAAACAGCCTGATATTTTTAATAGGCAGTTCATCTACAACATTTCTCATTCACTGGTTCTGCTCATTTACATTCTCTGTTTTACTGTCACCTACATATTCAAGATAATAATAAATGATTAAAAAGTCAGATATTTTAAATTAAACATATATCCAGCTGCTGTGATATATCTGTACACGTGTTTTCTGTCCTCACTACAAGATAAACTATTATTTAGTTATGAAACTTAAAGAAAATTGTGAAAAATATTTAAAGTTTCTTTATTTTGGTAGTCATCTGCTATTGTTGAGAGCCCTCCCGCTTAGCTCAGTAATGAGAGCACAGATCTACGGATTGCGGGGTCATGTTCTCTGTGACGATTTGATAAAAGACATTGTGTCTGAAGTCATTTGTGCTCAGCCTCTGATTCATACATGTGGGGAAGTTGGTGATTATTTGCAGAGAACAGGTTTGTACTGGTACAGAATCCAGGAACACTGGTTAGGTTAACTGCTTGTCATTACATAACTGAAATACTGTTGAAAAATGGTGTTAAACCCAAAACATGCACAAACTATTGTTGATAAAAGCTGAAAACTGTAACCTATTGTTTGATCTATCAAATTGGTTTTTCGTGTAATGTTCCTATACCCCACCCTTAGAGTTCTTTAGAATGATGCGTGATATGAATTGTAGTATATTTTATGAGAAGTCCAGAGAAAAAGCCTCATTATAGAAAAAGTGAATTAAACAGTAGAGATAATTATATGTGAGATACGATTCCGTGAAACTGTGTCCCTTCAATTGTTTACGGAAAATCTGTTTAAATATTGCATGATTTTATATTAATAATTTTGAGAAACTTTCGCTAACAAAAGAAGGTAATTATAGGCAGTAAATCGTAACAAGAAAATGATTGTTGTGAGTTTTATAAAAACTCTTTATTTGCGGAAATGAAGAAATTTGAGATTAGCACAAAAAGTTACCTGAAACCTGAACCAAAGTTGATTGATGTAACAAGTTGAGATAGTCAAGGTGTGAACAGTTACACTTGATGGAAATTTTTACTATCAATATTACATTGTTTGAAAGTATAAAAGTTAATAACTTAGAGATATTATGAAGTCAGATCTCTTATATTATGGAGAATGGTAAAAAGGTTACACGTGATAGAAACAATGGGTTAGTTCCAAGGAAATCAACATTTAGTAAACTCCATAGGAAAAGCTTTCTGCTAAGGAAGAACGGAAGGGGTTTATGGGAACAGTAAGAAAAGAAGAGGTTTATGGGGAAAATAGGAAGAGAAGTGGTTTATGGGGAAAGTAAGAACAGAAGGGGTTTTTGGGACAGAAAGAACAGAAAAGTTGTGTGGTGACAGTAAAACCAGAAGGGGTTTATAGGGAGAGTAAGAAAAGAAGGGGGTTTTTGGGGCAGTAAGAACAAAAGAGTTATGTTTGGACAGGAAGGAAAGAAGGGGTTAATTGGGAAAATAAGAACAGAATAGGTATTTTGGGACATTAAGAACAGAAGGGGTTTATAGGGGAAATAAGAAAAGAAGGGGTATGTGGGCACAGTAAAAACAAAAGGAGTTTATGAGGACAATAAGAGCAAAAAGAGTTTATAGGGACAGTTTTTTATTTATCTTAAATAGACGTGTAAAATCTTTCTTTTTTTTTTCAAATTATTTGTCGGAAGTACAGCTTCTACAAAATATGGCCTGAGATCATTTCTAACTTGGTTAAGGCAGAAAACAATGTTGTTACAACATATCACTTGATGTTATTTGGACATTAAACAGGTCTTGTATTATTTGAAGTGTGCATTTGTATGTCACAGACCTATTAATTACAAAAAATATACCTGTACCTATGTTTTATTGAACACGTATTAAGGTATTTGTGTACATGTATGTATGTGATGTAAAACAAGCATTGTTACATTAAACACAATGTAACAACACGTGTGTATATTTGTGTTACAGGAAAGTGACGGGGAGAAAAGTGATGCAGATCTCGTTGTTGATGTAGGCAAGGAAGGGGTAATTATATTCACTTAAAGTTTTTACATGCGTGTATCACAGTCACCAATTATTACCTGTACAAAGAGTATGTTTGATGATGTAATCTCACTTATATGTTGTATCTGCCAGTCTGTCAGTCTGTTTTAACCATAAATCTTTGTATTATATTTTGTATGACTGTGTACGAGCAACTGTTCATGCAGTGTTCGTAGATGGGTTATAAACATGTTTAAGCCAGGTGTGTGTATCGGTGTGGAGAGATTTTTTAAATCACAGACTAGGAGTCCAACAGTGTGTATTTACTTACTGTCTGTGAAAATTTGATCTTCACTGCCATGTCTGATGTGGTTGCCATATTACCTGTTTTTAAACATATGGTAGATCCTTGTTACCACTCTTTTGGTACCTACATACAGTTCAGAATATTCAAACTCTGACCTTGGGTTATGAAAATGAGGTAAAAATGAGGTGAAAAGAAATCCAGATGATTGTAAGTAAGAAGTCCCTCTGTCTACAGTTAGAAGCATCAGCTCTATTGGAAGCCCCAAGCATAAGATGAAATGGACCAGACATTATACTGGTGCTTACTGAAATGGAAGATTTTACCATCTTCAGACTTTTTACTTGAGCAAATGTATATATTATGGCTTCTGCTAAATATTTTAGTCTTTAATGTCTGAGGCTTGTTAGATTGATTATAAAGTATTTTTCAGCCAGTCATCTAAATAGATAATGGCACATACAATACTCTGATTGCAGGAGAACACATCACCTATGAATGGTGATCTTTCACCTCGTGAGAAGATGAAAACTTCAGTCATAGAGAACCATAAAAAAGAGGAGCGGGATCGAGATCGTGCTAGTCCACGTAGTGACTCATCATCGGCATCAAATAAACATAATAAAGAGGTAACTATTCACTATTTTCATGGATTAATATCATGCTAGTCCACATAGTGACTCATCATCAGCATCAAATATAAACAATATAGAGGTAACTATTCACTACTTTTATGGATTAAGATCATGCTAGTCCATGTTGTGACTCATCATAAGCATCAAATAAACAATAAAGAGGTAACTATCCACAACTTTTATGGATTAAGAGGATGCTAGTCCATGTAGTGACTCATTGTCAACATCAAATAATAAAGAGGTAGCTATCCACTACTTTTATGGATTAAGAGGATGCTAGTCCATGTAGTGATTCATCATCGGCATCATATAAACATAATAAAGAGGTAAATATTCACTACTTTTATGGATTAAGTTCATGCTAGTCCATGGAGTGACTCTTCTTCGACATTAAATAAACATAATAAAGAGGTAACTATTCACTACTTTTATGGATTAAGTTCATGCTAGCCCATGTAGTGACTCGTCATCGACATCAAATAAACAGTAAAGAGGTAGCTATCCACTACTTGTATGGATTAAGAACATGCTAGTCTGCCTAGTGACTTGCCATCAGCTGCAGGTTGTCTAGTCGTGACTCCTACTGGCAGTAGATAAACGTAATAAAGAGGTAACTATACACTACTTGTATAGATAGAGATCAATCTAGTCTACACAGTGACTCCTCATCATTGGCATTTGATAAACAAATCAAGAGGTAACTATCCACTACTAGAATAGATGGAGATCATGTTAGCTAGTCCAAGTCGTATCTGATTGTCGGCATCAAATAAAACATAATAAAGAGGTAACTATTGTCAAAATTTCTTGAGCGACCTTGAACTATTAAGAGAACACTTGCATGAAAAGACCACTTTTTCAGTTCCTATTTGTGTTGTTAAAGAACAAATATGTTGTTTCAAGGGACTGCTTGTACTAAGAGAAAACTTTTTGACCTTCTTTTAGGTGGTCTTTTCATGAAAGTTGTGCTGTGTCCATTGTATAGATCAAGATTGTGCTAGCCCACATAGTGACTCTTCATCGGAATCAAATAAACATAAAAAGGTTGACATTTGTTCTCAAACGTTGAATACTGTGAAATCATTAATATTCGTGTGGCTGAGTCAATCCACGAATTTTAATCACAACGAATAAGTAAAATACCCATTCATTTTATGTTCAAAAGTTGAAATCCACAAATTCATATCCCCACAAAACTGCGGTTTTGACCAAAACCACGAAATTTCATGCCCACGAAATTAAATGATTTTACAGTACATTGTAGTAACTTTAATTATATTTGAATGTAGTTAAAGACTGTAATATTTGTATTTTAGAGTGAAAAAGCTGCCACACCTGTTCCTAAATCAAGTACTCCAACAAGTTCAGGAAGTACCACTCCTGGGCCATCTGCACCTCTCAAACCTGGGGCCGTGCTAAAACCACCACATCTAGGTATGTCTACCAACAATGATTAAGTGCATATGGTACCATGAAACAGTTAATGATGTTTATTAATTAATCTAACATGGCTCTACTTTCTTGTCAGTAAATAAGAAAATCAAGTGTTTTATGTTACAAGATTAACATATGAGATACCATTGTATGGTCAGATTTTGCCACATGATGTTAACCCTTATCATGCTGGACACGATTTATTCTGCCTTTGCGACTAGTGCAGATTCCGATCAGCCTACACATCCGTGCAGTCTGATCATGACCTGCACTGTTTGCTATTCAGCCAGTATCTTTTTGGTAAACACCCCTTTTAACAGTTAATGGGACTGTACAGATTGAAAGATGGATAAGTTCATTATAGAATCTTAGCAGGGTAAGGGTTGAGTTTATTTCTACCTGATGCATGTTGACCTGCTTATCTTCACTTGGATATATAAATGTTCAGTCTAATGCCATCGTACATAAATTCCTTCACATTTGAACTCTTATCAGACATTAACCTTTAGCCTGCTAAATTTCTAAAATGGACTGGTCCATCATTCAGCTTGAGCAGTACCATTTATAATTTGAAGGGGTGTTCGCAAAGGCCAAATCACTAGCCATAAGCAGGTTAAAGGATAACCCATGCAGAGGTTTTGGTTATTCATTAGTTAAACATGAGTTTTGGCCTGATAGCTTAAAGAGTAAGGAGAGCTATTGTACTTGTCATGAAGTCACCATCAGCATTTCTTTTAGGTGAATGTTTTATTTCACACAACTGCCCCTATCATCTCATCAAATTTCCTTCTTGTCTCTAGCCATGATGTATTCTGAGATAAGGGTCATTTGGCCATGGTATATTCTGAGCAAAGGGTTGTCTCTGGTCATGGTATATTCTGACCAAAGGTTTGTCTCTGGCCATGGTATATCCTGAGCAAAGTTTTGTCTCTTTCCATGGTATATTTTGAGCAAAGTGTTGTCTCTGGCCATGGTATATTGTGAGCAAAGGGTTGTCTCTGGCCATGATATATCCTGAGCAAAGGTTTTTCTCTTTCCATGGTATATCCTGAGCAAAGGGTTGTCTCTGGCCATGGTATATCCTGAGCGAAGGTTTGTCTCTTTTCATGGTATATCCTGAGCAAAGGGTTGTCCCTGGCCATGGTATATCCTGAGCGAAGGTTTGTCTCTTTCCGTGGTATATTCTGAGCAAAGGATTGTCTCTGGCCATAGTGTATCTGAGCAAAGGGTTGTCTCTGGTCATGGTATATTCTGAGCGAAGGTTTGTCTCTTTCCATGGTTGTCTCTGGCCATAGTATATCCTGAGCGAAGGTTTGTCTCTTTCCCTGGTATATTCTGAGCAAAGGATTGTCTCTGGCCATAGTGTATCTGAGCAAAGGTTTGTCTCTGACCATGATATATCCTGAGCAAAGGTTTGTCTCTTTCCGTAGTATATACTGAGCAAAGGGTTGTCTCTGGCCATGGTATATCCTAAGCGAAGGTTTGTCTCTTTCCATGGTATATCCTGAGCAAAGGTTTGTCTCTGGCCTTGGTATATTCTGAGGAAAGGGTTGTCTCTGGCCATGGTATATTCTGAGCAAAGGTTTGTTTCTGGCCATGGTATATCCTGAGCAAAGGTTTGTCTCTGGCCATAGTATATCCTGAGCAAAGGGTTGTCTCTGGCTATGGTATATCCTGAGCAATATCTGTCTGTGATATGACCTTGTTTTAGGTTCAATTTATGATACATATCTGTCATCAGTGATCCTTGCATAGGATTTTTGTATCACCATTTATTTCAGAATTCAGAGCCATTGTCTGTAGCTGAGCATTGACAATTCATCAGTTAGGAATACAACATATTTGTTAAGGAAGTGAAATTTAAAAAAAAAATGCAGGAATTAGTTTTCAGAGTGTAGATAGGTTTATATTATTGAATGAGAACATTTACTTTATTATTTAGCCGCAGGATATCCATTCATGCCATCATCAGGGCCGAGCATGCCATCTGACCTGAGTCCAGCTTACTCCGGATCTCATGTCAACAACATCTCACCTAACGCACTCAGCAACTATCCTAGAGCTCCTATGGTAATTCTGTTGTTGTATATTCTGAAATAAATATTACAATTCGTTCTCACAGGGGGAGTACACACAGTTGAAACCTCTCCCACTCACCCACCAGTGAAAAGTGTTAAGAGGATACCAGTTTTTATTAGGAGAGGGGAGGGGGGTGAAAAAAAAAAAGGATTGCTGTAAAATCATTTAATTTCGTGGGCATGAAATTTCGTGGTTTTGGTCAAAATGGCAATTTCATGGGGATATGAATGCGTGGATTTCAACTTTAGAACATGAAATGAATGGGAATTTTACATGTTCGTTGGGATTAAATTTCGTGGATTGACTCAACCACGAAATCCAGGATTAGTCCCCCACGAATATTAATGATTTCACAGTATTCAAATCCAGAATTTCATGTTGACTGGGAATATTTTCCAAATGAGAAACAAAAGTTTTTCATTTATTTCATTGTACAATTTGCAAAAAATAGGCCAAATTTTTTCACAGTATCTCCTTGTTTATCTTTATGTTAATTTGGAATGTCTAATTATTTTCCCTTAATTATTCAATGGTAAAGTGTGTTTTATTGAATTGTAGAATTTTATAGTTCAGTAGAAAGTATACTTAGTAGATATTACGATGCTTTTAGATAATGCTTCTGTCTTGTAATCTATATCAGTACCTATTCATGATATAAATACAGTAAAATACATACTGTAAAATCGCTTAAGGAAGTATGCTAGAATTTGGTGCGAAAATTTTCCCAATAACAAAATTTCTTCAAACTTTGGATATTGAAGGACAATCATCTAAGAAACAAAAAAATGCAATAAAAATCATAGGTCACCGGTATCAAAAAAGAGTTATCTGCGCTTGAAAACGTCATTTCCCCAAAAAATGACATTTTCAAGGGCAGATAACTCTTTTTCGAATCCGGTGACCTATGATTTTTATTGCATTCTTTTGTTTCTTAGATGATTGTCCTTCAATATCCAAAGTTTAAAGAAACTCTGTTATTGGGAAAATTTTCGCCCATCTCATATACAGGGAATTCTAGCATACGCCTTTAATGGCCAAAAAGATGGCTGTTCCATGGCGATATGATTTGTCCTCCACCGCTGATTCATGTGGGGAAGTTGACAGTTACTTGCGAACAACAGGTTTGTACTGGTACATAATCCAGGAACTCTGGTAAGGTTACATAACTGAAATACTGTTGAAAAACAGTGTTAAACCCAGAACAAACACATCAGCTTTTGAACATAAAATTAATTGAAATTTGAATGGTAGCTGCCATTTCAAGTCACACATCCGTGGTCCACAAAATTAGTCCCACACAAATATTAATGGTTTGATAGTAATTGAAGCATCTTTGTTTTCTTCAGGACTTTCATCCTCATACAAGACCTGCGTTAAACGGAAACATTCCAGGAGGGAAACCGTAAGTCATTAGCCCACCATCATCAGATGGTGGGCTATTAAAATCACTCTGCGTCCGTGGTCCGTCCGTCCGTCCGTTAACAATTTCTCGTTATCGCATCTCCTCAGAAACTACTGGGGGGATTTTGACCAAACTTTGTCAGAATGATGTATTGGTACCCTAGTTGTGTCCCCCTGAAAATCAGACTGGTTCAACAATTTATGAGTGAGTTATGGCCCTTTGTTTATTTCTATATTTTACATAGATTTATATAGGGAAAAACTTTGAAAACCTTCTTATCCAAAACCACAGAGCCTAGGGCTTTGATATTTGGTATGAAGCATCATCTAGTGGTCCTCTACCAAGATGATTCAAATTATTTCTCTGGGGTTAAATATGGCCCCGCCCTGGGGGTCACATAGTTTATAATGACTTATATAGGGAAAAACTTTGAATAACCCCTTGTCCAAAACCACAGGGCCTAGGGCTTTGATATTTTGTATGTGACATCATCTAGTGGTCTTCAACTAAGATTGTTCATATTATACCCCTAGGGTCAAATATGGCCCCGCCCTGGGGGTCATATGGTTTACATAGACTTACATAAGGAAAAACTTTGAAAATCTTCTTGTCCAAACCACAAAGCCTAAGGCTTTGATACTTGTAATGTAGCATCATCTAGTGGTTCTCTACCAAGTTTGTTCAAATTATCGCCCTAGGGTCAAAAATGGCCCCGCCCTGGGGGTCACATGGTTCATATAGACTTATATAGGGAAAAGCTTTTAAAATGTTCTTGTCAATAACTAAAACATTCAAATTTGGACCACATGTATATTTTTGAGTGGCAAGATGAACCTTGACACGAGTTGACCTTGATTTTGACCTAGTGACCTACTTTCACATTTCTGTAGCTACAGCCTTCAAATTTGGACCACTTGTATATTTTTGAGTGGCAAGATGAACCTTGGCATGAGTTGACCTTGATTTTGACCTAGTGACCTACTTTCACATTTCTGTAGCTACAGCCTTCAAATTTGGACCACATACATAGTTTTGTGCACTGGAAAAAACTTTGACCTTGATTTTGACCTAGTGACCTACTTTCACATTTTTGAAGGTACAGGCGTCAAATTTGGACCATATGCGTAGTTCCGTGTTTCAAAATGAAATTTGACATTGATTTTGCCCTAGTGACCTACTTTCACATTTCTCAAGCTACAGCCTTCAAATTTGGACCACATGCATAGTTTTGTGTGCCGAAAAAAACTTTGACCTTCACATTGACCTAGTGACCTACTTTCACATTTTTAAGGTACAGGCTTCAAATTTGGACCCCATGCATAGTTTTGTATTCCGAAATAAAATTTGACCATGATTTTGACCTAGTGACCTACTTTTACATTTCTCAAGCTACAGCCTTCAAATTTGGACCACTTGCATAGTTTTGTGTACCGAAATGAACTTTGACCTTTACATTGACCTAGTGACCTACTTTCACATTTTTAAGGTACAGGCTTCAAATTTGGACCACATGCATAGTTTTGTATTCTGAAATAAAATTTGACTTTGATTTTGACCTAGTGACCTACTTTTACATTTCTCAAGCTACAGCCTTCAAATTTGGACCACTTGCATAGTTTTGTGTACCGAAATGAACTTTGACCTTTACATTGACCTAGTGACCTACTTTCACATTTTTAAGGTACAGGCTTCAGATTTGGACCACATGCATAGTTTTGTATTCTGAAATAAAACTTGACCTTGATTTTGACCTAGTGACCTACTTTTACATTTCTCAAGCTATAGCCTTCAAATTTGGACCACATGCATAGTTTTTTGTACCAAAATGAACTTTGACCTTTACATTGACATAGTGACCTACTTTCACATTTTTGAAGGTACAGGCTTCAAATTTGGACCACATGCATAGTTTTGTATTCCGAAATAGAATTTGACCTCGATTTTGACCTAGTGACCTACTTTTACATTTCTCAAGGTACAGCCTTCAAATTTGGACCACTTGCATAGTTTTGTGTACCGAAATGAACTTTGACCTTAAGATTGACCTAGTGACCTACTTTCACATTTCTGTAGCTACAGGCTTCAAATTTAGACCACATGCATAGGATTGTGTACTGAAACAAACTTTGACCTTGACATTGACCTGGTGACCTACTTTCACATTTCTCAAGCTACAGCTTTTGAATTTGGACCACATGCACAGTGTTGTGTACGGAAATGAAATTTGACCTTGAGGTAGTCAGTAAGTCTTGAAATTTGGAACACTCAAAAATGGCACATTGGTGGGCGCCAAGATCACTCTGTGATCTCTTGTTTTACATTTAGTGATAGCTCTAGCTTTATCAGTCAATTATTAAAATTCATTAGCATTAATTTTTCTAGGGAGTTAATGTTGCATCAAATTTTCTTACTTTGGATTTTTATTACTGAAATTTTAATTCAACTTTATTGTTTACCAAATTTCTGTTAAGTCAGTCAGTATAGTTCACTTGGTTTCCTTTAACTTAAGGTCTGTAGAAATTGTTTTAGCAAGTTTCAGTATAAGTACTAGAATGATGTTTGTGTCACATTTTTCAGAGCTTACTCATTCCATGTCAGCGCGGACGGACAGATGCAGCCTGTACCATTTCCACCGGATGCTCTGATTGGTCCTGGTATACCGAGACATGCTCGGCAAATCAACACGTTAAATCACGGTGAAGTGGTGTGTGCAGTGACCATCAGTAACCCCACAAGACACGTGTACACTGGAGGAAAGGTAGGCTCATGGCTCATTGCGAAACTGTTGTAACTACAGTCGACATTGTATTAAGAGACCACACAAGGGACTGCTAAGAAGTGGTCTCTGAATGGAATGGTCTCTTAATGAAGTTCAGTCAGATGAAAAAAAGTTATTTTAACTGTTAATGTAACTGTATTTTTTATGAACATACATGTATGGTTTAAAATCAGTTTTAACATCGCGAACAGTTTTCCAAGTCCACAAACCGTGAAATTTATGGCTAGATTGTTTGTCAGTACGACTGATACAAAGGTTAATTGCATTCAGTCACGTGCAAAACGTACTCGCTAATTACACAGATGAAGAAATGCCCGGTAGAATTTTGGTACCCGGTCACTTAATAGATACTTTTGTCGAATGATTTACTGGTCGGGACTACATTAATGTGGTCGCTAGTCGTTTAATAAAAAAGTCGTTTAATGGAATGAATTTATGTACTAAAAACGTTTGGGAGGGATTTTGACTGGTCGTTTAATTCAAAAATCGCTTAATAGAGGTGGTCGCAAGTAAGATGTCGACTGTATAGATAAATAAAGAACAAGATACAACAGTTTAGCGCTCAGCACTTTCCGAGGAATTCTACAAATTTTAACGAATGAAATAAGGTGTATTTTATGTTGCATAGGTTTTGGAAACATTAAATAATGAAATGTTTAGGATTTATACTTTGAAAGATAAATGTGTGCAATATTACATAAATGATAATGTAGACAGTCTTCAGTTTTGTTCTTAAAATGCGTTCATTACGATGTATTTGTGCTGGGCATTCTCTTGATAAATGAGAATAAAATTTGAATGATTATTATATATTTAAGTGCATAGCTTAGCTTGTGCCGCTAAATGATTGTTGCAGCAAAATGTTTGATAATTCATTGTGTGTAGCTTATATTTGTGTACTTCTTCTGTACTCAGATTTGCATTCATACAACATGAACTACAATATATTATACTGTGATTACAGGGTTGTGTGAAGGTTTGGGATATAAGCCAGCCTGGAAACAAAAGTCCTATTTCACAATTAGATTGTTTGGTAAGTACTTCTAGATTGTTTGGTAAGTCCTCTGGTACCAAATGTCACTTATTAATATTATACCAGTACTCTTTCAGTATATCCTTAGTTTGTATTTAAATGTTATATGACTGTTTTAGTGGTATTTGACCTTCCACTGTTATAGAAGTATTTGACCTTGTTATTTCTTCAAGATATAAAGTTTTCAAACCACGCATTATACAGTGATTTAAGAGCAAACAAACATGCTATAAGTTCTATGAAAATTCCAGCTTTTTTTTAACCTTCAAAAGAAGAACTCTCTTAGAAACCATTAACAGCACCGTCCAAAAATGAGCAGATATTTTGAAGTCACACTTCAAGTAATGAACAGATAATATTTTTGGCATCACAGGAATTGTTATATATGAATATTATTTTGTTCAAAAACAACAGTAATTAACAACTAATTGGGACCGAACCTCCTGAATTGAAATTTTATTGCTCGATCATGTTCTAGTAAAAGGTGTTACAGGCAAGTTTTATCATTTAATTTCAGCAAAGAGATAACTATATCCGGTCTATAAAGTTGTTACAAGATGGTCGTACACTGGTTGTAGGAGGGGAGGCAAGCACTTTGTCGATATGGGATCTAGCTGCGGTAACTATTCTTTAAGCATTGCTCTCTATTAACCTTCTCTGACATCCCTTTTGAGGAAGAGGGAGAACGTGCATTTACTCTGGTCTGTTGGTTGTGAGACTGGTTTTTGATTAATAACTAGAATATGCTTGAACTTACAGTGGTCAGACGTCATTGCCGGATTGCCTATGGTCAGTAGATGAACCCTATAGTTTAATAGGGTCAGTAAGTCAAAGTCCAAGGTTCCAGCATACTTGTTTCTGTCAGTTTGTCAGAGAATATTCTAACAGCTACAGCCTGTGTGGTACAAATGTATAATGGCAATATAGGGTCACATTTTGGTTATTTTGAAGTTATAATCCTGTTTAAATGGCCTTTGGGAAGATATAACTTCCACTTTTTTCATGAGGAACAGTAGTTATGGTAGGAGTTAACAGAAACTTTGTCAGTTCAGACAGGGCAGCTTGGAGTTTCTGCTTCACTGCACGTTGAAAACAATGTTCTGAAACACTGCCTGTTGCTGAATAGATTGAACACAATATTTTGATCTTATCTTGTTATGTTGTATTCCAATAATAGTGTTTGCATGTTTATGATAAGATCATTTTAATTTTAGTTTTTGTTAGTATCATATATAGATATAAAGGTAAGATAAGTTTCACTGGTGTGATGTTTTTCATTATCGTGATGCAGCTAGATACTGTTTGTCAGCAAAACACCAGATTATCGAGTTTTCTTTGTAATGTTAGCGTTATTAAAAATACATTTAATCAGCAATTTTTATTTTATTATGCATATGTTACATCTTTATATTAGTAATGCTGGAACAGCTGCCCTTTGGAATGTTTTAAGTTAACAATTTTTCATTATTTTCTTGAAGCAAAAATCCATGTTTTGACAGACACAGCTGTAAGTGAAAGACAAAATGACAATTTTAAAATGACAAAGATAAAATCAGTGATTCTGGAATGAAAGAGGCAATGTGGCAAAATTTGAAGTCCTGTCAGCTGCAGGCAGAAAAAAACTTTCCTAATTGAAAAGACATTACAATAGAGGCATCACATTCCATACATGTCTTAATGACTTGTTTTATATATCTGCTAGAAAATCAGCCGGTATTGTTTGAGATATCCATCTTGTCTGAGAGCTTAATGATTTTTTATGTAAAAAATTTGTAATGATCAAAGGCAATGTGTAGTTTATAAAGAAGTTCTAGGACCTACACGACAGACAGGTTGTGTTAGTTTTTGTTGATTCTGACTACAAGACATGTTGATTCTGCAAGTTGTATTGATTCTGATCGTTTTAAAGTTGTTTTGATTCTAGGCATGTACATCTTATGTTGATTCTAACCATATACAACTTCTGTTGATTCTGAGCATTTATTCTGACAACTTGCGTTGACTCTGACCAATGTGTTACAGTGACATACCTACAAGCTGTGCTCACCCGTTTAGCTCAGTAGGGAGAGCTCAGATCTATGGATCTCAGGGTCGTGACTTCGAGCCCTGGGCGAAAGATATGTTTTCCGTGGGGATTTGATAAAAAACATCTTGCCTGAAATCATTTGTCCTCAACCTCTGATTTATGTGGGGAAGTTGGCAGTTACTAATGGAGAACAGGTTTGTTCTAGTACAGAATCCAGGAACACTGGTCAGGTTAACTTCCCGCCATTACATAACTGAAATACTGTTGAAAAATGGCGTTTAACCCAAAACAAACAAACAAAACAAGCTGTGCTGATTCTGACCAACTTAAAGATGTGTTGATTCTGACCAAGAGATTGTGTTGATTCTGACCAGCATGTTACATTGATTCTTACCAATAAGCTGTGTTGGTTCTGTCCTACAAGTTGTATTTATTGTGACCAATTAGTTATGTTGATTCTGACTAACAAGTTGTGTTTATTTTGACCTATGAGTTTGGAACATGTTCTCCATACCTCTGTTTAACTGGAAAGTTTCATGGACATTCCAAAAGCTCAGCTTTAATTAAGATATTTGTTATTAATGTTAGCATATAATTAGCTAAGCATATAATTAGTTAAAGCATATTGATAAATATAAATATCTATTTTCAGCCTACCCCAAGAATCAAGGCAGAATTAACATCTAGTGCTCCAGCATGTTATGCCCTCGCTATAAGTCCCGATTCCAAAGTGTGCTTCAGTTGTTGTAGTGATGGTAACATTGCAGTCTGGGATCTTCACAACCAAACACTAGTCAGGCAGTTTCAAGGTCACACAGACGGCGCTAGCTGTATAGATATATCACCAGATGGTACAAAATTATGGACGGGTGGACTTGACAATACGGTTAGGTCATGGGATCTCAGAGAGGTATGTTTATGATGACAGATGAAACCTAAAGTGTATAAAGTTGAGGCTTTGTGAGATAATTCGGATAAGAAATTTAAATGAAATGTTTAATTGGTATTAGGAAATTAACAGTAGAGCTTATTGTAGTTGTTCCAACTCGCAATATTAAATTCCAACACAATTTAACAATCAATCTTTGTAACTTGAAAACCACAAATTAAGATCCCAAAAATAACCAAAAATGATTATTTTTGGAACAATATAAACAACATAAATTTGATGCCCACAGATTAAAACAGTCTTACAGTATAAATACAAACTTGAAACAGCTTACTTCTTTAACAGGCACATCATTATTTCAAACCTCATGATAATTTCTTGGTTTTCATTAAGAACAAACAGTGCCCAGTGTATAGATGTTGTGGTTGGACATTCAGATTTTCATTTCTCCTGATAGCACTTTAAGTGAAAAACATTTTTTCTAACTTCACATATAAGATTTTCAGCTGATGTTACATATACGCTATCCATACCTCCCTGACTTGTTGCTGCATGCATCTAGTGGAGATTGTAAAAATTCTTTATTACAGGGTAGACAACTCCAGCAGCATGATTTCAGTTCACAGATTTTCTCCCTTGGATACTGTCCGACTGGTGAATGGCTAGCTGTCGGGTATGTAACTTTAGTAATTACGTAAAGTTTGTAAAATAAGACTGTTGTCTCTTCTTAAAACATAACTTGATTTTCTCTATGCTTTCATTGCAATGTCATTAAAAAGAATAAGGACAAACAGGTGTAAATAGCATATTACAGTATGTGTGTGTGTGTTCGGTTTAGCGTCTTTTTCAACAATTTTTCAGTCATATAAACAACGGTATCTACTTGTAGCAGTGAGCACAATGCCCAACTTTTTATAGTGCTGCTTCACTGGAATATCACGCCGTAGACACATGGCATGATACCCCACTTAGTCACATTATACTGACACCGGGCTGACCAGTCCTAGCCTTATCCTCTTAATGCTGAGCGCCAAGCGAGGAAGCTACTAGTACCACTTTACACGTCTTTGGTATGACGCAGCTCGGGATCGAACCCACGACCTCCCGCACTCAAAGCGGACGCTCTACCACTAGGCTACTGTATAATCATTGACACTATATAATGTATAATCGTGTTTTTTTTTACAGAATGGAGAGTAGTAACGTTGAGGTACTTCACCACACAAAGCCAGATAAATATCAGTTACATCTACACGAGAGTTGTGTACTCTCTCTAAAATTTGCCTATTGTGGTAAATGGTTTGTCAGCACGGGTAAAGACAACTTGCTTAATGCATGGCGAACTCCATACGGAGCTAGCATATTTCAGGTATATATTTAGAAATTGAGTTGACCGAAATAGGAAAACATTAATATATTAAAGTAGTAGTTTTATACACTGAAACACTTTGAAAATGCAGTTTTTAGCTCACCTGTCACATAGTGACAAGGTGCGCTTTTGTGATCACCCTTCGTCTGTTGTCCGTCGTCTGTGCGTGCGTCCATCAACAGTTTCTTGTTTGCACGTTTGAGGTTTCATTTATGATTTTATTTTAACCAAACTTGCACACAACTTGTGTCACCATAAGATCTCGGTTCCTTTCTTGAACTGGCCAGATCCCATTATGGGTTCCAGAGTTATGGCCCCCGAACAGGCCAAAATTAGCTATTTTGACCTTGTCTGCACAATCGCAGCTTCAGTTATGATTTGATTTTAACCAAACTTGCACACAACTTGTATCACCACAAGATCTTGGTTCCTTTCTTGAACTGGCCAGATTCCATCATGGGTTCCTGAGTTATGGCCCCTTAAAGGTCCAAAATTTGCTATTTTGCCTTTTGCAGCCATATAGAGACTTCATTTATGGTTTGATTTGATACAAACTTCCAAAATATCTTCAACAATGATAAATCTTGGATTCCATGACGAATCTTTCAGATCCAATCATAGGTTCCAGGGTTATTTTATATCTGATTACCTCCCCTGATTGTAATCAAAATGGATTTATATCAGTAAGTACTTATAGGACTTATTTGAAATTTCATTATTGTCATTAGTTGGACTGAGACAATCAGGGTAGATAACTATGGACTGATTTTATATCAAATTACCTCCCTTTATTTCAAATTAAAATTGGTATATCTCCACAACTAATGAAGATACTGATCTGAAATTGCATTTATGTCAACAGGTGGACTTGGACAATCAGTGAAGGTACATATTGACTGAATTTATGACAAATTACCTCCTTTTATTTTTTATCTAAATGAATACACCTTAGCAGCTTCTAATGAGATTGGTTTGAAACGTTATTTATGTCTTCCATGGTAAGAAATAGTCATATTAGGTAACTCTTGATTGAACATTTATCGATATGAATACTTTACTAATATATTGTTGTATAAGCTTGTACTCTGTATCTTCTACATGCATATACCAGTGCATGATTACCTCCCCTGATTTTAATAAAAATGGATTTATCTCAGTAAATATCTATATAACTCATTTGAAATTTCATTATTGTCTTTAGCTGGACTGAGGCAATCAGGGTAGATAGCTGTGGACTGATTTTATATCAAATTACCTCCCTTTGTTTCAAATTAAAATGGGTGTATCTCAGTAACCAATGAAGATACTGATTTGAAATGTCATTTGTGCCATCAGATGGACTCAGACAATCAGGGTAGATAACTTTTGACTGAATTTATGACAAATTACCTCCCTTTATTTTATGTAAACGAATATATATCAGCAGCATCAAATGAGATTGGTTTTAAATGTTATTTAAGTCTTCCAGGGTAAGGAATAGTCATGTTAGTACAAAATGCAGCATTTGAGCCTAGGACCCTCAAACTTGGTATGGAAATTGGCCCTGACTAGGTCAAAAGGGACTGTTACAAGAAAATGTTTATCCTGATGATTTTTAATGTGTATGCCTATGTGCTCTATGTCAAAACTTGATCATATCATTTTGAGCAATGGTACTCAGGTGAGCGATACATGGCCATCATTAAGGTTTTCCCAAAAATTTATTTGGAATAGTTTAATTGAATAGTTTCTTAACAGAATGATTTTTGACCTATTACATGCAATTTCTAATGTTTAATTCGAATAATAATTCATGTATGAAATTAAAAAAAAAAGAGTTAGGGAGAAAGTCATTGTTTTTGATCTCTGCTGAATTCTATGTGATATGTGAAGTAAAACTGTTTGTATAGAGTTGTACAGATTGTTTTGTATTCCTGTACTTGTCTTTAACCTATATTTTGTATTGAGGGGCAAAGTCAATGCTAAATTAAAAGCAAGAGGTGCCTTGTCATTGGCATGAATACTTAAGAGTCAGAAAAACATACTGTTAAATTTTATTAGAGAAAGATCCCCGAAGTGTAGTTGTGATGTATGACCCAAGTTTCTTTGGATGTTTTAGTGTTTGTATACCTTTAAGATGTATTTGTATTTCACAGTATTGTCGATCATATAAAGTATTTCTTTTTATTTCAGTCAAAAGAGTCTTCATCAGTGTTAAGTTGTGACATTTCTACAGACGATAAATACATTGTAACTGGCTCGGGAGATAAAAAAGCAACTCTTTATGAAGTTATATTCTGAGTTAGACTACTCTAGTGGGAATGTCAGTTTTGCACATATGTTGTACAAAGTACCAGTGGATTTTCCTTACTGTAAAATTCTTATGCCATTGAGAAGCCTCTGGATACAGATATTGTATGCATTTGGCTGTTATAGCTTTAACATATTGTTTGTGAAACTGGACAGATTTATGTCCCTTTATGGAGATTATGAGTGAATAGTTCCTTTCTCTGCGCTTACAGAGAATAGGAGTGAATAGTACCTCTCTTTGGATGTAAATTAGTGGCAGCTGAAAGAAGTGGAGTGGATATAACAAAAAAAGTGCTGTATTTATATGATGGAGGAGTGGCAGCAGACGACACAAGAAATGTAACATACAAGAAAAGAATATTTTAGAGTTCTGCTGTTCTTGACTTTGTACAGATGTTCTGTGTATAGAATTGCATACACATATCTATCTGTATACACATTTTCTGTGTATAGACTACATAGATGTGGTTGTCTGTGTACAGATGTTCTGTGTATCAAATTTAATACACGTGGCTATCTGTATACAGATGTTCTGTGTATAGATACATATGGTATTTCGGTATCTCGTACAGTGATGTATTTTTTCTATCTTTGCTGTTGTGAAGTCCCGTACTAGTGAAAGGTCCTAGATACATGTGTATTTCATCTGTGAGCAACATGCACTTGTTGTTTGATTAACTGGTTAGTCAGGGTGTTTGTTACATGAAAAAACAAGTGATTGAATATAGATATGTTACAGACATGCAACCTTGTCAGTTGCACATAGGTGCTTGAGTATCATTATCATCACACGTTCCTAATCATTTTACCTGTGTCAGGTAATTTCATTGTCCCCACTACCATGTACTGTCATCATTTAAAAGTTTTGTTATACGTCGTCTGATATATATTTTTTTTTCTTGTTATATCACATGACAAAAATTTCAGCTAGTAGCATGCAAGTCTGTTAATTTTGTGTCTGTGGGGCAAACTGTATTTGGATCAAACTGTGCTGTGTCCTCTACCGTTAATATATCTAGGTCACTAGGTGAAACATTTGTGTTTATTGTTAGATACAACTTTCAGAGAATTCATTCTCAGTGAAGAATACTAATAACCTTAAATGAGCCGTGCCATGAGAAAACCAACATAGTGGGTTTGCGACCAGCATGGATCCAGACCAGCCTGCGCATCCGCGCAGTCTGGTCAGGATCCATGCTGTTCGCTTTTAAAGCCTACTACAATTAGAGAAACCATTAGCGAACAGCATGGATCCTGACCAGACTGCGCGGATGCGCAGGCTGGTCTGGATCCATGCTGGTCGCAAACCCACTATGTTGGTTTTCTCATGGCACGGCTCAAATGTTTTTCCAGATTTTGCAATAGTTAACAAATTCGGTTAATGTTTGCAGCTCGAGCAACACTGTCTGTTTGAACTAGCATGTGTTGATCTGAGTTCCTAACGATGTTAGAGTTCAACTCTCAGTCAGCATGCTTTCAAAACATAAATGTCCCAGTTTGAATAAATCACTTTCTTCTACAGTAATCAGTTAAATTCACTTGTTTTTCATAGATTTTTTGTGTGTCAGCCCTAGCTGTTAAAGATCTTTTTCAAGACACTGGTGCACTGCTCTTTCTGTCATTTTATTAAATGTTATACAATAAATGATGATATAAATGGTTAATGTTTTTACACACTGCCGGCTCAGTTACCATGAGGTTCCTATATAGCTCACATTAACTGTTTATTGTGTTATTTTTTTTTTCACATACACAGTGGTCAGTTGTTTTCCATGTTTTCATATGTTCAGAAAATACGTGTATGTAAAGTTATTGTCTTGTTGTGACAGAGGTGGACTGGATGGTGGTGAAAATACCAGACAAAGGTATATCCCATAATGCTAGTGTTTAGTATCAAATACTGGGAGTAAATGTTTATTATAAAGCCTTTTAAAAGTGTGTGAAATAATACATACTTGATGTTGTATTCTGGGTATATTTTTTAGGGTGTTTTGTTTTCAAGTTCGCTTTATAACAAAAGGTATTTTAGATCTTCAGATTTACACAAATATACATATGACAGCTATTTTGTTTTTGAGTATGTTTGGGAACGTGAAGTATGTTTAGAAACATAAAGTATGTATGGGAACATGGTGTGTACTTGGGAACATGCAGTATGGAACATGAAGAATTTTCTTTCACAAAGACTATTCCTCAAATGTACATAAACATGTTGAAATCCTAATCTTCCATTTATGTTAATGAATAATGATTATACAAATATTTTCTAATTCAAAGCAAGGTCAGTTTTTTTTGCATGTATTTAACTACTTTATTTGCCATAAGATACCTTTTGTTATGATCTGATTTGAGTGAGTTCTGAACTCCTGCTAATTGACAGTCAGTGTATATTTCTCATATAAACAGCAGATGGCATTTTAATATTGCTGTTTATTTCAGTTTCATTTCTCAAATACCACCATGTTTTACTGAATCACTGTATAATTAACTGTACAGCATGTGCCCTACAACACGTACACAACTTTCAGATCAGATTGAAATGTAACAAATATATTTATATGAAATATTTAAATGACAATTTCCAAGGGAAATAATAGAAATTCTATATAAAAGAACACTTTGTAATTCAAATTGTTGGACTGTTGTCTTTTTCAGTGAATAGATAATAGAAGTTCCTTGAAAAAAAAACAAGAGTCCAAAATTCAAATAGTCTTGTTCCATTTTACACTTTTCAGCCTTTAGAAGGAATGGTATACATTCTGTTCTCTTGCTCAAAATTTGCAACTTTTTATAGTTTTTACTACATTTAATTTTACTTCTGATCCTTTTTATAGTAAAAATTAACACTGATTTACTCTCACAAAATGCCATGACATACTTTTCGTAGAAGAGAATAACTGTCAAGATGAAACCAAATACCCCTACCATACTTCTCGCTGCTGAGACCAAATGCCCTACCCTACCCTATTTTTCACTGCTGATAATAATAAGAGAAAACACTGAGTAAGTAACTACAAGAAAGCCCTGTACAGTTACCAGGTTGTGTATTCTGTAATTATTCTCAGCAATGTGTTTTAACCTTCACATTGCTAAATTTCTATATTGAACTTGTCCATCTTTCAATTTGGACAGTACTGTTAACTGCTAAAATGGGGTGCATACAAAAAAGATATTGACTGAATAGTGAACAGTGCAGATCATGACCAGACTGCATGGATGTGCAGGCTGATCATAATATGCACTGGTTGCAAAGGTAGAATCAATAATGTCCAGCATGATGAGGGTTAATATGGTACATTAGTTATTGGTTTGAAACATTAAAAGTTACACACTTGAATGATAGCAATGTCATTCTGCCATGCTGGGCTGAAAAACTTCATGGCTTAATACATGTTGCAGTCGACATGGGACACTGCTGTTTTAATGCATTTTAGACCTCTTGTTTTGTGTTTTTGCAGAAGTAAGAGCGGCAGGATTAATGTAGTTCCTGTTGACATTAATATTGAGATAGAACTAGAAATTGAAGTGATACAAACTGTCAGACATAGTGCAACAAATGTTTAAAGATCTGAATAAACACTGAGCTATGCATTTTTCAAAAGGGGACATGTAATTGATTGCATAATCTGTATGACTGATGGCCTGTACAGATAAGCCCAAACTCAAACTGTGTTTTACCATTAGTACTTCTTTGTCTTCCTCTCTGTAAGCCATAGTTTGTTGATCATTACCTGTGCCCTACTTTTTTCTATGAAATTAGTACATCTAAGTTGGAGCTATTGACGAGACTGACATTGATTCTCAATGTATTCACTCATAGGTATGTCACAGTTACAAGCCTGGTCCAGGATATTTTTGAATTAAATTTGTTCAAAAGGACAATGTTTTAAATAGCTTTTGCTGGTACAAACAAATATGTAATATTATGATTTTGTCTTTGAAGACATATGATGGATGAAATGTTGAAATTTAGATATAACAAGTTTTGTGCTAAAGTAATTGTTACTTGCATTTTATCTGAGGATTTAACAGTTTAGGTATGAATCCTCTTAGGAACAGTGGACCATTATCCAGTATGCCAGCCCTTTTCTAGATGTATATGATTGACCTTTAACTTTATGGCATTTGTTTAATCAGTTCTTGTACATTACATTTTTGTCAGTGTTTTCTCTCACTTTAAGGAGTTGTTTTATTGTAGTTCTACCGCAGACATTAAAAAAGAATATAAATCAGATACCCTTGACATCATTGATGAGAACTCATTCCATTGCTTGTGTAATTTATGAAATAAAATTTTTCCTTCGATATAAAGAGAAATGCCCACAAAATGTAACTTGAAGCGGGAGCTGATATTCATATTGCCAAATATTTTCTCATACAAGACATGTATGATATTTGATTTACACGCATCTGCTGAGTAGATGTCAGAATTTTCGATCACGTGAAATCCCCTGTATATATTTTTACTGATGAATGATTTTATTATGCAGGTCATGTTTGACAAAAAAAATCAACTGAATTATTAAATCAGTCGCACCATGAGAAAACCAACATAGTTGTTGGTTTTCTCTTGGCGTGGCTCAAATCAGTTTAGGAAATGTAAATCATTTTATAAATTTGAAAATTATCAAGCGAGTGCTTCAGGTAAGCAACCCTTCTTAACGTAGCAAAATGGAATACTGTTATTGTTCCAGTTCTTTTCGTCACTAGGTTAGAGGTAAATAAGCGTTTGTATGAAAAAGTTGAAAAGTGGTAGACAGTTGTGTACTCTAAAATTAGCCATTGTACTAGCATGGCAGTATAAGCAGAATTATAATGTGAGCTTGACAGCAAGGTGATTTTAATTGTGCATTTAGAGTTATAATACCTGCACTAAACAGGTGATATCATTTGATACAAATATTTTGGCAAGAATTGCCATTTTGTTTGATTAATTTCATAGTTAAAAGGGTTATTAATAATTCATTTGTATATGACAGATTGTTACATACATAAATCACAGCATGTTAGTGCGGTATGTTAAAATATCAGATCGATCAAACACCTAGTTGTGTTCATCATTACCTGTCTGTCAGTCTGGCAATAATTGATTGTGGTCTCGCGTAGTTCACTTTTATAGTCGTCGGGTAAATATACTTTGCTTCCTGTTCAAAAAGTCCAAAAACTAGATTATTAAAGTCCAAAAACTAGATTATTAAAGTACATTAAAGTCCAAAAACTAGATTATTAAAGTCCAAAAAGTAGAATATTAAAATGATGTCACAAAAACTAGATTATTGAAGTAGCTGAAAGAAGTCCAAATAGTAGAAGATTAATTAAAATAATGTCATATTCCCAAAAGTAGGCCTGAATTTGTCCTAGTTACGTTTTTCATTTTTTTTTTTTTTTTTTTTTTTTGCTTCACTTAAATATCCAAATGTTCAAAAACCACGATGATTTCAAGCTTTTTGTAGCATCATCTTTTAAATTATTTTCGTTGTTTTTTATTGGTAATAACTTTTTTCATACAAATAGGTACTTCTTTAATATATGTGGGAGCAATTAACTTTAATGGAAGTCTTTAGAATTAAATTCAATTAAATATGGGTGAACTGACTCGGGGCCTATCTTGGCCTTCTGATTATTTTCATATATTGTTAGGGCCTCAATGAGTGTGAAAAATAGATTGTTTAAAACAAAGTTGCATAGCTGTAGTGTTAATCATGTGTCTGAGGAAGCATGTATGTGTAAAAGGTTGTTGTCTTTTTTCATTTTCAATGGACTTGCCCTAGTATTAAAAGTGTCGTGTAACAATTACTGCATTAATTTTTTGTCTGCATATTTCTTTATGCCATTTTGTTAGATTTGTGTACAAGAAATTGTAGTTTATCTGGATAAAAATGCCAATAAAATGTATGTTTACATAAAATGTGTTTGTTTTGTTTTGGATGACTTTTTAGCTCACCAGAGCCAAAGGCTCAGGGTGAGCTGTTAGGATCACTCACCGTCCGGCGTCCGTCCGTAAACTTTTACTTTAAACGACATCTCCTCATAAACCACTAGGCCAATTTCATCCTAACTTCACAGGAATGTTCCTTGGGTGAAGCTCTACAAAAATTATTCAAAGAATTTAATTCCATGCAGAACTCTGGTTGCCATGGCAACCGAAATGAAATTTTTTTAAAAATCTTCTTCTCAAAAACCAGAAGCCCTAGAGCTTAGATATTTGGTGTGAAGTATTGCCTTGTGGACCTCTACCAATTTTGTTCAAATCATGACCCCGGGGTCAAAATTGACCCTGCCCCAGGGGTCACTTGATTTTACATAGGAAAATCTTAAAAAATCTTCTCGAAAACCAGAAGCCTTAGAGCTTAGATATTTAACATGTAGCATTGCCTAGTGGATCTCTACTAAAGTTGTTCAAATCATGACCCCGGGGTCAAAATTGACCCCGCCCCAGGGGTCAATTGATTTTACATAGATTTCTATAGGAAAATTTTTAAAAAATAAACCAGAAAGCCTAGAGCTTAGATATTTGACATGTAGCATTGCCTAGTGGACCTGTACAAAATTTGTTCAAATCATGACCCCGCCCCAGGGGTCAGTTGATTTTACATAGGAAAATCTTCAAAAATTTTCTAAACATAAACCAGAAGGCCTAGAGCTTAGATATTTGACGTGTAGCATTGCCTAGTGGACCTCTACAAAAAAATTTCAAATCATGACCCCCAGTATCAAATTGACCCCGCCCCATGGGGTTACTTGATTGTACATAGAAAAATCTTCAAAATTTTTTAAAAATAAACCAGAAGGCCTAGAGCTTAGATATTTGACATGTAGCATTGCCTAGTGGACCTCTACAAAATTTTTTCAAATCATTACCCCCGGGGTCAAAATTGACCCTGCCCCAGGGGTCACTTGATTTTACATAGGAAAATCTTCAAAAATTTTCTTAAAATAAACCAGAATGCCTAGAGCTTAGATATTTGACTTATAGCATTGCCTAGTAGACTTCTACATAATTTGTTCAAATCATGACCCCCGGGGTCAAATTGACCCCGCACCATGGGGTTACTTGATTGTACATAGAAAACTCTTCAAAATTTTCTAAAAATAAACCAGAAGGCCTAGAGGCCTAGAGCTTAGATATTTGACATGTAGCATTGCCTAGTGGAACTCTACAAAATTTGTTCAATCTTGACCCCCCGAGGGTCAAATTGACCCAGCCCCAGGGGTTACTTGATTGTACATAGAGAAATCTTCATAAATTTGCTAAAAATAAACCAGAAGGCCAAGATCTTAGATATTTGATATGTAACATTGCCTAGTAGACTTCTACTTTGTTCAAATCATGACCCCCGGCATAAAATTGGCCCCGCCCCAGGGGTCACTTGATTTTACATAGGAAAATCTTCAAAATTTTTCTAAAAATAAACCAGAAGGCCTAGAGCTTAGATATTTCACATGTAGCATTGCCTAGTGGACCTCTACAAAATTTGTTCAAATCATGACCCCCGGGGTCAAATTGACCCCGCCCCATGGGGTCACTTGATTGTACATAGAAAAATCTTCAAAATTTTCTAAAAATAAACCAGAAGGCCTAGAGCTCTACAAAATTTGTTCAAATCATGAGCCCCGGGGTTAAAATTGACCCCCGCCCCAGGGGTCACTTGATTTTACATAGGAAAAATTTCTAAAAATAAACCAGAAGGCCTAGAGCTTAGATATTTGATATGTTGCATTGACTAGTGGACCTCTACAAAATTTGTTCAAATCATGACCCCCTGGGTCAAAATTGACCCCACCCCAGGGGTCACTTTATTTTACATAGGAAAATCTTCAAAAAATTTCTAAAAATAAACCAGAAGGCCTAGATCTTAGATATTTGACTTGTAGCATTGCCTTGTAGACTTCTACAAACTTTGTTCAAATCATTACTCCCGGGGTAAAATTGGCCCCGCCCCAGGGGTTACTTGATTGTACATCGGAAAATCTTCCAAAAAATTTCTAAAAATCATCAGTTTGACATTTGAAACATGTAGCTCATATTTCTCAGGTGAGCGATCTAGGGTCAGCATGACCCTCTTGTTAACTTAATCCTCTTCGTCCCAAACGGGACATAAGGCGTCAACAGTACAAATCCACCTGTCTCTGTCATTGGCAGCATGTTGTGCCCCACCCCATGAGAGCCCAAACATGGTGCGAACATTCCACGTGCCAACACGGATTGTTGATTTGGGCCCAAGTAAACTATTTGTCGTACTACTGACTTCCTGCTGCAGGCTTTCATCTAGAGTAGTCATGTTGCCATTTAGTTGGCTCAAGTCTACTGTTTCTGTAACAGATTTTATTTTACAGGATGAGGGTGTTAACCCTATGCCCAACCCTACTTTATCCAGGCTTGGGACTGGCAGTATCCCCAATGAGGTGATCCAAGCGGAGTTTGTTTTGGATGAAGCCCAGTGAAATCATTGATACTCGCCTCGCACAAATTTAATGGATTTCAGGGTTGGTCATTAAGGTCAAAAGCACAAAGGTTAATGCCAAAATATTGAAAGGTTTCTTAGAAAGCTACCGCCACAAGAAGTGCTGTCCATCACACGTGTTAGTTTGGATGATAAATTTGAATTTGCACTTTCACTGTATCTCTGGTATTATGGATTATGGATTTTGTTCAAACTTCAAATAGTTGTCCATATAATAACCCACATCATATAATACAAACAGGGTAACTGTGGCACCAATGTTTCACAAATCATCCTCACTTTTTAGCTCACCTGAGCACAAAGTGACCGGTCATTGTCCGGCGTCTGTCAACATTTGCCTTGTGAACATTCTAGAGGCCACAGTTGTGATCCAATCTTTATGAAACTTGGTCAGAATGTTTGTCTTGATGATATCTAGGTCAAGTTCGAAACTGGGTCATGTGGGGTCAAAAACTAGGTCAGTAGGCCATATCAAAGGAAAGCTTGTGAACATTAGGCCACAGTTGTGACTCAATCTTTATGAAACTTGGTCAGAATGTTTGTCTTGATGATTTCTAGGTCAAGTTTGAATCTGTATCATGTGGGATCAAAAACTAGGTCACCTGATCAAATCAAAGGAAAAGCTTGTGAACACTAGAGGCCACAGTTGTGACTCAATCTTTATGAAACTTGGTCAGAATGTTTGCCTTGATGATTTCTAGGTCAAATTTGAAACTGGGTCATGTGGGGTCAAAAATTAGGTCAGTAGGCCAGATCAAAGGGAAATCTTGTTAACACCAGAGAGCACAATTTATTTTGAAACTCATGAGAATTGGTCAGAATGTTTGTCTTGATGACCTCTAGGTCAAGTTTGAATCTCGGTTATGGGGGTCAAAAACTAGGTCACCTGGTCAAATCAAAGGAAAAGCGTTTGAACACTCTAGAGGCCACAGTTGTGACTCAATCTTTATGAAACTTGGTCAGAATGTTTGCCTTGACGACCACTAGGTCAAGTTTGACAATGGGTCATGTGGGGTCAAAAACTAGGTCAATAGGCCAGATCAAAGGAAAAGTCTTGTTAACACTCTAGAGACCATGTTTATGACCATATCTTCATGAAATTTGTTCAAAATGTTTATCTTGATGATCTTTAGCCCAGTTTCGAATCTGGGTCATAGGGGTTCAAAAACCTATGTTAAAATAAAAGAAAAACCTTGTGTATGCAATAGGGGCTGCATTTTTCATTCGAAGTGCATGAAACTTTGTCAGAATGTTTGTCTGCATAAAATCTCAAAAGACTTTTTACCTGGGTCACGTGGGGTAAAAAACTAGGTTACCAGGTCAAATCAAAGAATAAGCTTGTTTACACTATAGGGACCACATTCTTATTCTATCTTCATAAAACTTGGTCAGAATGTTTTTTTTTATCAAAGCCTGATGATTTCGAATCTGGGTCATGTGGGGTCAAAAACAAATTCACTAGGTCAAATCAAAAGAAAAGCTTGTATACACTTTAAAGGTCACTTTTTGCTCCAATCTTCCCATAACTTTACCAGAATGTCTGTTTTTATGGAATCTTGGACAAGCACGAAACTAGATCATGTGGGATCAGAAACTAGGTTACTAGGTCAAATCAAAGAAAATGCTTGTTTACACTCAAAAGGCCACATTTTTGGCCCAATTTTAATGAAAATTGGTCAGAATATTTTGTCTCCATGAAAACACTAAGTCAAACATGTTTACACTGTTATGGTGTGTTTCTCAGGTGAGCGACATAGGGCCATCTTGGCCCTCTTGTTTCTCAATTTCAGGTCTGAGTTTCAATGCACTTTAAAAAATATCCTCCCTGGAAACCAGTAGCCCAGTTTTAAAATAATTTCACAGCCATATTGTTTAAGTAAACCTGTCGAATTCCTTATTCTGTTTCATTAAATAATACGGGCACCAGGGGCAGGGCTGATTCTCCCTAAATGATTAGGATAATATTTGTGTAACACTTTCCACACACCCTAGTATCAGCTTAAGCACAATTCCATTACAATAACATTGAATGAACTTTGTGATCCGAAAGGGCCAGAAAATATAACATGGAATCCAAGTACAGCTAGACATTTTACTACTACCACACATCATGTAAGACTGCTGGTGTGAAAGTTAATAAAGTACAGCCACTAACAGCATGAAGGGCAAGTAGAAGCATAATGGCAGATTCAAATAGTTCTCAGTCTGGTTATTTTTTTGCTCTGAAAAAAAAAAACAAAACAAAAAACAAATCTACTTTTGTTGCAGTTTTTTGTTTGCTGAAAAGACACGACTGATCTATGCTTAACATTAAGTTTCATTTAGAAATAATTGCATTACAGACTTTGTTAAGGAAACTTAGGTCATACATCACAAGTATAATTTGGAGTTTCATTTTTGGTATGATGGTAGTAATTCACCTGATGTGCCTCTGTGGTTCATTTTAAAATGTTAATATAAATATAAGCATTTTTCACCACGTGTCTGAATCACATGATCATGGTTTCCACTCAATAATATTTTTAACCAGTTCTCCCCATGAACCACTAAATGGATTTTCATCAATCTTAGTCTGTAGCATTATTGTAAGGCATATTCTTCCCATTTTCCCTCTCAAAATGGGGGCACTAGGCCTTTCTAAGAGACCATTAAAGCTAAAAATAGGAAAACCTATGAACAATTTGTTCTCAAGAATCGCTGAATGGATTTTCATCAAACATTCACTGCAGTATCATCAAAAAGGTCGTATCTAAGTTTTATTCAATTGGTGGCACTTGATACCTTTTAGGGGCTACTGGAGCTTAAGATAGAACTAGCTTTAAATGAATTCTTCTCATTAAAAGCTTGCTGGATCTTCATCAAACATGGTCAGTGCATTATTATTTATAAGGTCCTTTCCCAAATTTGTTCAAAGGAGTGCACTTAGCCCCTTGTAGGGTACATTTATTAGAGCTAAAAATAGGAAAGCCTATGAACAATTTTGTTCTCACGAACAGCTTGATGGGTTTTCTGCAAACTTTCACCGTAGTATCATTAAAAGGTCCTATCGAAAATAATTCAAATGGTGACACATGACGCCTTTTAGGGGCTGCTAGAGCTAAAGACAGAAATACCTGTATACAACTTCTTTCATGAACCACTTGCTGGATCTTCATCAAACTTGGTCTGTAGTATAATTTTAAGGTCCTCTCTATTTAGTGTTATTATGCCGACTAAAAAATTATCACGCTGTAAAATTATTACGAGACCGAAAATGTCGAAACCCGGAAATGAAATTCACCCACTTTTGCGAGAAATTAGGGACGAACGGACCTCAGGAAAGATATACAAGAGATTTGAAGATGATTATTATGCTTTGGATTTATTAAAGGTTTAAAATAATAATACAGAATGTTATGACAATTTAGTTGTAAAAAGAATTCTCTTTGGAAAAATGTAATAGTATTCGGATACATATTAAAATAGCAAACACAAGGGACCCCTCCACCCCTGCCAAATGTCAACCAATATTTTTAACCATTTAAAACAAACTACTTTAGGCTTAGCTCTGGATCATTTAATTTGTTTTGTTACAAATCTAACATGTTTTAACAATATTCATTTACTATGGAAGTAAACACAACTGCTACTTTGAGCATTTCAACACACTTCCCATATCCAAGGAATACAAGAATCGATTTTTGTTGTACACAGTCAAATTTACTAACAGAGGTGGGACACAGACGATATCATCTATGTTTTTAACAGATATACTTACTTGAGAATTCAAGTTCCCTGGTGGCTGAGAGTTCTAAGAGAAGCTTCACATTGGGCAATCTTCTGGGTTTTTTTTCCTTTTCTTTTTAGTAATCTGAAGTTAAATATATTTGAATAAAAAAAGATCTTCCACAACGTGCAGTGAACCCGCGGCAATGAAAAAAGAATAGAGTCCACCACCCGGTCACTCTCCAAATAAACTACAGATGTTGGTTTGCCATGCTTTGACAAAGTACGGGAAAATAAATGGTGACAATAATAACATTAACTTGGATAAATAAGTTTATCTTGACTGGCTTATGGTACATGCTTTTCTTGTAATAATTGCATAGATAATAATAATCACAGTCTAGCGTACAATCATTATCGGTAAGCAGTTGAATTTTAAAGTGTCTAGCGACGCAAAGTTTGTTAACAGTTTTTGCGATGTAATTCAAAACATTTTTTGCTTAATTTTGGTAGAATTACAATATAAAAAGCACTTGCCCGATCAGTTGAGTATACAGCGAGGTCCACTCGTCCTATCCAGACTTGCGAGCGGGCAAGTGGAATTTTACACCCCAGTTCTTACACCCTGATGTTCTGTTTTGTATTTCACTCAGCCAGACCAGAGTTATGGTCCTTGACTTTGTGAAAAATACACATAAAGTGCTTAAAAGTTTGTGTTGCATGTATCTTAAAAGTATTTGAATTTGTGCAACCTAAGTTGTTTGTATTTCACTCTACAAGACCATGACCAGAGTTATGGCCCTTAATTGACTTAGTCAAAAATAAACATTAAGGGCATAAATGTTTGTGTCCCTTGCATCGCAAAATTTACTTGACCTAGAATCATATATTGAAAGATTGTTATATAGCATGTGAAGTTGTGCACCTGGTATTCTCTTTTAGCTTTCACTCAGCTAGGCCAGAGCTATGGTCCTTGATTTATCAAAAAATACACATAAAGGGCTTAAAACTTTGTGTTGCATATATCGCTAAAAATACTTCACCCAGAGTCATGAAACCATGTACAGTGACAGGATGGGGGATCACCTATGTCATAGGGACACACTTGCCTTCATCCTATTTCTTTAAGTTCAGAAACATATATTATTTTTCATTTCATGTTAAGATCCTTTATGATGACACTGTAGAAAACAGCATCAAAGTAGAGTTGTTGATAAACTTGGAAGAATATGGTTTACTTGGCATTACAGAAGACAGGTAGGAAGAACAGGATTTTGGTAATAATAAATACCTCAGAGTTGAAGCACATTGGGGTACTGTATTTTCAAAGTAAATCCATATCAGGCTAAAAATACAGGACATTCTTTATAAATTTTGTTCAAGATAAACTTTCATTTGAATGAAAATGAAATCTGTAAGAAGTAGACCAATTTGAATACAAAATTCAGCCAAGCAAATGAATAGTAGAATCTGTTTGACAGAGGACTGAAGTATTGAATACCTCTTGTGTCCTCAAGTGCCCCTTATACGGAATTCTGTTACTGAAAATTGAAGAAGAAAAAAAACATGTTAATTTTTGTTACTGATATAAATCTGTTTTAGTATTACAGCTATATTTTGTCTGGACTTTTACTTGAAAATATTTTGTTTCAGCATTGACCAGATTGTGACTTCCTTGCTGGACATATATCATCAGTGTGTAGATAAGGGAGACAACTGGCCAGTGGTGTGTCAGATCCTTATCACCTGCACCAGTCTTATAGTACAGCTGGAACAACAGGTCAGTAAACTGTCTTGTCTGTGTAGCTCAGTAGGGAGAGCATAGATCTACGGAACATAGGTCCTGAGTTTGATCTCTGGGTGAGGCGTTTTGTTAATATGTGTCTGAAATCGTTTGTCCTCTACCTTTGATTGGTGTGGAAAAGTTGATAATTACTTTCAGAGAACAGGTGAGTACTGGTACAGAATCTCTGGAATGCTGGTTTGGTTTACTGTCCTACTATATATTACTTAAATGATATTCAAAAACAGTCCTCTAAACCTTAAAAAAAACTGTTAAAGTTTGCGAACCAGTCAGTAAAACAAGTTATTATCTTCTAGGTATCTTTTGTAATGAGCTGATCCTGGTTGGGATTTCAGTGAAACTCCGTGTGAAATGTAAAATGAGCTGCACCATGAGAAAACCAACATGATGCATTTGCGATCCATGCTGTTCGCTAATGGTTTCTCTAATTGCAATAGTCTTTGAAAGCGAACAGCATGGATCCTGACCAGACTGCGCGGACGCACAGACTGGTCTGGATCCATGCTGGGTGCAAATGCACTATGTTGGTTTTCTCATGGTGCAGCTTATTTACTTTTTTCTGGGATGGTCATAAATGTGGGTGGGGTTCATATCCCTATCCAGTCCCATTTTTATGATGCAAACTATTTTTGAATGAAGTCCAATGATGCTTTGTACACAGATCACCATGAAATGTAGGTGTTTTTGATATTTTTACATATTTTATCTGCTATCAATGAGGTTTGAGGGCACCCATGCCCCCATCATCTCTCATGTTTTTTAGCAAGAGATGAAAGGTCACCAGTACCCACATTCCACCCCAAAATATTTCTTTCTTTTGAATCTTAATCATGTGATCACTATGAAGTGGAGATATGTGTGACTTTTTTCTAGGCCTAGGGTAAGCTAAGGCTTGGGATACCCATACCTTCACCCCCTTCAAGATTATTGAGAAACAGAGATGTGAGACACCAATGACCCTCCCACACTTCCACATCTAAATATATTTCTTCTTTTGAAACTTGGCTATTAATTTAGCTGTGTATGTTTGGTGTACCAAGGTGTAAACAAAACATTGATAGGTTCAATTTTAAGTTGGAAATGTAAGTACCACAGCATTTTAATGCTATAAGTTTATTTTGTCAGTAATATTTTAACAAAGGTTTGTATTGATATTATGTCAGATATAAATACACCTACTTATTTCAGCTGTCTGACCTCTGTAAGGCAGTTGTGAAAGAACTGGTTTCCATAGTAACGTCACGCGTTAACCAACCAGACAGCCATCGACTACGATCCTGTGCTTGCCAATGTCTGATACACCTAGAGGATTTTGAGCCAGTAAGATTTGTTATATTATAATGGTTGATTGTCAGGCTTTTAACCCTTACCATGCTGAATTTCTATAATGAACTTGTCCATCTCTCAATATAGGCAGTACCATTAACTGTTAAAAGGGACGCTTACCAAAAAGATACTCACTGAATAGTGAACAGTGCAGATCATGATCAGACTGCATGGATGTGCAGACTGATCATGATCTACACTGGTCGCAAAGGCTGAACTTATCATGTCCAGCATGGTAAGGGTTAAAGAGGGAAGTGACCTAAACTGTTTTCATCTGGTTAGAGACATTGTTCCTATTCATATGGAGATGTACATGAATCATGCATGGAATGTAAAATGCATGCACCAGAACAAGAAATATATTCCTCTGCAGATGATGCTCTAGTTAAAATAATCAGCACTTAAGTCTGGGAAATTTCCAGCATATTGTGGCAGTTGCAAATGATTTGCTGATCTGAACAACTTGAATAAGTGTTCTGCCTATTTATCAATCTTCTTACAATACAATTTCACTCTACTGAAGAGTTATGGGTTACTGGTAGTGAAAGAAATTTACTGAAACACTTTGGTTTTCAGGGACTTTTAGTGAATCATTGTGATGATTTTTGCCAGTTAGCACGACAGGAGAGAACTGAAGTGTTTCAGGCCTACGCCCTCCTTTCTGCCAAAGTCCTTTCATCCACTGCAAGGTAAGTATTAGCATTTATACCAAGAGGGAGGGGTTGTTTCATGAGAATGGTGTCTGGCTAAGAACTTTATCATGCATTGTCAGATTTCAAAATAGCTTGGCTAAAATGACAATCATATCAAGACAATGCATTGCGTAAAAATCGCTGACCTGTAGTCCTGTAGCTTAATATTCAAGTTCACACAATAAGGTCAATTATTTTTTGTCACTTTTTTTCTCATGACTAACATTTAAATGTATGAATGGATACTTAAGTAACTTGACATGAATATTAACCAGAATTATAAGAGGCTGATCTGTCAAATACTACACAAAAACACCTAGTGTAAAGATCAAGATCATTTTTCTTGTCTGATCTTTAACTTCGTATGCATGGATTGATACAGATAAAGTCACTTAACAAGAAGAAATGTCATTTGGGCTCAGAGGTCAAGGTCACACTTTTGAGGTCAAATATTTTAAGTCTTTCTGTATACAATGATAGTCATTCAAGTAACTTAGCATAAGCGTTCAATAAGGGAACATGCCACTCAAGGGATTTATTCCCCTACCCCAGTTCATTGATCAAGTTAGGGTTCAGTCATAATGTTAATTTGTCAATGTGCCCTACTGTGTCTAAACATAACATAACAGAGGCATCATTGTCATATGAGCCGCGCCATGAGAAAACCAACATAGTGGCTTTGCGACCAGCATGGATCCAGACCAGCCTGCGCATCCACACAGTCTAGTCAGGATCCATGCTGTTTGCTAATGGTTTCGATAATTACAGTGGGCATTGAAAGCGAACAGCATGGATCCTGACCAGACTGCGCGGATGCGCAGGCTGGTCTGGATCCATGCTGGTCGCAAAGCCACTATGTTGATTTTCTCATGGCGCGGCTCATATAGACTCTTTTCTAGTTTGGGATAATGCAAGCCAAACCCTTAATGAAATACTCAGTATTGCAAAACAGCAAACACACTCGTTGGCAAAGTTTGATGATAAGATGAAGTAATTCAGAACAACAAATAAGCTTGTAAAATGATAAACTTGGATATTCCATTGAAGATCAAATTTTTACTTGTTAAATAGGGGGAAAATGACTTTCTGGCACCTCTGTGATTATTAGTATTGTTATATACAAAATGTATGGTTTATTATACCTATGTGTACAAGAAGATGAGATGCACAATTTAATTAGAAAAGTTTGATGTTTTTATAACCATCAATTTGTATTCAGTGTTTCAGGTGAGAAGAACATTGGCTTATTACAGCAAGGATATCAGGTTAGTCATTGTGTCAGTATCAACAATATTCCAATGTCCTCATGTGCAAAATGTGACAATCTTGAAAAAAAAAAAGTTTGCACAATATTCTAAAAACAGAAATTTAGGAATCGGTGTCAATCAGACAAAAGTTGATGCATTTAGTATGTTTAATATTCCACTTAAGATCATTTACATAGGTGTGTCTGTGACAATGCGTACCTGTGACAGAGTGAATGTGTGAGAAGGTGTGCCTGTGAGAATGTGAACCTGTGACAGGGTTTAGCTGTGACAAAGTGAATCTGTGACAAGCTGTATATGTGTATCTGTGACAAGGTGTATCTGTGACAAGGTGTACTGGTGACAATGTGTATTGGTGACAAGGTGTACTGGTGACAAGGTGTACTGTTGACCAGGTGTATATGTGACAAGGTGTACTGGTGACAAGGTGTATATGTGACAAGGTGTACCTGTGACAAGGTGTACTGGTGGCAATGTGTATTGGTGACAAGGTGTACTGGTGACAAGGTGTATATGTGACAAGGTGTACTGGTGACAAGGTGTACCTGTGACTAAGTGTATCTGTGACAGAATGTACTTTTGGTAGAGTGTACCTTTCACAAGCTGTACCTGTATCTTCATTATGAGGCACACTTAATATTGACAATGTCTGGTAAAATGCATTTCTGTATTTCTTACAGGAAAGTGACTTTGGAAAAATGCTTCTAATTGATAATGCACATGACCTCAAAAATGACCAACCTTCAGGGTCAATGTAATTCATAACAGATTTAAATATAGTGGCATTATAAAGATTGTCAAAAATGCCCTTGGACTGTAATATTATAGAGAATATTTTGTTTGGTCAGAGCTTTGTAGTTAAGACTACAGCTGTGTATTTGCTGATGGATGTGAGTACACTAAGATTGAAATACTTGATGCTCAAAACATTGGTTTGGTATTTGTATTTCAAATATTTTTGTATTCCAGAAAACTGTTCAGAAACAGATATCTTACGAACCACAGGATGTACGTCAGATGGTAGCTTATCTGGTTGAAAACCTTCCAGTGTATACACGCTCAGGGACGTTTAGAATTGTAGAATCTTTGAGTTCACTTGTTAAATGTATGCCTGAGATATCACCAATGGTAATATCATTTTTTTATAAACTCATTAAACAGTTCATGTATGTTTAAACTCTCTGTGATAAGAATCATATTGAATAAAGGCCATGGTAAATAGTCTTTATATTAAACATTAACAGTATATAACAGGGTTTTTACTAGCCTCTAAAAGAAAATTCTTATTACTGTATTAAAGCTTTGGGATGTTCTAAAATATTTCTCATGCTATGATATAGTGTCAGTTACCAGGGTGTTTATAGGTATTGCAAATTTGAAACATGTTTGTGTAATCTGCGGTACTGGGTTTGAAGCTTTTGTTATCAGACCTTATTTCTTAAATGAAATATACAAGTCAGAGATATCTAACTTGTCTGTTTCCTTTGCACATACATTTGTATTTAACTCTAACCCTGCTAAATTTCTATAATGAACTTGTCCATCTTTTTATTTGGACTGTGCCATTAACTGTTAAAAGGGATGCTTACCTAAAAGATATCGACTGAATGGCGAACAGTGCAGATCTTGATCAGACTGCACAGATGTGCAGGCTGATCGTTATCTACACTGGTCGCAAAGACAGAATCAATCGTGTCCAGCGTGATAAGGGTTAACAACTTTTCTAACTCCATAGGTCAGTTTTCACCAAATATTGCTATATTTCATTGAAAATTGTACACAGTATTTGATGATCATTTGACTTCAAGAAAACAAAAACGATAACATTTTTATGTAAATATTTCAGATATTTAAGCCTCCCATGTTACATCAGATGTCTACTATGAGCTGTGTGATCTTCCATACTGTACTCTACCTACAGGTATATAACACTGTTTATTAATTGACTATTTTTGTCTAAAAAGGATATTTCATAAAAATAATTGTGATACTTGCATCTTTGCTGAAAGTGGATCTGACAATATCAGAAAAAAAAATGAAAATCTAGGAAGAGGCTGAAAGTGGTTACAGAAAGTTAGTTTAAATCTGAAACTGCTATGGTAATCAGGTTGTGAACATTTTTCTTACATACCATTTTTTCACTTTTTCAGCCAGGAAAGCATCACATTTATATCCCACATGTGATATTATAAGGCAGAACAGCTGCATATTGTTAACATAACATAAAAGACTTTCAAGATCTCGTACAAAAAAATTCTTTTCTTCTACAGTCAGAAAAATAATTTATTTCATGATTATAAAATTCAAATGACCTTCAAAATTCAAAGTCATTAGATATCTTTAGATGTGTTTTTGGACAGTTTTTCGGCTAATTTTAGGGAAAGGTCTATACTTGGGGTTAATTTGGGCGTAATTTTCCAGGCACATTTAGGCTGTGCTTGGGTATGTTAAAACCTTTATGGCGGTTATAGATACTGTTAAGTATCCTGAAATAATTTTGTCATTTTTACAGATTTTTAGCTCACCTGAGCACGAAGCGCTCAAGGTGAGGTATTGTGACCAGTCATTGTCTGGCGTCCATCTTCATGCATCATCCGTCAGCATTTGCCTTGTGAACACTCTCGAAGCTACAGTTGAGACCCTATCTTTATGAAACTTGGTCAGAATGTTTGTCTTGATGATCTCTAGGTCAAATTCGAAACTGGGTCATGTGGGGTCAAAAACTAGGTCAGTAGGCCAGATCATAGGAAAAGCTTGTGAACACTCTAGAGGCCACAGTTGTGACTCAATTTTTATGAAGCTTGGTCCAAATGTTTGTCTTGATTATCTCTAGGTAGAGTTTGAGTCTGGGTCATGTGGGGGTCAAAAACTAGGTCACCTGGTCAAATCAAAAGAAAAGCTTGTGAACACACTAGAGGCCACAGTTGTGGTCAAGTTCGAAACATGGTCACTAGGCCAGATCAAAGGAAAATGTTGTTGACACTCTAGAGACCACAATTTAAGTTAGAAACTCACGATAATTTGTCAGAATGTTTGTCTTGATGACTTCTAGGTCAAGTTCAAATCAAAAGTTCAAAAGGTAATATAGGGTCAAAAACTAGGTCACCTGGTCAAATCAAAGGAAAAACTTGTGAACACTCCAGAGGCCACAGTTGTGACTAAATCTTTATGAAACTTGGTCAGAATGTTTGTCTTGATGATGTCTAGGTCAAGTTCTTATCTGGGTCATGTGGGTCACAAACTAGGTCACCAGGTTAAATAAATGGAAAAGCTTGTGAACACTCTAGAGGCCACACTTGTGACTCATTCTTTATGAAACTTGGTCAGAATGTTTGTCTTGATGATTTCTAGGTCAAGATCGAAACTGGGTCATGTGGGGTCAAAAACTAGGTCACTAGACTAGATCAAAGGAAAATGTTGTGAACACTCTAGAGGCCACACTTGTGACTCATTCTTTATGAAACTTGGTCAGAATGTTTGTCTTGATGATTTCTAGGTCAAGATCGAAACTGGGTCATGTGGGTTCAAAAACTAGGTCACTAGACTAGATCAAAGGAAAATGTTGTTAACACTCTAGAGACCACAATTTAAGTTGCTTTGGTAAAGGTGTAGTTCAAAGGTGAGATCCTGAGTTGTGGAGACATTTATGTTATATCTTACAGCGAGAGTTTAAAGGTGAGATCCTGAGTTGTGGAGACATTTATGTTATATCTTACAGCGAGAGTTTAAAGGTTTGATCCTGAGTTGTGGAGACATTTATGTTATATCTTACAGTGTGAGTTTAAAGGTGAGATCCTGAGTTGTGGAGACATTTATGTTATATCTTACAGCGTGAGTTTAAAGGTGAGATCCTGAGTCAGCAGGAGGAAGTTGATCTAATCCAGAGATTATGTAACATGACAGACCACCCCAGTCTTAACCAGCTCCATAGACTACTAGCATCACAGTGGGCTCACATGTACCAAGTTGTAAGTGTACAATCTTAATTTGCTCTGTTGCTTTATGCGAGTCTGTTACTCTTTGCTGTTTATCTGCTATATATGGTTCTGTTACTACTCTGTGTGGTTCTGCTGCTCAAAGTTTTTAGGCAGACTTTTTAGTCATCTTTGGGTCATATTCTCAATTGAAAAAAAGTAACATTATTCCCCTAAATTTGAGACAAAGATTCCCAATTGTATGCTACAAAAAATTGTGGGAAAACAATTGTTTGGTACAAAAAGCACTGCAGAGTTAATAAAGAAGATCATCAAAAGCTAAAATCATTGTACAGAAGTAGGTATGTTTGTATTGAATAATATTATGCCATTTTATGGATATTAGGTGGATGTCTGAATAAACTAAAGTACTGCTAAAATTGCCAGGGCAAAGGGTTTTGGCCATTTTCCCAAGTTAATAAAGAAAAGAAAACGTATTTGGTTCTGGTACTCCATGCGGTTTTGCTACTCAATACTGTTCTGATACTCAGTGTTGTTCTGTTACTTAGACCAACCTTGAAAATATCTTTGTTTGCCCTCTCTGTGACCCATACCCATGATATATATCTTTTAGACTTAGTTTGTATCATAAGAGCAACATTTCTCAAATTATGAACTTTTGAAAATATTTTTTTGAAGTTTGTCAAAGGTCCCAATCTGAAGGTTCCCATTTGACATAAGGAAACATGTTACAAAATGGCATTATGAAAAGATAAATGAGCCGTGCCATGAGAAAATCAACATAGTGGGTTTGCGACCAGCATGGATCCAGACCAGCCTGCTCATCCGTGCAGTCTGGTCAGGATCCATGCTGTTCGCTAACGGTTTCTCTAATTGCAATAGGCTTTGAAAGCGAACAGCATGGATCCTGACCAGACTGTGCAGATGCGCAGGCTGGTCTTGATCCATGCTGGTCGCAAAGCCACTATGTTGGTTTTCTCATGGCAGGGCTCAAATGATGAAATGAAAAAAGATTCAACTACAGACACAGAAGACCTTTAGTATTGTGTATAACTTCTTTTTGGATCTTTGAAGTTGAAAAATAAAGCCAAAATTCACACACAAGCAAAATTGTTATCAAACAGTAGACTTCTTTTCCATGCATTTTTATATCTTTTTTAAATGTTACAAAAATATTCCAATGGGTTGTTTAATCATTACTCAACTCTCAGTAACTTCATGGTAAAATCTTACAACTGACAAAAGTTGTCAACTTCTCCCTAAGCAGACTGTATATTGGTTAGTTCCCTCCTTTTTCAGCACATGGTTTAAAACAAAGTGAACCAACCTGAGGTCAGAAGTATTTCAAACAAACATAACCGCGGGTAATTTATTGGCACTTCAAGAAATATAATAACGAGCTACAAGTGAATTTTATACCAGTACAATTGTACATTTGTCTGTTTTCATCCCAAAACTACTCGAACCTAGAAAGATTTAACTTGGAGGAAAAAATAATTTTTTGCTCGATCTTGCAATAAAATGTTATGGGCCGCAGCATTTATTTTTCTGGTTGGTCCTGGGAGTGGAAACAAACAATATTTTACTTTTAGCCTTAAGTGTGGTTCTGCTACTTGGTCAGGTTTTATTTCTACTCTACATGGTTCTATTATTTATTCTGGTTCTGCTACTCTATTTGGTTCTGTTATGACTATTGTATTTTGTTCTGCTGTCACTACTCAATGTGCTTCTACCACTCTGTGTGGTTCTGCTATTCAGTGTGACTCTGCCTCTGTATGTGGTTCTGTTACTTCGCCAGGTGGTTCTACTAATCTACTCTGTGTGGTTCTATTACTCTGTAGCATTCTGCTACTCGGTGTGATTCTTCTACTCAGGGTAGTTTTGTTGCTTAATTTGGTTCTGCTGCTCTGTGTGGTTTAATTACTGAGAGTGGTTCTGTTACTGCTCAGTGTGGTTCTACTACTCTGTAGCATTCTGCTACTCAGTATGATTCTTCTACTCTGTGTAGTTCTGTTGCTTAATTTGGTTCTGCTGCTCTGTGTGGTTTAATTACTGAAAGTGGTTCTGTTACTGCTCAGTGTGGTTCTACTACTCTGTAGCATTCTGCTACTCAGTGTGATTCTTCTACTCTGTGTAGTTCTGTTGCTTAATTTGGTTCTGCTGCTCTGTTTGGTTTAATTACTGAGAGTGGTTCTGTTACTGCTCTGTGTGGTTCTACTACTCAGTTGGGTTCTTCTGTTGTATTCGGTTCTGCCTCTGTATGTGGTTTTGTCTCTGTGCAAGGTTCATCTGTTCTGTGTGGGATTGTTGTACTGTTAGATCCATGTTACTTACTGACACTACTGCTAAGGTGTTTTAGCAGAGTGTGTATGTGAGATTTCCTACAAGAGTGCCAAATAGGAGAAGGGGAGTCTCTAGGTCAAATATCCTTATACATTATACACAAGTTATTTTTTCTAAGGTATATAGAAATGGACCAATTTTTGGTGCAAAATTTCCCAGTCGGGCAGCGTGTTAGGGGAACCATTCTGCCCAATTGGACAATTTCCCCCACTGTTTAACATTGATTTCTTATCTTTTCTGACCTTCCCTGAATAATTTGATAGAGAAATGTAACTATTTTACTTAATTCACATATTGGTCTTCGTTACTTTTTGAATCATTAAATCTGTAACAGGATATTTTATGAATTTTGACAATATTCTAAAATTCATACATCATTCTAAAGGTCTCCATTGGTGGCAGAAACATTTTAATATTAAAGAATTTTTAATGGCCCAAAATACAGCGCGATAGAGTTAGATTTTTCCTACTAGACTAAACTAGACTAAACAGGGTAGTGAACTTGTGATATAGCACACTTTGTTGAGTAAACAAGTGTTGCCTCCTTTATAAAGTGCTAATTTCATTTTCACCATCATTATTCCATCCACATTCTTTAATTCTATGTGAAAAAGAACTTATACATTGTTTGTTGACAGGATGGAAAAGAGAAAGTTGTCATACATGACAGTATAAAACAGAAGCATCGGTTAATCTTCTACCCGAGTGTGTTTGATCCTATAGACTGTCAACTGAGAAAGCTGTATATGACGGCAGTGTGTGGGGAAACCAGTCATGATATAGATGGTGAGTGTGTTTGATTCTATAGACTGTCAACTGAGAAAGCTGTATATGACGGCAGTGTGTGGGGAAACCAGTCATGATATAGATGGGGAGTGTGTTTGATCCTATAGACTGTCAACTGAGAAAGCTGTATATGACGGCAGTGTGCGGGGAAACCAGTCATGATATAGATGGTGAGTGTGTTTGATTCTATAGACTGTCAACTGAGAAAGCTGTATATGACATCAGTGTGCGGGGAAACCAGTCATGATATAGATGGTGAGTGTGTTTGATTCTATAGACTGTCAACTGAGAAAGCTGTATATGACGGCAGTGTGTGGGGAAACCAGTCATGATATAGATGGTGAGTGTGTTTGATTCTATAGACTGTCAGCTGAGAAAGCTGTATATGACGGCAGTGTGCGGGGAAACCAGTCATGATATAGATGGTGAGTGTGTTTGATTCTATAGACTGTCAACTGAGAAAGCTGTATATGACGGCAGTGTGCGGGGAAACCAGTCATGATATAGATGGTGAGTGTGTTTGATTCTATAGACTGTCAACTCAGAAAGCTGTATATGACGGCAGTGTGCGGGGAAACCAGTCATGATATAGATGGTGAGTGTGTTTGATTCTAGAGACTGTCAACTGAGAAAGCTGTATATGACGGCAGTGTGCGGGGAAACCAGTCATGATATAGATGGTGAGTGTGTTTGATTCTATAGACTGTCAACTGAGAAAGCTGTATATGACGGCAGTGTGTGGAGAAACCAGTCATGATATAGATGGTACAGAGCCAGGGCTAGCGCTGGGTTGAAAAAAGTTTGAGCCAAATTTTTACGCTGCAGATCGAACAGGCTTTGCCCGCCCATTCGCGTATCCACGAAGGGCTTTGATGGGTTTCCAGGGGCTTTTACCCCAGACCCTTTTGGGCTTAAAGGTATTTCAAATGCTTAGATTGCAGTAGAAAACACCATTATCCACAAATGTTAAACCATACACAATGCTTAATAGCTGAATGGTCTGTCCTTGTGTAATAATAAGCAAAATAGTGCACCAAGAATGAATCTCTTTTTATCCATAATTTATATCATTTCTCAATAAATTAAAAATATATACATGTAACTACTGGAACAACTCCTAAGCAGTTAATTAATTCATTAGTTATGTCTCCCACCACACAGTGGTTTGGGAGACATATTGATTTACTCCAGTCTGTCTGTGTGTCTGTCTGTCTGTCACAAAGCTTGTCCGCACTCTAAGTCAAATATTTCTCATCCGATCTTCACCAAACTTCAGCAAAATGTGTCTGCCAATAAGTGCTCGGCCAAATTCGATAACTAGCCAAATCGGCCTTGGCACTTCGGAATTATGGCCCTTGAATTACCAAAAACACTCAGATTTCTTGCGCAGTTTTGCCCCCAAACCGGCGCCTATTCTACTAGTAGTATAGGTGTCCTTTTGGTGTCAAGAAAGTGCATGCACATGTGGATTAAGTAAACAGTATATAAAGACTGACTTACTATTTAGATGATTAGGCAGTTGTGGGAGACATGCGCTTTTCTCAAAAGCATCTCTAGTTTTGAAATAAATCACACAAACTTACAAGTAATGGCTATATAATGTGTCACAGAGATAAACAGTTCTGCATTCAAATACAATAAAAAAGGAATTTCAGTCATGGCATGTGCCACAAACAAACACCCTTGATCCATGTATATTCATTAATCAGCACCAATTTAGCTAAATGAACTGTGAGAGATGCTTTTAATTACCCCCAAGAGCACAGGTTTATTGTCACTTGATGTTAATGGACCATGGACTGTGCCTCTTGTTTATTGCATGTTTTATCACAGTCTCTCTTTGATCCAAAATAACATTATATAAAAATTGACTGGTTTTAATTCTTAAAGTAGGGTTTTTTAGAGTTTGAGCCATTTCTGAATTTTCTTGAGCCAAAATTAGCATTTTGAGCATTTGGCTCGAAATGCCCATTCCAGCGCTAGCCCTGAGAGCACTTGCATGGTCCCTTCAATAATAGTAGTTTGAACATTTCTTTAGAAATTAAAAGTTATAAGGGGTAACTATTTTTTAGAAGAATATGTTTGGGGGCTGCTGCCCCCACATCCAGCTTTGCCCCACAGCCCAACTTGCTGTGCATGCGCATTGTAAATTTCTGGGGACGGCTAAAGTGCATTCTACCCGATGGTATTTTATATTTTTATACTCATAATATGTCCTGGGCCCAGTTGTTTGAAAATTTAACAGGTGAATAAGTTAATTAACTTTAGAGTTAAATTTGACATTTTGGAAGACTTTCAAAGCAACTGTTTCATTGAAGGATTAAGAACACTAAAAAGTCTTTACAGTAAAATAGTTTATCAGCCAGTTAAAGTTTCAAACAACTGTGCCCTGCTGTCGTATGAGTGGCACTAGTTACATTTCAGTGTACGAAAATATAACCAGTCCACAATCATTTATTTCTGTCGGAGGCCTCCGTGGCCAACTGGTTAAGGGCACTTATTCGAATCACTTGCCCCTCATTGATTTGGGTTCGAGCCTTGCTCGGGGCGTTGAATTCTTCATGTGAGGAAGCCATCCAGCTGGCTTACGGAAGGTCGGTAGTTCTACCCAGGTGCCCTCTCATGATGAAATAAAGCACGGAGGGGCACCTGGGGTCTTCCTCCACCATCAAAGCTGGAAAGTCGCCACATGACCTATAATTGTGTCAGTGCAATGTTAAACCCAACAAAATAAAAATAGAAATGTATTTCTTTCGCTGAATCTGTCAAATCAGAATGTGTTATTTTAAGTTTCAGTAATGTGACAGGAAGATTTCTTCTTTCACAACCAACTGACCGACCGTATTTCATGACATAATATTGAAATATTGTATAATACTGGAAAAAAATTGTGCAAAACAGTTAAGACAAATGAAATAGACCAGAAAATGCACTGAAATTATGTTGAGCACTTTAAAATGTGACATAACAACTATCTGTATTGAAAAAGTTATCGTTATTGATTTGATACATTTATGCTTCAGAACATTGTGAATTTGATTCACTGTAATTGTAAAGATAATAATTATTATACCTACATCTTGTGCCACCATTTTTTACCCACATCTCGTAGATATACCCACATCTTTCACCAACATTGTTTACCCACATCTGATAGATATACCCACATCTTTTGCCAACATTTTGTACCTACATCTCGTAGATATACCGACATCTTTTGCCAACATCTTTTACCCACATCTCGTAGATATACCGACATCTTTTGCCAGCATCTTTTACCCACATAACATAGATATACCCACATTTTATGCTCATCATATATCTCATCATGTATGATTTTATATTTTCCTTTTACAAGGAGTTTATTCTGAATTTCAGGAGTAGAGACTTCAATTCTCCTTGGCAGTCTGGGGTGTTTGCACAAGTTGGTCTGGCATACAGGAAGTGGTCTTGCAGCAAGATGTTTATTTAAAGCTCTTTACTTCATTTATACTTACCACAACAACAAGTCATTTTCCAAAGATATACAAAGGTACTGTCTTCACAGTTTATTGTTTTATTTAAAATCAATCATCAATTTTAGAACAAGACTTACAGATGGGAGTGACCACCTGTACCCTAATGTTTTATTGAATTTTGTACAGTATTCTCTGAGGGAACTGTGTCTGAAGGAACTGATATTTGTCTTGAAATTAATTCATGCTCATTTATTTGCAATTACAGGGAGTTATTCCCGCTTGTCCATACAAAAAATGTCATAAAATTTAAACAAAATCATTTTCCAAAACTATAACACTGTTCCATCAAGCAATGTAAAATGCAGTAAAACTTTTGGATATAGGGGGATGCCCATAGCTATAAGCTTGGTCAAAAATTGGTGATAAGTTAGACGTTTTTATTCCCTTTTGTGATCTCTGTCTTTGCTTTAGCCATAAAGTCTGGGTTAAGTTTTGTGTTATTTGTTCAGAGATTTAAAATGGTTTTGTATATGCTTTTAAATATATAATGAATACAAACCTTTGAAGATTCTTGCGTATAAATTTTCAAAAGTGTTATATGCCACCTTAAATTGTTTCATGATTGGAAGTTTTATGTTCAATAAAGAACGTTCATGTTCGAGAAAATTTTGTGATATTTTGAACTTTCAGTATATCATACATGTTTCGAAAGTAAAATTCTATTGACTTCAATTAAATTGCAGGTGTATCAAAATCTGTAATTTTGAGTATTTTCTGGTTGGTGAGATATGAAGATTCTAAATACTTTTTTAAGACATAGTTTGATTTTTGACTTAATATATTTAATATAGGATATATCTGTATATTTGCAGATTTGTGCGTGGGCTGATATCAGAGTTTGCACACTTTATTCCTCACTCCATTGACTTCGCTGACAGCATCAACTCTCTTGGTATTGATAGGTAAACACCTTTACTAAAATTAAGCCAAACACCTTTACTCAGATACAGCCAAACATTGATAACCTACTGGTAGGTTAACCCTCTTACTCAGATACAGCCAGACATTGATAACTACTGGTAGGTTAACCCTCGTACTCAGATACAGCCAGACATTGATAACCTACTGGTAGGTTAACCCTCGTACTCTGATACAGCCAGACATTGATAACCTACTGGTAGTTTAACCCTCGTACTCAGCTACAGCCAGACATTGATAACCTACTGGTAGGTTAACCCTCTTACTCAGCTACAGCCAGACATTGATAACCTACTGGTAGGTTAACCCTCTTACTCAGCTACAGCCAGACATTGATAACCTACTGGTAGGTTAACCCTCTTACTCAGGTACAGCCAGACATTGATAACCTACTGGTAGGTTAACCCTCTTACTCAGCTACAGCCAGACATTGATAACCTACTGGTAGGTTAACCCTCTTACTCAGCTACAGCCAGACATTGATAACCTACTGGTAGGTTAACCCTCTTACTCAGGTACAGCCAGACATTGATAACCTACTGGTAGGTTAACCCTCTTACTCAGGTACAGCCAGACATTGATAACTACTGGTAGGTTAACCCTCTTACTCAGGTACAGCCATACATTAATAACCTACTGGTAGGTTAACCCTCTTACTCAGGTACAGCCAGACATTGATAACCTACTGGTAGGTTAGCCCTCTTACTCAGATACAGCAAAACATTGATAACCCCTCTTACTCAGATACAGCCAGACATTGATAACTACTGGTAGGTTAACTCTCTTACTCAGATACAGTCAAACATTGTTAACTACTGGTAGGTTAACCCTCTTACTCAGATACAGCCAAACATTGTTAACTACTGGTAGGTTAACATCTTTTCTCAAATACATCCAGTTTTTGGTAGGTAAACAGCTTTACAAATAAGATACCAGTATTATAAAATGAATGCTACTTTTGTCCTTTCTGTCATTTTACCTTGATTCAGAATTCAAATGCATATTTTCTCAATATATTTTCTGAATGTTTTGAAGTTGCACATTCCAAATGAATATGCTATTCAAGAGTATCTTCTTCGTTTGAAATAATGGTCTTTTTTACAACAAACTGGCATTTCTGTAATTAACAGGTATAACCCAAAACATCTTAGATTTAGCCAGCACATAAAAATGAAAATGAACACACTATCTTCACTTCATGTACTGTACTCAATACAGTCAAACTTCGATCTCTGGAACTCGTCAGGACTGACAAAATTTGTTTGAGTTATTGGTAGTTCAAGCCATCAAAGAATATACCTTATATAGGGATTTTACCCGGACCTGACAATGAGTCCGAGCGAAGGGTGGCGCTTGAATTATCCCGAGTTCAAGTGAATGAAGTTCGACTGTATTTGTATTGATGTTTATTTGCTTCCCTTTCTGCAGGCAAGTTTATGTTGACACATTGAGTTTACTACATCAGCAAGTAGTCATGGCAACAGAAGAACAGATATGTAGTAGTTTTCAGTTCTATCTAGAAATAATGAAGAAAGCCGGTGCTCACAAAGAAATTGATCCAAAGGTTAGTCCTGTATATCATTGCCATATTATTATTGTAGGATTAGCTATGCCGTTTCTTATGACCCAAATGCCAAAGACTCATGAGGCATAATTATAATGTTTGAACTATCTGTTGTTCCACATCAGTCCTCTGTCACAGTTTCAAATGAAACTTGGTATGCTTAATCAGCATGAAGTAGTCCGGTGCATATTGTATGGACTTTAATGTCAGATTTTTTTCTTGAATTATGGCTGTTTTTGACTTTGACAGATCTGTTTGTACATTGTGTACTCAACACCTCTGGCAGTTTTTATCCCATTCAAATACATTATCAAAATGAAGTGGACATATGCAAATTGTGGGGCATCCTTGTCCAATTTTTTACTCGAGTTATTAGTATATAACATTTTTGATCAACTATGACAGTATTTTTGTGCTTACTTAGTACATAAAGAATTTCGAAATAGAGGAAAGTGCTGGTTTTGACATGTGTGTAATTGATTAAAATTTGTAATTTAAATGCACCTCTGACATCATATTTCTATTGTGTGTGAGGTTGAGCATTGCCCAACCTCTCAGTTATGACTTGGGAAGTGTTGACTTTTCACTTGTATGCTTCAGGATATTCGGAAGCTGTGAAAGATAAAATAATTTTTGTCTGATAGTTTTGGGGGACAAATTTAAGTTTAATTTATTGTGGCAGAAAAATTCTGACTGCGGAGGATTGGTCATGTACTTAAAACATAATATTGACTGCCTTAGATAAGTATTGTACATGCTTTTTACGTAGTTAGGTTATCTTCAGTTCTTATCACAGTTTAGTTTTCATTTGAGAAGGCACAGTGGTGGGGTTCAAACCTGCTCCAATGGAGATTGAACAACTGTCACTTTATCCTTTGTGCTCACAGTTATTTGATGCTTTGAACTTCTACACTGATTTAAGATTAACTTTAAATCACTTTGCAAGTGCATTCATTGTAGACCAAACCCTATTTTCACAGAACATTTTACAGTCTCAGCTGAGTTTGAGATTGAAATTGTAATAGCAAATTCTACTAAGATTAAATCCAAATTGAGACAGACCATCAGTACTAAATAGTCACTTGAAAATAGTTAAATTTTAACATTTAGCCTGCAGGCTAATCATGGTCTACACTGTGTGCTATTCAGTCTGTAAATTTTCAGTGAATATCCCTTTGATAAACAAGTGGTACTGCCCAAATTGAATGATGGACCAATCCATTTTAGAAATTTAGTAGGGTAAAGGTTAAACATACAGTTCAAATATAAGGGACAAGTAAAGTCTTGTTACCAATCTCAGCTCAGACTGATATTGTTTTGTGAACTTGGGGCCTGTATATAATGATTCCTTGAATGGCTTATTATTATTAGCAGTCCAGCAATAGTAAATCATAAACATAATTGAGCCGCGCCATGAGAAAACGACCATAGTGGCTTTGCGACCAGCGTGGAACCAGATCAGCCTGCGCATTCGCGCAGTCTGGTCAGGATCCATGCTGTTCGCTTTCAAAGCCTATTGCAATTAGAGAAACCGTTAGCGAACAGCATGGATCCTGACCAGACTGCGCAGATGGGCAGGCTGGTTTGGATCCATGCTGGTCGCAAAGCCACTATGTTGGTTTTCCCATGGCGTGGCTCATATGGTAACACCATACATTTATATATTTCACTGGAACTGTCACGCAGAGCATGTCTTACAGTGTCCACACCAAGTGTCACATTCACAAAGTATGGTAGTGCCATTATAGATGGACAAGAATATCGTGTGAAACATCCGCTTACATTTGTTGGAAAAACAAACTCATTTTCTAAAATGTAAAACTGCCGTTATGTTATAAGATCCTGAAGAATAAATGAGCCACGCCATGAGAAAACCAACATAGTAGCTTTGCGATCAGCATGGATCCAGACAAGCCTGCGTGTCCGCGCAGTCTGGTCAGGATCCATGCTGTTCGCTTTCAAAGCCTATTGCAATTAGAGAAACCGTTAGCGAACAGCATGGATCCTGACCAGACTGCGCGGATGCATGCTGGTTGCAAAGCCACTATGTTGGTTTTCCCATGGCATGGCTCATATGGTAACACCATACATTTATATATTTCACAGCCGACATTGAAGTTCCTAACATACCTAGCTGAGAATGCAGACATTATAGAGGATAGTAGCTGGAAACTGGGCCATGGTATACTAGACATCTGCAGAAATATGATTATGTGCCATGGTACACATATATGCTTTCTGGGTAAATATACTTCTTATTATAGTAAATGCTTTTGATTAAATATTTTGTGAATACAGATATTATGTGCATTATGGGTAAATGTTCTCCATTAACATTTAACATGGCCCAATACAGTAAAACTCTTAATTTAGCCAACACTGATGTAGCAGAAGAAATTTTCATTCTGTGATTTTGTTTTTCTTTACTTTCATTTGTGTATATGTTTGCTGACTGATATATTTTCAAAAACTCACATCAGATGTAGAATTTTTATGCCCCCCTTCGAAGAAGGAGGGGTATATTGTTTTGCAGATGTCGGTTGGTCAGTCGGTCTGTTTGGTCGGTCGGAATGTAGACCAATCCGTTTCCAGATGATAACTCAAGAACGCTTGGGCCTAGGATCATGAAAGTTGATAGGGAGGTTGTTCATTACCAGCAGATGACCTCTATTGATTTTGAGATCAGTATGTCAAAGGTCAAGGTCGCAGTGACCCTGAACAGTTAAATGGTTTCCGGATGATAACTCAAGAACGCTTGGGCATATCAGAGATGATAGGGAGATTGGCCATGACCAGCAGATGACCCCTATTGATTTTGAGGTCAAAGTTCAAGGTCATAGTGACCCGTAACAGTTAAACGGTTTCCAGATGATAACTCAAAAATGCTTGGGCCTAGGATCATCAAAGATGATAGGGAGATTGGCCATGACCAGCAGATGACCACTATTGATTTTGAGTCAAAGTTCAAGGTCATAGTGACCCGGAACAGTTAAACGGTTTCCAGATGATAACTCAAAAATGCTTGGGCCTAGGATCGTGAAAGTTGATAAGATGGTTGGTCATCACCAGTAAATGACCCCTATTGATTTTAAGTTCAGTAGGTCAAAGGTCAAGGTCACAGTGTCCAGGAACAGTAAAACGGTTTCTGGATGATAACTCAAGAACGATTGGGCCTAGGATCAGGAAAATTGATGGGGATGTTGGTCATGACCAGCAGATGACCCCTATTGAATTTGAGGTCATTAAATTAAAGTTCAAGATCACATTGGCCAGGAACAGTTGAACGGTTTCCGAACGATAACTGAAGAATGTTTGGGCCAAGGATCATGAAAGTTGATAGAGAGGTTAATCATGACCAGCAGATGACCCCTATTGATTTTAAGGTTAGTAGGTCAGAGGTCAAGGTTACAAGATCTGGAACAATTAAACCATTTTGAGACGATTACTTGAGAACGCTTAGGCCTAGAATCATGAAACTTGATAGGGAGGTTTCTCATGACCAGTAGGTCAGTAGGCCAAAGGTCAAGGTCACATTGACCCGGAACAGTTATACCCTTTCTGGACGATAACTTGAGAAACGCTTAGGCCTAGGATCACGAAACTTAATAGGGAGCTTGATTATGACCAGCAGATGACCCCTGTTGAATTTGAGGTCAGTAGGTCAAAGGTCAAGATCACATTGAACCAGAACAGTAGAACTTTTGTTTACAGTGAGCAAATAATTTCTGTTTCTTGTGCAATTACTGAATGTATCAAGGGGGGCATTTCATGTTTTACAAGCTCGTGTTCCTGTGAGGAAGTCATCCAGCTGGCCTCTTGAAGATAGACAGTTATGCCCAGGTGCTCGGCTATGCCTGAAATAATGCCTGGAGGGGCACCTGGCGTATTCCTTTACAAACAAAAGCTGTGACCATAATTGTAACAATTTGACTCTTAACCCAAAAAAATGAATAAAGAGATAATAAAATAAAGAAATATTATATAATATTATGTTTGTTAGGCTGGGAATTGCATTTTAGCACCATGACTTAAACTATCCTTCGGCTAAAAGAAATGTTGATAAAGTGAAATATAGGGTACAGTACATGTTGATAAAGTGAAATATAGGGTACAGTACAAAGTTCTGACCTTCACCTGTATAGCTGTACATGATAAGCCTTGAGCGTTAGAGTGGTTCAGGGGTACACCAGGGGTCATGATTTAAAACCTGCTGCTCCATGTGAAGCAACTAACATTGGGATTAGAGTTCTCTGTATGTGTGTTTTCACACCTGTCACACGAAAGAAGCAGGGAAGTTTCTGGAGTAATAGAGTCTTGACTACTGTAAAATCATTAATATTCGTGGGGGACTATTTTACGTGGATTTCGTGGTTGAGTCAATCGGCGAAAATTAATCCCAACAAACATGTAAAATTCCTATTGATTTTATGTTCAAAAGTTGAAATCCACGAATTCATATCCCCACGAAATTGCTTTTTTTTTTTTACCTAAACCACAAAATTTCATGCCCACGAAATTAAATGATTTTACAGTATGTGTATCTTGCAGTATCTTTCCAGTAAAATCACTTTCAATATTCCGGAGGATATGCCCATATGTGTTATTAGAGGCAACTATAAATAAGCATAAATACAAGTGATAGAAGTGTACAAGCCAGTTAAAAACCTAAAGTCTTGAGACAAGTTGCCTTTGGTTGTGCTAAAGGCAAGAACTGTGATGTACGGCAATCAGAGCTTTTCTTTCATTTTCTCAAAGCTTTGGAACTCACTTTCTGTCAAGATTAAGAAACTGAAATCCTGGCTACTTTTAAAACTCTTGCTTTTTTAGCTCACCTGAGCCAAAGGCTCATGGGGACATTGAGCGGTAATGCATTGTGCGTCATCCGTCCATCAACATTTTCTAAAAAAATCTCCTTCTTGAAAACCACTGGCCAGATTTACACCAAACTTCACAGGAATGATCCTTGGGTGGCCCCCTTTCTTTCAAAACTGTTCAAAGAATTGAATTCCACATAAAACTATGGTTGCCATGGCAACCAAAAGAAAAAACTTAAAATAACCTCTTGTCCAAAACCGCAAGGCCAAGAGCCTCAACATTTGGCATGTGACATCATCTAATGGTCCTCTATGAAGATTGTACAAATTATGCCCTTGGGGTGAGCAATACAGAGTCATGATGACCCTCTTGTTAGCTCACCTGAGCACAAAGTGCTCAAAGGTGAGCTTTTGTGATCGCCCTGTGTCCGTCGTCCGTCCGCCGTCTTCAACAATTTGACTGTTAACACTCTAGAGGTCACAATTTTGGCCCAATCTTAATGAGACTTGGTCAGAATGTTACTCTCAATAAAATCTTGGACGAGTTCGATATTGGGTCAACTGGGGTCAAAAACTAGGTCACCAGGTCAAATCAAAGGAAAAGCTTGTTAACACTCTAGAGGTTACAATTTTTTGCCCAATCTTAATGAAACTTGGTCAGAATATTACACTCAATAAAATCTTGGATGAGTTTGGTATTGGGTCATCTGGGTTCAAAAACTAGGTCACCAGGTCAGATCTAAGGAAAAGCTTGTTAACACTCTAGAGGTCACAATTTTGGCCCAATCTTAATGAAACTTGGTCAGAATATTACCCTCAATAAAATCTTGGACGAGTTCGATATTGGGTCATCTTGGATAAAAAACTAGGTCACCAGGTCAAATCAAAGGAAAAGCTTGTTAACACTGTAGAGGCGACATTTATGACTGTATCTTCATGAAACCTGGTCAGAATGTTAATCTTGATGATCTCAAGATCCAGTTTGAATCTTGGTCATGTAGGATCAAAAACTAGGTCACCAGGTCAAATCAAAGGAAAAGCTCGTTAACACTGTAGAGGCCACATTTATGACCATATCTTAATGAAACTTTGTCAGAATGTTAATCTTGATGATCTATAGGTCACATGAAAATTTGGGTCAGGTGGGGTCAAAAACTAGGTCACTAGGTCAAGTCAAAGGAAAAACTTGTTAACACTCTAGAGGCCAATTTTTGACTGTATCTTCATGAAACTTAGTCAGATTGTTAATCTTGATGATGTTTAGGTCAAGTTTGAATCTTGGTCATGTGGGGTCAAAAACTAGGCCACTGGGTCAAATCAAAGGAAAAGCTTGTTAACAGTCTAGAGGCCATATTTATGACCATATCTTAATGAAACTTGGTCAGAATGTTAGTCTTTATGATCTTTAGGTCAATAGGTCAGGTGAGCGATACAGGGCCTTCATGGCCCTCTTGTTTTTAACAAAAGGTTTGGATTGTATTTTGGTCAGAAGGGGTAAAGTCACTGTTTTTAAAAAAGGAAATAAATATTTCCTTAAATCTTGAAGACTTGGTTTTGTGGTGTTGCAGGATTACTTGTCTCCCTTTGTTCAGTCACCTGAGCACAGAGCCATGCAGTCTGTGGCTGCCATTGACACGTGACAGTCATGCAGTTTGTGGCTGTCATTGGCACATGACTGAGTCATGCAGTTTGTGGCTGCCATTTGCACATGACTGAGTCATGCAGTTTGTGGCTGCCATTGGCACATGACTGAGTCATGCAGTTTGTGGCTGCCATTGGCACATGACTGAGTCATGCAGTTTGTGGCTGTCATTGGCACATGACTGAGTCATGCAGTTTGTGGCTGCCATTGGCACATGACTGAGTCATGCAGTTTGTGGCTGCCATTTGCACATGACTGAGTCATGCAGTTTGTGGCTGCCATTGGCACATGACTGAGTCATGCAGTTTGTGGGCTGTCATTGGCACATAATCGAGTCATGAAGTTTGTGGTTCCTAGGAGCACATGTTGGGGTCATGCAGCTTGTACATTTTGTAGCTGCAAGGGACATGTCTAGGTCATACAGCTTGTGGCTGCTATGGGCAGCTCTTGATAGCGTCATATTTTACAGAGTCTTCCATAGATTCAAAGGAAGAAATATTCTGATTCAAGTTATAGTTAATGAAAGTAATAACATAGCATGTACTTAGAAAATTTTGATTAAGCGTTTGTTTGTAAGCTGGTATTAGATGGAACTGTTTCAAATAGTCGAGCATGCTGTCATGAGACAGCTCTTGTTTATATTGTCTGTTAGTGTCCTTTGTCATCATTCCTCAACCCCTTCCCCCTCCCCACACCCATCCCCCAGATTATCTGCCCATGTTTGGTAGAAATGTTTGAACATTCTTTTACAAAATAAGTTCAGAGATATTTTCCTTGCATGACCCTCTACCAAAACTGTTAAAAGCAAGCTGTGAACAAACTTGGGTGAGTGATCGAGGGCAATCATTGCTCTCTTGTTTTTCAGTAAGAATTGGACAGAATGTAAAATTGTAAACTGATACAGTGGATATATGTTTGTTTCAGTGTAATAAGATCGAACATCTCCTGCCAAGCAAATACAATTAATATTTTCACGAGTGATGAAGCCACAAGTGAAAATGTATGTAAGATTGAAATATATTTGACCTTACATTTTAAAAAATCCAAACATTTTTATATAAGCTTTTCAATAGTTTTAACCAAATTGTGAGTACATTGTTTTTGCTGTTGTTGAAATGCTCACTATAAAATTAACATACATTTCAATGAATTATTTCATTAATTCATTAGAAAAAACATGTGATAACTAGATAAATTATTGTTTAAGTACATACATGTGCTAGACAAAATTTTTACATAATTTCATGAAACAAATTTTGTCAACCTATACATAATGAGATATTTTGTCAGTATTGGAGACTTGCAGCTAGTTGCCATGTGTTTTATAGAATTAATTATACTTGTTTGTCACAAAGCTTATATTTAAGCCAATAGAATTACTGTTTATGTAGAGGTAATTTTACTCCTCCAGTTTCCCTGTTAGGAATATATTCTGTTTCTATAGGAACCAGATTCACTGTCTATAAGTTAGAGACACAGTTGACTCCCAGTGTATGTATTTGTATTGTCAATCTTGTTAGATATAGCAAAATATTGGTTACCTATAGGTGCTCCAATAAGGCCAATTAAAAAATGTGTTTCTTTTATAAAAATGGAGAATGGTATTTTGATAACTGCATATGTTTTAGGCTTTTGGTAATGAAATTTTTACATAAACCAGAAACAGTTAATCTTTATAAATTTTTGAGATAATTTATGACAACAATAAAAAGAATATTTTCTGGATATTTAATGTTTTTTACTTTTATGACCCAGCTTTGTTGCATAATCCAGAAAATCCACAACATGTCTTGTAAAGTGATAGTCAAAAATGTCTTTACTCCTTTGATACAATTATGCATTGCATTGTTTTTCTAAATAAATGTATGTTTGCAGTAAATGTATTGACAATATTAAGAGACTTGCCCACGAACCTTTTTTTAACTCACTGGAAACAACCTTTTTACAGAATGTAAATTGTTGAGTGAATGCCAGCTTATCAATTATAACATTCTAATGCAATAAAAAAAGGTAATCTACGTTGTCTTGCATCATGACAGTACTCATTCTCATTATATTCCCATATTTCTAGACATTTGTTTCTAGACTCTCTGCCTCCCACTGTCCCCCTCCCCCCCCCCCTTTCCACCTCCACACACACAAAAAGATTCTTTTAGTTTCTTTTGCCTTGGTATTCCATCATATTGATTTAGAACATGCGGAGCACGTTTCGAAATATTTTACCCATGATCATTTTTTCGGCTGGGATAAAAAAAAAATCAGAAAATGATTATTTAAAAATGACTTTTTTTTTTAGAATATGAAGTTTGGTGCAGTTGATATGTTAAGTAATGCCTGCTTAAAGTAAGCAATTTTAGATACAATGCCTAAAACATTGTCAAGAAATCTGTTAATATTTTCTTTGAATTTGTGAATTTTGTAACATACTGTGAAATTAATATTTTTGGGCGACTAATTTTCGTGGATTTTGTGGTTGAGTCAATCCACAAAAGTTAATCCCAATGAACAAGTAAAATTCCCATTCATTTTATGGTCAAAACTTGAAATTCATGAATTTATATACCCACGAAATTGTTGTTATTGACCAAAACCACGAAATTTCATACCCACAAAATTAAATGATTTTACAGTATCTAATTAATGTAGCTCAGTCATAAAATATTTGTAACCTGTCCATAAACACTGAGCAAATTTGTTTAGCCTTTTTATTTGAAAAGGTGATTCCAGATGGTGTATGTGTGAGTGAGATAGGCTTTTGTTACAATGAAAATTGCTTATATAAACAAGTAACACAGAGGTAACTCTGTGACTCTGCTAGTATGTGACAATACGCCTGTGCATTATATTTTTTTATATTAGAATTATGTTTCTTCTAATTTAGTTTTACTTCTGTGTGAGAGACAGAGAGCAATTGAGTGGAGTTATTTATAGAACTGTCTTGAAAGATACAAGACAGCACTGTAATATTTGATCAATAATGTCTGGTAATAAGACAGGATGGGATAACGGATATTGGTTCGGTGGTAATGGTCTAGGAAGGGGATTTCAGTATTATGAAGAATACACGACCACAGAATCTGCTGACATTTATTTTAATCCAGGTCAGTTATATTTTTTTCCCTCCATGTCTAGTTTTTTGTTGATTTAAATTCCCATTTTAAGTGTATTTTCAGTTGCATTTTAGTGTTTTAACGTTTTTGCAGTATGTTCTTAGAATTCCAATAATTTTCTAGCAGTTTTTGAAAACTTCCTCATCTTTAACAGGTCCCAGAAAAGTCACAAATTAGCTATATAGCTAAATCTAGCTATTTATAGCTAGAATTAGCTATAAATTCAATAACAATAACTGCAAAGTACGTCAAAATCAAATGCAAAATTGTCATAATTGCATCACGTGAAAGACATTAACAGAAAACCAAGATCTTTGCGGTCATATTTTCAATAAATGCAGCAATATTTTGCAATAAATCATTGAAGTATGTGTCGCTTTTGAGAATCATTGTTGCATTAAACAAATTTTGTAATGACTTATTGCAGAAGTTCGCAACATGTATTGAAACTGTATCTGCATAGATCTCCGTTATATTGAAACTGAATCTGCATAGATCTCCATTATATGTGAATGTCTTTTTTCTCATAAACCATTTGGATGGAATAGTAACTGTTTTATATTTGATATTGACATAATATATTGTATTGAACAATTGTTACTGGTTTTAGCTATAGCTAGATTTAGCTATATAACTAATTTGTGACTTTTCTGGGACCTGTTTAAATAACTTGTCACTATAAAATGATTATACCTCAAAATTCATGTAGCTGGAATAATAGTTACAAATAGTTACTTGATAATTATTTCTATTTTTACCCTTATTGATGGTGCTTGTTTCATTATGAATCGACGTTTGTAATAGAAATTTGCATTTATTTGCCTGAAATTTTATTGCACGTTTAGACTAATCTTTATGTATTTGTAGGTATATCATTTGATATTGATAAGCTTTTATTCCTGCAGCCTGAGTTCTATTTCAAGAAACTTTTTTCAGAATGTGTAAGAAATTTCATTTATTTCAGATAAGGACGTGTTTAAGACACCAGCTGACGTGAAGAAAAGTTACGCTACTTTGTCCTTCATCATATCTGCCGCATTTGTGTTACCTGCTTTAACGCTCATTGGAAGAACACTTCACAAAATAAACAGCAATGAGATTAAAGCGTTTAGCCATCACCTTGTGTATTTCACATGGCTTCTTGTCTCCTGTCTGTTGATATGTATTTTGAACATACTGAATTTGTTCGATAACTTCATCAATAGTGACGAGCAGTCAAAGTCAGGAAAAACATGTTACTATATATATGTTATTTACGGAAGTCTTCTGACATTTGTAGGACTTTGTTTACTGTGTCTAGCATTGGACATTACGTACCTAGTTCTGTCGACGACACAGCATCTTGTAGAAGATAGAGCTAGGAAAGTGAAAGTTCATTTCATGTGTTTCTTTCTGTTAATAATGTGCTTTTTCATCAACAACATACCTCATATGAGTCTGAGAGTAAGTTTCCAAAGTCTCAATAAATGTTGGAAGGGAAACGCATACGAAGGGCAGGTAGATACGGCTGCCTTGATAGATTGCGGTGTGCTAGGGGTGATCGTAACTGCAACAAGTATAACACTCCTGCTGTCTACATGTCTGATAAAATGTAAAACAAGGGGTAATGAACTTGTGATAGTCCCGGAGTACATGAGAGTGTTAGATGAAGACATTGAGACTGTTGTAGAAAATGTCCAACAGGAGGACAATGAAGAGGAGGAGTCACAGGCTAGAGTGTCTGTAGATACACCAAGTTCTGACCTACATGCAAAGTCGGGTGAATCAGGAAGAATTTACAAGAGGTATGAAGTTGATGCTGAAAAGCTTGGAGATGAGAAACAACAAGTGAACCAGCAGGGAAGTTCGAGGAAAAGGATTTCAAGCTGGAAAGGAGAAAAAGATAGTTCAAGTAAAGAGTCATCATGTCACGAGAACTCGGGGTATATCTCTGAAGGAAATGAACAGGAGGGGCAGATACAGAGGAGGCAAAGCTTGGCATTTGATTGTAAGTGGTTGTGTATCAGTCAAAGTATTTTTATTTAGCTGTCTTGAGTCATAAGTTCAGTTGGTTATTTTCCAATTTGATGCCTTTATTGAACTGGCTCCATTATTAAATATTATTCTTTGATTCAATTTTTACCAAGTTAACAGCAAGTTTTGCCAACAAAAAATCATTTCTTTTTGATATCTGTCAAAAAACTATGTTATCTGTTTAGGAAAACATTTTTTACGCAAGCACAGTAAAACATTGTTCTAGAAACTTTGTTAGAAGCATCCTTTGATAGACTTCTGCTGAGATCATTTAAATTGTTTTGTTTAACTGCACTCAGGGTCAGGTAGAGCTAAAAACAGAAAAATCTTTAACCTTTACACTGCTAAATTTCTAAAATAAACTGATCCATCTTTCAATAACTTATTATTCGAAGGGATGTTCTCTCAAAATTTACTAACTGAATAGTCTGCACTGGCCACAAAGGAAGAATCACTTGCCGCCAGCAGGCTTAAGTAAACACTGTTTTCTTTTGAATTGCTTAAGGATGTACGATAATTTTTTTTCTGTTTTACTTAATTTAAACAGTGGTGAAGAAAATGTCATCTATGATAAAAATGAGTGCAGTGATCCGTGGTTTTTGTTTGTCAAGCCTGCTTGCGGAAGCAAAGACATAGTCGTTCAAATGGCTGTTCAGTGTATGTGCGTGCATGCGTCCGTTTGTGCGTGCGTGCATCCGTGCATGTATCCGTCTGGATTTGTTTGTCCGGACCTTAATTTTGACATGCCTGGAGCAATCTTGTTTATATTTGGCATGAATGTTAACCTCAGTGAGACGGAGTGTCATATGCAAACTCCAGGTTCCTATCTCAAAGGTAAAGGTGACAGTTGGAGGTCAAAGGTCATGTCAGATCCTAGCAGCTGGCGGGTTCGACATGTTGCACGTGGGCATCTAGTTTGCTCTTATATGTCTTAAAAGTTACTTTTTAAGACAGAAACACATAAAGAAGATTGATTTCTAAGTCCTTCAACAACCAAAAATTATTTACAAAAGTGAATTTATGAATGTTTTGTTTATATCAATAACTGAAGTTTTGATATTTATTTTAGACCAGTGTCTGCAAGAATGATTACTCTTGCCAAAACCATAGATATCTATTACATAACTTCCATTCAACTTTCATAATTGAGTGGAAAATGAAAACATTTTAGACAGAATGTCATTTTTTTGAAAAGATATATACATATGAGCCATGCCATGAGAAAATCAACATAGTGGCTTTGCTACAAGCATGGATCCAGACCAGCCTGCGCATCCGCGCAGTCTGTTCAGGATCCATGCTGTTCGCTTTCAAAGCCTATTGCAATTAGAGAACCTGTTAGTGAACAGCATGGATCCTGACCAGACTATTTACTATTTACTATTGCTGCACTGCTTCAGATGTTTTTGACAGCTTTTTTTATTGAAAAAAATAAAACTTTAACAGTTTGATAATAAATGAGGTATCACTTATTATTTTAAAATAAAGATACTCCATTTTTGCTTGTAAAAAATAAATGTCACATTTACCAGCGGATGTTGTAATACATGACAAGTATAATTAGTAAAAGGTGTAATTATATTGATCTGTTTTACCTATGCCTTTTTGATATATATCACATTAGCAAAGTTCTAATGCTGTATATGAAATTAATTATAAGAAATAATGCACACCTTTTAACAGTTAATGGTACTGTCCAAATTGGAAGATGGATAAGTTCATTACAGAAATTTAGCAGGGTAAGGGTTAAAGCAAACTGAAACGGAAGTGTAGATTTTCAAATTCTTGGTTGTGCCTGAAAAAGGAGCTAGATTATTAAGACATATTTTACCATACCAGTTGATTTTGCTAAATCAAAATTTTTCTTTGAAGCCTCTAATATTTCAGTTCTATTGTATTTGACAGCTACAAGACGTCGGTTCAAGAGTGATTCAGAGATACAAGAGCCGCGATCACAAACATGCACAGGGGTACGGAAAACAAGGAAGCATAGTTCGAGAAAGGTCTTGGAAGACCAAGTGTTTGAAGCTCTTGAAAACTTCTTTGTAACCGACCCAAGTAAGCTGCTGTTTAAAGCCTTGGGTTCCCAGAAACAGTGTGAGCTTAGTGCGCATCTCATAGATCATAACAGTGATGACAAGGGAACAGAGGAAGAAACAAGCTTCAATGACAAAGAAGTGAGGATTAAGAAAATGAGGAAAAGGAGCAAAAAGTTGCCATTAAGAAAAACAAAGAGTCTGCAGAGAGCCTCAAGCTGTAAAGATAGGAAAAGCAGAACCCAATGGTCTACATCTAGCTACAAAGAAAAGTCTAATACTGTCAAATGTCCATCCAGCTTCAGTGCTAATTTTTCATCAGAACATGGCCTTGAAACCATCAGCCTTAAAGAGAAAACTGAACATGTTACAAGTAGTTCTAGGCAAACAAAGGTTAAAGATGATGATCTAAAGAAAGATTTGATAGATTTTAATAAACAAACTGAGTTTTTGAAGAGTCCAAAGATAGTTGTGGAAGATACAGATACTGGTAATTCTACATCAAGTGCTAGAGCTTATAATGGAACCAAGGAAATAAATGAGTCATGTCTATCTGTGAATGTAGATGTTCACTGTTCAGATACTAGTCAGTCTATTTCAAGCTTAGATACAATAGGAACAGATGTTGAATGCCACTTCAAGGACAATACAGCCACACAGATAAATCCTGTTTCTTTAAAAGAGCATGGTCTAGGTAACTGGGTAGAATTTATGCCTGATACTGAGCATGAGAACAGATCTGGTGGAAGAGTTAAATGGGAAGATGAGATTAAACCTGATAATGACAGCTGTTTTGTTGAAGTAGAAACTCAGACAGAACAGATGGATGCAGCAAGAGCGGAGGAGTTAGAGACTGATAGTGTGTTCAAAGATATGGAGAAGGACAGTCATACTGAGGTTAATACAAATGGTGAGATAGAAACTGAAAAGGACAGTGGAGGAAAAGTTGAAAGCGAAATGAAACAGGAAGGTACTGATAACTGTACTACTGAAATAGAGATTGAAAGTTCAGTTGAGAAGAGAAAAGAAGAGATGTTGCTCTTTAAAGACTACTGCAAGAGATATTTGCTTCAACCCTATAAGAATGTTGCAAGCTTGTTGTTAGTTTATGTTATTTGCTTGTTACCACAGATTGTGTTGGATATATACAGGATTGTGATTGGTAGACAGGAAACAGTACAGGATCAGACTGATGGTGTCATGTCCATTTGCTCAGATGCGGCAATGTCAGTTTTCCTTTTGGCAATGACTGTAATGTTTTTGTGGCAATACAGGATGAGACGAAAGGCGAAACTAGATAACATATTAAGGACAGAATCATAAAGGTGTATCACAACAGTACATATCATAATAATACCTTCATTGTTTTATCATGAAAGGTTTTCATGTTTAGTTCTCCTTTGTTTTTATGTTACAACTTGCAGTCCATACACAATCAGTAGGATGGAAAAATCTGTGAAGTAAAATACATTTCATTCAAAATCAATTGGAACTGAAAAATATACTTAATTAACCACATTTCTAGGTCCACTCTTTGTTATTGTTCATATCTCTGTCAGATATTGATATATTTCAACAAATACTGGATTTAACAATCATTTTAGCATAAAACTGCTGTTATTGTCACTTTTTGGGGGTGTTTTAACAGGAGAGAAAACGTGTGTTAACAGAGAGATTCTCGCGCTCACGTGCTGTTATAACACCTTTTTAATTATGCGCGTTCCATGGCAAAGCGTAAACGTATTACGGCCCCAAAACGGATAATACAAAAGGAAATGACCTCAACATGAAAAATCAACGTAGACTTTACTGCGCATTTCATGAAAATTTAATGACGTTGAGGGACAATATATTAATTTACCTTGTTTTTATGCATTTTATGCTAGAATAGCATTAGCGCATGTTCTTTTCGTGTTATAACATCTTCAAAATCCCGAGGGATTCTGAAGATGGTATAACACAAAAAAACATGCGTTATCCCTACATTTTATTTCAATAAGCGTAACAAAGATAGCTATTGAACATAAATTCATTAAGCTGTGACAGTTAAAAAATAGAAATCACATAATTAATGTAACTGGGTGCTGGCTGCAGTGTGGAAAGTTGTGTCATCCACAGGTTAAAGCAATTTTTTGACATTTGTAAGCAGCCAGAATAAACCTTTATTTGGACATGTTAACATTCTTCAAATATATATTTATAGGTTATCAGATACGTGTCAAGAAGTAAGCGCGAGTTCTGCAGTGGAGATGTTGTGCACCATTAGAAGCACAAAAATTAGTCTATAACGCAACTAGTGCATGTTCGTTAATGAAAAACCAGATCATTTTTGTTACAATTTTATTTTTACAGTGCTTTTCCCCCACTGATTTAGGAATGGGGCTGGGGCCTTTACAAATGGGAAAAAACACCTCATCAAAATGTTTAAATGTGGAACTGTTAAAAAATATTTGAGATGTTTTTTTTATAAAAGATTACATTTAAGAAAACATTGGTCATAAATGTATTAAGTTTGTGTGTATGTTACCTTTTGTTTCAAATATAAAAGGTTCTGTAGGTACAATCTAGGCTGAAATTTTCAAAGAAAAATATTTAAAAGGATTTGGGCAGAAGTTTTGTCAAAATCGGTCTGAAAAAAATGCTAATTTATGCGTAAATGATAAATCAGCCTGCAAAAACGCTATGTTTTACTTATAAATGATACATGTTTTGTTGTTTTGGCTAAGAAAATTGAAAATAAATGACATTTGTATATTTGTGAATACCATTATTATTGTGATATTATCCACCAAATTCGAAACAGTCTGGTCAGTTTATATTATATTGACGGCTTTTGCATTGTAACATGAGTATGAAATGCTATGAAGTATATGTATTTCATGAGTTTTATATCCCCAGATACAAAGTAGATATATTGAAGGCACTCTTATCTGCTTGTCCGTCCATTCTGTATTCTCTTTAAATTATTGTTAAAGGTCACACTTGAAGGTCAAAGGTCATGATCACAACACTTTGGCTTTCCCAGTATCACAGTAGCGTCTTTGGGTATAAGTTGTCATTAGTGATAGCTCTAGCTTTTACTTAAGTCATTAGGGATTTACAGGTTATGCAACTTAGACTTTTGAGGGATCTTGCTGTACCCATTACAGTTCGGTAAATTATGTCCTATTTGTTAGTACCACTTTGTTGTGTAATGCAGCTGCTTATACACATTTTACTACATCATTTTCATATATAGGCACCTTTTTCACATAAGTACATTTTACCTTTATACTGTCAAATTGTTTGTTTGGCGCCATTGACCATCTGTTAGTCTTGTTAGTCACCATATACGTCTGTTGTCTCAGATTGTGTTACATGTTTACAGGATTGGTCTTTGAGGTGGGATCATATGTCATATATATAATCAGTGAAATTGAGATAGGTGTACTTAAGTGTGATACATGTGTTGAAAAACGTGTGTTCTCAGGTAGAGGTGATATTTTTCAGTAACACGATTTTGTGTGGTTAGAAGGTAATAAGACAGTATGGTAGTCTAACATTACAACATGCCTTCACACAACCTTTCATTGATATTTAAACTCTGTTACCATTAAAGACACTGACCTCCAGATTGTACATAAAAAAATACTTTTAGATGCCAGAAAATTACTGCTATATTTCTTAAGATGAAATTACTGCTACATTTCTTACAAGGGCTTTTAAACTTAGATACTGACAGATTATGTGTTATGGAAACATTAAGAATTACAAATGTAATTGTTTTTGCCAATTTTTTTATTCAGAGTTGAAAAGCATTTGTAACGGGATACCAGAGATAAACTACCTTCATTATAAAGTTTTATATTTAACTACCCTTACAGAAGAAAAAGGCCTGCTGCGTACTCTTGCTGTGTACATACAGCGTATATGATGCGTACATGATGTGTACTGAAATCAAGGGCTTTAAATAGTACGCAGGATATACACCGCACATACACTGATAGTACGTTTGTAGTACACTTTTGACATGCAAATGAGCTCTGCCGCGTACTACTTGCTGCGTACATGCTGTGGACTACATAGTACACAGGATGTACGCTGGAGGAATTTAGTATGCAGGAAATAGTACGCAGCATGTACGCGGCACATACACTTTTCACATGCAAATGAGCCTGCGGTGTACTACCCCTGCGGCATACATGCTGTGTACTCCTGCGGCGTACATGCTGTGTACTCCTGCGGCGTACATTCTGTGTACTCCTGGCCCGAGTCCTGCGGCGTACATGCTGTGTACTCCTGCTGCATACATGCTGTGTACTCTTGTGGCGAAACTGCTGTGATAATGTAAATTCCTTACCCCACCAACTTTCTTATGCAAATGCTGATCATTTGGACAGAAAAAAACAGAAAAAAGATAAGTGACATGCATCAATAAGTATTTACCCTTACCAAAATAATGTAGATTGATGTTATCAAATAAATTAGTATGCTTTTCTTCATCCACTTTTCAATGAAATAAATCAATTTTTGTAGCATGTAATTTGGTAAACATCTGAAGAAAATGGCGTAACTGCATCAAGGGGAAACAACTTTAATGCAACTAAATATAAGTGTTATAAATTTCGAAGTATCTGCGGTGTACATGCAGTGTACTATTTTCTTGTACAAGTCCCTCCTGCGTACATGCAGTGTACTCCTCAAATTTTCAGAGTCTGTGCTGCGTACTTGAAGTGTACTATTGACCTCCTGCGTACATGCTGTGTACTCTTCGAAATAGTACGCGGCATGTACGCGGCATGCGGTGTATGTAAAATGTACTCCTCTGGCGTACTACTGTGTTCGCGGCATATACACAGCAAATACGCAGCATGTACGCCACAGAGGCTTGCTTCTGTAAGGGTACTGTTAATTACTTATACCTCCGTGATGTGTTGGTCAGGAATGCAGGAAAATTTTTACTGCAGCGGGGGCCTAGGTTCGATTCCAAACTCTGAATTTTTTTTTCTTGATTTGGCATTTTTAAGATAGATTAGAAACAAAACTCATATTCTGATGTTCATAATATAACCAAACTTAAGTTTTAAAGAAAGATCATTTTTAGCTGAAATTTGGAGGTCAGTGCCTTGAAGTTATCTGATCAGTTTCTATGGCAACCCGTGAAACTTGCTGCTTGAGACATGTGACTGCTGTATACAGGTGACCGCTCAGGCAGGTTCAGCTGTATTTATTTCTGAAACTTGGTATCTCAAATTTGAGGGTTCAAGTGTTTTACATCAAGAGAAACGAAATTCGACTTTATTTATATTTGAGCAGCACCGTGAGAAAACCAACATAGTGCATTTGCCACTAGCATGGATCCAGACTAGCCTGCGCATCCGCACAGTCTGGTCAGGATCCATGCTGTTTGCTTTCAAAGCCTATTGCAATTAGAGAAACCATTAGCTAACAGCATGGATCCTGACCAGACTGCGCGGATGCGCAGGCTGGTCTGGATCCATGCTAGTCGTAAATGCACTAAATAGGTTTTCTTATGGCATGGCTTATTTGTACAGGTGTCTTCAGGCCAAGACTTGAAAATGTATTCGAGATAGCTGGAATTTTGAGATAAATGAGTTAGAGATACTGAGTTATGACTGTCATTCATGTCATGTCCACCATGACATCAGGATGTTGTACAAATGTTGTATAAATCTGGTATAATAATAATAATAATAATAATAATACATAATGTCATAATGATGATTGTGAGCTGTTGACAAAATTTATAAAATTTGGTTAAAACCAGTGAAAAACATAGTTTATTAAAATATCTTTCCTTTTTGAACATATTTAAGTTAATTTTTAAAGATTTTACATGCTCAGTTCTTGCTTTGTCATTTGCGGGAACTTTACGTCAGACCAAATAAACTTCCTGGGGTGTTGTGTTTTGCAAAAGTTGGGCATTTATGGACAGACTAAATAAGATGAAATTAAGACTCTGGAAAAAGAAATTTTAAACAGTTCTTGTCCAAAGAAACTGCAAAAAATCACTTTTGGCAGAATTGGCAGAAAAAAACTGTTTATTTTTTTTTTTTTTTTTTTTTGGTAATTAAATGGTATTATTATAGAATAAAACATTGTATTAACCATGACATAGTTGATTGAATTGCTTAATATTGTAGTTAATATGAAATGGCAAATACGAATAAACGTATGTGTATATATTTCCTTAACATATTTCTATTTATATATATTCCCAGTACTGACTGTCTGTCTTCAGACATGAAATGTGGAATATGATTGCATCAATTTTGAGTTTTTTATTAGATCATCTTTAATAGCACAGAGAGCTGAAGGTGAGCTTTTGCAATGCATTATATCCGACATTGTCATCCTTCATCAACAAATTTGCTACTAATACTCTTAAAGGTCGCAACTTCTATCAATTCTTAATGAAACTTGGTCAAAATCGTATCCCTTAATAGAGTCGAATATAAGTTCAAAATTGGGTCGTCTGGAGTCAAAAACTAGATCACAATATCAGATAATTCAAAACCTTTCGAAAAACTGTAGAGGCCACAATGTTTACCAGATCTTATTGTCTGTAAGTATTGACCTGGCACTCACGAATAATCCATATATGTTTCTGTAAATTAATTTTCAGTGCCTTAACCTAAATAGCGACATAAATACTGAAAAATCAATACAAGATACAGTCCAACCTCCGGAGAGCAAACACCATTCGGACTGAAGGAAAGTGTTTGTTGTAGAGAAGTTGTTGCTCTAGGGAGATTAAACTAATCTGACTTGTTGGTGTTGCCGGTTCGAATAGTTTTCAAGCATATAGTTGATTGATTTTATTCTTTCTTCATAATCCTATTCAATTACACAAGAGGAACAACAACTAGTTTTCAACTGCGTTTTAATACAACGTGGAGTTTTCCATACAATTTTTATGCCCCCGGCTTCTACTGATGCGGGAGGCATATAGTGATTGTCCTGTCCGTCCGTTTGTCCGTATGAGGTTAACCAAATGGGACCGTTCCGTCTAGCATCAATACTCCTTACTAGAATGACTTGATACTAATGCAGATGTAACCTGTGACCATTCCTTATCTTCAGACATCACCTGACCTCAGTTTGACCTTGAACTTGACCTTGACCTCGTTTTGGACTTGCTTTGTATCGGCAAGGATGCCACTGGGGGCATCAAGCGTTTATTGAACGCAGCTCCTTGTTTTCAAAAGTTTCGGATTTGTGTTCTTCCACACCCAAACTGATCAGCAACTGCCTGGGCAGTTTTTCCACACTCTAGTAGTAATTTGATGGTATTAACTCGCTGTTCAAGAGTAAAAAAAAATCTCTTTTTTTTGTAGACATAGCAAAATTTAAGTTGAATTTAGCACATAGGTTTTAGAACAGGGGCGTAGACAGGCTATAAATTAAAAACACTGGAAGCAAGTTTAATAAACCCACTGTTTTAATTACATTTGCTCAACTTTCAGTTAAGAGGAAATTCAAAGCGTCAAACTGCGAAATATAGACTTTTACTTTAACTTGTACATTTTTAATTGGATTCAAATTTTCACGTTTCATTATTTCTGCAAACAACCAAACAGTGAATGATGTAAGACCGACAATCCTTATTAAACTAATGGCACAAACAGTGATTACTTTCAGTTTCATTATTATTACACACCTGCACTGCATGTTTGTATAAAGAAAAGCATAATTAACAGTATTCTCAGGATTATCCACTTAATTTTTAAGTTTTCTCCAACAAAGTTGGCTTTTCTCTTTGATCAACAAAAATGGACACCCTTCTGTATGGTTCCCCTAATTAGTGCATGTACAGTACATACTGCAGCATACAGAGAACCAGAGGGTAAATAGTTTCTGGATTATTTTTAGATTTCATGGAAATTTGAAAAATCATGCGAGTTATTTTTGGAAGCACAGGGATCCGAAATTTAATTTACTTAGCGGAGGTTTTCACATGTCGTTTGGAAGAAAAAGTAGTGTCATTGTTTGTTGTTGTTAGGTGTTGTTCCTTAGAAGTGAAATAACATTGAATTCTTATGGGGGAAAATAAATATGCCGTGGTAAAGAGGATGGCGTTCATGGGAGGTGACAGTTTGGGGAGGTTAGACTGTATAGTATTACATTTCATTATCAGAAAGTGCATGTGCAGATATAGCTGTGCGGACAAAAAGTTCAGCTGCCACTCTCAGGGTTGTGGGTTCGATACCTCTGTCTAACAATATCATCTTCTTATTTCATCTGTGAACTTAACTGGCGGGAAAATTGTCACACATATCATGATTTATTACTCATTTTTGAAAGAAATACACAAATATTCAACATTCTTCTACATACATGCTGGTACTCCAGGACTAGAAAATGTTCATTCAATGGTCAATTTAGAATGAAGTAGTGGACTAGTTTACTGATTGAGTAGAGAACAAAGAAGTAATCAGAATAATCAGAGTAATGCACAACAAAAGTAAAAAAAAAATAATTTCTATTCCTTCTTTTAAATCTTACATTGTGCCCCATCTTCAAAATACTTACACACAGAAGACATGTACAGAAAAGCAATTCATGCATTCTCTGTGAGTGCGAGGAGACTTGTAGCCATTTATATATTGTAAGCTTCCTTAGATCAAAGGTTTAGGATGAGCTGTTGTGATGGTGCTGTGTCCAGCTTCAGGGATCCTGCATTAGTTTTTACTTTAAACAACTTCTTCTCATGAACCACATGAGGGATCTTCACCAGATGTAGTCAATTCAGCAACCTTGCATGGACTTTTCTCAAGTTTGTTCAAATGGTCATGATTGGCCCCTTTTAGGGGCCACCAGAGCTTAAAGCAGAAAAGCTTTGAAACAATTTCTTCTCAAAAACCACTGGATGGATAATCACTATATTTGGTATGATGCATTCTTGTAATGTCCTCTCTGAAGTTTGTTTAACCTTTACCCTGCTAAGTTTCTAAAATGGACTGGCCCATCATTCAATTTGGGCAATATCATTTATTATTCGAAGGGGTGTTTATTGAAAATTTACTGACCAAATAGCGGACAGTGCAGACCATGTGCAGGCTGATCTTGGTCTGCACTGGTAGCAAAGACAGAATCACTTGCCGCCAGCAGGGTAAAGGTTAAATAGTTCTGTTGGCCCTTTTTAGGTGCTGACAGAGCTATTCATAGAAAAACCTTAAAACTACTTCACCAAACTTTTATACTCTTTAGCATCCTAATAATTTTCATAAACATAATCAGTAGTAGCATCAGTTGAAGCTCTTTAACCTTTAGCTTGCTAAATTTCTAAAATGAACCAGTCCATCATTCAATTTGGGCAGTACCATTTATTATTTGAAGGGGTGTTCAATGAAAATTTACTTACTGAACAACAAACAGTGCAGACCATGATCAGCATGCGCAGACGTTAAAATGAACTTTGGCCTCTAGCTTGCTTATGGTAACACCAATATTGAGATTGCATTTGGTTTCAGTGGAGTGAAGGTCAAGGTCATTGTTACTGAAAATAGGTAAAAAAGTTTCCACTGAATAACTTTAGTTTGGATTGATATTGAATTGAAAGTAAAATTGGCCTGTAGATAGCTTACAGGCAAACCAAGGAACAGATTGTATAATGGGTCAGTGGGATCGATTCAAGGTCGGGAAAATTAATTAATCTGATTACACTTTTACACAGTGAGCTAAAGTGTTAGTCTGTTGACCTTTGATAATGTTGAACAGATTTGTTGCATTTCAAATCACGGTCCAGGCCTTACTTTTTTTAATGCCATAGGGTCAAGTTCCCGGTCTTGGTACTAAAAGTAGATTTTTTACTGTGATCGTCGAAAATGTGGTTTTTGGTTTATAACTTTAGTTAGGATTGACTTACTATCACCAAACTTGATGTATAGCAAGGGTATATAAACAACTGGCTTTGGATTGTATTTGGGGGGTCACTGTTGCTAAAAATAGCTCAATATTTTTTAGTTTTGGTACACCTATTGTCAGCAAACTTGGTGGGTTGATGCCGCTAGCTTTTATTACCGGTAAAGAAAAAGGTTAAGTACCGTATGTATTTAGGGTCACTCATGTCAAAGTCACTTATACTAAAATAGAAAATGATTTCAGCTTAAAAATGTTACTTAGGAGTGAGATTAGTTAATTTTTGTGCCCGCCCAATGAGTGTAGGGGGCATATAGATTTGCTCTTGTCCGTCTGTGCGTCCATCCAGATTCGTGACGCCCCTAGCTCAAAAGTATTTGATATGAATTGAGTGGTGGGGGCATATAGATATGCTCTTGTCCGTCAGTCCGTCTGTGTGTCTGTGCATCTGTCCAAATTCGTGACGCACCTAGCTCAAAAAGTATTTGATATGAATTGATGAAACCTTGCATGAGTCTTTATCATGATATGAACTTGCGCACCTCCTATTTTTCGTCAGGCTCCACCCCCTATTTTTAGAGTTATGGCCCCTGAAATAGTCAAAAATGCACATTTTCACCTTGTGACACACCTAGCTCAAAAAGTATTTCATATAGATTCATGAAACCTTGCATGAGTCTTAATCATGATATGAACTTGCGCACCTCCTATTTTTCATCTGAGTCCGCCCCCTATATCCAGAGTTATGGCCCCTGAAATAGTCAAAAATGCACATTTTCACCTGGTGACGCACCTAACTCAAAAAATATTACATATAAATTTATTAAACCTTGCATGAGTCTTTATCATGATTTGAACTTGTGCACCTCTATTTTTCATCTGAGTCCGCCCCTTATATCTAGAGTTATGGCCCCTGAAATAGTCAAAAATGCACATTTTCACCTTGTGACGCGCCTAACTCAAAAAGTATTACATATTAATTGATTCGACCTTGCATGAGTCTTTATCATGATATGAACGTGCACACCTCATATTTTTTATCTGCCTCCGCCCCCAATTTTCAGAGTTATGGCCCCTGAAATCGTCAAAAATGCACATTTTCACCTTGTGACGCACCTAGCTCAAAAAGTATATGATATAAATGGATGAAAACTTACATGACTTTATCATGATATGAACTTGCACACCTCTTATCTTTTTGCTCGCTCCTCCCCCTATTGTTAAAGTTAAAGCCCCTGAAATAGTAAAAAAATGCACATTTTCACTTAATTATGTGCCTAACTCAAAAGGTATTTAATGTAAATTCATGAAACCTTGCTTGAGTCTTTATCATAATGTGACCTTGCACACTTGGCATTCTTCTTGGGAATCTTAGCGTTTATTACAGAGTTATGGCCCTTGAAATAGCCAAAATAGTGGGTTTTTTGTTTGTGATGCTTATAGCTCAAAAAGTATATGGTAAAGAATAATGAATCCTTTTCATAAATTTTTTTTTGAGGCTATACCCCATTAAGACTGCAAACATTTGAATTATTTCCCCTTATTTGTGACAAATGTACCAGTGGGGGCACACCTTGTGTCCTACAGACACATTCTAGTCTGCATATTTTGAAAGGTCTACAGAGGGGCATTTGGCTAAAGGTACTTCATTAATACATGATGTCATGTTATGTATTTACAGAACTTGGAGACCTGCTGTATTACATGATGACATGTTATAATGATACAGATGTTCAAGATAAAGCAAGATTCTACTATGCATTGATCACAGGAGCCACAGACAAAAAGGTATATATATCAGAGGCCTATGTGAAAGAGAAGAGGACTAAACTCCTGGAGAAATACTTCCCTTAGTTATAGACAATTTTTTAACATAGATTACAGTTATTGCAAGCTTGGCACAACCCTTCATTAGTACTGTTAATTCATAAACTTGTGCCTCCAAATTCTCTGGCTTTGATTTTGGACAATGTGCACTCTCATTCATCCTTACTGCACCATGTAACCCTCAGGGTCTCAAAAATATCATTTTCATCAAATATAATTCTGATTTACAGGTTGCTTAAAATTACACCCTTGCCTACTGTTTTCCTTGTCACCTATGTTCCTTTTAAACGTTTGGTCTAAGTCTTTGCTGTTACTACTGCTGGTATGAGGTTGAGTGGTATAGCCATCTTTTGAAATTCCAGGTTCAGTCTGTCCTGAAAACGAGTCTAAGTGATGTTGAGTCCATGACAGAGGCAATCACATCTCTCCTTCCAGGTTTGTGTTTCACTTACTAAATGATGTATTTAAGACTAATGCAGCCTCAATGGAAGAAAGTTTCCTTGATTTCGTAATTTTTCAGTCTTTGTGCTTTACAAAACCTGAGTAGCACCTGTAACAGTGTGGTCTTAAAATGACCTCTTTTATCTTTGTACTGACTTTTTAGCTCACCTGATCAGGTGAGTTTTTCTGATCGCTCGATGTCCGGCGTCTGTCGTCTGTCATCTGTCAACATTTAGCTTGTGTATGCGATAGAGGCTGTATTTTTCAATTAATCTTCATGAATATTGGTCAGAATGATAACCTTGATGAAATCTAGGCCGAGTTCGAAAATGGGTCATCTCGGGTCAAAAACTAGGTCACTAGGTCAAATCAAAGAAAAACCTTGTGTATGCGATAGAGGCTGTATTTTTCAACAATCTTCATGAATATTGGTCAGAATGATAACCTTGATGAAATCTAGGCCGAGTTCGAAAATGGGTCATCTGGGGTCAAAAACTAGGTCACTAGGTCAAATCAAAGAAAAACCTTGTGTATGCGATAGAGGCGGTATTTTTCAATTGATCTTCATGAATTTTGGTCAGAATGATTACCTTGATGAAATCTAGGCCGAGTTCGAAAATGGGTCATCTGGGGTCAAAAACTAGGTCACTAGGTCAAATCAAGGAAAAACCTTGTGTATGCGATAGAGGCTGTATTTTTCAACTGATCTTCATGAATTTTGGTCAGAATGATTACCTTGATAAAATCTATTGGTCAGAATGATTGCCTTGATGAAATCTAGGCCAAGTTCGAAAATGGGTCATCTCGGGTCAAAAACTAGGTCACTAGGTCAAATCAAAGAAAAACCTTGTGTATGCGATAGAGGCGGTATTTTTCAATTGATCTTCATGAATTTTGGTCAGAATGATTACCTTGATGAAATCTAGGCCGAGTTTGAAAATGTGTCATCTGGGATCAAAAACTAGGTCACTAGGTCAAATCGAAGAAAAACATTGTGTATGCAATAGAGGATGTAGTTTTCAATTGATCTTCATGAAATTTGGTCAGAGTGATTGCCTTGATGAAATCTAGGTCGAGTTTGAATATGGATTATCTGAGGTCAAAAACTAGGTCACTAGGTCAAATTAAAGAAAAATCTTGTGTATGCGATAGAGACTGTTTTTTTCAATTGATTTTTATGAAATTTGGTCAGGATGATTGCCTTAATGAAATCTAGGTCAAATTTGAATATGGGTCATCTGAGGTCAAAAACTAGGTCACTTGGTCAAATCAAAGAAAAAACTTGTGTATATGATAGAGGCTGTATTTTTCAATTGATCTTCATGAATTTTGGTCAGAATGATTGCCTTGATAAAATCTAGGTCGAGTTTGAACATGGGTCATCTAGGGTCAAAAACTAGGTCATATCTAAGAAAATGCTTGTTTTATCGCAAGAGACCAATTTTTTGGTCCAATGTTAATGAAAATTGGTCAGAATATTTGTTTCCATGAAATCACTAGGTCAAACATGTTTTACACTGTTATGGTGTGTTTCTTAGGTGAGCGACCTAGGGCCATCTTGGCCCTCTTGTTTATTATGCCCCCGAAGGGAGGCATATTAGTTTTCAACTGTCCGTCCATTCGTTAGTTCGTTTGTCACAACGTTAACTTTTTGCATGAAGGCACTTTACTCACGAACCACTGCACCCAGGAACTTCAAACTTCACATGCTGATAGTACTTATTGAGTACACGACCTCTACTGACTTTGGGGTCAAAGGTCAAGGTCACCAGGTCAAAGGTCAAGGCGCTGCGGAGGCATTTGTCACCATTAGTGACAGCTCTAAAAGACTTGTTCTTAATAAATGTAAACTTTTTTTATGAACTGCTTGTGTCACATGACTGAAAAGGTATAGTCTGCCCACATAGCTCAATAGGGAGAGTAGAGATCTATGGATCACAAGTTCAATCCTCGGGAGAAATTTGTTGTTTTTTCCCTCATTATGTCTGAAGTTTCTGATTCATGTGGAGAAGTTGGCAGTTACTTGTGGAGAGCAGATTTAGTACTGAAACAGAATCCATGAACCCTGGTTAGATTAAATGCCTACCATCAAATCTATATAACTGAAATACTGTGGAAAAATGGCATTAAAATATAAACAATAAGTTATCAGGGTAGCCATTAATAAATGTAATGATAATTAACTTTGCACCAAGTATGGAAGCCTAAGGATCCCTTGCTGTAAAATCATTATTATTCGTGATGTCTAATTTTCATTGGTTTCATTATATTATCACTCTTTGAAATTCAATCCCAATAAACAAAGAAAACTTTGCCTTAATATCTTTCTGAGAACACCATATTGAATGAAACAACAAAATTAAAAGAGTTTACAGTATTTAAAGAGAATTATGTGTCTGTGGAATTTTAAATCGAAACATTTAGTAACTTTTACTCATACGGATATCACAGATACATAATTATTATACGAATGGGTAAATACTGGTTATATATTTATTTTAGGTCTGTTCTTGTGACATATTTTGTGTACTCCAGGTACAACCAACAAGGTTTCCCTAGCCAAGATTATTCCTCTTGATGCCCCAGTTTTCTACTGGCAAAGGTATGGTATCCTTTATCATATACATACATTATTAGAAATATATATATTTTATTTACAACAGCTGATTTCCATACTAGGGGCCTCCGTGGCTGAGTGGTTAAGGTTGCTGACTTCAGATCACTTGCCCCTCATTGATGTGGGTTTGGGCCTCTTTTGGGGCGTTGAATTCTTCGTGTGAGGAAGCCATCCAGCTGACTTACGGAAGGTCAGTGGGTCTATCCAGGTGCCCACTTGTGATAAAATAATGCACGGAGGGACACATGTGGTCTTCCTCCACCATCAAACCTGGAAAGTCGCTATATGACCTATAATTGTGTCGGTGCGACGTTAAACCCAACAAAATAAATAAATAAATAGATTTCCCTACTAAAGTTTATATAACTAAAAGAGCCATTGTTGTACTTAATAGCTTAAGTTTAATAATGTACTTCTTGATTAATGAAAGTAAGATTTCCCTTACCAAGGGAGGGATATATTAAAAAAAAAAAAGTTGTCACAAAAAAGATGGAACCATTTTTCTGCAAGAAAGGTCAGGTGTCTTGAGCCAGAATCATACAATGCTAATGATCTAGTTTTCCACAGTCAAAGGTTAGACTTGGGTAATCAGGGTTTTACCTTTTGAGGATCCAGGCTGCAGCTGTCAAAGCAATAGTTTCCCAAACCAGGGTTTTATTACTAAGAGCCAGTCTTCTGTTAAATGTACAGTTTCTCTACCAAGGATTTTATCACTCGAGGAACCAGTCTTTAGTTTTCAAAGGTACAGTTTCTCTAGCAAGGATTTTATCACTCAAGGAACCAGTCTTTAGTTGTCAAAGGTACAGTTTCTCTAGCAAGGATTTTATCACTCAAGGGACCAGTCTTTAGAGGTACAGTTTCTCTAGCAAGGATTTTATCACTCAAGGAACCATTCTTTAGTTGTCAAAGGTACAGTTTCTCTAGCAAGGATTTTATCACTCAAGGAACCAGTGTTTAATTGCCAACGGTACAGTTTATCTACTAAGGACTTTATCATTCAAGGAATCAGTCTTTAGTTGTCAAAGGTCCAGTTTCTCTGCCATGGATTTTATCACTTGGGGAACCAGTCTTTAGTTGTCAAAGGTACAGTATCTCTGCCAAGGATTTTATCACTCAAGGAACCAGTGTTTAATTGCCAAAGGTACAGTTTATCTACCAAGGACTTTATCATTCAAGGAACCAGTCTTTAGTTGTCAAAGGTCCAGTTTCTCTGCCAAAGATTTTATCACGTGAGGAACCAGTCTTTAGTTGCCAAAGGTACAGTTTTAGTCGAGCTTGCTTGTGGTGAGCTAGATTATAGTCATCACTTTTGGTGGGTTGGTGTATGTGCATGCGTGCATGAGTGCGTCCGTCCGATTTTGTCCGGACTATAACTTTGACATGCATGGACCAATCTTGTTTATATTTGGCATGAATGTTTACCGCAAATTAAAGGAGTGTCATGCACAAACCCCATGTTCCTATCTCAAAGGTCAAGGTCACAGTTGGAGGTCAAAGGTCAAATTGAAGTTCGTCCAGAGCATTTCTTCTTCATGCATGGTTGGATTTTGATGTAACTTGGCATGAATGTTCACCATTATGAGACAGAGTGTCATGTGTAAGAACCAGGTCCCTAGGTCTAAGGTCACGGTCACGGTCACACTTGACAGCTGGCAGACTCGACATTCTGCCCGTGGGAATACTTGTATTAACCTTGATTTTAGCACTTGAGGAGTCAGTCTTATGCTGCTGAAGGTACAGTTTCATTGACATAGGTATGAAATCCATCAAATTAGTCACCAACAAATCATTCAAAATGATAATATTGCAGAAGTGTGGAGTTCTCTTTTCATCATTTCTCATATGTTTTAAGAGATGCTAATTGTTTTTCATACATTTAAGGTTTTGTAAGATTGACACTGTCTCCATGTATGATACATTTGTAAATGTCTCTTTTTTTATGTATTCACAGTTTCACACTCATGGTAATTGTTATGTCAGTAATAAAAAAAGTATTATATTTACAAGTATGTTACTTACTGTGTTATTAATATTTATATAAGGCGTTACATGCTAGATATCCCTTTCAGACTATTGATATCATATTGTCCAACATGTTGTTGGTATAGATGAAGGATGATAATTTGACATGTTTGTTAATGGGTCATTTCTTTTATATGTCTTTGAAAAAGTGATCAATACTGGGACAGTTTTACACATGTATTTTGGCTAATGTTCATATTATAAATGATGATACAAAATAATACTAAACAGCATGTGACATAAATGTTACCTTGTTTATGCAGCATTCATTTACTTTGCATATTATGGTATTATAAATTATAAGTATCTTACATGCCAGACTATATAAGACAGGCTTTACCCAAACTAAGAGACAGCATAGAATGAGAAACCGAGTGTTAACAAGGTTTTTAGCTTGTCTGATTCTTTTTAGCAGGTGAGTTTTTGTGATCGCTCGATGTCTGGCGTCTGTCTGTCTGTCGTCTGTAAACATTTAGCATGTGTATGCGATAGAGGCTGTATTTTGCATCTGATCTTCATGAAATTTGGTCAGAATGATTGCCTTGATGAAATCTAGGAAGAGTTCGAAAATTAGTCATCTTGGGTCAAAAACTAGGTCACTAGGTCAAATCAAATTAAAACCTTGTGTATGAGATAGAGGCTGTATTTTTCGACTGATCTTCATGAAATTTTGTCAGAATGATTACCTTGATGAAATCTAGTCCAAGTTTTAAAATGGGTCATCAGGGGTCAAAAGCTAGGTCACCCGGTCAAATCAAAGAAAACCTTGTGTATTTGATAGAGGCTGTATTTTTCAATTGATTTAAATGAAACTTGGTTAGAATAATTGCCTTGATGAAGTCTAGGTCAAGTTTGAATATGGGTCATCTGGGGTCAAAAACTAGGTCATTAGGTCAAATCAAAGAAAAACCTTGTGTATGTGTTAGAAGCTGTATTTTTCACTTGAACTTCTTGAAATTTGGTCAGAATGATTGCCTTGATGAAATCTAGGTCGAGTTTTAATATGGGTCATCTGAGGTAAAAAAGTAGGTCACTAGGTCAAATCAAAGAAACACCTTTTGTATGTGATAGAGGCTGTATGTTTTAATTGATCTTCATGAAATTTGGTCAGAATGATTGTCTTGATCAAATCTAGATCGAGTTTGAATATGGGTCATCTGGGGTAAAAAACTAGGTCACTAGGTCAAATCAAAGAAAAACCTTGTGTATGTGTTAGAGGCTGTATTTTCACTTGAACTTTTTAAAGTTTGGTCAGAATGACTGCCTTGATGAAATCTAGGTCGAGTTTGAATATTGGTCATCTTGGGTCAAAAAGTAGGTCACTAGGTCAAATCAAAGAACTACCTTGTGTATGTGATAGAGCCTGTATTTTTCAATTGATCTTCATGAAATTTGGTCAGAATGATTGCCTTGATGAAATCTAGGACAGGTTCGATTATAGGTCATCTGGGTCATAAACTAGGTCACTAGGTCAAATGAAAGAAAAACATTGTGTATGTGATAGAAGCTGTATTTCTCAATTGATCTTTATAAAATTTGGTCAGAACCATTGCCTTGATGAAATCTAGGTTGAGTTTGAATATGGGTCAACTCGGTTTAAAAAGTGGGTCACTAGGTCAAATCAAAGAAAAACCTTGTGTATGCCATAGAGGCTGTATTTTTCAATGGATCTTCATGAAATTTGGTCAGAATGATTGCCTTGATGAAATCTAGGTCAGGTTTGAATATGGGTCATCTGGGGTCAGAAAGTAGGTCACTAGGTCATATCAAATGAAAAAAATGTTTAAAACTCAAGAGACCACATTTTTTGTTCAGTCTTAATGAAAATTGGCCAGAATATTTTTTGTGTCCATGAAATCACTAGTTCAAACATGTTTACACTGTTATGGTATGTTTCTCAGGTGAGCGACCTGGCCCTCTTGTTTTAAATCTACTCGGTATTGATGTCACTTGATCGTCGGCATTGGTTAAAAGTTTTGTTTAGGTCCACTTTTTCTCAAAAATTATAACAGCTATAGTTTTCAAACTGTGCACCACTTGTTTATCATTTTGTTGTGTTTTATATTCAGGATATCTGTTGATACAGCAACACAAAAATTGAAAACCAAACATGCTGAGGACAATAGAACTGATGGTAGGTTTTGATTTTAACTTTATTATAAGAAATTTTTTTAAATATTAGAGCATTTATTGTCACCTTTACATCAGCACCTTCATCCATATCTGCATAAAACACTTAGACATAGGAACTTCAAACTTGTTTCGTTGCTCAGAGATCAAGGTTTCTGTGACCTTGAGCTGAAAATTGGTTTCTTATTGATAACTGAAAAACTGTTTGGCTCAAACTTCATAGGCAGTTGGTCTTGACTAGCTGATGACTTCTCTTGATTTTAGGGTCAGTAGGCCAAAGGTCAAGGTTGTGGTGAACTTGAACAGCAGGTTGTTTTCTGGTTGATAACTGAAGAATTTTATCTGTAACAAGATCTCTAATTATGTATAATGTCCTTTTTGTATAAATGTTTGTGCAATTGTAGTAAACATTTTCTTTTTTAAATTTCCCTCTTTTTGCATAGAATGAAAATTATAGATTGTAATGTTACAGATATGGAGCATATATTTGTTTCTCTAAGACTGCTTATTTCAAATACACTGTATTTGTAAATATTTTTCTATGATTTCTAAGATTACAGTTCATGGACAGCAGGAGATGTTCAAAATTTTGCATTTAGCAGTCAGTAATTAGTAAATCCATTTTCAAATTTTAATCTCCTCTGATTCACTTAACTTAAAAGTAGCTTAGAAAGATATTACCAATCACCATTTTATTCTTGGGTTAACCTTTACCCAGCTTAATTTCTAAAATGGACTGGTCCATCTTTTGGGCTGTACCAATTATTATTCAAAGGGGTGTTCACTGAAAATTTACTGACTGAGTAGCGAACAGTGCAGACCATGATCAGACTGCACGGATGTGCAGGCTGATCTTGGTCTTCACTGGCCGCAAAAGGCAGAATTACTTGCCACCAGAAGGCTAAAGGTAAAGCCAGGTTCTATGAAGACCAGTTTCAAACAATGAATCTGGGCTTATTTCAGAAAGTGGCAAGATGTGTTTTTTTAGCTCACCTGAGCCAAAGGCTGATGGTGAGCTTTTGTGACCGCTCAATGTCCGGCGTCCGGCGTGCGTCGTCCATCCGTCAACATTTCATAAAAAAATCTTCTTGAAAACCACTGGGCAGAATTACACCAAACTTCACAGGAATGAGCCTTGGGTGGCCCCCTTTCAAAATTGTTCAAAGAATTGAATTCCATGCAGAACTCTGGTTGCCATGGCAACCAAAAGGAAAAACTTTAAAAATCTTCTTGTCCAAAACCACAGGGCCTAGGACTTTGATATCTGGTGTGTAGCATCATCTAGTGGTCTTCTACCAAAATTATTCAAATTATCCCCCTAGGGTCAAATATGGCCCTACCCTGGGGGTCACATGGTTTATATAGACTTATATAGGGAAAACTTTGAAAATCTTCTTGTACAAAACCACATGGCCTAGGGCTTTGATATTTAGTATGTAGCATCATCTAGTGGTCTTCTACCAAGATTGTTCAAATTATCCCCCTAGGGTCAAATGTGGCCCCGCCCCGGGGGTCACATGGTTTATATAGACATATATTGGGAAAACTTTGAAAATCTTCTTGTACAAAACCACATGGCCTAGGGCTTTGATATTTGGTATGTAGCATCATCTAGTGGTCCTCTACCAAGATTGTTCAAGCTATCCCCCTAGGGTCAAATATGGCCCCGCCCCGGGGGTCACAAGTTTTACATAGACTTATATAGGAAAAAAAGTTTAAAAATCTTCTTGTCTGAAACCACAACACTTAGACCTTTGATATTTGGTTTGTAGCATTGTCTTATGGTCCTTAACCAAATTTAAGGGGAGCGGTGGTCTAGTGGATAAGGTGTCGGCCGCTCAATCCAGGGGTTGTGGGTTCGAGCCCCATTGGGGTCACGACCATGACTTCTCACATGACACCAGTACTGGTTTTTCCAGGAAGCGGACTCGAGAGTGGTTCCAATAAGCTTGAAGCTTTCATCACAATCGAGCTAAAACAAATTAGTATAAACTAACTAAACTAACCAAATTTGTTCAAATTGTACCCCTGGGTTGAAAAGAGGCCCTGCCCTGGGGGTCCCAAGTTTTATATAGACTTATAAAGGAAAAAGCTTTAAAAATCTTCTTGTCAGAAACCATACAACCTAGGCTTTTGATGTTTGGTATAATGCTTTGTCTAGTAGTCCTCTACCAAAATTGTTCAAATTATGCCCCTGGGGTTAAAATGGGCCCTCCCTGGGGTCACTTAATTATTATGTGAGTTATAAAGGAAAAATGCTTAAAAAATCATCTGATCCTATTTCCAGGACTATTTAATTATAATTACCTGATGACCCCAAGTAATATGATGTCACTTGACTGTGACCTTGACCTACTGACCTACTTTCTTGTTTTTTAAGATATAGCCTTGAAATTTTGATGACATTCACAGTTTTGCACACAAATCGTAAAACTGAATTTCATTGACTATGAATGTGACCTACTGACTTTCATAATATTTTATCATCAGTTTGACATTTGAAACATGTAGCTCATATTACTCAGGTGAGCGATCCAGGGTCATTATGACCCTCTTGTTTTATAAGTCCCCTACTGGTCGAAAACCAGTTTCGGGGACGATAGGAATGCGCTTTTCCGTCCGTCATTCCGTCCGTCCATCCACAATTTCGTGTCCGGTCCATAACTCTGTCTTTTATAAAGGGATTTTAATATTACTTGGCACAAATGTTCTCCATGATGAGACGATGTGTCATGCGCAAAACCTGGACACCTAGCTCAAAGGTCAAGGTCACAATTGGAGGTCAAAGGTCAACAGGGCTTTTTTCCTGTCCGGTCCATAACTCTCCCATCCATGAAGGGATTTTAATATTACTTGGCACAAATGTTCCCCATGATGAGACAACCTGTCTTGCGCAAAACCGGGACACCTAGCTCAAAGGTCAAGGTCACAATTGGAGGTCAAAGGTCAGCAAGGCTTTTTTCCTGTCCGGTCCACAACTCTGCCATCCATCAAGTAATTTTAATATTACTTGGCACAAATGTACTTCATAATCAGACGATGTGTCACGCACAACTTTCAGAACCCTAGCTCAAAGGTCAAGGTCACACTTGGCAGTCAAATGTTAACATGGCTTGAACAGGGTCTGTTTTGTGTCTGGTCCATAACTCTGTCATTCATCAAGGGATTTTAATATCACTTGGCACAAATGTTCCCCATGATGAGACGACATGTCATGCACAAATCCCGGACCCCTTGCTCAAAGGTCAAGGTCACAATTGAGGGTCAAAGGTCAACAGGACTTTCTTCCTGTCCGGTCCATAACACTGCCATTCATGAAGGGATTTTAATATTACTTGGCACAAATGTTCCCTATGATGAGACGACATGTCATGCACAAATCCTGGACACCTAGCTCAAAGGTCAAGGTCACAATTGGCGGACAAAGGTTTTTTTTTTCCTGTCCGGTCCAGGACTCCGTCATGCATCAAGGTATTACAATATTACTTGGCATAAATGTACCCCATGATGAGACGACGTGTCATGGGCAACACCCAGAACCCTAGCTTAAAGGTCAAGGTCACACTTGGAGACGGTCAAATTCAAGAATGACTTTGTCCGGAGATTTCTTCTTCATGCATGGAGGCATTTTGATGTAACTTGGCACAAATGTTCACCACCATGAGGCAGCATTGTGTTTAGAATTACCTCCCTTTGTTATTACTATATTTTTTTTTTTTTTTATTTCTATTTTTTTTTAGCTCACCTGTCACAAAGTGACAAGGTGAGCTTTTGTGATCGCGCGGTGTCCGTCCGTGCGTCCGTCTGTGCGTCCGTAAACTTTTGCTTGTGACCACTCTAGAGGTCACATTTTTCATAGGATCTTTATGAAAGTTGGTCAGAATGTTCATCTTGATGATATCTAGGTCAAGTTCGAAACTGGGTCACGTGCCATCAAAAACTAGGTCAGTAGGTCTAAAAATAGAAAAACCTTGTGACCTCTCTAGAGGCCATATATTTCATAAGATCTTCATGAAAATTGGTCAGAATGTTTACCTTGATGATATCTAGGTCAAGTTCGAAACTGGGTCACGTGCCTTCAAAAACTAGGTCAGTAGGTCTAAAAATAGAAAAACCTTGTGACCTCTCTAGAGGCCATATATTTCAAAAGATCTTCATGAAAATTGGTCAGAACGTTCATCTTGATGATATCTAGGTCAAGTTGGAAACTGGGTCACGTGCCATCAAAAACTAGGTCAGTAGGTCAAATAATAGAAATTCCTTGTGACTGCTGTAAAGGCCATATTTTTCAAGGGATCTGTATGAAAGTTGGTCTGAATGTTCATCTTGATGATATCTAGGTCAAGTTCGAAAGTGGGTCAATGCGGTCAAAAAATAGGTCAGTAGGTGTAAAAATAGAAAAACCTTGTGACCTTTCTAGAGGCCATATATTTCACAAGATCTTCATGAAAATTGGTCAGAACGTTCACCTTGATGATATCTAGGTCAGTTTCGAAATTGGGTCACGTGCCATCAAAAACTAGGTCAGTAGGTCAAATAATAGAAAAACCTTGTGACCTCTCTAGAGGCCATATTTTCCATGGGATCTGTATGAAAGTTGGTCTGAATGTTCATCTTGATGATATCTAGGTCAAGTTCGAAAGTGGGTCACGTGTGGTCAAAAACTAGGTCAGTAGGTCTAAAAATAGAAAAACCTTGTGACCTCTCTAGAGGCCATATATTTCATGAAATCTTCATGAAAATTGATCAGAATGTTCACCTTGATGATATCTAGGTCAAGTTTGAAAGTGGGTCACGTGCCATCTAAAACTAGGTCAGTAGGTCAAATAATAGAAAAACCTTGTGACCTCTCTAGAGGCCATATTTTCCATGGGATCTGTATGAAAGTTGGTCTGAATGTTCATCTTGATGATATCTAGGTCAAGTTCGAAAGTGGGTCACGTGCCATCAAAAACTAGGTCAGTAGGTCAAATAATAGAAAAACCTTGTGACCTCTCTAAAGGCCATATTTTTTAAAAGATCTTCATGAAAGTTGGTCTGAATGTTCATCTTGATGATATCTAGGTCAAGTTCGAAACAGGGTCATGTGCAGTCAAAAACTAGGTCAGTAGGTCTAAAAATAGAAAAACCTTGTGACCTCTCTAGAGGCCATACTTGTGAATGGATCTCCATAAAAATTGGTCAGAATGTTCATCTTGATGATGTCTAGGTCAAGTTCGAAAGTGGGTCACGTGCCTTCAAAAAGTAGGTCAGTATGTCAAATAATGAAAAAATGTTGTGACCTCTCTAGAGGCCATATTTTTCATGGGATCTGTATAAAAGTTGGTCTGAATGTTTATCTTGATGATATCTAGGTCAAGTTTGAAACTGGGTCAACTGCGATCAAAAACTAGGTCAGTAGGTCTTGAAATAGAAAAACCTTGCGACCTCTCTAGAGGCCATACCCTTGAATGGATCTTCATGAAAATTGGTCAGAATGTTCACCTTGATGATATCTAGGTCAAGTTTGAAACTGGGTCACGTGCCTTAAAAAACTAGGTCAATAGGTCAAATAATAGAAAAAGCTTGTGACCTCTCTAGAGACCATATTTTTCAATGGATCTTCATGAAAATTGGTCAGAATTTTTATCTTGATAATATCTAGGTCAAGTTCAAAACTGGGTCACATGAGCTCAAAAACTAGGTCACTATGTCAAATAATAGAAAAAACGACGTCATACTCAAAACTGGATCATGTGGGAAGAGGTGAGCGATTTAGGACCATCATGGTCCTCTTGTTTTATTTATTTGGGTTTTACGGCGCACCAACACAGTATAGGTTATATGGCGCCAAACAGGACTACAAATTTTGGTTCCACATCTCATTTACATCGAAATAAAAACATGAGGTATGGAATCAAAATTTGCATACCTGCTGGAATCACAGAGTTACTGCAAAACCAAGTGTTAAGACCCTATTAGTCGCCTCTTACGATCATGCAAGGGTAAGGCAGTGGTTCTAATTCTTTTCATACACAGATCGTCCCAGAACCAAATGGATTATATTGTAACATTTTTATTACTGGCTGTAGGGAAAAATTGAGACCACTTTTCTGTGGTACAACATGCATGTTACATACAATTTTTAGGTGTATTTTGACCTATCTCTACCTGGTAAAGAGTTTCTTGTGAACTTATATTATATAGAATTTTTTTTTTTTTTTTTTTTTTTTTTTTTTTTAGGATTAATTTCCCTTTGTTGTTACTATAAATAACTTATATGATAACTTTTTTATAATCGACCAAAAAATTCCATTATGCAAATTTTAATCCAAGTGTTTTGTTATAACATATTGTATGTATAGTACAATATTGTTTATACATCATTGACAGATATCAGTTCATTATGTTATACTGCAGTAGAGAAAATTAGGTGCCTTCCAGTAGGGGGACTATGTATTGCATGGCAATACTTCATTCACTTGTTTGACAAGTTTTTGAATAATGCTACAGAGGATAAATACTTCTGTTATTGAATATCACTGAAAACAGAATGACTATCAAACCAATTACTGAGTTAGCCACATAGCACAGGAGAAAAAATCTTTGCCATTGTACTTTCAAGAAAAATGCCTCTATAAGTATTAGGATCAGATGTATTAACTTTTTTAGCTCACCTGTCACATAGTGACAGGGTGATCGTTTGTGATCACCCTTCGCCCGTCGTCCGTCCATCGTCCGTCTGTCCACAATTTCCTTGTGAACACGATAAGAGACCACATTTTGTATTTGATTTTAATCAAACTTACACTCAACTTGTATGTGCATAATATCTCGGTTCCTTTTGAAAATTGGCCAGATTCCATCATGGGTTCCAGAGTTATGGCCCCTTAAAGGGACAAAATTTGCCATTTTTGACTTGTGAACATGATAGAGACCACATTTTGCAGTCAACTTGAATAAAACTTGCACACAACTTGTATTGGTATAATATGTCGGTTCCTTTCGAAAACTGGCCAGATCCCATCATGGGTTCCATAGTTATGGCCCTTTAAAGGGCCAAAATTTGCTTTTGCTATTTTTTGCTTGTGAACATGATAGAGACAACATTTTGCAATCAACTTTAATAAAACTTGCACACAACTCTTATTGGCATAATATCTTGGTTCCTTTCGAAACTGGCCAGATCCCATCATGGGTTCTAGAGTTATGGCCCCTTACAGGTCCAAAATTTGCTATTTATATGGTTTGATTTGATACAAACTTGCAAAATATCTTCAACAACAATAAATCTTGGATTCCATGATCATAGGTTCAGGAGTTATTTCATATCTGATTACCTCCCCTGATTTTAATCAGAGTGGATTTATATCAGTAAGTACTTATAGGACTCATTTGAAATTTCATTATTGTCATTAGTTGGACTCAGACAATCAGGGTAGATAACTATGGACTGATTTTTTGTCAAATTACCTCCCTTCTTTTCAAATTAAAATGGGTATATCTCCGTAACTAATGAAGATACTTATCTGAAATTTCATTTATGCCATAAGATGGACTTGGACAATCAGTGAAGATACATATTGACTGACTTTATGACAAATTACCTCCCTTTATTTTTATGTAAATGAAAATACCTAGCAGCTTGTAAGGAGATTGGTTTGAAACGTTATTTATGTCTTCCGTGGTAAGAAATTTCTACTTTTACTTACTTTTCTAATATATTGTTGTAAAGGCTTGTACTGTGTATCTTCTACATGCATATACCAATGCATTATTACCTCCCCTGATTTTAATAAAAATGGATTTATTTATTTATTTATTTGGGTTTTACAGTGCACCAACACAGTATAGGTTATATGGCGCCAAACAGGTCTACAAATTTTGGTTCCACATCTCATTTACATCGAAGTAAAAACATGAGGTATGGAATCAAAATTTGCATACCTGCTGGAATCACAGAGTTACTGCAAAGCCAAGTGTTAAGACCCTATTTGTCACCTCTTACGATCATGCAAGGGTAAGGCAGTGGTTCCAATTCTTTTCATACATAGATCGTCCCAGAACCACATGGGGCAAAAATGGATTTATCTCAGTAAAATGGATTTATCTCAGTAAGTATTTATAGGACTTATATTGTCATTAGTTGGACTGAGACAATCAGGATAGATAACTATGGAGTGATTTTTTTGTCAAATTACCTCCCTTTGTTTCAAATTAAAATGGGTGTATCTCAGTAACCAATGAAGATACTGATTTGAAATGTCATTTATGCCATTAGATGCACTTGGACAATCAGGGTAGATAATTTTTGACTGAATTTATGACAAAATACCTCCCTTTATTTTATGTTAATGAATATATCTCAGCAGCATCTAATGAGATTGGTTTTAAATGTTATTTAAGTCTTCCAGGGTAAGGAATAGTGATGCTAGTACAAAAATGCAGCATTTGAGCCTAGGACCCTCAAACTTGGTATGGAGATTGGCCCTGACTAGTACGTGACCCATAGGTCAAAAGGGACTGATACAAGAAAATATCAATCCTGATGATATTTAAAGTGTGTGACTATTTGATCTATGTCAAAACTTGATCTTATCATTAAGAGCAATGGTACTCAGGTGAGCGATATAGGGCCATCATAGCCCTCTTGTTCTGTATTGACAAAATATTGCCATTTATAATGGAATAAACACAAATAGAAAGTACAAATGGACTTATAAGTACATTGTACTTTTAAATAGGATCATTGAAAAAAAAAGGATGTCATATCACATCTGCTAATAGTTCTTGTTATATGAGAAATTGATCTACTTATTTCATGAAGCAGTCGATATCTTAGCATTTATCAGTTTTCTCAGTAGATTTTGAAAGATTATTTTTACCATATTGAAACCCATGTTTAGTTTAGTGTGAATGTGATCAATGTTTCATAAAATGACAATGAAAAATGTTTGAATCAAATTCTCTTGGGAGTTCTTTGTTGCAAATTTTCTTGAAGTCTATTTTTTCTCCAAAACTATTGATAGTTCTTTGCTGTTATAGCAGAACTTTCCTTAAATTCTGTTTCTTTTCTCCACAGATATTTAACCTTTAGCCTGCTGGCGGCAAGTCATTCTGCCTTTGCGACCAGTGTAGACCAAGATCATGGTCTGCACTGTTTGCTATTCAGTCAGTAAATTTTCAGTGAACACCCCTTCAAATAATAATTGTTATTGCCCAAAAAATAATTGTTATTGCCCAAAATGAATGATGGACCGGTCCATTTTAGATATTTACCAGGCTAAAGGTTAAAGAACAGGAGACTTGACCATAAAGTTGATTGAGCCGTGCCATGAGAAAACCAACATAGTGTGCATCCGTGCAGTCTGGTCAGGATCCATGCTGTTTGCTTTCAAAGCCTATTGCAATTAGAGAAACCGTTAGCGAATAGCATAGATCCTGACCAGACTGCGCGGATGTGCAGGCTGGTCTGAATACATGCTGGTCGCAAACACACTATGTTGGTTTTCTCATGGTGTGGCTCATATATTTTCTCTGCAGGTATTGAGAGTCCTTTGCTGCAGTATGAAGAAGAACTGAAGAACCTGCAGGTTTCACTTGATCTCAAAGGTCGACTGAAACTGGTATGTTTGTTAGATTTTGTCACTTTTGAATATGTAAAAAAATAGCACAATTTTAATGGAGGATTTAAAGCTATTTCTGAATGTTTGATTAACCGGAATAATGAAATAACGTCATTTATCCAGATAACTTAGGATAAAGCCTGGACCTTACATATGGAAATCATCCTTTGAATAAATGGCAATTTGTGAGAAAGACAGCCTATGAGTAATTTTGTTTAAAACAGCAACATGTGAATGATTTCTATCTTTTTAAGATAAAATATTATAATAAAAAATGCCCACCAATGAAATAATTCGAAATTATGTCTTAAAGTCACACATAGTTTGAAATTTGTGGATCACTTCAATAATGATTGGCAAATGGTATTTATTCAGCATATTTTTTATGTAAGCAAGAGTTATTATGTCTCCCCACCTCTGGGGGAGACATATTGTTTTTGCCCTGTCCGTCCGTCCATCCGGTCGTACGTCACACTTCATTTCCGAGCAATAACTGGAGAACCATTTGACCTAGAACCTTCAAACTTCATAGGATTGTAGGGCTGCTGGAGTAAACGACCCCTATTGTTTTTGGGGTCACTCTGTCAAAGGTCAAGGTCACAGGGGCCTGAACATTGAAAACCATTTCCGATCAATAACTAGAGAACCACTTGACCCAGAATGTTGAAACTTAATAGGATGATTGATCATGAAGAGTAGATGACCCATATTGTTTTTGGGGTCACTCCATCAAAGGTCAAGGTCACAGGGGCCTGAACATTGAAAACAATTTCCGATCAATAACTAGAGAACCACTTGACCCAGAATGTTGAAACTTCATAGGATGATTGGTCATGTAGAGTAGATGACCCCTATTGTTTTTGGGGTAACTCTGTCAAAGGTCAAGGTCACAGGGGCCTGAACATTGAAAACCATTTCCGATCAATAACTTTAGTACCACTTGACCCAGAATGTTGAAACTTCATAGGATGATTGTACATGCAAAGTAGATGACCCCTATTGATTTTGGAGTCACTCGTTAAAGGTCAAGGTCACAGGGGCCTGAACATTGAAAACCATTTCCGGTCAGTAACTTGAGAACCACTTGTTCCAGAATGTTGATACTTCATAGGATGATTGTTTATGCAGAATAAATGACCCCTATTGTTTTTGGGGTCACTCCGTTAAAGGTCAAGGTCACAGGGGCCTGAACATTGATAACCATTTCCGATCAATAACTTTTAGAACCTCTTGATCCAGAATGTTGAAACTTCATAGGATGATTGAACATGCAGAGTAGATGACCCCTATCGATTTTGGGGTCACTCTGTTAAAGGTCAAGGTCACAGGAGCCTGAACACGGAAAACAATTTTCGATCAATAACTTGAAAACCACTTGACTCAGAATGTTGAAACTTCATAGGATGATTGAACATGCAGAGTAGATGACTCCTATTGATTTTGGGGTCAGTCTATTAAAGGTCAAGGTCACAGGGACCTGGTCATGTAAAATCATTTCTGGAAAATAACTTGAGAACCACTTGACCTAGAATGTTGAAACTTAATAGGATGATTGGACATGCAGAGTAGATGACACCTATTTATTTTGAGGTCACTTGATCAAAGGTCAAGGTCACAGGAGCCTGAACAGTAACTTGAGAACCACTAGGCCAATAGTGTTGAAATTTAGCGGGATGACTGGACATGCGAAGTAGATGATCCCTATTGCAGCCAACCATCAGTGTCTCTTTGACTTTCGCTCCTGACCCCTATTGACTTCTTGCCTATAGGACTTTGCATTGGGGGAGACACAAGCTTTTTTACAAAAGCAATTTCTAGTTTTAACTCTTACTGTAGTATGCCTTTGGAATTTTATTGTTAACCTTTAGCCTGCTGGCGGCAAGTGAATTTGCCTTTGCGACCAGTGCAGACCAAGATCAGCCTGCACATCCATGCAGTCTGATCATTGTCTGCACTGTTCGCTATTCAGTCAGTAAATTTTCAGTGAAATCCCCTTTGAATAATAAGTGGTACTGCCCAAATTGAATAATGGATAAGTCCATTTTAGAAATATTGCAGGGTAAAGGTTAATGTTTACAGAGAAATTGTGAATTTCCATGGTGGACTATTTCACGTGGATTTCATGGTTAAGCCAATCAGCAAAATTTAATCCCAACAAAGCAGTAAAATTCCCATAAATTTTATTGCAGAGGTAAATTTAACAAAATAACAGGCACACAAAATTAAATGATTTGACAGTAACTGCATAAATGGTTGATTGTTGTTTTTATTATTTGTTTTAGAGGGAGGACTCAAAATTTTCAAAAGTTCATGCAGTTAGTATTCATGTTGAAGCATCTCAGACATTTCAGCCTATACCAAGTAAGTCAGATTTCTTCCTTTTTTATGCCTGATGTATGGTGTATGTTTTTGGGTCTGTTAGACATTTAGTCTCCAACTTATTAATGCTTTGATGATCCTCAAACTTGATGGGCACATTCCTCATGGGCAGTAAAAGCCTTTTATTTATTTCAAGGTCATTGGTTCAGAGGTCAAGGTCATTTATTTAGTTTGTTCGTTTTAACTTTCCAGCTTTGATGGTGGAGGAAGATCTCAGGTCCCCCTCTGTGCATTATTTCATCACGAGCCGGCACCTGGGTAGAACCACCAGCCTTCCGAAGCCAGCTGGATGGCTTCCTCACAGTAAGAATTCAACACCCCGGTAAAGGTCAAGGTCAACATATCTTGAAAATACCTTGACCTACGATCCTGAAACTTGGCAGTCAAAGTGCCCATGGGCAATGGACAGTCATTACTGATTTTGAGGTCAAAGGTCAAGGTTACAATGACCTTTAAAATAAAAAACACTTTCAACATGTACCTCTCTTGATACCCAGTTTTCTTGATTCAATGGTCATGGTCACTATCATGCTAAGAGTGCCTCCATGGCAGAGTGGTTAAGGTCGCTAACTTTTGCACTGGACCATCACCAGTAAGGGTTCAAGCCTCACATGGGGTGTTGAGTTCTTCATGTGAGGAAGCCATTCAACTGGTTTACAGAAGGTCGGTGGTTCTACCCAGGTGTCCGCCTGTGTTGAGATAATGCACCGAGGGACACCTGGGGTTTTCCTCCACCATCAAAGCTGGAAAGTCTCCATATTACCTAAATTGTGTTGCTGCGACATTAAACCCAACAAACTATCATGCTAAATGGTCAGATAGACAATCATTCACTCCATATTTGCTAAATCTCTTGAAGAGTTTATTCAACACTATTAGCTTTGTAGCTGTCTCTTGGTGTATATTTGCTAAGTACAATAGTACTCTTTAATACTGTGTAATTTGAGTTGATTAGTTATTTGAGATAAAGTCTTATCAACATGTGCCTAGCAACAACAAAGTCACATGCTCAACAATGTGGCATTAGTGCCAAATATTACAAAAAGGTTGTACGTGTATGATATCGGATGCATGTAAATTTTGACAAATTTTGATCTTCCAGAGTTCTATAGTTTACGCTTTGTTTTCACATTTATACACCATTACACATTATATTCACTCATATTAAACGTTTTTTAGATTGTCTGCTATACATGAAGACTTACAACAAATTTTGCTGCATATTGTGTTTAATTTTACAATATCCAGTGGATACCTGTAGCTCTGTAAATATACTACAATGTATCTTAAATGATAAATATTTTTTGTTGCAATATTTCATATATTTTTCTCTATATTTCAGATAGACACATAGCCTGTTTGACAGATTCTGGTAAGACTGTCCTTTTTTATGAACAATTAGACTCTCCATCTATCTGTCTTATAAACATTTTTTCTATCTCTCCACCTGTTTGTCTTGGTAGTAATATCAAACTCAATAATGTTGATCATGGGGCCTCCGTGGCTGAATGGTTAAGGTCACCGACTTCAAATCTTTTGCCCCTCGTCGATGTGGGTTCGAGCCTCATTCGGGGCGTTGAATTTTTTATGTGAGGAAGCCATCCAGCTGGCTTACGGAAGGTCGGTGGTCCTACCCAGGTGCCCGCTTGTGATGAAATAATGCACGGAGGGGCACCTGGGGTCTTCCTCCACCATCAAAGCAGGAAAGTCGCCATATGACTTATAATTGTGTAGGTGCAATGTTAAACCCAACAAAAACAAAAAACATTAATGTTGATCAGGGTATTATTGGGACAAAATGTCATTATTTCAAAAGATTTACACTAAAATGTTCTTAGAAATACACTTCCATCTGAAACTCTCATGTAAAGTTGCCATGTTTAATAAATATACCTGTTGGTATTGCATCATTTGACTGTTAACAAGGTAATCCAGATGGTGATGTAATCAGTCATATTGGGATATTATGAGAGGATACAAATGCACTGAGTCTGATATCACATTTAATTCACACCTTCTCAACTAGTACTATTTTTGTTGGAAAGGTATTTTCAGACATCACATGAAAAATAAAAATTAGAAATTAATTACCTGGTAATAAGAGACATATCAAACAGTTTGTCCCATAACCCTTGTAAAAACATTTTGTCAGTATACACAAATGTATTTGTCTAGAATATATATTAATTCCTTATATTTATATACCTTAAATACCAAAAATGGAATCTTTAGTCTCCATCCAAGTTATTTGGGACTAGAATTGTAGAAAGACAGTATGGTTATCGAGTACTTAGTAATATGAAGGCCCTTCCCTCAGATAATACCCAGTGTTGTGTCATTTTCAAGTTTACTCATTGCATGATGAATTAATTTAATGTGTGACTCTCTTGTTGCTGCTTTTGTTTTACTTTCTTAACCCTTAGCCTGCTAAATTTCTAAAATGGACTGGTCCATCATTCAGTTTGGGCAATACCATTTATTATTTGAAGGGGTGTTTGCTGCAAATTTACTAACTGAATAGCGAACAGTTCAGACCATGATCAGACTGCACGGATGTGCAGGCTGATCTTGGTCTGCACTGGTCGCAAAGGCATAATCATCTGCCGCTAGCAGGCTAAGGGTTAAACACACGGTTGATACTTTTTACAATTCAAACATTGTAACTGCCATAAAAGAGATGTTTATTGGCTCATTTGATAATACCCCAATATCCAATGATATTCCAATTGATGTTATTTATTCAAAATTCTATGCCACAGTGATAACCACATCAGTATGGGCTCATCTCTCTTACTAAAAGTCATATTTTTCTGTCTAGTAAAATACGATGTCCCTGTTGTTATATATTCACATATGGTAGATTTGGAGGTAGCACGAGTTATACATTGTATATATTTACAGGATACCAAGATGTTGTGTTGAAAGTTGTTCCAAAGTTGCCATTACCACTATCTCTCAGCTGCAGGTAAGGCATATGTAATTTTCTGAGTTAGCTCAGTGGGGATAGTAAAAAATGTTCACAGTCAAGTCAATTGTCAGCTGGGTTAGCTCAGATAATATCAGTCGACTGAATTAAGAATCCAGAGTTCAGTTACCGGTATATACGGTAATCAATCTCTTGATTGTTGTGCATCTTTAATATTTTTACTATTAAAACTCTAGAGATCATAATTTTGTTACAGTCTTAATGAAACATGGTCAGTATGTTTGCCTCGAGAAAATCTTAGACTGGCTTGATACTGGGTCATATGGGGTTGGAAACAAGGTCAATAGGTCAAATAATAGAAAAAACTTTGTAACTATTTTCCACCTGATCTTCATGAAATTAGTTAGAATGTAATAATTATGTCTTAATAAATTCTTGATCTAAAACTAGAGCACTAGGTCATACCTAAGGAAAACCTTGATAACTTCTCAGAGTCTAAATTTGATACCTTATTCATCATTAAACATTGTCAGAATGTTTGTAGTTCAGGTTTTAGATTGGATCCTGTTGGGTCAAAAACTGTGTCGCAAGGTATTTACCGGATCTTTATTCTGGTTTGAATGCTTATCTTGTTGAAATCCAAGTGAAGTTAAAAACTTGGTCATTTTGGGGTAAAAAAAACTAGGTTACTAGGTCAAATATTAGAAAACATATTCCAGAGGTATATTGTCCACTTCTTATGATTGATCCCAGCGTCAAAGATCTGAGAGGCATGTTTATGGTGTTTGAACTGTACGTCCATTCCTCACACTTCCTTGTGTACACAGCTTTGATTACTGTTACTGTCAAATTTAAATGAAACTTGTTATACCTCAACATGCAGTGGAAATGTCCTTATTATGAGGATTTTTATGTCTGACATTTATCATTATGAAGTCAGCATGTGGTTATTTTCTGGACTTTCATGTTAAATTATATCCTCGAGGCACCAGTTACAGTGACCCTTAAAGAATACCACTGGCAGAATTAGATTAATTCTTGGAGAAGAACTAGTCGCATTTATGGATTACTATAGTGTAGTCGTTCCACAATTCAGATGATGTAAAATAGAGTGGAAAATCTTTCAGCAAAAATATTTGGTACTGTTTATCACAACCAACTCTGATCTGCCTTACAGATTTTCTGTGGAACCGGTTTCAGTGACTCCTACCTTAGTTTTAAACTAGTCAAGGTAGCCAGTAATTGGCCTTTTGTCAATGTTAACTTTCACAAACTGAACAACAAACCAAGTAAAAACTATGTTAGGGATTGTTCGTAATAAAGTACAGACAAAATGGTTAAACTGGTTATGCAGCATAAAAATTCTATAAATTATAAGGGGGTGGGGTTCCAAGGCTGGTCATTATATGCTCATTTGTTGGTAATATTCAAACATACAGTGTTGTATTATTCAACAAGATGCTGTTTATCTCATTTGATAAAATATGGAAACAATGGCCACCTCGTGTCAACAGTATCAGAAGCGAAAGTTAGTTGTCATTTTTCAGATTGGCTATAACTTCTGGTTAAAAGATATAATTAAGCCAATCATGGATTTCAAAGCTGTACATTTCCTAAAAGTAATTGTTGGACTGTTCTATCTGCATAAAAATCAGACAGAAAACAAGATGACATTTGCATCAAAACAGAAAATAAATCAAAATGTTCCTTATAACCAAAGAGCTAGATCAGAATTTCAGAGCATAAAAAAATTAATTAAAAAAAGTCTCATAATTTGGGTTACCATAGAAATAACAATGCCACCAATCTGTCGTTGTCAGTACAAGATTTTCTTTGAACATATTGAAAGCTGAAATGTTACTGTTAACAATCCTGCTAGAATTAGTTGCCTAAAATATTGCGCTGGCAGCAGATTTTCAGGTCACTGAAACAGGTCAGTCGATCACTGAAACAGGTCCTCCTGCGATATTTTGAGATATCGCTCCTTTTTTCGACTTACCTCAATAGCAATATTACAGCTACCCTGTACCTTGTGTACTCGACTCCTTTTACAGTATCCATCCAATTAAACTGAACTTGGTGTCCACCATCAACATGAAGTAGATATTCACATTGTTGCGAATTTCATGTCAGATTTTTTTTTGCAGTTGGCCCCGTGGTTGACTTTATTGTATCAAGCATGTTCAAGAGGTATGTGTCATCTAATGTTGACATCATTCTTGTTATACCTAATCTATATGAAACCTGGTGGGAATGTTTGCCGTAGTGAAATCCTTGTCAGATTGGAGACTTGATCATCCAGGGGTAAAAATAAAGTTGGGTGTGAAATACACGATCGTTCAGACCCTCGTGCTTTACAAAAACTTCTTGGTTTATACAGATTCTGCTGTGATAATGCCAGAGCTTTGTTTGACCCTTGTTCTGTTTTCAGTGTGGAATTTTCCAGTGATAGCAAACAGACTTACAGCACAGTTATAGATCCATTATATGTAGAATTTTCCCATCTTTTAATGAAGTTGCCATGGGAACCAAGTGACTTTAAAAATATTAAGTTTTCAACTTTATGGGACTGGGTGCTGAACAGAAAAATTGAAGACAGGTAAGTATTTTGTCCTAGCATGTATTTCTTTGAACTTGTCTCTAAAGTCATATTTTATATGGGTTTGTTTTTTATACTAAGGTGTATAGTACCATAGCAACAGGTAAGCTTCCAGAGTTAATTTGGTAATAGCCCATCATTTTAGTTTGAATTGCACATGTGGGTATACATGTACAGCATTGTTATGTTTGCATTGATGTTATTTCCTGGCAATAGGCTTTGTTAATACAACCTAAAACTAAAAGATGCTTTTGTATTAAAGCGCATGTCTCCCCCAATGCATAGTCGTATAGGCAGGAAGTCAGTAGGGGATAGGAGCGAAAGTCAAAGAGACACTGATGGTTGGCTGCAATAGGGATAATCTACTTGGCATGTCTAATCATCCCACTAAGTTTCAGTATTCTGGGCCTAGTGGTTCTCAAGTTATTATTGGAAATGGTTTCCAGTGTTCAGGCCCCTGTGACCTTTGATCGAGTGACCCCAAAATCAGTAGGGGTCATCTACTCGGCATGTCCAATTGTCCTATTAAGTTTCAACATTCTGGGTCAAGTGGTTCTCAAGTTATGAATTGGAAATGGCTTTCCATGTTCAGGCCTCTGTGACCTTGACCTTTAACAGAGTGACCCCAAAATCAATAGGGGTCATCTACTCTGCATAACCAATCATCCTATGAAGTTTCAACATTCTGGATCAAGTGGTTCTCAAATTATTGACCGGAAATGGATTTCCATGTTCAGGCCCCTGTGACCTTCACCTTCAACAGTGACCCCAAAATCAATAGGGGTCATCTACTCTGCATAAGCAATCATCCTATGAAGTTTCAACATCCTGGGTCAAGTGGTTCTCAAGTTATTGATCGGAAATGGTTTTCCATGTTCAGGCCCCTGTGACCATGACCTTTGATGTAGTGATCCCAAAAACAATAGGGGTTGTCTACTCTGCATGTCCAATCATCCTATGAAGTTTCAACATTCTGGGTCAAGTGGTTCTTAAGTTATTGATCGGAAATGGTTTTCCATGTTCAGGCCCCTGTGACCTTGACCTTTGATGAAGTGACCCTAAAAACAATAGGGATCGTCTACTTCATAGTCCTGGTTCTAGGTAAAATGGTTCTCAAGTTATTGATTGGAAATGAAGTGTGATGAATGGACGGACAGGGCAAAAACAATGTCTCCCCAAGTGGGGTGGGGAGGGGGGAGACATAATAAAATAATAAATACGATAAAAAGAAGTTAGTGAAAAAAGGGAAAATTTAGTAAGAGTTTTGTACTTCTTATTCCGAGTTACTATCGGAATTTTCATTCAAGTTTTTTAATTCTTTTTGCCATTTATAGCTCGTGTTGTTTGTATACAAGTAAATGACACTAAGTCTTGTAGATAATTTTCTGCTGAAGTTTGTAATAAAGTTTTACAGATGATTATTGTTTTATTTTGTTAATTTCAGAGTGGGTGTAGAATCTGTGAAATTATTTTCCATTTCTGTAGAGAAGTTTAAACAGGTACATGACAAGCACCTGTCACAGTTTTTATTTGAAGAACAGAAAGGTGAGTTTGCTTATGTTGATCCATTTCCATCTTCTACCTTACAGATTTTTAGTCCACTCCACTTCCTTGAAAACTTGATATAGACTACTTGATGTAATAGTTACTACATGAGGCTCAAACCTCTAACCAGTTACCTTCTAGAAATACTTTCTCTCCATAAATATTTTTTACTGCATATAGTTACAGTCATATGGTTGGGATATTTTTTCAGCAGGTCTTTTCTCATATATTCTTCTTACCTCGCCTGCTTAGCTCAGTAAGGAGAGCGCAGATCTATGGGGACTTGTGTTTGATCCCCGGGGGCAGTGTATGTTCTCAGTGACAATTTGATAAAAGACATTGTCTGAAATCATTTGTCCTCCACCCCTGGTTCATGTGAGGAAGTTGGCAGTTACTTGTGGAGAAGAGGTGTGTACTGGTACAGAATCCAGGAACACTGGTTAGGTTAACTGCCTGCCATTAAGTAACTGAAATACTGTTGAAAAATGGTGTTAAACCAAAAAACAAGCAAACACATATATACTTAATAGAAGTATAAATACATAACTGAAATTGTCGAATTTTGTTGACTTGCTGCAAAACTTGATGCAAGCACTAAACATCTTTTTACTTGTAAACAGAAAACCTCAGGGTGAATAAATACTTTCTGTTTATGATGTGAAGTAGGAATGTTAGATTAAGTTAACACTACAAGTATTAGCAGCAACGCCATTTTTATTCAGAAATACCTTGTACTGCTTTAAAGGCAAAATGGTCATGAATGATTAAAGTTTTTTAAATGGTTTTTGATGCTATATTGGAATGTACTTTTTAAGTTTAATAAAGTTAAAGCAAGGCATTATTTTGTTTTCAGATTTGAGCGAATGGTGCTACACAATATTTCTACCACCTTGCTACCACATTTTGCTGAAATGTCGAAGTACGGCATCAGATAGCATTGTTGTATCCATAGCAACAGATTTATGGACAATTCTTTCTCATATAGACACTTATCTTGATGATATCATTAAATAAATATGTGAACGCCAAGAAGATTAAATAAATATGTGTAAACACTAACAGACAACTAAACTAATATTTTTTAAACAGTTGAGATGTCCGTCAGTCAGAAAGCATAGTATGCCTTGCATAGAACACATTTGATTGTAACCTTGGTTGAAAAGAAGTTTGTGATTTTAACATATGAGCCGTGCCATGGGAAAACCAACATAGTGGCTTTGCGACCAGCATGGATCCAGACCAGCCTGCGCATCCGCGCAGTCTGGTCAGGAACCATGCTGTTCGCTTTCAAAGCCTATTGTAATTAGAGAAACCGTCAGCGGACAGCATGGATCCTGACCAGACTGCCCGGATGCGCAGGCTGGTCTGGATCCATGCTGGTTGCAAAGCCACTATGTTGGTTTTCCCATGGCACGGCTCATATATTTTCAAGTTAGCACAAGAGTGGGAGCATCTTAAAAAGAAGATATATGAAACTTATGCAACAGTCTTTATTGTGCTTGTTGATCATACATAAAAAAAGAAAAACATCACAAAATCATTTTATCATTCTAATTATTAATCCATTTCTGAATAAATAATAATTCGAAATTTCAAAATAAGGAATGAATGATCATGGATTGATTGTTAGAACTTGAAACTTGGTTGGAGAAGGAATAAGATTTGACTGTCTATAATCAAATCATCTTCAGAATATTTGCATGGGAGATCAGACTTATGACATCTGCAATGAAAACCTGACACTGTTTTGACAAGCTGGCAGAAATGAGATTAATGACCTCTGTATAAGAAACCTTACACTGTTATGTTGAGGTAGCAGAGACAACCGCAGTTATTATCAATATCTAAAAAAAACACGTGTCAATGGCCAAAGCATAAAATTCTTAAAGAGGCAATCACTATGACAACAACAGCTGTCCACTGAGACAGCTCGCTCGAGTACTTCAATGCTCGGTAGTGAAATAGGGCACACCTGAGGAAACTGGAGCTGTCACTAGAGTGATTAATAACTCTGATATGGATGATAAAGTTTGAAATAAAGTCCAAGTCAAATGAGCTGTGCCATGAGAAAACCAACATGCATTTGTGCACAGTCTGGTCAGGATCAATGCTGTGTGCTTTCAAAGCCTATTGCAATTAGAGAAACTGTTAGCGAACAGCATGGATCCTGACCAGACTGCGCGGATGCGCAGGCTGGTCTGGATCCATGCTGATCGCAAAGCCACTATGTTGGTTTTCTCATGGCGCGGCTCAAATATATTAAGTAATAACAGAGATAGTAGGTGATGATGAGGAACAACTATTTTAGGTTTGAATCAAATTCATTCAGTAGTAAAGGAGACAAAGTGAAAGTGAATCAAAACTTTAACCTGAAATCCTATGTGAAAATGGGGCACAATTCATGAAATATTTGTGCCAGAGTATACTGATGAAGATGTGGAATAATTATTATAAGTCTGAATCAATAACAAAAACATGGTGAAAATGCATCAAAATGAATAAAAAATTCTAAGTAAAAATGGGACATAATTCATGAAATATTGGTGCAGGAGTTATGGCCCTCAAGTAATATGTAGCTGGATATGATGAGGAACAACTATTTTAAGTTTTGAATCAAATCCACTGCGTTAAATAACGGTCAGATAGAGTAACATTGCATCAAAATTTTAACCCTGAATTCTAAGTGAAAAGGGGTCATATATCAGGAAAATATTAGAGTTATGGCCCTCGTGCCATATGATGTTGGTGATGATGTTGAATAATTTGTTTAAGTTAGAAGCAAATCCATCAAGTAATTACAAAAAGAATGAGAAAATGTATTAAAACTTTATCTAAATTTCCTTGTGTTGAAAACTAATAGAACACAGGAACATGGAAAATTAATTGCACATAGAATATTTAAGTATTTTTATGCCCCCAAAGGTGGCCTAAAAAATCGCACTCTCTGTCCGTGCATGCGTGAGTCCGGGCGTGCGTGCGTCTGTGTAAATTCTTGTCCAGGCTGTAACTCTGCAATCCATAAAGGGATTTTGAAATAACTGCATAAATGTTCACCATAATGAGACGACGTGTCATGCACAAGATCCAGACCCCTAGCTCCAAGGTCAAGGACACACTTAGAGGTCAAAGGTTAATAGGGTCTGTTTCGTGTCCAGCCCATAACTCTGCCATCCATGAAGGGATTTTAAACTTGGCATAAGTGTTTACCATTATAAGATTAACTGTCATGGGCAAGACCCAGACCCCTAGCTCCAAGGTCAAGGTCAGACTTAGAAGTTAAATGTTAACAGGGTCTGTTTTGTGTCTGGTCTATAACTCTGCCGGTGATGAAGGGATTTTAAAATTACTTGGCGTAAATGTTCCCTATATTGAGATGATGTGTCAGGCGCAAGACAAGACCCCTAGCTCCAAGGTCAAGGTCACACTAAGAAGTCAAAGGTGTTTCTTGTCTGGTCCATAACTGCCATTTATCAAGGGATTTGAAAATAATTTGAGACAAATGTTAACCATACTGAGGTGTGTCACGCTTATGATCCGGGTCAAGGTCAAGGTCATGAAATGATGTGTGATTTTTTTTGCGCAGACAACCATAGCATTCTTGGGTATGCTTTGGGGGTATTTGTCACCAATAGTGACAGCTCATGTTCATATTTCAAATTGAATTTCATTTTTCCTACATGTACTAACTTAAAATTTCAAAGGGCCAAAAAAAATCAATTTTAAAATTCTTAGATATTTGATGAAAAATTTTAATTTATGGCAAAACAGTAAGTTAGTTAAAGGTGCTCTTCTCTATATCGCACAGTTTGGCAGCCTTGAAAATTAAACCTTTTTCTATGTGTTACAACACCTGTAGCATAAAATTTCAAAGGACCTTAGTAAGTCAATTTTAATCTTAGAAGTGCCCGAGCTTCAGTAATTAACAGATATACAATCATGGCATTTTCTCCCACTAGCAAATATATCAAATTTTGTTCAAAAACAGAAACCTAGAGAAAAAAAAACATGTTTCTATGTTTCCACTGTGAAAATGAAATCTATTTTCCTGCCCATAAAGCTTTGAAGACATCTCTATGAAATTTTTTCACGATTACATACCCTACAAGTACTCAAGATATTCTGAAACTGATATTTACATGTAACTTGAGCTCATATAATAGGATATTTACGTCAGAATGATATTTTTTCACTGTTTGCTTTAATTACAAGGATAGCAACTGTTAAATATCAGATTATAACTCGTCACGATAAACACGACCTGGAAGGCTAATATGTGTGTTTTCAGGTTTAACGTCTCTTTCAACAATTTTTCAGTCGTATAAACGACGGTGTCTTCTTGTAGCAGTGAGCACAATGCCTAACTTTATAGTGCTGCCTCACTGGAATATCACACCGTAGACGCGCGACATGATACTCCACCCAGTCACATTATACTGACACCGGGCTGACCAGTCCTAGCACTACCCTCTTAATGCTGAGCACCAAGCGAGGTCGTTACTAGTACCATTTTTCATGTCTTTGGTATGACGCGGCCAGGGATCAAAGCCATGACCTCCCGCACTTGAAGGAAGGCTAATATGAGACTAATGTTAGACTGTGATAATTTGAGCCGTGCCATGAGAAAACCTACATAGTACATTTGCGACCAGCATGGATCCAGACCAGCCTGCACATCTGCCCAGTCTGTTCAGGATCCATGCTGTTCACTAACAGTTTCTCCAATTGCAATAGGCTTTGAAAGCAAACAGCATGAATCCTGACCAGACTGTGCGGACACGCAGGCTGGTCTGGATCCATGCTGATCGCAAACCTACTAAGTTGGTTTTCTCATGGTGCAGCTCATTTATTCTTCAGTATCATAACATAATGGCAGTTTTACATTTTAGAAAATGAGTTTGTTTTTCCAACAAATGTAAGCGGATGTTTCACACAATATTCTTGTCCATCTATAAAGGCACTTCCATACTTTGTGAATGTGACACTCGGTGTGGAGACTGTAAGACAAGCTCCTCGTGACGGTTCCAGTCCTATCCTTGTTTCAACCAGTTCCCTTACTATCTCCGAGATACCGAGGCAAGCTGACAGACCAGTTGATCTTATTCCACCAACTGTTATCCAGTTCCTGCATAAAACATGTCAGCACATTCAGTGTCAGATAAAACGTAAGTTTAACATCTGATCTGCTAAGAGAAATGGCAATTAAATGTTACTTTTTGCAGAAAAGAAATATGCAGAAGTGACAGACTAACTTGTCCAGTTATCATTATAGCCTTATCAAACAAGTTTTCCTGTGTTTGAATCGCATAAAATCCTGCAAACTCGAGCATTTATTTTTCCCTTTGCGACCTCAAGCTCTCGTTTGTTTACTGAACAGGGTTTGGTGCTCAGACTGGTGAGATCAGTGATGCCAAATTTCGCTGTGTAACAATCGACATGTTCATAACAACAGAATGTAGATCAGTATATGTATAAGTATGTTACAATTAAAAATGTTACGATTAAAACAATCAAGGCCTTGTCTTAACATTAGCCAACATAAACAATTCATTGATAATTTATTTCTTCAAATATACCAACTAGGACAATTTATCTTGCAGAAGAGTTGTTTGTCCTAAATGTATTTATGCGGTCTTATTTGGATCTAATGTTGGATAGTCTTGTCTTTTATGTAACATCATGTATTTCTTTCATCTTTAGAAAGACGTGTTCTTGTGTATTACTAATCGACATAATTATGCTTACTGGTACTGATGATAAACCCGAACAGATGATAAAGTCGACCACCTTGGAAATATTCGATTGCAACCGGTTATTTATAAAATTGAACACATCATCTAATAGTTTCCACTTACAACACCAACTGGTGTAAACAAAAACAAAATTGGTAAATATTCTGTATAAATAAATAACTTGCATAAATTTGTATAAAAAATATTTATCCAAAATTACTGGGGAAGAGGGTGTTTTTTGCGCATGCTCACTATCGAAACATGAAGGCCTGACATTTGGTAACTTTTCATTACTTAATCAGGAATGACTGTTGCAGCTTTTTGGGGAAAGTTTCAATATAATAATACCAAGAAAATTTTGTAAATGACAAAGTGTTCGAATTTATCATCAGTCAACGTTCATACAGTCCCCTTTTTACATACCTCTTTCAGGGCCTCACTTCATGTGAGTTTGGTTACTAAATATAACTTTGAATTATGTAAAGTTTTCATCAAAGGTTAAGCTTTATTTTGATACCGACCGTTGATTACAATTTGCAGAAACAAAAAAGTTACAGGTAAAAAACCTCATTTTCTGTTCGGGTTTATCATCAGTACCAGTAGTTTATAGCTCTTACAGAAAATACTTCATAAATATCTAAAATGGACACAACTTTCTTAAATATTATCTTAGAAAACTAGTTTAATTGGTGGAAACAAATAATAGAATTTGTGAAAAATAGTGTTTGCGATATCCAATCAGTTAACATCTTTTTTTGCCATTTGGGAACCTGAAAGTGTTCTACATAACAAAGGTTTTGCTATAACCTAGTTTGGTATATCGATTAAATTTTATATAGAACAAAAATCAGGGATTATCTCCAAGATTTCGTTGTAACTGAGTTTGCATTGTTTTTGAGTTAGACTGTACTGTACTGAAATGTTAACTAAACTTTCTTATTATTGTGATAATTCATAAATACCTTTCGTGATCAGCATTGATGATATAGTCCTTAAACTGTGTAGCAGGTCTCACACCCGTGTAGTGACCCACCACATTGTGCTTGTTGAGCAAAGGCACAGTATCCCTAGCAACAGAATGAAGCCGCCTGCAGATATCACCATCTATAGTTGCTCTTTGTCTGCTGTCAACATTCTCGGCTGTTGGGCCAACAACTACATTATCATACACTGAAAATACATTTTACATAAGGGAGAAAGTGGTGTAGTCGTTAGCAGCCAACTGTAGTACTAATCGGGATTCAATGCCTATGGGCTTGGTGATTAAGACCTTTTTATTGTTCCATCCATTTAAGATGAGAACTTTCAGCAACAACTTGTGTTAAATAAGAGACCTTTTACAATTACAGGTTTTTAATAATTTTTTATGACATGCTGTTGGTACATAATTGAAATATTCCCTACTTTAATGTGCTAAAACATATTTCTATATATGGCTGCAACCTTCCAAAACTACCAGATAAGGTTTTTACTGTGAAATCATTTATATTTGTAGTAGACAAATTTGTGTGGATTTTGCATGAAACCCTAATACCGGTAAACATATAAAATTTACATCTTTTTAAAACTTGAAATTTGTGAATTCATAGTCTCATAAAATTGCCATTTCCATAAACCCTTACCCTGCTAAATTACGAAAATGGACAGTTCCATCATTCAATTTGGGCAGTACCACTTATTATTTGAAGGGGTGTTCACTGAAAATTTACTGACTGAATAGTGAACAGTGCAGACCATGATCAGACTGCATGGATGTGCAGGCTGATCTTGGTCTGCACTGGTCGCAAAAGCAGAATCACTTGCCGCCAGCAGGCTAAAGGTTAATTATGTCTCCCCCAGGAGACATATTGTTTTTGCCCTGTCCGTCCGTCCGTACGTCACACTTCATTTCCGAGCAATAACTGAAGAACCATTTGACCTAGAACCTTCAAACTTTATAGGGTTGTAGGGCTGCTGGAGTAGACGACCCCTATTGTTTTTGGGGTCACTCTGTCAAAGGTCAAGGTCACAGGGGCCTGAACATTGAAAACCATTTCCGATCAGTAACTAGAGAACCACTTGACCCAGAATATTGAAACTTCATAGGATGATTGGTCATGAAGAGTAGATGACCCCTATTGATTTTGGGGTCACTCCATCAAAGGTCAAGGTCACAGGGGCCTGAACATTGAAAACCATTTCCGATCAGTAACTAGAGAACCACTTGACCGAGAATGTTGAAACTTCATAGGATTATATGTCATGAAGAGTAGATGACCCCTATTGATTTTGGGGTCACTCCGTCAAAGGTCAAGGTTACAGGGGCCTGAACATTGAACACCATTTCCGATCAATAACTAGAGAACCACTTGACCCAGAATGTTGAAACTTCATAGGATGATTGGTCATGAAGAGTAGATGACCCCTTATGATTTTGGGGTTACTCCATCCAAGGTCAAGGTCACAGGGGCCTGAACATGGAAAACCATTTCCGGTCAGTAACTTGAGAACCACTTGACCGAGAATATTGAAACTTAATAGGGTTGGTCACGCAGAGTAGATAACCCCTAACGATTTTGGGGTCACTCTGTGAAAGGTCAAGGCCACAGGGGCCTGAACATTGAAAACCATTTCCGGTCAGTAACTTGAAAACCACTTGACCCAGAATGATGAAACTTCATAGGATGATTGGTCATACAGAGTAGATGACCCCTAACGATTTTGGGGTCACTCTATTAAAGGTCAAGGCCACAGGGGCCTGAACATGGAAAACCATTTGAATCAGTAACTTGAGAACTTCTCAACCCAGAATGTTGAAACTTCATAGGATGATTGTTCATACAGAGTAAATGACCCCTATTGTTTTTGGGGTCACTCCATTAAAGGTCAAGGTCACAGGGGCCTTAACATTGATAACCAGTTCCGATCAATAACTTGAGAACCACTTGACCCAGAATGTTGAAACTTCATAGGATGATTGAACATGCAGAGTAGACGACCCCTATTGATTTTGGAGTCAGTCAATTAAAGGTCAAGGTCACAGTGGTCTGTTCATGTAAAATCATTTTTTGGAAATAACTTGAGAACCACTTGACCTACAATGTTGAAACTTAATAGGATGATTGGACATTCAGAGTAGATGACCCCTATTTATTTTGAGGTCACTTGATCAAAGGTCAAGGTCACAGGAGCCTGAACAGTGACTTGAGAACCACTAGGCCCAGAGTGTTGAAATTTAGCGGGATGACTGGACATGCCAAGTAGATGATCCCTATTGCAGCCAACCATCAGTGTCTCTTTGACTTTCGCTCCTGACCCCTATTGACTTCTTGCCTATAGGACTTTGCATTTGGGGAGACATGTGCTTTTTTACAAAAGCATTTTCTAGTTTAAATTGTCATACCTATGAAATTAAATGATTTCACAGTATGAACATTTTATATATTATGATACCCAAACAGCCTCTCCGTTAGATTAAGTGCTGTTATATTTTCTAGTCCTTTGGGATCATCGAGTCCATTCAGTATCTGTGTAACAGAATTCCGCTTAAGCCAGTGCTATGGAGCATGAGGGGTGATACACTTTTCATTACGTTTAACGAACAGAATCAAACAGTCTGCTTTTAATTTTGTTTGGTTGCCATTCAATGCTTCCAAAGGATTCTATTATCCATACATTTCGTATCAGTTTTGATTTCTTCCAAACAAATGACTGACAAACTTCTACAAATGAAAACAAGGTAAAGAGAAAATCTCTTAATAAATTTGACAAAAAATAGTTATTTCAATGGCTATAATTCAGATCTAGGCAGCAAAGGTTTGTTAACCCTTACCCAGCTAAATTTGTATAATGATTTTGTCCATCTTTCAATTTGGACAGCACCATTAACTGTTAAAAGGGGTAATTACTAAAAATATACTGACTGAATGGCGAACAGTGCAGATCATGATCAGACTGCACAGATGTGCAGGCTGATCATGCATGATCTACACTGGTCACAAAGGAAGAATCAACCGTGTCAAGCATGATAAGGGCTGAAGTAGCTGGATATGGTGGAGTAGGAATAATCCGCCACTCTTTTCTTCCAAGAGTCTAAAGGACAAATGATAAAATTCTGACCTGATTTAAAGACAATAACTCCTTTTCCGATACTGGTTGGTACTGGTACAATACTTGAATTTATCAGGGGGCGTGCTGACTGACTGTATATTGTATACTGACCTTTCCTTGGCCTTATACTGAAATAACATTAACACCAAAAGTTGTTGAATATGTCTCAAAAATAAGATAATAATATCACTTTCATTCATACACTGTGAACAACATATTCTATGACACTCCTTTGTTCCTGTGACAAGTTGAATAGGTCAACAACATGAGAAAACAACAAATGGTAAAAACACCTGATATAGTATCAACACTGATATTTAAATTAATTGTTTACTACAGTACTTGTATTGTTTGAGGAAAAACTTTATACTTTAACTAAGATGACACCACCAGTATCTGTATCACCGTATTATAATCCACAAAGATTTGTACCTGACACAAGCCATTCAACTACATCACCATATTATAATCAAAGTTTTGTACCCAAGGCTAGCTAATCAATTATATCACCATATTATAATCCAAATATTTGTATGTGACACCAACCAATCAACTATATCCAGCCAATCAACTATATCACCATATTATAGTCCAAAGATTTGTACCGGAGGCCAGCCAATCAACTATATCACCATATTATAATCCAAAGATTTGTACCGGAGGCCAGCCAATCAACTATATCACCATATTATAATCCAAAGATTTGTACCGGAGGCCAGCCAATCAACTATATCACCATATTATAATCCAAAGATTTGTACCGGAGGTCAGCCAATCAACTATATCACCATATTATAATCCAAAGATTTGTACCGGAGGCCAGCCAATCAACTATATCACCATATTATAATCCAAAGATTTGTACCAGAGGCCAGCCAATCAACTATATCACCATAATTTTTATCTGAAGATTTGTACCCGAGGTTAGTCTATTAACTATATCACCATATAATCCAAAAATATGTACATGTACCTGAACTGAGATTTTCCAGCCAGCCGATCAATTATATCACCATATAATCCAGCACAGTTGACCACACACTTGGCACGATATCCTCCATGTGTGGAGAGTATTTCCCATACAGAGCCATTCCACTGACAGGACTCTACCCTCGCTTTTGTAATTATCTAAAACAATGATCAAACATGGCCTGTAAGGGATATCTTACTGCATCATTCACAACAACTTTTTCTAACATTCTTCTCAACTCAAAATTTCAAATGAGAATTTTTAACATTTGACCAAAGATCTGAAATGGTCCAAAGTAAATCTGGCTATAAAGTAAATACCAAAGCCCTTTTAAACGTATCTGTATGATCACAGTATCAACTTTTTAAAGACATATAAGACTCAACTTCATATCTGAAAATATAAACAATTTCTTCATAGTGTCTATGTAAACATAAAATTAGCATGTTTGTGTGTATAAACAGTACTATATGACATACACTTAACAAAGGTTATAATGCGAAACTTGATAAACTGTAAATATCTTTATGAAAAAATATATTGTTGTTGACAGGTCAAAATATTTTATAAAAACAAGCCTTAGAATCATAATAAGACTTTAATCATCACTGTTACTCTGCCAAACACAAGGATTATTAATTAATAATACTTTTTTGTGGTATTTTGGGTACATTTAAGACAAAAGACAAAAATGCTATATCTAGTATGTCTATCCCAAGCTGTGAAAAAAAAGCAGCTTAATAGAATGTGCAAAGGCAAACTGTTATCTCAAAATTATCTACCTTTTGTACTCTTTTTCAGGTTTTTAATATTACATTGAACTCCACTGAAGAGAATTTAATGCGTTGCATTCAAAGGAGATCTTTCGGTCAAATGACATTTCAAACAGGCCTTTGGGTGGGTATGAATCCCCATCAGTGATAGCTCAAGCTAAGATATTTAGGTATAAAGCATACCTGAGCGCCTTTCTTTCTAGCATCATGAGCCAGAAGAACAGGAAGTAGCCAGGGATCTGTGACTGCCTCACTAGGTATCCAGAGGGCACCGAGCCCCTTGTTGCTGAGATATGGCTCTCGCTGCTGGAGCTGGGAAACACTTAATTGACGTACATCATCAAAGCCTGCCGCAGAACATTTGGATACAATGTCTGGAAACCTTGCCAGCTGAAATGTTTTGATAAAATCTATGAAGATAGCTCCACTTTACCAATTTCCTTTGCATTACTGGGTGTCCTACACTTTGCTAATTAATATCTCTGAAATTAGATGATAACACTTTCACACAGTTTAACACTAGTTTTGAGTTTTTTACGATAAAACGCTTTTCACTTAGTTTAATACTAGTTTCAAGTTTTCTACCATGTCATATTCACCATGAATGGAAGATGTGGGTGAAGTTGTACTTCATATACATTTTAATTTTATTAAAGAACTGGATAATCCTGACCTCTGTACAAATTAATAAAACTGAACAAAAACTTTATTCCCAATAACTTTTACAGACAACTTCTCTTCTTAAAAACACTACATTTTACAACAGTTATCTCTCTTTCTCCAGCCAGTCGGCAGTGTAATATTTATACTTACTGGTTCTAGATGTATACCTGCTGTTCATTCCATGCTACCATAGTAGCACCAATTTTTCTGACTGGTACCCCAAGTTTTTCTGTCAGTTCAAATATTTTAGACTGACACCGCCTGATACAGTCCAGCTCAATACTTTTCTCTAATGCATCAAACCCAGTATGTAACATTCCACTGAAAATATATTGAAATTAATTGGTAAAAATCAACTGAAGTAGAAACACTTTTTAAGGTATCTGATCCACAAATAAGCATGTTCTACCAGTATATAAAAGTGCTATTAAAATACATTGTATATCATATATTGATGCCTGGTAACCTCATATAATTTTGGTATCACTTTAACGTGTATTGTCTACTGAAAAAAGAAAATATATATTACATGACAAAAATATGTTAGATCTATAGAATTTTTTTTTTTTACTTTATAGTAAACAGATATCCACTTACTACAGTGTAAGATTTATCATTTCACAGTCAAAAAAAAAAAATGACTGTAGTGATTTGTGCATATTGTTAATGGTTATTTTATTTGCAAATTCTTGTTCAGCAGACATACCTCTTTCATGATACCAAAAAAGCATGGGGTCACCAGGCATCGAAATGTTACCTACTTGTGGATTGGATACATTAACATTCGATATGTTTCAAATTGTTCCTTTTCATTCTTAATAAGCTTTTTATTAGTTATAAAAATACATGCACACATTTTAAATACCGGAAGTCACAAAATTTCAGCCTGATGCTGCATCACATGCACTTAGATGAACCTGGCTGAAAATAAAATCTTGAAATTTTCCATAAAGAAGAATATTCTTAGTTTACCTGTTACCAGCACTGGCTTCTGCTACAATTGTGTCATTTTTCTCCAGCAGAAGACACCTATAACCTCTACGACTGAGTTCGAACACCACAGAACAGCCACATACACCACCACCTATTATCACAACATCATAGTCTGTTTCCATGGCAACAATTGGCAAGCAGCTTCAAAAGCTGGAATAAAGGGAAAAATCATCCTCAAAATTTTGCCAAATATACTTATGAAATAATCAAGGTCTTAGTTGTCAGATTCAACACAGATCAGAGTTTAGTTCCTCAAGAATTGAACGGCAAGGGCCGTAGCCTGAGTGGTTAAATTGGTTAACTATTCAAGCATCTGAATAATGTTTTGTGTTAAATCAGACAATAAACCGCAAGAAGGCGTTGTTTATTTTCATTTTAACATTCCCTTTAACCTTTACCCTGCTAAATTTCTAAAATGGACTTGTCCATCATTCAATTTGAGCAGTACCATTTATTATTTGAAGGGATGCTCACTAAAATAAATTATTGACTGAATAGCAGGCTGATCTTGGTCTGCGCTGGTCTATAAAGGCAGAATCACTTGCCACCAGCAGGCTAAAGGTTAAAACACTATGATAGAAATTATGCTGGACTTCATAGAAGAAACCAGATGTCATGCAGCAGATGAAATACTGTTTTCCCTACAGCCATGTAGGGTGTTTTATATCTTGCATTAGCCTTACGCATTTGATTTAATTTGGATGACTTATTTTATGCTCTGATATTTTATAGTTGTCATCCCTCTGTCAGCAACAGTCAAAAGTTATCACGCTGTCCCGAAACGTCGTATTGTTTTGACTAGCATCAGAGATCCATAACAGCATATAAACATCTCTGAAGCTAGGCTACAATGTACTGGGCTATTCCAGAAAATATCCAGCCCGACACGCAGTTTTCTAGCAGAAAATTACCCCCTTTCCCTTTAGTTAGACTACCCCTTTTCCTAAAACATTTTACCCCCACCCCCCCCCACCCCAACCCACCACCCTCTCCTCCGCACCCCGGTTATCTCAAAAATTCCCCCTCCCCATCTGGTCCCTCCAAATAACCCCCATTCCCTCCCATTTTAATCTGTAACTTGCCCCCTCCCCTGGCTTAACTTAAGACTATATTATTAACCTTCTGCAGTTGTTACCAGCTGTCTAAACTTTATTGATTTGTATTTAATTCTATAACATTATTATATGAAACCTGTATTTATATCCCATCCCTTATTCCAGCACTCAATACTTTGCTAACTCTTATTTCCCTAGAACCATCCGTCACTGGAACTCCCTCCCCACATCAGTCAAAGCTAGCCCCAGCCTCAGTATCTTTACAGAGAGGCTGGCGGCGGTCACTATGTAATTCTTCCATTCTGTCCTATTTTAACTGTAGCATACAGTTCGGTCGACAATAGCGGATCTTCCCCAATAGCGGATCACTTTTGATAATTGTTTCTGTATTTTTTTTAAAAGTTTATCAAAGGTAATGAACCTTTGTGGTCATGAATATTAATGTTTTACAATTATGAATACAAACTGTTGATTTATTTTTGTTGCGTCTTCATAATCAAGGTCAATGAACCGCTTGACCAAGCATTTGCTCAACACAGAAACCAACCCTCACTTTGACAGTGAAAATTTGCAGATGACTCTCGGGTTTCTTTTCAACGAAAGAAGGTGACCTAATACCTAAATCAACTAAGAGGTAAACCATTCCAGACCAGTATTACTAAGTAATGACTTATAATTTGCTCTTACAAAGTTGTTGTAGCTATCAAAGCAAATTGTAGTGAAGTTGCCATTAGCGGTTAACTGGTGCAGAAGACTCGCCGGCTCCTGGTAAGAAAGTTGGTGGTGCTGTGTTGCCATGTAACTACATTTTCAAAAAAGTAGATATATTGATTATTAATTTGCCAAACTCGGTCAGTTGCTTAAAATATTCAAAGCAGGTGGTGTAATGGAACTGGAAAAAATGGAAAAGGTTACAGTATTGGTTAGACTAAAAATGGTTTCTTAAAGGTTATTTCCATTTTCTTGTTATTAAAAACAGTGATACATGATTTTTTTAAGTATGATTCTTCATATGTCTAGATTGTTTATTAAAGAATGAAAAACAGTTGATTTCTTTTATTTTTATGGTTATAAGATGACTCCCACTCTACATTGGCACATGATCCGGTATTGGTGAATATGATTCGCTATTGGAGAAAATACCGATCACTTACAAATCAACACTTCCACCCTGTAATGAAATCTTTTAAAATCTTTTTTTTATTTTGTTTTATAAACGGGATAATATTGCACATTTGAAGACCAGTTGATAAACAGGTTTTGTGAGATGAAATAAATTATCGCTAAAAAACTCGTAAGTGATCCGTTATTGGGTACCAAACTGTACTGTCCTTTTATCTTTTACTTTAAATACTGTAATATAAATTTCTTTAACAACTGTTTCTCTGACAGCGCCGACCAGTCATAATCGGAAATCGATTGTTGGTTGTACCGATGTAGATGTAGATGTAAAACTTCATTAAAATGTCTTTACTTTTTTACTTTGACATTCATCTCCTTCGCCCTACCTACTTGTAAATGGCGTTTCTGAATTAAAGGGAAGTAATCCAAATGTCACTTTCTGAACGTGAAGGGAAATAACTTTTCCAGTTGAACTGTAAAATGATTCCGTTAGATTGAGCAGGAAGGTCTAATACGCCCCGTATCAGTTGCTCCAGGTACGAGGAGCTGATGTTTAATAAATAAAATCAATTTATATAAATAACCACTGCCCCGAACTTATGAAGCACTAAAACTTCTCAAATAATACCATGAACGTTGACAGTTTGTAAAAGTAATAATTTTGATAAATAAATAAAACGCCATTGGTGTTTCAATAGTCCTTACACGAAATGATATAGACATACATCTGTTCTCATACATTAACTCGGCTAATCATACCACGGATGTATTGTTGAACATTCGTTATCAGAGGTTACCAACCAAATATTTTCAGTGCCATAGCAAGACCTCGGTAAGATACAACAAACAAACAACAACTGTCACTTTTAGAGAAATAATCCATAAATGCACCTGAGATAAAGTAGGCGAAATTGCACTACAGTTGTTTGCAAAAGTCATGCAATGATGCTGATCAGCTGATACATATTAGTTAAGGATAACAGTGTGTGAACAGTGTTTGGACACAGAGTTACATGGACAGTCAAATCATATCCATATCCCCTCTCGTTTCCATTTATGATTACTACTGATATTGTGTGTAGACAAGCCTATTTACTATGAATAAGTCTGGAATGAACGTCTGTTCTGTTCTGTTTGGTCCATTTGCACCCATTCAATTGTCACAAAGTCTTGCATCAAAGTACAAGTAAGTAAGAGGTCACACTACAATAAATAGTATTTCCTATATATTCTATATAAAACTGACATTTTTAAAGAGCTAATACTAACAGATATTTCTCTTTTCACATCTGCTTACTGTAAAATCACATAGAACTTGAATCATCTGCTGTTTGGAAGTACTATTGAGATTCAATTCACCAAATACAACCTCTTCTCCCATTATGTCTACCAAAAATGTCAAAAATACATCAAGCTTGAAATTTAAACAGAAAACAGCTTTAATTTAGACCTCTGTGTCCATGCCAAGTGAAAAATTAGTGTTCAAAAACCCGTCCGCCATTACGCTATCCTAGACCAGATGGCTCCTCGTGACTCGACAAGCTTCTCAAGTCATGGATACTGTTTTTTGCTGTTTGTTGTTGTTGTTTTTTTTCCAATCCACATCTCGTTTTCAATTATACTTTATGGAAATAATAAGATAACTAAAATTTACTTGACCCGATAGTTCCTGTCCTCCATCAAGAACAATAAAATCGTGATATTTATATATTTCATCTGAAAGATAAGACGTGGTCTCAGTATAAGTACAAGTACAAAATGGCGTTCGCTTGTTTCTTCTCTGCTTTATGTATCATACTATTGACATGTTGTGAAGTAAGTCGTTTTCTCCTTCTGAAGACTTGTATTTTCTCCATTAGCCGAGATTCTGGTGTAATGAGAACGCATATTAACACTTCTACCTGAATTGATATGAACCCTTACATTGATAATCATTGACCAAAGTCTCAGTAATAAGGAATTTTATCGTGATGCATCACGTGAGCAAATTAGCACAGAATCTCTTTCGTTGCAGCCCTCGCTGTGACATCAGATCAAGCCCGAGGAAACCGTTAAAATTAGTAACATTTTCTTTTGTATCGCTTTTTACATAGTTTTTGTAGTCCTTCCATTTTTAATTAAGGACCACCAACATTACTAGCATTTTACTTTGTTAGCATGCCTGTACCTTTAGCACACGATCACTATAAACATTTTCAAAGCAATTAAATCAATGATAGCGTTAAGGCGGACGTGTCATGGCATTTATTCAAATTCTTATTCCTTAGAAGAGACATGTTGGTTTGGAGCCATGGATTCAACCATTAATTGTATCGTTTTACTACGCCAAAAATGTTGAAAAAATGAGAAAACAGTTTGATTCCATGACGCACTTTATGATTTCAGGCAGGATTTTATGACTGTTTTACCAATGATGATTGCAAGGACGAACGACTATGCTGCTCAATAACCCCAGCACTTGGCAGGAGAAACATTCAAGGCCGACAAATCCCGCCAGACTGGGACGGGACCGTGCATTATTGTCTCCCTTGGAAAAACGAGAACGCGACATGGTGCAGCCTGCGACTGCAATATTCGACAGATGCTCCCAACTATCACGGACTTTGTCCGTGTGGACCCGGACTTGAGTGCACGCCGACAGACCTACTCGATGAGAGGCACTACCCCAGAGACAGATATGGCAAATGCACACCTGTTTCAAAGTAGAATTTCTACATTATACAGAATTTACACAAAACATTTAAATGTTTCGACAACAGATGGACATGGTGGTTGTCGAACTTTCTGTAATAAACAAAAAAAAAAGGACCAAAAATGCATTAATGTGTGTTTTAAAATATGTGTCCTTATAATAATACGCACGCAATTTTTCTTTACGGGCGAAAGTTTTCTTTATGTAAAAGTCTTAGTAAAGTATTGGCCTCGTTTGAAAACAACTGATTATTACATCTATTATGTTCGCCGAGTGCTTAATGCTTGAAAGAATTTTACTGCAGTTATTTTTTTAGAAAATGGAAGTTTAGGTACTCTGACTGGAGTCCAAATTTGTTAAAGATACTAAGTCTCGGGAATGATGTAATGACTTACATTTGCAAGATGGGCAAAGAACCCGCTGGTCAAGCAGAGTTTGAAAAATATATGAGCTTTTTATTAAGATTACAAGAAATGGATTTGTCTAAACTTTGCATTTCAGTGTAAATTTTGTCTAAAATCTCTTGATATGGTGTATGAACATAAGTTTTTTCCTTTGCAGATATTTAAGTTTTAATATCAAATATAGTAATAGTCGCCTCAAAATGTTCGAAAATAAACAATTCTGTTCGTAAAACGTTTATTAAAGGCTCAAGGGAAAGATAATTCATACTTGATCTGATCAGATTGGATTTAGTCTAGATTTCAATTTCAAAGAGAATTCGTCAAATGATATTACCTGAGGATTTAAAATTTTAGCACATTTTACAAAACATTAGCAAAGAAATTTATTACTAGTATCACTTAAAATCTGATAATGTCTGAACAAACGGAATATATCTGGCCGAGTATATCTGAACGGTATAATACGATTTAAAGCAAAATTTCTGTATAATGTGTAACTTCAATAATTAAATCTATTGAAGGTTCAACATTTGTAAATTAAAAAGAGAAACCCTATTTGAGCCGCGCCATGGGAAAACCAACATAGTGGGTTTGCGACCAGCATGGATCCAGACCAGCCTACGCATCCACGCAGTCTGGTCGCTTTCATAGCCTATTGCAATTAGAGAAACTGTAAGCGAACAGCATGGATCCTGACCAGACTGCGCGGATGCGCAGGCTGGTCTGGATCCATGCTGGTCGCAAAGCCACTATGTTGGTTTTCTCATGGCGCGGCTCATTTCATCTTCAGGGGAATACACAATGGCAATTTTAATCAACCTGGAAAAAAATGAAATTGTCATCGTCAATTTTTCCAAGACTTTGAAGAATGGAAAACGGTTACCTCAGAGAGGATAAGTCGAAATTTAAATTTCCAAGAAATAGTTTCTGGCATTGAGAAACATAAAAAGAGTAAGTATTTTAAACACGCTGATTTTCTAATTCGTATAACTGACAAGGGGAAGCTATACCTACAATGCAAATATCTTTAGTAACATAGAGTTATCTCCATTACACAAAAAAGTAAGAATATGAACTTCACCTGTATATATGGCATTGTTGAAATTAAAAATATGCACTGTAATTGTTCAAAAATTGTATGTTTTATATCAAAGACAAAAAAAAATGAGGGAAAAAACAGTTAAATACTAATTTATACTTTTTCAACGGGAAAATATATTTTGTTAATAAATTTGACATATCTTAGAAACTTAGAAATTACTACCTCCGGGAATCTTTAGAATGATGTGTAACCATACTGGCCCGTTAGCTTTCACAAAGGCGGTGGCTCCAAATGCCGCGTTGGTGGAGAATTCGTCACAGGGAAGGTGGATAAATACGGTCTAGGGAGATATTTCCACTGTCATCAGTTTATCTTCTAACAAGTATTACACTGTTATTTTTTCGCTTTTCAATGAAAACAATTACAGGGGCAGGTGCCAACATTATGTTCTCGTCCAGCAACAGACACTAAGTCTTGTTCAGTGCATTTATGTGCCAGTAAAGTAAACCATTGTTTCGCTTGAATTTCAAATAAAAATGATAGATTGCGTTTCATAGAATAAGTACAACGCTATCATACAACAACCATTTTAAAAAAGAATTACTAGCCTTATGTTCTTAAATGACCTATAAACCACAAAAAAAAAACACCAAGAAAAGTGGGGATAATGTATTTTCCAAGAGAGTTTTTTGTCTGACAGGTCAGCACCAAACTACCAAACTGAGAGCTAAAATGTGGGTATGAACACATCAGTAATAAGGTTTGTTTACATTTCTATAAATGCAAATCTCTATGAAAAATGCTACCAAATTGTTAAGTATAGATCCACAATGAAATAAAAACAGGAACTGGCTTACATATAACATGGAAATGCCACTTTAACTTGAAAAAATTGAGTGTTTTTTCTTTCCGCCATTATCCGATTGGACGGAGTGCTGCTTGAGTTATTTAGTACTATTACTAAATTAGTACTATTGTTCTATACGGGAGCATTATATATCCGTTGGCAATTTCATATGTACTATTTTTTACGGAAATCATACCAGCAATCTATCAACATCGTTAAATACATTCTAAAGCCCTCATGAACTATGTGAATTACAGAAGCAATGAGGATTCGAGCCAACTTTTGGATATATGGAAAGCAACCAGTATAATGATTTTAACAGTTGGTAGAGCGGACGACTGTAGTGGTATAAAACTGTCATCCTTTGGTCACTGACTCGAATCCGGTTCGCGGGACAATTCATTTTTTCTCCATTTTATGTTCGATTCCACACATAAGAACTCTTTGCAGGCCCGTGTCCAGGATTTGTTTGCTGGGGGGCCCAACCTGGGGTGGGTTCGGGAGGGGTATCCCCTCTCGATGTCGAAATTTTTTTAATATGGCACATGAAAAGATGCATTTTCCTGCTACCTGAAACATATTTAAGGATGCATGGATGTATCGTATATTTAAGGAAAAGTCTATTTTTTAATCATTTCATCAAGCCTTTTCAATGTATGTATGATTGTACAGACACAATGTTTGAACTTCATTTTTCTGTATGATACCCAGGTCTCAGTGTATTGGCTCTGATATCTACCAGTCCAATGTATAACCAGCCACCAGTAAAAAAAGAAGCTAGTGGTTTGAAAATCAACTTTATTTATCATAATAAAACAAACTATATGATTGTCAGCAATAATTATACTACATTTTAATCAAATGAATAAAATTTCATTCATTCTACCCTTTTCTTTCAATCATAATATAAAAACTTTTTTCTAATTAAAAAAATAATATGTGTAATTTCACTAAAAAGAAAGTTATCAAAAACTGCTCAAAATTGATATACAAAATGGCATGATTTGTAGAAAAATGATTTACTAAGTTCACAAATAAATATCAATAATAAAATAAATAAAAACACAAAAATATTTTTGAACTTTTTCTGCATTTCTTGTGTTCTAAGCAAATGTAATGAAAAAAAATCGTTGAAGTTTAAAGATGATTTATTCATTTGCAAAATGGCCAAATGTTTTTAGATTTCCAACAAAACAAAGTAGATCTATTATGACAATTACTAGATTTCATAGATTTCAAATGACAGTGAGCTCTTAACTGTACAAACTATAACATCACAGCACATATTTTTATGTATAAAACCCCTCATAAGTAGCGAGTTTAAGATGCGTTTTGTAAGATTTACTGAGAAACTACTTTTGAAACTATGAGGATTTTAAGTAAGGTTATTGGACCCAGTAAAATTGATACAGTAGTTTCAAATTCATAATTGTTGTAAAATTAAAAGAAATGATAAATATCTATCAATTTAATAAATTTGGGGAATGTGCCTTAATGTAAAAACAAAATACAAACCATCATAATGTTTCAATTTTTAGATTCATTTTAAGATTCACTTAACAAAACCAACAATGTTATGATCATTTTAACTTGCAAAGAGTAAAAAACATAATAGTTTCTCCACTACCCAATCAAGTACCGCGTTTAAAAAGCAAGTGATCAATGAAGCATGTACATATAAACTTTTACCTGTAACATGCCTGGGGCTAATTTCCACTACCAGACACGGTTTTATGGCTCTTTAGCCTGTGTATTGCTGTCAAATCAAGCCAATTACGCTGGTGTATAAATTTGTTAATTGAGGGGCCCATAGTAATAAAAATCGTAACTAGCCAGCCAGCTGGGGGGGGGGGGGGGGGCCCCCTGGCCCCCACCTGGACACGTGCCTGCTTTGATCAGTGTTCATATATGCATAACAAGAAATCCCGTGCGATCGGAAAAAAAGATTAATGGCGACAACATAGGCAACGACAAACGTCGTGAATTGGGAAATTACTATATGTTTGCCTCAGTTAGATGGATTCTTGTTGGCACGACCTTTACTCAACCCCCGCAGCCAAGTATTACATTGACCTTTCAGTTTGCTCGCGAGAGTCAATCTGAGGCAACAAGTATTTTCCAAATGTACGGCGACGTTATAATCTGGACAAAAATAAGATGGACGGACGGACGGACCACCTTATACATCCAATTTAATTAATACAATCATGTCATTCCGGAAGGCAAAAAGACGACGTTTGGCGGGGCGATGTTGTGCCGGGGCAAAGTTTGGCGGGTCGACGTTCGGCGGGGCGACGTTCGGCGTTCGACCAAATAGTCCAGAGGAGCGGTATCAAAATACATTAAGGTAGTTCTGCGAGTTTGAAAAATAAGACTATACAAAATGTAACTGCACTGATATTAGGGCACTGTTATGGATATACCAGTTTAAGGGGACACATCTTTAAGACAATTTGATTTGACCCTGGTTGGGAATTAGCTTTTAAGTTATTTTATTTAGTACGACCCTGTGTCAGACATATTCTATTATTCTAAATCGAATTAGTACGAACCTGAATTACGATAAATCAGTTTAGCTTTAGCGGACCGTTTGAACTCGAATTAGTACGACCACGACCATAGGATCATACTATTTGAAATAGTATGACCCTGGTTCAGACATATTCCAAGTAGTCTTAAGACAATCCCGAATTAGTATGACCCTCAATTACAACAGCCATCTTTAGTTAGACCCTAAACAAAATATGTCCAACCCTGGGTCGTACTAAATGAAATCGCTAAAAGCTAATTCCCAACTAAGGTCGTACTTAATATAGAATATGTCCAACACTGGGTCGTACTAAATGAAATCGCTAAAAGCTAAATCCCAACCAGGTTCGTACTTAATATAGAATATGTCCAACACTGGGTCGTACTAAATGAAATCGCTAAAAACTAATTTCCAACCAGGGTCGTACTTAATATAGAATATGTCCAACACTGGGTCGTACTAAATGAAATCGCTAAAAACTAATTTCCAACCAGAGTCGTACTTAATATAGAATATGTCCAACACTGGGTCGTACTAAATGAAATCGCTAAAAACTAATTCCCAACCAGGGTCGTACTTAATATAGAATATGTCCAACACTGGGTCGTACTAAATGAAATCGCTAAAAACTAATTCCCAACCAGGGTCGTACTTAATATAGAATATGTCCAACACTGGGTCGTACTAAATGAAATCGCTAAAAACTAATTTCCAACCAGGGTCGTACTTAATATAGAATATGTCCAAACACGGGGCGTAATAAATGAAATCGCTAAAAACTAATTCCCAACCAGGGTCGTACTTAATATAGAATATGTCCAACACTGGGTCGTACTAAATGAAATCGCTAAAAACTAATTCCCAACCAGGGTCGTACTTAATATAGAATATGTCCAACACTGGGTCGTACTAAATGAAATCGCTAAAAACTAATTTCCAACCAGGGTCGTACTTAATATAGAATATGTCCAAACACGGGGCGTAATAAATGAAATCGCTAAAAACTAATTCCCAACCAGGGTCGTACTTAATATAGAATATGTCAAACACTTGGTCGTACTAAATGAAATCGCTAAAAACTAATTCCCAACCAGGGTCGTACTTAATATAGAATATGTCCAACACTGGGTCGTACTAAATGAAATCGCTAAAAACTAACTCCCAACCAGGGTCGTACTTAATATAGAATATGTCCAACACTGGGTCGTACTAAATGAAATCGCTAAAAACTAACTCCCAACCAGGGTCGTACTTAATATAGAATATGTCCAACACTGGGTCGTACTAAATGAAATCGCTTAAAACTAATTCCCAACCAGGGTCGTACTTAATATAGAATATGTCCAACCATTGTTCGTACTAAATGAAATCGCTAAAAACTAATTCCCAACCAGGGTCGTACTTAATATCATGAGAATATGTCTAACCCTGGTCGTACTCAAACTGATTGTCTTAAAGCTGATGATTGGCATTTTCGGCATTAACGGTGCGTCATACATAACAGTAGTGGAATTGACCGTATCTTATAAGGGCCATCAAACGCCATCCGCTTGCAGTAAGAAAACATTTTTAAAACACTGAAAAATTTAAACTGATAAACATACAGATTTAACTACCTAAATCGGAAGCAAAGATAAGAGCAATCCCACATGGTCTTATTATGATTTCTTAACTTGACTTCCGTCAGTATAGGACACACGCTAACTGAAAAAAAGAACAGCAAAAGTGCCTTTATCCAAATTTAAGGCCAAAACTGCGCGCTATCTAAAACTTACAAAACAACAGTGCTGTCTATCACGTATAGAATGTACCTTTACGTATACGTAATATGCTAGAACAACATCCTTACAAACCCTGCGCAACAACAATACGCATTGGTCTCACCTTACACCAAAGAAGGTCGAGGCATCGGCAAAAAAGAAAACTGACGCATTGCACCAAATACGTCGTATATTTTTTTAATGATATACTTAGTTTTGTATTTGTTAAACTATATCGTTTGACTAAAACACTTCTTTTAATCATGAATTCCGAAATGTTACTGAAATGCAGTATTCAAGCAGTCAAAATAGTCGTGTTCCCAGAAATCTGATGTTTTATACTATCTAGACAAAAGTTAGATATAGGTACGCTTTTCAAAATACTAGTAGCAAAAATGATACTGATCAGGCAAATCATAGTGCAGAATGTAACTGATTTCCTATGTTAACATGACATTACGTACAAAAAACTTTCGCTACAAATATATAATCAATATCTATGGAAAATATCTTCGAAATATTTATACTGCCAAAGTGATGAAAAGAAACAATAGAGAAAAGCCATTGCACATTGTATAAAAAAATAGAGAAAATGCCCTGTTCCTAATATCTAAAGCTTTAGCGAAGATAGCACATTGTACCAGTATTAGGTCTGTTCAGACTGTAATATTGACTATATCATAGACAACAGACTCACCCTATGGAATACTGCTTAATGTAATTTAATTCCATCAAAAGTATAAAAGCAAGTTTTCCTCTAGCACCTACTGAGCTTTTCTAATATATTTTAGAGTGCATATACATTTAAGGAAACGGAATTTTTCCATACGTAAAAAGGGTATATTTGTAAAAAAAAGAGTATCTTATACAGTGATCTATGACAGTTTTTCATGTATTCATATATCACTTATTTGGAGAAATCTATTCGACGGAGAAGGTATTACACATTAGGACCAAATTGTTTGAGAAATGATATTTTTTCCTTATTTTAAGTGGCTATTTTAAAGAAAACTTCTTTTATACAATGTTCTGTAACAATATTATTTTTGCACATGTTTCTGATATTTCAGAACTTTTCCCTACTACTGTGTCACACTAGGGTGGTGTCTAATACACTTTTGGTATTTTCGTGCGTGTGTGTGAGTGAGGGTGGGGGTTGGGGTGTACAAAAAGGGCAGTTTTTTTCAAGTCTGACTTGCTGACTGAAAATAACTTCTCGACACACTGACACACTGACAGACAAACGTGTTCCCCTTTCTTTTGGCTATTGCTGGCGGATATGGCGAGGTCGTGGCGGTAATGTTGGTCCGTTGTAGGACGCATTATGACGGTAATGTCGGTCCGTTGTAGGACGCATAATGCCGGTAATGTCAGTCAGTTGTAGGACGCATCATGCCAGTAATGTTGGTCCGCTGTAGGACGCATCATGCCGGTAATGTCGGTCCATTGTAGGACGCATAATGCCAGTAATGTTGGTCCGCTGTAGGACGCATCATGCCAGTAATGTTGGTCCGCTGTATGACGCATCATGCCGGTAATGTCAGTCAGTTGTAGGACACATCATGCCAGTAATGTTGGTCCGCTGTAGGACGCATAATGCCGGTAATGTCAGTCAGTTGTAGGACGCATCATGCCAGTAATGTTGGTCCGCTGTAGGACGCATCATGCCAGTAATGTTGGTCCGCTGTAGGACGCATCATGCCAGTAATGTTGGTCCGCTGTATGACGCATCATTCCGGTAATGTCAATCCGCTGTAGGACGCACCATGCCTGTAATGTCCGTTGTAGGTCGCATTATGCAGGTAATGCTGGTCCGTTGTGGAACGTATCATGCTGGTCATGTTAGTCAGTTGTAGGACGCATCATGCAGGTAATCTTTGAAACAGACAACAGGAACAATGAGCAAAATTAGATAAAGCAGACATGCCGCCTTACCTTTGTTATCTATTATGCATGCAAATAAACAAGGAACTTCAGAAAGAATCACGTACACATTTACCCGCAGACCACTATAAAAAGCGCCGCAGAAATCATCCTGCATTCAAACATTTTGGAACTTCACCATATTCACCAGCTTATCAACGACAATGAAATCTACGACAGCAGTTTGTGCCATAGTGTTACTTCTCGTTTTCGACAGTTGTTTTTTTACACTTCGTAATCTGAAGAATATGTTAAAGCGGGTAAAGAAACATTAAACATAAGACTTTCTCTCACAGCAGTCCGTCAACTAAAAAGTGTCTGAAATTGTGAAAATATTTGCAACAATAAGAAGTGAGTACTCCGTAATTAATAAATACAATTAATCAAAAGCAAAGCGGCATCGGCAATAAATCAGATGACAATATTCCTAGCGAATTGTGTGCATGTCTCTCTAAGTCATATCCACAATTCAACGTCAACGCATGTGTAACTGTAAGATATCATGCTGGAGCTAGTTTTACACAACCATCAAATCTAAAGTCATAATATAACAAACCATGGAATTTGATCTGGTAAATAGTTTTAGGCGCATTCGAATCGATATTTACTGCGGACTATGCATATTCGAATATACTTGAAATTATTAGAAGATATATACATATATCCTTAAAATTCCTGGTATGTTGGAACGTAATTCTATTCATTCCGTAATGTGCCGTTATATGTACCTGGGATCTTGGAACATTCTTTTGTTGGGATCTTGGAACGATCATCGATCATTAATAAAAGAATGTTCCAACAAACCAGGTTATTCAGGGTTTATATATATATTTATAGTACACCACAAAAAGTCAAATACAAGTACACTTGCTTCGTCTTTGTCGAGCATCTTCAAGTTGGATATTACTTTTTAAACAGTAACTGTTAATCTCTCTATCACTTGAGCCATAACTGTATTTATAAGGTAGACATTTTAGCTCATCTGATTTTTTGGAAAAAAAAATGATGGGTTATTGTCATCACTTGAGCGGTTGTCGGCGTCGGCGTCTGCGTCGGCGTTGCCTGGTTAAGTTTTATGTTTAGGTCAGCTTTTCTCCTAAACTATCAAAGCTATTGCTTTGAAACTTGGAATACTTGTTCACCAGTATAAGCAGACCCTGTACATTAAGAAACATAACTCCATCTTGCTTTTTGCAAGAATTATTGCCCCTTTTGGACTTAGAAAATCAGTTTTCTTGGTTAAGTTTTATGTTTAGGTCAGCTTTTATCCTAAACTATCAAAGCTATTGCTTTAAAACTTGCAACACTTGTTCACCATCATAAGCTGACCCTGTATAGCAAGAAACATAACTCCATCCTGCTTTTTGCAAGATTTATGGCCCCTTTTGGACTTAGAAAATATCAGATTTCTTGGTTAAGTTTTATGTTTAGGTCAACTTTTTCTCTTAAACTATCAAAGTTATTGCTTTGAAACTTGCAACACTTGTTCACCATCATAAGCTGACTCTGTACAGCAAGCAACATAACTCCATCCTGCTTTTTGCAATAATTATTGCCCCTTTTGGACTTAGAAAATCAGTTTTCTTGGTTAAGTTTTATGTTTAGGTCAGCTTTTATCCTAAACTATCAAAGCTATTGCTTTAAAACTTGCAACACTTGTTCACCATCATAAGTTGACACTGTACATCAAGAAACATAACTCTATCCTGCTTTTTGCGAAAATGATGGCCCTTTTTAGACTTAGAAAATCATGGGTAGGACAATATTTCTATTATACAAAAAAAAATCAGATGAGCGTCAGCACCCACAAGGCGGTGCTCTTGTTTGATATGTAATTAATGGTCTAATATGTAGATGATAATCAGAAATATTTGACGTTTCGCCAATGTAAGCTGTCGCTCAACTTACCTTGCGACCAGTGCAGACCAAGACCAGCCGGCACATCCGTGCAGGCTGATCATAGTCTACACTCTTCGCTGTTCCGTCAGCAAATTTTCAGTGAACACTCCTTTGAATAATATGTGATACTGCCAAAATTGAATGATGGACCATTTTTAATGTTAAAATGCATGTATGCTCATTCGCAGAAATGTCCGTTGTGAAACGTTACGACTGCGACGCTCATTGCAGCTATCCTGGAGGATGTTGGGGACAACATGGAGCATGCAGTGGAATCTGCTACTGTTATGGGGTAAATAGTATGCCTTTGTTATAACTGTCAAAATAGATATGTATATGTATTTTCTTTATTATGGTTCAAGTTTACAAATACATCTTTTTTGTATACGTGAAATATATAGCTGTTATCTTTATTCGCTACTGCTTTTACGATATGACCCACCACTGATCTTTTCAATTCATGGCTGGCAACGCAACTGGTCTTGTAATTTACGTAGGAGACGCCATTTGTGTTGTACTTTACGTGGGTCTTCTAAATTGCAGCGGAGATGCATGGGTCTTGTAATTTACGTAGGAAAGCCGATAATCTTGTAATTTACGTAAGAGATGCCACTGGCCATGTAATTTACGTAGGAGATGGCACTGGTCTTGTAATTTACGTAGGAGTTGGCACTGGTCTCAATATGTTGAATGCTGATCTACGGATCGGAGGGCCGTAAGTTCGATCCCCGGGCGGGACGTACGTTCTCCATGATGATTTGATGAAATACATTTTGTCTGAAGTCATTCGTCCTCCACCTCTGATTCATGTGGAGAAGTTGGCTGTTACTTGCGGAGAACAGGTCTGTACTGGTACAAGCTACAGGAACAATGGTTAGTTTAACTGCCCGTTGTTACATAACGGAATTATTGTTGAACTCTGTGTAAAACACCAAACCAACAAAGCCTCTACTCTTGTAAATTTATGGTTGCGCCATTTTAGTAATTTATGGTAGAGACGCCTTTGATTTAGTAATTTTTTGTGGAGATGCCATGTACGGCGGAGAGCCAAAATCTTCCCCAGTCAAAATTTAAAGCACATAATACCAATGTGTACGGAAGAGAGTCAATTTTTAAGTCTGAACATTTCCCATCTTATTTCAGCTCACTGCGTATCAAGTAGATATGCTTTGGGTTGATAATATGGTAACATTCTGAGTCAGTGGAAACGTCTTTTACACTGCTACTCAATATGCGACAAAAATGCAGAGTAACATCATCAATAACAGAACAATGAAGTATTTCGGATAATGTCTGTTTTATTCTTTAATATTTTAGCTGTGATCCTTTTCTCTCTCTTTTTTTTTCAGAGCGGGTTAGCGTACAGATGTTATTACTGCGACGTCTAAACAACTGCCATAAATATCTAAACAGTTGTCATGAACTGAAGATATATTAAATACATGTATATATCACCAAATATTTGTCATTATTCAGTTTGTGTTTTGGAGTTGAGAAAATGTACATTAAGTAATCAAAATATTGATGATGAGTTTCATCATCTCTTAGAGTGTTCAACATTAAATATTGCAAGAAAAAAATCATTAAACCACACTATATAAGGAACTCTAATATTATTTCATTTGAAAAACTAACGACAACCAATTTCAATAATTATGTTGAATATAGAAAGATATGTATGTTTATTAAGGAAATTATTAAAACATCTGAGTGATATTATTAAAAGTCCCATTATTTCTCAAAATCAAAAAAAGTTAGTGCATAAAATTAATGTCCGGTCGTGTGTACATGATGTAGTCCGAGAGCTCACGGACTTTTATTGCAACAATTGAGGCCAAAAGAAGTTTATACATTTTTGGAAACAATATTTCATTTCCTCCATGAAAACCCATTTCTTAAGTGTCAAAGCCGTGCCTATCTATATTTTGTTCGATTATGTTTGTGATAGGGGAGGTAAAACTCACTTGTAAAAATATTAGGGGGTAGGGTAAAGTTTACGTCTACAAGTTTTTTCACTGATTAATTACAGTAATTATCTGATTGTCAGTAAATGTATATATGTCCAACAATGACAGCAATAAGAAATTCATCAAAAAGGACTGAAGGGCAAACTGGATATTCAAGGTCAAAGGTCAGATTTATGTTGAAATCACAAAATTGGGCACATTTGAAATTTATTTTTATTCTTAAAAAATAGTTTGTTATCATAAGTCACTCATCTTTATTGATGTAATGCGTATATATCAGCCAAAATCAGAAATGCAAATTTTATTGCAAAAAGTCAAGGTCAACCCTGATAATTGAAGGTCAAAGTTCATTTTCATGCAAAAATGTGAAAATTATTGCCTTAACTTTTTTTAATCTGTTTAATATGTTTTCACATTATTAGTCAATGAAGTTAATTCATTTTAATGTTTGTATGTCAGGCAAAGTCACCAGTGCAGATGTAACCCCCAAAATGCCAAGAGTAAAGCTTATATCAAGGGTCAAAGGTCAAATTTGTGTGAAAAATGGCATGAATAGCTTCCTGTTTGAGATATAACAGATATGTTTTAATCATTATAAGTAACTGCTCGTGATTTATTTTAATGTATATATGTCTCACAATGCCAGTAACAAAGATATCGTCTTAAATCAGACAAGTTCAAATGTAATATTAAGGGTCAAAGGTCATTTTCAAGTAAAAGAATGAAAAAAAAAGCTCTTTAACTTTTCTCTTTGTTAACAATATCTTGCCGGTATTAGTCCATAATATCAGTTCATCTTAAAATGTAAATGTTAGGCGATGACCGGTATGCACAAATAATTTCAAAACATTCAAGTTCAACCATAATATGAAAGGTCAAAGGTCAAAAAGTGAGTAAAATGTTGCAATAATATCAGCTATTTGTAATAATTTTTATTGTTGAAAAGTACTTGTTTTGTCATTTCAGTAACTGATCGTTGCTCATTTTACTGTATATTTGTTAGACGATATCATGGAAGAGAAAGTATGTCAAGGTCAAACCTGGTATTAAAGGTCAGGTGTCATTTATGTGTAAAAGATCAAAATGTAGCATACTTACTCATTTCTTTGTTTAAAAATAGCTTCTTGTTATAATTCACTTTTAGCAATTTATCTTAATGTATACATTTCAAGCAAGGACAGCTATGTAGGTTTTCCCTAATAAGTCAAAGCCAAATCTTTTATCAAAGGTTAAAGGGCAAATTTGTGTGAAAATTTGCAAAAACAGCATGTTTGTAATGATTTTTCTTTATTGTTTTAGGTATTTTTGTCAACACTAGTAACTGATCATAATTCATTTTAAAGTATATATAACAGATGATATCATTCTTCCTTGATTATGAAAAATTAGTCAAGGTCAAACCTGACATTAAAGGTCAAGGGAGAGGGTCTTCAAGAAACTCGCCATTATGAAAAACGGCTTTCAAGAACAAGTTGGGGAGCAAATGAAAAGATCATACGGTAAGTCTACACAGGCACCGTACGGCCCATATCACAGTACGCATCCACCTCATGGGTAACTGCTTCCAAAACCAGTAAAGATAAACTGGACAAGGTTCAAAATTTAGGCCTGAGGATAAACAACTCCAATAAAAGAAATGGAAAAGACAGCCAACCTTGAGCCATTAGAGATCAGACGAGAGTACAAAGCACTTGTGCAGGCACAGAAGGCAGAGAGACTACCATCACACCCACTCCACTCAAAACTCGAGAACAGAACCAAGAACAGACTGGAACGACAGAGTCTCAACCATATTGTCAACGGCCTGCAGAAAGGAAAAACAGCAGCACTAGATGCAGAGGCAGAGCCGCTTGTGCCCGATGAATGGGTTCCTAGACAATCTGCTCCAAAGATCAAATTGGTGGTGTCAGGAGTAGAAGAAAAGGGAAAACAACACCAGGCTCACCAACAATCTCTTACGCTAGAAATGATCAATGACCGCTATCCAGCACACTCTTGGATCCAAGCATATACAGATGGATCAGTGGAAAAAGCAGTTCAGAATGCTGGTAGTGGTGCCTACATCAAATTTCAAGAACAAAATATAGATAGGCATGACTTTGACACTAGATGCGGCAGTGAACTGCACCGGTTCTGCAGGTCGCTGGCATTTCCCCACAGCTTGGTCTCATATGGGATGTCTGTGGGCCAAACTTTCTGGCGTACTTCTTCCAGATAGAAACCGCTCTGCAGGATGTGGAATGGTATTTATACCTCTGATACGCACTGGCGTTTTGGTGTCTTTGCAACACCCCGCTTCTTCATATGTTTTCTCAGGCCACAGTGTCCAGTGCCCTTACGGAGGATAGTTGTTTGGCTTTCTCTGATTAGCTTGTGCAGACTGTTATTATTGGGCAGGTAGCCTCCATCACTTATGTTCTTCTAGTCTGACGCAAATCTATTCTTTAGCAGAATCTGAGATTCTCTGTATGAAGCTTCCTTTGCAAAGTTCGCCCGCAGCTTCATTTTCGGCTATGCCCACATTTCCAGCAGCTGTCTCGTTAAGATGTCTGATGGACCTGCTGAGAGAGCCTGAAGAGCTCACTTGGAGTCTGTTAGGAAAACAATATTTTGTCCCTTTTCTCCTCGCTCATACAGTTGGGGTGTGGCAGAAATGGGGGCTTGCGTCTCGGCTCTAAAGTTGGAGAATCTCTTGCCGACTGGATGACAGAGTGTGAGAGAATTTGATGTAGGCACCACTCCCAGCATTCTGAACTGCTTTTTCCACTGATCTATCGGTATATGCTTGGATCCAAGAGTATGCTGGATAGGGTCATTGATCATGTCTAGCGTAAAAGATTGTTGATGAACCTGATGTTGTTTTCCCTTTTCTTCTAGTCCTGGCACCTCCAATCTGATCTTTGGAACACATTGTCTAGGAACCCATTCACCGGGCACAAGCGGCTCTGCCTCTATGTCCAGTGCTTCTGCTTTTCCTTTCTGCAGTCCTTTGACGATATGGTTGAGACTCTCTCGTTTCAGTCTTTTCTTTGTTCTGCTCTCGAGTTTTGAATAGAGTGGGTGTGATGGTAGTCTCTTTGCCTTCTCTGCCTACCCAAGGGCTTTGTACTCTCGTCTGATCTCTAATGGCTCAAGGTTGGCTGTCTTTTCCATTTCTTTTATTGGAGTTGTCCTCAGGCCTGAATTTTGAACGTTGTCCAGTTTATCTTTACTGGTTATGGAAGCAGTTACCCATGAGGTGGATGCTTACTCTGCTATTGGGCGTTCGGTGCCTGTGTAGACTTGCCGTAGGATCTTTTCATTTGCTCCCCAACTTTTTCGAGCCATTTTTCATAATGGCAAGTTTCTTGAAGACGCTCTCCTTTGACCTTTAATGTCAGGTGTGACACTGACAATTTTTTTTTTTATAATTAAGGAAGATTGTTATCACCTGTTATATATACTTGAAAATGAATAATGATCAGGTACTAGTGTTGACAAAAATACCCTAAAACAATAAAGAAAAATCCTTGCAAAAGTGCTGTTTTTCTGAATTTTCACACAAATTTGACCTTTGACCTTTGATAAAAAGGACCGGCTTCGACTTATTAGGACAAAACCTACATTGCTGACCTTGCTTGACATGTATACATTAAATAAATTTCTAACAGTGAATTATAACAAAAGCTATTTTTGAACAAAGTAATGAGTAAGTATGCTACATTTTGATCTTTTACACAAAAATGACACCTGACCTTTAATACCAGGTTTGACCTTGACTTATTTTCTCTTCCATGACATCGTCTAACAAATATACAGTAAAATGAACAACGATCAGTTACTGAAATGACAAAACAAATACATTTCAACAATAAAAATTATTACAAATAGCTGATATTATTGCAACATTTTACTCACTTTTTGACCTTTGACCTTTCATATTATGGTTGAACTTGAATGTTTTGAAATTATATGTGCATACCAGAGATCGCCTAACATTTATACATTAAATGAACAGATATCATTGACTAGATCGACAGGATATTGTCAACAAAGAGAAAAGTAAAAGAGCTATTTCTTCATTCTCTTACTTGAAAATGACCTTTGACCTTTAATATTACATTTGAACTTGTCTGACTTTACACGATATCTTCTTTATTGACATTGTGAGACATATATACATTAAAATAAACCACGAGCAATTACTTATAATGATGAAAACATATCTGTTATATTTCAAAGAGGAAGCTATTCGTGCAATTTTTCACACAAATTTGACCTTTGGCCTTTGATATTAGCTTTACTCTTCGCAGTTTTGGGGTTACATCTGCACTGGTGACTTTGCCTGACATACAAACATTAAAACGAATTAACTTCAGTGACTAACAATGTGAAGACATATTAAACAGATTAAAAAAAGTTAAGATAATAATTTTCACATTTTTGCATGAAAATGAACTTTGGCCTTCAATTATCAGGGTTGACCTTGACTTTTTGCAATAAAATTTGCATTTCTGATTTTGGCTGATATATACACGTTACATAAATAAAGATGAGTGACTTATGATAACAAACTATTTTTTAAGAATAAAAATAAATTTCAAATGTGCCAATTTTTGTGATTTTAACATAAATCTGACCTTTGACCTTGAATATCCAGTTTGCCCTTCAGTCCTTTTTGATGAATTTCTTATTGCTGTCATTGTTTGACAATTATACATTTACTGACAATAAGATAGTTACTGTAATTAAACAGTGAAGCAACTTGTAGACGTAAACTTTACCCTACCCTCTAATATTTTTACAAGTTAGTTTTACCTCCCCTATCACAAACATAAGTGAACAAAATATAGATAGGCACGGCTTTGACACTTAAGAAACGGGTTTTCATGGAGGATGTGAAATACTGTTTCCAAAAAAGTATAAACTTCTTTTGGCCTCAGTTGTTGCAATAAAAGTCCGTGAGCTCTCGGACCAATGGTTTTAGAAGTCCTGTTCAACTGCGCAACAATAGGTTGCAATTCTGAGAGCTAATGAAACTCGTCACCAGTACTTTGGTTACATATAACGTACATTTCCTTAACCCCAAAGGGATTCTATTCCAACAACCAGTTTCTATAGGCAGTCTGTGATGTCTCGTTCTGAATTTGATAATATACTGATGATATTTTGTTTGAGTACCGATTAAATATTTTTCAAAACCACATTTTGTTTTAAATATATTATAATTTTTACAACTGCTTGAATTTTCAATATTCGAATACCATTCATTTAGAAATAAATCACTTAATTATAAAGCCATTTACCATTTGGGAATGTTTGTGTTTCCCATACATTTGTCATTCCACTGCTTATCAATATATCTTTGATATTTCTAATCCATAAAAAAATATCTTGCGTTATTTACAAACCTTTCAATTACATCTACGTTTCCATAGCAACATACCTCGCAACCATATAAAAGTAGGGGTTTTACATTTTTTGGAAACAATTCAATCTGCATATGAGCCGTGCCATGAGAAAACCAACATAATGGCTTTGCGACCAGCATGGATCCAGACCAGCCTGCGCATCCGCGCTGTCTGGTCAGGATCCATGCTGTTCGCTTTTAAAGTCTATTGGAATTGGTGAAACTGTTAGCGAACAGCATGGATCCTGACCAGACTGCGCGGATGCGCAGGCTGGTCTGGATCCATGCTGGTTGCAAAGCCACTATGTTGATTTTCCCATGACACGGCTCAAGTCATTTCGGATGGATAAAATACCTAAATACTTGAATTCTGAAACAGTTTCAATACTTTCATTTTTATATTTAAAATCATATGCTCTTTGTCTACCCCTTCAAAAAACAAGAACTTTTGTCTTGGACGTATTCAAAGTTAATTTGTTATAATCACAATATGATTCATAAACATTCAGTGCTGATCGCAAATCTGCTGCTGAATCGGATATTATAACCGTGTCATCTGCGTATAAAATAACAAACAGTTCAATTAAATTGTTAATATCATTTTCTATACCATGTTTATGACATTTTATTCCATTTACTAAATTATTGTGTTTAATATAATCATGTAGATCATTTAGATACAATGAGAGAAGCAGCGGGCGATAAATTTTCCCCTTGTCTGACTCCGATATTACAAGGGAAATAATCAGAGTTAACGCCGTTTTAAAAAATACACGATTTTGCTTTGTCATACATATTTTTTTACAACTCGTAAGAACTTTCCATTTATATTATTAACAATAAGTTTTGCCCAAAGTCCACTTCTCTATATGGTATCAAAAACACTTTTTAAATCAACAAAAGCACAAAACAAATTCTTTTTATTGTGTTTTAACAATTTAACTGAAGTACTTAGAACAAACATGTTATCATCTGTAGAACAACCCTTTCTAAATCCATCTTAAAACTTGTATATGATACCACCTTTAGGTGTATTTTTCTAGTCTTGAATTTAATATCGCTGTAAAAAGTTTCCTAAATAGCTAAGCAAGGATATTGGTCGGTAATTTGCTGGATCTGTGATTTCTCCTTTTTTTTTTATAAATTGGAACAATTTTTTCTACAGTCCAAGAATTCGGTACAACTCCAGTTTTGAAAATAATACTGAAAAGTTTTACCAGTATATGTTTAAGTTTCGAAATGAAATGTTTAGAAAAAAAGTTTTTTATAGAGTCAACGTTATGTAACGAAGGCCAGTAAATAGTAGTATTTATACATTGACTATATATTCAGTTCTTTATCGAATAAGTACTTAGCAGTCCGCATTTGGCCTATACTATTCAGAATTTTGCGACTAATAATTAGCATTTATCATTTTACAGTCTATATTTCTGTGGGCATTTGGCAAATAGCATTTTGCATGATTTTTTTTTTTTTTTGGCAACTCGCATGGCGCACCGGCAATTTAAAGATATTCTATGTTTCTATGCATAATCGCAGAATGTTGCCTGTAATGCTTTTGCACGACACTCTATATCAGTACCTGATCGAAAATTGCCCCAGGACTGCGAAAAGTGTGAAACATGGATGACACCGTTTTTTCTTGCGCGAAAGTGTGTGTGTCACGGTCACGGTATCGCTTAATCGTAATTAAGCTGTAATTATATGCATCAACACAATTGAAAGAATTTTACGGCATGGTGATTAGCAAAAACATACATTCCTTAATGATAGGTTAATTGGTCAACAATAGACAAAATACAAAGCTTCAGTAACTGACAGTAAATGACACTACACCTATATGATGTAGATAATAAAGAATATTTATAATGGTTTTTTGTTTTTTTTTGTTTTTTTTGTTTTTTCTTTCTGTTCTGAAAGCTTGTCTAAAAGTGAATCAGATGCTAAGTGAAGACTTCACGAATTTGAAAGAAAATGACATGTACCGTGATATTAATGGCGGAATTTTATATCTATACCATTAAGCATACATAATGGTTATACTCTAATTTGTAAAGTTGTATTAATTAACCTGTTTTCCAAGAAAATTAACGCGAGCTAAAATATTTATGTTTGTCATATACATAAATAGATTGCCATTTTTGACCTTTATATTAGGAATACACATGATTTTTCACTTTATCTTGATATTATATATTATTTTGTCATACGTGGTTCGCCCTGCTTTTGTGTTCGTGTATTTCAAGTTGTTATATCATGTTTGTGTGGGAGAAGAACCATTGAGTCAATATAGAATGTGAGATTTTCTGTTCTTTTAACTAAAATTACAAGCAGACTTTTCTGTGTTGTTCTTATGATCCATGAAAAAAAAAGAAAAGAAAAATAAAAACAGTGAAATTTTCTTTTGGATCATCTTGCTAAAGTTGGAGTGGTCGGTACTTAGTGGTACTTAAAAGAAAATTGTGAATTTCTATATTTCTGGAGCAACACAGAAAGGATGAAGTTTTCTGGAAGTATGGAAATAAAAAAAAACGGGCCTGTTTTATTCTCTAAATAGCCCACTGTCTTTTAAACCAGCGGTCACGAATATATCTCAGCATTGTTGTAATCTGATGGCCGAGTGGTTACGGCCGCTGACTTTGAATCATTTGCCACTCATCAATGTGAGTTTGAGTCTCACTCGGGGCGTTGAGTTCATCTAGTGAAGGCACTTGGAGTTTTCCTCCACCATCAAAGTTGGAAAGTCCCCATATGACCTATAATTGTTCCGGTGCGACGTTAAATCCAAAAAAAAAAAAAAAAAAAAAAAAAAGGTTTAAGAGGAGTTTAGTAAAGAATGTACGTGTGTAGTACAAATCAAAAGGCAATATTGGACATAAAAGTTCCAATAATAAATGCATGTCAGCTTCATGTTGATTATGTATACCAAGTTTAGTTTAAGCGGAAGGAGGAGTTGGGTACACAATTTTCTGATGTAGTTTATATATATGAAAGTCCAAAAAAAAGGCCATAACTCCAATAAAAAACTGACATGAAAGTCCCGATAAAATGCCCATGTCCACTTCATATCAGGTTTCGTTTCAGTAAGATTGAACCCGTAGTAAGATTTGAGTAACAATAAAATGTGACGTACGGACGGACGAACAGTTCAAAAACTATGACTTCAATGGCATAAAAATTGGATATGAATTTTCCAACTATCTCACGTTGATGATGTCGACCAAGTTTCATTTGAACTTGATGTAACTGTGGAATTTGAGTAGGAAAGTGCGGCGGATGGACTGACGAACGGTCTTCGACACCGAGGCATAAAAAGTTACTGTACAGGGATTGATACTGGCCCATATCGTGACTTTTACTATGACGCAACATTTATTTTTTTTTTTTTTTTTTTTTTTTTTTGTCTACGGAAAACGGATCAGTACTTTTATAAGTGAATTGCATTCTAATATATTATTACCAACAAGAGGAATGAATGGCATTGTTATGTGATTTAATTCTGTATTATGTAGAGGCCTTATAAATCATGTACTGCACTTTTAAAGTTCTCACGGGAGTTTTGTGTCCAGACTAACGAAAGCTTCTTCGCTTTGGCATTTCACCAGTAATCTTGAACGGAACACTTTCTGTTCTATTACGGCGACAATAAAGGGTACGCATATTTTCGCCATATCGAAAAAATAACAAAAATCGTTATATTGAAATGATCAGTAAAAGTGATTAGCTAGTAGATAATGGTTGACGTCCAATTTAGGAATTAGTCCTCATTTTAACAATAAATACATTAGCGCAGATAAGATATTCCTTTGTGATGTATTAGTAATTCTCCGTTTTCAAGTTTCGTATTAAAAGCGCTATTGGGGGCTTGAAAAAATATTTACGCAGGGAATTTAAGTAACACATTGTTTACATAACTGGTTACTTTTAACAAGAATACGACTGTAAAAACAATCTCGTAGTCAAATAATAGAGAAAATCCACAATGCAATGCGACTGGTAATCCGGGGTATGGTCTAATACAAATATTCCCCAAGGCTGCGTTGACTTCTGCACCGGAAAGTAAAGTGGTTTATAGAAGACACTGTCAACTATGATACTTTATTTACTGAACTCATTCAATTTCGCTTTATTTAATAAATTTGTTGATGTACCTAATATCAATAAATGAGTTTGTATCGAGAAATATTGATATCGATGTGTAATGAATATGAAAATAAATGAACAAATATTATCATCGTCTCTTCTACGTGATATGTCCATAGAAAGTTCAATAATTTCATAAATTATTTACTCGATCAACATGTATTAGAAAATATTGCTTCTTTACTTATTTTAAGTTTATCCTAATAAAAGAAATATTTTGTCACTTGATAAAAAGAGTTTACACATTATGTATATACAGGCCGGTTGATGATCGCTAAATTTGTCTTATTATTTTTTCTTCTGTGTAAGTGATTTATTTTTCTCAAAAGAGCACACAAATATTTTTGATATATTTACATTTTAAAAATATTACTCTAAGTAATCTAATTTTTTATTTATATATTCGCTTAGAAGTTGGAAATAAATGCGACACAAGTAGTGTTTGAATCTACGCTTATTGGTAGCTGCCGCCCACACGGGTAACAGTAATTTTTGTTGGAGGATAGTGCAAGATACATAAGATGCTCCTATTCCAGAAGCCCTCTTGGTTCTTAAATGAATCAGTTGAAAACCACTCTTACCCGAAAGTTAGTCATTTCAGTTGGAGGGGCGATGGTTCAAACTCATTATTCCGTTTTGTAGTCCGGCGTCATGCCACTATGTCCTCTCTGGTATTTCAAGGGACATAGGCACTTATTGCAGGAAATATGTCTCCTCGATTTTGTTGAAAATGCGTTTTTTTCTTCTTTTCCTCAAATTACGTCTCTGGTGTGGGAGAGCGTTGTCACAGAAAACAACCCTGTTTTAACATGCTGCTTTACAAAGACAAGTTTTGATCCAGTTTTGAAATGATCATTATCATTGAACAGGGAAACATTTTGTAAAAAGAATTAAATGAAGTTTGTAGTGGTCATTTTAAAAGAAATACAAAAGAATTTTTACATTGACCATAGAAAGTTTACAAGTGCTATCATGCAATACGCATTTATATTTTAAAAAAAAATCTTTTATAGGTTTCTTGTCCAAGCGAGCACTAGGTTGTGTTCTACCAATATATTGTTTTACTGGTTTTACTGAATAAATTCAGCACTATCAACTTGATCAAGTTTAGTACGAATCCGATACATTATGTATAAAACTAGTAGCTAGCGAAGCGGTATGGTTTTTGTGGTGCGATTATTTAATCCTTTCCAATCCAATTATAGAAAAATAGTGTTTTCAGTTAACTTTCACCCTACTTAAGTATTTCTTTAATCTTTCGTTTTCTTACATTGAGATTAATTACGCAATGTAATTCCAACAGAAGATTGGGCTAATAGAACAAGAAAGACGTTTACCCGGTTACACACATGCTTATCCTTGTAAAAGAATAAACACATAGTTGCGGGTATTACGGTATAACCAACAAGCGCTCCCGGAGTAGAACGTTCAATACTTTTCAAGAACGAAAGAAAGATTTAATCATTATTCCATTTGAAAGTAATGTACTTTGAAAGAAAATCTCATTTTGATATTGTTGTTGTTGTTGTTTTCCTATTTGCTCATGTTGCTGCGGTATTCAAGCTGTTGTTGATACCGATGCGGTTTGATTTAGATTATTACGGTGTCAGTTTTAAATCATCGGGGCATTACTGTGAATTACAAACCAAAAGAAATCATGCAAAGCTTGGAACTGAAAATAACATCCTTAGATTGATCCTGTCTTGATTTTCAGTGGAAAGGCCTGTAATTTTGCTGCTGTGTTGTTTTTTTTTTCTGCGTAAATAACGTTAATAGTGTGCATGTTCTGATCTTTAAGTGCCGTGTGGCGGCTGTAAAAGTCTTATATCTCCCCGTACTTGGATTCAGTGTTGTTATATTTGTTGGTCCTTTGGGATCATTGAGTCCATTCAACATATTTGTAATAGAGTTCCGCTTAAGCCGGTGCTAGGGAGCGTGAGAGGTGTTGCACAATGTCATTACCTCTCATGAACAGACTCAATCAAACCGAGTCTGCTATTATTCTTCTTGGTTGCACTCTTTGCTTCCAAAGGATCTTTTTACAGATTTTATAATATAATTCATTGTGAATACAGGTTGAAATCTTCCCATACTTGCTTTGGAAAACCTATCGAGTTAACTGTTTGGTTAGTGTTATGTTATGTTGATATGATATGTTGCAAACTTAGACCTACTGCGCCCAAACATTTTGCAAAACAGAAAGAAAACAACAAAAGAGTAAACCGGCGCTTTTACCCATTCGTCTTTCGGCGGTTCAGTCGGCGACACTTGTCTTTGTGTGGAAGTTGTATACCGAGCGGTGGTTAGGCAGCGGGTGTATATTGTTCAGTGAAACACATGTCCTGTGTGGGACCATTTACTAACGTAGTAGATAGTAACAGTTCAAATTCATAACGCTTTTGTGTATACACATGCAAAATTGCCTTTATTACAGCTATATAATGTAACCTATCCGTTGCAGAATTTGAAAAAAATGCAAATAAATAAATGACCAATGAAGAATGAATCGAACTAAAATGAAAAGAAATGAATATCTCTGTCCTGTTGTTTTGAAGCAGAAAATGCATTTGTGACGACCTTCAACCAAAACTGTTCATTTTTTGACGCGCTAGGGTTCTTTGTAACTGGAAAAAGTCTCAAAAGTTTCAACCAAAGTGCTAATATCATTTGTTTTTCTTGCTACTCTTAAGAATGTTTTGGTCTAACTGTTCAGTATTTTGTCAGTACGCACGACCAATTTGATCTCTCAAAGAAAATAAGGAATGACCTAAGTGTATCATGTTTTTAGAATGACATCATAGATATACATACAGCAACTTAAACATTAGATAATGTTTATGTTACCCCTGTTTTACCTAACGTCCTTAACTTTCCTCAAATGGTCAATTAAAGATACTTCTGAAACATTTTTAAAAAATATACTGTCACTCTAGCTTACTGACACAATTGGCATGTACACAATTCATGAGACAATCAGTCATTGTAGCATTAGTACTGCCGTTGTAAACCTTGAAGAAAGCACAACATCGTATAACAATTTAGACGTTATGCCTATTTAGATGGCAGATTTATTGTGAACTATACAAATAACGCGCGTATGTGATTTTTACCTCTGTTAAATAACCAATTTATTTCAATGTATAATAATTTACTTTGATTTTGTTCAAAGTGCTATGTCATTTTAAAATTTAAAACTGCCAAAATATTTTTTCTTTCAATACTTGTGTTATCAGCTACAAAATCAATACACTACAACATATAATTTAATCTTTTTTCAATTTCTGACTATGTCGTTTTTCCTCATTTGGATCAAATGGTCAAACCACTATCTCGTTTCGTGTCGGCTAATCTATAGCCACACGTCCTCTCTGTTATGCCAGAGTCGCATTTTAGTTCTTTCTTCATTAATGATTTATTTATTTGCGTACCACTTTTTAGTCGCACTGACAGCGCCAGAATTTAGTATGTCCCGGTCTATATTTGAATCGATGATCGTTATTAATGTTTGTTGTGAACAGTCACATTTAGAGGGGTCATCATCGCCATATGTGCCGCAACGTTTGCAAACATAATGAGGTTCACATATTCGATAAACACACTTGCACTAAAGCTTAAATGCGATCTAACAAGAGGTAAAACTTTCTAATAAGCGATACAAGAAGGTTGCTATTCGACATTGTCACATCTGAAGTACGAAAATTTAACCAATGGCAGAATGGGTTAGAGTTCACGTTTTCAAGTGTAAAATTAAAAAAATATCTGGCATTCGTATATATTTGAGAACAAGCTCTTGCATTCTAGCGAATGGCATATATATATTCTTTTATTTCCTTCATAACTGAAGAGCAGTACAAACAAGAATGATAATGATGTACAAACACATAATTTACAAAACATATTCAAGAATCATAGCGAGAAATATATTTTATAGAGACTTAACTAATATTACATTATATAGATTCTAGAGCAATACACAGAAAATACATATAGAGAAATACAGAAGTGATATCTGGTACACACACATATGTGAAACACATTAAACGCAGGGGAAAAATCAAGATACGTGTACTGTTATTTGACATGGCAAAATTCAAGTAACTATCATATTTTGCATCTTTGCGGCTCTTGCCAAAACGAAATGCAAGTGTCACTATGCAAACTGAATATTTGACGGCACGTTTATAGCAGCGGCTACGGAACCTCGCCGTTGGTCAGGTTAAAATTATAAAATCTCAAAGGGGAATATGGTTAAAGAAATAGCTCGGTTAATAAAACATTAGAACTGGCGAAAACTGTATTCATCATTTGAATACATTTCTTCTAAGAAAATGCTTAGTGACAAATGAATATGTGCAAGTTAATAAAGAATATGTTCTGTTCTGCTCTGTTCTCTCTCTCTCTAAATATATATATATAGCCGTCTAGATACCCTCAATGGAGTGAAATGGCTGCCGTTTTTGGCTAGGAAATGTGTCGTTCTCCGGATTATATTATTTCTTTTTGAGCCGCACCATGATAAAACCAACATAGTGCATTTGCGACCAGCTTGGACCCAGACCAGCCTGCGCATCCGCGCAGTCTGGTCAGGATCCATGCTGTTCGCTTTCAAAGCCTATTGCAATTAGAGAAACCGTTAGCGTAACAGCATTGATCCTGACCAGACTGCGCGGATGCATTGTTGGTTTTCTCATAGTGCGGCTTATTTGTGTTTGACAACCATATCTACCTCGCTGTATCCGCATGCACGTGTTGAATTCTAACTTTCCTTGATACATTTCGAGTTTTAATAAGTACATGAGAAATGAGGATACAACATAGGTTTCATGTTATTGGTGATAGTACATTTCTCCATGCAAAATAAATTTACCGGAATCAAGTCCACGCTCCAAAGTTTTCATTTCTTGTTTATCATGCTCTTACTTTTATCAAATAATATTTTTAACCAATGTTTGCTATTTAAATTTCTGTAAGTTAAATATGTTTTCATCCTATCAAATTATTGATATATTTAGCAAAGTGTTTTATAAGGATCAGAATACACAGCTGACACATTAAGAAAAACTACAAATGAAATTATTATTTTTAGGAGAAAATATTTTTAAGGTATCATTGATGAGTTTTAATAATAAGCAAGGAACAAAAAGAAATATTTTAATTTAGACTATCACAACTGATAAAATATTTGCATTGAAATAGCAAGTCAACAAATTTAGTGAAAATAGGTTTATCGGGAATGAATTGTTTATTTAGCCGAGGCAAACATGTCTTTTTCGTTGCGCCACTGTTTTTGAATTATGTCACTATTTACAAAGATTTCGGATTCCGACTTTTACACCAAATCGTGAGATCGGGGCCCGATCTATCTGTCAAAAGTAAATATGCAAATATTTTTATTAAGTTTTTTATTTAATCTGACAACAGCCTAGAAATCGTACAATACTGGCGCAAACATGTTTAGCAGTATTGCTTACGGCGTTACAGAGTTACGTCACGTCAATCATTTTGACATCAGTACCTTCTTACATCTTAATTGGAATTAAATTGAACATTTTAATTTAAAAAGTAGTCGAATTATTTTATGGTCGTATTGTATATTACCTATTCACCAGGTAATAGCTTTCTTATTCACTTCGTCTTCATTCTTTTTCCAAAGATAAGTCTCCGCCCTGACACGCTGATCGCACGGCGATTACGTGCGATATTTGTCACGTAACAATTAAACCACGCAGGCGTGTAATATCTCTCGCGATAATTTTCTTGTACAGATTCTGTCATACTTTAATTACAGTGTCACACTTTCATATAGAATAAAGGTGATGAAAAATGCTGATGTCTTCAAGTGCCAAACTAAAGTTGTAAATTATTTCGTGTATCGTAAATTTGTAGACTTGATTGCTTTTAAAAAAAGAAGGAATGCAAAATCTTTAAAGAATTTGCCACTCTTTCTGTTTATGCATAGGCTGTATGGTTTTCTTGAATTTTGTTTTAATTAAAAAGAAAAGGGTTCATAATAGTTAAAATGTGACATGAAAAAAAAAAAAAGAAAAAAGAATAATGTTAATAACACGATAAAAGATCCGCCATTGAAGACAAGCGTGAACATCAGTTTTGATAATATTTTCAGTCTAAATGCATTCCAAGTATTGAGGCCCTATCTAAATTGACACTATGAAAATTGTTAAAAATGAACAGAATTAACCGAAAAGACTGATAATTCATATGGTATGGCTAGATTTAAAGTAAATTTCATGTTCAGTGTCACGTTACCAAAGAAGTACAAATTTGAGATTTCAAGAACGAATACTATTGTTATTGTTGTGTATGACAAAAAGCATTAACATCAAAGGAATATTTGTACGACTTTTCTGCTACATAATACTCTGTCCATTTAAAACAGGTGCCATGTTTATTTTACAGACTACAATACGGTGTCCGAGTCCGGATTACGGACGTGTAAAAAGTATCTGGTCCGGATTATCTTCCCATAACAATAAGTCCATTAGCGGAGTTCGGTCCCCTTTGAGTAGTGATTTTCTCCCTTAGGCACGTGTCGTAAGAAGAGTACTTATACCTTTTCTTGCAATTAAAGCTAAATCACCATTTATCTAAATTATAATGTCTGGATTTTATATTTTCACTCTTCTAATGGTTGTATATTGGATCAAAGTGCCTATTAATTGTTCCGACACATGGTTGATAGGATCATGTATATATTTTCTCTAAGCCAATTAATGCGGCCAAGTTAGTAACGATATAAATAATCGTTTGATTGTGAATTTAAAATAACCATGGATAGAAACAGTTCCATTATAATACACTTGTTCTATAGTGAATATTATACTCTAGCACGCAAAAAATACTTACTCGTAAAATACATATTTCAAAACACAAATCCAAGACCATAGATTTCTTTTCTTTTCATTTATGAAATTATCAAGCAGATATCGAATCTATATCCTGCAACTGCGCATTTTGTTTCAAATATTAAGATATCTAAACATTCAAACTGAATTTTGTACACAAGCAAAGATCTGGGTTTTTTTTCCCACAATTACAATTGAAAAAAATCTAATTCATACACGTGTGCTTACTTAAATATACAATTTACGTACATGCACTGAAAAAATAAAAAAAAAAAACGACTTTATTATTAAAAAAGTGTATTCATTAAGGAAAAAGACATGCCTTCAATATACATTCCTTTGCTTAGCAAAAAAATATCTTCTACAATCGCGTCTTTAGCCAAACCGTTGCTTCAGAAATCAAAAAGGATTCATTCCTAACCAAATGTACAAGCCAGAGCTAAAACATGGAATTTTCGAGATACAACAGGGAATATCCCGGAGAAAGAAATATAGTAGGCCTGGGCTTATTTTATTTCATTTTCTTTATTCAGCACAAAGATCCCTTTGGTCAAAAGAACATACGGCGGTCATTCTGTCTGCCTGTTTTTTTTTGCAGTCCAATATGAATCATATTTGAAGCAATCAGTTTTATTTGCTTAAAATATCAGGGCACATTTTGGAATGTGCCCTCGTGCATTTTCCATATGGTCAAGGAGTGTATTACATTTTAAAGAATTGATTTTACTTCTCTATTTGTGTAGCTTAAACTCACTTGAAAGTTACCAAAAGCCATGCAAAAATTTCAAGAGGACAATTTGAAACATACAAAAATCTCAGCAGGGACAAATTATTAAAGTAAATACAACTGGTCATTCTGTTTGTTTGGCTTAGCAATGATACTAAATAGTCCGAGTCTGTCCGTATACCAAGAGCCAATTTGATCAATTTATTTTTCTCCATTAGAATGATACAACAAAAAATTGATTTCTTTGGCGTTTACAATGTCCAGCGCAATGCCTTATGAATAAACATAATAGAATAATGAGCTGGGCGGAGTTATGTTACGTATGACCGTCCTTTAAACGTCACGCGTGAACGGCAGGTTATCAAGATTTAATTGAAATGGTAATGATTGCCTATTGTCAACAAGTGTCAATTTAAAATTGTATTCTTATTACCCAATAAGTTACATGATCGTTTTTTAACAAGGTAATAAAAGAAACTGGTTGACCACTCAGGGTATCATTCGTTGCTAATTCACGAACACTGTCAGAACGTTATTTGAACATTAAAGTGTACTTTTAAAGAAAATATAATTCAGAAATATTGAAAACATTGATAAACGGACTAAAACCATTTGTGATATCTTTACTTAATTATTTGCTTTGAATTAAGTGAATATTATATTATTTAAAACTGAACAGTGAGGAGAAACTTAGATCGTGGCGGAATTTAGTATGATAATTGATGTTCCTGACAATATGATGGGACCGGAAGTTGACCAGGAGAAATCCTCATGCATGATGGGAACTGGCAATATGATGCACCACGGACTTCAGCAACAGGTTAGTACAAGTCTTTTTCCTTACTGTTTTTTTTTTTAATTGCTCCGTTGTTTGTTAATATAGATAGACTGATAAATAAAAGTATAAAAATACTGCTATATATCTTGTATCGTGATCGTTTTTCATATTAAAAGAACAGACTAACTTAACTTAATAAAATAATAGTATAATAATGTTTATTGTTTAATAAAGGAGTGAGGCAGTATTTAATGAAATATATGTGATCGCTTAAATTGTTTCATAATAATCTTGTCAATAAATTGTTCTATTTGTTAGATCGGAATTCAGCATACTTAAAGAAATAATATTTACTGTCATATTTTAGACTTTGAGAAAATAGCCTAAAGTTTAAATACCAAAAATTTTCCATTCGATTAAAATTTTCTTCTCCATACGTATTTATTTATTTATTTATTTATTTATTTATTTATTTATTTATTTATTTAAATAACGTAAGATCGCAGTCCGCTGCCACAAAATGAAATCAATATAATTTTCATTTAAAATATTCTTAATTAAGGTATGATAATATAATTTTATATTTTAAATGTAATATTATTTCAACTGACTCTTTTCTCAATGCTTTCAGGAGATGAATATGACGTCACATGGTAACGCCCCAGACGACACTTACCCAGACGACAGCGATCCAAATCACTCCGATTCTGGAATTATCGGCGATGTTGAGGACTGCGGAGAAGATGGAGCTTTTTCTGGAACTTCAACGCTTTCACAACAGAAACGCCGTTTCGCAGACGTCAAACCACCATATTCCTACATCGCTTTGATCACCATGGCAATAGAAAGTTCAAATAACGGAATGATGACTTTAAATGAGATATACGCGTTTATTATGAACCGATTCCCATATTTTAAGGAAAATCAACAGAGATGGCAGAACTCTATACGTCACAATCTTTCACTAAATGACTGTTTTCTCAAGGTCCCAAGGGCGCCAGGTAGGCCCGGAAAGGGAAACTATTGGGCGCTTCATCCGGGATGCGGTGATATGTTCGGTAATGGAAGCTTTTTGAGAAGAGCCAAGAGATTCAAACTGCATAAACAAAAAATGGCCGCCGAAGCACACGTACAACATGTTAATTCTTACGGACATTTTAGTTTGTATCCTCCCCCGGGATATAAACCATACCCGTCACTCAACCCCCTCGGGTTGCCTTCATTTTCACAAGGCATAAGTCAGTCACAGCAATACGGACTACCAAAGACTGAACCCTGGGGAAGCCAGCCGACATCAAATTATTCTCCGTACTACTCACCGAGTTCAATGTCAAACGGACTTAGTAACAGTTTGAGTAATGGACTTGGAAACAGTTTTGGTTCGAGCCTCGGTGGATCCTTAGGTGGATCCTATCTACCAGTGACAAACCCGCCACCCCTGCCACCAACTACGAACTCTTCATTAAGTTCATATTCCTCATTTCAACAGTCACCTTATTACGGACCTCAATATAGCGGACAGTTGAGATTACAGCAATAGAAATACTCTTGTGATCAATTTGTTAGTATTTATGTATAGTTGATTTTTTTGTTCCGCCATGCCAAGACTGGATACTCATTAGGGCAAAGAGATTGATTACAGACAAATTATCTTTTTCAATTTTTTTTAATATTATAAAATGCATTCATTTGATTTATCTTCTGCTATTTTTATATCTTTTATACAGTCGAACATTGTCATACAGAAATGGTAAAAAATGTCTTTTGAGCATTTTCAATATTTTAAGGATAGAGGTCGATCAGAAAAAAAAAGTGTTCAAGGGGCGATTCATGAATAATGAAATAAAAGGAGAAATTTTGATCTAATATTTGTTAAAAGAAGAAGAAAATTCAGCATTAATTTTGAACTATGTCCATTATACAAAAAAAATATATATATATATTTTTGCACACATGCATTAATTTGTTAAATGCTTGTAACATTGTCATCGTGATTTCTGTTTTATGTGTGTTTATGTTTCAAAATATCTGTGCATTTCTACGCAAAGTCTGTACAGTTTTAATTGTTTTGAATTGTTTATTATTGTGCACGTCTTACGCAAAATTTAAACTCGTGTGGATGTAAATAGTAGATGTAAATAATTTCTTACCAAATGTAAATAATTCCCGTTGTCTATATTGAGTAGTGCTATTTATTAAATCTAATTCACTGTACAATGTTCAGATACCGTAAACATATTAGAAACATATCATTTGACATCTATTCGCTAAACAGCCACGTATTTGTTTATATTTACTTTTAAATTACAAACAAACAAAAACATTTTCAATTTAATGATAAACTTGCCTTTAATTGAAAGCTGCGATTTTTTTCCGCAAAATCACGTACAGATATTTTTATATAGAAATATTAACAAATACTTTTACTTCTTTATAATGTTGATTTATTAGTCATTTTTTTATTCACTAAATATATAACAAATGTAAAGTTTTCATGAAACGTGTATAAATTTTATTTGAAAGTTTCTATAATATTTTCTTGTTTCCATTATGTTATCGGTACTGAACAGGGGACAGAGTTTCTAAAAAGCAGACTATTATATATGTTACATTCCAGTAGAAAATTCATTGCTTAAACTGAAACTCTCCGTGCAATAAAATATGTCTCAAAACCGACATGTGTTATTTTTATTTACTTATGCTTAGAATGTCCTACTTCAAATACATTTCCCAACCCCTGAAAAGTCCAAGGACACTGTTAATTAAGTGAAAACAAAATGCTGGAAAAGAAACAGGATTTTTTTTCGACCATACACCGCCCAGTAATTTAAGTTTCCTCCCCCAACCGTAAGATCACAAAACGTGTTTTAACTGTATGTATTTAGGCAGAAAGGATTTTTTTTTGCTGTACAAGACCTAATTAGATCCGTAATTAAGAAATTACTGTATTAAATATTGAAAAATCAATAACCAGGGTTTTATCTTATATATAGTTTTACAATTATAAAGTAGTTATAGACAAAAAAAAAACAAAAAAAAAAACAAAAACAAACAAACAACAAGCAATTCCACTTTCCTTGAAGCGATATTCAAACCCCAACCTACTTCCCACAATTCCGAAATCTGTGGTCATTAATAGTCTTTTTTCAGTCATCATAAGTTTCTAGCATGTTAACACATTTACTACATGAAAAAATCTGTTTGCCTTCATTACTGAAAGTCAAAAACATCAAATGTCAATCACGAACAGTCAGGGATATAAATTAGCAGGGACCCAGTAGCCCATGGCTTATAGATTTTGGGCTTGGCCCCTAAATTGTTGGAGAAAATGCCCATATACCTAATGTTAAACAATTATTTTTGACAGTCTGGGCGCCTAAATAAAAATAGCTAGTTTATATCCATGTGAACAAATTTCGTTGGATGATGGGTGAAACCGTAACAGTTTTAAATTTCTTACTTTACATACCTGGTGATATTTATGCAGTCTATGAGAAAATCATGCAAGTCCATTTGTCTATCCTTGTGTTCGTATTCTTTGTCAGCGTCTTACCGCTCATATGTTATGGTCTGTGAGCTAATAAGAATTTTTTAGAATAATGAAATCAAAGACCTAAAGGTCTTTTTAAATAGCATTTTTTTAGTCTGGTAACCCATGTGTGCGACTCTGTTTCCAAAAACTTCCTTCGTTCTTTAGCTTACCGGGCGTAAAGCACTCGTACACGGGACTCTTATCCGAATACCACATATCATTAATATTAGGAACACCTTGCTAATTGTCAGACATTTAATGATAATTTACCCCCTCCCCCACTACCCCCCCCCCCCCCCCCCCCCCCCCCCCCCCCCCCAACAAAAAAAAAATAAAAAGTGAAAAAAGAAGTAAATCAATAAAACCAGCTTGATGGGAAATGCTAAATACCAAATGATATCTGTTTTTATATGACTTTAATGATATATTCTAAATCTTTTTCTGTATCTCTTATACTAATGGGAGTTATTTTCAATTATTTAAAAGCATATATGTTCTACCAGTTTGATCTGTTTAAGGAACGAATGACAAGGTTTTAGAGGGGACATGACCGCCCCCCCCCCCCCACCCCCACTCATCCATTCCGTCATTAACTCAGTCTGTTGTAGACCAAAACCCAGAATAGAGCGGACGCAGTGGTCCAGTGGTAACACTGACTTCGAAACCAGGGGTCTTGAGTTCGAGCACTTTCCTCCCACTAACATTACTAACAGTCTTCTGGAGATGTCGCCTATATGGGTTACCTGTGGCGACTATAGATAAACTTGCATACAAACAAACACAATTCTGAATCTGCCTATGGTAGGGCAAAGGACAAAGTAATACATTGCCTCTAAGATGTCTAGACTAATATATTTTCAAAAAAAAAAAAAAAAAAAATATTGCTACAGTCTTGCTGTTGCCGTCTTAACGTCCGGTCCTTAAAACCTTTTTTTTGTTGTTTATAGTAAGAAGTTGATTTGTAATTCATCTGTAAAACCAGCGGTTTTCACTGGTCATTTTAATAAAATCTGACCGCATACTTGATACAGTATTTCAACCGGAAGTGGTTTTCTTTTAATTATTCACAATAATATGAAATCAACGAAATCAAGTAAATATTTAAAGCCTAGCATTCCAGCTCTATTAGTTTTTAGACTACTCATTTCCTTTTATCCATATATTTCAACCTAATGCAAACATGTTTTCTGATCATGTTGTAGCATTATTTGTAGAAAATTTTCACTTACCAATGTTTAAAATAAACATTTATTTGATTTTAAACTAGAAGTTTGATGGTTGAACACAAATTCTACAGTTGTGATTGTAAGAAATCATGTGTAAGTATATTGCATGGTCAATAATCAACCAGGTCTGTCTGTCTGAAAACAACGTCTCTATCATAGTAGCCACAACAGAATTATCTAACATAGTCCGTGGTAAACCCGCTCTGGTTCAAGGTTCGTCATAGTCCATGGTAAACCTCTAGTTCAAGGATCGTCATAGTCCATGGTAGACCTCTGGTTCAAGGTTCTTCACAGTCCATGGTAGACCTCTGGTTCAAAGTTCTTCACAGTCCATGATAGACCTCTGGTTCAAGGTTCTTCACAATCCATGGTAGACCTCTGGTTCAAGGATCGTCATAGTCCATGGTAGGCCTCTGGTTCAAGGTTCTTCACAGTCCATGGTAGACCTCTGGTTCAGGGTTCTTCACAGTCCATGGTAGACCTCTGGTTCAAGGTTTGTCATAGTCCACGGTAGACGCCTGGTATGCGTTAATGCGTACCTGCTATTAAAACTCTTACCAAACTGTCTGTTAGGTCTAAAGATCAGTATAACCATTAGGTCAACGATGTATGAACGAAGGATAGTTATGGTTTCCCAATCTGTCCGCCAGTCAGTTCCGTCGGTCCGTCAGCCCGTCACAAAAATGGTCATTCAAAAACTATAGAAGAACAAGAGATGTTTACGTAAAACCTGGTACTTAAATAGGAAATGTCCATCAGTTTTATTTTGTCCGTCTATCTGTATGTTTGTAAGTCAAGATATATACCTTGTACAGTATCCATACACAAGAAACTTAATTAGACGCATCCTCTGACATGGTATGACATAGTAGATTTGGGTGAAGTTCTATCCTTGAGAAATACCAGAAACATGTGAAATATCCGAGTAATGCATTTTCATGGAAAGGAAGTATAAATGAAGGCGACCGGTAGTTAAATGGTTAAAATGTCGACCGCCCAACCCGAAGGTTGTGGGTTCGAATCCCGTATTATACCATACCAGTATTCTTTTTGTTTAAGAAGCGGAATCGACAATGTTTCAAATAAACTTCAAACTTGCATCAAGACCGTGCAATGACTTGCTTGAATGAACTGGTTCCTCTATTTTCACTTTTTTTTTATTTTGGCATTACAAAGAATATTCCGTAGATATTGACTATATAATTATGTCTAGCGATTTTTTTTTGTTCGGTAACCCGATCTATCCTAAATTTTTTGGCCCGACCATAACTGTTTTTATGGCCTTGGAGATTTTTTTCTCCAACTTTTTAACAAAAAGTAGCAAAACTGCACTTTTAATTATGCTTTAAACATCTAATGGTCAGTGATGTTAGAAATCAAACCGAAAGCAAACAATATTTTGGCCATGAAATTCATGGTGAAAAAAGCAAACGAGCAGTTTATTACTAGCTGGATAATGACTTTCCATTTTAATCGGAATATACCGTTGTCACGGAGTTTAGCAGCGAGATCAAGGGCAGGTAATCCATAAAAAAGTGTCACAACAAATAATTCTTTTTTAGCCTAATCATGTGGATTATTATTTTTTGTTGTAGGATGGAAAATAGTCAAACGAATGGTTCCTATTAGAAATAGAAGTTTGAAATATAGTGTTACCTGAATCGTGATAAAAGATAGATTGTCACTAGTTTTCGCGAAGTTTGAAATTAAATTATTGGGTATGCTGCTGCTTAGTTAGTTAGTATGCATGTATCAATTTATTGATTTAGTTTACAGCCGGTAAAAGCTCATTCATAGCTCATACTAACTTTCAAACACAAATCATGTGCAATTAATGATACATGTGTGAGTAAAACGCTATTTAAGAAGGGCGTCAAAAGCAATCCTAGCATAGGCTAGGGAACCAGAATTTTATTTCTTTGCATAAAACTGTCGAAATTCACTTTGTTTCTTTTGGTAAGTATCATGTGCATGTTCTTCTCTTAATAAGTTAATTAATTTTACTATTTCAGCAAGCTATGTCCTTTTATTTATTTGTGTTTATTGTGTCTCCAGAAGTGTACTCGCCGCATACTGTCCGCCATATTGGAATGATAAAATAAACTAGTACGAATGAATGCGAAATCGTCGGCACTGGAGCCGAAATAAACTCTAAATTTAAACTTAAAAGGTATAAGACAATAAAAGAAACGATTAAAACAAATTAAGTAATTTCTGTTAATTAGTATTGATTACATATCTCTGAACGTGAAATGCCGAGGTGTTACAAACCAGTATTGAAAGTGATCAAAGAATCTGTATGACGTTTTAAGGGCAATTAAAAACTTCCTTAGTGTATTTATGTTTTTCACACATTGATAGCCCTTACGAGATACATGGAACGTTTTCACAAACGGTTTCTTTTACTTAATGTCGCTTAATAGATTACTTAACAATCAGTTCTGTGTCGATTGTCATTATACCTTGTTAAATAACAACATAAACTGGTGCATATTATCATATCTCATTTATTTATTTATTTTTGCTGAATTTCAAATAGAATTTATTTAAGGAATAGATTCATTCATTAATCTAGCTGTTATTGACAGTTTGACAACAAACTCATCGGCACGGAACAGTGTATTCAGTGTAACAGTGTACCCCTAGACACTTCCTTAAAGAAATTAATTTGTTCATCTATAAACATGTAATGACGCAAGTACAAGTTTAAAGCAAAATTTAATAATATTTAAAAACTGCAAAGTAGTTTTCACACATTCATTCGTACTAGTTTATATCATTCCAATATGGCAGACACGGTATATATGCGGCGAGTACACTTTTGGAGACAGTAAACGCAGATAAATGCAAGGGCATGGTAAAATTAATTAATATAATAATATGCATGACACTTACCAAGAAACAAAGTGGATTTCGGCAGCATTATGCATAGAAATAAAATTCCGGTTCTCTAGCCTATGCTCGAGAACCGGTTCCGGACGAATATAAGTTCGCAGTCTAGGGAACTGATTCCGGTTCTCTAGCCACTGCCTTTTACTAAATTTAAAGTTAATTTTCATAACTAATAAAGTAAAAGTTAACAACATTCTATGGACTTAGCTGATTAAATCAAAGTTGTTTTCACAGGTAATTATCACATATTCACAGTGCTACACTATGAGATACAATAACTATATAATATATAGGTGGTACACTAAGTGTCAAAGTGGTACATAAAGTGTCTGGTACATAAAATGACTGGTACATAAGGTGTCCCACCCAAACAATTCAAGGCCACCAGACAGACTTAATCCTTCTGGACTTCTCAAAAACATTCAACAAGGTTAACCATCTGAAATTTCTGTTCAAACTTCATCAAAATGGTGTTCAGGGCACCACGTTGCTATGGGTCAAGTCTTTCTTGATTGGCAGGCGCCAATCCGTCCTTGTGAATGGTGAAGCATCAGATGAAATTCCAGTAACGTCCAGAGTCTCACAGGGCTCCGTCCTAGGCCCTCTTCTGATTTCACAGGTCTGATTATTCGCCGATGACACTGCTGTCTATTTAACTGTAAATAGTTCTGCCCAAGAAAACATCCTCCAGCAAGACTTGAATAGATTACAGTTATGGGAATGTAAGTGGGACACGGAGTTTAATCCTTCAAAGTGCACAGTTATGAACATAACAAGGTCAAAAAACCTTTCAGATCAAAGTATATACTCCATGGCCAAGTCTTGGAAACAATTCCTGATGCAAAATATCTTGGGGTCACTATATCCTCAGATCTTAACTGGAATAAACATATCAATTTAGTCACATCCAAAGTTACCCAAACACTTAACTTCATCAAGCGAAATATCCCATGCAAAAACCCAAAAGTTAGGGAATTAGCTTATAAAGCTCTAGTCAGGCCACAGCTGAAATATGTTGGCTGTGTCTGGAGCCCATATACCCAACATAACATGCACCAGGTCGAAATGATTCAGCGGAGGGCAGCGCGATGGGTTAATCATGACTATGACTACTCCCCTTACAGCAGTGTCACAAATATGCTATATCAGCTGGGATGGGGTACTTTGAAAATAGGAGATCTGAATCACACCTCCTTATGTTCTATAAAATAGTAAATGGTTTGGTTGCTGTACCACTTCCTCCTTATGTCAGCCCCCGCATCCTGTCTAACAAGACATATGCATCCCCACTGGCACTCCTATACCCAGATTCTCACTCCCTGTAATTAATATAAGTACTATTTTCTTCCAGCCACCATAGTGCTTTGGAATTCCCTTCCAGCACAACTTGTGAAAGCCCCCACCCTGAACCAATTTAAGCAGGGTGTGACCAAACTTGCACACAATGCTTAACATGATAGACCTGTTTTTAAACTGCTTTTGTCTGTAAATCCTTCTTGTTTTTTAACACTATCAACTGTATTTCATGCTTGCAAATACACATCGTATATTACTTTTATTCTCCTGTCCATTCTACTTTTAAACTTCTTGTACAGGCGCGCAGCTGCACGTAACACTCGAAAAGAGGCGTGATGCAGTATATATAGATAGACAGATAGATAGAAAACGATTCACATTAATTAGCAGATTTTCTCCTAGTCCAACTTATTGTACGCAAGTCACGATATTGTGATGATTTTGCACAGGTCAAAATCGCTCCTCCACGTATAACATAAGAAGGACCTTTTCTGTGGTGAACCTTCCGCGATGATTCTAGACGTTCCGTATGCCAGCTGGATGGCTTCCTCGCATGAGGAATTCAACTTCCCGAGTGAGGCTTGAACATCTTTAGGGCTAACCAACCTAATATTACGATGGTCATCAGATTGATGCTAGTGTATGTTCAGAAATACAAAATTATTATCGTGTTTTCTCTTTCACCATTGAAAAAAACTTTTTGAAATTTGTTGGTGTGTACTTTTGACAGACACAGACAATATATGGTGTATAATTATGATGTTTACAGTAAAGAGATTGTTTTCCCTTCATAAACTAACTCCAGTAAACTGGGTCTGTCCCTCAACTGAAAAAGTTTGTTTTTCCAAAACAAGGTAAAAAATTCCCAATATTCTGTTGACAACAAAAATATTTAGGACACTTTTTCCCCATTTTACTGGAAATGGTTCCATCCCCAAAATTTGAAAAAAAATCTTTGGTTTATTAAATGCTTTCCCAGTAACAGGTTATGTGTGAATTCAACAGTAAAAGGTTAGTTAGTTACCTAAAACATGTTTTCCACCTTTGGTTCAAGGTACAAATCTTGATCACCAAGTTATCAATCAAAGTGTCATTTTAGTGTATAAGAGATGCAAATTCCTACTTTTCCTTATTTTGCCTCATTGACTTTTTGTTTTTACGCTCTTTGAAATGTTTTCAGAGAAATGGAACAGGCGGAACATGAGGGTCCTACGTACAACTGGCAGTGCGTCACTGATCCCTTTATTGAAGCATGTGATCAGCTTGAACTAGGGGAACTGTTGCATGACTCATCGTATGTATTATGTTTTTTAACCTTTAGCCTGCAAAATTTCTAAAATGGACTTGGCCATAATTTAGGCTGGGCAATACCATTTATTAATCCCCCGCCATGGCGGAGGGATTATAGGAATGGTCAGCGTCCGTCCGTCCTTCCGTCCGTAACAAAATTGTGTCCGGTCCATATCTCCTAAACCCCTTGAAGGATTTTCATGAAACTTGGGTCAAATGATCACCTCATCAAGACTATGTGCAGAACCCATGAGTCAGCCATGCCGGCTCAAGGTCAAGGTCACAACTTAGGGTCAAAGGTTTTGAGCCTTCTATTTTGTGTCCGCTTTATATCATCTAAACTCCTTGAAGGATTTTCATGAAACTTGGGTCAAATGATCACCTCATCAAGACCATGTGCAGAACCCATGGGTCAGCCTTGTCGGCTCAAGGTCAAGGTCACAACTCAAGGTCAAAGGTTTGAGCCTTCCATTTTGTGTCCGCTCTATAACTCCTAAACCCCTTGAAGGAATTTTATCAAACTTGTGTCAAATGATCACCTCATCAAGACGATGTGCAGAACCCATGAGTCAGCCATGCCGGCTCAAGGTCAAGGTCACAACTTAGGGTCAAAGGTTTTGAGCCTTCCATTTTGTGTCCGCTTTATATCTTCTAAACTCCGTGAAGGATTTTCATGAAAGTTGGGTCAAATAATCACCACATCAAGACCATGTGCAGAACCCATGGATCAGCCTTGTCGGCTCAAGGTCAAGGTCACAGCTCAAGGTCAAAGGTTTGAGCCTTCCATTTTGTGTCCGCTCTATATCTCCTAAACCCCTTGAAGGAATTTTATCAAACTTGGGTCAAATGATCACCTCATCAAGACGATGTGCAGAACCCATGAGTCAGTCATGCCGGCTCAAGGTCAAGGTCACAACTTAGGGTCAAAGGTTTGAGCCTTCCATTTTGTGTCCGCTCTATATCTCCTAAACTCCTTGAAGGATTTTCATCAAACTTGTGTCAAACGATCACCTCATCAAGGCGATGTGCAAAACTTAATGAGTCAGCCATGTCGGCTCAAGGCCAAGGTCACAACTGAAGGTCAAAGGTTTGAGCCTTCCATTTCGTGTCCGTTCTATATCTCCTAAACCCCTTGAAGGAATTTTATAAAACTTGGGTAAAATGATTACGTCATCAAAACAATGTGCAGAAATTATGAGTCAACCATGCCAGCTCAAGGTCAAGGTCACAACTAAGGGCCGAAGGTTTGAGCCTTCCATTTTGTGTCCACTCTGTATCTCCTAAACCCCTTGAAGGATTTTCATCAAACTTGGGTCAAATGATCACCTCATCAAGAACTCATGAGTCAGCCATGTCAACTCAAGGTCAAGGTCACAACTGAAGGTCAAAGGTTTCAGCTCTGTATCTCCTAAACCCCTTGAAGGATTTTCATGAAACTTGGGTCAAATGATCTCCTCATCAAGACGTTGTGCAGAATTCATGAGTCAGCCATGTCAGTTCAAGGTCAAGGTCACAGCTAAAATCAAAGGTTTACCCTTCCACTATCCATAGCAGTGGCGGGGGATTTAGCTGTCTTTCAGACTGCCTTGTTATTTGAAGGGGTGTTTTTTGAAAATGTATGGACTGAATAGCAAATAGTGCTGACCATGATCAGCCCATACGGACATGCAGGCTGAGCTTGGTCCGCAAAGGCAGAATCACTTGCCAGACTGGGTGACAATGTTAAGTGGCATAATATCTCAGACAAGTTTGATAACCAGCCAGGTTATCCCAATCATCAATCCCAATCCCAATCATTAAGCATTTCTTATCCGGTAGTTAGAAGTTAATGGACATATTCTCTTGGCCAAGTTTGAAAACCGGCCATATAATTTTTTTTCAAGCTGGAGTTGAGCTGCTTGAATAAGTTGAAATTGAGCTTATTGTGTTCTAGTCATTTGCTGTGAATGGCATATATTGTGACAGTCTGGCACTGTTGCTTTGAAGAGCGGATTTCTGACTTTGTGGTGTGTTAACCAATTAGAATGTTAATCTTACAGATTTGGATTGTTTGAAGCAATGTCAGCTATTGAAATGATGGATGTGAAGATGGATGCAGGAATGATGTGTAACCAGATCAAGAGAGAAGTCAGAAACTTACAGCAATCTGTACAGGTATCTACACATGCACATATGCTGTTGATGATAGAGACAGGCCATGATAGAAATACGTCATGACAGAGATAGGCCTTGAAAGAAATAGCGTATTATAGAAATAGGCTTTTATAGAAATAGACAGGTAGTGATATAAGTAAGTTATGATAGAGATAAGCCTGGATAAAGATAAGTAATGGTAGAGAAATGTTATGAAAGAGTTATACCTCTTTTTAGCTCAACTTTTCAAAGAAAAAGTAGAGCTTTTGCACTCGCCCCAGTGTTGGCGTCGCCGTTGGTTAAAGTTTTTGATGAAGTCAAATATCTCTGTTACTAAATATTAAAGTGTACACCAGAATAAGAAATCCCCATAACTCTGGTTTGAATTTTGACAGAGTTATGCCCCTTTAAACATAGAATGTTTTGGTTAAACTTTTATTAAGTTTTTACTGGCAAAGCTCTAATTCAGAGTCAAGCGCTGAGAAAAGTCATGCATTCTGTCATACGGACAGCTCTTGCTAGCTTATCCGAGCACAAAGTGCTCATGTTGAACTTTTAGGAATGTTGGCTGTCCATCATGCATCTGTCTTCTTGTCTGCAATATCTTTGAAGGTCATCTTTTCCTAATGCAAATTCAACCAAAGTTCACAGAAATGTTGGTCTCCTTTAAGATTCCTCCAAATCAGAGACCCTCCAAGCAGAGTTCTGTTTGCATGTCAAACAAAAGGGAAAACTTAATCTTCTCCTCGGACCAGCTGGTCCAACTTTGAAACAATTTCACAGAAATGTTCCTTGGGTGACCTACCAAATTCCTTCAAATTCTTTTGTTTTGTTTTGTTTTGTTTGTTTAAGAAAATAACAGAAGTCTGCTGGGTGTGTGTATGGGGACTAGTTTTCCCTATATGGCTGTATTGAAAACTGTATTATTTTTCTTCTCTGAAACTGATTAGTCTTACTTAAAAATGATTTTACAGCAATGTTGCTTGTGTGACCCTCAGCTAAATCTTACATATCATTCTGTTTTGTTAAAAAGCATGACCACCAGGATACTGAACTAGTTTTCTTTATACGGCTATATGGAAATTTGTGAAAATCTTCTCTGAAACTGCCCGCCCGATTTCAAAGTAGTTTGACAGCAGTGTTCCTTGGGTGATCTATTATCAAAGTCTGTCAAATCATTGTGTTTCATTAAAAAACATGGCCACCAGGGATGAGACTAGTTTTCTGTATATGACTGTATCGAACACACTGAAAATCTTCTCTTCTGAAATAGATAGGCCGATTTGAAAATAATTTGACAGCAATGTTCCTTTGGTGACTCTCTTTCAAAGTCCTTGATTTGTTGAAAAACATGATAGCTGTTATATATCAGTAGCACTGATATTGATGCGATTGCTTCTGTTATAGGCAGGTACTGTAAAGCTGAACAGTTTACAACATTCAGAGCTGATTGGTATAATGGATGCTTCTCTGGCCTGCATGGTAAGTTTTATATTCAGAACTGATTGGTATAATGGATGCTTCTCTGGCCTGTATGGTAAGTTTTATATTCAGAGCTGATTGGTGTAATGGATGCTTCTCTGGCTTGCATGGTAAGTTTTATATTCAGAACTGATTGGTATAATGGATGCTTCTCTGGTCTGTATGGTAAGTTTTATATTCAGAGCTGATTGGTGTAATGGATGCTTCTCTGGCCTGTATGGTAAGTTTTATATTCAGAGCTGATTGGTGTAATGGATGCTTCTCTGGCCTGCATGGTAAGTTTTATATTCAGAGCTGATTGGTGTAATGGATGCTTCTCTGGCCTGCATGGTAAGTTTTATATTTAGAACTGATTGGTGTAATGGATGCTTCTCTGGCCTGTATGGTAAGTTTTATATTCAGAGCTGATTGGTGTAATGGATGCTTCTCTGGCCTGCATGGTAAGTTTTATATTCAGAGCTGATTGGTGTAATGATGCTTCTCTTGGCCTGCATGGTAAGTTTATATTCAGAGCTGATTGGTGTAATGGATGCTTCTCTGGCCTGCATGGTTAGTTTTTATATTCAGAGCTGATTGGTGTAATGGATGCTTCTCTGGCCTGCATGGTAAGTTTTATATTCAGAGCTGATTGGTATAATGGATGCTTCTCTGGCCTGCATGGTAAGTTTTATATTCAGAACTGATTGGTGTAATGGATGCTTCTCTGGTCTGTATGGTAAGTTTTATATTCAGAGCTGATTGGTGTAATGGATGCTTCTCTGGCCTGCATGGTAAGTTTTATATTCAGAACTGATTGGTATAATGGATGCTTCTCTGGCCTGCATGGTAAGTTTTATATTCAGAACTGATTGGCATAATGGATGCTTCTCTGGCCTGTATGGTAAGTTTTATATTCAGAACTGATTGGTGTAATGGATGCTTCTCTGGCCTGTATGGTAAGTTTAATATTCAGAGTTGATTGGTGTAATGGATGCTTCTCTGGCCTACATGGTAAGTTTTATATTTAGAACTGATTGGTGTAATGGATGCTTCTCTGGCCTGTATGGTAAAGTTTATATTCAGAGCTGATTGGTGTAATGGTTGCTTCTCTGGCCTGCATGGTAAGTTTTATATTCAGAACTGATTGGTATAATGGATGCTTCTCTGGCCTGCATGGTAAGTTTTATATTCAGAACTGATTGGTGTAATGGATGCTTCTCTGGCCTGCATGGTAAGTTTTATATTTAGAGCTGATTGGTGTAATGGATGCTTCTCTAGCCTGCATGGTAAGTTTTATATTCAGAGCTGATTGGTGTAATGGATGCTTTTCTGGCTTGCATGGTAAGGTTTATATTCAGAGCTGATTGGTGTAATGGATGCTTCTCTGGCTTGCATGGTAAGTTTTATATTCAGAGCTGATTGGTGTAATGGATGCTTCTCTGGCCTGCATGGTAAGTTTTATATTCAGAGCTGATTGGTGTAATGGATGCTTCTCTGGCCTGCATGGTAAGTTTTATATTCAGAGCTGATTGGTGTAATGGATGCTTCTCTGGCCTGCATGGTAAGTTTTATATTCAGAACTGATAGGTGTAATGGATGCTTCTCTGGCCTGCATGGTAAGTTTTATATTAGAACTGATTGGTTTAATGGATGCTTCTCTGGCCTGCATGGTAAGTTTTATATTCAGAGCTGTTTGGTGTAATGGATGCTTCTCTGGCCTGTATGGTAAGTTTTATGTTCAGAGCTGATTGGTGTGATGGATGCTTCTCTGGCCTGCACGGTAAGTTTTATATTCAGAGCTGATTGGTGTAATGGATGCTTCTCTGGCCTGTATGGTAAGTTTTATGTTCAGAGCTGATTGGTGTGATGGATGCTTCTCTGGCCTGCATGGTAAGTTTTATATTCAGAGTTGATTGGTGTAATGGATGCTTCTCTGGCCTGTATGGTAAGTTTTATCTAGCAAGTTCATTTATCTTGACGGTAGAAATAACCACTTTGTCAGTCAGGTTGTGTAATCAGCTAATTTTTGTGCCCCATCTCAGCCAATCTTTGGGACCATTTAGATTTGCCATTGTCTGTATGTCTGCCAGTCCATCTGAAGTCTCTTATCCAAAAATGTGTTGTGTAGTTCAAAAAGTATTTGATCTAGTGTCATCAGATGCCATATAATTGTACTTCAGCATGTGAAGTTTTGTGTCTGGGATTTTGTTTGGGATTTCTCTCTGCCAGACCAGAGGATCTTGACAGTCAAAAGTATGCATTAAGAGCCCATAAGTTTGTGCTGCAAGTATCTCAGATTTGAGCTATATTCATGAAATGTTATAAGATTGTCATCTGGGGGTTTGGCTTTCCGGGAATTGACATCCGGGGAGACAGTAAGTTCTATGGACACACATCTTTTTTTCTTTAAAGATTTGAAATAGTTATTTGTAGTGAATTGATAATAATTTTGAACTGATAATTGAAAGTTAGACATCATTTTTTACTGACTAACTTTTTTACTGAGTGGCTATAAATTGACATGGAATGTTTATTTTATTATTGTGATTTCATTATTGAATGTTTACAGGTAACTTGGCTTGAAGGTCATTCCCTGGCACAGACGGTATTCACCAACCTATACTTTCACGACCCATCACTGATAGAGGACAGATGTCTCAAAGCTTTCTCCATATGTATGCTCAAAATTGTTGATTTAATCCGAGACAGAATAAACAGGGCCGGAGTCTTTGAAGAGGTTTGTGTCTTTATAATATTCATGTATAATTTGATTGTATTAGCTATTTGTTTTAATCTTATAATTGAAACATATTCAAAATTTTGTCAGATTGAATTTTCATTTCTATGTAATATATATTGAGGAGAAATGACACTCATCTTTTTAGCTTGACTATTTGAAGAATAGAGAAAGCTGTTATATTCACCTGGGCGTCACTGTCATCATCTGCGTCACAGCTTTGTTAAGTTGTGTGTGCAAGATCATATCTTGGTAACCATTACATATATTGGATTGAATCTTCATACAAGGCTTCCTAGTCATCAAATTAACTGAAATAACCAAGTGGGATAACTCTTTCTTAACTTCTGTAGAAGTTATAGCCCTTTTACATCATAGTAAATTTGGTTAAAGTTTAGCATACAACAAACTGTCAAGCTGTATCTCAGGAGTAACATATATTGGACTGTTACTTCAAGCAATACTTCCCTGACATCAAATCTACTGAATAACTCTTGTATCTCAGAAACAACTCTGTATATTACATTGAAACTTCGCACATTTCTTCCCAGTCATTTGACATACTGAAAGAACCAATGCTACTAAAGCATTAGAATTCATTAATTGCTGAAATGTTTAAAGCAATATACAAACCAGTCTAGTTTTAGTATTGTATGCCATGTTTCTAAGGAAGAAGTTTAGCCCCTGACATACAGGCTTAAGGTGTCAATACTATGAGTTTGGTTTTTGATGTTTTGAAGGAAGACTTCCAGCCCCTTGCATAAAGGTTTAAGATGTAAATGTTAGTTTTGTTTTGCTATGTTTACAGGAAGACTTCCAGCCCCTGACGTATGGGTTTAAGATGGGTTGCGAGGTTACAGATCTCAGAGCTATTGGTATGATGAAGGAAGTAGAAGATGATCTCAACAGAAATATCAGGGTAATTGACATATGAGCCGTGCCATGAGAAAAAACCAACATAGTGGGTTTGCGACCAGCATGGATCCAGACCAGTCTGCGCATCCGCGCAGTCTGGTCAGGATCCATGCTGTTCGCTAACAGTTTCTCCAATTCCAGTAGGCTTTAAAAGCGAACAGCATGGATCCTGACCAGACTTCGGGGATGCGCAGGCTGGTCTGGATCCATGCTGGTTGCAAACCCACTATGTTGGTTTTCTCATGGCACGGCTCATATTATTCTTACCTATTCTGTTTCAAATTCCACACAATATTTTGCATTAAGAAAATGACGTCACAGAGCAGGTCACATAACTTAAATTTTCACTAAACTATGTCTCAAATCAATTGTGCTGTCATTTGACCACTGATGATGTTAGTTGATTCAGTGAAACACTTGAAAAAAAAAGGAAAGATGGCATTATATGCTTTACTATTGGCTCTGAGATACTAAGGAAACAGAGGTCATGGTAAGGTAAAAATAATTTTGTGTCTATTTCAGCATATTAAAGGCTTAATGCAGGGCGAGGCTGGAGACAGTGAGAAGGAATCAGAGGTATGAGCAAATTTTTATCTCCTCGTATTTTTATCTGTTTAGTAATTTCTAACTGGTTAAAACCATAAGAAGCTACACCTTATTCATCATCATTGTTTCTAAGTTTATAAGCAGTAATATTGCAGTGCACATGTTAGTTAAGACATACTTTTTGTTTAGGAAATTTTTATGTTGCTTAAGAGCTGAAAACTTTCTGCTGCTACTTGTCCTTCATATTGATTTGAAGAGAAAACGTGTGTGTTGTTTTATATTCATTTATATTCATAAATAATACTGGTATTCAGAGGACAGTTTAGCAATAAAACAAAACAATAAACATACAAACTTCTATACTTTTTAAGGAAATAGTCATTTGATAGTTATACCACATTCTTTTCCCTTTATGTGAATGTCAGGTAATCTTAAAGAAATGTACATGACCTTGTTGTATTCTTGTTTCAGTATGAGCTGTGTGTAGCAGTGTGTACGAGAATAAAGTTTTACAAATTGTTACTTTCAGTGCTGATAGCATTCAGCAAAGATAAGGTAGGTGATGGTTAAAATTGATAACCTCACTGTTCAGACCAGTATTTTAAGAGTTATGACCCTTGACTTCATTTCAGTTTTAGTTTCAAAAGCCATCAGTGTCCTTTCACTAACTTGTGTGGTTTTGATTTAGTTTTGATAAATAAAATTTAGAATATGAATCAAAAAATATTCAAGTCAATATTTGGATTGCCAGGTTGTTTGTGTAAAAGTTAACAATATATTTTCTTAGTACTTTGTGTGGTGGATCATATCTTGGGATAGAATATCACCTTTAAGGGTGGTAGTAATTCTCAATCAATAGAAATGCCAGAAATGTGTATGAAATGAGATAAAGAGTAGTTCCTAGCATTATGTTAGAAAGAGGCTGTTTAATAGCGTTTTATGTATATTTTTTTGCAGTGTGAAGGTGTTCCACAAGCACAGAAGCTGATTGGTCAGGTGTTAGAGTTGATTAAACCAATGAAAACATCTGTTTCACTTGGAATACAACCAGAGGAGAGGGAGGTTACCAAAAATGGTGAGATATCTGCAGAATATGCTTGTTTATTAGAGCTACATGTATTTTGTGAAATGCACATGCTTCTTAATATTAATATGCAAATAGTACATGGTTCTTAAATTTCTATTAACTATGAATTTACAAAAACTATGTATATCCTGTTTTTATTCAATTAATTCCTTTTACATCATACACTTTTTTGTTGACAAAGTGTGTGTTTGTCATTGATAAACAAGCAGAACAGTAGTACATATGTATATTATTGAAGCAGCTATACAATTACACCTTCCTAGTAGTAAAATCCAAATTTCACTGTTCCAGTCTACCTAAATATAAGGCAAAGTTTGTCAAAGAACCCTAAAGTAAAGCATTTTAAACATATACCTGTGATCTAAATTCCAGTCCACTGTAAAGTAAAATTCATTGTATAGTACACTATACTATTTCCTTTGTTACAGATTATCCAACTATAATGGGGTTTGAGCCTCTGATCAACCAGAGATTGCTGCCCCCAACATTCCCAAGATACACTGTCATACACAGCCGAGACTCGTCACTGGACTACATGGAAACCTTGCTGAACAGACTGGAAATGACAACAGCTGTACTCAATGCCAACAATATACAGGAAGTTTATGTAAGATCACTTAAAGTTTGTCTTACTTTGCTATAAATGAGAAACCATGAGAAAACCAACATAGCGCATTTGTAACCAGCATGGATCCAGACCAGCCTTCGCATCCGCGCAGTCTGGTCAGGATCCATGCTGTTTTCAAAGCCTATTGCAATTAGAGAAATGGTTAGTGAACAGCAATGGATCCTGACCAGACTGCGCGGATGTGCAGGCTGGTCTGGATCCAAGTTGGTCACAAATGCACTATGTTGGTTTTCTCATGGTGCAGCTCAAATAACAAAATATTAAGAGGTCTCTGTTGTAAAACTAACTCAGGAGACCATTCTCAGAATGCAGTCTTGCCATTGGTCAGTTTGAAAACTGAGCTCAGAATCAGCCAATCAGATGCTGAAGTTTTTAGACTGGTCTCCAAACTGTGTTTTGTAACTTCTAACACTGTTCTCAATGTTTATGAGGATATACTTGTAAATGATTTAAAAAGAAATTTTGCAGAGTTAATAAAAGTAAAAATGAAGATTTCTCTTTGACTTATCTATCCATATTATAAGAAGTTAGTAAAAAGAAAAAGTTATACAACCTTTGAAAGTGTTAATATTGAAAGTTATACTACCTCAGGCTCTGAAAGTGTTAATATTGGAGTATATTATTCAGTAAAAGCCTAATTTAGTTCATTTTATCAGAATTGATTCAGTTTAACCATAAGCCATCATCAATTCGCTCTCTTTTCAGGAAGTATTCAAGGAATTTAGTAAACTTTCACCATGTGTGTTAACAAGATCCATATTACAGGTAAAGTACCATAATCAAGTAGTTACTTTCTTCTGAAATTGTATTCTGCAAAGTTTTGCATAGACATTTAGGAAAAATTAGCCCATAAAAAATATACACTTTTCTTACTTCTTAGAAGATTTCACATGTTAAGTACATTGTATAAGGTATTGGTATTTATTAATTCTTTCCTAGCATTTCATCATTAGGAATAACCCTGTCACATACCCCAACGTTGAGAGATGACCATTAAAATGTGATTCTCTTGATAAGATTACATGTCATATATCAGTTATAATAATGTTTTTATATAGGCTTAACTGCACTGGCTTTTTACAATATCTGAGCCGTGCCATGAGAAAACCAACATAGTGGGTTTGCGACCAGCATGGATCCAGACCAGCCTGCGCATCCCCGCAGTCTGGTCAGGCTCCATGCTGTTTGCTTTTAAAGCCTATTGGAATTGGAGAAATTGTTAGCGAACAGGATGGATCCTGACCAGACTGCGCGGATGCGCAGGCTGGTCTGGATCCATGCTGGTCGCATACCCACTATGTTGGTTTTCCCATGGCACGGCTCATCTCTTAAAACACATCTGCCCACATTGTTGAATGGCATATAAAAGCCAGATACTATTTTAAAGTTAAAAAATTAAAAAGTTATGCATTCAGTCAGACACTTGTAAATTTTTCAAAATATCACAGAACACATTGTATTGCTGGATTTTTACACAAATTTTATGAGTGTGTATCAAATTAGCTTACGACTCCTCGACTCTTTTGGGTTACACATTTTACGAATAGTCCAAAGCAGCTATACATTCACAACATCTGACATAAATGTTAATATATTAAGTAGCAGTTTGTATAAGTTGGAAGTGCATGGATAAACTGAGGTAAATTTGCAGAGTCTAAAGATTGATATTTAGTTCAAAATTTATTTCAGATGTTATTCAGATTTATTTCAGTGTTAAGTTTTTACAGGTGATTTCACCAATGTTTGTTTTTTAGTTCATTGATTTATTAATTGTTGATTTATTGTTTCAGTTAACATTTTTACCTCCAAGTAGAAGAGTATTTGGTAAACATACTTTGACAGATTTTCTAAAAGATTCTGTACGAGCATTTGTAATGCCTCCAGCTCTTGCCCCAAAGTAAGTTTGTCTTCCATTGTTCTCCTGATTCATAAAGAATTAAACTTTTTTGACTAACAGGCAACATTAATTGAATATAAGAGGATAAGATGACATCATGTTTAGTTGCAGCACTGCTGATTAAAAGTTTGGATCTTTCTTATACAGTCAGAAATTGTGACTGAATGTGTTGGATGTAATGTATCCAAATGTCTGGAACAGTGTTCTTTCCATTTAGAATTCTTCGAGTTTTAAGTGAATAAGAAAAAGCAGTATGAACTATTTCTGCTGTCAAAATGTATAGGATTTGCAAATGATTTTATCAAATTCAAAAGAAGCTGCATGAATTCCATCTCTGACTGCTGCTAGTTTGTAGGGGTGATGGGAATACCTCTATGAATTTAGTTGTTTGAGGTTTTTCTGCATGTTTATAGAGCACCAATATACAACAATCCAGAAGTAAAGCAGTATGTAGATGCTTTGATGACGCGTGCTGTGCGACCTATATGTACAGTGTTACAGATCACAGGACATAATCGTGCTCGACAGAGAGATAAGTGGGCACACCTGCTGGATGAGATGGCTAGTCTACAGGATGAGGTAAGAGAGCATGCCAGGATTTTTTTCTGTTTTGTCTGATTTGTAGTGTTTTGATATAGATCAGTTTAATATTAAGTAAAAGCTTAATAAGTAATTAAATTGGATTCCGTTTCATTTTCTGAAAATCTAGCACCAGCATATTATGGAAAGATATAGTTATTATTATTATTATACCAGATTTATATGGCACCCTTTTCATGATCAATTTCACGATCAAAGGCGCTTTACATAGTTCAAATGCAGCCACACAGGGCGCATATTTCATCCTCTACTAGTACAGACACAGAGTGATCTGACCAGAGGGACAGAGTGAGACAAAGCCCCCACGACAGAGAGATCAGAAATCAGATACAGGCTTGTCCGGCTAACTTAGCCTAGCTCGTTGCGAATAGACAGCCTGGTTCTTTAATGTGCCCAGTGTATAGCACTGATACACGCAAGGATTGTAAAGATTTAAAGTTGTGTCAATAGAGCAGACTGAAATCACAGATTTTGAATTTGCTTACCTACACTCTGTCAAGAACACTAAAATCCTAACACTGTCAACATTACTAAAATCATAAATATTAGATCAGTACATAGTTTCTGGTATAGTAAAAAGAAGTATCATTTACTTTACAGATAAATTATTTTGTTTTAAATACATCATGTTTGCAAAGTTATATAATTTGTTGATGTTTTGTTCACTATATTCAGGCAGACAAAGTTGATGGATACCTACATCAAGTGCAGATGAAAACTGATCCAAACCGTCAGTACGGATCTAGCTTTGGAACCTGGGTGTTATATTACACTCTGCAAGTCATGGTCAACTACACATTGTCTGGCTTTGAGCTGGAACTGTACGCACCATATGAATATCATTATGTCTATTGGTAAGTGTAAAATGTGTCATTGAATAGATCATTGTTTGGAGTTCAGATTCGAAGGAATTATATCATGAGGGCGCAGCTCGCATGATATAATGATACGCATCTGAACGACAAACAATGATTTATTCAAGAGCAAATGACTAAATGAGATATATTATTTCAATTCTAACATGTTACCAAGGATTTTTAAGTACATCCTTGACGACATTCATTAAATATTTGCCCGTTTTCAATGGTCTCTTTTCCAGCGCGCCGCTATGCCATTTAACGCCATGACGTAATAATTGTGAAGTCAGAACAGTGATTTGTTGTATAATAATTTACTGTTTTCTGCAATCTTTGTTTAATAGGAAAATGAATCGGATTTTGTTAGAATGTACCATATTACATTTTGCTTAAACATAGAATGTTAGTAATAGCAGTAATTGATTCAAATTTAGACACAAGATACTTTGAAGATCACATATCAGTGTTATGTCAACTTTATGCAATGCAACAAATTCAATTGGACAATCTTTCAGATCAAGTTTTTAAATGTTTGCTATGTATAGAGGGTTTTTGCTGTATAAGAAAAAATGAACAAGAATCTAGTTGTTAGAAAAACTTATTTAGGGATGTTCCACATTATAATCTGATATGGTATAAATATTTAAGGCTACATTCCATGTACATTTAAAAGATGTGAACTACAAAAATGTAGATTCAATAACACGTGTAGGCTCAGGGGGAAGCCAAGGCTCCAAGTTGGTATATGGTAAAAATCTGGTAGGTGGCAAAAGTAGACATTTTCCAAAAAAGTTGAAACGGGTATTCAATATTTGTCAAGACCAGTGTAGCATGTTTACTTAACTCCTCATTTCCAAAGTGATTTTGACATTTTGTTTCAATTTTTCCAACAAAAAAAAGGAGGCTGAGTTTCTTTAAAGTAAACTAATCTATGAGAATATTATATCTAATTGTAGGTACTTGTATGAACTGTTGTATTCCTGGCTGTTTTCAACCATACAGAGAGCTGACTCATTTGTCACAGATCATGAAGCTTATATTGGTAAATATATATTTATAATAGTATGTAGTAAATATATTTGTATGTACTAAATATATCAGTATTTGTATGGATGAATATATCTGTATTCAGTATGGGGGACATCCTGTTCTGGAAATTTATTGGTATTTTCCTACTTTACTAATAGAAAAGTTGATACTAAATAAAGTAGATTATATTCAAAATGCCCGAAGTGTAAGAATATACTTTGGTATGATGAAATATTTCATTGCTCTATTTTGTCTCTTATTTGAAAATAAAACCTCATTAAGTTTGTAAATTACAAATTTAAACACTTTTAAATTATATATAGTACTATGAATGTTATTGTCTTATATTGAAAGAGAGATCAGATAAAACCTTTTTGTGGTAAAGGTGGATCAGTATTAAACTGATGTTAAGCCCTCGAAAATAAACAAAGGGATTTTAAGCTAAAGAAATGGCAAGCCGTTAACATAAAGGTGATATTATATAACAGAGATGGTAAGCCATCAACGTAGAGATGATTCTATGTTACAGATATGGTAAGCAGTAAAGGTCGAGGCGGTAAAAAGAATAAGAAGAAGAGACGATCTAAAGGCATACAGAAAGAGGCAAACATCTGTCAGGCTCAACAGAATATGTTTGGAGGATATTATAAGGTATGTCATATGATATGGTTTGTTTTCTGTACAAAACAAATTTCATCTCAGTGGACATCTTAGTTGTTGTGTTCTTATACTACATTGGTCATAAACTATATATACATTTTACATTGAGAAAAACTTCTTTGAAATAGTTATAAATGTTTTTCAGCTAAGATTTCAAGATATTTTTTCAAGAAAAATTTTCTGTGTAAAAGTAAAAGTAGTCCTTGAAAAGTACTTTTATTTTGTCCCCAATAAGCATGCTGTTCAAACTCTGTATGTGCAATTCTTACATTGTAATGTAACACTTATAAAATGTGACAGTTTGGTAATATTGACTGTATACTATTAATTTGACAGGCTGTCATGGGATTACAATTAGCAAACAAATTAAAACATCCAAACTTTGAGTATGATAAAGAGGAAGTGAGATACAGTCACAGATTTGCTCCTTTTGCTTGTGTTTCTACTCCACCAATGGTTCCATATTCACAGTTTAAGGTAAGTCAGTTTGATGTAGAAGTGTAAAGGGAATACTTTTAAAGAAAAAGTCTTTTTTTGGCTCTAAATGTCAAAAGTCAATGTCACAGTGACCTTGAGAATCAAAACAGTTTTTGCTAAATAACTAAAGAATGTTTTAGCATACCATCTTCAAACTTCATAGGACAATTGCCTTTGGTCAGTAAATGGCTCATTGTTTTGAGAATCAAATATGATAGGATGAGTGACGGTAGTCATCAGACGACCTTATTGTTTTGGGGGTTTGTAGGCCAAAGGTCAAGGTCACCATAACCTTGAGAATGAAAGCTGCTCAATAACTTACGAATTCTTTGGCCTACAGTTGTCAAATTTCATAGGATAATTGTCTATGGTTAGTAGATACTCCTATTGTTTTACAGGCCAGTAGGTTAGAGGTCAAGGTCACAATACCCTCATGACTGAAAATAGTTGCTGATCATTATCTTGAGAATGCTCGGGCCTATGTGCTTAAAACTTCATAGGATGATAACCTGTGGTAAGATTATCATTATTTCCTGTCATTGTGCCAAATATCAAAGTCACAGTGTACAAAATTACACTACACATTTGCCTCCAACAGGTTATGGTGAAAGGTATATGTGTTTAATAAACAGCTCTTGTTTTGATGTTCATCTGGTTGCTGTGGTAATGTTAATTTGCAGTATACAGTACGTTCCACTTAATTGCATATCGGTTAATCGCATATCCCGGATATTCGCATACATACTTGAAGCACGGATCGATCCCTATATAATTACCTTTAAAGTATTTCGCATAATTGCATTGATTTTTTAATCCGTCCCGCTTAATTGCATAAAACATTTGGCTAAAAGTCCACTAATTTGGTCGCAAACAGCGATAAAAATGATCAAAAGATGCCGAAAATTTACTGTGAATTACTCTAGCCGATCAGCTGTTTCACGTCGCCTAGGTGACAATTGGTGCGTGACATTAGAAGTGGAGATCAAAGCTGTATAGTTTCCCCGAGATTTTCGTGGCATTACGTCATGTTTTCGCGCCATGTTGCACATCACTGTTTGATCGTACCGCCTCGGTTCTTAAGTGCTGAGAAGTAGATCTAGTGTTGTAACAATCAATAACAAACAAATTCTTTTTAATTTGTTAAAGCAATGTGCAATATCCCATATAAACTGACAGGTAAACGTGTCAAACTATAATAGCGGATTCTTACCCTGTGACCTATTTGCCCTCAAGAAATTACAAAATGGTTTGAAAAGATTATCTTATTATAAAGTGTCGTGTCAAAAAATATATGTACAAGATTCAGTCAAAAGTTATTAAAAATACGCAACAACATTATTGTTTTGTTTTTAACACGCATTTTCTATGTACGTACACGAGGTCGCGTAACAGAAATCTGTGCAAAAATCGTTTTACTTCATATTTTAAATTGCGCTGCCTTTCATTATTTAAGATTTTTCTATTTGTTTTTGTACTTTCTGGTCAAAAGTCTGAATTTTATGCCCATAATTTGTATCATCTATTTACTTTTAGAAAGTAATAAGTATTTAGGATCGCAGCTGTTGAAATTTTGCAAGTAATTTTATGAAAATTCGACCGTTTTTATAGAATTTGCAACATTTCTGTTAAAACGTTTTTAAATCATTATAGAATTCAAACTATATTACTTCTCAATCGGTGTTGAAAATCTGAAGCGATAAAATAAAAAAATGAATGCGTGTACGCGCATTTTTTGTATACGTGTCGATAAACCAAAAGTAACGGCGTTGTTAAGTTAGGCATTACGATAGGTCGCACGTGCTCGTGGAATGGAAAATTACCGCATGGCGTTTGATATCTGTCGATTCGCGGGTAAATTCCAGTCAGTGGTAATAAAAAATATTGTCGTTTACAACTTTATTTGTTTAAAACATAGTTACACAGGCATGATTAATCACTCCACACATTTTCCAATTAATGTTGCCGTATTGATTCAAAGTAATAACCATTGCTCCCAGAGCAGCCGAAGCATACCGAAACAGATGCCATATACGTATATTCGGATAAACGAATAGCCCGGTTATTCGCATATTTCGCTTTGACAAATTGGGTATGCAAATAAGCGGACTCCACTGTATTTGGTTCCTGGCAAAGCGTTATGTTGCTATATATTTTGTTCCAATGTTTACATGATTTTGCTTAATACTGTGAAATCATTTTTATTCGCGTAGGATGAATTTTCGCGTATTTCGCGCTAGGACTGATGCGCGAATTTAAGACCCCACTAATATTATTTCTTAATCTTAATTTTTCATTTCTAAAATTGAAAATGCGCGAATTAAAGCCTGCACGAAACAGTCATTTTTCATGTTTGCGTGACATTTCATGCCAGCGAATTTAAATGATTTCACAGTATTTGGTATCTGAGGTAACAATATTTAACTACATATTTGCCAGGAGATGACCAGTTTGATACGGTACTCACCAATGCCTACAGCAGCTGATCTGTTCACTACTAGTTGTAAATTCTTCCATCAAGCCAAAACACTATATGAAACAATTCCTAGTCCATCAGAAGAGGTTTGTTTCTTTTTCCTAATGTTTGTGTTCAATTTTGAAAGTTTGTCATGTGAAATAGATAGTGAATAAAGGATTTAAAGGTATGCTAGACCCAAATTTCATATTTGAAAATATGAACAGATGCTACATACAGTTTATATAAATGTAAAATAAAAAAAAAATTAAGTGTACTAACAGTAATATGCATTAAGTTAAAAATAGTACATGCTGTATACATGTGTAGCTGAGCACAGTTTAAAAAAACTGGAAGTTTTTTAAACAATTGATTGTTATGCATGACATTTAAGTATGAACATAGCTCTTCATACACAATTTATTTATATATTTAGTAAAGATAGATATATTTGATGAGGATTGTCTACATTTGAAGTAAATATCTAAATATAGTATATATAAAGTGGAAGATTGGCATCGGATATCTCTGAGAATGGGCTATATAAAGCAGATATATCAAGTTTCTGGGATTGCTGTATATCTTAAAGGGGAAAAGGCAGTAAAACTTTTTATGCTGTGCTAGGGAGGCATATATTTATCACTCTACCTGTACATTTGTAAATTTTTACAGATTCAAAAAGTGATCAGAATTGCAAAGACAAATTTTGTAATGATGAAGTTACTTAGTGGAGGACATAAACAGGATTCTCAGGTAAGATATTAATGATCGCTGCTAATGATGAAAACCAACATTGTGCTTTTGACGTACCATGACATGTGATTCAGACAGCTGCAGCTATCCACGCAGTGTGGGTAGGATCAATGCTGTTCGCTTACAAAGCCTGTTGTAATTATAGAAACTGTTAGCAAACAGCATGGATCCTGACAAGACTGCGCGGATGCGCAGGCTGGTCTGGATCCATGCTGGTAGCAAACCCACTATGTTGGTTTTCTCATGGCACGGCTCATTTGTTGCTTGAGTAATTATATGATCATAAAATCATTCTTGCTTCTTTGTAATTGTCATGATGCATGTTGAGATCAAAATGGACAGCTTCAGACATGCTTTTGATAAGTTACTCATAGGATCCATATTTGTCTTTCATTCTTCATGCCAGGGGAGGTAATTGTTGCATGTCAACCATCAGTTGACTGCCTTACTTTCTTTAAGAATCATTTCCACCTAAACCACAAAGGTCATCTCAACCAGTTTGTAGAGGATTCCTTGCGTGGTTTTCTTTTAGGTGTCTTCAAAGCTAGGTCATCTACAAAGAGATGTGGTTGTCATGGCAACTACTAAGTGAAAAAAAGTCCAGGAGTGTATTTCAGAATGGTTAAATCAAAGAAATGGTTTGGTGAGCTGTTGCCAAATTCCTTCAAATCATTCCAATATGTTGTAAATGGATTATGTTTGTTAATATAGAATGGGGGTTTCTTTTCAGCAAATCCAGTTTGAAGCTACACAATTCACACATTATATGTATTGCTCTTTAATGTATTAGAATCTGCATATTTTGTCTCTCTGTCATTCTTTCCTCTGAGAAATAATGAACTTGTTTGTTTTGAGGTTCTAGACTAGATCAGTTCTTCGGATAATTTTTGATTGATACAAGAAAGTTTTGTTGTGTATTTTCAGGTGCAGGCAGAGTTTGACTTCAGTTTACACAGATTGTTTCCAATCATCAAAGTATGATATCCAAGTGCAATAGTAACTGTAATCCAGACAACTTCGCCATATGCCATGCTCAGCAGGAAAGGGCACCATTCCCATATTAGATTTTATACCGGACATCATCTGTGGGATATTGTTTACATACTTGTCTAATGAAATTATTTTGTGCCATTTCTAGCAAGATTTGGAATTTTCTACAGTGGATTTTATGTTGTGGATTTTGTGTTGATTTCAAGAAAAAATGAAACTTGCAGATTTCTTGTCTGCCTCTTATTTACTGATTGTTGGACATTTGAGGTAGTTCTTGCAGGAACCAAAGAAGAAAGAATTTTCTATAATGTGAGTTACAAAGAATCCTTTATATACCGGTACTTACAAAGAAATATTTGGCTCAAAAATTGAATGTGACCCCTTGTCCGAGAGTCTATATGTTTAATTATCTGTCTTCAGTGTTTATGAAACACCCTTTTACAGCTGATCGTGTATTAGGGGCAGATAAAGAAAGGAATATATATAGGAGACTATTGTTCTTTAAAGTGTTAGTTCTTTGTGATTTTTTAATTTATATTCTATACAGTGATATTTTTGTGGTGGCACTATGACCAGTGGGTTTTATCTAGTTCTTACAATGAAGTACAAAACATACACTTTATATTTCTTTTGTTTCAGATAAAACTGATGTTAAGTTTTTATCAGTGACTTGGGTTAATATGTATAATAAACTTGAAGAAATAAATATTGAGAAATCAGATGGTTTTTATATTTTTAGCATTTTTGATTTGATAGTAAAACTTGAAATGAAAACAGTACAACTTCTCATGAAGTGCTTGATGGATCTCCATCAAACTTTGTCTGTTTCCTGTTAAATTTCTTTAAATGGGGGAACTTGGCCCCTTAAAGGATCATTTGAGCTAAAAATAAGAATATCATGAAATAACCATTTCCCTCGAACTGTGTGGCAGATCTTTATTGAACTTAGTATCCTTGTCCTTAGTATCCTTGACCTTAGTATCCTTGTCCTTAGTATCCTTGACCTTAGTATCCTTGTCCTTAGTATCCTTGTGCCTTGTCCTTAGTATCTGTGTCCTTAGTATCCTTGTGCCTTGTCCTTAGTATCCTTGTCCTTAGTATCCTTGTGCCTTGTCCTTAGTATCCTTGTCCTTGTCCTTAGTATCCTTGTCCCTTGTCCTTAGTATCCTTGTCCCTTGTCCTTAGTATCCTTGTCCTTAGTATCCGTGTCCTTAGTATCCGTGTCTTTAGTATCCTTGTCCTTAGTATCCGTGTCCTTAGTATCCTTGTCCTTAGTATCCGTGTCCTTAGTATCTGTGTCCTTAGTATCCTTGTCCTTAGTATCCTTGTAAGGTCCTCTTTCAGATTTGTTTTCAAATGGGGGCACTTGATCTGTTTATGTATTTCATACTTGACTCATTTGTTATAACATTCTTTATTCAGTATGCCATACATTTATTCAAAGATCAGGTGAACGACTGTGGGCCCCTATGGCCCCTTGTTTTGATAGTTCTGACTTAATCAAATAGTTAGATAATGAATTTTTTTCTCTGTACAAGTTTTTAGAATACTTGTCAAATATAGAAAGACCTCGAGTATTAAGTCACAAGTAAAAAATAATTCAGTATAAGGGAGACAATTCAGTAGAAGAAAACATTTTCCAAGGAAGGCAGTATTAGATTGTAAACTATAATTTGTTTGTAAATACAAACCCATTTTATCGCCTATCTACATGTGGCTTCATTGGAAACTTTTTGACGTTCTGTCAATGTCTGGTGTAGTTGGGAAGCCATTACATGTAGATTTTATGTGTTTTAAATGTAGATACTTGATTACACTTGGCATCTGCATATTGATAATTTTGTTTTGCCGCAACTTAATCTTAAGCATTAAAATTTCACTTAAGCAATGTAATATGAAGAAATGCTAAACATATAAACGTCACCTAAAAGAGTAGTACTTCATCTTAGTAGCCCAGCGGTAGAATACCCGCTTCGAGTGAGGGAGGTTATAGGTTTCCATTCTCATCGCGTCATACCAAAGATGTGAAAAATGGTGTAAGTATCTTCCTGTCTTGGTGCTCAGCAATAATAGGACAGTACCAGGACTGGTCAGCCCAAAGTCAGTATTACGTGACTGGGTGGGGTATCATGTCACATGCCCACTGCATGTTACTCAAATGTGGCAGTTCTATGAAGTTTGGCATTGCGTTCACTGCTACTAGCAGACGAATGAAAAATATTGAATAAGATGTCCCCCTCGCCACACTTGTCAAAAACTACCAAGATAAGTGTACCGTTTCTATTTATTCTCAACAATATGGTAATATATTCTATATGTACATCAAAAAAATTGCGTTGTAGGAAATATTTTTATACACTATATACAGGCAATGATTTGTACAGTTTGTATTAGTATTGTTCGGTTTCCATGGGAACGTCTGCTCTACCCGAGGTGCCATTTTCTTCAAATTCTTCAAAATTTCTTAGAATTTTAGGATTCACATTGTATATCTCTTGTCTTTTTTGTAATTTCCTGAAAAAGTGAAATATACATTTTAAAACTTAAGTCGATGTCATGCAAATCAAATAACAGTATCAGTTTAAGTTTTTGTATGATTTATTTTTGCCGAGTCGAAGTAGAGTTGTGAAATATTTTGCCTAATTATCACAAATAGGACCTCATAAGTAAGAGCACAAAAAAGGCCTGTTTTTGTACAGAGCTTGAACACGAACACCTTTATAAACACTTCTGTCTCGTTGGAACGTCCAGCAAGATGAACATACCTAGTTTGTATGTATGATGGGTGTGCACACTGTGATTAGGTTAACACGATTATGCAAACAGACAGTAGAACATAACAAAGTAAAATGACGAAACAAACATATACAGAATGGCGCACCGTCTTGAAACAGCCGGAGTTTCGGAGTTTTAAACAGCGAATAGTGCACCTAACCTCGTTCTTAATTGAGAAGTCAAGATGTCTTTACCATTGAATAAATGAACAGACAATACACACACAAATTAAGGAATACACAGAGTTAGTTGGAATGGCCGAGTTTAAGGTATTGGTGCACCATTTCCAAAGATACAGGACAGTGTCAACGAAAGTTATCCGCGACTGGTGACTCCTTAAAACATGCAATGATTACATGGGCAGAAAGTTATGATGTATATAGAGAAGCTCAAGCTGGTTTTAGAGCAAAAATGCGTACAGTAGACAATGTATTTGTACTACATGGTTTGATTAATCATATTATTAATAATGGAACTAAATTGTTCTGCGCCTTTATAGATTTTAGTAAAGCTTTTGACTATGCTTGTCGTGACAACTTATGGTTTAAAATGATTAAATTGGGTCTTAGGGGTAATGTCCTTAATATTATACGATCAATGTATGAAGGCATAAAATCAAAAGTAAAATATATGAATAAATTAAGTAACAGTTTTGAATGTCAACTAGGTATAAGACAGGGTGAATGTTTATCTCCCCTGCTTTTTCCTGTGTTCTTAAATGATATAGAAGACATGTATGTAACAAGTGGTTTAAATGGAATAGATGTTGACATGTTTAAAATGTTTCTAATTCTATATGCAGATGATATTGTCTTGTTTGCAAACAGCAAAGATGAGTTACAAATTAGTTTAGATATGCTGCATGAATACTGTAATAAATGGAAATTATTAGTTTACCCGCTTAAAACTAAGGTTATGATTTTTAGAAAAGGTGGTCGTTTACCGGCAAACATTACTTTTCAATATGGTGATAATGCTATCGAAATAGTTGGTAGATTTGTATATCTTGGTATTGTATTTGACTGTGACTCAATGCAGACTTGGAGCGCCGGTATAAATTACAGACTCCGGTACATACCGGATTAACTAAATTTGAACGAAAATATCTTAAATGTATATATTTTGTAACCATGGTGATACTAATCCTAACCTTTAGTCAGTATTTTATGTATATTGTACACTAAATGCATGCGGACATGCAAAAATATGCATTTTTTTGCCATGCGCTACAATTGATAATCACTTTCGGGCAAGCGCAGAAGACCACTCCAAGTCTGCAATGAGTTACATCGATTGTATTTACAACAGCTGGGTCATTTACTGAAGCACAGAATACCTTAGCGGGCCAAGCGCTTAAGGCTATATTTCAAATGAATAAATATTTGTATAAATTTAGGTATATCTCTGTTAAACATAAACTAGATTTATTTGACAAACTTATTGTACCTATTTTCAATTATGGTAGTGAAGTTTGGGGTTTTCACCATGGTAAAACATTAGATAGAGTGTATATGCAATTTTGTAAACCTCTCTTAGGCGTAAAAAAGGTACACAGAATGATTTTATATAGAGAGAGTTAGGAAGAACGCCTTTACAAAATATCAGATATATGAACATTATCAAATACTGGGCAAAATTGTTACAAGCTGATGATAAGAAATATGTTAAAAAGGTGTATTTAATTGCAGGCCCGTGTGCAGGATTATTTTGCTGGGGGGGGGCCCAACCTGGGGTGGGTTCGGGAGGGTATCCCTCCGATGCGAAATTTTTTTAATATGGGACATGATAGATGCATTTTCCTGCTACTGAAACACCTTTAAGGATGCATGAATGTATCATATATTAAGGAAAAGTCTACTTTTTAATCATTTCATGAGCCTTTTTCAGTGTATGTTATGATGTACAGTCACAGTGTATGGACTTATTTTCTGTATGATACCAGTTGAAAAAAATGTGAAAGTTTTAAGATGATTATTAAGAAGACTAGCTCCTAGACTATGATATTTTTTCCCATTTTGAAAGAATTCAAGTAGTGAACTGAGCATCTATATACTATGTCCAATTTATAACATTTTAACATCAGTCCTCTTAGATAAATCTCTAAATAGACTGCTTTTGTCTCTTGAACATAAAAAAGAAAAAAAAATCAAATGTCATAATTATCAGTCTAGTGGCTTAGTCTATTTATTAAGGGTATCCTATTTGCAAATGGCCAAATGTTTTAGATTTCCAACAACAAACGAATATTATGACAATTACATTTACATCGTAGATTTCAAATGACAATGAACTCTTAACTGTACCAGAGATCTATAAAAATAAATAGCACGTGTATTTTATACTTCTTTGACTGTACAAACTATAACATCACAGCACATATAGTGATATTTTTATGTATAAAACCCCTCATAAGTAAACGATGTTTTAGATGCGTTTTTGTGAGATTTATGAGAAATACTTCTATTAAACTATGAAGTTTTTAAGTAAGGTTATTGGACCCAAAAGAGTAAAATTGATACAGTAGTTTCAAATTCATAATTGTTGTAAATATAAATGATCAATTTAATAAATTTTGGGGAATGTGCCTTAATGTAGAAACAAAATACAACCATCATAATGTTTCAATTTTCAGATTCATTTTGTAAAGATTTACTATACAAAACCAACAATGTTCTGATCATTTTATAACAATTCCAAAGAGTAAAAAAACATTAATAGTTCTCCACTACCCAATCAAGTACCGATCAAGCGATCAATGAAGCATGCACAGATAAACTTTACCTGTGACATGCCTGAGGCTAATTTCACTACCGGACACGTTTTTATGGCCTTTAGCCTGTGTATGCTGTCAAATCAGCCAGTTGCGCTGGTGTATAAATTTGTTATTGAGGCGCCATGTAATGAATAATCGTAACTAGGCAGCCAGCTGGGGGGGCCCGGGCCCCCTGGCCCCCCACCTGGACACGTGCCTGTAATGTTGTATCAAGATATCCTAGATTACCCCACAAGAAAAAACTGGTGTTCATTACTATAGAGATTTACTTTATTATTAGGTTTGAATGATGCATGGATATTCAAACTGTTGGCGAGTACACTTTTTTTAAAATGGTAAAACAGAGGATTAAAGATCAGTTTTTTGCAGAACTGCAAAGCAGGCTAAATGAGTCGAGCAGAGCTCTATTTTATCGACATGTAGCTGTACTTCAGGTTTCAGCCTTACTTAAACATATTGATATCTCGAAATTTTGTATCATTGTCAGGTTTACGTGTGTCATCGCATCACTTTGTATTGAAACTGTAGATGGAATCAGCCTGTTAGTACTCCATTTATGAAAGTAAATGTACCTTTTGTGAATATTTTGGAAGGTGAGTACCATTTTGTTATTCAGTGTAATAGTATGCTTAAATTCATCCATCTTATTAATTCAGAAAACACTGTTATAGTAAGAAATCTTGCAAGCTTTGTAAAAAAACTTTGATTGAGTCTCGCTTACTTTATATAGACAGTAGTCTGTCACATTATGTTATATAATATCAGCATCAATACAGCAGCTCGAATGATAATCCAAATTATTAACGTGATTTATTAACTTTATTGTCTCAGTATTTTGTTAACTATTATGCAGTAAATTCTTGCACTTCAGTAATTTAGGTTTTGTAGCACATTTCCTATGCATATGAATAATCAAAGTTGTCTAATCTTGTCAGTTTTCGCATCCTGACAAGACGGACTTGTCAACTTTCGCATTCGGACAAGATGGACAACATAATGGTAAATAGTGTGTTGATGTTATACATGAACTATAGTTTGATTGTGATGCATGTTTTTTGAGATTTTCCTGATATTTTGTAAATGTAATTCAGTTTGCAAAGCATTTTGTAAACAGATGCAAGTCTCACTGTTGTTATCTTGTCAACTTTCGTTTTCGGACAAGGTTTACAACGTAGTGGAAAGTTGAGTGTTGATCTGAAGTAAGTTTTCATGTCTAGCTCTTCTGTATTAGTATTCAGATATTTAATCATATGTTTCAATTGTAGCAATAAGTTTATCAATATAATCATTTTAGTATAGTTAGTATACTGACATTATGTACTTGAAGTAGTAGATACTATTATATTATCAGTGCTCGCATTCAGGTACACAAGTACAGAGTACATTACAACCGATTATTTTTATTTCCAATTTCAGTGTCTCTTTCGGGTAGGTCCGTGGCGATTTATTAAATTTCATTCTAAACTTCTATACTACTAATTGTCTAACGTTTTACTTGACGTTATATTTGATATGACCAATGTCTATATTGCTACAATCAGTTGTATTACTAGTTATAAACTTTACGTCACATTTGATATGATTACTGTATATATTGTTAACTTTCGTTTGCTGTCACCATATACTTATAAATGCTGTATTTTGCTACATGGGTCTATGACCTTCTGGTTTGTATGAAATAAAATCTTGAAATCTTGTCATGTTAAAACACAGAAAAGCCAAAATTAATATCTGTAAAAAGATAATCTAACTATACTTGAATAACGCAACAAGAGAAACGGCACTTATAACACAATGACATTTGAAAAGGAATGCACATTTCAAAGCGGGCGTTTGGAACAGTCAATCGTGGAGTCAACCACCGGTCCCATCGGTCACAAACGAAGTAATCGAAGATGGCCTACAAGGGACGAACAAGCATACGATGTGTCTTAAAATAGTTTGGACCCATTCTCTTTTAACAAAACCTGTTACGAAATACAGCAGTGAAATTGCCATGACTCAAAATCTTAGCTAGTATGTAAATGATATCCTCATTACAGGTTACGAAACTTGTGATAATGGTAACGCAGCTGTGGGTTGGGGTGGGGTCGGGGGTGAATGAAAAGTCTGCAATGAGTTACAACATAAGATTTTGTCTCAAGTGTCTATAGAAGACTGAACATTGAAAAATATATTACTGCTCAGGATCAGTTTTAAAAAGTGAAAGTTCAAGTACCAACACCGGGAAGGTATTCCCTTTTCAAGTAATATAAAAACTTGGACATTGAAAGGTGAATTACCTTTGTCTATTCCAATAGCAGATAAATGCAGCTGCTGCAAACACTGCCACCCCGCCGAGGACGCCTCCTACAATACCTGGCCAGTAGGCTACTGGGTCCTCGTCTACAGTCGGTACCCCATGACCCGGGGTAGTCGACGTTGTAACGTCCTCGCTTCTGGGACCTTGCGAATTGTTCTCTGTAGGATGTGACAAACTGTTTCGAACATTTGGCTTTGTTGAAACTTTCCTAGTTATTATGGAATTATTTTGAGTTTCTGTACTAGGTACAACTTGCGGAGTTTGTGAGGTAGAATTGTTTTGTAATCCAGCTTCAGTTACATTTGTTGACAAAACTGTTGTAGGCATCTCTGTTGTCTCGGGCAATGACGATGTATTGGTTGATTCTTTTTCCGTGATTGTCGGCATTGCAGAAGCGCCTGTAGTGCAGTTAAGGGTTATAGTATTTCCGTCGGCATCGGTAGTTTCACATTTCTGGTCCATAAATCCTGTAAACGTGGTGATGTCGGGAGGTGCTGGCGTCGTCGACGGACACGTTTCATTCATCATGTGATCGGCGCAGTCAGTAAAACATGACGGTCCCTTTGTTGCTCCGCATCCGTATCTAAACACGATGACTAATCTGAAGAAAAAAACAAAGTTAATTCATCTCCTACGTATTTTAAAGCGTATTCTACCATTGGCTCGTGTTTCTGTGTGACCCACTAAGGAATTAAAACAATTCTTTGTCATCATTATGGAAAGTTCTACATTTCGCTTGGCACTGACATGAAAGTATCTTGTGGTGACTGGAGCGATAATAAAGTTCTACACCGTAGTATAGAGGTACCTTTCACACCGGTCTTGACCTAGACACGTTTTTATATTACTTAAATGATACTTCATGTTTGAACTAACTACGCAATGAAAATTATGTCCTACTCATTATTTTAAAGAAAACTTCAGTTTGATTGTTCTGTTAAATACGGTGTTTCGTTAGGGCCATCATTGGTTCGCGCTGTTGTCCTAAGTGCGAAATCACGAAAACACGATGCATTTACGGAAAAACACGATGTGATAAAGCGAAAACACGGTGCAATAAAGTGAAAACATGATGCAAAAAAATATCGCATTTTCGCTTTCGATCTCCCATCGTATTTTCGCCTGGGCGAAAAACGCAAAAACACAATATCATTAGCGCGAAAACGCGATTTTTTTGCATCGTGTTTTCGCGATCTTGTATCTGTTTTCGCCCTCTCAACCGCGAAGGCGAAACCACGAAAACAGGATGTTTAATATATATGTTAGAACTTACAGGCATCCTAAAGGTATGATCTGATATGCAGAGTGATTTCCAATTTATCGTAGGTAGTAAGAATTATGGCTCTGTTGTTTTCAACCTATAGTGTAGGTCTCATTGTATGCTTGAGTATGATATAAATCAGAATCATGTATCATAGAACTTTAGTTAAAAAGTACATACTTTCTTTTGGTACATATCATTTGGCACATTGTACCACTCAACGCTTGATATGCGAATAATTAAGGTTATAGGATCACGTGATCATGTAATGACAGAATTTGGATACCATATATGGATACAGATGTACTGATTGTCAGAATAATTTGTATGCTTGATATATTAATAACGTAACACATTAAGCACAGATCGTGCTTGACTCCCTTTCCATGCTATCATTGCTATAATTATTGTTGAATTGTTGTTAATAATAGAATTTGGGTCATTTGTGACTGATTTGGGTTCATTATGTGGATGGCTGAGTCCCAGCGTCACACATTATGTCATATACGAAAGTTAAAGGGAACCAGGTATTTGATAGTGCAAGTACTCGTTGTAAAACGTTATGTTAAATTTGGACCAATCAGAAACAAGTTCTAAAAATAGCACGTCTGCTGGGGTATAAATAGGTAGATGGATGACAGAGAGCTCATTCGGTTTCCAGCAGTTGAAGAAGACACATCGAGGATTCAACTAATAATTTATCCCAGTACCTTGAGAAGGAGACTACTGCAGTTACCCTGTCAGGGCGGATAAATTATTAAAAAGAAGACTTTGGAAGTTCTTAGACTAAAGAAGAGTAGCCGAATTTCGATAAGGTTTCGAGCTATAGGGCCAGCGCATAGGAGTTTTACCTTAAAGGTAATTGAATGCTATAGACGATAGCATATATAGGCTGAGCAACGGGAAGCTGAGACAGAGACCCAGAGTTTGGTAATCTACTGAGATAGTAGGAGAGTTCCAGCTTATAGACGGTTCAGCGTTATTGGCGAAGTACAACCAAGGCATCGGGGATATACCTATATGATAGTTGAATGCTACATGTGATAGCATATAGGCGCTGAGCATCCAGGAGTCAGGGCAATCATATAGAGTTTGAGAGGACAGAGGCCGAGCATCTATGCGATAGGACTCGTATGTTGTTGATTCAAAGAAATTGTCTGACGGGAACTTCAACAAAAAGACCAGTCAAGTATAGAGTCTCCAGCCTATAGGAGTTTGAGCTAATCATTTTTAAATTGAAGATTGTTAGTTTGAAACATTTAGTGATTTGCCTGATCCCTGAAATTGTCTAGCTCATAATAGAAATCATTTAAGAATCATTGGTACACGAATCATTTAGGCAAGGTAGCCAGAGGAAAATTCTATATATGAGATATTTGGTCTCACCAGCTCTACGTTTTAACAAAGGACATTCTACATCGTTTGTCAGCTAGTCTAAGACATAGTCACCTTAGCGATTGGACCCAAACCATTGTTCAAGATACTAACGGCGTAGGCACTTGCCTGGGTCATATAACCAGTATCCTGACAATTTGGGGGCTCGTCCGGGATTCATATCCAAGGAGGTTCACAGACTAGTGGTTTTAACATTGTGTTGGTGTACCAAAAGGCTCTGTGACTGAAGGTAGCCTGAGCTACATACAGTTGAGTTTCAGAGATAGTTCCAGCTTAAGTGTTCAAGATGAACTACGATAAATGGGTTGAGATGGGCGAACGTATGGGTCTGTCAGGTACAGAGCTCATAGAATTTGTGGATAGGAAAGAGAAGGAGTATACTGAACGTGAGGAACGTATGTTGAGACGGGAAGAAGAGAGACAGAGACGAGACGAAGACAAGCGTAGGTTTGAGGCTCAAGAGGCCGAGAAGAAACGATTATACGAGCTTGAACTGGCTGAGAAGAAAAGGTTATTTGAGTTGGAACGTTTGGAAAAGGAAAGAGTTTTGAAGGAGCAAGACTTAGCTTTAAAAGAGCATGAGTTGGAATTGCTTAAGATAAAAGCGGACATAAAAGCCAGGGATGGAAAGAAGAGACATGGGCTGTAAGCCTCAGCTCATTACTCACAGGAAAAGATCTGGACGTATATACAAGCATGCCTCCAGACCAAGCCAATGACTACACTGCATTGAAGAAAGCAGTACTGAAACGTTATCAGTTGACAGAGGAAGGTTTTAGATTGAAGTTCAGGGAATGCAAGCCAGAGCGTGGTGAAACTGTTTTCCAGTTCATGGCAAGGCTGGACAGGTATTTCAGTCGATGGACAGAAATGGCAGAAGTTGACAATACGTTTGAAATGCTGAAAGACCTCGTGATCAGAGAACAGTTCATCCAAACTTGTTCCAAGGACCTTGCTTTATTCTTAAAGGAAAGAGTTGCAAAGTCCAGAGCTGAGATTACACTGTTGGCAGAACAATATATTGAAGCTCATGGTGGCTCTATCACAGCTAACCGGTTGAATAGAAGTAATTTGTCTTGCAGCAAAGAACCACAGCCTTCGACCGAGGTTCAGCCAGTGTCCCAGCCTACACAAAGAGAAAAGCCAGCTTTTAAGAAGCCCATATGTTTCATATGTAATAAGGAAGGTCATATAGCACGAGAATGCAGAGACCTATCCAAGAGGAAAGTAAGCGTTGCAGCTTTAGCTAGTAGGGGATCCTATGATGAAAGACACAGAAATAGGCATGGAATGCAAGAGTCTACACCCACAGACTGGAGAAAGGAGGGCCAAGCGCAGAAAGACAGACAGTCGGATGACAGAAAAGTTGCAGCATCAGTTATAGCAATATCATTAGATGACGAACGTTTAAAAGACTGCATAGAAGATGGACGACTTATGTTAGCACATGGAAAATCCATTTCGGTTATAGCAAGCACCTGTACCATTGATTCAACAAACGGTGAAAGGAACTTGATATTGAAGAAAGGATATATAGGTGATAAAGAAGTTCAGGTGTTGAGAGATACAGGGTGCGAGCTGGCGGCTGTCAGGAAAGATCACGTATCAGAGAATCAAATGTTGGATAAGACGTATCTTATGGTTGCGATTGATGGACGTTCAAGGACAGTTCCTGCAGCAAAGATACAAGTTGATACACCATATTTTACAGGTGAAATTGAGGCAATGGTTGTGTCAAATACGATATGCGATTTGATAATCGGTAATATAAAGGGAGTTTCAGATAAGCCAGACATAAACTGGAAAACCCGAGATGAAAGACAGTCTTCATCCGGCGAAGATATTGCTGCAACTGGGATGACGGAAACGCAGCATGCAATAAATGTGGGTATTACGGAACCCTCTGAGGTTTGCGAAGTCAATGTTGAGCAAATGAAAATTGCTCAGAAAGATGATGAGACATTAAAGAAACTTTGGACTTATGCCAAGGATAAGGCGAAACTGAAAACAAAAGAGGTTTCAGGTTTCATTATGAAGTGAGAGAAAACGTTTTATATAGAATCTTCGAGAAGAAGAAGGGCAGAGTTGATAAACAAATAGTAGTCCCAACACAGTTTAGGAGAAGTGTTATGACATTAGCTCATAAGTCAAAAGTCAGGGGACATTTATCAGCTAAAGAGACAGTTGATAAAATACGAACAAGTTTTCACTGGCCTGGTATAACAAATGAAGTAACAAGGTTTTGCCGGTCATGTGATGTATGCCAGAATGTAAAGACTGACCTGGTATCAAAGAGCAGTTACGGTCGACACGGTTTGCTAGAACATAGGCATCATGATAGAACAGAAAGGAACTGGAGACAATCTGATGACAGACCAGAGTCACACAATTTTGATGATCAAGGATTCAACCTGTATCATGAGAGGTCATCTATTAAGTACGTGAACAGAGGATCACGTTGGCATAACAGAAAGAATATATATGATAGAGATCATAACAGACGAGATGATAAGGGTTATAAAGACCATGGCCCAAATAAATCTGAGCATAAAAAGTCATGGAGACAAAATAACATGAGAAATGATCTCGGTAAAGGGTTTATACGAAGGTCTGACAGGAGCTATCATGTAAAAGGAGGTTTTGGTGATAACAATTATTATGTCAACAGAAAAGATGACAAGTACTCTTACGATCACTGAAACAAATGAATATTATTCATGATGATATAATAAAAAGGTCAGGAGATGATCGTTGTATGATATTCTTGAAATAATATACTTTATATTGAGTCTTTTAGAGATGTTTGATGTTTGATACTAATTTAATCAGTATATTACTAAATGTATGCTAATGATAGCAGTGATATATGATTTGTAAAAAGTCGAGAAATAGTAAAAAGAAAAGGATTTTGTATACAAATTATTCCTTAAGTTTTTGAAAAACTGAATGTATTTTCTTGAGAAGGGGGCTATTGTCAGAATAATTTGTATGCTTGATATATTAATAACGTAACACATTAAGCACAGATCGTGCTTGACTCCCTTTCCATGCTATCATTGCTATAATTATTGTTGAATTGTTGTTAATAATAGAATTTGGGTCATTTGTGACTGATTTGGGTTCATTATGTGGATGGCTGAGTCCCAGCGTCACACATTATGTCATATACGAAAGTTAAAGGGAACCAGGTATTTGATAGTGCAAGTACTCGTTGTAAAAGGCTGAACACCACTAAATCCAGCTGTTCTTTATTTCATATAAAATCCACTCACTTCATAACGGTGTTTCGACATTTTCTAGCATATCAGATTTTCAGAGACTTATATTCCCATAAAGAACTAGATCGCTACTTCAGAAAAACAAAAAGAAAAGGGGGTGTTAACTTTTATATAAGAAAACTACAGTTCGTTAAATACAACCCGCTGAATTTACTACTTTTCGCTTCTTTTAATTTCTCTTTTCGTGACATTAAATTCTTACGCCGCCATTTTTATCTAGCATGCGATAGGAACATGCCGATTTCATTAGAATGCAAAGTGATACATACTGAAACGCGGTAGGTTAAAAGTAAGCACGTTGCTGCCGAGAAAATGCACTAGGAAAGGAAAAAAGATTAGTACTATTTATATTTAGACTACTTGTGACTAGACCTGCGGAGGCTTACATTCTATTTGGTAGTGATCAGCCTATAAGAGAACATTTTTGTTTGATTTTTCCATGAATTTGCATTCATTCTCAAGGTACACCTATTTCACAATGATTATGCTTTGTTTTCGTGCAAAATATTGAGAAAATATAGAGAAATCACAATTCATTACAGGTCACCCCCATCCCCAAAAATACGCAAAATTTAGCCCTGTGCAAGCAATATTTCAATTAATTTTACCTTATTCGTGGAATTTACATTTAACATCCATTTAATCGTTACGATGTTTGTCATTTTCATTCAGAAACATGCTAATTTCAATATTATTTAGACAACTGAAGTGCTAAAATGCGAGAAAAGACATTTACTAGGTCCTAAAACGAACCAAAACAGTGCCACCTGGTCGAAAATTCGATCTAAATTCCAAAAACACAAGAAATTTAAGCGTTTTCAGCCATTTGTTACCGTTTTACATCATAAGGAATAGATTAATGGCATTTCCATTCATTTTCGAGGTGTTTCAGAAAATAACATGTATTGCCCCTTATAGGCTGAACACCACTAAATCCAGCTGTTCTTTATTTCATATAAAATCCACTCACTTCATAACGGTGTTTCGACATTTTCTAGCATATCAGATTTTCAGAGACTTATATTCCCATAAAGAACTAGATCGCTACTTCAGAAAAACAAAAAGAAAAGGGGGTGTTAACTTTTGTATAAGAAAACTACAGTTCGTTAAATACAACCCGCTGAATTTACTACTTTTCGCTTCTTTCAATTTCTCTTTTCGTGACATTAAATTCTTACGCCGCCATTTTTATCTAGCATGCGATAGGAACATGCCGATTTCATTAGAATGCAAAGTGATACATACTGAAACGCGGTAGGGTAAAAGTAAGCACGTTGCTGCCGAGAAAATGCACTAGGAAAGGAAAAAAGATTAGTACTATTTATATTTGGACTACTTGTGACTAGACCTGCGGAGGCTTACATTCTATTTTGTAGTGATCAGCCTAAAACGTTATGTTAAATTTGGACCAATCAGAAACAAGTTCTAAAAATAGCACGTCTGCTGGGGTATAAATAGGTAGATGGATGACAGAGAGCTCATTCTGCTCCTGAGCTCCCGCCGCGTGCACGTCGCGGAGCAGGCATGCGGCTCTACCGGAAGTGGTCATAACTATATTGAGGACAGCCGGTAGAGTCACAACAAAGGGCGAGGGCAGTGGCCCTAAGAAGGATTGTTTTACCACCTCTTTGTATTGTCATCTTCCACGCTGAACGCTGAGATTGGTACTCCGCAAGGACTACGAGGGACAGCATGACAAGACGCCCGCTGACGCTCTAGGATGGACAGTGAAGGCGCGAATACTCTCGCTCATATGGGACTCCCGGCAGCGAGTATAAATAAAACTACATATCATCATCAAGAGAGCTCATTCGGTTTCCAGCGGTTGAAGAAGACACATCGAGGATTCAACTTATAATTTATCCCAGTACCTTGAGAAGGAGACTATTGCAGTTACCCTGTCAGGGCGGATAAATTATTAAAAAGAAGACTTTGGAAGTTCTTAGACTAAAGAAGAGTAGCCGAATTTCGATAAGGTTTCGAGCTATAGGGCCAGCGCATAGGAGTTTTACCTCAAAGGTAATTGAATGCTATAGACGATAGCATATATAGGCTGAGCAACGGGAAGCTGAGACAGAGGCCCAGAGTTTGGTAATCTACTGAGATAGTAGGAGAGTTCCAGCTTATAGACGGTTCAGCGTTATTGGCGAAGTACAGCCAAGGCATCGGGGATATACCTATATGATAGTTGAATGCTACATGTGATAGCATATAGGCGCTGAGCATCCAGGAGTCAGGGCAATCATATAGAGTTTGAGAGGACAGAGGCCGAGCATCTATGCGATAGGACTCGTATGTTGTTGATTCAAAGAAATTGTCTGACGGGAACTTCAACAAAAAGACCAGTCAAGTATAGAGTCTCCAGCCTATAGGAGTTTGAGCTAATCATTTTTAAATTGAAGATTGTTAGTTTGAAACATTTAGTGATTTGCCTGATCCCTGAAATTGTCTAGCTCATAATAGAAATCATTTAAGAATCATTGGTACACGAATCATTTAGACAAGGTAGCCAGAGGAAAATTCTATATATGAGATATTTGGTCTCACCAGCTCTACGTTTTAACAAAGGACATTCTACGTCGTTTGTCAGCTAGTCTAAGACATAGTCACCTTAGCGATTGGACCCAAACCATTGTTCAAGATACTAAAGGCGTAGGCACTTGCCTGGGTCATATAACCAGTATCCTGACACTGATAGCCAAAAATTCGTGTTTTATAGGTCACCCGAGTGTGTGCATTATTGTCTACTAGACAGTAACGAACGATATTCAAATCATGGCCCCAGGGTCAAAATGGCCCCACCCCAGGAGTCACTTGGTGCTACATAGGCTTATATTAGAAAAAAAACTTGTCTCCTTATAATTTAGATGCAGTAAGCTGCATTTTCTCAGGTGAGCGCAGAACCAGTTGGTCTTCTTATTTATTTATTGCTTGGCGTTAATTCTTTCAGATAAACAGAAGCCTGAAGCTGTTTTATGCTGTTTCTTTAGGTACATCGCTTTTTAGCTTAAACGTCCTACTAAGTCCAAAAACCTCAAAGACTATAATGTTCATTTTTGAAGTGTTTGAACGAAGTAAAAAGTTTTACTCCAAAAGAGATATATCGTCAGAAACAGCATAAAATAGCTCCAGACTGGGACATGTCTGATAAAAATAAAACACGCCAAGCAACAAAAATACGATTTTACCTCTCTGTATCTGTGATTTTAAACACGTGATCCCATATCCTAGAATTAAGTGTAGTCAAATACAGGAGGAAAATATTAATTTGATGTGTGACCTTAATCAGGTAATATTCCTAGATAGAAGACAAACAGAATCTGGTTTGTAGATTTAATGAACTAAAATTTCCTAATTTTCCTAATTAAAATTTATCCGCATTACTCTTCTAAATCCATACATGTGCGTCAGTGTTTTAACGTATGCGTATACTGTTTTATATGTTTCAAATACTTCACCATTTGAACGTCTTTACACAATATGTAAACCGGAGAAGTTAAGCAAAATATTTCTAGATCTGTTGAAGAGAGCACGACAAAACCGGCTGAAAAATACTCCCTGATACGCGAGTCCAATTCGTCTTCCATGTATTGGCATGCCCAACCAGAAGGCGAAGTGCGATATTAAAAGATCTTGTTTTCGCGTTTTCGCCCTCGATCTCCCAATGTGTTTTTGCTTTCGCGGTCTACAGGACGAAAACGTGAAAACACGCGATGCGATAAAGCGAAAACACGATGCCAAAATTATCGCATTTTTCGCGCTATTAATATTGTGATTTCGCGTCTTCGTCCTACTGAACGCGAAGGCGAAAACACCAAGGGTGTTCGCGGGCGAAAACGCGAAACGAATAGCGCAAAAACGCGATAATTTTGGCATCGTGTTTTCGCTTTATCGCATCGTGTTTTCACTTTATCACATCGTGTTTTCCCGTAAATGCATCGTGTTTTCGCGATTTCGCCCTAAGGATGACAGTGCGAAACAACGATGGCTCTAACGGAACACCGTAGTTAAACCTGACGAATCATATTTAATGTTTTTATAGGGGGAAAACAGTCACAAACAGACGGACTAAAATTGAAAGGTCGTGATAGAAGTTCGCCAAAACTGCATACGATTATCAATGGTAAGAGTTAAACAGGATTCAGTGCGTTACAATTCATTAAAATGTGATTTACATGCAATGTTTCTTCTTCTATTTATGTTTTATACTTTTCGTGAAGTTTAATTATCTAAAATTAATTAGCCAGTGTTTAAACAACGGCTTATTTCCCCCGGAATGCTCTTTATAACCAAGACAAGTCTTATTTGTTTGAAGTGGAAAAGTTAATAGATGTCTGCACTTCTCACGGTGCATGTTTATAAAGGAGAAAGTTTTCTTTTATTTGAAGAATGTTTTTCTTCTAAAATTATATTGAAGATCACCCGGTCACAGATATTGACAAATTCAAAGGACTGGAATACTACTTAAATGCCTATGTTGATGAGTTAGAATAAAGGTAATTTGAACTGATTAAAACACCCACCCCGAGGGTTGCGTTTGCGAAAAAAAAGGACGCATTATGTCATGGCGAGTCCGTCTGTCTGTCTGTCTGCCCACTCTGTCCGTCATAATGCGTGTCCGGAGCATAACTTTATAACCACGAAATTTATTGACTTTAAACTTTGCATTAGGTAGATAGCGATGAGACAATGTGCAGAGCTCTTGAAATAGATCTTAGGCAGCAGGTCAAGGTCACAAATTGAGCTAAAAGGTCAAACTATCCATCACATTTTGTGTCCAGAGCATACCTAAATAACCATGCAAGTTATTGACTTCAAACTTGGCATGTAGGTAGGTGACGATGAGACGATGTGCAGAGCACAAGAGCCGGGTCTGTAGGTCAAAAGTCAAGGTCAGAAATTGAGCTCAAAGATCAAATCTGTCTGTCATATTTCGTGTCCGGGGCATAACTTATTAACCATTCAAGGTATTGACTTCAAACTTTAAATGTAGGTAGGTAGTGATGAGACGATGTGCACAGAACATGAACTTGGTCTGTAGGTTTAAAATCAAGATCACAAATTGAGCTCAAAGGTCAAACTTGTCCATGATACTAGTATTTATTTTGTAACTTTTTTTATCATTGGTCGAAGAAAAAAAACCGAGACCACTTCTCTGTGGTACAACATGGATGGTACCTGAAATTTTTAGGTGCATTTTTACATATCTGTGACTTATAAATAGATGGCTTATTTTGTAACTTTTTTATCATTGGCCATATGGAAAACCCAACACCATTCTTCTATGGTACAATATGGATGATGCATCAATTTTTTAGGTGGAAGTTTTACCTATCTCTACCTGTAAAGATTTTTTGTGGACTTAGAATTGTGCGTGTGTGCGTGCGCGCGCATGTGTGTATGTGATCGTTTCTGTTAAATAACTTTAGTTTGGGTCAGGATTTTGAAATGAAACTTGTTTTAATTGGCTGAAATGTTTGAGTCATTCATGCAATGTGTCAACAAATAATGGGCTCGACATTGTTGCCCTTTGGGTTTCAACATTCTAGTTCTTAAAATTTTGCTACCGTCCTCCTCTGCTATAACCTTTCAGGCGTATACTGCCTTGCTTGGAGCGGCTCTTGGTAATACAATGCAACGTAAAAATCTTTTTTTTTCTTGTGTTCATGCGCTTTAACATTTTTCAAAAAGCTCCGAAATGTAAACCCTGTCTTTAACACACACATTTAACATGAAACATTTTAAAGCTAATCCTTTGGATGATTTTTTTTAACATGTCCATTTCCACAAAGTTTGGCAGTTTGGTATAGAATGTATATATGACACAGACAAAAATGATAAAGTGGGTGAAATTGGTAAAAAATGCAAGAAGAATGTAAATGATCAGCATTATTTCAAAAGCGCTGCAACGGTTTACTATTTTCTGTACAATATTTTTGCTTATTTATAAGAATATCTTGCAAAAATCTTATATCAGTAAGTCTGTACCATTAATCACTTTCGCAGTACCCACTTCAATGATTATGGATTTTTGAGTGAAATTATTTTTCGACTAAAATGTGCGGCCTAGACCCTTTAAGAATCGAGAAATATACTCTTTTATGATAAAAGGAGCAAAGAGGAATTTCGGGGTATTTCATTTTCATTCGGTTTTACATAAAAATATGTTACTTCACGAGTCTACTATATAAATGTAGTTCATTACAGCTTCAGAGGTATCTTACATGCCCAAGTGTGCACCGATTAAAAACATCGAACACATCCGCCGTGTATGAAAGAACAATGTGGTAATGAGACCCGAAATATTTTAGTCTGCAACGCAATTTTACGCTATTATGCGACAAATATTTTATGTGTGTTTTGGCTAGTGTGTTGTGAATGGTTCAGATAGTTCAAAACATATTATAACTTCATATGATAGCGAGAAAACATCGACGTAAAGTCCTTATGACGGAATGTAGCCCATGCTGCTATGTCCATAAGCAAGAACGCCTGACTAGACTCTCTTTTGGACTATAAAAAGCGCAGTTTTTACTCACGAAGATGTGTTGGTGTCGTCTGCAAGACTGTTATACACGTAATAGGTACCGGGGGTGTGCAGCGTTATAGAATCGTTGAACTGATCGACAAGCGTCTCGCCATCAAGTACATTCACCGTCACATCCGCTCCACCCTAAAAAATGAAAGTAAAAAAACATCAAAGGTGCAATAGAAATGGGAACTGATATTCTTCTGAGACAATATTTACTGTACTTGTCAAGCCGGGTGTTGAAACTTCTTAGTGCCTTAGACAATACAAAAATAAATATTTATTCGACGTATGACCAGTACCATACTCTTTAAACAGTAACCTGATAGCATATATTTATTGATGGCTTGTAGGTAAATAGTTGATACTATTTACTCGAGGTCCAAAGGCTAATATTTTTTTTTCAATCTTGACCTTGAAACCATTCAGTAAGTGTTTTATTACATGTTACATGCTATCAGACATAAATTCGAACTTTTCTCACGTATTTTTAAAAGTAAACCTGTTTTGGACTATACACCAGTCAACAGCAAAAACTATAGACCGGCGATTTGTATAAGAATTCATATGAAACTAATGCGGGAGGAGCGGTCGAGAGGAATAATAAACGACAAGTTAAAGGGATACGGACACCACTGAATTACAGCTCCTTAAAGAATTCATTTATCCACCATCAGTATGATTAGACACTAATAGATATTTATGATTCATCAAGAAATTTTACCGGCCATTTGCTGAACTGGAAAGACAATGGGTTGTTGAGTGACTCTCCCTGGATCGCCTCGGCTTGGGCAGGGGATAATGCTGTATCAGATAGTCGACTCGACACAGGTCCGAGTGAACTGAAATAGGTATAATAAACCTATAGTGTTTAATCCCTTTTCTTTGATGTATGTAAAAAAATAAAATGAAATGCATGTACAACTAGAAGATGCGTTTGTAAAAAGACTAGCCCGTCTTCACTTTTGCGATTCAATTCAATTTTTAAACTTTCTTTATGAAATTTGTAATGCACTTGATACATCTGAACAGGTTTTGTTTCTTTTAACATATACATATATATGTAGATGAAAATTGTTGAAGTTTCGTCTACATATAATATATTTAGAGTAACATATTGTAAGGCTAGTTTCAACAAGGTCATGTTATAGTTTAGTCATGGTACAAGACGAAAATGTTTAAAAAAAAACTGTTTTGTGGCCGGATTAGAACGAAAACCTGTATGCAGGGGGTCTAGTTATAACTTTTGATTAGTATATATAGCCACATCTTCGCTGTTTTCCGTAGAAAACTTGACTAAGTCTTCTTGAAATTGTGATAAAAGAAGTTGTTTCGAAGTGACCTTTGCTATTGTAACGTTTCAGTGCCACACAAATCCCGTCAGTGAAAAGCTAGCTCATCACCAAAGGTGATTTAATGTGCATATATACTGTCATTTTACTCCAATGACAATTGACAGGTTTACAAATTTGCATATTAATGGAATTACTTCCCTTTATGCATTCAGTAATCGTTACACTATGAACTGTTTAACAAACTCTGATGATTTTTTTTTGCAAATGTTATCCATTTGAAGCATCCAAAAGGATTTATGCATGTATCTAGGACTTCTGAATTATGAAATATTTTAATTACTGACCTGTTTAAACCATCCACCACTATTTCAAAAATAACAGCACAGCCGACAGTATTTTCACACGTGTTATTAGAACAGCACGTGGCATCAATGCTGTTGTTTTTGTAGCCTAGGATACCAACATAAAACTGGCCAGTACAACAAACGTACACAATCTGAAAAATAAAATAGAGATGATAAGCTGGTCTGAAAAAAAACCCGTACATTTTAATGCAATGAAATACATCTGGAACAGATTAGAACGGAAAAAAATGATGACGGCGCCGATGATGATGATGATGATGATGATGATGATAACATTATTATTAATATTATAATTATTATCATGCACTATTACTACTAGTAACAAGAGCTCCGCCAAGCGGGGCAATATACGCCCGAAGGGTTTTATCAGAGGATGGGAGCAAAATTTAAAGAACTTGACTGTTGAAGCCCAAAGGACAGGAACAACAAAGGAAAGATATTCAAAAAACAATTCTAAGTCCACAAATAAAAATTCTAAGTCCACAAAAAAATCCTTACCAGGTACAGATATGTCAAAATACACCTAAATATTGGAGGTACCCTCCATGTTGTACCACGTTTCGGTTTTCCCCTACGGCCAATAATAAAAAAGTTACAAAATAAGCTATTTATAGTAACATAAAAGGGAAGTAATTCAAAAAAAATGTAAGTAAACAAAAAAGGGATCTGCCAAATAAAAACAAGAACACCGCAATGCAGAACAATATACACAAGAAACAAAGTCATATGACCTTTGATCCCTAAGAGTGACCTTGACCTTGAAGCAAGCCATCCGAAAAACGCGCTTTGCACGTCGTCTCGATGTGGTGTACATTTGCGCCACATTTCTTTGAAATCCTTTAAGCAGTTCAAGAGTTATAGAGCGGACACGAAACAAACTCATAAGACCTTTGACCCCCGAGTGTGACCTTGACCTTGAAGCAAGCCATCCGAAACATGAGCTCTGCACGTCGTCTTGATGCGGTAAACATTTATGTCAAGTTTCTTTGAAATCCTTGAAGGGGTTCAAGAGCTACAGAGCGGACACGAAATTGCTAACGGACGGACGGACCGACGGACACCGGAGATTAAACATAATACGTCCCTTCGGGCGTATAATAAAAGTAAGAATAGGTATCGCACAGTATTGTGACGTTTTGATACAAACAAACGACAGAATAAAAATAAAATTAAGTCTATATAAAACGTTTCCGAAACAGCTACTAAACAAAAATTAATTCCTCTTGACCGAGCGGTAACGCGCTCCGGTTCGTACTTTTTCGTCGTAAATTCAATTCCCAAACCCGTATAACTTTTAGCTCCACTATTCGGCTAATAGTCCGAGCTATTCTATTCACCCTGGCGTCGGCGTCTTCGTCACACCTTGGTTAAAGTTTTGCATCAGGTACGTATAGCTATCATTTAAAGGAATATAGCTTTGAAACTTTTTTTTTTCTTTTTCTAGGTCAATTACCAACCTCACATGATGAAGTTTCATAACTTTTACATGTATTTTGGGAAAAATATGCCCCCTTTTGGACTTAGAAAATCTTGGTTTAAGTTTTGCATGCAAGTTACTATTTCCAAAAGTAATGCAGATACTGGATTGAAACTCTATAGATATTTTACAATTTACGGTAACATTTCTGCTTTTGGGACAACAATTCGAATAGTCGAGCATTTGCTGTCTTAATGGCATCTCTTGGTATTTTAAAACTGTATTTAATTTGTAGTTTTCAATAAGGTTCGATGATAACAATTCTAGTTATTTCAGTTCAAACGTTTTCCCTAAATGAAATATTTCATGATTTACACGTAATTATGTTTAAACACACATCGCCTTACACATGTGATTAGTACTTTTGAAGCTCTCCTGTAATATCTTAAAGCACAGCGAGTCACTGACAATAGTGTACTTCGCTTTAAATAGCATTGTCCGACCGTAATTTCAGGATGAATTTAAAGATACTGTCGATTTTATACTAAAATAACAACAAACCCGGAGAAAATGTAACTTACACATAGTATGTTATGCTAAATACAAATTATTTTTTTTTAAAAAATGGACGAATGCAAGAGTCGAATAGTCAGAAGTATCAGTACAAAATGATAACATTTCTACCTTCGTATACGAGAATGCTACTGATCGTTTTATATTTATACTGCTAAACGTAAAAACGCCACGATACTGTGCGGTACTTATATATACATAAAATGGCCTGTCATTTAATACCATAAACAATTACTATTCGTATTATTTTATCTGAGTATTTACATCTCCATTTTAACCAGGGCTGCTTATTTAATGACGAAGTGTTAACCCTATTTTCCATGAATCTCTTATTTATATAGTTATTGTTTTGCATGTGAAATGACTATGCTATTTTTATTAAAAATTTGTACAAATAGAACAATTAACAAAGACACAAAATTTCTCTCTAGTCAATGTTTCCGTAACGATAATGTTTCCACAACTAAACGGAAGAAATGTCATACAGCCATTTAATGTAGGTATTAGATCACTAATAGAGAACCTCCTTTCTGTAGAGTATTCAATTCCTACCATAAGCCTACTTTTACTGCAATTCTTAGGGGTGCGTAGGTTCAAGCCCTACTGGGACCAATTTTCCCTTATTTTCCTTTTTTACTAGTAAGTTTTTACTTCTTTCAAGACTTATTATTGATTTTTTGTACAAAAATGGAAAAAGATAAATCTTATAAGCGATTTCTTGGTGTTCAAAGTGAATTTACTACTTAAACAGAAGGGGTAGAGTTACACATCTTTAAAAATATTGAGTTACACGCGGTGAAAGTTTTCTATTTTGCTTTCACTCTTAGATTATATATTGTGGATGAAATTTAGGTAGGTTTTACATCTTCCCTAAGGTTATTTTTAAATGGAGTAAGCAAAATCCAAAACAGAAACACATCATTCGACCTTATTTTTTCAATGTCTCATTAAATCCGTTTACTTAAGGCACCATAGAAAAAATGATATTGACATTTTTATTTTGTGTTTTATAAATGTTTACCAATAGTTTGATGTTTCTTCTATTGAAATTAATGGTAAAATGAGTTATCTGCAAACGTTTTGGATAGTGGCTATCACTTTGAAATTTGTCTCTACTTGAGCTTGAGGAGATACCATAAGTTATTCAAAATTTATAAAAAACGGCACGGTAAAAGTTGTTTAAAATTTGCAAAATAGTGCAAAACACGGTTACCTTTCAGAATATACCAAGCAAAGGCCATTTTGTAAACATTACTATTAGTGACCTAATACCTGAAGTAGATACTAGTATTCATGAAAAGTTCTGTACCTGTTATGTACAATGATGTGGTGCATTTCTGGTTCAGATACGTTTTTGCAATTTCATGCAAGAATTAAAATTACATGGCTCGAACTCGAGGGTCCCGTGGAAATTAGTTAGAGTTTTCCGTTGTTCGAGCCATCCAAATGGCGGCCATTTTGAATTTGGGAATTCGAGGGCATGGTGTGTTACAAACCTTACATCGTAATATATTGTCATATTGTACCTAAATGTGTGTACGATACGATGATAAATAAAAAACGAACGCTGAAATATTCTTTATTATTTATTTTCAAATATGAGAGATACGAAAACACTGATATAATTATACGAATTTGGTGAAGACAGCATCAAATAGAAAAACATGAATAGCAAAACTTTATGAATCACAGTCCAGTACAAATATTATGAAATATAAACACATTAAAACATAAACAATTAATTCACGGACATGTACACAGAAGTACTAAATAGCGTCACATGCAGACAAAGGCTATAAATAAAAGAGCGTACGTCAGTCATGTACAGTATACAGTTCTACAGTTTATTTCTTGATGAAATCCTTGATGGAGTACTGAACCGCCGAACGCTTGTTGAACTCTAATTTGGAGAGAGATTTGTACATAGAACACATGAGATTGAGTTCGTGGTTGGAATTGTCTTGGCACTCGAAGAACTGAGCGAGTATTTCACACGCTTTCATAGCGTCAGACAGAGACGGTGGCGGTGTTGGTGCTGGCTCACTAACAGTCTTAAATGTAATGTTATTTCGCTCCTTAAACCTATCGAGCCACCCTGTAGATTGTTTGAAGTCGTCGATACCCAGTTGTTCGGCGAGGAAGCTGGCATTCTGGAGTAAGATCGGCCCCGTAACGCTAATATCGCGGTCACGAACCTGAGTGAACCAACGTAACAATGCTGACTCTAATTCTTCGTAGTTGCCCTGAAAATATAAAAAATATCACATGATTATCAATGGACATAAAATAACTTTCAATAGAAACATAAATGCACATTATAAGTTTTTTTTAAAAATTTCATAAAAGAAATTTACTTTGAATAAATTACACATTTCAAATCATAATTATATGAATACGTTCAATATATTTTTTAAGAAATCCAACATTAATAATAAACAATAAAAACATTTTAAATAACTTACCTTTCTCATATTTCGTCGTTTTGGACCAAATTTAGCGTAACCCTCTTTGATCGACTCTAACTTTTTTATCCAGCCAGAGAGCGTGTTTTTTTTTGGAACATCAAACATTTTAGCGATTTCTGTTTTTGATTTCAGACCTTTTTCACATTCGATGATGGCGTTATATTTTGTTTCTAAAGTTTTTGGATCTAATTTTCGTTTTGTTCCTTGCTTTCCAGAAGCCAACTTAGCTGGCCCCCCGTTTCCGGGTCCCTTACTTAGTTGTTCAGCAATGCTAAAGCAGTTTGAAAGTTGACATCAGATCTCCCGTTTTTATGCAGAAAAAAATAAAGACAGTCATTGCTCAATTATTTTATATAATTTTATTCGTATTAATCAAAGCCCATTAAGGCATACCGACGCTAGTTACATATGCGTGTGAAAAATTAGGCACGCGCCGGTTAAAGGGGAAGAGGTGTGAAAAACATTGTAAACACAAGCCATTCCGGCGACATTCTGTTCGACTGTATAGGTGTAATTATCACTGTAATTGAGCTGAGGGGACAATGAGTTCGAAAGTTCGAATTTTCGAAGTTCGACCGCTCCGAGGTAGAACTATACAGAATAAAGAAGGAATAAATTCGGGACTGGGCAGAGTTCGAGCGATCCCGGGTGTTTCGAGCCATTGAAGTTCAACTGTAACACGAAAGATTCTGAATATGTTGAATGGCTCTTTGTACTGAGAGTAGGCACCTTCGACTAGAACTTACAACATGAATTCATCAAAGATTTTGATTCAAAAATGGTTTTGGTTTTAATTTATTCTTCTTCCTCTGAAACAAGGCATAGTGCCTTTTCCACTGTGATTAAAACCTTTGCTGTAGGAATTTAAGGTAAAACTATCTACATCCCGCGCTTTGAACTACTCTTTGAACACCCCGATCTCTGCCCTAAAGCTCATGTTTAAAATAAAATGGCTATGAATAAACCATATGAGGGAAAATAAATGCACCATGCTGTCACGTTGTTACTTCAAAAATCCTAGATTTTGGTACCCTTTGAACTTAAAAATATCCCATTGAAATTAATGCATTTTTCGTAGCATTTTTATCTAAAACATTAAAGAGTGGTATCTTAAATCGTGATACTCGTTCACTAAATAAATAAGGAAATACAAGAATTACACAGAGTAACAAGTAAATGAATCAACCACCCTGCTGTGGTACCGTTGAGCAAAACGCAAACATGTCCAACAGGTTAGTCAGATGGACAAATGTATTTGTGTAAAGCACTTGAACTGAACATGAAAGTTTGTAAACAGTTATTATACTATCTCACATTTTGATGTTTAACGTAACAAAAATGCGTGACCTGAAGGGTACAGAGATGTTGAATTCCTATGTTCCTACTTGACTCCGGTCAGCTGTGGAATTTTTAGTGACCCATAAATAATACCGTGGTCCTATATGTCATTACTTGTCCATTAATTAAAGACCTGAATCTTTAAGGTCTGTCTTGACCAGATAACAAATTGATGGAATTTAATGTTTAAGTAAATACTGCTAATTTTTCACGTATGAATAAAAATGAAATTAACTGCAACATGTCCTGACCTTTAACACAGGGAGTATAGGTCACATGTTTTAACTGTTATATTGGCGCTTTTCACAAGAATTAATTTACTGGATAAAATAAAATACTTAAATATGACATGAGGTTAATGTCATATAGATTAGTTTCAGAAGCTGGTATACACAAATATATAAAGTATTTTATGTTTTAGCTTAGTGATTAGCCCTCATAGTAAAGATAATGTTTCAATGGATATAAAAATAAGAAAAAAAACTTATTTTCTTAGTACAATAAAGAACAATAATGTTAGATATGTTACCTTGAGATTTTACCAGACAAAACTTGCTGAGGTTTGGTATAAGCATCAACAAGTCACTGGTCATGATGCAAAAGTGTCCCTTGCCATGTTTACGGAGTCTGTGCGATTTCAGTATGAAGGCATTTTTATTTGAAGTATTTAACATTTTCAATTGAAAATATATTTAAAATATTTTTATTTTTGATATTTATCAATGTTTTTATAATGAAATCATTGCTTAAAGCTTAATTTTTCTTAAACAGGTACATCAATGATATATTTTTCTGAGTAAAAAGCAACACTAAATTTCTGGTGAAAAAAGTTGTAGGCCTGTTAAGTTCTAAGATTGTACATATGTATAATTTAGTTTCAGCAACAGAGATATTTGGAATTGAATGATTATAATGTTTCAGTAAAGTTTACGTGTACTTTGTAAATGTTCGCATTAATTTATGTTTTCTTTGGTTGACCTTGTATTAAATAGTGTAAATATATAGAACATGGTGCTACATTTCTTAATAACTTTAAGGTTTGATGATTTTTTTAAGGTACCTGGTTTATCCATCTTCAGTCAACATAAGTGTTGATTATTGTATTTAATTGTATTAAAGGTAAAAGCCGAGGCAGGCAATATATAAGGTTCAGTTTTGTTACAAAGACTTCACTTCAACCGTTTCATAATAAAATACAGTGTTCTTAACTAAGTCGGGCTTACTTCGACTGTCAGCTTCCCGAAGGAAAATGTTTCAAATCGATATCTGATTGGATCACAGAAAAGTTGGATTGACAGATGCTTCTGATAATTTTTTGTTTTGTTTTAAATTCCCGCAAGATTTTAGCATTTTCTTTGGTTAAGGGGTGGGTACATGGTGACCCCTGTATTTCTGTGGAGGATCAGAAGATTTCCGTGAAAAATAAGCGGTGAACAAACAAATCAATCATTGGGTTACCTAATGACCCTCCAATGAAATGTTTGGGGTCAGTATGATAAATATGAGGACTCGGCTATACCTACCAGTATATAGTACATTATTACATACTCGTTTTTATTTTATGCTAACTAATGAAATACTGTATTCTATCAGTTAAATATTTTCATATCTCATCGCTCACACTGTGAAAATATGAAATCTATATTTTCACACTGTGAGAGATATGAGCTCCGCCACCTCATACATTGTGTATGAATTTTAAATTATTTGCTTAAAATAGGATGAAAATTATAGTCGCACTTTGTTCTTTATAATATACTTCTCGATTCAATGTCTGTTTACGCGCGTCTGTTTCCCGCGCTGAGATTAAAACAGTTGCAAAATGCATTTCGCAACGTAATTGAGCATAAAATAAAAAGAAAATTTGTTTGTTTTTCGTGAATATGGAATATATCTCACCTCAAAGTGAGAAAATTTTCACATTTTCACTCGCGCTACGCGCTCGTGAAAATATTTGAAATTTTCTCACTTCTCAGTGAGATATATTCCATATTCACTCAAAGCAAACAAATATCCGCTATCTATTCCCCGTTAAGTTACACTGGTACCGGAAACGTCAATATTTTTCCATACACTGACGCCTGAATTTCATATCGGGTGCGTGACGTAATTCAGTGTGTGTTGTTGCACTATTTTTTTCTAATTAGTTCAGTATTGTCAATCCTATTCAGGCTATTGAACATATTTATGATATTTACATTATATTTATACGTGTAGATGCGTATGTAATAAATAGGTTATTATCTTTGCATCGGGAAATATGCACTCGTTCTTCAGCGGAAGAATATTGCGCTCCTAAAGTCGCGCAATATTTCCGCAGAAGAACTCGTGCATATTTTCCGATACAAAGCTGATAACCTATAAGTTAGCATAGTTTCATTTGGCAAACATGTCCATTTCATCATAGTAATGTATACAATACACACATTTTCAATAATTAAACATACATAATTATTACTCTACATTTAAATAAATAAATAAAATGAATAAGACTTGTAATTTAAACATCACAGAATACAATCACAGAAAAAATAAATCCTATCACTTATCTCTACTTTAAAACAACCAACAGTGAAATCAAAGGTACCTTATCAATATATTTTGAAAAGAACTTTTAAATTAATCAAAACTAAAAAAACGACATGTAGTGCCAGGTTAGCCCATAAATTATTGTGACTTAATTTCAATGGTCTTTTATACTATAAAGAAAAAGGGATCAGATCTATATTCAAAGCAACATGCTGACCACACATACGCCGGAGAGGACCACTAACAAACCACGTCTTAGCTTACTGACTCGCATTATGACGAGAGAACAACGTTTCGAAACTATAACAAGAAAAGTTGACTTTATGAAAATCCTAATTTCAGGCAATCAAGTGATGACATCCTCTGTGAAAAAAATAAGGTTTAGAAGTATATCATCAAAAACAGAAATATTTGTTAAACGTCAACTGTTACAAGGAATATTTATCATTACATGTTTGAAGTATTGTCCAACGATGGTACTTGATTTTCTAAAAAAAGTTCTTAGAAACGATTGTATTTGTAAAGAAAAAAAAAAACAATAGCTGAAAACTACGTCTACGGAAAGTCTAATACGTGACACTTTCAATCTTGTAGGCTATTTAATTATTGTTTATATGCAGATTTCTACTACAGAAACAACATTCGTAGGGAATGTTCAACGAATTGTTGTTTTAAACTCAAAATAGTTCAATAAATTAATCTTAAACTGAGTTGAAAAATAAATGTATTTAAATAAAATTAACATTTAATATAATAATAATAATAATTTTTAAAAAAAAAGGCGAAAACGAAGTCATTTAGTATTCCGAACTTTAGTAAACTGCAGAAATCATCTAGGTTTAACACGCATTAAATGGTGAAGAAACAGCAATACCATAAAACAAATATTTCGGCAACAGTTACAGTTGATTGCATTTTCATTAAATATGTCCTATTTTTTCTAAATCTGAATCAACAGGCAAATATCATGTAAAACGACATCTTTCTCGGTAATGTACAAGTCTAGATTTAGCCATTTTCTCAGGCGAAAGTACATTAATGTAATATTTTCATTAAAAACAGATGAGGCATAATTTCAGCAAACTTGTTTTGAACAAAAAATAACAAATGCTTTCCAGATTTTCACTGAAGGACGAGTAAATTTAAGGCGCAAGTGTTGAGTATATAGCGAATAACCTCGCATACGAACATAGAATAGATAATTGGCGTTTCAGTCCCCGTATCTAGTTTTCCGTCTACCATATTTATGTGATATGTATTTGCAAGTATGCATATAAAACGGAAGATATGTAACAGTTGAAAGGGGTGTCCTTTTGTAGTTTTTTTTTCAAGAACAACCTTTCTTTCTATGATTTGATGTTGTTTGATTTTTTCCCTGCAAAATGCAAGGCTGAATGCTAAATAAAAAATTAAGATGAGCGGAAGTGAGACATTTTTCTGTAAAAATAATTATCTCAAAATTGCTGCACGTGCGGCATTTTAATGTACAAAGGACAGTTCCATACCGACTCCGCGGGCCGCACCTTTTGATTTTGTCACTACATAAACGACTTAGACCTTCCAAAAGTAGTTAAGTTCCGTTAGAATAGCGAAATTTGGCACGGAACATTAGAATTTTACATGGTACTAGTATATGTATGTCAGTCTTTGGTGTGAAGAACTATGTTTGCTACTGTAAACGACAAGCTTATGTTTCCGCGACGCAGGAATTTTGTTGATATTTTTAATATGATATTTAAGTGTGTCAAAATACCATTTCATTGCTTCCAAGATTGTTGAAAGCCTTACACATTAAAGAAAATTAGATAAGAATTTGGAAATGATTGCATTACATTTTTAAACCCGTGAGATTCTTTGTACAAATTTTAGTTACGTGCAATTTCAATCATTCGCTAAATTTTTTTTAAACTACGTGCTTGTTTTCGACGTCCTTTTTGATATGGCAAACATCAAAGTATATTTTTTTTTATACATATAAATAACAAATTTAGCAACAAAATCGAAACCATATTAGGATATTTAATATACCATGATAGTAAAAACTTCGGTTTTGATGCCACAATTCAACAGGAATACCCAAGTATGGTCCCTTGAGTCTATTTTATTTGCGTAACCAACAACGTTACAAGGGCTAAGTAAAAGTAATCATCATGATCATCATGATTTACATATCTACTGACTCTTAAGTGTAAATCTGAAACAGGAAATTTCACCCGGAACAAATTTCTTCATTAACTACTGAAATAGGGCGCAACATTGATCAATATAAAACAGCGTCATACCTGTGTAGTTGTAAAATAGATCTCAAAAAGCGTTGTTTTTGTAAAAAAATAATAACAAACACTGCATGAAACATGTTTCTGCAAAAAAAGTGTTATCTACTCGCATTGCCTTTGTATTCATGAACAAGGACATAAAAGGCATCTACACAATTCATCACATTAAATATCATACTGTGCACGTAGAACTGTTACATGTCTTTATATAGAATCTAGATATATTTGGACTTGTAATAATGTTCAAGTAACTTGGTCTAGGGAGCGACCATGTGCAATAACTTTTGTAAGAAAATGTGTACACGTGCTTTTTAGGTCCGTGCTTTACGTCCTTTTTTAAAGGAGGTTCAACCCCTATGTTTAAGATATAATTCATCGGACGCACGCAAGGTATTACTCGAATCTTGGCACTGGATGGGTTTGCGGACAGGCATGATATTAACAACGAATTTCATGCGATTGAAGAACTTGAACAATGTGTAGTGACGACAGCTGGACGGACGAATAAGAGCAGCAAAGTATTGAAAATATGTGAGTAAAAGTTGTTTCAAATCGTAGGAAATTTGACAGGTCTAAGCAAGCCTTAAATTACGATCTGCATTAATTACCTATCAAAGCCAGGATCAAACTTAAGCTGCTCCTTTTCATGTATAAATGTTCTTTTGGAAATGCTATTTGTCTGAGTTTGCATTCAAATATTTTCCCAGGGTTGCAGTCACTGGACAGAATGATGTTTAGTTGTTCCGTTTAATAAAAGGCAGTCTTTTATTGACAAAAGTTTTAGTACAGTAGACCCAAGACTATGGAGTAGACCTTACATATACTGTTTTTACTCAAAATATGAATATTGTTCAACTTGTATCTCGATGTATAATAATCATTTTTGTGTCTTTAAAATCATGGTACAATACCGCTGAATATACATGTATAAAAACGGGTTAAAAATCAGACAAAAAGTTTAAGTTTTAGTTTCAATAAAAAGTAACAATTTTTGTATTTCAAAGTATAGATGATAAACCACTTTTCCTTTTAAGGTATCATAAGTTGATTCCAGTTAAACAGTTTGACTATTTTATTAGCAAACATTTAAAGAAAATCATCAATTTTAAAATAGTTTTGCAAATACATGTACTAATACTGCCGAAATCAGACAATGTCACCAGTAAATGTTCAAAATATTCAAAAAGTAAATATTGATATGTTTTCGATCAAAATAAAACTCTCACCTGAAAAAAGGAAACCGCGACGAAAGACAAGAAGAATCTCATTTTAGTAACTTCCGGTTCTACTGTTCTCAAACTACTGTAGAATATCACAAAATGTAAATCACATCAGCATTAATAAAGAATAAAACCATGCTACATATTTGAGAAAGGTAGATGAATGAAGACAAGATAGTGATTGCAAATTAAATGTTAACGAGAGTGTGAGAGTATATCTGTAAATCCAGCCCGGATTATCAGTAGAGACATTGCGGCGGAAGCGAACGCCGGGTTACTCAAAAATTTCACGCTGGTCAAACTCTCTCTCAATGAGTATGCGACCTTTAACTTAATTTCTGACTTTTGAAATCACACAGAGTTGGGTATATTTTACGAATATATTTTCAATTTTACCTGCGTATTCAAGGTAGCGTGATTTAATTTTTCAGTAACTATAGGGTTCAGCTGTCAACTCTGTATCACTTTTAGTTCCAAGTTCCGATTGTACATCTGTCAACCCTATATTCTCCCCTAGCTCCCATCGTACATCTGTCATTTCTGTATCTCCCCTAGCCCCCATGGTACATCTGTCAGTCCTACATATCCCCTAGCTCCCATGGTTCATCTTTCAACCCTATATTCTCCCCTAGCTCCAATCGTACATCTGTCATTCTTATATCTCCCTAGCTTCCATCGGGCATCTGTCACTCCTATACCTCCCCTAGCCCCCATGGTACATCTGTCAGTCCTACACATCCCCTAGCTCCCATGGTTCATCTTTCAATCCTATGTCTCCCCTAGCTCCCATGGTTCATCTGTCAGTCCTTTATATCCTCTAGCTCCTATGCTACACCAGTCAGTACTACCAATAGTACATTTGTCAGTCCTATATCTCCCCTAGCCCCTATGGTACCTCTATCATTCCTGTATCTCCCCAAGCTCCCATGGCACATTTGCCAATCCTATATTTTCCTTAGCTCCCATGGTACAGCTGTCAATTCTACACATCCCCTAGCTCCCATGGTACACTTGTTAAATCTACATATCCCCTAGCTCCCATGGTTCATCTTTCAACCCTATATTCTCCCCTAGCTCCAATCGTACATCTGTCATTCTTATATCTTCCTAGCTTCCATCGGGCATCTGTCACTCCTATACCTCCCCTAGCCCCCATGGTACATCTGTCAGTCCTACACATCCCCTAGCTCCCATGGTTCATCTTTCAATCCTATGTCTCCCCTAGCTCCCATGGTTCATCTGTCAGTCCTTTATATCCTCTAGCTCCTATGCTACACCTGTCAGTACTACCAATAGTACATTTGTCAGTCCTATATCTCCCCTAGCCCCTATGGTACCTCTATCATTCCTGTATCTCCCCAAGCTCCCATGGCACATTTGCCAATCCTATATTTTCCTTAGCTCCCATGGTACAGCTGTCAATTCTACACATCCCCTAGCTCCCATGGTACACTTGTTAACTACACACCTACCAGACTACATCCCCTAGCTCAGATCCCAGCTGGTACATCTTTCATCTACTCTCCCCAGCTCCTGGAACATCTTCAGTCTACTCATCCCCCAGCTCCCGTGGTACATCTTCAGTCCTACTCATCCCCCAGTCCCGTGGTACATCTTTCAGTCCTACTCATCCCCCAGCTCTCGTGGTACATCTTTCAGTCCTACTCATCCCCCAGCTCCCGTGGTACATCTTTCAGTCCTACTCATCCCCCAGCTCCCGTGGTACATCTTTCAGTCCTACTCATCCCCCAGCTCCCATGGTACATCTTTCAGTCCTACTCATCCCCCAGCTCCCATGGTACATCTTTCAGTCCTACTCATCCCCCAGCTCCCATGGTACATCTTTCAGCCCTACTCGTCCCCCAGCTCCCGTGGTACATCTTTCAGTCCTACTCACCCCTTAGCTCCCGTGGTACATCTTTCAGTCCTACTCGTCCCCCAGCTCCCGTGGTACATCTTTCAGTCCTACTCGTCCCAGCTCCCGTGGTACATCTTTCAGTCCTACTCATCCCCCAGCTCCAATGGTACATCTTTCAGTCCTACTCATCCCCCAGCTCCCGTGGTACATCTTTCAGTCCTACTCATCCCCCAGCTCCCGTGGTACATCTTTCAGTCCTACTCATCCCGTCCTACTCATCCCCCAGCTCCCGTGGTACATCTTTCAGTCCTACTCATCCCCCAGCTCCCATGGTACATCTTTCAGTCCTACTCATCCCCCAGCTCCCGTGGTACATCTTTCAGTCCTACTCATCCCCCAGCTCCCGTGGTACATCTTTCAGTCCTACTCATCCCCCAGCTCCCGTGGTACATCTTTCAGTCCTACTCATCCCCCAGCTCTCGTGGTACATCTTTCAGTCCTACTCATCCCCCAGCTCCCGTGGTACATCTTTCAGTCCTACTCATCCCCCAGCTCTCGTGGTACATCTGTCAATATTATATCTCTTATATATTTGCAATATTTCCAATAGTACGTATGCCAACCCAGTTAGACACCGGTAGCAAAGGAAGAGGGAAAGATGCATTGTAACAGTAGCTGTACTTAGAGTTTATGATCAGTCATCTAAGCATAGCACAACTCCACATGAGCTGAATATAATATTCATGATCATGTCACGGATATGACAACCAAAGGGGCATTAAGGCTTTGTATATATAAAGAAAAAGCCCCAGTCTTTATTGCTGTCTCATCTTCTGAAAAGGTCACTTAAAGCATGAAAATCTTAGTAACAGTTACATAGTTTCCTTACTAAAAGTATAAGCATCTTGGGTGAAAACATCGAACTCAAAAAAAATTTAAGGGTACTGTCCCTCACAAAATATTTTACTCTCAGTCATACTTTGAACTTTGATTATTTTGGGGGAGCAAAACACATTTTATGACTTTGGACTTCTTTTGAATAAAGTTTGAAGGTGAAAGTTATTTTTTCACACAGAATGGCGAAAATGTCCACATCTGTGGTAATTATGGAAAATATTTATATACTTTTACGCACGATTTTCACGCTTTTTGTGACATGTTTCATTAGATTAAATACATATATCAATGATATAAAAGTCAGTCCATTTTACATGTTGTCATTAATTTTCGAGATCTCTGATACGTAAATCCTACATACCCATTTGTTGAATCGGTTTCCCCCATAGAGTTATGTTTGTCACAGGGCTTAAGGAAGAACATACCCCATGGATGATCTTTAGAACAGTATTACGAAAGGTGTACTTTTTGTAATCTTAAAGCCTGACTTTAATCAAAAATGAGGAACATATTGGAATTCAAACGGGAGTTTTTTTTTCAAAATTGCTACTTTTAAACTTTTAAAGGGAAGTAATTTTGATAATGAAACTTTTGCCTCTGTCATTATTTGTTTAACCTCCCGTAAGATTTTAGTACTTTCATGGAATATAATTGTTTATTTGTGTTAGGCTGAACGCTGTTTTTCAACAATATTTCAGTTATTTAACGGCGGGCAGTTAACCTAACCAGTGTTCCTTGATTTTGTACCAGTATAAACCTGTTCACCGCAAGTAACTGCCAACTCCCTACATGAACCAGAAGTGGAGGACGCAATGTCTTTTATCAAATCGTAACGGAGCACACACGGCCCACCCGAGGATCGAACTCAGGACCCCGCGATCCGTAGATCAGCACTCTCCCTATTCGGGCGGGTATCATGGAATAAAAGGTAGTAACAGTTTGAACTCCTTATCATTCTGTGGAGGGTCAGTAGATTAACATGTTCTAGCCTAAAAATAAATGGTCGATTATACAAGTCAATTATAGGGAGATATGTGGGGTCAGTATGATAAATGAGGGGCGGGGCGTTAGACGAATCTCCATATTTATCATAATGACCACACAAAATTCCCACGAGGGTCACTAAAATCACAATATATAATAGTATGTTTTTGTTGATACAGCATCTACAATTTTAAATGCAACCAAGTGATCTTGATAATCTCCATATTACATTATTATATTATTATCAGCCATTGCAATCAAATATAAGATCAGGCCAGCTGGCTTACGGAAGGTCGGTGGTTCTACCCAGGTTCCCGCTCGTGATGAAATAATGAACGGGGGGGCACCTGTGTCTTCCTCCACCATTAAAGCTGGAAAGTCGCCATATGACCTATCATGTGTCGGTGCGACGTTAAATCACCCCCCCCCCCCCCCCCCCCACCTTCAAAAAAAAGATCAGGCATGTTCACAAAACATTTTCAGTCTCAGCTGAGTTTGATAATGAAACTTTATTTGTCGTTTATATCTAAATAGCATGTTTAAAACTAAATTTTTAGTTAACTAGAAGATGCTTTTGTAAAAAAGCGCCTGTCTTCCCCAGGGCAGAGTCGTATAGGCAAGAAGTCAATAGGGGACAGAAGCGAAAGTCAAAGAGACACTGATGCTTGGCTGCAATAGGGGTAATCTACTAGGCATGTCCAATCATACAACTAAGTTTCAATATTTTGGGCCTGGTGGTTCTGATCTTTGATCAAGTGACCCCAAAGTCGGAGTGGTCTTCTACTCTGCAAGTCCAATCATCCTTGTAAGTTCCAACATTCTGGGTCAAGCGGTTCTCAAGTTATTGATTGGAAATAGTTTTCTACCTTCAGCCCTCTGTGGTCTTGACCTTCATGGAGTGACCCCAAAAACATTAAGGGTCGTCGACTCTGTAAGTCCTGTAACCCTATGACGTTTGAAGATACTAAGTAAAATAGTTCTCAAGCTATTGACCGGAAATTAATTTCCATGTTCTGTCATGTTTAATCAAGTGACCCCAAAATCAATAGAGGTCATCTACTCTGCATGTCCAATCATCCTATGAAATTTCAACATTCAGGGTCAAGTGGTTCACATGTTATTGATCGGAAATGGCTTTTCCTGTGACCTTGACCTTTAACAAAGTGACCCCAAAAACAATAGGGGTCATCTACTCTGCATGACCAATCATCCTATGAAGTTTCAACATTCTGGGTCATTGATCGGAAATGGTTTTCTATGTTCAGGCCCCTGTGACCTTGACCTTTGATGGAGTGACCTCAAAAACAATAGGGGCCGTCTACTCCATAAGCTCTACCATCCTATGAAGTTTGAAGGTTCTACGTCAAATGGTTCTCCAGTTATTGATCGGAAATGAAGTGTGACGTACTGACGGACGGACAGGGCAAAAACAAAATGTCTAAAAAACTATTTTCAAGTGTCTATTCAATTCAGTATTGATGGTCAGCCTCAACTGGAATTTGATCTTGCAGCTTGAGTAAAACTGATATCAAAATTTCACTATCAAACTCAGTTGAGACCGAAATACAGACTCTTATTCGGGGAGACCCTTTTCGTGGTGCATAATGCGGGGATTTGGTAAGGACAGTAGATGCCAATATGATGTCGTAGAATTAGTGAACATAAAAACGATAATTTAAACGACAGCATGTTTATATTATCGTTTGTTATTGTTCTCATGCATCGTTGAACTCAAAAAGGTTGTCAATGACAGAAGTTAAGTGCATACTGTAATGTTTTATAAAATATTTTCTGTATTGAAACGTTTTAATGAAGAAAAAAAACATAATTATCAAACATGTTATCGTTTGAGTTATCGTGCGGGATTTATACGGTATGGAGTCAGACATGTTTTGGTCTGTTTATAGGTTGAACTGTGACACACCACTTCGATACTTACAGTATTTGTTGAATTATGATCTGTACTGATCGACTTCAGGTTTTGTTTTACTGTTGTTATAATTGTAATTCTGATACCAGAACCCAAAATCAGTAATACTTAAAAAGTATTTTTGCTATCTATATGCTTTCTAAATTTCAATTACAGATCATTAAACTTACATATATATAAAATGCAGAACTGTTCTTTTTTACTATTCCTTCCTAACTTCTATGTTCAGTTAAGCTCATGCCCCTTTGTTGTCTGTAAAAGTTGAAGTCAACATTTTCAACAGCTCTAAAACGCAGTACTGGTACTGCAATAGGGTTTCATAATTATCAAAAGTATAAGGCAAGGTCAGAGAGACAATTAAAATAGGTTGTAACTAAAACCACACCACATACAACTGTTGCTTTTAAATGAATGGTAGCAGTATATTAACAGCTGTTTGAAGAAATCTTATTCATAAGTTTAACTGCTGCACATTCCTCAGACCAGATACATAAAGATACACTTACTTTGTTCATCATTAACAATGCATCAGAATCATTTCAACATACAATAGATTTGATAATTGATACAAGTATGTCATTCATTCAACTTGAATTTGATAAAATGTACTTCCTACACATAGGGTGCTACGTCATGGCATTGTCCTGATAGGAAAGGTTGCTCAATAGGGCTATTGCTTGCAGGCAGGCCTTCTCGGTAAGATAAAACACAGATTTTATTCAAAGTATGAAATACAGTCACACGAGTACTTACCACTTTGACCGAGTGCTCAGTCTGGGTACTTTTTCAATGACACTTTCATTATACACATATACCTATTTCTGGTGTTATACTATTTGAAGAGTGGAACATTGGGACGCCATTATTACGTCATTTCTGACTGAATATTTTCCGTACACGGACATAGGGCATTGTATCTGTTAAAATAATATCTTACCTGAGGCAGAAACAAGAGCTGTCTGATGACAGCGCGCTCGACTATTCGAAGAATTGATTGAAGAATGGGGTCAAAATATTTCCACAGATATTCATACAAAAGAAATAAATAGATTAGACAAACAATGTTCCTGTATTTCTTTGATTTCGATAAGTCTTGCACTAAATGGCAATGTATGAACCAATTTCAAAGTCCAAAAAGGGCCATAATTCAGTCAAAATAGTTATGTACTCTTGCCTACAGATGGAAATCATAATGATAAACAAGTGTTCAAAGTTTAAAAGCCATATGTCAAATAGTTTTGACAAAACGTGGACTTGTATGAAAACAGAACCAATTTTGAAGTCCAAAAAGGGCCATAATTCAGCCAAAATAGATGACAGAGTTATGTACTCTTTCCTACAGATAGAGACTATCATACTTAACAAGTGATAAAAGTTTCAAAGCCATATGTCAAACACTTTACAAAAAATATGAACTGGTACGGAAAACTTAACCAAGATTTCTAAGTCAAAAGGGGCCATAATTCAGCCAAAATCCTTGATGGAGTTATGTACTCTTGCCTATAACTGGATATGGTGATGGTAAACAGGTGTTTAAAGTTTCAAAGCTTTATCTCAAAAGACTTTGTCAAAATATGAACTGGTACGAAAAACTTAACCAAGATTTCTAAGTCGAAAGGGGCCATAATTCAGCCAAAATCCTTGATGGAGTTATGTACTCTTGCCTATAACTGGCCATGGTGATGGTAAACAAGTGTTGAAAGTTTCAAAGCTTTATCTCAAAAGACTTTGTCAAAATGTGGACTGGTACGAAAAACTTAACCAAGGTGTGACGCCGACGCCGACGCCGACACCGACGCCGACGCCGACACCGACGCCGACGCCGTGGTGAGTAGGATAGCTCTACTTATTCTTCGAATAGCCGAGCTAAAAACATAGGTTTACACTAAAATGTAGCATTATATACATGCAGGATTTAGCTAGTTCTAAATTTATATCATTCATGGAATATGAAAATGTTGCAAATCAATCAATAATCTACGACCTCCAGGTAACAGCAAACTCCATTGTACACAATTTACAGGAAAAAATATCTGCTGGGGAAAATTGAATAGTACATTCATAATAATCATCACTGAATGTAGATCTACTAGAAATACACAAAGTCCTGTTCATATATGAAACTATGGTTTTATACGTTGAGTCACCTGACCATTTCAACTTGTTATACATTTTTACTAACTGCGTTGGTTGCCATAGCAATAGTTTTTATTATCGCAAATGATGTTCTGTTGTTGCTTAGCAACTAGCAACAATGACTGTTTGCTTTTGGTCAGATACTCAGAGTTAACAAGCAGTGTTTACTTGAATAATAACATGGTGACAGACTTGTATAGTTTAAGTCTACAAAGCTGCCCCTAACCTGACTGACCCTCATAAATAAAACTAAAACAACAGAGAAACATCAATATTTATTTATTCATGAATATAACAATAACATAAATTACAATTACTGTATAAGTATTATAACAGTGTAAATGTACAATGCAATATCTGCAATAAATTTTTAACTGAATTTATTTCAAAAACATATAAGTTTGTAAGTACAGGTAACGAAAAGCACTTTTCATGCAAAGCTGTATTTAATCTGTAATTCTGTGAGAATATCATCATGTTTTCAACTTCTAAAGAAAAGTTCCATGCAGAAGGTTCATGGTATGGGTGAAAATAAAATGGAACAGAAAAGACTACAATTTATCGAACAATTAAGGGCCATCACTGGCATATAAATCAAAACTATTCTCAGATAATTGAACTAACAATTGCTTAAACTCAAGCAGTAACAGAATCACGAGTTTCTGATAATGACAGTGCAGTATTGAAAATGCAAGGAATCACTGGGTCTGGATTTACGAAAGCCCTTGACAGCATTCAAGCAGGACATTGTGTTTGACATATAAATATTTAAACATATCAAGTGACCCGAATTTTAACAAATCTGAGGGAGGACCTTATAATGATTTTACATACTAAGTTTGTTTAAGACCCATCAAGCAAGCAATTCATAAGAAGTCGTTTAAAGGTGTTTTTTTTTCTTCTATTTTTAGCTCAAATGACCCCTATAAAGGGCAAATGACCACATCTGGAAGAAATTGAAAGAGGACCTTATAATGATACTACAGACCAAGCTTGATGAGGATCCATCAAGCGGTTCATATGAAGAAGTTTAAAGGCTTTTAGATGTTTACCTCTAGCAGCCCCTAAAAGAGATCCCCATTTTAAAAAAAAACAAGAGGGTCATGATAAACCTGGATCGCTCATCTGAGTAATATGATCTACATGTTTCAAATGTAAAACTGATGCTAAAATATTAAGAAAGTAGGTCAGTAGGTCACATTCATTGTCACTGAAAGTCAGTTTTAAGATCCGTGTGCAAAACTGTATATGTCATTCGAATTTTAAGGCTGTATCTTAGAAACAAGGAAGTAAGTCAGTAGGTCAAGGTCACAGTCAAATGACTCCTTATTACTTGAGTTCATCTGGTAATTATAATTAAACAGTCTAGGAAATATGATCAGATAATTTTTGAAGTATTTTTTCCTATATAACTCATATAAAAACTAAGTGACCTTCGGGGGTGGCCTCTTTTTACCCCAGGAGCATAATTCCAATCATCTTGTTAGAGAGCCACTAGACGACGCTATACACCAAATATCAAAAGCCTAGGCCTTGCAGTTTCTCAGACAAGAATATTTTAAAAATATTTTCCTATGTAAGTCTATGTAACACTTGGGACCCCCGGGGCAGGGCCTCTTTTTACCCCAGGGGCATAATTTGAACAAACTTGGTAGAGGACTACTAGGCAATGCAACATACTAAATATCAGAAGCCTAGGCCTTGCAGTTTCTCAGACAAGAAGAATTTAAAAATATTCCTATATAAGTCTATGTAAAACTTGGGACACCCCAGGCGGGGCCTCTTTTCACCCCAGGGGCGTAATTTGAACAATTTTGGTAGAAGACCACAAGGCAATGCTATATACCACACAACAACGGCATAAGTCTTGTGGTTTCAGACGAAGATTTTTAAAGTTTTTTTCCTATATAAGTCTATGTTAAATGAGGGGCCCCGGGGCGTGGCCTCTTTTCACCCCAGGAACATAATTTGAACAATATTGGTAGAGGACCGCAAGACAATCCTACATACCAAATATCAAAGGCCTAGGCCTTATGGTTTCGGACAAGAAGATTGTAAACCATGTGACCCCTGGGCGGGCTATATTTGACCCTAGGGGGATAATTTGAGCAATCTTGGTAGACGACCACTAGATGATGCTACATACCAAATATAAAAGCCCTATGACCTGTGCTTTTGGACAAGAAGATTTTTGAAGTTTTTCCTTTCGGTTGCCATGGCAACCATAGTTCTGCATAGAATCAATTCTTTGAACAATTTTGAAATGGGAGTATCCAAGGATCATTCCTGTGAAGTTGAGTGTAATTCTGCCCAGTGGTTTTCAAGAAGATTTTTTTTTATAAAATGTTGACGGACGGACGACTGACGACGCACGACGGACATTGAGCGGTCACAAAAGCGCACCGTGAACCTTTGGCTCAGGTGAGCTAATAAGACAGGATATTACAATGAGTCTATAGATCAAGTCTGGCGAAGATCCATCGAGCTGTCCCTGAGGAGAAGTGGTTAAAATATTTTCTATTTTAAACTCTAGCGGCTTCTTAAAGGGACTAAGTGTCCCCCATTTGAACACATTTGAAAAAAGTCCTTGCAAGGATGCTACAGATCAACTATGGTGTAATTCTGACAAGTAATGTCATATTAGATGTTTAAATGAAAATGTTAACATCAGATGCAGGGTGACGGACCATTCGCCTATACTAATAGCTCACACAGAACCTTTGGCTAAGGTGGTCTTGTCAAATAAGAAAGCAGAAACTTCAGACTCCTGAACTGCTGAGTCAAAGAAAGATAAATGTGCAATACAAGTTTTGTAAGATGAAAAAGAAAAGGTTTACAAATAAATTACACTAACAAACTCTTATATGGAAGAACATTTGGGAAATACGTTTCTAAAAAATGAAAACAGTAGTTTAAAGGGAAACTAGAATGTGTATGTAGGACACAGGGTGTGCCCCCCACTTGTACATTTGTCACAAATTAGGGGAAATAATTCAAATGTCTGCAGTCTTAATGGGGTATAGCCTCAAAAAAAAGATATAAGAAGGATTCATTATTCTATACCATATACTTTTTGAGCTATGAGCATCAGAAACAAAAAATCCACTATTTTGGCTATTTCATGGGCCATAACTCTGTAATAAATGCTAAAATTCTCAAGAAGAATGCCAAGTGTGCAAGGTCACATTATGATAAAGACTCAAGCAAGGTTTCATGAATTTACATTAAATATTTTCTGAGCGAGGCACATAATTAGGTGAAAATGTGCATTTTTTTTACTATATAAGGGGCCGTAACTCTAAAAATAGGGGGCGGACTCAGATGAAAAATGGTAGGTGCGCAAGTTCATATCATGATAAAGACTCATGCAAGGTTTCATCAATTTATATCAAATACTTTCTTAGCTAGGAGTGTCACAAGGTGAAAATGTGCATTTTTGACTATTTCAGGGACCATAACTCTAGAAATAGGGCGCGGATCCATATCAACAAGAGCTGTCACAGGAGACAGCGCGCTCGACTATTTCGATGCTGGGTAGTGAAACTGGGCACATCTGAGGAAACTAGAGCTGTCACTGGAGTGTTTAATGACTCCAACTGTGGATGAAGATATTGCACAATAGCCTGTGTCTATGTCAAAAATATCAACTTAAAGTAATAAGAGAGGTTAAGATAAAATGTATCAAAACACTATAGAAGTATATCCTAAGCAAAAAGGGGCATTATTCATTAAATATTGGTGCCAGAGTTATGCAGCTTGTGTCATATAGTGTGGGTGATGATGTTGAACAACTGTTTTCAGTTTGAATCAAATCCATTCAGTAATAACAGAGACAGAGTGAAAGTGCATCAAAACTTTAACCTAAAATTCTAAGTAAAAAGGGGAAATAATTCATGAAAAACTGGTCCCAGAGTTATGCACCTTGTGTCATATGATAAGGGTAATGATGCTGAACAATTGTTTAAGTTTGAATCAGATCCATTCAGTAATAACAGAGATAGAGTGAAAGTGCATAAAACTTTAACCTGAAATTCTAAGTATAAAGGGGAAAAAATCATGAAAAATTGTGCCAGAGTTATGCATCTTGTGTCATATGATGTGGGTGATGATGCTGAACAACTATTTTAAGTTTGAATCAAATCTATTCAGTAATAACAGAGGTAGAGTGAAAGTGCACCAAAACTTTAACCTGAAATTCTAAGTAAAAAGGGGGAATAATTCATGAAAAAATGGTGCCAGAGTTATGCACCTTATGTCATATGATGTGGGTGATGATGTTGAACAACTATTTTAAGTTTGAATCAAATCCATTCAGTAAAATGAGGTGTTCAGGAACAAGAAATCTCAACTCTTCATCGGAAACTTTCCAGAACTGAGAGACGCTTCACAACACAATAGAGCACCAATCACACGTTAAACTTAGTTGTGTATTTTGAAGGAATTACCCAAAATTTGCAAAAACTTGTATGAAATTAAATTGTTCACTTCTATATGGCTGTTGAATTGTTCCGAAAAATAAGGACTATTGTCGAATATGCAATAATCCAATTTATATTAATCTCCATGAAAATGATGTGGGTAAGTCGGGACCACTAGTTTTGTGCCGTAGTCGGTACCGGTCCGGATAGGCATAGTTTATAGCACAGCCACTTTGCACATACTCATGACCAAACTCCTACACAGTGACCTCCCTTGCCGTTACACTCACTGATCACTGTCACATTCACGTGACCATTGTTCATCGCGTGATGATCGGTTAACATGGCGGACGAAACAACGAAGAAACGGGTTCCCCTTAACTGTTTTCTTTGTAATAGAAAGCGGTACAATAATTTAAGTGGAAAAAATGCCAGTGTTAATAACTAGTCTCATAACAAATTTAGATTTTGACAAAAACAAATCCAAATCACCCGGAATATGTCGACAGTGTTAACATTAACGAAGCTTAGAAATCAGCGTTTAAACCACTGGCACCAGATCAGAAAGAAAATGCCTCCGTACGTGTTATACCCTACCCCTAGGTATTCTATAAGAACCATGGTCATGAACGGGAAAGTGCACTAACCCGTTTCAATCGTACATTTCTCAACTAACGCGCAGTTCGGTGAATGGGTACCTAGTATATTAAACAAGCGATAATTTATCTTCCATCGTGCACCAGTCACATTGTCTCAATATTCCATATTGCTGAGATTATAAACATATTTTATGCTTTCGTCAACGTTACAGAAAAAACTTGCTTGAACTTCCCTAATGAACATCCGGTCTAGAGGTCACGGCAGTGCGCACATGTTTGGCGAAACGTAAACAAACAAAAACAGATTTTTCAAAAATCACAATTTTACACTAAAACTCGAAATGATGAATGAAATTCATCTTGTATATGATCTTTAATTTGAAATCGTACATTGGTCTGCATCTGTTCTGTATTTTTATTCATTTTGCACATTTTGCTGCATTTTCACATTTTAGCGAAACACGTGTAGTAAAATGACGATTGACATACATTTTTACAACAGCCAATCAGAATCGTTTTATAATCTAGAACGGAACTTCAACAGGGAAGTTCAAGCAGGTTTTTTGTGTAATGTTGAAATTACTATAAACAACGCGTTGTTTTTCTAAGATAAAATGTATTGAAAAAATGTGACCGGTACACAATGGAAGATAAATTACCACTTGTTTGATATCCATAGTACACATTTACCCCACTGCGTGTTTAAGGTATGAAATGCGCGATTGAAACGGGTTAGTATATTTTTCCGTTCACGACCATGGTTCTTATAGAATACCTAGGGGTAGGGTATAACACGTACGGAGGCATTTTCTTTCTGATCTGGTGCCAGTGGTTTAAACTCGCAAGAATCAAATTATCTGAGAATTTCGCTTGAGCAATTAATTCAACTACATTTTGTAGGTTATCATTGAATAACCACAGGCCTTATGTAGATTTCTTAATGAAGCGCAAAGAAATATACAACAATTTCTTATTTTGTTGATTTTTTGTTATGTAAATTTCAGACAGTAAGCAAATGCTTCATTGTAATTAAGCATTTCTAATTAAGAAGTAGGTAATATTGACAAATTGTGAAATAAAATGATAAAGATTTGTCTGTCGTTGGAGATTTTCACAGCGTGGAAGCGTTCAGATGCTCTGGAGTACAAACCCTGGTGGAAAAGCAAAATCTCTGTATTCTACTGCACTGGACCACATAGGGTTAATGAGATGAATATGCGATCTTATCACGTAACCAAGCAGAACCAAAAGTTTTCTTATCAGCGTGGCTGCAGATTTTTTCTTCTCGGACAATTAGTAAGTTTTTCTATCAATTTATGTACATTTGTTGACTTTGTAAATCTCTAACGTTCGGATTATGTGACAGTGATTATGGATTATTGTATTTCTTGACATCTGTGAAGTGTTAAACCTTTAATTTTTGGAAAGTACTTTTTCTTTGTGTTGGCTTATCAGCTGTACGGTGAATTCAATATTGAGGATCATGAATCTGGACAAAGTACAGCAATTCCAGTAGGGAATTGTACTTTAACAAACCCGCCAGTCGCTCAAAAATCCAGTACAGTAGGTACTGAGGCGAACTGTGACAATTCGCAACACAAACTGTTGCCACAAGCACCAGAGTTTACGGACAGTAGGTTTTTTATAAACTCATATTCGTTCCGCTTGAACAGCGCGCTTGACGACGGAAGTGAAAACTCGCGCATGCGCACAAGCAACAAGAATGATGACTTAAAAAGTTATGTTGATGCTGAATTCGCATCAACACGAGCGTTGCTGCAACAGCAACAGAACACTTTAATAGCATTAGCAGAAACAATTCAGAAATTTTCACCTGTCTCTTCCGCAGAGACTAGACCAAACTTACTGGGAAAACGCAGGTATCACGAACTGTCAGACTCCGAATCTGATGACTAGGCACCGTCGAACTACACAGCTTACTCATGAATCAGTTGTTGGGGATGAAAGAACAAGAAGGGGCGAAAGTGTTCTCACCACGTCACGGGGGAACATTGATTCGGGGAAGTTACAGAAACTTGATGAACTTTTTGTGGTTAAGACAAATTTCGGTCCCCCTATAAATGAAAATTTGGCGAAAACAGTGAACAGGGGTATTCCAAACAACTATGATTTGAGACAAGGCTTGGAAATGGGCTAAAAGTTTAAAACCCCGGAGAACTGTCAGTAACTATCAGTGCCAAAACTGAACGAAGAAGTGTTTTTTGAAGACAGCATTGATGCTCGATACAAAAAGACCGATGCTACTTTTCAAAAGAATCAATTCCTCCTTACAAAAGGCATGATCCCCATCGTAAAAATGATGAACATCATGATTGAAAAGACAACGGAAAACGAAGAATTGTTCGACTTGGCGACGGAAAGTATACAACTTCTTGCATATGCCAACAGGGATCTGTCTAACATTAGAAGGAAAATGCTAAAACCAGCAGTGGCTAAGAAATATCAAAAGCTCTGCACCCCGAGCGTACCACTAACGTCGCAACTTTTTGGGGATGATCTGGAAAAACAGCTGAAAGCTATCACTGAAAGCAAACGTATTGGACAGTTGGCGACTGTTGATGAAAAGAAACACAAACAAGAGCACCGCCTTGCGGGTGCTGACGCTCATCTGATTTTTTGTATAATAGAAATATTGTCCTACCCATGATTTTCTAAGTCTAAAAAGGGCCATCATTCTTACAAAAAGCAGTTATGTTTCTTGATGTACAGCGTCCGCTTATGATGGTGAAAAACTGTTGCAAGTTTTAAAGCAATAGCTTTGATAGTTTAGGAGAAAAGCTGACTTAAACATAATACTCAACCAAGAAAACTGATTTTCTAAGTCCAAAAGGGGCAATAATTATTGCAAAAAGCAGGATGGAGTTATGTTTCTTGCTGTACAGGGTCAGCTTATGATGGTGAACAAGTGTTGGAAGTTTCTAAGCAATAGCTCTGATAGTTTAAGAGAAAAAGTTGACCTAAACATAAAACTTAACCAAGAAATCTGATATTTTCTAAGTCCAAAAGGGGCCATAAATCTTGCAAAATGCAGGATGGAGTTAGGTTTCTTGATGTACAGAGTCAGCTTATGATGGCGAACAAGTGTTGCAAGTTTTAAAGCGATAGCTTTGATAGTTTAGGAGAAAAACTGACATAAACATAAAACTCAACCAAGAAAACTGATTTTCTAAGTCCAAAAGGGGCAATAATCCTTGCAAAAAGCAGGATGGAGTTATGTTATGTAAGTGTGCCAATTGATTAATAAATTAAACGAGACTTACCTGGAAGTTGAAGTACAATTATAATTCTACTGCTATTGGACCACAGGGTTTAATGTCCTCCCTTACTTACCCACCATCATCATATGAACCATTGGCCGCATTTTATATTTATATGCTCTGAAAGTCTGCTTGGTCACGTGATAAGATCACATGTTCATCTCATTAAACCATGTGGTCCAGTAGCAATAGAATTATAATTGAACTTCAACTTCCAGGTAAGTCTCGTTTAATTTATTAATCAATTGGCACACTTACTAGAACTGGCGTTAGAATTGAAGTTTATTTTCAATTCAAATTGTTTATCTGCTAAGATATGTGTGTTTTTTTTTTTGTTTGTTTTGTTTTGTTTTGTCTTCAGCCTGGGTTTAAAACAATTTTATATGATGTTAGAACTTTTTTAATGTTCAGTAGAACTATTCTGTATGATAAAAACGCATGACTGATCGTGTAAATACTTCTTAAAAGCTGCTCAGTTATAATCCTTTATAGCATTTTGCTGGAATTCACCATGGATCACTGATTTTCTGCTCTTTAACATAAGTAAAATAATTTTAAGAAATAAAATGTTTTTCCTTCCTACCTACCCCAATTTTTTTCAGCATGTTACCAGAACCCCAAAATTAATTTGGCTTGGCCTTATAAATAACTACCATTTTGTCAAGCTCGCTTTCAGCTTGTGGTAAGCTGAACGTAGTCATCACAATGGCAGTTTGGTGTTTAAGATCTAGTTATTTTTGCTTGTCTGGACCACAATTTTGTAATTAATGGAAGAATTTTCAAATGACAAAAAAATTAATGTTAACTCTGAAGAATCGGTATGTTGCGTGCAAGACCCATAGGTCAATGTCACACATGGAGTTAAAAGATCAAAATGGGTGTATAACTTCTCTGCTGGAATTTTTCATTGTCATTACGTGAGAGGATTTTTAATTTCTTGTCATAAATGTTCAACATTGTGTAGTGGGCAAGAGTTTTCTTTTTACATTAGATGTCTCAGAGGTAAAAAAAAAGTGGGTTTGACATGTTGACGGCATACATCTTGATATGATTCCATGTGAGCTAGAAAGTCGCCATATGACCTTAATAGTGTTGTTGTGACTTAAAACCCAACAAACTGAATAAATGAGAATTATGAACTAGATATTGTCTAGAAATTTCTGAGTTTAGATTTCTGTTGTCTCCAGCTTTTACAGAGACAGTGTCACACTGTTCGGTATGTTGTGCTTTTGTTGAAAATATCTGCATTAAACCAATACAAATTTGCACTTTTCTTTCAGTTAACTGAGTCTGTCAAACTGGATACATTGTTGACGTCCTCTGCAAAATCTGCACCTAAACTGTGTGCCATAAACAGGGAGAGCCAACTTGTTAACTTGGCTATTGTTGCTGATGGGGTTTACATACTTTTAGATTGTGCTGAAGTCATGCAAGCGCTTCTTCTTCTGGTAGCTTTCTACTACATGATGGATTTGGAATATCCACGATGTTATTCACAAATTCTCGGCTTAGTGCAACATGTAAGCATACAGCAGCCGTATGATGGTTTCAAAACCAGTTCGTATGTTCACTTCTTAAAAAAGTTGCAAGTGGCAATGGAAAAAAACTAACATTGTTAAACATAAGTAGTTGCAGAACTTAGTTTACTGACATTAGTTCTCTATAAAAGTTACTTGGGAAAGTAAAATTATTTTGTGTAAATTTGTTAATTTACCAGTATTCTTCATTCAACATAATTATATCTACCAATGTTTTAAGTGTTTTTGTATGTATTGATTAAAACTCTTAAGATATCTCGTGGATTTAGCTCATTTTTTGTAGATTTTACAATGGCAAAAATCCTTATTTCATGTATGAAGTAATTAAAAAAAAATATGCTTCCATTTTTATACCAAATATAAGTCTTATTAATTCTGTAGGAAAAATAAGTTTTATTCAATAAGAGATATTTTGAAGGTCTGAATTGAAACCATGTAGTGCTGAAATTTGTGAATATTTGGGTATGAACTTGGTACAAATATCTTTGTATTTTTCAAATTTAAGCATATTTTTGGAAGAATGTCACAAAGGAAATGTTCATTAGTATCATTAGATGGATAATTAAGCCAAAGTTCTGAAGTCATGATCTGTTGTGGTCTTAAATTTACAAGTCATGCTTATTCTTTTTTAATTAAAAAAATTAGTAGTCACATGTACAGATAGTCAATTACATAAATTTTCTAGTAGTATACATATTGTTTTTAATGTTCATCACGTTTCTAGTCACATGTGTACAGTTATGTGTTCATAAATTGACTGATCCTAATTTTCATAAAGTTTCTAGTCACGTGTTCAGATTTTGTGTTCATAAATTGACTGATCCAAATTTTCATGTAGTTTCTAGTCACATGTGTACAGTTATGTGTTCATAAATTGACTGATCCTAATTTTCATGAAGTTTCTAGTCACATGTGTTCAGATTTTGTGTTCATAAATTGACTGATCCAAATTTTCATGTAGTTTCTAGTCACATGTGTACAGTTATGTGTTCATAAATTGACTGATCCTAATTTTCATGAAGTTTCTAGTCACATGTGTTCAGATTTTGTGTGCATAAATTGACTGATCCAAATTTTCATGTAGTTTCTAGTCACATGTGTTCAGATTTTGTGTTCATAAATTGACTTATCCAAATTTTCTTAAGTGTTTTGTCACACGTGTTCAGATTTTGTGTTCATGAATTGACTGATTATTTTCATGAAGTTTCTAGTCATTTTTGTACAGATTTTGTGTTCATAGATGAACTGTTCTAGTCACATGTGTACAGTTTTGTGTTCATAAATTGACAGATCCTAATTTTCATGAATTTTCTACTCACATGTGTACAGATTTTGTGTTCATGAATTCTTTTATAATAACTTTCATGAAGTTTCTAGTCACATGTGTACAGTTATGTGTTCATAAATTGACTGATCCAAATTTTCATGAAGTTTCTAGTCACATGTGTTCAGATTTTGTGTTCATAAATTGACTGATCCAAATTTTCGTAAGTTTTTTGTCACACATGTGTTCAGATTTGTGTTCAAGAATTGACTGATAATTTTCATGAAGTTTCTAGTCATTTTTGTACAGATTTTGTGTTCATGGATGAACTGATAATAACTTTCATGAAGTTTCTAGTCACACGTGTTCAGTTTTGTGTTCATAAATTGACAGATCCTAATTTTCATGTAGTTTCTAGTCACATGTGTTCAGATTTTGTGTTCATAAATTGACTGGTCCTAATTTTCGTAAGTTTTTTTTGTCACACATGTGTACAGATTTTGTGTTCATAGATGAACTGATAATAACTTCCATCAAGTTTCTAGTCACATGTGTATAGTTTTGTGTACATAAATTGACTGATCCTAATTTTCATGAACTTTATTCTTATATGTGTACAGATTTTGTGTTCATAAATTGACTGATCCTAATTTTCATGAACTTTAAACTTACATGTGTACAGATTTTTTGTTCATAAATTGACTGATCCTAATTTTCATGAACTTTACTCTTACATGTGTACAGATTTTTTGTTCATAAAATGACTGATACTATTCTTACACGTGTACAGATTTTGTGTTCATAAATTGACAGATCCTAATTTTTATGAAGTTTCTAGTCTCATGTGTACAGATTTTGTGTTCATAAATTAACTGATCCTAATTTTCATGAAGTTTCTAGTCACATGTGTACAGATTTTGTGTTCATAAATTGACTGATCCTAATTTTCATGAACTTTATGGTTACATGTGTACAGACTGTGTTCATAAATTGACTGATCCTAATTTTCATGAACTTTTTTCTTACATGTGTACAGATTTTGTGTTCATAAATTGACTGATCCTAATTTTCATGAACTTTACTCTTACATGTGTACAGATTTTTTGTTCATGAATTGACTGATACTATTCTTACATGTGTACAGATTTTGTGTTCATAAATTGACTGATCCTAATTTTTATGAAGTTTCTAGTCTCATGTGTTCAGATTTTGTGTTCATAAATTGACTGATCCTAATTTTCATGAACTTTATTCTTACATGTGTACAGATTTTGTGTTCATACATTGACTGATTCTAATTTTTATGAAGTTTCTAGTCTCATGTGTACAGATTTTGTGTTCATAAATTGACTGATCCTAATTTTTATTAAGTTTCTAGTCTCATGTGTTCAGATTTTGTGTTCATAAATTGACTGATCCTTATTTCCATGAAGTTCTAGTCATATTAGGTATTGTGTTATTAAATTGACATCATAATTTTCATGAATTTTTAGTCATATGTGTACAGATTTTGTGTTCATATGTTATAAGTCATTTGCATATTGTTTTCTGTAGTAGTTCCAAGTAAAATGTTTCTGGTTCATCATATGACTGTATTGTATATTTTAATTGTGTAGCTGTATTATGAAATATGGTATCAAGGTATTGGTACATTAATTAATAAAACTTTTTGGTTTACTATCATTTTAGCAATTCCTGCTTAGTGTCCCCATCCCCTGTCATAAGAGTGTCAGACAAGGATAAAGTTTTGTCCCAGTTTGTCCGTCCAAAAAAAATGTGAAGTTTTATGTTTCAGTCAAACTTAAATTTGCACACTCGCAGAAGCTGTAATATTGTCCGGCCTGTGCGTACTGAAATCAAAAAGTGTTATGAATTAAAACATGTCGTGATTTGTGGAATCTGAATGAAAACGTTCCATGTTTTGAATTAAAACACATGAGGTGTTTTCGGAAGGTGTTTGGTGTTTTAAAAGTGCCACAAAGAAGTGTTTTGAAATAAAACGTGTTACGTGTTTTGAAATAAAACGTGTGACGCGTTTTATTGGTGTTTAATAGGGTAACACTACCGTTTTCCTATGGAAACACTAGTGTTTTACACCAAAGCACGAAACATGTTTAAACTGGTAACATGTTTTAAAAGTGTTTTGAAATAAAACGTGTGACGCGTTTTATTGGTGTTTAATAGGGTAACACTAGCGTTTTCCTATGGAAACACTAGTGTTTTACACCAAAACACGTAACATGTTTAAGCTGGTAACAAGTTTTAAAAGTGTAACAGAAATGTGTTTTAAAAAGTGTTTAATTTCAAAACACCAGTTTTTACAGTGTGGCGCAGAATGCTCTGACATAGCAACAGGAGTGAGTAACAATTACGAACAGATTGAAAAAAGTTATAGCTCTGTACAGGTGATAGGGTAGTCAATTTCTGGTCGCGTTTTTAGAATCCAGGAGCTATTCTGACATCTTGCACAAGTTATGTGTAGGGTTGTAACTATACAGTAGCCACACGATACAATACATATCGTGATACACATAGAGCATTCATATGACAAAATGAAAAAGGAAACACAAAGTTCCTACACTAGGAAAGTACTTGAAATTTTGTATAAAAGTTAAAAATACTGTTGTAAATTTAACACTGACTTTATGAACGTTTTCACTCAATGTTTTTACTTTTCATTATATCATGAAAGAGGTCTATGGTACGATACATGTATCGCTAGACGAAGATTTCACGATACATTGAATTGCGATATATCGTTAAACCCTTAATTATGTGTTTTTTTAGTGATGTGATATTTATTTATTTATTTTTAATTTCAGACAGCATCTTGCAGCACTTCACTTCGACGAGAACAGTCAAAGAAAGTCAGCTACAGCAAGAGACGGTAGTGTTGCTGTCCAGATAGCTTATCAAAAGTACAAAACTGGTGATGAATTCTCTGTCAAAATTAAGAAAGAAGACATTACTTATAAATATGTTGGTGCCCTCCAGAGAGGTTCTAGAGAGAGTGGAAAGTGATGCCCCTTCCACACTTAGTACCCCAGCCCCACTTTTCCTGAACAGTAGTAAAAGAAGACCATGTAAAGATGAGACAGCTAAAACTCTAAGTAGATACACTAAACTAAGATTTGGGGAAAGGAGGTACTTGGAGTATTAAATTGTTCAAGTCGACCAGAAAGTGTACACAGTGGAGACTTTGCTGTGGTGGGGTTTCAGTGTGTAATGAAAAACAAGTTTCACTGTACCAGCTTGTTATTTCAAGTTAGAAATGTTTTAATATAAGTACTGTAGAGAATGTAATGTCAGCTTTTAGTGGACATGTTACGGTGTAATGGTCCTTACACTCACACTGTATTTTGTTTTTATGCTAGATTTGAGAGTTCAGAAAATTATTTTTCTTCTGTTGATAACCAAATTTCAATTGAATTTCTTAGTTATATCAAAAGCTATGTATTTCCAAACTACTTTTAGAAAGACAGAAGCCCTAACTTTAAATGTCTGGAATATAATATATGCCATCTACAGTTAGTCTATCAACAGGAAACACAGTCGCTTTAGTTATTCAAACATTCTAAATTACATTATGTTACTTATTTTTGTACATATGATTTTACATTTTACTTGTTTGATTATTTGTTATTGCATCCGATACATAGTATAATAACTTAGATATGCATGTTATTGACTGTGCAGTTTTACAGATGTTTAAATTGTCTTTAAGGTAGTTCTGCATGCTTGGGACATGAGAATAACGAATGCATATATGTAAATCGCAAGACTGGATATACGAAATCACAATGCAGTTTTTGCCCAAAGTCTGTTCCATGCAGTGGTCTGTGGCAGTTTTTCATGTACATGTATTCATATATCACTTATTCAAATATGTTTATGATATTTCTTCCACATCAAACTACATCACAGTATGTGAGACATTTTTAAACGTATTCTAATTTGTTTCGAAAGTTTTCTCTTATAGATTTTAATCCCGCCATCGTGAGTCTTTCATGAGTTAACGTCCGGAAACCATGAAAACCAATGGACCAACCGACCGACCGACCAACAAGCTCACTCCTATATACCCCCAAACTTCGTTTTGTGGGGGTATAATTAGCAAAGTTAGATAAAGCAGACATGCCGTTTTACCTTGGTTATCTATTATGCAAGGCCAAATAAAGGAACTTCAGAAAGAATCACGTACACATTTACTATTATAAAAAGCGTTGCAGAAATCATCCTGCTAAATATAAACAATTTGGAACTTCACGATATTCACAGCTTATCAACGAAATCTACGACAGCAGTTTGTGCCATAGTGCTACTTTTCGTTTTCGTTGCCGTGGACACAAAGTCTTTGAGGAATGAAGAAGGTAAGTGTGCTGATTATTATTCAGTCATGGACAACTGACTTTACAGTTCGTATGAATTCTGAAGAATATGGTAAACTATGAGGCGACAAGCGGGTAATGAAAAAGAAAAATGTAACATGACTTAGTACCAGAACCAAAATCTTTATGAAAATATAGGACTTTCTCTCCCGACAGTCCGTCAACTAAAAAGTGTCTGAAATTGTGAAACTGATATCTGCAACAATAAGAAGTGAGTACTCCCTAATTAATAAATACAATTAATCAAAAGCAAAGCGGCAACGGCAATAATTCAGATGACAATATTCCTAGCATATTGTGTGTATGTCTCGCTGTGCCATTCGGCGATATATGACCATTTTGTGCCGATCACCGTAAAATCCAACTCATCCAAAATTCAACATCAACGCATGTGTAAATGTTAGATATCATGCTGGAGCTAGCTTTACACAACCATTCAAACCTAAAGTCATAATATAACAAACCATTTGGACGATCTGGTAAATACTTCAACCAATGCAATAATTTTATCGCTTATCGAATCTTTCAAAATAAATTTTGCAGGTGTATGCATATAAAATACAGTAAAAGTGTTAGTTTTATATGGAACAGAATAAGGGCAAAAACTGCAATAAGCTTTCGTATATCCAATCTTGTGATTTACATGTTTGCATTTGTGATTCTTATGTTAACATACTTCCTTCTGACATCCAATTTTGCATTGTTACATGACCATTTGTACATCCTATGTTCGCGTGTTTCTTTCTAGTAATCATACATGCTTAATTCTGAGAAATGATCTGTGCTTGCTTCGTTTTTTCTAAAATATTCGTGTTGCTTTCGAACATGCTATAATCTGACAAACTAAATCCATCTTTCATCTTATTTACTAGTGGTTACTTGCTCTGTGTCTTCTTTGGAGCGTCAATGATGTATGCTAATTGATGAAAAGAATGTAAGTGGTTCCTTAAATGTTTAAACGCAAGGAGTTTTGATGCTTACATATAAATCTAGCTGTGTGTTATGATGCGTTGTGACAACATACATTTTTACATTTTCAAATTCTTGTTCAAGTGGAGACAATTAACCCCCTTGTACTAAAATACGGAACACACGAACTGTACCGAGTGTTAAGACTACACATCTGGTAACCGGACAAACAACAAAATTATATTGTTATCTGAATCCAGGCGAAATAAGCATCGTTTTCGAAACACTACCTTTACTATTGTGTAGTGAGCAGATATTTTAGCGCGCTTTAAATAGCCTACACAACAAAATTATGTCAACTGAATTAATTTTCTCCACAAACGCAGACGAGCGTATATTAGGTAGCCTTAAATTGAGATGTAATGTAGCAATATATTTTTTACTATATAATTTACGACTAAAATTTTACTCGGCCAACGCGGTATCACCCGCAGCTACAAAACTTTGAAGTTCTTATATTACATAATTAACAATTCAAGAAGCTGCCTGTGAAATAATGTGCTTTTAAATGCTGCTTTTAACAAGAGCTGTCCGTAAAACAGCTAATGTTCGACTATTCAAATTGTTGTCCCAGAAGCAGGAATATTACTCTAAATGTTAAAATACCTACAGAGTTTCAATCCAGTGTCTGCATTTAAGATTTGGAGATAATAACTTGTATGCAACACTTTAACCAGGATTTTCTATGTCTAAAAGGGACATAATTTATCCAAAATACATGTCAGACGTATGGAACTTAATCAAGTGCGGTTGGTAATTGACTTACAAAAAGAAAAAAAAAGTTTCAAAGCTACATGCCGTAAAGTAATAGTTATATGTACTTCGCAAGCAAAACTTAAACAAGGATTTTCTAAGTCTAAAAAAGGAGAATAATTTGGCCAAAATACATGTCAGAGTTATGGGACTTGATGCTATCACATAGTTTTATAACCCCAAAGACACATGTGAAGTTTCAATTCAATATCTGCATTAATTTTGGAGATAATAACTTGCATATAAGACTTTAACCCGGATTTTCTAAGTACAAAGGGGGAATAATTTGGCCAAAATGTATGTCAGAGTTATGGCACTTGATGCTGTCATCTAATCATCTAATTTTATAACAGAAAAGACACATGCAAAGTTTTTATTTTTTTTGTTTTTGTTTTTTTATTTAACGTCGCACCGACACATGATAAAAGGGGGCACAATTTAGCCAAAATACATGTCAGAGTTATAGGACTTGACCTAGTGAGATTGGTAATTGACCTAGAAAAAGGAAGAATAAGTTTCAAAAGTATATGCCTTTAAATGATAGCCTTGTGTATTTGCATGCAAAAATTTAGCTAGTGTGTGACGCCGACGCCAGGGTCAGAAGAAAAGCTAGACTATTCTTTGAATAGTCGAGCTAAAACGAATGGCATCTCAAATGAGTTAATGCAATAAATAAGATGCGTACATATTTAATGATACACAGGCTTTTTCAAACTTGATTACTGGACGCCTAGACGAATCAAACAGGATAGGTCCTGTCACCGGACACATAGCCAAAATGCGCGGTGTCGTATTTTTTCCGTGACTTAGCGGAAGCTTCTGAGCACGGATATGAAAGCGCCCTCTGGTATCATAATGAACAAGAGCTGTCTGATGACAGCGCGCTCGACTATTCGAAGAATTGATTGAAGAATGGGGTCAAAATATTTCAACAGATATTCAGACAAAAGAAATAATTTGATTAGATTTAGAAGTTTAAAAGCCATATGTCAAATAGTTTTGACAAAATGTGGACTTGTATGAAAACAGAACCAATTTCAAAGTCCAAAAGGGCCATAATTCAGCCAAAATATTCATGACCCAAAAGAAATAATTGATAAAAAGTATTAGAAGTTTAAAAGCCATATGTCAAATAGTTTTGACAAAATGTGGACTTGTATGAAAACAGAACCAATTTCAAAGTCCAAAAAGGGCCATAATTCAGCCAAAATAGACGACAGAGTTATGTACTCTTTCCTACAGATAGAGACTATCATACTAAACAAGTGATAAAACTTTCAAAGCCATATGTCAAACACTTTACAAAAAATATGAACTGGTATGGAAAACTTAACCAAGATTTCTAAGTCAAAAAGGGTCATAATTCAGCCAAAATCCTTGATGGAGTTATGTACTCTTGCCTATAACTGGATATGGTGATGTAAACAGGTGTTGAAAGTTTCAAAGCTTTATCTCAAAAGACTTTGTCAAAATATGAACTGGTACGAAATATTAACCCAGATTTTTAAGTCAAAAAGGGCCATAATTCATCCAAAGTCCTTGATGAAGTTATGTGCTCTTGCCTATAACTGGACATGGTGATTGTTAACAAGTGTTGAAAGTTTCAACGCTTTATCTCAAAAAACTTTGTCAAAATACGAACTGGTACGAAAAACTTAACCAAGATTTCTAAGTCGAAAGGGGCCATAATTCAGTCAAAATCCTTGATGGAGTTATGTACATTTGCCTATAACTGGTCATGGTGATGGTAAACAGGTGTTGAAAGTTTCAAAGCTTTATCTCAAAATACTTTGCCAAAATATGAACTGGTACGAAAAACTTAACCAAGATTTCTAAGTCAAAAAGGGCCATAATTCAGGCAAAATCCTTGATGGAGTTATGTGCTCTTGCCTATAACTGGACATGGTGATGGTAAACAAGTGTTGAAAGTTTCAAAGCTTTATCTCAAAAAACTTTGTCAAAATGTGGACTGGTACGAAAAACTTAACCAAGGTGTGACGCCGACGCCGTGTTGAGTAGGATAGCTCTATTTATTCTTCGAACAGTCGAGCTAAAAATGTACATTATGGTAACCTCATTATGCTTAGTGATATGCCGCATTCTGCATTGTGACAAATGACAAGTGACAAAACACATGCATTGGGAAGGTGTGTCTAGGTTAACCACAAGCTAATACACCGACTGATGCATTCACATTGCAACATGATCGAAAGCAAGATAATGTCATAGACAAATTGAGAAGTAATTAAGAAATTAAAATGAAACAATTAAGCATGTATGAATGTCAGAAAGGAACACGTAAACATAAGATGCACAAATGGTCATGTAAAAATGCAAAATGGGATGTCCGAAGGAAGCATATGAACATGAGAATAACGAATGCATAATAATATGTAAATCGCAAAACTGGATATACGAAAGCACAATGTAATTCTGTTCCATAGACATCTGTTCATGTTTTATGTCTAATTAAGGTTTTCTTCTTAAACGCGTGCTGTATTTTGCTTGATGACAGAAACACGCTCTGCTTGTCTGACCTACGTTCAACTTTAAATTACATAAGTGTTGAAACTTTTTTAATTGTTAATATTTCATACTTTTACCCTAATTTCTTATCCATCCACTTATCTTAGCACCATCAAATGTTGAGCGTATTGATCTTAGGCCATTCCTTCACCAGACGGCTTCAGGCTTGGTGTTTTTCAAATGGTCTTTTTAATCTAAACCTCGATCCTGAAAGGATGAAGATTTATTGGCATGGATTCGGAGCTGCCACTATCTGAAATCCAATGCTTGCTAAATTTATATGGTCTGAGCTATCTGTTCTTTCAGATTAGCAGGTGCAGGCTGTCTTTTTAGACATTGGGAGCAACGACTTATGCTACACACAAGTATCACCACCGGAGTTATTTCACCAAATATTTTCCTTTGCCAACAGGTTGATCGAAGCAGGCTGTCGGGTGGTGGTTATTGGCGAAATACTGGAACGTTTAGGAACTGGACTTTTTATTAGCCGTGTGTCTGAAGCAAATGCCATGTTGCAGGCACAGTTCGCAACCCAAGCCCATCTTATATTTTGGTCTCATTCCAGGAACAATTTTAATAAAAGGTTTGTCCGGGACTTCATTGCTTCAGATAGAGTCCGCATGGACCCTGAACGAGAAATTTTTAACACATCTTTAATAGTGTACATTCAATGCGTACGTACACTCAATGTGGGGGATTTAATGCCGACAGAGGAATGGCTCGCTACAGCTCTATACGAGGGGCAGTCCTACAGGTAGAGAAGGAATTTCAATAATTCTGCACACACTAAAGACCCTTGACAAAGATTATAGTTATTTGCTGTTCATATTTTCGTTTTGTTTCAGATCTCTTGCCTCAAATGTATAAACTGTTGTCATGTAATCCGGTTCTACAGCCATAAAAGGCACCTCAGTAAATTTCATCTTTTTAATCTGCCTGATATAGTACTATGTACAAAATTTACAATAATTTTCATTCATCTTTTTCCTCTTTTTTCAGTAATTTCTTCAACTGTGTACAGGCAGAACATTCCATTTCCAATAGGAACGGGATCCAGACTTGTTTTGGCACCATATCGCATTAGGGGATCGAGTGAGTCTCTGATATAAAATCTAACCTGGGCAGCTGTACCAGCCTGACTTAAACCCTTCATAGTGTATGTTCTCTTTGCTGTATTTTTGATATATGTTATAGCCATATAACAATGAGAAAGTTCTGTCACATCATATTTGCAAATTTCTTGAACGAAGTCACCTACACTATAATTCTGATTTGAGCTCTCAATGTGCCTTTAATTACTGGTTTCCCCATTATTCGGGGTGTAGACGACATACACACATATGCTGGTTTTACCACACATTATATGGTGATTTTACCCATTTAATGGGTTTTATACTGTTTACACCAGTGTGTGATGGTTCTGCCCATTATATTGATGCATGATGGCACACACACCATTATCCGTGGTTTTACCTATTATTATTTTTATTATATATCTTCATGGCATGCACACCCTACTAAGGTGGTTTTACCCATTATATGGGGTTATATGGGGTTTTAATGGCACACACATCATTATACGACGTTTTACTCATTATATGGTGGTTTTACACACCATCATTATAATTATTATGGTGATCTATTCATTATGTGGGTGCATAATCATACACACCATTATATGGTGTTTTTACCATTATATGAGATATGTTTTTCCTTCTTATATGGGTTAACCGTTTTACTGGCACACTTATCTTATACGGTGGTTTAAACTCATTGTACAGGTATTGATGGTATGCACAACTCTGTACATGTATAGTGGTTTTTACCCATTATGTAGGGCCACGAGGGCACCTGTAATATGGTTAAATTTGACGTCATATTTCTATTGTACGGTAGAGGCTTGTCTGGTTCCCGGTCGTACTCTGAAAGTACGTCAGGCAAAGCACAATAATGGCGGCGCCCAGTAGTGCATGTACACAGTTACTTCAGGTAAGGAATATATTATTAAGTATGAACATTTTCGTTAGATGGTGGATTTGGCAGGAGTAAGGTACAATATACGTCATTAAGACTCGATCTATCTTTCCATAGCAACTATTACCGAAATATTAACCTACAACCGTATCAGTAAAGTAGACATAATTCGGACGTTGTAAATGTCACATTACAATTTCGGATACTTTCTTCTGACATGATATTCATGTAGATTCGAGACATGGCATTGGGATGATGTGCAAAAAATAAGGAAACTGGACATGTTTTGTCATCTTAATGAAAGTTTAATATGCCATGTCCATAATATAAAGTATATCATTCGACATTTTTAGGGTGCTGATCACACATATTCTAGTTGGAAGGAGACGAAAGACATATTGTCAAGCTCGGGTTCTTTCGATTTTCGGAATAGATCGTGGTTACAGTAAGGGGTCAGTAACACCAACCAAAACATCAAAGAAAAGAGCGAGAGGGTTCAAGACTCCCACTGGAAAGACTCCAGTCCAGTTGGCAAAGAAGATTTTCACAGTTGTAAGTTAAAGGCATATTTCTGAGTAAACAACAACAGCGATAACATAGACATTATTAGGAATTATTGTGTTGAAGTTCAGTATGTTAAATATTCCACAAAGATACAAAGTTTTTTTTTTCCTTTTAACCAACACAAAGCAGGCTGAGCATATACATTTTTGCATAGTTGTAAATTTTGTCTTTAATTTTATCTACATCATTTATCAGATTAGATGAAAATATCCAGAATATTACAATTGCTGTCAGTAAGTTGAAATGATAAATTCTAAATCACATATGTCTAAAAATATTTTTTCTAGGAAAATAAACCACGGCAACACATTCCCTGGACATCTGAAGAAAAAAACTTCCTGATCAATTATGCCGCAATGAATCCAAGAGGCACAGAGACTGTTCAGGTATACTGGCAAAAATGTGCTGAACAGATAAATGTGAAGCTCCCTGGAAGCAACAGAAAAGGTAAAAGAGAATATCTTTTAACCTTAACTCTACCTATTTGTCAACGTAGTTAGGGTATTATAAAATAGTGCACTAGTCTTTGAAGGGGCAGATGTCTTTGGTTTTGCATTTATAATTATCTTTCCAGTTCTTGTCTTATATTTTCATAGTATGTTTTATAATTATGACAATGGATAAATATTAAATTAATAAAAAACCACTATACAATCGAGTAAAATTGAAATGAAAATTTATTAACTTTTTTATTTGTTTGTCACACCTGAGTCAGGAGGTGGAGGTGGAGGTGCTACGTTACATTTGTTTGTTTGTTTGGTTTAGGTTTAACACCACGCTTTTCAACAGCATTTTAGCCATGTAATGGCGGGCAGTTAACCTAACCAGTGTTCCTGGATTCTGCACCAGTACAAACCTGTTCTCCGCAAGTAACTGCCAACTTCCCCACATGAATTATCAGAGGTGGAGGACAAACGATTTCAGACACAATGTCTTTTATCAAATCGTCACGGAGAACATACGCCCCGCCCAGGGATCGAACTCGCGACCCCTCGATCCTTAGATCGACGCCCTCCCTACTGAGCTAAGCGGGCGGGCTGTAAACTCGCTGTAGCCGCCGCTTTGTTTCAGTAGTTGTAAACGTTACATAACAGACTTACCAAAAACAACTTCAGCTATGGAATTAAAAAAGCTATGTCTCCGTTGTTGAATATATGAATTAGAGACATAACTTTACATAATATTCGATCTTCAATTGCTGTATTGATAAATATGGTGAATTATATAGAGGTATTATTTTATTTAACATCAACTACCGATATTGCAAAAGTCTTATAAATTTTGCTTATGCTTATGTGTTATTGTTTCAGCAAAATGCCTTCTAGAAAGAGAAGTAGTGCAAGAAGCAATGAGGGGGCCAAGAAAAAAAAGGCAGCCTCGCACACAGCCACTACCACATCAGCCACAAATGTCGAGGCCATTATCGCTCTTAGAAAGAATACTAGGTATAGAATCTCTAGAAGAACAACACCATCTGTACAAATACCAGTTCCTGCCATGGAAAGAGTTTCCTTGCAAACACAACATATCATTGACACTTTAACAGACAAACTGGAGTCAATAGTGGAAAATAAAATCCAACAAGTTTTGGGACAAAATGAACAAGTACGTCCACAGCAGATACAGGCTCCAGAAACAGTCCAAACACAGCCGCAACAAGTTACATTTTTTTGTCGTCAGACACTGTTTATCTCTTTATATATTTGCTATGCACAAGTTGTCAACATACTTTCATTAGTAATTTTATAGATAATGCTAACATTTTATTAGCATCTTTAATGTAAATATTATATTGCTTTTAAATTTAAATTTATTCCATAATTATTATGTACAAGGCATTACAAATGCTTGATATTTGTACAATTTTGCTACAAACATTGATACTATGGTAATTAAATTGGTAGTATGCGCACTGTTTTAATTATGTTACATTGTAATAGCAGGTGAATACCAATAAGGAGTTTTGCTTGGGCTATAGCTGTATTTATATATACTTTTGCAGACATCTTGGAGATGAAGTCTTACATGAAACCATTTGAATTTCTTGTTATGTTTCTGTTTATACTTTTGATCATCAACATTTTATACAATTGCATGCATTTGTCTATATATTCATGACTTTTATTAGAAACAATAACAGTTACTTACCATTTACTTGCTTGGGTCGGTAATTGGATAAACCGCAAGGACAAACGTTTATACTGCTTACAAGTAACTGTCTTCAAAGGAAATATTTGTTTTATGGCAGACAATCATTTAGAAGTTAGGTTTGAAAAGTACTCATATCCGTATATTTCATTGGAAAGATTGAGTTTAAATAATCAAGTTTACGTGCAATAAGTTATCCGTTTAGTGTGCTTTATTTAATAGTTTTGTTTAGTTCAGTTTGTTAGATCTAGAGCCAAAGGTGATTGCTATCTTTTTTTTTGTTCCTTTTTCCATACCTAATATAAATTTATGCATCATAATATATAAGACAATCATTAACTAGAGATGTGTTCAGAAAAGCGCATGTCTCCCACAACTGCCTAATCATCTAAATAATAAGTCAGTCTTTATATACTGTTTACTGAATCCAAATCCAAATATTGGCAGACACATTTTGTTGAAGTTTGGTGAAGATCGGATGAGAAATGTTTGACTTAGAGTGCGGACAAGCTTTGTGACAGACATACAGACAGACACACAGACTGGAGTAAATCAGTATGTCTCCCACACCACTGTGTGGTGGGAGACATAATTATTGCTTAATCATCAAAAACATTATTTTGACTAATTTTTGGACTTCGAATGTGTGTCTTATGTTAGCATAAAATAATTTATGGTGGTGGTTACAGACCTTGGAACAATGTACAATTTAATTTCCAATATAACCTGTGCCAGTAAGACATCATTCACTGGAAGTTACATATAGGATATCATGGAAAACCAGGAACATATTGCTGCATTTTAATCGGATGTGGTTATTCTCATAGTCGGGGCTAATGATTTTTCTGACAAAGCCAAATCTCCAGAAAATATAGTAGAAACAGTGCTGAACACTACACAGTATTTGCACACGAGATTACGAGTGAAGTTAGTGTTGATTGTGCAAACTATCCGTCGCTCCACAAGCACAGAAAAGAACACGCTGCCAGGGTTGCTGTTCACTGGTTCAATAGGACAGCAGATAATTTTAACACCAATCTACAGGCTAATAGCCAAAGATGACTACACACCTGGAAGCTCAAGGATTTTTGGTGCGTGCAGAACCAACAAGCTGTTCTGGGAGGAGATTGCCTACATTGATCCACGCGTGGTCAGATTAAGCTGTTCCAGAACATTCGTGCTGCCATTGTCTTGACCACAGTCAAACCGTTTATCATTCAACTAGTGAGGGAGTGGCCAAAAGATACGTAGATCTAGATTCGTAAAATGTATAACTGCACTTTCCTTTCACCATATTACTTTCAATCAGCTTACATTTTTACAGCTATTACCATTGTCTTAAAAGTTACATGTTAATTTAATTGGTTTAGTACAACTATGTAATTCATGTCCTACAAACATGAATGATTCCACGGTGTGTATATATAATTATCTTACTAACAATACTACTACATTAACTGTATTGATAATATTTTTGTCCGTTACAGTTTTACCAAACTGTGAGAATAATACGAATAAGCATATATAATTATATAGAGAGAGAGGAATTTTATATATTAATTAGTTTTCATGTTGTAATTCTGGGCAATTAACGTGCATATTTACAGCCTTAAGGGCGTTTATTTCTTTCACACCCATGCCACAGCTCGATTTAGACTTAAAATACTTCTTTTTCTCAGCACAAACTCTTTCATTACACCACTAAAGGACCATATTTCACTGGTACATTAGTTTTTCCTAACACAATTTTATGTGAAAATGCTGTTTTCGTGAGCATTTGGTAATGTAACAATAGCATTACAGTTTATCCTGCCAGACAGCACAGTTTGTTCCATTCCGATATTCATTCCATTCAAATATCCAGACAGTGTCTTTTCTGCTGAGATCAGCAGGGTTTATTTTTCATGTCTGTGTTACTTTTTCCAGTCAAATGACTGTATTTTCTGAAAGTGATTTCCTGCAATTTTATGCAGAGTGTATTCCTGCAAGTATAAGCAGGGTAATTTTCCTGTCCCAGCACGTTTCTATTATAACCACTAGGGGCAGTTAGAAATATTCAGTCTTAGCTTAGGTATACTACCACAGTCATTTATATGAGGATACTTTTCTTCTTAAGATGTGTCCTCCACAACATCTCCCACATCAAAACAACATGTTCCCACATCCGGAACAAGGCATCACTAAACCCCAACCACCTCAACAGAATCTACAGGACATCCCGCAACAGCCGATAGAACCAGATGACATGCAACCTGCAATTGTTCAAGCCATTCCACAACAGACGCCGCCATTGCCTCAGCCTGGTAATGCTTTTAATTCTGTTTGTAACGATATATCGTTACATGTTCCAAATCAGTTAAAACAAAAATATGGAATGGGGAATTTATAAATTTAGCTCTGTTATCTTTTAAACAGCCCGAACCTGAACAAGAAATTATTCCGTTAAGTAATGGATTTTCTTGGATTCAAACCAAAGAACAATGAAAAAGTAATTTCTATTGAAAAATGGACAGATTAATTCCTTATATTTTCTAACATATATATTGATTGTCATCCTGCTCACTTCAAGTCTTTGTTACATTATATACATACAATACTTTTAGCTGCAAAAAGGCATCCAACAGGTTGAGTCTCTTACGACCAACAGTTTCGCATCCGCAAGGCCAGTAACCCGGTCTCAGATTGGGCCATCATTGATGCCGAACTGTGGTTGTTATGCATGGTTTCACCACCATCTATCAGCCTGATCTTAATCTTGACAGGCCTTGCTGTGAATTTAATAATAAAGGATTTTGCACAAAAGGCAATTGTCGTTACCAACATAAATGTCAACTAGAATGTGTCTGTAGGACACAGGGTGTGCCCCCCACCACCCCTTACCCCACTGGTACATTTGTCACAAATAAGGGGAAATCATTCAAATGTTTGCAGTCTTAACGGGGTATAGCCTAAAAAATATATAAAAAGGATTCATTATTCTATACCATATACTTTTTGAACTATGAACATCACAAACAAAAAATCCACTACTTTGGCTATTTCAAGTGCCATAACTCTGTAAAAAAAGCTAAAATTCTCAAGAAGAATGCCAAGTGTGCAAGGTCACATTATGATAAACATTCAAGCAAGGTTTCATGAATTTACATTAAATACTTTCTGAGTGAGGTACGTAATTAGGTGAAAATGTGCATTTTTTTACTATTTCAGGGGCCATAACTCTGGAAATAGGGGGCGGACCCAGATGAAAAATAGTAGGTGCGCAAGTTCAAATCATGATAAAGACTCATGCAAGGTTTCATCAATTTATATCAAATACGTTTTGAGCTAGGCGTGTCACAAGGTGAAAATGTGCATTTTTTACTATTTCAGGGGCCATAACTCTAGAAATAGGGCGCGGACCCAGATTCAAAATAGGAGATGCGCAAGATCATATCATGATTAAGACTCTTGCAAGGTTTCATGAATCTATATCAAATACTTTTTGAGCTAGGCGTGTCACAAGGTGAACATGTGCATTTTTGACTATTTCAGGGGCCATAACTCTAGAAATAGGGCGCGGACCCAGATTCAAAATAGGAGGTGCGCAAGTTCATATCATGATTAAGACTCACGCAAGGTTTCATGAATCTATATTAAATACTTTTTGAGCTAGGCGTGTCACAAGGTGAAAATGTGCATTTTTTACTATTTCAGGGGCCATAACTCTAAAAATAGGGGGCGGAGCCAGACAAAAAGTAGGACGTGCGTAAGTTCATATCATGATAAAGACTCATGCAAGATTGCATTAATTTATATCAAATTTTTTGAGCTAGGCGTGTCACAAGGTGAAAATGTGCATTTTTGACTATTACAGGGGCTATAACTCTAGAAACAGGGGGCGGACCCAGATGAAAAATAGGATTTGCTTAAGTTCATATCATGATTAAGACTCATGCAAGATTTTATTAATCTATATCAAATACTTTTTGAGCTAGGCGTGTCACAAGGTGAAAATGTGCATTTTTTTTACTATTTCAGGGGCCATAACTCTAAAATCAGGGGGCGGAGCCAGACGAAAAATAGGAGGTGCGCAAGTTAATATCATGATAAAGATTCATGCAAGGTTTCATCAATTTATATCAAATACTTTTTGAGCTAGGCGCGTCACGAACTTCGGACGGACGCACGGACAAGAGCAAATCTATATGGCCCCACCACTCATGGGGAGGGGGAGGGGGGCAAAAATGTAAGGCTAAACATCCATCTGTGTTCTGTGCAAAATTAGTTAATTTTGCTAATTTCAGAGGAAGATATCAAGAGCAAAGACGGCGATTCATTTCTCCTCAAAAATCTATGGGCATTAGGCCACACACCGGTCAAAACTGACGTGTTAAAATATATTTGGATTTATATATAAATCAAAAAGATGCAATTTACTTAAATAATGGGTTCAATTCAGGATTTCATCTTCAATATTCTGGTCCACGGATCCCTATCTTTTCCAAAATTTAGCATCTGTAAAAAAATCACACAGAGGTATTGAAAAACAAAGGTCAAACTGAGGTTGATTTAGACCGTATTTAAAGCCCCTTTTGTAAAAAACCATTATCTAATCTTAGAATTAATCCAGTTAGCCTAGTGCCAAAGAAAACTGGAGGTTTGCGTCTTATTTCTAACCTCTCTTATCCAGTAGGCTTTTCTGTCAATGATTTTACTGACCCTAAATTTGTTCAGTACAATACTCTAAGTTTGATAATGCCATAGAAATTGTACAGCGTTTAGGAAAATCTGCGCTTATGGCAAGAAAGGATATTTTAAATCCGCTTTCAATCTTTACCCAGTGTACCCAGGTGATTTTGATCATTTAGGTATTTATTTTGATAATAAGTACTGAATACAAAAGATGTTATCGCAAGGAGCTTCCATTTCCTGTTCAATTTTCGAAAAGTTTGCAACATTCATTCAGTGGACTGTTTCAAATAAAGCAAATTCAAAAAACATTGACCATCTATTTCAGCATTCTCATCAAGTCGGCTGAAAAGGGCAAACATCGCATTCAGAAAGATGTCCCGAGTCGGCCACGGCCATGCGACGGAATGGGTCTGTTGCGATGGAATTTATTAAAGACAAAAGCAATCCCGATCTAAACGAAAAATGGGGCTGTTCAATAAGGTAACAAACTATCCAACTTAAGATTAAAATGTTAAAGTAAAATATTACTCACTAAAATAGGTTGGCAGACTTTTCACACCCAAGACTGTTCCTCCCAAGACTTTTACCCAAAAATGGGAATGATTAGTCTGTTGTTTTATAGTATATGAAGACTTTTCACTCCCAATGTTTTTATAAGTAAATTTGATAATACATGGAAAGGTCATTAGACTACAATTATTTGCGTCAGATGATGGCTCTCCGCTTCTTATCCACTGCTCCCATCGAACAAGCTTTAAGAAAACTGACAGGAAGAGCTAACACTGACCAACTCCAGAACTTCGTTATCATAGTACATGGAGAAGCAATGGGTGAACCATCCAATCTTCGACATACTATCATGGTCTGTGTATGTCATTACAGTATGCACAAAAATAATGACTCAGAAGGTTAACTATAGTTATAATATTATTGTATATTGCACAACTTTCTATGCATTTAAAAAATCGACCAACAGACCATTGTCATAATCTTGAAGAATTTGTAAGAAATATGATGTTGATCATTTGTTTAATTCTTAACATGCTAGCAGCAATTTATCTGCATTTGCGACCAGTGCAGATCAAGAGCATTCTCTGTTTCAGAAAAATATTGACACAGTGAAGAAACAGCTTACTTTACCAGAAGCCATCATCATTAGCGACGATGAAAATGATAATTTGCCTAATTCAACTCATTCTACTGACACTTTCAAAACCAAGACACGAATAAGAGGCACTGGAGGATTCCATAAGTTCAAACCATATAGGAGACCAACTAGCACTACTACAAGCACAACTATTGATTCGAACGTTGATTACGTGAGCAACACTGCACTGTGTTTAACGGAATCGGATTGGCAATGGCGAGAAGAGCAGCTGCGAAGAAACCACGAGACAAATGTCTGCACTGAGGGAGAAAACAAGGGAAGAACTTCTAACGTGTGTCAATTGCTTATCCAAAAGAAAAGAATATACATTGATACCTTGTGCTGACACATTTTGTGAGGACTGCGTTAATGTAATACAGAGAAAGAATAAGAGTTCCTTCTATCAAACAATTCATAATGAAGGCGAACATCCACAGTACTGAAACACTGAGAAGGAGATCTCAGACGTTGGACATGCTCCTCAGACACGAGCAAATGTATGATGAATTTGACAAGTGGCTTATACTTAGCGATTGTCATCAGCAATACACAGAAGAACAACTATATGGTTTCACTGAAGAAGGCGATATTCAAATGATGCACAAGCTATTTATTACGGACTTGTCAGATCCTAAAGTGAGTTACGAGACAGTTGTGTGAAAGTATAGTAGTCGCAACTTGACCGCGATGGTTGACCCTAAGCTGATTATTCATATAGATTATTTCATTGTAGCAAATTAAGGGGTGCTTAGGGAAGCCGTGTATTGTTCAGAGTATTGAATTAGTTTGTATACAGTGCAGTATCAAAGTATATATACTTGGATTTGATCAGTTAAAACTTTCCAATACACTAATTTATATTTACACAAATTTATATTTCCATTTTCTCGTGCAGCTCATGTTTTTTACACCACTGCAATAAATCTATATAACGATAAATCTACGTCAATTTTGAATTTATGAATGCAAAAAGATGAAGCGAACACTTCTTTTCAATGATAGGTTGTGCCTCATTATGTATTATAATACAAAGGTCAACCATCGGGTCAAGTTGCGTCTACTATACGATACAAGGAATTGGTAGTGCTGTTAGATTATTATTCTGTACATACATAGATGGACGAAATCTCAACCTTTGCTGCAAAAAGTGAGATTGTGTATTTGATCGTGTTCAATGCACTTCAACCAATGTCATTCGTAGACCATGGAATAGTGGACAAACTTAATAAGTAGGTGGACTATAAGAAACGACACAGGCCAATGCCACCATTTTACTTTACTGAGAGAAGACGACAAAATGCAACAAGTTTTGCTGAAATTATTGCTTAATAGGTACAAGATAATGCTAAATTTGCTAAAACAAATGATAATATAACATTTTATGCACAAGTAATGACACAGAATGTAAGCTAAAGTTATGAATTTTATTGTTAAACAAGAGCTGTCAGTTGACAGCGCGCTCGACTTCGACTATTCTCAGTGCTTGATAGTATAATATATGAGTAAAACTTTAACATTACAATAAGCATATTTTAAGTCGAAAAGGGGCTATAATTCAGTCAAAATGCTTGATAGAGTTGTCTGCTCCTGTTTACAAACTGGGGTCATGATGGTAAACAAGTATGCAAAATATGAAAGCAATATCTCAATGGACTTTGAAAATATTTGGGGTGTTACGCAAACTTTAACATTTATTCTAAGTCGAAAAGGGGCCATAATTCAGTCAAAATGCTTGATATAGTTGCCTCCTCCTTTTTACGGACTGGGGTCATGATGGTAAACAAGTATGCAAAATATCAAAGCAATATCTCAATGGACTTTGAAAATATTTGGGGTGGTACGCAAACTTTAACATTTATTCTAAGTCGAAAAGGGGCCATAATTCAGTCAAAATGCTTGATAGAGCTGCCTCCTCCTTTCTACAGACTGGGGTCATGATGATAAACAAGTCTGCAAAATATAAAATCAATAACTCAATGGACTTTGAAAATATTTGGGGTGGTACGCAAACTTTAACATTTATTCTAAGTCGAAAAGGGGCCATAATTCAGTCAAAATGCTTGATATAGTTGCCTCCTCCTTTTTACAGACTGGAGTCATGATGGTAAATAGGTATACAAAATATCAAAGCAATATCTCAATGGACTTTGAAAATATTTGGGGTATTACGCAAACTTTAACATTTGTGTGACGCTCACGCTCACGCTAACGCTAACGCTCACGCCGACGCCGGGGCGAGTAGGATAGCTCCCCTATTCTTCGAATAGTCGAGCTAATAAAATGATTTATGTGAGTGGTACCCGTGTCAGCTATCATTTTCAGTACTTAAGATTCATTTAGCAGTCTTAATCCGATAAAGTATTAGCAGTCTTAATCCAGCAGAGTATTTTTTCTAGAAAAAAATATCAACTTCTATAAGTTTCTAAACCTTTATTACTGCTGAGAACACGATAATCCTTTACTCGGATGATTTAGTTGTCAAATTACGGAGGTAACTTCTGCACCACGGAGGGAATTTCAGTGTTATTCGTTGCATAAGGCTAAAAGACTCGTTGATTACGTAACTTCAAAGAACTATGTCTTTGTTCTGTGCAGTTATACGGACATTCTTTTGTGTTACGTTTACGTAGTTTTATCAGGGACAATCCTAGCATGTCATATAATCTAGGTTTGGTCTCAAAGCCTATGATTCAGTACTCGGGCTTTCCAGGTGGACTTGTGCAAACTCTAATTAACAACAAGAGCTCGTAGAACACAAAATGCCCCCCCCCCAACTCCACGCCCCTTGATGCATTCAGTAATTGCACAAAGAACAGAAATTATTTGGTCACTGTACACAAAAGTTCTACTATTCTGGCTATTCTGGGTCAATGTGACCTTGACTTTTGACCTACTGATCTCAAAATCTATAGGGGTCATCTGCTGGTCAAGATCAACCTCCCTATAAAGTTTCTTGATCGTAAGCCAAAGCATTCTCTAGTTATCGTCCTGAAACGGTTTAACTGTTCTGGGTCACTTTGACCTTGACCTTTGACCTACTGACCTCAAAATCAATAGGGGTCATCTGCTGGTCATGACCAACCTCTCTTATAAGTTTCATGATCCTGGGCACAAGCGTTCTTGAGTTATCATCCAGAAACTGTTTAACTGTGACCTTGATCTAATAGTCTCAAAATAAATAGGGTCATCTGCTGGTCATGATCAACCTCCCTATCAACTTTCATGATCCTAAGCCCAAGCGTTCTTGAGTTATCATCCGGAAACCTGGTCACTGTGGCCTTGACCTTTGACCGACTGACATCAAAATCAATAGGGGTCATCTGCTGGTCAAGACCAGCCTTCATATCAACTTTCATAATCCTAGGCTCAAGTGTTCTTGAGTTATCATCCGGAAACAAATTGGTCTACATACCGACAGACCGACATCTGCAAAACAATATACAATATACCCCTCCTTTTTCGAAGAGGGGCATAATCAGGACACTGTTGGTGATTTCTCGCCAAAGATTGTGTTACTTATGATAGGGACTAATGATCTGAGCTCAAGTAGAAATTCTCTGGAATCTGTTGCAGCCCAAATCTTGCATCTGTCAGATACATTGATAGAACGCCATCAGGTCCGGAGAGTTATAGTATTCCAAATCCTACATCGGAGGGAATCTAAATTGACGAGATATCCATTGGATGTGGCCTGGTTTAATGCACGTGTGGACAAGACAAATACTCTTCTGGCCGCCCAACTTCAGGCTTCTTCGGACAAAACCAAAAGGTTCTGGCGACTGAAGAGATTCTGGTCTGCTCAAGCAAAACATAAAGCTTTCCATGCTGATGGAGTCCACCTATCTAGTTCAGGCCAATGGAAGCTCTATAACAACATACGGGCTGCAGTCGTTGCCTCTACGAATAACATCAACCATCTTAATTAGCAAGATATGTATAACTTAACATGTATCTTATAATTCTTATTAGACTACTGAATATTCTATGTGAAAGCATGCATGCGCATTTTTTAATAATTTTCACAACAAATGATGTCTTTTAAGAATGAATGCTTTATAATAAGCCTACTATTGATTTTAGCTACTTAACAGGTACCTATAATTGGTATAATACCTCTTGAGATAATCTAGACGCAATCATTCTGATGTTATTTTCCAGGCCATTTTTTGCCTGAAGTGTTTCCAACATAATCCAGATCATTGATCTGCTCCTCTTGTAATAATCCAGACAAAGTCTGATGTATTATCAGTATTTTTATAATCGAGACAGGTTGTCTGATGTACATTGTTTGTTAAATAGCTTTATCTGACATGTTTGCCGGGTTAGTTACAACGCATTTTTAAAATCTGCTGTATCTGATATTAATAGTTTGTTTTCAGGGAACTACACAGTACTACTAGTACATATAGTGTAGTTCACACAAGGGTGGTTAACCTATTTCACAGTTATTACCGTTCATGTTTTATTTCTTCTCAACCAACACTTGGGTCCATTGTATAGTGTTGCTCCCACAAGAGTGGTTAACTTATTTCATAGTTATTGCCGCTTTCATTTTATTTCTTTTCAACAAGCACTTTTACATTTCAGATGCGGAAGTCTAAATGTGGCCCTACAGCCACCAACGCAAGCTGTCCATGTTGTCTTTCAAGTGATGAGGCCAGTGTGAGCAAAAAAAGTAAATCAAACAGCTAAAAAACAAACAGACTCTGCGTTCAACAATAACTCATGCACAGTACAAAATGCAACAAAATCTAAACAGTTCCCACTAAAAACAAAAATGGGAAATCCACAATACAACCAATACGTGACATTCCGCAACAACAGAAGTCTAACAGAAATCCACCACCTAACAATATGAATTCCGAACATCAACAGAACAATGATCATGAAATCAGCAGCGATTCCGAGGACGAGGGTATACTGGTCATGTCGCATCGTTTGTGGAACCACTTTCTACCCCTATAATCAATACAATTCCAAAGAAAAATTTAAAAAAAAGATCACCAGTAATAAGTCTATTGACTTCTCTCAATTGTTACCGACCTCAAACTCACAACCTCAACAGAATTTTTCTTTCATATTTAATGGCTCATCAAATTTCTCCATAACCCCCACTTCCAAACAACGCAAGCCGTTGAACATTGACAAATGGACCACGGCATTCCTTAGGTTTCTTGCTGTATATTCAACACGCTATCCCCATGAAACATAGCAACTCATGAAGTATGGGGAAACTGCGAGGGACCTGACCCAAAGACGCCCAAGCCAAGAATGGCCATTTTATGACGAGCAATTTAGGAGGTATAGGGAAAACCAAATTATTCCATGGGAAGCGAAGGAAAGGTTTAAGATTGTATGGACCCTTTATCCCCCACCCCCCATTTCGCCCTTTACTATTTCCTTCCCCTCCATCAATATATAGCATGAATTAATATGTACTTGTTGGATGTTTGAAGCGACCCGTCTGAAATATTATTCCATTACAGCTTCTTTTTGTTGTTGGCAAATGCGTGGCTCTGGGGCTGTGTTTTTGGTGCTCTGTGCTTCCGAGAAATCTACCCTTACCTATTATCTTTTGATAACAAATTTTACTATGATACCGATCTTCCAATGGGGGCATCTAGTTCATGTGCCATTTTTGAGCGCTTCAGCTCAGCTCTACAATGGATTGCAACCTCCCATTTTCACGTAAGACACATGATACACATTCTAAATGATTTCCTCATCATGTCCCCCCTTATTTCCCGCCAATTCCAGAGAGACCTTAAGAACTTTCTGGCCCTATGTAAGTTCATTGGAGTCCCTACTAAACCAGAAAAGACAGAATCTGCTCGTCAGGTTATTACATTCATGGGTCTTGAACTAGATTCGTTGTTGATGGAGGCACGCCTTCCGCTCGACAAACTTATCCAATTCAGGTAATTATTAGATCAGTTCAAGACCCGTCGTAAGATTACCCACAAGGAACTTCAATATCTTATAGGTTTACTGAACTTCTGCTGCTTAGTAGTTCTTCCGGGCCGCTGTTTCCTTCGTCGCTTGATTGACCTTACAGTTGAAGTCATGAAACTCCACAATCAGATATGGTTAACTGTTGAGAACAGAAAGGATCTCCGAGCCTGGGACCTATTTGTGCAATATTTCAATGCGAGGCACTTGCTTTAAGACCAATGTTGGGTTACCTCTAGACTTTATCCGGACTTTTTGCTCTGGTGTCATAAAAAGAAAACAGCATTGAAAAAGAAAAGGAAAATCTTACACTGAGGAATCATGCTTTCATCCCGGTTTCAAAAACACAACATAATGAAATTAAGGCCCATGACTGTATGTGAGAACGGCTCTTTAACCTTGTGACAGACAAAATGCCAATCTCGTGCTTTGTACTGTTACAAGAAAAGCGAAGAATTCTTGCGCAAAAATTAGACATTCTCTCATCACTGACAGACTGCCGATTCTGTGAAAAAGACCAGTGTAAGTGGTGAAACAGAACTGAAAGTCAAGGAAACATTTATAAGGGAAATATAGCTTACTGCCGAACAGTGCAGAAATATCAGTCATGCCAACAAGGCCCAATCATCTCCCCAAACATGGATTTCGCAAAGAAATGGCAGGATAAGAGCAAATATTTTTCAAAGGGTTTCAACACAAGTCAACACACTGATGAAAGACCCAAATGCTGACTTCTTTCGAGAAAACTGTTATGGGCCAGAATGATATAAACGCGACTTTGGCCATGAAACATGGATTGTCTTTGGAACCTAGTGCTAAGAAAGCATACAAACAACTTATGAAAATAAGAGGGTCATGATGACCCTGGATCACTCACCTGAGTAATAAAGTATAAAGTATAAAGAAAGTAGTCTGTAGGTCACATCCATGGTCACTGAAAATCAGTGTTTTCCTATATATCTCTTGTACAAGTGACCCCGGGGGAGGGCCTCTTTTCACCCCAGGGGCATAATTTGAACACTCTTATTAGAGAACCACTAGCCAATGCTATCAAAGGCCTACGCCTTGAACTTTCAGACAAAAAGATTTGTAAAGTTTCTTCCTATATAAGTCTATGTAAAATTTAGGACCCTAAGGGCAGAGCCCATTTTAATCCCAGGGGCAAAATTTGAACAACTTTGGTAGAGGAGCACTAGGCAATGAAACATACCAAATAGCATAAGCCTAGGCCTTGCAGCTTCAGACAAGAAGATATAAGTCTATGTAAGACTTTGGATCCGGGGTGGGCCTCTTTTCACACCATGGTAATGAATTGAACAATCTTCATAGAAGACCATTAGATAATGTCACATGCCAAAAATGGAGGCTCTACGCCTTGCGGTTTTTGGAAAGAATATTTTCAAAGTTTTTCCTTTCGGTTGCCGTGGCAACTAGAGTTCTGTGTGGAATTCAATCTTTGAACAACTTTGGAAGGGAACAACCCAAGGAAAATCCAGGCCATGTTTCATCAACTTCCACCCAATGGTTTCAGAGGAGATGTTGTTTAAAGTGAAGTGTGGACGAACGGACAGAGGACGGTCGTCGGACGGAAAACGATCACAATTACCAAGACAAACATTCTAAGTTTCATAAAGATTAGGTCACAAATGTGGCTTCTAGAGTGTTAACAAGGCAAATGTCGACGGCCTACGCATGACAGACGATGCCGGACAATGACACAACAGTTCACTTCGTGCTCTGGTGAGCTAAAAATAGGTCTGCTTATTTGGCACATTGCATATCTAAAAACATAAACGTGAAGTACCCGATGACCATGATGAATTGGCTCCAAATTCAATACTTGAAAGTAAAGAAAATGTATAAAATGGTCCACAGGAGAATGAGGATAATGATGCTAAGGGTAACAAAAAGAGGTACCATATTTCTTGTCTTTTTCACCGCACCATGTGAATACAAGATATGCCAAACGATTAGACAATACTTCTGTGCAGTAAGTAATCTTCATTTTCATGATAATATGGACAAGAAAAGGCATTATAAAAAAAAACGTTATAAGACATTATATAAGGCTTCTAAATTATTACCATTAGCAGTAGAAAGTTCATTTTGATAACAATCAATTCATCTCTGCATATGCCATAGGCAATGAGTTCGGTACTAGTGGAGTAAATGGACATTGTCATGCAGTATTTGAAACTGCAGAAAAAAATAGTTTTGAAGAACTAACTTTGTTAATAGAACAGGAGCCTTTCCTATTTGGCATATAGAAAGATTAAGGAACATTTGTTGTAGCATTCGTTACTGTACTAAGGAGGACCCATTTAGTGTCATACTTAACTTTGACAATTGCATGACATCAGCCAATATATATGCACAAATTCATTCAAAAGTCCATTGGTCTGATGCAACAGCTTGTTCCATTTTAGTTCCGAGTTCTGATGAAACGGACGCTCGATTAGCGTGGGTAGTCATTTCAATCAAGGAAGCGCTTGTGAATGCATAAAACTATGATATTTTCTTTTCGATTTGGATTTACATTTGTATTTGTATCTTTTACTCTTTTTTAAAACTTTTTTTCAACCCTGGGATAGGGTGAGACCTTAGCTTTTTATATGTTATTTTAACTTGCTTCAATACTTTTCGTTGTACAGGAAAGGAAACATTAAAAATACTAAAACAAAAGAGATATCAGTGTATGGTCATTTTCTCAAAACATTCTCGCATTAAATGATTTTATAGAAAAACTTCAATATACGATATATTAATACACTTTTAATATTACATATATTATATATATAATTGATAAATGCAACATGTCAAATCACATAAATGTTCTTATCCTTGGTCATTCTTTCACGAGACGTTTGAAAGACTGGACAGTTTGAAATAGTAGATGTAACATGAATTTAGATGAGAACATACTGAAAGTTTATATGCATGGCACTGGCGTAGCAACAGTTTGTTGGAAACCAAAAACCAAATTTGCATTCATTGTGGGAAGATATGTACTTGGTCTCAGTCCTCGAAACAAGCATAGTGTATATTGACATAGGCAGCAAGGACTTCACATTTTTCAGTTACACCCGAAAGGCTCTCAAGAATTATTTTCAGATTTGCAGAAAAATGTATCGCAGAGGGTGCTAAAATCGTTGTTATTTCAGATATTCTATCTAGGCCTGGAGACGCAGAGTTCAACGAAAAACAAGCCAAAACGAATGAACTGTTATCCAGATACCAAAACAGCTTTTCATTTTTATAATTTTGGTTTCACAAAAGAGGCAACTTTAATTTGCGTTTCCTTACAGAATGTGTGCCTGATGATGGCGTCTAAATTGATCAGCAACGTGGATAGTACACCATTATTTCAGGTCTGTGAAAGGAGCTATTCTCTTCCAGAACAATTGTATGCTAAATCAATATAATTACTTAAGAAATAATAAGTTCCCAAACCTGGTTTAAAATAACCCGTGTTTTGAATTCTTATGCGTAAGAATATATCACGAAAGCCATAGGCCTGAGTGATATATTGTTTCACATAAGAACGAAAAACTATTATTCTACGATAAATAACACTTGGGAACTTGTTATTTCGCTTCTAACACGACCTATTAGTATCAACAGTGTTAGAAAAATGGTGATTACTACTACTGCAGATAATACACTCATTTTATAAATATTTATTTGGCTTAACGGATACCGCTATACATAGGGCAGGTTCCTTTATGGTATGGTCATTCTATATTAATATTGCCCTAAATATATATGCAGCTGTGTCTGACAGAATTCTTGGCATGTTGCCTTTAGGCCCCGGCCATTTCTATAGTGCACCGACTTTGGTCTATGTATTCATTTGTCTCTGACACAACGAATCGAACAGATATTATATGTAGATTCATTGATATTATTATGGCTTTGTTAAGTGTTTGTATACACATTTTATTGCCTTCAGAAAATGTATTTGCACTTTGTGTAACTGTGATATCTCGCACTTTAATATTTCTGCAACAAAAATAGCCAACAATGCTATGGCAGGATATTGCAACATTTAGTTATTGTTTCTGTACTGTCTGTTGTATACCACTAATTGACATTCTTTTTGTCTATTTCCGTATTTAAACACTTTTGCATATGCAACCATTATTCTTTCATACTTGTGAGTTAATGTCAGTGTTTGTGTGTTCGGGTTTAACGTCTTTTTCAACAATTTTTCAGTCATATAAACGACGGTGTCTACTTGTAGCAGTGAGCACAATGCCCAACTTTATAGTGCTGCCTCACTGGAATATCACGCCGTAGATACGTGGCATGATACCCCACCCAGTCACATTATACTGACACCGGGCTGACCAGTCCTAACACTATCCCCTTAATGCTGAGCGCCAAGCGAGGAAGTTGCTAGTACCATTTTTTACGTCTTTGGTATGACGCGGCCGGGGATCGAACCCACGACCTCCCGCACTCGAAGCGGACGCTCTACCACTAGGCTACCGAGGCGATTGAGTTAATGTCAAGTAAAACTAAATGGCCTTAGCCACCACACTTAGCTGTTCTGTTGTGTAGATGATTCAATTTCAGGTATAGGAATGTCTAGTTTTAAACATTATACACTTGTTGTTGCAATTTATTTTTCAGCATGGTTCTTAAAACGTCAAAATCTAAATCAACAAAAGGACACCAAAATTAAACGCACAAAACGACAATCAACCAATTACCAGCACACATGAGTCGTCAGAATTAGGAATTTTCTCACCACAAGCTGTATGCACCAAACTAAAAGAAGCAATCTGGTCATGGAAGTACAATAACATGCATTGTTGAACTGTGCAACATTTTTATAATATGTATTTTAATATGACGTTTACAACATTTAAAAACTAATATGATACAATAAAATCTGTAAAAAGATTATGGATGGCGTTTTTAATATGAACTAGAAATGTGTCCATGGGACACAGATGCCCCCACTACATGACAAAGGACACAGATCAACTAACTCATTTCTCTTTGAAATGACTGTAGGTAAAATATTTTCGGAGCTACGCGCGACAAAACATTAAAATGACCTATTTTTAACTAAGTCTGGGGTCATAACTCCTACACGACTGAATGAATCTGGACGCGAAACTCCAGGTGCACAACTGCACATGCTGACCAACATTGCTGTAAACTTTGGTGACTCTAGGTCAAATACGTTTGGAGCTACGCGTGACACAACATTAAAATGACCAATTTTTTACTAAGTCAGGGGCCATAACTTCTACATGACTGAATGAATCCGGACGCGAAAATCCAGCTGCATAACTACACATGCTGACCAACCTTCCTGTAAAGTTTTGTGACTCTACGTCAAATACTTTTAGAGCTAGGCGCGACACAACACTAAAATGACCAATTTTTACGAAGTCAGGGGCCATAACTCCTATATGACTGAAAACATCCGGGCGCGAAACCCCAGGTGCACAACTACACATGCTGACCAACATTCCTGTAAAGTTTTGTGACTCTACGTCAAATCCTTTTGGAGCTAGGCGCGACACAACATTCTCGGAAGGACGGACGGACGGAGACAAGGGCAAATCTATATGCCCCCCACCCGCCCCCACCCCAAAGTGGGGGCATAGGAATGATGGAATATTATGTTATTATATGTATGTTCACATCGAACAAGCCTTCAGAGAACTGACAGGAAGAGGTAACACTGACAAACTACAGAACTTCGTTATCATAGTACATGGAGAACCAATGGCTGAACCATCCAATCTTTGACATACCGTTGTGGTCTGTGTATTGCATTACAGTACGCACAATTAATGACAAAGAAGGTAAGCTATAGTTATAATATTACTGTATATTGCACAACCTTCTATGCATTTATAAAAGTCGACCAACAGACCATTTTCATGATCTTGAAGAATTTGTAATAAATATGATGTTGATCATTTGTTTAATTCTTAACATGCTAGAAGCAATTTATTTGCGACCAGTGCAGATCATGATCATTCTGCACATTCTTGCAGTCTGTACTGTTAGCTATTCGGTCAGTTAATTTTCAATAATTTCCCTATGAAATATAAATGGTAATGTCCAAACTGAAAGGTTAAGAGATAATGAAAACAAGAGCACCGCCTTGCGGGTGTAGACACTCGCCTGATTTTTTTGTCTCTGTATAATAGAAATATTGTCCTACCCATGATTTTCTAAGTCCAAAAGGGGCCATAATTCTTGCAGAAAGCAAAGCAGAATACGGTACTTGCTGTGCAGTGACAGTTTTTGATGGTGAATAAGTGTTGCAAGTTTTAAAGCAATAGCTTTGACCGTAAAGGAGAAAAGTTGACCTAAAAGCAAAACTTAACCAAGAAATCTGATATTTTCTAAGTCCAAAAATGGCCATAATTCTTGCAAAAAGCAGGATGGAGTTATGTTTCTTGCTGTACAGTCAGCTTTTGATGATGAACAAGAGTTGCAAGTTTCAAAGCAATAGCTTTAATTATTTAGGAGAAAAGTTGACCTAAACATAAAACGTAACCAAGAAATCTGATATTTTCTAAGTCCATAAGGGGCCATAATTTTCGAAATATCAGATGAGCAAATGATGTTGGTCTACACCTTTCACAACAATTATGTATTTTTACTTAATATTTACTGTTTCTATTCTAGGTTGGCACCATCGACTAAACCGCCAGGCAGGGAGCAAGAGCCTGAGCTTCTATCGGCTCATACCAGCCCTACGCAGTGAGAACGAGTTGGTTTCTTGCGAACTCAGTTCAGTGAGGGAAGGGCTTTCAACCAGACGAATTAGGCCTGTGTACCGGGATGCAGAAAAGAAGATTCAACTGTTATGGGCCAATTATCTTGAGAACAAAATAGGTACAAGTGAACTTCTGAAAGAATGCGCGAAAATCTACGGTCCTCAATAAGCAGACATTCCCATATTAACAAAGGGTTATACAGAAACGTTGAATGAAAACTTTAAGGTTCAAAATCAGCTGAATGACCTTAGAAAGGAACTACTTGAAACTGTACATCCATGGACAGCTAATGTGCTAATAGACTGGGCTATTGGATTTAACGTCGCACCGACACATGATAGGTCATATGGCGACTTTCCAGCTTTAATGGTGGAGGAAGACCCCAGGTGAGCCTCCGTGCATTATTTCATCACGAGCGGGCACCTGGTGGTGGTCATGGACCTTTCAGTTGTATATACAAGTCATTTTTTTTTTATTTGCTTACAATTAGTTTTTGTAGCTTTTCGTTTAAGTATAGATTCAAGTTTTTCGGTTACGTGAGTATCAACCAATCGTATCAGTTGGGTTTCACTATATGACAAGAATAAAAGTACAACTAAAATTAACAGTCCCCTCCACCTCCTGTTTTCTCTCCTTTTTGTTCTCATCTATTTTTTTTTTAAGGGTCCACTTTTCTCTATGCATCGTAAGGTTTGGCATGTAATATTTAGTATTTGTGAAATGCGTTGTGGGTGCAAGATTATACTCTTTTTCAATGGACAAATGTAAATAATTTTAGCTGCCCCCACCCTGTACCATGTGACAAGAAGAACCAATTGCTGTAAAGCATCTCCAGAAATGCACCATTAAGAATTTTTAAAATAGCAAATTCTACTGTTAAAGTATCATTCTAAGTGGTTGAACTTATACGCAAGTTGGTGGAGTATACAAATGCGTACGCCACATGGAAGATGGTAGAAGCAGGCCGTGTTGATGACAAGTGGGTTGCAACAGAGTATGAGATGAGGGCTTTCCTGGGTATCAATATCCTGATGGGTATCAACCAGCTACCTGAATGCGATATGTTCTGGTCAAAGGATCCGTATATTGGGAACCCTGGTGTTCAGCAAGCCATGACCTGCAATCTTTCCATGCTTCAGATCGAGCTGCCCAGCCACGACGCGGCGAAGCAGGTTACGACAAGCTGTATAAGATCAGAAAAGTTCTGCGCACGGTGCCTGATGCATTTCTTAGAGGCTTCACATTGTCACGCGAGGTTTCGGTGGACGAGGCATGCTCAGGTTTTCAGGACGTTTGGCCTTCCGTCAGTACATGCCAGCCAAGCCTATCAAGCGGGGAATAAATATCTGGATGTTATGTGACGCCAAGTCAGCTTAACTATCCAAGTTCTACGTCTAACTTGGACGACAGGAAAATCCTACTGAACATGGCCTTGGCTACAATGTTGTCACCAAGTTGACCGACCATCTACGCAACACTTTTAGACGGATTTTCTTTGACAACTTTTTTACAAGCCTGCCACTTCTTCAGCGCCTCCTGGATATCGGTATGTATGCCTGTGGGACTGTAAGGGTGAATCGTCAGGAGTTTCCAAAGGACCTCAAGAAGCCAAGGAACTTGACTAACCGAGGAGACTTGAAAGTTCTTCAGTATGGCGACACAAACCTGATAGCCTCGGTGTGGAAAGACAAGCGACAGGTACACCAACTTAGCGATCCAAGAGACGTGAGGGATGCTCAGAGAACAGTTGGCAGGGAAGTGATCCATCTGCACCAGCCTCATACAATATCTTCGTACAACCCATTCATGGGTGCAGTCGACTTGCACGATCAGTTCAGGGCAAAGTACAACGTCGGAAGATGTTCAAAGAAGTGGTGGACCTATCTCTTTTGGTTTTGTTTGAACTGTGCTATCGTAAACGCACATATCATTTACAAGGCAACATCAACTCAACTCACCAAGAAGAAACGCTTCACCTAGCTTGTTTTCAGACAGGAGCTGCTCAGAGACCTGATCGGAGGGTTTTCAAAAAGGAAACGGTTGATTTTTTGAAATTGGTGATATTCGGGATAGACTTGTAACCGTCAACGAGGAAAACATCGGTGGCCACATCAACAGTAGGCTGCCAGGCCCAAAAACTACTACTTGTAAGTTTCACAAGAGGATCTTAGGTCAAAGGAAAGAGACTGTTTATGGATGTTCCATCTGTAATGCACACCTCTGTAAGGACTGCCACGTGCGGTATCATTCAATGAATGAAGGACAGTAATTATGGAACTTGTGATTAATTTTACAGTATGAAGTGAAAAAAAATAATACAAAACTACTTGGATTTGCTAAAGTTTGATTTATAGATTATAAGTGATAAAAAAGTGACAAAAAATCTGGAAAAAAATGACAAAAAGACTGGGAAAAAACTGTCATGGTAGCCTTAAGCCATCTGACGAGTCCTTTGGCGGGGACGAAACAGTTGCAGTTGCAGTAACCAATGTGTTTTTGTTTCAATCACCACTGCTTCTTTTTATTTTTTTACAAACCCCCCAACTTGATAAATCCCTGAACAAAAACCCATTTCAGCTTGCCTCTGTCTTAAATCTAATAAATTAATTTTCAAAATAATATTTCGTATGTAAAAATGCAAAAATAAATAAGTACCATCAATGGTAAGTAGCTAAAATTACTATAAAATAGTAAAATGATAGGTTTAAATAATTGTATCTCAAAAAATATTTATCACATTTTTATGTAAAATATACCATTAGAAAGAAAAATTTATTCTGAAAACACTTTATGTTGACCACTAAGTGTTTAAAACGATATTTAGTATAGTAATATTACATTGAATAACACAGGTATAAACTCTGCATTTTTCCCCAATATCCAGTATGGAGATAGTGTACAGAAGATAACCTGCTTGAGTGTTTTGGTTATCAGTAATCAATATTGATAAAGCTGTATGGATATGATAAGGCTAATTAGGCTAAATGCATATGGAGTAAAGGGTTAAGTCTATTTAGCGAAACTGTTTCATATTCACTCAATATTCTGTTTTCATCGTTCTTTTGAAATATGAATTAGGTTAGAGTATTTGGAATTGAATTATACTTAATATAAAGTTTGAAATCAGGTACATGCACTCAAAATTTATACCTCTATTTTAGTATAAGCTATTTACTGTGCTGTTAAGGTGTTTTACTGGGAAGAATTTCCTTGTCATGTTAGTCAGCAGTATCTTGGAACAAGGGTAGATTTTCGCATACTCTAACTGCATGTTTTAAAGTGCATTTATTCCCTAAAGGTTGATAAAAGTTATATGTCTGAATATGTATAAAAGCTTTATTAGTAGCTAGAATCGTATTTCCCTACTTTCGTACCTCATATTTGCGAAGCCAATATTTCCCGTTACACATATTTGTTCAATGAGTTACAATGTAGTTTTATAATTTCAATATCCAATATGCACAATTATGTTAAGGGTAAAATGCCATACAAAATTTGAATATAAGACACATTATTTCTGCCTAGCAAATAATGTTTTTTATTTTTGCGCAAGAAGCATCGTGCGTATCCATTGTTACAGGCGGTATATTTCATTCAGATAGGTTCGTATACGATAGTACACATTTCCGTTTCCGATTCCTTTCCATCCCGTGCTATCAAACGGACAACATCGCTTTCAAAAGTTCTAAATATCCAAATAAATGTACGTTCTACGATACTCTTTGGTAGAGAATCATGCCGGGTAGAGAAAAAGGAGTGAAGAGGAAAGCTTGATCTGTAGATTCTGAGGAATCCAGACTGCTACAACCAGATCCAGATATCTGGATTGTTGGTGATTCGTTACCTTACTGTGAGAGCCCATCAGTTAAATAACCCAGACTTGAAGGCACCTGCGGGTATCAAGATTGGCTGGTGGGGCATACGGGGAATGTCCTGGTATGACTTTTGTCACTCCACAGAGTGTAATGTCTTGCTAAGTAAACCCCCTAAAATGATTTTTATCCATTTAGGCGGCAATGACATTACCAGGAATAATGTATTACAGGGATTAGCAACGCCACGAAATCTCGCAAGTTCTCGGCCGTTCTCGATTTGCCGGTGAACTGACAAACCACGCGGGTATGCCATATTGTTTGAAACATACATGATAAACATAAGAAGAAAATTGATAATAATACAAGCAATTAAACTTGATTTATCACGTTTACACCTCCAAACGATTATCTATTTATGTCCCTCACATTACTAATAAACCTGTAGCAGAGCTAAGATGGGTCATCCAGCGTGAAATCCAATATCTAAGGGAATTCCATGTTAATATGGGTGAACATTTTAACGCTTGTCGTGAAGAAGCGACACATACAAAATTAAGGACATTGAATCAATTAGAAAACGAATACATCACTTGGGCAGACAGCAGGTCATCCTCTACATGACATTTTGTCTATTGACATTGATTATAAAACGCCATGTTTCTTCCGAGATGATGTAGTCCATTTGTCCACAAACGTGGGTCTTGCCTTTCACTTAGATGCTCTTAACATTTTGGTCCATATTAATTGTAATTAAAGAGCAGACATAGTCATTTGCATATTCGTTAGCAATGTGAATTAGAATTTTCAGGGGAATAAATTTAGCAAATTTATCGTGGCGGCAAAAATTCTATCGGATGTGTGGGACAGGCGAGCGGGCGCACGTATCAATCACTTTTCTATCATTTTATACTTTATTTTGTTATGTAGACTGCGGCTGCCTCTTACATTTTGATTTCTCCATGGGTAGTTGGTAGCGGTTACATCAAATCTTTACAAATAGTTGCAATCTCAGTAGTACTGATTGCCTCATATAAATCACCGGAAATCGATTTATCGTGCATGTACACAACCACCAGTTTTTCCATGTAAGTAATAAGGTATGCAACCGCCACTATATCCGCATAAGCAGTAGCGTACCTGCCCGCTAGTCTGTATAGTAATGAAATATACTTACAAAGGGAAGACTTCTTAGAGGTCCTTGGAACAATTCAGAATCCAAACATAAAGTTGAAATCAGTGCAGGCAGATCTGGAATCGGAAACAGTTCAAATAATTCTTCAGTGTCTGTCCATCCTGCATGTGAAAATCACAGGTCCATATTGGTGGCTTGTAACAGACAGTCAGATAAGCTACCTGGAACTGTACTCATATATTGAGAGCCTTGTCCGCTTTCTCAAAAACTGCAAAAATAACTCGAAGAACATCTTACAGGGAGGAAATGAACGGCTGTTGGACTGCTCAGCACATGTTCCTCACGAAGAACGCTTCATTAATAAACTGTCCAAAATACCAGAAACCAAACTGCTGCTCGATCTTGTTCCTATATCATGTGGTGCTATGTTAAGAACTGTGGAAAAAGCAGTCAGTAGATTTCCTCCCAGACAGCCAGTATAGCTCCCCTGCTACTAAAGACAAGTTGAAGAGAACAACGTACGCTAAAGTTTCAAATCTCGGTTGTGAGCACCACTTCAGCGATCTGGACAGCAGTCAGAAAAGACACCCCAATGTTTCCTTTCACCACATTCAACTGTACAGTTGATAAAACGTAACAGAAAGAAACTGTTCAAATGGATTGGTGAAATGGAAGTTGACGAGCAAGATTATAAAACTCAGACTGACCAAGTTTTCCTTAAAATAGAACATGGCAAAGACAATGAATACACTGCTGTAGCCTACCAAGATGCATACTATCCAGGATGTGTTGTCAAGACAGTTTGTCAAGATACAATAACTGACAATTTCATGGTCCCATGTAGAAAGCCGGGAACATTTATGCGGCCAGCACGGAAAGATGTTCAGACTGTTGACAAACATTTTGTTCTAAAACAAGGCTTAATGCCTGACTGTTGCAACTCGCGTCGTCAGTGGTTTTTCAGGGAGTTTCAAGAACTCAATTACCTCTTTTTAGTGTACAAAGACAGATTCTTTTGTAAGAATCAACACTGTATAATATGTGATAAGAGATTCAAGGTCATATCATATGATAAATTTGAAAATGTTGAACTAGAACAAGTAAACAATAGGACTCTATGTGCTCCCATTTATATTCATACTAAGCTCTACATTATTAATATTGTTTCATGGACTTGTTGTATATTGATTGATTATTCTGTTTATTACATTGTTATCTACCGTTACTCAGAAGTGATGATACATATTAAAAAAATGTTGCTAACATCATATGGAAATAATTTGAATAAATTTGATCTAATCACTACACTGTTTTTGTCTTTAACATTTCATGTATGTGAAATGGGTTTAAAATATTGACAGAAATGAAAAGAACAAGAAAAAAATACTCCTAATATACAAAATTTGAAGCAAATACAACCAAAATTGAAAAAGTTATTAAAAAAAAACAGTGAAAAAGTTACCGAAAAGAGTTCCATCATCTTGCGATATCCCATACATGATACAAAGTCGACCGAAAATGCTGACATTTGAAATTCTGTAACTTTTGATCCAGAAAAGATATTTAAAAAATTAAAACTGTTCTGTAAAAAATATTTTCATGCTTGTAATGTAAAATTATGTAAACTCGTGTGTAGGTTTATCGTGTATAAAGTAATGTAAACCCGTGTGTAGGATTACGATGTATAAAGTAATGTAAACCCGTGTGTAGGATTATGGTGTAAAGTTTTTGTAAACCCCTGTGTAGGTTTACAGTGTAAAGTTATGTAAACCCGTGTGTAGGTTTACAGTGGGTAAAGTTTTGTAAACCTCTGTGTAGGGTTAGGGTATAAGTTATGTAAACCAGTGTGTAGGTTTACAGTGTGTAAAGTTTTGTAAACCCATATGTAGGTTTACGGTGTAAAGTTTTTGAAAACCCGTGTGTAGGTTTACAGTGTGTAAAGTTTTGTAAACCCATGCGTAGGGTTACAGTGTAAAGTCAAGTAAACCTGTGTGTTTTGCTGGTTGGTTTAAGTACGTGAACAGGGTTCTGTAATTCCCAGTTTCTTGTGTGTGTGTACTAGGCTATGTTCTTTGTTTAACACTGAATTTGAAAATATTTGTTTATGCGTGTGCTTGCTCGCTTGTCCCTCGGCAGGTCTTCTTGGTGACTCCTTGAGTACCTTTTCTCTCGGCCATTTCTGCCACACAATTCTTATCAGCAAATCGATCGTTCAGGCCTTTGATACCAATTTGTACTAAATGCCCTATGTTTTATCGACTATGAACTGTATACTGGAAACAACATGTTGATTTAAATGGTTTATTAAATGTGTAACATGAAAACTGTTGTTGTTACTTCAGTAGTCATAAAATCAATTCAAACTTATTTTAAGCATTAACTTATATCTATAACTGCTTAAATGTATTGTTTTATACTTTAAAAAATAAACATTAATTTGATTAAATAACTGTCTTCGTTATTTACAGACTCAATTGCTCAACTCCGACCTGCATAGGTTTGTCCCAGGCCACCGTCAACGGCTCTATATTATTTTGGTCATCGCCACAGAATAGGCTGTTCCTGAGGAGTACACGTAATCTTGGGAAAGGATCAACTGCGGATTACTTTGTGACTCCAGTATCATCAAAATTTCACAAACCAGCAAAGACAAGAAATAACAACACATAAAAAGCCAGTGCTGATGAACAAAATACAACTGAAGAGATAATCTGCAGTCAAGCACCACCAGAAGAAAACACCCATAGCGAAACCATATGTTGGCAACGCTCTACTCCCAGACTCGGAAGAGATGGCCTCTCATCTACATGTTACAGCCGCAATATTCAGTGGGAAACCTAGGGAAAGGGGTGATAAGAGGTTGAAATGGAATGCAGACATATGCAAGTCAATTCATGGATACAATGATGCAAAGGTGAAGTCTAACTTCCCATTTCCATTAATAGAAGCCAACACCTGGTATGAGTTTTGACTCTTTGTCTGATGGAGTCCTTGGAGAAGCAGGTGAACCTGTATGGCAATATAAAGCATGTTCTGATGGGATGGATGATGGTATTACTGTTAGAATGATCTGTCAGAAACCCCATGAAGCAGATCATGAGTACACCGCCCACTTCTAAAATCTCTACAATGGTTATGGAATGCCAGAGAGATGGGTAATAATGAGCTTTTTGGATGGACTGCTACCAGCAAACAGACATGTATCATTTATAGTAAACAGTACAAAAATACCAGTACTGATGTTAATAAACAAACTCTACTAAGAGACCTCTTTTTTGGAAGTCCCCTTGGTGGTCTCTTAATACAGGTTTGACTGTATTAAGGTCATTTAGGTCATGACCTTTAAGTGATAGATGAACGTTTTGTTTTCTTTTTCTTGCATTGATTATAAAATTTAAAAAAATATAATTTAACAAGAGCTGTCACTAATGGTGACAAATGCCCCCGCATCACCTTGACCTTTGACCTGGTGACCCCAAAGTCAGTAGGGGTGGTGTACTCAATAAGTACTATCAACATGTGAAGTTTGAAGGTCCTGGGTGAAGTGGTTCGCATGTAAAGTGCCTTCATGCAAAAAGTTAACATTGGCCCCTGTGACCTTGACCTTTGACCTGGTGACCCCAAAGTCAGTAGGGTAGGTGTACTCATAAAGTACTATCAGCACGTAAAGTTTGAAGGTCCTGGGTGAAGTGGTTCACGAGTAAAGTGCCTTCATGCAAAAAAGGTAACGTTGGCCCCTGTGACCTTGACCTTTGACCTGGTGACCCCAAAGTCAGTAAGAGTGGTGTAATTTTGCGAGTAAAGTGTCTTCATGCAAAAATTAACATTGGCCCCTGTGACCTTGACCTTTGACCTGGTGACCCCAAAGTCAGTAAGAGTGGTTTTCTCAATAAGTACTATCAGCATGTGAAGTTTGAAGGTCCTGGGTGCTGTATTTCGCGAGTAAAGTGCCTTCATGCAGAAAGTTAACGTTGGCCCCTGTGACCTTGACCTTTGACCTGGTGACCCCAAAGTCAGTAAGAGTGGTGTACTCAATAAGTACTATCAGCATGTGAAGTTTGAAGGTCCTGGGTGCTGTATTTCGCATGTAAAGTGCCTTCATGCAGAAAGTTAACGTTGGCCCCTGTGACCTTGACCTTTGACCTGGTGACCCCAAAGTCAGTAGGGGTGGTGTACTCAATAAGTACTATCAGCATGTGAAGTTTGAAGGTCCTGGGTGCAGTGGTTCGCAAGTAAAAGGCCTTCATGCAAAAAGTTAAACATTGGCCCCTGTGACCTTGACCTTTGACATGGTGACCCCAAAGTCAGTAGGGGTGGTATACTCAATAAGTACTATCAGCATGTGAAGTTTGAAGGTCATGGGTGCAGTGGTTCGTGCGTAAAGTGCCTTCATGCAAAAAGTTAACGTTGTGACTAACTAACGAAAGAACGAACGGACTGACAGTTGAAAACTAATATGCCTCCCTTCGGAGGCATAAAAATAAATGATACATATCTAGTGATTTTAAGGTGCAAACTAAATGTATTTTTTGTTTCTTTGTTGTTTTGTTTTGTTCCCTTAAGTGAGTAGACATACCAAGTTTGTTTTGTAAGGCTATTTAGGTTATGACAAATTTGTCCATTCTGTCAGCAATGTCTAAATTTCAAGATACAAGTACATGGCCAAGACAGGAACTTTTACAGTAACAAGCCAACTGATTGTGAAGAGGTGAAACACATGAATGACACATTGCATGCTGCTGAAGGAAATGCACAAGCCATGACACTGTTTATAGCTAAACCAAAGAACAGTATAGGGATAGCGGCTTCTATTAAAACAGCTGCATACCATGTCATGAAAAACTGTGTATATTCAGCAACTAAACTCATGGAGCTTTACATCGGTATACCTGAACATTATAAAAGAAATGAAAAACAAGATGGTCATAGTGGCCCTAAGTCGCTCACCTGATTTTGACATGGAATATATATCTATGACATACTAAATCATGAATAGTAACAACTGTGTTGTGTATAGAAAACATAAAACAGGTCAAGTGCCCCTATTTAAACAAATTTGACAAAGGACTTTATAAAGATGCTACAGATCTTGTTTAATGAAGATTTGCTAAGCAGTTCAAACGAAAACAGAAATAAAAGAAATTGTTATTTTTCGCTCTAGCAGCCCCTTAAAGGGGTCATTTGGAAAAAAATGAGAGAAGACCTTATAATGATGCTACAGATTAAGCTTGGTGAAGACCCATCCAGTTGTTCGTGAGAAGAAGCTGTTTAACATTTTATTTTATTTTTCTAGCTCTAGCGGCCAATCATCCCCAACTGAACAAATCTGAGAGAGGATCTTATGATGATGCTACAAATGTTGATGAAGAGCCATCAAGTAGTTCAGGGAATGTACATCAGTGATTTTGTGGGAAGATGTAAAAAAAAGAAAAGATGATCTGGTTATAACAGCTTAAAACCAATAGATCCACAAAGATATTGCAGGCTAGTAAGGATTATTGATGCATATTCAATAATCCCCTTTAAATGAAAACCATTATTATGTTCTAATTTACAATGTTAAATTGTTCAATTTATGAAATATAACAATATATTAAGGCATTCATACAAATTGATTGCTTACAATAAATACCCATTCAAATAAGATTAAGTACACATAAATAGTAGTAATATTCCTGTATATAAACAGATTGTTATTAACAGTACCAGTATTTCTTATCAGGGCAAGCTAGCTGATTCATTGCATTCAACAGTTATTGATCAGAAGCAAATTTGTCTACTTACAGACGATAAGCAAGCAAAACAATATACCCCCTCTTCTTTGAAGTAGGAGTATAATAAATAAGTTATTGCACCTTTTCTCTCCCTCTCCTACTGTGAAATCATTTTATTCGCGTAGGACGAATTTTCGCGTATTTCGCGCTAGGAAATGTGCGAATTTAAGACCGTGCTATTATTATTTTTCAATTTCATTTTTTCATTTATAAATTGAAAACGCACGAATCAAAGCCCACGCGGAACAGTCCTTTTTCATGTTTGCGCGAAATTTCATGCCAGCGAATTTAAATGATTTCACAGTATCACAATAGCTAATTCCTCTTTCTTGTCAATATCATATATGTGATGCAAAACTACAGAAACTGTTTTAAGTAAAATATAAACCCTCTTTCCTCTTTTTCAAGTCTGATTTTTTCGTTCTGATGTCACCTGTCCAGGAACAGTTTTCTGCAGGAATGATCTCACTGCAGCTAGAGTGCTGGTTTCTCTATGACTGTCTCTAACATAGTGTTACCATTGAATATCGATGTGGTAGCAACAATGAACTTGTACCCTGTAACCAAGGATAAGAAACAGCCTAACTATTTGGAAACAAAAAATACAACTGAAATAAAAAAGGTTGTTTGTTAAATATGTATTTCCCAATGACATGGAAGTTTATGGTCAGAGGCCCTAAAACTCTCTACCTACTGTAAAATCAGAAATTTTCGCGAGGGATTAATTTTCGCTATATTCGCGAATAGAATATTCTCGTAAAAATTTATCCTCGCTGAAATATTACCTTATATATGCTTAAATTTTCACGAACGTCCATTTCAAAATAAACATGGCGGCCCCCACTCTGCAGTCCGGATTACACGGACTTTATCATTATGTACAAGGGAATGAATAAAACACTAACGAATATCAGTATCTCGCCATCTTAGCTTTCTGTTCAGGGCTGTACCGAACATAATCTCCTCGCTTTCTTTTTCTACTCCCACTAGATGTGCTAGGCGAATTTTGGTATTCCATTTCCACAACCTCATTTAACGTTTAATCCAGAGGAGTGGCTGGACTCGGCAAGCACGGTCCAGGCTCCGACTTTTGGGAGTTTTCAGATTGTTTCAACCAACGTAACATCCTATTTATTTTAGCAAAAAGTCTGCACAGGCAAACACAGAGATCACTGAATTATGGAATAAAGGAATAACAAACTCAAGTAAATGGTTAAATATTTTATTCTCATTTTCTGAGCACATCTCAGTCACCTACGATAAACGCACATAATGGCTATTGTACTACACAACAGACAACAGGTACAAACTATCAAAAAAGTAGTCGTGCAAATAATTGCACCCACCTTGGTAATTGTAAACAAGGATTCAATATCGGTAACATAACAACTGTTTTTGAACATAACAACTGACTTTGAACGGTCGAAGTAGGATAGCAAGCGGAATCACCCACAGGTAAGATGTAATTCGCGAAAATTATACCGAACGTGCTCCCCTCGCTAAAATTTTACCTCGCGAACTAGTTTTGTAATCGCTTTTCGCAAAATATGTGCCTCGCGAAAATTTCTGATTTTACAGTAAATTCTCCACATCCTAAATCATTTTATTCTCAAAGCCGCATTTAACCTCCAAAGCAATTGTGGTCAGATGTTGATGACTGACAATCATGTTATAAAGTCTGATTTGCCTTAGGCACAAACCTTCTCCAGATATTTACAACAGGCATTCCTATGAAGTTTCAACCAGAAACCAGCTTCAGTCTCAGGGTCACTATGATCTTGACCTTTGACTAATTGACTACTGAATAATAAGGTTCATCTACTGACCTCATGCAAATATCTGATGAACTTTCACTACTAAAGACAAAAGCAGTCCTACATATTAATCAGAAACCAGATTGTCTACAAACCAATCAACAGGTAGAAGGTGAGCATAACAAGAGCACTGCCTTGCAGGTGCTGATGCTCATCTGATTTTTTTTGTATAATAGAAAAATTGTCCTACCCGTGAGTTTCTAAGTCCAAAAAGGGCCATAATTCTTGCAAAAAGCAGTTATGTTTCTTGATGTACATAGTCAGCTTATGATGGTGAACAAGTGTTGCAAGTTTCAAAGCAATAGCTTTGATAGTTTACCAGAAAAGCTGACCTAAACATAAAACTTAACCAGGCAACGCCGACGCCGATCAAGTGATGACAATAACTCATCATTTTTTTTCAAAAAATCAGATGAGCTAATAAAATACTAAGTCTAAGTTAAGATATACCTGTTTGTTTGCCAAGGAACCGGAGAGCTGCTATCTCAGAGTAAGAACATCCACCAATAAAGTAGACAAGAACAACTCTGGCAGCACGTCCAGGCTGGTTACTCATACCTTTTGTACCTGTAAGATAGAAAGTTATAAAGTAGACAAGAACAACTCTGGCAGCACGTCCAGGCTGGTTACTCATACCTTTTGTACCTGTAAGATAGAAAGTTATAAAGTAGACAAGAACAACTCTGGCAGCACATCCAGGCTGGTTACTCATACCTTTTGTACCTGTAAGATAGAAAGTTATAAAGTAGACAAGAACAACTCTGGCAGCACATCCAGGCTGGTTACTCATACCTTTTGTACCTGTAAGATAGAAAGCTATAAAGTAGACAAGAACAACTCTGGCAGCACGTCCAGGCTGGTTACTCATACCTTTTGTACCTGTAAGATAGTAAAAGCCTGAAGTAAAGAAGAACAATGGTGGCCGCATATCCATGCTGGTTTCTCATACTTTTTGTACCTGTGACATCCCAGCCTTATGCATTACAAACCTGATCAATTACCAACAGGTGATATTTAGCTCAATAATGTTAACTGCAAAACATATAAAATGAGGCGTGCCATGAGAAAACCAACATAGTGGGTTTGCGACCAGCATGGATCCAGACCAGCCTGCACATCCACGCAGTCTGGTCAGGATCCATGCTGTTCGCTAAAAGTTTCTCCAATTCCAATAGGCTTTAAAAGTGAACAGAATGGATCCTGACCAGACTGCTCGGATGCACAGGCTGGTCTGGATCCATGCTGGTCACAAACCCACTATGTTGGTTTTCTCATGGCGCAGCTCAAATAAAACTAAAGCTTGTTTTTTAATGAAAAACCTAAGTCTCCCAACATTTAACATGCACACAATTAAATACTACAAAATAAGGGCTATAACTCCAGTGAAAATCACTGAATCGTAACATTCCAAAGATATACACAACAAGGTTTGATACTGATCAGCCTTGTACAGAAAAGATGTAATTACAATAACAACAAGAGGACCATGATGGTCCTGAATCCCTCACCTCTTCCCACATGACCCAGTTTTGAGTATGACGTCGTTTTTTCTATTATTTGATTAGTTTTTGAGCTCATGTGACCCAGTTCTGAACTTCACCTAGATATTATCGAGATAAAAATTCTGACCAATTTTCATGAAGATACATTGAAAAATATGGTCTCTAGAGAGGTCACAAGGTTTTTCTATTATTTGACCTATTGACCTAGTTTTCGAAGGTACGTGACCCTGTTTTGAATTTTACCTAGATATCATCAAGGTGAACATTCTCAATAATTTTCATGAAGATCTCATGAAAAATATGGCCTCTAGAGAGGTCACAAGGTTTTTCTATTTTTATACCTACCGGCCTAGTTTTTGACCGCACATGACCCAGTTTTGAAAACGACCTAGATATCATCAAGGTGATCATTCAGATCAATTTTCATGAAGATTTATTGAAAAATATGGCCTCTAGAGAGGTCAAAAGATTTTTCTAATTTTAGACCTACTGACCTAGTTTTTGACCGCAGTTGACCCAGTTTCAAACTTGAACTAGATATCATCAAGATGAATACTCAGACCAACTTTCATACAGATCCCATGAAAAGTATGGCCTCTAGAGAGGTCACAAGGTTTTTTTATTATTTGACCTACTGACCTAGTTTTTTAAGGCACGTGACCCAGTTTCAAACTTGACCTAGATATCATCATGATGAACATTCTGACCAGTTTTCATGAAGATCCATTCAAGGGTATGGGCTCTAGAGAAGTCACAAGGTTTTTCTATTTCAAGACCTACTGACCTAGTTTTTGATCGCAGTTGACCCAGTTTCAAACCTGACCTATATATCATCAAGATAAACATTCAGACGAACTTTCATACAGATCCCATGAAAAATATGGCCTCTAGAGAGGTCACAAAGTTTTTTCATTATTTGACCTACTGACCTACTTTTTGAAGAAGCGTGACCCACTTTCGAACTTGACCTAGACGTCATCAAGATGAACATTCTGACCAATTTTTATGGAGACCCATTCACAAGTATGGCCTCTAGAGAGGCCACAAGGTTTTTCTATTTTTAGACCTACTGACCTAGTTTTTGACCGCACATGACCCTGTTTCAGACTTGACCTAGATATCATCAAGGTGAACATTCTGACCAACTTTCATACAGATCCCATGAAAAATATGGCCTTTAGAGAGGTCACAAGGTTTTTCTATTTCAAGACCTACTGACCCAGTTTTTGATGGCACGTGACCCACTTTCGAACTTGACCTAGATATGATCAAGATGAACATTCAGACCAACTTCCATACAGATCCCATGAAAAATATGGCCTCTAGAGAGGTCACAAGGTTTTTCTATTATTTGACATACTGACCTAGTTTTTGACGGCACGTGACCCACTTTTGAACTTGACCTAGATATCATCAAGGTGAACGTTCTGACCAATTTTCATGAAGATCTCATGAAATATATGGCCTCTAGAGAGATCACAAGGTTTTTCTATTTTTAGACCTACTGACCTAGTTTTTGACCGCACGTGACCCAGTTTCGAACTTGACCTAGATATCATCAAGATGAACATTCAGACCAACTTTCATACAGATCCCATGGAAAATATGGCCTTTAGAGAGGTCACAAGGTTTTTATATTATTTGACCTACTGACCTAGTTTTTGATGGCACGTGACCCAGTTTCGAACCAGACCTAGATATCATCAAGGTGAATGTTCTGACCAATTTTCATGAAGATCTTGTGAAATATATGGCCTCTAGAGAGGTCACAAGGTTTTTCTATTTTTAGACCTACTGACCTAGTTTTTGAAGGCACGTGACCCAGTTTCGAACTTGACCTAGATATCATCAAGGTGAACATTCTGACCAATTTTCATGAAGATCTTGTGAAATATATGGCCTCTAGAGAGGTCACAAGGTTTTTCTATTTTTAGACCTACTGACCTAGTTTTTGAAGGCACGTGACCCAGTTTCGAACTTGACCTAGATATCATCAAGATGAACATTCTGACCAATTTTCATAAAGATCCCACGAAAAATGTGACCTCTAGAGTGGTCACAAGCAAGTTTACGGACGAACGCACGAACGGACGACGGACACCGCGCAATCACAAAAGCTCACCTTGTCACTTTGTGACAGGTGAGCTAAAAACATAATGGTAATTTACTGACCTTTACCAGGTGTTTGAAGTTTAACTTCTGAGTGAACACTGCCAGGCAGATGTTTGGTTATCTCCTCCATACCTAGAAATCCCTCCCTCTGTAATACCTGTAATCATAGGTAACAAATACAGGTAACAAATATAGGTAACAAATACATGTATAGGAAAGAAATATAGGTAACAAATACAGATAAGATATATATAGGCAACAAATACAGGCAATAAACATAGATAACAAGTGACCGAGTATTGCAGTGGCAATATAGAAGTCCCTTGCAGGTATAAAACATTGTTAGTGTTGTTCCTTGTGGTTGTTGCCGACAGTGTTAAGACTAACAAGAGCTGTCCATAAGACAGCAAATGCTCAACTATTCGAATTGTTGCCCCAGAATCAGGAATGTATCTATAGAGTTTCAATCCAGTATCTGCATTAGTTTTGGACATAGTAATTTGCATGCAAAACTTTAACCAGAAGTTTTAAGTTCACAGGGGACATAATTTGGCCAAAATGCATGTCAGAGTTATGGGACTTGATGCTATAACCTAGTTTTATAACCCTGAAAATACAATAAAGTTTCAATTCAATATCTGCATTTTATTTGGAGACAGTTACTTGCATGCAAAACTTCAATCAGGATTTTCCAAGTCAAAAAGGAGGCATAATTTGCCAAAAATACATGTCAGAGTTATGGGACTTGACCCAGTGAGGTTGGTAATTGACCTAGAAAAAGAAAAAATATAAGTTACAGAGCTGTATGTCTTTAAGTAATAGCTATATGTACTTGAATGCAAAACTTAAACCAAGATTTTCTGAGTCCAAAAGATAATTTGGCCAAAATGCATGTCAGAGATATGGTTTTTGATGCTATCATCTAGTTTTATGACCCCAAAGACACATGTGAAGTTTCAATTCAGTATCTGCATTAGTCTTGCATGTAGACTTTAACCAGGATTTTCCAAGTCCAAAAGGGGGCATAATTTGGCCAAAATACATGTCAGAGTTATCAGACTTGACCCAGTGAGGTTGATAATGGACCTAAAAAAGTGAAAAATAAGTTTCAAAGCTATAAAAGTTACGAATCAGAAACAATTTTTACTTGACCTTCAATAGTGACCTTGAACTTTGACCTACAAGCATAGGTCATGTACGTGCATAATCTAAATATTGCCCTCTATTCACATACCAAGTTTTGTGAATCTAGCTTGAATACTTTTTTTGAGTATTTGCAGGATCCAGACTTGCAGATGGACAGACGGACGGAGGACATTCCTATAGTCTCCTCCGGTGTTCCACCCATATGGGACTAATAAATATAGGTGACAAATATAGGTAACAAAAACAGGTAACAAATATTGGTAACTATAGGTTACAAATACAGGTAAAAACCTAGTAATGCCAGTCTTTTGCCACACAAAATGATACATCAATAACAACTAAAAACTTAGTGCACTTCACATTCATTTTGCAAAAATGATTTGAGAAGTGTACTAGGTTTTTAGTTGTTGATTAAAACAGTTTTTGAGAACAGATCTTTAACCCTTATCATGCTAGACACGACTGAATCTGCCTTTGCGAACAGTGTAGATCTCGATCAGCCTGCACATCCATGCAGTCTGATCAAGATCTGCACTGTTTGCCATTCAGTCAGTATGTTTTTGCTAAATACCCCTTTTAACAGTTAACGGTACTGTCAAAATTGAAAGATGTACAGGTTCATTATAGAAATTTAGCAGGGTAAGGGTTAAATTGTTTTGGATATTACTATTACCTGTTCAACAAGTTTACAGGATAGTGGTGAATATGCTCCACTGAACACATATGACATATCACAGGGGCTTCGTAAATCCACATCAACAGATGGAATCTGAAAACATGTAAATAAATATCTAAAAACCTGACAAAATTATTCTATAAACATTTTACGTAATATTTAAAAACTCAATTCCGCTTAAAAAAAAACTAATGCAAAAGATTATTCTTTAAGAGTCAATGACTAGTTTCAAAACTAAATCAACCCAAATACATTTCTGCATACTGGACAAGAATCAGTACAAGGAAACTCTTAACACTCATGCTGTAAAACTACTACCAATGAACTACATTTATGTAGTGTATCTTTGCAGTCTTTTTTTCAATAAATAAAACTGGATAAAAATAAAACACCCTGATACTTGTTATCAGAAGTTATTTTACCAGAAAGACATAATGCTGCAGATGGCAAAACAAAACTGGAACTACATTTCCTGTTTATGCATGTTGAATTCCTGCACTTTGTAAATGTTAGAATAAGCTACAGTTAGAAAATGATGCTATAAAAAGACCGTTCTTTTATTTAACTGTTTTCCTGGCTAAACAGTTATCCTAAAGTAGGACTATCTCATCTGCTTCTATAACTAAGTCACAGAACCTTATACTTTTTTTCTGCCTATGCATTTTTCAGGGTGGCCAACTCACATAATTTTAGTACAGTACATGCAGGGAAAACTGCTTCATTCAGTTAATATTTTTCCTTAAAGTTTACTTTTTAATAAATAAGGTCTAAGACAGAATATGAGTGCTTTCCTTGGCAAAAAGCCTCTGGCATACATTAATTTTATTGAAAAACACCCCAATTTTCTTTCACTGACCAAATATGTTGGTAATGCGAGTCGTTAGGCTTGATACCATATTCAAAACAGTCAAGTCATTAAAATAATAAGCAAAAGTTTTACCTGAATCGAGCAAATTTTCCCATGTTTACATGCTTATGGTATCATACAAGTTATACACTATGTATTTTGATGACATGAATATTTAGAAGTCTGTTCTGCCATATTTGTCAAAGAATGTGCACACTACACTAAAGAATTAAATGTATACTTACCAAATTAAGTCTTTTACGAAGATTTTTAAAAGAACTATTTCTAGTGAAGGCAGCAACACCAGCTGACACTAGAGACTGAGAGGTAACTTCTTGTTCCCGTAGTAACCCAACTTTCTTCAGATTATGGAATGTTAATACCTGCTCAAATCCGTGACTCTGAAAGTAAACTTGCATACTTCAGAACCTGTTCTGTCTTTTTATAAATATATTTGACAACAAAAGGGGTCAATTAATCCATTGTGTGAAAAAGATCTGGACACAGTATACGGATATTCAATTAAATCAGGTTTCAAGGCTGTTGCAATGTCATTAAAATATTAGAGCATATGAGATGTTATACTTTTATATTCAAAATTAAAGCAAAATCTATGGAATATTTCGGAAATGCAAATTAAATCATCAAATTATCATCACACCTTCGAAAAGTAATGCAAACAGGCTTTGTTGAGAAAGTAACTGAACACAACAATTACTGATACATTCCTAGCTGATGAAGTAATTGAACATATCATTTATTAACACATACCTGCACAAACTGTGTCTTCAAAGACTTATATTCTCTGCCTGGAATGCCATCATTTGTTAGAGACATCAAACACAACAGCTTCAAGTTGGACATTAGAGGGTTCTGTAAATAAGGAATCAGTTCAATCCTTCCATTTCCCAACTTTTGAGCACTCTTCCCATAATAACAGATCAACAATATAATAGGGAAACCCATAGTTCCCACTTACTTCATCAAAAATATTTAATGCCCTTCAATTCCTTTCAAGTGCTGAGAAGCAAAAGAATTCCAATATACTTCATTTAACCAATACCAACCTCTCTTGCCAAGATATGTTTAGAAACTTTTCGTAGACTTCCTGAGTCAGTAAGCAGTTTTAAAAGAGACATATCACTAGTCTATACTCTACAAAAATTCATTTCTGTTGACTAAGAATATACAACAACTCATTCTCTAATGACAGAGGCTATGATACTGTAGAATGACAAAAACACAAGTCAAACTGTGTCAGATGCATTATATGTGACCAACTTTTTATAGTGTTTCATTTTTGCTAAAACTAAATACTGAACTGCTCCCAAATACCAAACAGTTTCACACAGTAAGTCACCATGACAAGTCAAACTGGACTGTTGTTAAGTCACATGAATTACACCAAATCTTCTTAGACGATTGTATGATATCTGAAATAAAACTATTTAAACTGAACTTACATACCTGTTTATTTATGCATTCTTCTATATAATTTAAGTTTTCTCGGAATGCTGTGCCCTCCAAAAGACCTAGAACAGATAAAACAAAATTGGTGGACTCTCTTGTAACATTTTTAATTACTCATCTATTTCTTTATTTCATCTGGCAAAAATCATCAATTTTTTTTTAACGAGTACTAGTTAACAGAACATTTCTACTTTTGAAATATTTTGCTGTTGAAACATGGTAAAACTTGATACTTAACTAAAATGATACTGGCGCTGGCATACTGAATTAAAAATGAAATTGAATGACCTACAATTTCTACTAATACAAACATTTGATATGTCAATGTTAAAGCCGTCACATTCCAAGGTAGTTCAGTAGACAAATGTAATGGCAATGTAATAGACACTATGCTATTTACAAGTATGAGAAGCTTCATTAAAATTTACATTGTAGAAAATTGTCTATTCATAAAAATGTCAAAATATTGATCTTCCCATAGACCTCATTATAAAAAATTTGATTCTCGTCAACATTTTCAACATCAATCCAGCAAAACGTCAAGTACATCCCTATCCCTTTGATTTGTCTAATTTATGAGTGTGTCCTGTTGTTTAAAACAAATTCAGATTTATTCAAATTCCATATTGTAGAATTTTGTTTTTCCTTATATGCAGAACAAGCTCAACTGGTGATTTTTATGGTCTATGATCTTACTATGTTCTGTTTGCATATACTCCTGAAAATCTCCTTTGTTTTTCTTCTTTATTATCTGTTCACATGCTCCAATATCTGAAAAGTAGCAAAAATGTACTTTTGTTTAGCACTCAGCAGTCCTGCAGTTATATTTATAAATCTATATACAGTTAAATGATCAGTGTTACAAGAAACAAACATATGAGCCGTGCCATGGAAAAACCAACATAGTGGGTTTGCGACCAGCATGGATCCAGACCAGCCTGCGCATCTGCACAGTCTGGTCAGGATCCATGCTGTTCGCTATTAGTTTCTCTAATTCCATTAGGCTTTGAAAGCGAACAGCATGAATCCTGACCAGACTGCGCGGATGCGCAGGCTGGTCTGGATCCATGCTGGTCGCAAAGCCACTATGTTGGTTTTCTCATGGCACGGCTCAAATATCCAACATGAATCAGATTCATAAGTTAAGGACCAGTGAAATATGACAAACTATCTTTCATTTATTCATCACAATAACTTGTCTCACTTCTGATGTTTCTTATATAACTCCATTCTCTTGATGATTTAAAATCGGAATTGTAACACAAGAGTGCTTGATATCCCAAATAATGGAGCTATCTGCACACAGAAATTAACTTACACTGGGTGAGATTAACTTTAGACCAGTACAAGTTATGGAGATAGTTAAACATAGAAATTAACTTACTGTAGGTGAGACTAATGTTAGACCAGTTCAATTTATGGAGATACCAGTAATTAAACAGAAATTAACTTATGGTAGGCGAGACTAACATTAGACCAGTTCAATTTAGAGAGATAGTTAAACACAGAAATTAACTTACGGTAGGTAAGATTAGCTTTAGACTGATTCAATTTTCTTAGATCATTTGCCACAAAGTCTTTCATATCCTTCACTTTGGTAAAATTCTTCCTTTTCTGTAATCAAAGACAAGATGAGTTTATACTGCTTTGAAATAAATATAACAGGAGATATGTACATATGTACTGACAAAAAATAAGAATTGTACACTTACATATATATTATATTATGGGATTAGCAGTTCTTGCTTTAAGAAACTGTAAAGAATCAAATTTGCTAAGTATGAACCAGTGTACCCTTTGCTTACCCACATCAGACTGGAAATGCAATAAAGGTCTTTCCTAAATTACTTAGAAAAATGCTTGTTTCACTATCGTCTCATTGGTAGCAATACATAAAAAAATGTTCACTAATTTAATTTTCGCATATTTGACAATATGGGAAAGAAATATTGCAATTACCTAAATTTGACATTACACTAGTGTAATAAAGCTTGGACATTTAAAGTATAGGAGACACTGTTTTAATTGACTTGGTCTATAATAGGTAAAGAAAGTCGGAATTTTGATGTTTCAGCAGGAAAAGCTTACATGAGATAAAAAGAATATTACATGCGTCTTTCCACATTTAATTTATTAAACTTGTTGAATAAAATTGATAAATTGCTCGGCAGAGCCTCACATGTTATCATTTTAAAACTTACATCAGATACAGACTGCAGATCCTGGGCTTTGCTCTTCAGAAAATCAAACACGTTAGTGAAGTGTCTACATCGTATAGCATCATACATCTGTAAGTAATATAAAGCATTAAACATCCGTAAGTAATATGATTATGGAATGATACATCTGTAAAATGAGGCATCATATATCTATAGTTAAGATATAACAATATACATCTGTAAATAAAAAATAGTAGCATACATCTGTAAGTAAGATATAGCGTCAGAACATCTTACAGCTATAAGTATGATATCACATCTTACATTTAAAAATAAGATATAGTATCATAACTTATTATATATCTGTAATAAGATAATTCTGTAATAACGTTTCTCAGAGTGACTGTCACACATTTTGACTTTCATATATTCATTTTCTAAATTTTTTCAGTGATTAATTATTCCAGGAAAGTTATCATTTATGCATTTTTTTGGGTATTATTTTTTACCAATTACATGTTTTTGTCCATCCATGAAATTAAATGCCAACAACAAATTTTGTTTCCTTATTTTCTTATCTCTGAAATTTCAAATCTATGACTTTCTGCTCCACCAAAACAGCTGTATTAACATCAGAAAATTTTCTGCCCACAAAATTAAATGTATTCTACAAATCTGACATTTTTCTTTCTTACATATATCATTAAAACCTCAATAATGAAAGACATAAAAGTCAGATCAGGTTACAACTGGAAATTAATACTGTTTAACATATTGTGAAAGCAGTAATATTTATAGGGGTTTGGGGGAACTAATTTTCCTGGAATCAAAAAATTAAATTCCAATGAACAAATTAAATTCCCATCCATTTTATGTTAAATAACTTTAATCCTTAAATTTATATTCCTATAAAATTGCCACTTTGACCAAAACCATAAAATTTCATGCCCAAGAAATTAAATTATTTCACAGTAATAAAAACATACAAATTTTATGCACAAAGTTTCAAGATCTATGAATACCTTTGTGATATATTTGTATTGTTATTTCTTAATTATTTAACATGACATATGCCATTCAGTACTTTTGCACAAAAATATTGATTTCGCAGTTTAATCCTGGGTCAATGATAACAAAACTGAGACTGGGAACTAGTCTCAAATCCCCAGCATCTGATTGGTTGTTTGTGGGCACAATTTTGAAACTGACCAATCACAAAGCTGCAATTTGAGACTTGACTTCAAACTTATTATATAACTGAAACCAGTTACACAATGCATTTAGCATCACACCTCATCCTCACTGCTCAGGCGAACTTTGACTGGTTGATCTTTCTGTGTGACATCCTTTCCAAACTCTACACACCCACACTGTATACCAAACATGTCATCTAATAGTCCTTCATAAGTCACCTGTGAACACAGGGGTGTCACAAAGTCTATTCCTGCAAGTAGAAATATTACTGTAAAGTCACTTGTTAACATTTATAGGCATCACAAAGTCTACTTCTACAAGTAGTAATGTTGCTGTATAGTCACCATGGACATATTAGAGTCTTAAAAAGTCTACTCCAACAAGTAGAAATATTACTGTAAAGTCACCAGTGAAATTATGGGTGTCACAACGCCTACTCCTACAAGTAGAAATATAATTTTAAGTCAACTGTAGACATAAGGCACAAAAATCTCTCTTACATTTTCATTTATCGCAGACATTTTTAGACTATTTGTTGCAACACTTTTTGCCATACCAATGAAATAAAACCACAAAAATATTCTCTATACTGCCAATTATTTCAATTTTCATGAAAATATACATTTTTTACTTTTTAAGTTATTGCAGAATCACTCTCCAGAGAAACACAGTTAAAAACTAATAAAGGATATGTCATATTAGTCGGCTGTCTACAAATAGTATGACCAGAATCATTTATGGATGTAAACATATAAATTATAGCAATACCTCTGTCAATAAGAAACATATGTCCTATCTGAGATCTGGTATAATCTGGTTCTATCAATCGATCACCACCACTCATCTGCTTCAGTAACTCATGACACATCTGAAATATACAAAATCTAACAGTTTAAACATTAACATATATACTTAATCTATAAGAAAGTTTAAAACAGAGTTCTGATCAACTAAAACAACCTAACAACAAGTAATGGAAGTTTACATACTGTTCTATTAACTGTTATATTTTGTCAGGACTACATCCATCCCAGATAATAGGTTTTTCTCCTATAGATCCTTGTATAGTCTTTTAAAGTTTTGTGGCATAGACTAACGATATAGATCTTACTACAGGTAATGTCTAAACTGACTATCAAACAGGTCCCAGGCAGAAGACAGTATTTTCCCATAGAACCATGAAGTCAGTATTGCAGAAAAGCTTAAAAGTACAGATTTATTACAGAGATTTACTCTATAATTCACTCTCTACAGGTAATGTTTAACCTACCTTTCCAGCACGGCCAAGGCAGTAGACATTTGGTATTTCTCCCATAAATCCTTGAATAGTCTGTATAGATTTACTAACTGTCTGTAACAATGTCATGTCATTATCCTGTAAAGTATGGTTAAGGTTAAATGAAAACGTTAATTCTGACATTATCATACATTAATTGCCATCATATTTCTAAATTATCGATATCAAATTTACATAAAAGAATTGCACGTATCTAAAATGCAAGATGGCCATGGCAGAAACTGAGAAGCACAAATAAAACAGTATCAAACTTAATGCAGATGTTATCAAGACAAAATTTCTGACCGGGTCTTACAAAGATCTAGTAGAAAATATAGCCACTAGAGGATTAACGATGTTTCTCTATGACCTGTCCCAGTCATCTAGTTTCTGACCCCAGATGACCAGATGACACAGTTTAACAAATTAACTAAATTTTATAGAGACAAACTTTCTAACAAGGTTTTCTACAGATCAAGCAGAAAATATGGCTACTAGAGTATTAACAAATTAACAAAGTTTTTTTTTTTTTTTTTTTTTTTTTTTTGTTGGATTTAACGTCGCACCGACACATGATAGGTCATATGGCGACACAAAGTTTTTTATGATCTGATCTAGTCATTTACTATTATAGTATCTGACCCCAGATGCTGACCAAGATTTCATAAAGACAAACATTTTTCTCAGGTTCCATAGACAATTACTTCGGTTTTACCTAGTGATTTGTTTTAAGACCTAAAATAACGAAGTTTCACATTTAATCTAGATTTCAAAATCAAACCTACTCACTTTTAACAATTTAATTATTTACCAAGTAGAAAGATTTGAAGAATTCTGGTGTTTCCATAGAGAGTATATCTGTATCCAACGGTAATAGGTTAAGGTCAGCCTCGTCTAGTTCACAATGACCTAACACTCCTTCCTGTTCTAGAATCATCTCACACAAAAATAACTGAAAAAACAACATTACAAAACAATGATAATTCATACCTATTTTATACCTAATTTTCTCTTTCAGTCAGGGATTTGCTTTTATACAACGTGAAATTCCAATATATTTCCATACTTGAATGTTTATGTGAAGTAAACAATGAATGCTGTGGAACCATAATTGTATCTGCATGAAAAAGAACATAGATAAACCCTTGATACGATGTTTCTATAAATGAATCTTGCCTGTCTGACTTTTTTTTCTTTTCTAATGAGAAAATCTTTTTCTACTGAGAAAAATAAGCAAGAAAGAAACAGATTATTGAATAATGTCCTGTATACAATATGAAATATATCTGGACTCATACCGATCCAATAAATACCGTCTACCATTCTTTATACAACTTTTTTTTCTGAATGTCCTATGCTTTAATATTTACAAGCTGTGATGGAACAGAAGTGTTCTGCTGACTGAATTCAGTTATAGTCAACTTAACACGACACCTTGGGTTTAAACTCAGCCGCAATAACCATAGTGCCTGAGCATCACTTTCGCTCTTTTTTTTCACAGAAGTCAAACAAATTGAAGAATGATCTTATACAGTTTCAAGCTGTCTTTACAAATAACCTAAACTGAAGCGGTATAAACTAAACTAGCACACAAAAGGTATTGTACAAAAAGAACCCATGGCTATTTTGCTTATTATAAATATTGCATTTATTCTGGTGTTACATACCCGTCGTGGTACCATAACGATACGGTACTTTCTATATTCACCTCGGGACTGTTCACTTGAAATATGATCTGCTATAATCTTCATGATATTTATCTTTGCCTTCACTAAATACACACGTCTGAAATGAATAAAACATCTCATGTATTGCAAAACCTCATCTACCGAATTTTTACAGAAACTAGCTAGATGTCAAATGAGATGATCATGAGCTAATTAAAATGAGCCGCACCATGAGAAAACCAACATAATGCATTGTGACCAGGATGGATCCAGACCAGCACAGCTAACGGTTTCTCTAATTGCTATAGGCTTTGAAAGCAAACAGCATGGACCCTGACCAGACTGCGCGGATGCGCAGGCTGGTCTGCATCCATATGCTGGTCGCAAACATATTAAGTTGATTTTCTCATGGTGCGGCTCAAATGTAAACAAGTATGCATAAGAGGGACCCAGGATGATTACAATTCTGATTCCTTGAAAACCTTTTACTTTTAAGTGTGACCTTAACTATTCAACAAAGAGCCTTGGACATGGTGTGACATATTTTGTTACTTTTAATGTTTTGGCAAGTTATAAGAATATTCATTCATCTATGGCAAAGTCAATGGCTAGACAATAAAAAAAAATAACGTACAATCCTTGACCTCTAAGTGTGACCTTGACTTTGGACCTAGGCATCTGGGACACATTGTTTTGTTTACGGTGAATGTTTGTGCTAAACTATTTTTAAATTTATCCATGCATGGCAAAGCAACTGACTGGACAAGAGTACGACAAATTGGGACTTCTAGAAACTGGCTTTCAACCACAACAACTACCTACATTATATGTAGCCCAGGTCCAAGCCCCTACCTAGCCCAGGTCCAAGTCCAGCTATACAGGAGTTTCTTTGGAACTATTCCCAGTATGAGATGCAAACAACATTTTTAACCAAGAATATGAACTTAATTCATGTGGATGTATAATTAATATTAAAATAAGCTATACAAGGAAGCACACATACCTGTCACATCCTACTAATTTTGTCTGCTTGTCTGCTCTATCAAGTTTGAATATTTTATCAACACCATTTTCCTGCAATATCATAAATATTTCTCTACATACAAAGTTTACGAACCACTAATTTCAATTTGGGTGCATTTCATGGCAAATTTCCAGTGCATGTATCTCATAAAACAATGTGACATAAGTAAACAAGCAAAGCCAGTCCAGGATTGTGACTTCTGGAAAAATTTAGCCTTTCACATTTACAGATTTCAAGGCAAATGCAGTGCAACTGCTGCAAATTTAGTTTCATTAGATTGAACATTTTAAAATGTACAAAAACTACAATAAGACAAGTTGCAATGTAAAAGTAAAGTAAACCAAATATATCTATGTTAAAGAATAAAACAATTCAAAGACTCAATCCTATAATAAACAGACAACTGAATCAAAAACATCTCCCCCAAATACTGGGGAAGATAAAATAAATCTGAAAATACTGGTCAAATAAGGCTGGTTATGAAATTTACATTTATGTTGTTAGTAAACTGTAAACATGAGTGAGGGGTAATATATGCCTGATGGATTATATTATCAGAGGAGGACAGAAGCGGAGGGGGGTAGGGGGAGGGGGGGAGGCGAGTGTAATATAGATTGTTGCAGTCTGCATATCCTCTTATCACCACCTACCTATATGCCAAGTTTCAAGTCAACACTTATAATAGTTTTCAAGTTAAGATCTGGACATGAAATATGCTGGGCAAATTTGACCTTGCTGTGGCCTTGAACTTTAACCTACCGCCCTAGTTCATACACTCTGCACATTGTCTCATCATCACCTCCCTACGTCTCTAGTTTGAAGTCAATACCTTGAATAGTTATTAAGTTATGCTCCGGACACTAAATATGACAGACAGAATTTATGTTTGAGCTCAATTTGTGATCTTGACCTTAAATCTACAGACCAGGTTCATGTTCTCTGCATATCGTCTCATCACTACCTACCTACCTATATTCCAACGGACAGACAGATGGATGCACGTGCCATCACGTAATATGTCCCATTTTCCAAAACTGGTGTATAAAGTGAAACAAGAGGCCCAAATAGACCTAAGTATGCTACAAACCAAGTTTGATGAAGATCCATCAAGCGGTTCATTATAAGAAGTTGTTTAAAAGGTATTTCAATTTTTAGCAATAGTGGTGCCCCCATTTGAACAACTTGGGAGAGGACCATATAATGATACCACAGACCAAGTTTAATTAAGATCCATCAAGCAGTGCATGGTAAGAAGTCGTTCAAAAATATTTCTAAATTTGGGAGATGACCAAATAATGATGCTACAGACCGAGTTTGATGAAGATCCAGAAAGTGGTTCATGAGATGTTGTTTAAAGGTATTTCTATTTTTATCCCTAGCAGCCCCTAAAAGGGGCCAAGTGGCCTCATTTGAACAAACTTGGGAGAGGACAATATAATGATGCTGATGCTATAGACCAAGTTTGATGAAGATCCATCAAATGGTTCATAAGAAGAAGTCATTTAAAGGTATTTCTATTTTTAGCTCTAGCAGCCCCTAAAAAGGGGCAAGGTGCGATGAAGATCCATCAAATGGTTCGTGAGAAGAAGTCATTTAAAGGTATTTCTATTTTTAGCTCTAGCAGCCCCTAAAAGGGGCCAGGTGCCCCCATTTGAACAAACTTGGGAGAGGACCATATAACGATGCTACAGACCAAGTTTGATGAAGATCTGTTTAAAGGTATTTCTATTTTTAGCTCTAGCAGCCCCTAAAAGGGGCCAAGTGCCCCCATTTGAACAAACTTGATATAGGACCTCACCAGGATGCTAGATGCTACAGACCAAATTTGGTGTTATTCTGACCAGTAGTTTCAGAGGAGATGTTTAAGTGAGCTAAAAAAAAAAGAGGGTTTTCTATACATCCTTTAATTTTATGATGAGAAATTACATCATGTATTTTCTGACAGTATTATCTATATGAAGCATCTACCCTTACCTTAAGAAATGCAGCACCTCCAGTGATTCTATCTAGTGGTTTCATTAACTCGGGATCCAGGACAATGTCTTTTCTTCCCTGGAACTAAGAACAACAAAATTGCAAAGGCTGTTTGTAAAACATATATATTGCTTTCAATAGATGCTCATGTTTATCCAAATGAAGGTGTGAATTAAAAGGTGTAAGGAAAGTTTGTTCCAAATGGAAAAGTAAATCAGCATATCAACAAAAGCTGTCCATAAGACAGCTAATGCTCAACTATCCAGATTGAGGTCCCAAAAACAGGAATATTACCCTGAAATATCTACAGAGTTTCAATCCAGTATCTGCATTAGTTTTGGAGAGAGTAACTTGCATACAGTACTTTTAACCAGAATATTTTACATTCGAAAAGGGGCCATTATTTTGCAAAATACATGTCAGAGGTATGGGACTTGATGCTATCATCTAGTTTTATAAACCCAGTGAAACATGTGAGGTTTCAATTCAATATTTGCATTCATTTTTGAGAATGTAACTTGCATGCAAAACTTTAACAAGGATTTTCTAAGTCCAAACGTAGGCATAATTTCATTAATTTGGCCAAAGTGCATGTCATAGTTACAGGACTTGATGCTATCACCTAGTTTTATAACCCTGAAGGCACATGTGAAGTTTCAAATCAATATCTGCATTAGTTTTGGAGATAGTAACTTGCATGAAAAACTTTAACCAGGATTTTCTAAGTCTAAAATAAGGCATAATTGGGCCAAAATACAAGTCAGAGTTATGGGACTAACCTAGTGAGGTTGGTAATTGACTTAGAAAAAGAAAACATAAGTTTCAAAGCTGTATGCCTTTAAATGATAGCTATACGTGCTTGCATACAAATTTAACCAAGGCGTGATGCCGACGCCAGGTTGAGTAGAACAGCTCTACTATTCGTTGAGCAAGGCAAATTACATCTGCAATTTTGTCTACAATTTTGGCTAAAGGTAATCTTAGATTTGGCTAAAAGATTTTTCATTTTGGCTAAAAGCTTGGCAACAAGAAAATTTATCCCAGCGGCACCACTGGACAGGGTTATTACCAAATATAAAACATTGCTAATGCAAAAGTAATTCAAAGGAAGTGTCTACAGCTGTCTGGTAACTGGATGCATCATAAGCCTGCATTCTAGCCATCTGGTAACCAGATGCCTAGCCTGTCTGCAAAGGTTTTTTCTAGCCATTGGGATGAACACTTTACAAAAAAATTATTTCATCATTAAGCAAGCCAAAGATTTGGTGGCTTATTATCGAGACCGGCTTATTTTTGAGTCCGGCGAACTTTTGAGTACATATATTCATTAACATTCTAAAAACCGGCATGTTTCGAGTACCGAAAAACTGAAGATACGGATGTCATATTTTGCTTTTTAGTAAAAACATCGAAGTCGGTAAATACTTATATTTCTGACATATCCGTTGCTAACAGATAATTACCCATTAAAAACGTTTGTCTGGCCTAACAAACAATATACACCTATGATTTAATCACCCAACAAGTATGAATAACTTACACAATACGTGATAAGCACTGCATTGTGTTATAAAGACCTGTCATTTTAATTAATAGAACTGACGTGACAAAAAAAGTGTTTGAGACAGGAATTTATTGCTTTTAAAGTTTCAATCTGTCCATGGTTTTAAAAACATTTTTATTCCAAAGTATGTTTTATTGGTATTACATTCGAAAATAAATCTGCTATGTACATGTTGGTAACTTTTGCTATCTTATATGGTGTCCTGACAGTCATTGATACTATTACTGATGAAAAAAAAATTGTACGGCTTATTTTTGAGTGCGGCTAATTTACGAGCCCGTTTTGCCTGTAGTGAAATGGTGGCTTATTTTCGAGACCGGCTTATTTTCGAAACCGGCTTATTTTCGGGATTTCAGGGTATTAACCTGTACACAAATAAGTTAGGCTCAGGAACACTCAATCAAACCAAGTCTGCTATTATTCTTCTTGGTGCATTATATGCTTCCAAAGAATCTGATCTTTTTACAGATTCAAATTTTCATTTACTATAACAGAAAGTTTTCCCATACTTTGATTCAGTGTTGTTGTATTTTCTGGTCCTTTGCATACCCTATATACATGTATTTAAGATAAAATTTATCTAAAAACCTGGACTGAATGAAATAGTGAATGTGGGTAAACCTTTTGCATACAAGGGATTTGAATGGAGTCCATTCAACAGACTGTAATACGACTCATTACGAGTTCTGTTTAAGCCGGTGCTAAGGGGCATGAGAGGTGTTACATATTTCAATAGCTCTTATGAACAGACGCAATCAAACCGAGCCTCCTATTATTCCTCTTGGTTGCATTCTACACTTCCAGAGGTAAAGGTAGTCGCTTTGTGAATCAATGAACATAAGCTCTGTACAGCTTTTTGAGCGACCCTATTTTAAGAACAATTGAAACCAATTATCCCTAACCCCCAGCAATTAGCTGGTACCATTATGTACAGCTGGATTGACTGAGCTATTGTGATAAAGCACTTTGCCCAAGAACACACCACAATTATGGGAGTATCCAGGAATCAAACTGGGGCATCACCTCCGTAGGAAAGCATCTTAGCCCTCTCGACCAATGCGTCCACATAATTTCTGGAGAGCTAGTGGGCTCTGACAGACTGAAGAGCAAATTAAGCTTGGAAGAAGAAGAGTAGTGAAAGTATCTTTATAGGCCGCTTCCAACAGCCTCGCTGTTGGGTTCGAGGCTGTTGGGTTAAACCTTTCACGACATGGTTAGAGTGTCCTTTTACATGTCAAAAGGTCTGGGTTCGCGGCTGATCACAACCAAATCAAATGTAAGTAGTCCTAATATAAATAGTGCTAATCTTTTTTCCTTTCTTAGAGCAAAGTGTTTACTTTTACTCTACCGCGTTTCAGTATATATCACTTTGCACTCTATCGAAATTGGCATGTTCCTTTCGCATGCTAGGTAAAAATGATGGCGTAAGAATTGAATACCTAAAAAAAACTTGAAAGCGGAAAGGAGTAAATTCAGCGGGTTGTAACTTGTTGATCAGGTCGGCGTGACGTCACTTCCTAGCAACCGATAAATCCGAGATACAGCAAGGTGAAAGTATCACGTAGCAACCCGTAGCGATTATAGTAGCGGTACGGGTCGCGATGTTGTTTTCGAATAAAATATATCATAATACATTTTTATTTCTTAATTTTTATTTTTCCCTGTCCATTTATAATGTATTCCTGAAAGGTTTTTCTAGTTTTACGTGAAATTATTGATTTATTAGCGTGTCAATAATGGTCTGGTAGAAGTGACATATGTTGTGTATTGTCAAGTTATCGGCGATGTTGTTTTTCAATAAAATAGATCATAATATAGTTTTATTTGTGTTTTTTTATTCCCTGTTCATTTTTTTCTCTAATTTTACTGGAAATTATCGATTTATTAACGTGTCTAAACTCTGGTGGCAGAAGTGACATGTTGTGTACTGCCAGTTCTTCGGCCCTTCGGATGGCAAGATTCCATTTGCGTAATATATAAGTTATATCTATGTACATATACATTGTGTGAGAATACTAAAAATGAATGTGACATTTATATTTTATATCTATTTTCTTTTGTATATATTCCAAAAATATTGTCCCTTTAAAAAAATAGATTCTATTTGAATGAAATATTTTGGAACTCAATTTTTTACTTAAAACAATGGATGGATTATACAATTTTTGTATTATGAAATAAGGGGTTTATTACTATGGTGTCATTAATCTCTTTAAGGTATACTGTTATGCAAATAACAAAAATGTGCATCCACCTGCCAAGTGTCCAAATAACATAAGTCCCTGGAGGCATAGTGTACATCAAAGGGATAGGAACAGGAAATCAGTCTCTTTGATTAGTGATAGGCATCCAGGATCTGGACAGAACCGGTCAGAACTGGATTTTACCAACCTGCCACATACTTACTACTCGTCTCCATAGTGATCCCTGTGGCTTATGATTTTTATACTGTGAATCTCTAATATAATTTGAAAAGTAGATCCCCCGGAAGCACCGAGAACAATGCAAACAGTGAAAATTGCAGACTGGGTTTGACTGAATCTGTTCATGAGCATTATGAAAAAAGTCACACCCCGCGCTCCCTAGCACCGGCTTTTAAAGCGGTATTCAATGTTCAAATTCAAATGAGTTGAAATCAATGATCCCAAATTTAAAGGACCAGAAAATATAACAAAACTGAGATGAAGTCGGAACGACTTTTTCAAGACTCTTCACTTATGAATTAAGACAAACTAGCTGTTCATGTTGTAGAGATATATGTATACATTATATTTTCATATCTAGATCTATATTTTTTTTTAAAGATTGACACATTGAAAAAAAACTGATTTTATAATAAATGAAATTTATATACATAATTGTTTTGTTTTATCCTATGAAATGCTGAAGAAATTATTAGAATAATCCTCTCTCCATTATTCATCACACATTTTTCTGGTTAAATATAGGTGTTAATATTACGATACCTGCTAATTAAATCCCACATTGAAGGTGTTGATAGAATAACAGTTAATGTTAATGAATCAACCTTTACAATTATTATCTAGTAACACATTTCACAAGTCCAAATTAGACCTAGTCCAGAGTTGACAGGGAGTGTTTAGAAATAATTTTATCAAAAATGAATTAAGTGAAAGAAGAAAAATATTGACAAACAATAGGCCTATTTATTAAAAAACAAACATGAAATTGCTGGAAATGTATTTAAGACAAAAAGGTTTATGAAAAAATATTAATTGAGATTTTATAATTGGAGGCCATCTACAGAACGACTGGAATGGAGAGAGAGACCCATTTACCCAGTTTATTTTCACGTCCTTAAACTGTAAGGGGATCGGAGTTCTTGCGATTATTACGGCATGAATTAAATAAATTTATAATAAAAACTACGGAAGTGCTGACTGCAAATGTAAATATACTTTGCAGTTGGTATCCATTCAGAGCCGTCAGGATTTTATCTGCCGCATGCACGACTCCATTTAAATCGGCGATGCATTGTTCAATTTCACGTCAGGAAACTAAAAGAACGATAGGTTTCTCTCTCACAAATGATTACAGGTGCATTCTGTAACATTATAAATTTTTGGCATCTTTTTATTTTTCCATTCAATCACTTTAAATTAATAGAAACAATGATCACCCGTGATACACACAATGCTTTCACTTTACAAAATGGCGTCTACTTTCACCTCGCTCTTGTTGCTACGCAACGTTATCGGTGAAGTGCCCGGATATCCGACCTGATCAATATTCGACGACCTGTAGTTTTCTTATATAAAAGTTAACACCCCTTTTCTTTTTGTTTTTTCTAAAGAAAGTGATATAATTCTTTATGGGAATAGAAGTCTCTGAAAATGTGATATGCTAAAAACTGTCAAAAAATCGTTATAACGTAAGTGGACTTTATAGGAAATAAGGAAAGAACAACCGGATTTAGTGGTGTTCAACCTTCGAGCTACCACAGTAGTATGGACCTTGCTTTTCTTCTCGCGTTTATATTGATATTAAAGATTCTGACGACAAGTTTTGCTCAACGTTCTACTGTTGTTCAGAACATGTGCAAATTATACCTCATTTAAACATCGTTCAATGTCATTTCTACACTTATTTCTTATTTCTCTTAAATCTGGAAGTTTCTCATTTCCAGCTGCCGCCATTTTGTTCGTTTACTGGCATAAAACTACTAAATTTAACCGAAAACAGGTATGAATACATTCCGTCTAAACAGCTGATCGCATGTAATAAAAATGATGTATTGACATACTGAAACTCAATAGGGTCTCTATGTATAGACCTACCGAATTTAGAGATAAATAGTAGAAATAAAGGGAAATTTGGCAAAATGAAAGGGAAATGAGAATGTGCAAACTTTGTACCTTTGGTTAATCAAATTCTTTTTTTATGCAAAATGAAGTACACTATCCAAAAGATATATTGACAGAGAGTAAGAAAACTCTTGCACTTCTACATCTACTGTGTACTGCCCAACAATCAATTCTGATTATAACTGGGAGGCGCTTTGTCTAGGACAGACTGTTAAAAGATGAGCAAGCTCATAGGTGCAAAGTTAAAAAGAATTAGGCTACAATTACTAAGATTAAAAACATAGATATAAATTAGAAGGTTACAGTTGCCAGCCTCTCGGTGTACAGAATCAATTTGGGGTTGGACTGTGTAGGGGAAGACCATTCCAGGAACGAATTGTTCTTGGAAAAAAAGGAGTTTGAATGATATTGCGTATGAGATTGTGCAATAAGACTGTACTTAATTTAAATTATATATTATATTTAAACTGAAGCAGTATGGTATTTCAGGAAACTTGGTCAATTGGATAACAGATTACCTGGAAAATAGATCGCAAAAAGTATTTGTAGGGCAATCGTTTTCAAATAGTAGGTTATTAACTGCAGGCGTACCTCAAGGATCGGTCTTGGGCCCTCTTTTATTTCTTGTATACGTAAATGATATTGCTGATTCTGTTATAAGTACCGCTAGACTATTTGCTGATGATAGCTCACTTGCTATATCTTCACCAGACTCCGTTTATATAGAAACTGTTTTAAATTCAGATCTAGAAAAAATTTCCAGTTGGGCAAATCAATGGCTTGTAAAATTCAATCCTTCTAAAACTGAAGTCATGTTTTTTCTCCTTTAGAGATATAGCTCAACCTTCGTTAACCTTTGATAATACCCCTCGTTGACGATCACAAACATCTAGGTCTTACAATAAGTCATGATGGCTCTTGGCACACCCATATAAACAATATCACTTCCTCAGCTTCAAAAGTACTCGGCTCGATGAGAATGTTAAAATTCAAAGTTAAAAGGTCTACTCTTAACAACATTTATTTATCGTATCTAAGACCTCTACTCGAGTATGCTTCAGTTGTATGGGATAGCTGTACTCAATATGAAAAGGACACTATAGAAAAACTTCAATACGAAGCAGCTCGCATTGTTACTGGTTTGACTCGTTCCGTTTCCATTCAAAATTTATTAACTGAAGTTGGCTGGGTTTCTCTTGCAGACCGTAGAATTATGCAGAAATTAATATTAGCTTATAAAGGAAATAACGGACTGCTTCCAGATTACCTTATAGACATTTTTCCTCCAACAGTTCACAATTCTAACAACTATGAACTTAGAAACAACACTAATTTTGTAACATTGCCTAGACGTCTCGAAATTTACTCAAAATCAGTTATACCCGATTCAGTAAAACTATGGAATAACCTTGACCTCCCGACACGCAATGCTAACACACTTACATCTTTTAAGAGCAAATTGAAGAGTAAATTTAAATCTCCAATTGTTCCGTCTTTTTATCTAATAGGAGAACGATCCTATAATGTAGTTCAAACTCGTATTAGAAACCGATGCAGCAACTTAAACAATGATTTATTTTATAACCATTTACGAGACTATCCCGATTGCTCTTGTGGACATGGTATTGAAGATGCGGAACATTTCTTTTTTAAATGTAGCCATTATGCCGATGCTCGTCGATTGTTATTTATCAATACTCGAAGATTTCATCCTCTTAGTACTCACAAATTACTTCACGGAATTGATTCACTTACTATTGAGGAGAACAAATCTTTGTTTTTAGAAGTACAAACTTATATAAAAAATACTCATCGATCGTTTCTCTAGCACTGCCTCCTGATCTTTTGACTATATATCTGTTTTGAGGGCTCTGGGTTGGGCTGGGTGTGGGAATTCTGCAGCGGGTGCGATGAGGTGCACTGATTGATTTTACGCTTGTCTGTGTTAGTTTTATTGTTTTTGTTTTTTTTTCCTTTTCGATTGTTTTTTCCCCCTGCTTTTCTTCTATTTAATTTACTCCCTAAACTCTTCTTCTATATAAGTAAGTTTATATCTTAAAATTATATTTTGTTAAGCATATATATTTTTTCCATTCTAGACCAAACAAAAATCCGCCATTTAGTTTAATCTAACATTAATTTGACAGCCAGGGACGGACCGATTTCTAATGTTGGCAAAACTTGTGGTCCAACCCTTTTGTATTATCACACATTCGCAAAGTTACTGAATAATTCCTAATGTACAGTAGTAATATATATGTCTTGTATAATGATAGTTTGCTGTTGTATATATATTTACATATGTATCTGTATAATATTGTCTTGATGTACATTACCATAATGTCTTGTGTGATGATTACAATAAAATATGATTAAACTAAACTTAATTTAAAGAAGAATATAATCGGGGATTTTTTTTAACGCGGTGTTGTTCAAGGGATTTCCAGTTAAGATCTTGAAGCATTTGGGTGCTTGTTTGACCATAGTTGTTACATACGTATTGAGCTGCAGATCGTTGTACTCGTGCAATTTTGTATGTGAGGAATTTTTTTGCCAAGGGTGCCATATAGAGGAACAGTATTCAAGCTGTGGGCGGACGTAGGTGCTGTAAGCTGTTTCTTTTACTTTTCTGTTGTTTGTTTTGACATTTCTTTTGATGAATCTAAGTGAGTTATTTGCTTTCGATGTGACGTTCTCAATGTTATATAACAATTTCGCTTTAAATGGCCCCATTTTCCATTTTCAGACATCTTATACATCTTATCTTAATCGACTGTCGGCTTGAAGAATATTCAATATGTTCAATATATTTAAAATGTTGAAGGACGTTCAATGTTGCTAACAGCAAGACATTGAACTGCTCAAGGAAGGTCACTTGGAATGCTATTGTCTATATATTTGTAATAGTCACTGGTTGCAGAGATTATATCCTGTACGTAGGACAGTGCACGATAACATCGTGATTTCCCTGTTAGAGGAGGAGTTCTTTTATCTTCATTTGGGATTGCTACCAGATGTGATCCGTTTAAAATTTTATATATAGGAGAAAATCTTTTCATATATGTTGAGCGTTTTGATTTGTGTGTGTGTGTGTGTGCGTTTTGTTGTTGTTGTTGTTGTTTTTTTTAATTTGAACAAATCCATGCCCAGAGGGTAAGATACAAACGAATCAATAATCTCAAATTGGTATTAAATGTGCAGTATTTTAGAGAAAATATGCATAAATTCTAGTAAATTTTAAATATCGTATATTATGCTAAGTTTATTGTTCAAAGCACAGGCACGGGTCCAGTGTATATTTTTTGTTTAATATAAAAAAAGATCCTTTTTTCACACAAGTATACTTTTTATATGTTAGTCAAATGAAGAAAAAATTGAATGTATATGATACTGTGACCGGATTTTTTGTCATCGATTTTTTCTTCATTTGACTAACATATAAAAAGTATATTTGTGTGAAAAAAGGGATTTTTTTATATTAAACAAAAATATACACTGGACCCGTGCCTGTGGTTCAAAGTAAGCACGAACTGTTTTATTTTTTCTCAGGAAAATAATGTTTAATTAAATAATGAAATAGAAGCTTTCTTGGTTCTTTAGCGTGCCAGCTGTAACTCACCCATACACGGGACTATTGTCCCAATATTAGTTTTTAGTTGGAGGAGCGAGGGCTCGAACTCACGACCCCCTAGCTGGTTTCGTAGTCAGACACTGGACAATGGATCTATTTACATGTCGCCTCCAGTATACACTGCTTAGATCTTTAAAAGTTACTCAATTCGGTAGTGATGTGTTTTGTGCTTTTTTTTATTCAATACTCTATGCAGTGAACAGCGTACTGCCATAAAACCGGGTTTTACAGAATTCAAACAGGCAAGCAAAAGTAACGCAACTTTAGACGTACTAAAAACTTTTATCTTAAAATTACTGCATGATTCACTTTGGTTTGCATGCCGCAATAATAATTCAAATGTAGTGTAGCCAAGTAGCATTAAACATAAAACATTACAAAATGAATATTTAACAAAAAGTATGTGCACAATTCTATCTCCGGTGCCGTTATAAGCATTGGCTACGTATGGACTTATATTATAATTTCTGCTTTGCCTTTCCTCTTCACGTGAGACATGATTTTAACCAAGATTATGGATAAAAGGTAATTTATAAGCTTCATTTTGATTCGGAATGACAGCAAAAACAAAAACAAACAAAAACAACATAAAGTTACGTGCTGTATCAGTAGACCTGCAGAATTTTCATAGTGCTACACTTTTTCTTTTCGCTAATCAAGAACATATTTTCCAGGATAAGTCTCTATTTATATACATGTCGGACTACGAAGCCCGATTTGTGATACCCTATTTCAAAAACAGGGTCATAAAGGAATTACCGACTATACAACCATTCAGGCAGGAGCTCGATACGCAGCCGTAGACCGTGACCGTTTTGAAGCCAGTGCTGATACCGAATCCCAGCTGATCCTAGTAGCATCAACCTTCCTTTGTTGAGGGATCAGTCAAAGCCATTTCAATTTCTTGCTCCTTGGTATTTCTTGTAACGCTGTGTATGTAATGATTCCATTTTCTTTTTGTTTTGTTTGTTTGTTTTGGGTTTAACGCCATTTTTTCAACAATAGTTCGCAGTTAACCTAACCAGTGTTCCTGGATTCTGTACAAGTATAAACCTATTCTCTGCAAGCAACTGCCAACTTCATGCGATAAATGGTTTCAGACACTATGTCTTTAATTAAATCGTCACGGAGAACATATATACGCCTCGCCAGGGGATCGAACTTATGACCCCGCGATCCGTAGATCTGCGCTTTTCCTATTGAACTAAGCGGGCATATCATTTTCTAGACTCACTGGCATTGGCACGAATCTTTATCTCATGTAGTTTTATGTTGATGGCGCCGTTTATGGGGTGCTTTCAAAGAAACATATCTTGATTCAGCTATATGCGTTATTATAGTCAAACCAAACAGCAGATCATAGAGAACTTGTTTAATATGGAAATAAAAGGAACTTTCTCCTCTGTTTAGCCCTTGGGTGGTCAGCTCTTGTAATAACTGTAATAATTGTGTTATTTAGCCCCTTCTTGATACCAGTTTCTATAAAGTTGTGGACTGCTGTAGTTAGTTACAAATATATCTGTTTCAGTCAAAAATACCAACTTAAAAGAGTTTGGTAGAAAGTGATTGTATGCACCAGTAATATACAGAAAACAAGCAAGCTCAGTATTCTATAAAGAAAGTAAAACAATTCAATTTGTTTTATTTTATTTTATTTCATAAAATAAATTTAGTACATATCTCATTTCCTGTTTCCAAAATAGAATAGTTTCTGAGGAGACATTCATTAATTGATGTGTAAAAAAACCTCCATATGTCAGCATAAACTCAGCTTTATATGCATGGAGTGCAAGAATAAAACAAAGAAGAACGAAACTTATATAATCAAAGAACTTTGGGTATGTTTCACAACTCACCTATATTTTATCAATGGAATGTATGAGTACAGCATGTATAAAGTCAAAAATTAATCATTTATTAAAAGATATATTTGCAAATTTGAACCAAAATAACAGAAAAGTACTAAAAATATCAATTAACATAGATCTTCAAAATGAACAAAATATAATGTGCAAAATATGGAAGATTAAAACATCAGGTGAAAAAATAGCTGGTATGACAAGAGATAACAAATGTGATGATCTTGATTACAATGATGATGATGATGATGATGATGATGATATGATGATGACAACAATGAGGATACATAAAAACATGTTGAAATAGGCTGTATAATTTGCTAAAAGCTGATACTGCATAAATTTATGTAAAAAAGCCATAATAAAGTATCAAAGGTAGCTAAAAGTTACACATCACAACACTGTTAATTGATATGTAAAAAATACATATTAAAAGTTATAAAATAATGAAAGGACATACAAAATCTAAATTGTCTACATGCATATTCTACTGGTATCTAATACAGCATGTAACTTGTGGAGGACTGGCAAGAAAAAGTTCAGCTGTGTAAAACAAGTACCCTTATGACTACTAAAAACGAACTTTCTTCAAATTTGTGAATGAATTATGATAAGTAGATGAATGACAGGTATAAATAAATTAGTATAAAGTTTAAATTTCTTGTCAAATATAATGCTTTTGAAGTTTTCAACATGTGAAGGCTACCAGGAGCATGTAGTTTTCTTATCCATATATTATATGATACTATTGCTGTGGTTTTCAGTTTAAGGGTAGTAATTCGACTAATACTGCTGTAACACAACCTTTTACCCAGAGACAAAATAAATATCAGCTTTAATACATTCACAGAACTATAAACTAGAGATCACTTTTTGTTAAAGCAAATGCCTCCCATACTGGTTCATTTACATGGAAAAGTGAACTGATAGTTGTATGGCCATTTTTTGTCTTACGACCACTGTGACATTGACCTTTAACCCCCAAACAAAAGGTAATTGTCTGACCACAGGCAATCATTCTATGAAATTTAATGACTTAATGTCTGGTCAATATGTTATAAAATATTGAGCACATACCATACAACTATTTCTTGCTATGGTTAGGTTTTATTCTGTAAAATCTTTTGACCACTTGTTACTACATCCTACAAAGCTTAGATGAACTTTTACCAGCAGTTTCAGAGAAGTTACAGACAGACAGGAAAGACAAAATCATTATATCCCCCCCACAAATGGGGAGACACAAATTTTCGGTACTGAAAATTTTTTCATGCCCTGTCCGTCTTACTATTACAAGCAGCTGGTTTTGTGAATGTATAACTGTTTCTTGTGACTGAAGCAGATTAGAATTTCTTCCACAGTACAATGCATACATCAATATATGCAAAAAGTGGTCTATGTCATATATTAGATTTATTTTGCAAGATTAAAAAAAGTCTATATAAATTACAGTATGGTGCAATAATGGAAGACTATGGTTTGCAATTTAATCTCTAGAACATAATGCAACATTTATGTCAAATGTTTTTCTATTTCAATTTGTCAGAGTCAGCAAGAATGGAAACTTACTGGAATGTAGGCAAGATGATACCACTGATATACTATGGCATAATATAAACATTTTCCATGCAGTATTTTGAAAATGGCAGCTACTATAAAACTTTGAACCAGAAAACTCTGCAATACTGTTACATTTTGAAATACAGGAACCAAGCAGTTTCTTTGCTTCACAATCCATTAATAAACAACTTATAGCGAATATATTTCCTGTAAACTTCAAAAAATGTAAAAATATTAGAAAATGAATAAAACAATTATCTGCAGTCTCGTTAAATTAGTCACTTAAAATGAAAATTATACAATACTTTAATTTTACCATATACCCTTAAAGTTACATAAAGCGTTAAGAAAACATCCACTACTGACATGTAGTACTTGCAACTAAACTGTAAAGCCAGTTAATATAAGACAGACAGACATACAATGCATCATCAAAATACATTGACTGACCACCAGGTACAGTGAGTCCATCAACACTACTTCCAAACTGTAAATCAGCACATATCACTAGTATATATTTCAAAAGATTTCATAATATAATCTGTCACATAAAAATGTTTTCTGCAATATGGCAGTAAATACAAATGCTTGCTACAAAGTCAATATATTGATAACTTATCATATTTTCTTCAACAGCTTTACATGTTTGGGAGCTTAAGAATATCTTACAGTAAAAAGATTTAGGTGAACCTCAGCTGTATCAAAATATAACAAGGATGTTGATTTGAATTCATTTTAGCCAATCATGCTAACAGATAAAGTGCTGTAGTGTAACCTACTTCTATTTAGGCCTATTACTTTTTACCTTTATCATGAAGAAAACATGAAAATTATCTAACTTACTCTCAAGCCCAGTTTTTTGCAATTACAAGCACCAGTGCATTCAAACTTGCCACCTCTGCATTCTGAGACCAACACCTTACTAGTTGCTAATGTACATGTAGTAGGTTTCATAAAAGATAACTATCTGAACTATTTTTCATTATTAAAAAAACTAAACTAGTAATAAAATATTAACCAGTAATAAAAAACCTTGTAAAAATATATCTGAATATAAATGGCACATTTACAATGAAATAATATAACAACTGCCCGCAGACAAGTAAAACTGCGAAGCTGGTACTGAAGTATTTCATGAAAACCTGAATAACAAACTACATTTTCTTTCTGTTCGGGAATGTGGGTCAGCCTCTCTCTTTATCAATAACTGTACCTCAGCAATAATTTACTGTTCATCCGAAAATACATTGGAATGACTCCTAAATTCTTCCTTGAAATACACACATATACATCACTGGAATGTTTCGTTTTTCGATGTACATAACATACACAATTTTCATATGGTACTCTTGATTAACATGAAAACTCTTTATCATGTACAGATATGAAGTCATGGAATGTGTTCTCCAAATTTTGACCACTGCTAGCAGAATTGTTCCATACTACGAAGTTCTATGATGTTATAAAGAGCCTGTTTAACATCAGGATCCATGTGACCCTGTTAAAAAAAGAAAATACATGTACAAATATGTTATCAAGATTGCTAATATACAAATTTAGATAAGTTCTTTATGTAACACAAACATTTAACAAAAGTGTATTTATAAAGGAAAGCCTTACCTATTTGTACAATAAGAATCTTTCACTGGTTGAAGGTGCGGATGGAAATATCTGGCCCGCCGGTAACTGTTTAGGCATTAACAAGGCTCTGTAGAGTTTCCGCAAAACAGTTACCCTAGAGCCAAACATTACCATTCACACCTTCTACCAGTGACAGACACTTTTTTCTTGCATACACTATTCTTTAATCAATAGAAGAAAAGAAGTTAAACAAATGCTATTCTTTTGAGCACTGTTTTATTATAATAGCATATGGATCATAAACTGCAGCGCGTGAGTCATCATACACCACTGGTTGTAAGATGTATTTTCCTAGCACCAGCAAAAACACGGGAAAATCCTATCTAGCATGCAAGATATTGTCTCAATAAACTGACACAATGGAACTACCTTCACTGAAAATTTATTTATTTATTTATTTTGTTAGGTTTAACGTCGCACCGACACAATTTTAGGTCATATGGCGACTTTCCAGCTTTAATGGTGGAGGAAGACCCAATGTGCCCCTCCGTGCACAATTTTATCACGAGTGGGCACCTGGGTAGAACCACCGACCTTCCGTAAGCCAGCTGGATGGCTTCCTTACGTGAAGAATTCTACGCCCCAAATGAGGTTTCGAACCAACATTGATGAGGGGCAAATGGTTTGAAGTCAACGACTGTAACCACTTGGCCACGGAGGCCCCTTTCACTGAAAATGTTGGTTTAATTTGTAAGGACCAAAGTATTATTCTCTACCAGATCTTTAATAGCAAGACTTCAATGCATTTTCTACCCATCTGTCTAGCTCAATGGGAGAGTGCAAATCCAATGATTGCAGGGTCATGAGTTTGATCTCCAGGTGAGGCCTATGTTCTCCAGGATGATTTGATAAAAGACAGTCTGAAATCATTTGTCCTCCACCTCTGATTCATGTGGAGAAAGAAGTTGGCAGTTACTTGTGGAGAACAGGTTAATACTATGCCATTATATAACATAACTGAAAAAAAAAACTGTTGAAAAATGGCACTAAACTCCAAACAAACAAATCTAGGCTATACACCATCTTCTTACCTGTACTGCACTGAGTAGGTGGGTTCTGTACGTGCTGATCACATCTCGGTAGTGGCGATCTGCTTCCTGTAAACATACATTAGTCATTTATTATTATCATAATAATAAACTAATATGAATGCATATCAGCAGTCTAAACTTAAGCAGTTTTGATATAAAGTATAAAAATTCTAATACAGATAGAAATAACAGGCAGTTATTATTAAATAAGTGCCTGTTTTGAAACCAAATTCTTGATACCTTCTGAAAACAGATGTAAATTTTGTATATTTACCTTCGACTTTGATTGTATAATATTTAAAGAATTAAATATTCTTAAAGAGATGACCTTTTTCAAGGATATTTAATTTTCAGAATTAGTTCAAGACAATTATTTGTGCAGTACTACAGGGAAAGTGCAATTTTCCACCTAAAATTTACACAAAACACAAAAACAAAAATCTACGACTAATAGATTTTACGAAGAAAGGAGCAACTCCCAACAAAAACTGCTTATAGAATTTTTTTCTGTAGGTAATCTCATACGAAAACAACTTGCATCAGTGAAATTACAGAGATGTCATTTGTTTAACACACCAGTTTTACATTTCATAATTATATATAGTTCCTTATGGAGAAGTAAACACGAGAACCTTGAAATTGTCCTCTGTATCAGATTTTCATTATTATATCACTCTTCCATAGTATAAACTTTTACCAATATCAAAGAGACTGTGTTGCTTTTTCTTAGGTAAAATAGGGAACAGGCACCTGACTCTATATCAAAATTAGCTTAATGGTTGCATGTTATCACACAAGTGCAACAATCTAACACCACAACCTAATGGTGGGAACACATCTGTCAATTATCTCTAAATTAAAAACCAATTAACTACAGGACTGTGCACCCACATCCTTCAGCAAACAATTCCACACCAGAAAAATACCTTTAAAGAACAATTTCTCCTTTATCTTTCAAACAATGAGTCTGCAAAATACTAACTGAGAAATAAATGATTCATTTAACTATTGCACTTTCCCTTTGTATGAACAATAATGATACAATATGAGCCAGAACCAATGTCTATAACTATACTAAAAACCTACAGCAAGTTGCTGTTGCAGGCGGGAAATCTGTATCTGCAAAGAGCGAATCCTTCTATCTTTTTCCACCACAGCATCTATCGTTGCTTTGTCCATAACCTCTTTGTTATTTCCTGTTGCTATTTGTGGTTCTGTATTCACAATATTGTCTTGTTTATTTGAATCTTTTTGTTCTTTTTTCTCATCTAATTCTAATGCTGATCTTAAACTTGCAAGTTCTTCTTGAATGAGAGCATTTGATTTGGATAATTCTTTCATTGTCATTTCTAATTGCTCTTTCTCCATCACCAGCACTTCATTTTCCTGCTGAAGTCTGTCCTTCTCTTGAACCACTGCTGGATTATGATTCTCAACATTAACACTGGCAGTCTGAACATCAAGAAATTCTTGTTCAAGTTTCTCTTTATCAGCTAACAAGTCAGAATAATCCTGTTCTAACTGGTTATAATCTTGTTGTAAACCTTCATGAGAACCTTGAACATTTTCAAACTCATCCTGAAGCGAATCAAACTCTTGCTGTATCTGATCTCGCTCATATTCCGCTCTCTGGCAAGCAGCTTGCACACTCTGAACCTCTTCTATCACTATGTCATGATTTTGTTTTAATTCTTCACAAAGCTTTTCTGATTCTTCAACTCTTTCTCGAAGTTTATCTCTCTCCTCTACAACCCTGGCAAAATCACTTGCTTTATTACTCTGATTTAGAGCACTCAATTTTCTTTCAATATCCTCTTTCTCCTTTACAGTACTCTGATTCTGATCATGGAGCTTCTCAACTTCATGAACTAGTCTTTCAATATCATCATGCATTGCGTTACCATCAGCAAGTAAATACTCATTCTCTCTAGCCAGTTCTTGTTTCGCTTTTGCCATGTTTTCCATTTCCTCATGCATTTGTTCCTTCTCCAGTACTAACTGATCATACATCTCTTGTAAATTATCACCAGCAATTACAAGTTTATTATATGTGTCTCTCAATGCCTCTAATTCCTCAGTCAACAAAGAATTTTCTGACTGTAAAGCAGTGTTTTCTTTTCTAATATCATCCAGTTCTTGCAGAGCCATATTTGCTGGGAGCTGTTCTGAACTTTCACTCCTTTTTGGTTGAATTGCACTTTCTAATTCTAATTTACCTTCCACAGTTTCATTTAATTCACCATTAGTCAAGTTCACGGCATTTTGTGTGTCTTTACTTGATTTAATTTGAATAATTTCAGTTTTTAACTGTTTAACTTGTGAATGTAATTGCGTATTTTCCTCCTCTAATACACGGAGGTTTTGCATCTGTTCCTCTGGGAAGACACCGTTCTCTTGAATCTGCAATACAAACAACTCAATTCCAATTCCAATGAATTTACTTCAATCATTTCTTTATAGACTTTTTAATTATGATGACAAGATCGGCATAGATCTCATGAAATTTTAAATTTTGTATGTCACAATGTTCTTCAAGAACAATGCAGTTTTCAACTAATACTTGTAAAAACCATGCATCTACCACAATGTTAAATTATTCATGTTTACAACTCCAAGTGAATTCATCCTTTTTCATAAAGCAACTGGCAAACAATTACAATAAAAATATGTAACAGACTGTACTGGTGTTGATTAAGTGCAGCTAGATGTGTGTCCATATGACACTGGTGCCCCCACTTCCTTTGATCATAATGTTATTTGTTGCAAGAATAAGTTAACATATTATATAACCCTAACACATAATATCATTTTTGACTAAGTCAAGGGCCATTACTCTGGTCCTGCAGAGTGGAATCCCAAACAACAGACATGGTGCACGACTTCACATGCTGAATAATAACTTTATATTAAAGTTTAATAACTCATTGAGATACATGCAACATAAACATATTCTGTTAAATTCTTCCTACCTGAACCTGAAGTCGTTGTCTGTCTGTCTCAATTTCTTCAAGCCGACGCCGAAGACGTTCTATTTCAGATGTATCATCAAGTGATGCAAGAGACGAAATACTGCCTGTCTTCTCCTGAATTAAAGACATATAAAACATCTATATAACACATGTATTGAAAATCTCAATAAGGTTATAACTGTGTTTGAAAGGAGCAATTTTTATGGAACTAGATTTTTCCAAGTTGAAGTTTAAGTCATATTGCCATTTTTGTAGTTAAGTATTGGAAGAAGTGCCAAGGTGCCATTTCAAGAATAATTTCACACACAGACAGGCATCTGCTTAGAACCATCAACTTTACAAATAAGCAACCATTAACACTTGGCCGCGGACCCCCTGCCTCCTTTCCCCTTTACACATACTATATAACCTGTTACTTTAATATTTGTTTTTCTTTTTCATCTACACAAGATATTATAAAGCAATTGTTATCCTTTTTTTATTGTGCCACATGTGAGACATATCTCTACAAAGTGATTTTTACACATGTGGTGTTTGAAAGTTAAAAGTGACAAAATGTGCTATCTTGATAGAAACAAGTCATGCACACAATCACAGGTATAAATGAAGAAAAAATCACAAAAAGAAATCGTAATACTTTAAAAATTAATATGGTATTGTGTTGTGCAGCATATGTTATTATAGTCACGTGGAAAGAAGGTTTTACTATCTGAATCATTTTTTTACATAGAACTAGCTTCGTAACTTGCATCTGGTTGTCCTGGGTGAATAACAAGAGCTGTCACAGGAGAGAGCGCGCTCGACTATTTCGATGCTGGATAGTGAAAAGCAAAAAGGGGGATAATTCATGGAATATTGGTGCAAGAGTGATTTTTACACCTTGTGTCATATGATGTGGGCGATGACGTGGAATAATAACTTCAAGTTTGAATCAAATCCATTTAGTAATAACTGAGTGAATATGGGAAAATGCATCAAAATTAACCTGAAAGACTAAGTAAAAGGGGGGCATAATTCATGAAATATTGGTACCCAAGTTATGGACCTTGTGTCATATGATGTGGGTGATAAGGTGGAACAACTATTTTTTATAAGTTTGAATCAAATCCATTTAGTAATAAATGAGTTAGAGTGGAAGTGCACAGACTTAAACTCGAAATTCTAAGTAAAAAGGGGGGATAATTCAATGAATATTGGTGCAAGGGTTATGGCCCTTGTGTCATATGATGTGAGTGATGATGAGGAATAACTATTTTAAGTTTGAAATAAATCCATCAAGTAATTACAGAGATAAAGTGAAAGTGCATCAAAACTTTAACCAAAGAGCAGACACGGAAGGACGCTGACGCCGGGTCGAGTAGGACAGCTCTCCATACTTTGTATAGTCGAGCTAAAAATGCATGCAAGTTCTGTATATCATGCCAAAATAAGGATATACAAGTTGCAGCAAAATATCATATCAAGGTACATGTCTTACCAGATATATTCAGGATGTTCTTGCAAACAAAGAGAAAATCCCATATTTGATTATTTGAACACTTGCCTACCATCAACTTGTGGGTGGTCACTGGGTTGTTACAGGGGTGTATTATTACTTTTATCCTTACATAAATTATGCTGCTTAATTAGTTGTCCCCAATGCTGACTAGTATTCTTGTATTATCTTGGACCCACATAACAAAACTTGAGCACCAAGAAAAGTTACCAAGTATTGAAATCAATGAAGATAAATGCGTATAAAAATTAGATACAAAAAATATATACGACTCTTATATATCTGCCTGCGTAAGACAGGATTTTCCTAATCCTTGGGACAGCAGGCAGTGTTTCTTTTTAAGCTTTGGTGGAATGGTGGTGGGGACTGTATGGAGGGGAAAATTGCGCCATAACCACTAAAATAGGGGGAAAATTGCGTTGTGATAAAAGCAGTGTTTTTCATAAATATGTTACCCCAGAAATAGGGGGAAAATAACAAACATTTTTGACAGGGGAATGGGGCCGAAATTCGGCCCCAAAAACAGCCTAAAAAAATAGTGGCAGGTAATGAGAAACCAGCTTTAGGGAAGTTTCTTTTCCACCACATCCCACGGGTTGGGAAAACACCTGTCCTACACAGGCTGTCATGTAAGATCATTTTTCCAGCTAAATGTGCCATTATTTTCAAAGTTGTTACGAAATTGTGCATATACATTTTTGTAACTCTCGATGTCATATCACATCATATTGTACACTTGTTGCTTGTCTTTTTCTTACAGCAAAGATAAGGTAATCAACTACTCTGAGACCAAATCTTTCCTGCCCTGGTATGCATGTAAGCGCTGCCCCTTTTATTTATATATGATATACACACAAGTAAAAAATATTATCTTGATTTACTTCAATATGTAAAACTGGAGAAAAATTAAGTTGGAATCCAAAGGAAGCTGATAGAATGTATTACTAAAGACATTAAGATTGTAAAAAGGACCTTGACTTAGCAAAAACACTACAAAAATGTTATTTTCTATCTTTATCTTCTCCTAAATCTACACAATCAACAAAAAAATGCACAAACTTTATAAAAGATAAAGGCAAGAAAAAATGAAATCTTTTATAATGGCGGAAAAATCATAAACTTTGGACTGAGAACAAGAATGATGTGAACGTGACTGTATGACACATGCCACCTGAAAATGCTTGATAGAATAAACAAGAAACGCGGCAATGCCACGAAACCAGGTTTTCAACACTTTTCATCAGAATAAACAAGAGTGCCAGAATGTCACAATATACGCCCGTCACAGCAAATTTCTTTACTCTAGCACCTGTATTTGCAGATGTAATTTTAATTTTGTGGTTGTTTAGTAATCATTGTAATTTTTTTGTTTTTCTAAGTCCACAAAAAAACTCCTTACCAGGTAGAGATACCTTAAAATACACCTAAAATTAGAAAGTAACAACTATGTTGTACCACAGAAAAGTGGTCTTGGTTTTTCCCTACGATCAATTATAAAAAAGTTACAATATAAGTTATTTATAGTAACAACTAAGGGAAGTTTATCTTAAAAATTTTTTTTTTTAAAAATTAAAAAAAAAAAATACAAAAAAAAATTGTAAGTCCACACAGAAATCCTTACCAGGTAGAGATTGGTCAAAATACACCTCAAAATTGGATGTAACATGCATGCTGTACTACAGAAAAGTGGTATATAATTGAGCCAAGTTACATCAAAATCCCTCTATGCATGAAGAAGATATGCTCCGGACAAAGTTTTCATTCTTGTATCCTTTGACCTCTAAGTGTGACCTTGACCTTAGACCTAGGGACCTGGTTCTTGCGCATGACACTCCGTCTCATGATGGTGAACAACTGTGCCAACTTTCATCAAAATCCCTCCATGCATGTAGAAGATATGCTAACCCTAACCCTAACCTAACCCTAACCCTATTTTTAGTAACAATGACCTTGACCTTGATCCCAGAAACCCCAAAATCAATCCCAAGCTACAACTATATAAGTTTTCTATACACCAAGTTTCATCATGATAGCTCATTCCTAAGTTAAGTTATTGACCGGAAACCCTTTTTCTATTTTAAGTAACAGTGACCTTGACCTTGACCCCAGAACCCCCAAAATCAATCCCAGCCTTTGTCTTGATATAAGCTACATACATACCAAGTTTTATTCAAATATCTTTACCGAAACAAAAGTTATTGACCAGAAACCCTTTTTCTATTTTAAGTAACAGTGACCTTGACCTTGACCCCAAAAACCCCAAAATCAATACCAGCCTTTGTCTTGATATAAGCTACATACATACCAAGTTTTATTCAAATATCTTTACCGAAACAAAAGTTATTGACCGGAAACACCAGTTTGACGCCGCCACCGCAGCCCGCCCGCCCGACCGACATCTACCCCAATCTAATAACTCAGGTTTTCGTTGAAAACCTGGTTAATAAAGTGCAAAACTGGGTCATAAGTCCAGAAGAAAATGCTGACATGGAAGTCCCTAATATACATGCATATCTACTTAATTTCGACTGGATGGAAACTGTACAATGTTCTAATGTAGTGTAGTATTTCAAAGTCCAAAAATGGGCCATAATTTTTTTTTTGTTGGGTTTAACATCACACCAACACAATTATAGGTCATATGGCAACTTTTCAGCTTTGATGGTGGAGGAAGACCCCAGGTGCCCCTCCGTGCATTATCTCAAATTGGGTGGGCACCTTCCATAAGCCAGCTGGATAGCTTTTTCACTTTAAGAATTCAACGCCCCGAGTGAGACTCGAACCCAAATTGGTGAGCGGCAAGTGACTGTAAGTCAGCCACATTAACCACTCGGCTGCGGAGGCCCCCGCAATGAAAAAATAATAATCAGACACAACCACTCAGCTGCGGAGGCCCCCGCAATGAAACACAACCACTCAGCTGCGGAGGCCCCCGCAATGAAAAAATAATAATCAGACACAACCACAGCTGTGGAGACCCCCGCAATGAAAAAAAATTAATCAGACACAACCACTCAGCTGCGGAGGCCCCCGCAATAAAAAAATAATAATCAGACACTAAAGTCCCGATAATATGCACATGCCTGCTTCATGCTGATGATGTATAGCGAGTTTCAAATTAAATTGGATGGAAACTGAAGAAGATGAGTATACAAGAAAGTGTAGTGGAGGGACTGATGGACAATTCAAACACTATATGTCTTCGACACCGGGGGCAAAAAAATATAGGGATGTAGCTCACCCATGTTTAATCATATCACTGTCAGTAGAAAATTAAGAGGTAAATAAAAAGTAACTTGTTATTATGGAGATGGTCTGTATTAAATAGAAACCATTATCAGATAGAAAACACTGAATGACTTAACTCAGACAGGAAGGTTTAAGGTAACTTATAGCCTAATTCTGTCACAAAATATATTCATATAGGTTTACAGCTGAAGCCATTCAGATAAGTTTATACCTGCATATTGTCATAAAATATTTTCAGATGATAGTCATATTGTGTCATAAAATATAATTGAGCTGCACCATGAGAAACCCAACCTAATGCATTTGCGACCAGCATGGATCCAGACCAGCCTGCGCATCTGTGCAGTCTGGTCAGGATCCATGCTGGTTGCTAATGGCTTCTCTAATTGCAATAGGCTTTGGAAGCGAACAGCATGGATCCTGACCAGACTGCGCGGATGCGCAGGCTGGTCTGGATCCATGCTGGTCGCAAATACACTAGGTTGGTTTTCTCATGGCGCGGCTCATATTCAGAGTTTACAAAAACAAATCAGCTTCAAAACAGACTTCACTCACTTCACTACAAAGAATTCTAGCAAAACAAAGTTAGAAAAAAAAAGCAATCAAATGTAAATTATTTCGAAATGGTAAATTTCACTATATTTTCATAAAAAATGCTACCCAATAAATTGTAATTAATTTATCTACTCGAAAGGAAAACCTTTTAACCTGTGAATATGTGAAAACTCACTGACCGGAAAATCATAAAATACTATTTTAAGTGAACCTACTCTTCTTCCAACAATGAAGCTATGTTTATGAACCGTAGATAAAATATTTGTCTAAGGAATAATAACAGTAACAATAAATACAACAATTTACGCATCAAAAGCCATTCACTGCCTGCATATTTTCGCTATAAGCCTAGAAGCAAAATGAACTTTAAATTAAAATGTAAATATAAAAAAAAAAAAAATATAACTGAAGAGCTTTAAACCTATTTTGTTTAATCTACTGTGTTTTATTAAGCTAAATGAAATAGTTTTTATTACCAAATGTGTGTGTTAAACAGAAAGAGAAGTATATGACCTAAGGGCTATGCTATAAGGTCTATTGGGTAGCCAAATAAAAACTATCAGCGCAAAAAAAAAAGAGAAAAACTGGGTCAACTCTAGATACTTACTCGCCAACCAAACAGACTAGTTATAGTTGTTCCATTTTTCTGAAACAATTTCACACACATTATACCTACTGTGATGAAACTAACTATCCTGTGTGAAGAAGATACATATAATCTGTTTTTGGTCCACAGAGAGAGTGTTATACCTAAGAGGTCTTGCCTAAATACCAAACATCATCTCCAGCTTGATTTATTTTTTTCTACTCTTCTTTTACATAAGGAAGGAGTTTTTATGCCCTCGAAGGGAGGCATATAGCTTTTGAACTGTCTGTCGGTCTGTCAGTCTGTCCGCAATTTTCGTGTCCTTTAATGTCTAAGTATGACCTTGACCTTTGAGCTACGGACCTGGGTCTTGCGCGCGACATGTCGTCTTACTGTGCCACACATTTATGCGTAGTTACTTGAAAATCCATCCATGGGTGACAAAGATATGGACCGGACACGCCCATCAATGCACTATCATAAAATATGACCTTTAACGTCTAAGTGTGACCTTGACTTTTGAGCTACAGACCTGGGTCTTGCGGGGGACACGTCGTCTTACTGTGCCACACATTCATGCCAAGTTATTTGAAAATCCATCCATGGATGACAAAGATATGGACCGGACACGAAAATTGCGGACAGACCGACAGACGGTTCAAAAACTATATGCCTCCCTTCGGGGGCATAAAAAGAAATGCTTGCCAACAATAGCTGTCCAATTAAAATCAATTGTTTTAATTGAAGTTGGCACAATGTACCACTATTTTTAATGGGTAAATCAGAATTAATGTTACAAGAGGGCCATGAAGGTCATGTTTCACTCACCTGACCTAGTTCTTACACCTAGTATCCCATCAGACCTAGATTTTATTAAAACAAACATTCTGACATTTTTTATGTAAGTCAGGTAGAAAGTTTTACCAAATTTCCCTATGGTTTGACCTAGTGACCTAGTTTTGACCCAACATGAACAAGTTTCAAAACTAACCTAGATTTTATAAATAGACATTCTGATGAGATTTCATGAAGATCAGCCATCAATATGTAAACAAACTTTTCTTGGTTTCTGACCTTGTGACATTGTGCTTCATCCCAGTTGTGACCAAATTTCATATTTAACTAGATTTCAAGAAGACAAACATTGTTATAAAATGCCATGAAGATCTGGCAAAAACTGTAGCTTCTGGACTGTTAACTAGGTTTTCTATGAATTAAGCTAATGTCCTAGTTTTTAACCCTAGGTGATCTATGGTTTAAACTACCGTATTTTGGTGTGTATAGGTCGCACTTTTTCTACCCATTTTGCTGCCTGAAAAAGTACCTGCGATCTATACGACAGAACATTGCCAGCTGTTTTATTTTCGGGCCAATTTTCTGACCGTAGCTCTCGCAAAATTACGTGCATCTGTTACGAACGAACAAAATGGATAAAAAATATCAATATCGGCGGCTTTTCAGCCAATAGCGGTTACTCTACATAAAATATATGGTAAATAACCCATACAGACTATTAAAATTACGAATGACTTTAATTCAAAGATGTTTTTGCAGTCTGAATTACGTTTGTTTCTACTTTCGTTTTACTGGACGCCATTGACATGTACTCCGGGTTGGATAAAATCCGGACAGATCCGACCTCCATTCCAAACACTGTTTATACTAATTCTTAGCGTATTAAAAAATTTGAAAGATAATTTTTTACTTTTGATTTTTAAATAAAAGAAAAAAATCCAAACAGAGATATTTTGTTAATCTTTTTACTCAGAATCAAAAGAACGCGGTTAATTACATGACACGGAAAGGTGTTATAATTGCTGTGCAAACAATTCACACTTAAACTTGCATGATAACAGAATGTAAACGCAAACCGTCTCCTGCCAATTAGTGTCAAAAAGCCGCTTTTCTTTGATTAAGTCTGTTACCGATACTACTGTTGGTACGAAACGGTTGGGAACGAAAATAACACTGTCCAATTTCCACCAATCAGGTTCTAATAATAATTCAGTCCGCGGCATCAATATGGCCGCCGCCATAACTTTTTTGCCGGTAAATATTAAATATTGCTGGGGAAAAAATCCGAAATTTAACTGCGACTAATACGCTGGAAGTTAAATTTTCCGACCATTTCCAGAGCAAAAATTAGATGCGGACTATACATTACCGCGACCTATACACACCAAAATACGGTAGTGTTATAGTTTTTGACTTAGTGACCTAGGTTTTGACCCCAGATGAACCAGTAATCAAATTTCTTGGATAACTTATTGAAAGAAATATTCTGACCATGTTTAACAAGATTGGGTCAATATTGAGATCTCTAATGTGTTAACAGTCAAACTGCTGATGCCAATAACTGACTCAGGGCAGTCACAATGGCTCACATTGAGCACCTTGTGCTTACATAAGCTAGAAAGAGAGAAAGTCATAGCACACAAACTACCGCTACAAAAGTAAAATGTCACTGCTTATACAGAGTTTTAAAACTACATATAGTGTGTTCATGCAATTCAGGACACCCTAAAGCTATATATTATGAGACCTGTTCACATGTTAAGGTGACACAGTGGTGTATACAGCACACTGCCGTGGGTTTACAGCCATCAAGGGAGAAATATGACAGCAGTCTCCACATTCACATAAAGAAACGTTACTGTTGGTTTGTATTTGATGTGACAGTCTCAGACTGTAGTTAACACAAGTTGTACAAACTTTCTCTACCATTTAAATCTGTTAAACTAACTTTTCTAAAATAAAAACATTTTGCAGATTTGTTAAGTACTAACATAAAACAGCTTTAAAGTCAGTTTTTAAATACACCATTTTTTTAAAGAAGGACTGAGAAATATAAGTGCTGTGTCTTAAAGAGTGCATATTTAATGCAATAGAATAGAGAGTAATATCTTACATGTAAACGTTCTCGTAACTGTTTGTTATCCTGTCGGAGTTGTGACACCTGGTTCTGGAGAAGTAGTAAGGTCTGAGGCTTGTGATCCACTACAACTGTTGGCTTACGTCCTGAACATGGTAAAAAGTAAGAGTGTAAATATGTTATGGAATTGACTCTTACCCTAGGGACAAAAATACCTCAGATACACTTAGCAAGCATGACCTTCACAGTCTGTAATTAGGCAAATTTTTCACAAATATGAAATCAAAACGTATTTCTTGAAAAATAGTTCCACGAAGGCTGCAGTTTTTCTTTTTAGTGTTATTCTGACCTAACTAGATCCTCTGTTTCTATGATCCATAAAACTTTTACCAGTGTTACCTTCAAATAATTCATCCTCATCACTATCGTTCCAACTGTCTTCTCCCGATTCCTCCCCTTGTTCATCCTGTAATATAATCACAAGTAGATGTACATCTGTACAACAACTTTCCACAAGAAATGTCTAAGAAATATCTAATATGGTAATGTTAAATAACATGCCTGAAATATCTCTACTGTGATCTTTGAAATGCTCACTCTATGAATAAACTTCCCTTTTAAATAAGAAATTGTAATAGAAGATATCAAAGGAAACACATTTAGAATGCAAATATTTTACCATCTTGCAACATAAAACCTGTTTATAATTTTTTTTTATTTCTATTCTTGGTAAAACTTCTATCTTTGAAGAGGTAAATATTATAACAGAGATGTAACACTTACAGGAACTTTGAACTTTTTCTTCAATTTCTTCATTTTATCAATGAGTCTAACATTTTTGTCTTGTTCCTCAGTTAGCTGCGATTTCAGGGTAGACAACTCATCTTCTAATTCTTGCACTTCCTCCTGATCCTGAAATAATGTTAGGTTTCCTGTTATTGTCTCTCTCTCAACTTTTCTTTCTTACACATACGAAACAGCTAGCTACTGTCAATGCCATTTATACAAACAAGAATGCCATTTTAGCATGGTGAACCATTCTAACATTATGAAATACAATTCAACAGGATATTTAGAAGGAGCATATTTATCTATTCTTATCCATTGAATATCACAACATGTGGATGTACTGGGCCAGACAAAAACTTATAACATGTGGAGGTAAACTCAGAAAATGTGGATGCACTGGGCCAGACAAAAACTTATAACATGTGGAGGTAAACTCAGAAAATGTGGATGTACTGGGCTAGGCAGAGGAATGTGGACATACTGGGCCAGACTGAACTTAGAACATGTGTAAATTCAGAAAATGTGGAAGTGCTGGGTAACCTGGAATTTGCACATGGAGGTGCAGCAATAGACAGAAAGTTATAAAAGTACAGTGAAAATCAGAAACTTAAAACAGCTGGAGGGGCAGGGATAGACAGGAACTCACAACATTCAATGCATGGATATACAGAAACTCACATGTAGAGGAACAGTGATAGACAGCATTTCCCAACATGAGGTGAAGCAATAGACAGAAACTCAAAAAGATCTGGTACTGGGATAGACAAAAACTGACAAAATGTGGTGCAGGAATAGCCAGAAACTTTCAACAGGAGAAGGAATTGTGGCAGACAGAAATATAAAACAGGAAGAGGTGCTGAAGTAGACAAAACTAACAACAGGAGTGAGTGCTGGATAGACAGAACTTACGAAATGCGTAAACACTGTCAGAGGTAGGTAGAAGTAACAACACGAGTGAGTGTTTGCGCAGACAGACATTACAACAGGAATAAGTGCTGGTGTAGACAGAGCTTAAAATAGGAGTAAGTGTTAGGGTAGACAAAACATACAACAGGAGGAGCTGTTGGGGTAGACAGAATGCATGACAGGAGTTGCGTGGGTAGACTGACACAACAGGAGTTCACTTACAACAGGAGGAGGTGCTGGGGTAGACAGCTGCTTTTTGAGAGCATCATATGACTCCTGGAGACGTTTATGTTCTAATGTAACTCTCTTCAAGTCCTGGTTGATATGTTCATTTTCTTCCTCGAGTTCCTAAATATACAAGGACCACTGTTAATAACAAGAAACTAACAAGCTAAAAATGTCTGAAATAAAGAGTACAGTATAGTTTGTTTCATATTCTATGGTTCTTTTAGCTTTATAAATCTTAATAATGAAGGAATATGGCAATGATCTGAAAACTGTTCCTATCTGCAAATTTTCTAGATATTGGAAATCATTGTCTGACTGCACACTAAGTAATTACCCTATGATTAGACATGCAGATTTCAAACAGAAATGATAATTGTCTGGAACATGGTTTTATTATAAAGTAAATTTCATCTGACCAAACAAAGCATATTTAAAACAACACTATTATTTGATTACGCAGAGATACCATTTTGATATATGATTCTATGATCATTTAACTCAACATCATTTCCCATTAAATTTAAAGTATTCCATGGCTCCTATTTTATTATCTGCATTTATTAAATGCCATTTAAACCATGAAAATTAAGAACAGTTGTCATCAAAAGAAGATACCTTGCTAAGTATTAAAGTCAGTTATCCATTTATAAAATCCCAGTTCCCAAAAGTCTATCAGCCCTCCTAAACCTGTGCCTTGTGTTTCACATCTACAGAAACAAACTCAGTCAAATGTCACTGAAGGTTTGTCGAGATTTTAAATGTGTACAGATCTGCCTAACATTTGAATCACATTTTCGGATAGAAAAAAGGGTTGTTTTGAATCAAACCTCAAAGAAATCATTTTAGCACATTTAATTTAACAATTATTCCATGAATAAATACTTCTTAAGTGTTATAGTCAAGTCGTAAATTTCAAAATGATTAAAAAAACTCCTGACTGGTCATTTTTTCCGAATTTCTTAACCTTTGTATTTTTCAATTTACAAACTGCTTTAAAAACCTCTTCTTGTTTTAAAAAAGGTATTCTTTTTTGCTACAGCATATGATTATTACTATATAATAAGTATTACAAGGATAACCTATATATGAGATATGTAAACATCAAAACAAATATATATCTGCCTCTGTTTAGAAACACAACCATTCAATATTCCCTTCTATCATTCAATTTTTAGCAGTGATCTACACATGAAAAATTCCTGCACTTGTATATAAATATATACAGCGGACTTTTAATATGACTGTTAAATTTGAATTTAAAACAGTTTATCAGTACAAATAGTGCATAACAATACTTTCACTGTTTACTTGTCTTTCATTGTTAGCCCCGAATAACCAGTTTCTTTCTTTCTACCCAGTATGAAATTTAAATGTTTTAATCACAAGACATTGACCGGTATGACAGAAAACAATTCTCTAGTTGATGTGTTAGCTTACAATCATAAACACCATGCTTTCACTTAATCTCAGACTATGGACACAACTCTATTGTATTTGTATACTTGATTCACAAGGCAATAACCTAACCAGTGTTCCTGAATTTGTGCCAGTACTAACCAATGCTCTGTAAGTAATGACAACCTCTGTCTTGTGACAAATAGCAAATGAGAACATTTGTCTTACCTGTGTCAAATGGTAAAGCGTAACAGTCATCTTGCCTTTGTCAAATGGTCAAAAAGAACATCTGTCTTGCTAAGAAGAACCCTGGTCTTGCTTATGTCAGATGGTCAAGGGGAAAATTTGTCTTGCCTGTGTCAGATGGTCAAGGGGAACATTTGCCTTGCTTGTGTCACAGTCAAGCAGTACATCTTGTCTTGACCGTGTCAAATGGTCAAAGAGAACATCCGTCTTGCCTGTGTCAAATGGTCAAAGAGAACATCCTTCTTGCCAATGTCAAATGGTCTAGCAGAACATCCGTCTTGCCTGTGTCAAATGGTCAAAGAGAACATCCTTCTTGCCAATGTCAAATGGTCTAGCAGAACATCCGTCTTGCCTGTGTCAAATGGTCAAAGAGAACATCCGTCTTGCCTGTGTCAAATGGTCAAAGAGAACATCCGTCGTGCCTGTGTCAAATGGTCAAAGAGAACATCCGTCTTGCCTGTGTCAAATGGTCAAAGAGAACATCCTTCTTGCCAATGTCAAATGGTCTAACAGAACATCCGTCTTGCCTGTGTCAAATGGTCAAAGAGAACATCCGTCTTGCCTGTGTCAAATGGTCAAAGAGAACATCCGTCGTGCCTGTGTCAAATGGTCAAAGAGAACATCCGTCGTGCCTGTGTCAAATGGTCAAAGAGAACATCCGTCGTGCCTGTGTCAAATGGTCAAAGAGAACATCCGTCTTGCCTGTGTCAAATGGTCAAAGAGAACATCCGTCGTGCCTGTGTCAAATGGTCAAAGAGAACATCCGTCGTGCCTGTGTCAAATGGTCAAGCAGTACATCTTGTCTTGCCTGTGTCAAATGGTCAAACAGAACATACCTCTTATGTGTGTCCAGCAGCCAAGCAGAACATTTTGTCTTGCCTGTTTCAAATAGTCAAGCACAAATGTAGTCTTACCTGTGTCACATGACTAAGAAGAACATGTTTTGCCTGTGTAAACTGGTCAAACAGAACATCTGTCTTGCTTGTGTCAATGGGTCAAGTAGAACCCCAGTGTTGCCTATGTCAGATGGCCAAGAGGAACATTTGTCTTGCATGTGTCAAATGGTCAAGCGGAACATTTGTCTTGCCCGTGTCAAACAGTCAAGGGGAACATTTGTCTTGCCTGTGTCAAATGGTCAAGAAAAACATCTGTCTTGCCTGTGTCAAACAGTCAAGGGGAACATTTGTCTTGCCTGTGTCAAATGGTCAAGAAAAACATCTGTCGTGCCTGTGTCAAATGGTCAAGCAGTACATCTTGTCGTGCCTGTGTCAAATGGTCAAAGAGAACATCCGTCTTGCCTGTGTCAAATGGTCAAGGCGAAAATCCTTCTTGCCAATGTCAAAGAACCTTTGTCTTGCTTGTGTCAAATGGCCAAACAGAACATTCCTCTTGTGTGTGTACAGCGGTCAAGCAGAACATGTCTTGCCTGTTTCAAATGGTAAGCACAAACCTAGTCTTACCTGTGTCCAGCAGTTTTGCCTGTATCAAATCCTCTTGTGTGTGTCCAATTGTCAAGGAGAACATTTGTCTTGCCTGTGTCCATTGGTCAAGCAGAACCCTAGTCTTGCCTGTGTGAAATGGTCAAGGGGAACATTCGTCTTGTCTCTGTCAAATGGTCAAGCAGTAAATTTGTCTTGCCCATGTCCAATAGTCAGGGAGAAAATCCTTCTTGCCTTTGTCAGAGTAATGGTCAAGCAGAACATAGATTCGTCTTGCCTGTGTGAAATGGTCAAGCAGAAGATTCCTCTTGCTTGTGTCAAATGGTCAAAGAGAACATTGGTCTTGCGTGTGTCAAATGGTCAAGCAGAATATTTGTCTAGCCTGTGTCAAACAGTCACGGAGAACATCCGTCTTGCCTGAGACAAATGGTCAAAGAGAACATTGGCCTTGCCTGTTAATCATGTACTTGATCAAAAGGTTGTTGGTTTCATGCTCTATGTAAATCAATAGTTCCACTCTGACGGCGCAGGTTTGTTAGTAAACATATAAAACATACAAATTTGGTTTGTTATGATTATATCTGATTATAGTGTAGAGTTAATGTTTATTATGAATGTAGGCTTATATGGAAGCATGCATGAAAGTGCAATCAATGGCAGCACAAAGTCACGAAAAACTGTGATTGATAAAAACAACAATGTGAAGCTGGCTCTTTGTTTACCATGGCAACAAAATCAACCAATCCACTTTAACTTACCATTTGTCTTTTAGCCTATGATTGGATAATATGAGGATGGATGGATATTAGTGGTGTATCAATACAGGTGAAATATTTAACTATACAGTATATACTATTACAGTATATTTTGTAAATACTGTCCACAGTTTTATGACAGCAAGCATATTTCAGTAACTGTAACACAATTCAAATCTTCAAGTTCTAAATCAGCTGAAAAAGTTAGACACAATAACAAGTAGTGCTGAATCTCGCTTGAATAATTTTTTTTCAGTTTATTAAATGAGACCCCAACATACCAAAGGGTAGTAAGTCTAGTTTACATGTTCTAGATGTCAATAGCTCGTAAAAGACTTAACTGAAACCATGGAAGCCTTTTAAAGACAATATAACATAAACGTTACCAGATTTTGAATACTGTAAACCATTTAATTTTCGTGGGTATAAATTTCGTGGTTTTGGTCAAAACAGCAATTTCGTGGGGACATGAATTCATTGCTTTCAACTTCTGAACATAAAATGAATGGGAATTTTACTTGTTCATTGGTATTAAATTTCGTGGATTGACTCCACCACGAAAATTAGCCTCCCATGAATATTAATGATTTCACAGTAACCTGGCATAAAAAAGTTTGTATTGTGTTACAGCAGGAATACATATGCTCTAAAGATATAAACTTCTGTGTAGTATAGTCTACACAGAAAAAAAACTGATACATGAAATCCGAATATCTATTATGAGTCATTTTCTTTAGTAACATAACTCTATAGCTTACAATAGACTGTATGGGAACCAAAAGAGGCTCAAATTCAGCATAATATAACTCAACATGCATTTTACACATTTATGTGTGCTACCCGAGACCTTTTATATGCAATTAGTAACTCATTTGGGAATCAATTGAGACACATCTGAACAATCTTGTAATTTCCCATGAAATCTAGCAAAAGAGGTTAAAATTGCAGTTTGGATATATAAGAAAAGTAGGAGTGACTCAGAAAAGTAAGAAGATCAGACACTTAAAATGGTTATGCTAATTACCTTATAAGCTTCTAGTGTACGCTGATCAATGACAGATTTCGGTGGTGAGGCCGCACGCAGTGCTAATGTCTCCTCATCTAACTCCTCCTAGTTTTGAGGAAAGTTGTAACATTTCAATCTAAGCAAATTTTTCAATGCAAAGCGTTCAAGGAAACTTAAATCTACAGTCACAGAGATATAGTTAAAACTAGTGCAGAATCTTTAAACTTAAACTATCTTATCATTGCACGTCCATTCTAATATATTAATTTGTTTGAAAAATTTCCTGGCAATTTAATACAGTGACAATATTAAAGTATATATGAGTTTATTACATATCTTTCAGCTGATAACTGAAATACTCGCGTGCAATATACCTGGTATTTTCACAGTCAAAAATGTCAACTATATTTCTCTCTCATACAGTACTACAGCAGAATGAGGAAGAACATGAATTACTAATGATCAGAAATTCTAGTACTGTGGAAGCACATATTTTCGCTGGGTCAAAATTTCGCAAATTTGAAATTTTGAGTATGTTCGTGAGGTTTATTATTCACGAAATTGTACAAATGATGTCATACTTGAATTTGTATTATACCAATGGTGACTATGTGATGATTTAATTTCGCGAGATATAGGGCCTCGCAAGATAGCGGAAATTAAACTCTTGCGAAAATTTCTGCTTTTACAGTAGCTCACCTCACTCAGTTCTTCCTCTTGATTAAGTATCTAATCTGACCTACATTTAATATCCTATTTTATCCAAAAAAAATCTGACGATGTTCTATGCCAATAAGGTAGAGCATTAACCAATTTTTTCGATGACATGACCTAGTGACCTAGTTTTTTTATCCAAGTGTGTCAATTAAAAAATTATCTTAGATATTAAACAGACAAATATTTTGAGCATGTCTCATGACAATCAGGTAGAAAATGTGACCTCTGAAGGTTAACAAGGTTTTTCTATGGTTTGACCTAGTGACCTAGTTTTTGACCTCAGATATTCCTGTTTCAAACCTGACCTAAATATCGTGGAGACAATTCTTATGAAGATCAGGTTCCAGTAATATTCTGACTTAATGTATGATGATTAAGCAGAAAATATTGCCTCTACGTGTTTACAAGCTTTTTCTATGATTTGACCTAGTCACCAAGATTTTGACCTGTGAACTTAACCTAGATTATATAGACAAATATTCTGAAAAAGTTTTATGAAGATCAAGCAAAAAATGTGACCTCTAAAGTTTTTCTAAGAGCTGACATAATAACATGGTTATGACCACAGATCAAAGAAAATTTCGTTAGGACTGGACAAAAACTGTGACCTCTATAGTGCCAACAGTTCATTTGTTGACAACAGACAAAGGGCCTAAAAACCTACGCACCTTCATATCAAAACGTACACAAAAATCTATTTATCATATAGAATTACTTAACCTATTCATATATGAAATTTGTGACATCGTAATGTTGTGCTAACATCATGATGATTTGTGTAATGTTACCCATGAAAAAACATGAAACAAGAAGAAAATTTGTTTGTTTTATGTTTAAGATCAAAAATTATCTTCCACCCACAAATGCCAGATTTCACATCTTCACGTGTGGTTATGTCACTCACGAAAATACTGCATCAGTGAAAAATAATTCAATCTTAAACTATAACAAACATCAAAAATACTCTATTTATCTAACACTAAGAGTAACAATTGAACTAATTCAATGGGCATATTAAAAGCAGCAAAATTAGTATAAAAAGATATTTATATTCATCACAAATCAAAACCAGTCTGAATAATTATATAGCTAGTAATTAGAGCAGCAACAAGTTTGTTATTGTTGTTATTTTCATTTTTAGCAAGGGTAATCAGGCCCAGTCTTCTCCTTTTAAATCAAAGCCTGGTTTAGATCTATCTAAGCAAATAAAATCCCCGATTTTGAATTTCAAAGTATGCTGAGACCCTAATAGACAGTCTAATGTAACATTTGTCTGATTTCAAACTTTTCTGTAACAGAAAATGGTGATACACACTTTGACTCACACTGAAAAAACTGAAGATCACACTGTGTATACAATGGGGATGTGACCACTAAAGTTCACACTGAAACAGCAAACAATATGTAAACAGAGTAACACACTTCATGCGTTGCATGCTATACATTGTGAGGCTAATTTTTTTCACAGCACATCTATAGATGAAAACTGGCATGTTTTTTTTCTCAGTTTCTGGATTACCTTCCGTTTCTTAACAGCAAGAATTTGGGTTACCTCGTCACTTTCCTTTGAAGGTTCTGGCACTCGGTGGACCCGCTCAGGAGTGGACTCCATAACAAATTTAGCTACCATGTTCTCCTGCCAAGTCAAATAACTAACGAATATAATTATCACATAATGGGAAATGCAGTACATTCCAGAAGGTGTACAACAAACAACTGCTTCCAGATGCTTTAAATAATATAATTTATCTTAACTGAACTTTAGAACTGAAACAATTAAAACTAGAAAATGCTTTTGTAAAAAAGCGCATGTCTCCCCCAATGCAAAGTCCTATAGGGGTCAGGAGCAAAAATCAAAAAGACACTGATGGTTGGCTGCAATAGGGATCATCTACTTGGCATGTCCAGTCATCCCGCTAAATTTCAACACTCTTGGCCTAGTGGTTCTCAAGTCACTGTTCAGGCTCCTGTGACCTTGACCTTTGATCAAGTGACCTCAAAATAAATAGGGGTCATCTACTCTGCATGTCCAATCATCCTATTAAGTTTCAACATTGTAGGTCAAGTGGTTCTCAAGTTATTTCCAAAAAATGATTTTACATGAACAGGCCACTGTGACCTTGACCTTTAACAGACTGACCCCAAAATCAATAGGGGTCATCTACTCTGCATGTTCAATCATCCTATGAAGTTTCAACATTCTGGGTCAAGTGGTTCTCAAGTTATTGATCAGAATCAATGTTCAGGCCCCTGTGACCTTGACCTTTAACGGAGTGGCCCTAAAAACAATAGGGGTCATTTACTCTGCATGAACAATCATCCTATGAAGTTTCAACATTCTAGGTCGAGGGGTTCTCAAGTTTTTGATTGGAAATGGTTTTCCATGTTCAAGCCCCTGTGGCCTTGACCTTTAACAGAGTGACCCTAAAATCGTTAGGGGTCATCTACTCTGCATGACCAATCATCCTATGAAGTTTCATCATTCTGGGTCAAGTGGTTCTCAAGTTACTGACCGGAAATGGTTTTCAATGTTCGGGCCCCTGTGACCTTGACCTTTCACAGAGTGACCCCATAATCGTTAGGGGTCATCTACTCTGCATGACCAATCATCCTATTTAAGTTTCAACATTCTGGGTCAAGTGGTTCTCAAGTTATTGACCGGAAATGGTTTTCCATGTTCAGGCCCCTGTGACCTTGACCTTTAATGGAGTGACCCCAAAATCGATAGGGGTCATCTACTTTGCATGTACAATCATCCTATGAAGTTTCAACATTCTGGGTCAAGTGGTTCTCTAGTTATTGATCGGAAATGGTTTTCCATGTTCAGGCCCCTGTGACCTTGACCTTTGATGGAGTGACCCCAAAATCAATAGGGGTCAATTACTCTTTATGACCAATCATCCTATGAAGTTTCAACATTCTGGGTCAAGTGGTTCTCTAGTTATTGATCGGAAATGGTTTTCAATGTTCAGGCCCCTGTGACCTTGATCTTTGACGGAGTGACCTCAAAATCAATAGGGGTCATCTACTCTTCATGACCAATCATCCTATGAAGTTTCAACATTCTGGGTCAAGTGGTTCTCTAGTTATTGATCGGAAATGGTTTTCAATGTTCAGGCCCCTGTGACCTTGACCTTTGACGGAGTGACCCCAAAAACAATAGGGGTCGTCTACTCCAGCAGCCCTACAACCCTATGAAGTTTGAAGGTTCTAGGTCAAATGGTTCTCCAGTTATTGCTCGGAAATGAAGTGTGACGTATGGACGGACGGACGGACAGACGGACGGACGGACGGACAGGGCAAAAACAATATGTCTCCTGGGGGAGACATAAATATCTGCAAATTTAAAGTTTAAGACTTCATAGCACTCAAACATTTTGCTCAAATTCAACAAGAAATGGAGCAAAACTTTCCCAGTCCCTCTCTGCTGAACAAGAATGGTAAATGAGACAAAACATTAAAACTGTGAGACTGAATGCATTTACAGTTGTTTATCTACAGCAGTTTGGAATGGACCGCAAACTCTGCAAATAAATGAATGATGGAAATAGCCAAACGTTTACATACTGTGAAACAAGAGGACCATGATGGTCCTGAATCGCTCACCTATCCCCATATGACCCAGTGTTGAACTGAGTATGACGTCGTTATTTCTATTATTTGACATAGTGACCTAGTTTTTGAGTACATGTGACCTAGATATCATCAAGATAAAAAATTCTGACCAATTTTCATGAAGATCCATTGAAAAATATGGCCTCTAGAGAGGTCACAAGGTTTTTCTATTATTTGATCTAATGACCTAGTTTTTGAAGGCACGTGACCCACTTTTAAACTTGACCTAGATATCATCAAGGTGAACATTCTCACCAATTTTCATGAAGATCTCGTGAAAAATATGGCCTCTACAGAGGTCACAAGGTTTTTCTATTTTTCGACCTACTGACCTAGTTTTTGACCCCACATGACCCAGTTACGACCCTGACCTAGATATCATCAAGCTGAACATTCTCACAAATTTTCATGAAGATCCATTGAGAAATATGGCCTCTAGAGAGGTCACAAAGTTTTTCTATTTTTAGACCTACTGACTTAGTTTCTGACCCCACGTGACCCAGTTTCAAACTTGACCTAGATATCATCAAGGTGAACATTCTGACCAGTATTCATGAAGATCTCATAAAAAAAACATGGCCTGTAGAGAGGTCACAAGGTTTTTCTATTTTTGGATCTACTGACCTAGTTTTTAACCGCACGTGACCCAGTTTCAAACCAGACCTAGATATCATCAAGGTAAACATTCTGACCAATTTTCATGAAGATCCATTGAAAAATATGGCCTCTAGAGAGGTCACAAGGTTTTTCTATTTTTAGACCTACTGACCTAGTTTTTAACCGCACGTGACCTAGTTTCGAACTTGACCTAGATATCATCAAGGTGAACATTCTGACCAATTTTCATGAAGATCCATTGAGAAATATGGCCTCTAGAGAGGTCACAAGGTTTTTCTATTTTTAGACCTACTGACCTAGTTTTTGACCCCACATGACCCAGTTTCGAACTTGACCTAGATATCATCAAGGTTAACATTCTGACCAATATTCATGAAGATCCCATGAAAAATATGGCCTCTAGAGAGGTCACAAGGTTTTTCTATTTTTAGATCTACTGACCTAGTTTTTACCCCCACATGACCCAGTTTCGAACCTGACCTAGATATCATCAAGTTGAACAGTCTGACCAATTTTCATGAAGATCCATTGAGAAATATGGCCTCTATAGAGGTCACAAGGTTTTTCCATTTTTAGATCTACTGACCTAGTTTTTACCCCCACATGACCCAGTTTCGAACCTGACCTAGATATCATCAAGTTGAACAGTCTGACCAATTTTCATGAAGATCCATTGAGAAATATGGCCTCTATAGAGGTCACAAGGTTTTTCTATTTTTAGACTAATGACCTAGTTTTGACCCCACGTGACCAGTTTCGAACTTGAACTAAATATCATCAAGGTGAACATTCTGACCAATATTCATGAAGATCTCATGAAAAATATGGCCTCTAGAGAGGTCACAAGGTTTTTCTATTTTTAGACCTACTGACCTAGTTTTTGACCCCACGTGACCCAGTTTCGAACTTGACCTAGATATCATCAAGATGAACATTCTGACCAATTTTCATGAAGATCTTGTGAAATATATGGCCTCTAGAGAGGTCACAAGGTTTTTCTATTTTTAGACCTACTGACCTAGTTTTTGACGGCATGTGACCCAGTTTCGAACTTGACCTAGATATCATCAAGATGAACATTCTGACCAACTTTCATAAAGATCCCACAAAAAATGTGACCTTTAGAGATGTCACAAGGAAAAGTTTACGCACGGACGGACGGACGCACGGACGATGGACGCTGCGTGATCACAAAAGCTTACCTTGTCACTATGTGACAGGTGAGCTAAAAACAAAACAAGCGCACAAGTGGTAAATACTTGCTGTGAAAACTCGTTGATGATGAAAGAAAATGAAAAAAAAAAGACTAAAATTTAAGCAAAAGTGCTGTAAGCCAAAAGCTTATAGGTATGTCAAGTTTTGCAGACTGAAACTAGCAGTAGACATTGTAAAACATGATGAATTTGTGCATCAACAAACTGGAGATTTGTTTTATTCCTCACCTTATTATGAGGCTCTTCTACCATCTCTGTTTCCATGACAACCTGTGGGACAGGAGGGGCTGCAGCTGCTTCTGCAACATCTATAAAACATAATACACACCTATATACATAATTCACTAAAAAAAAAAAAGGAACAACACAGTTCCTTATCAATCAAGTTTTCAGCAACAATGGGAATAACAATTTGCTGTTTTCTGTGTTATCCTCACAGCTTATGAATGCCATGGTTATTTTTTTGCACGCAATTAGTTTATACTAATTTATTTTAGGTCCATTGTGAATCAAGTTCTACAACTTTTATTTATCACTCTCGACACCTCATCCCTGATGGAATCCATCGCCATGTGGGTATGAGAGAAGAGGCCAGTTTCCCTTTTAATGCTTAGCGCCAAGCAAGGGAGCTACTGGTTCCATATTTCACGTCTTCGGTAAACTAACTGAATCGAATGATCCATCCATTCTTCCATTTATCAAACAAAGTTATCGCTGTTGTTTTTTTTTTAATTTACTGTAACACTATATAAATAATAAAGAGAAGTAATTCCAAATATCACTTGTATTGTAACAGTTGTCTTGTAAAATATTGAAAACATACAGCTCTGACACCAGAATAATATGACAAAAATATAGCTTTTCAGGACTATGAGTACCACATATATCTGCAAAATATCAAAGTATTTTAATTTCAGTGTCAATTTCAGTCAAATACAAAATTCTATTTTGTAGGCAGGTTGACAGAAAACAGAGACATTTATTGGATGATTTTTTTTTTGGATGTGAAATGTCTCTATATCTGCACATGGTCAGAAATACTGTTTACCTGCTTTTGTCTTCTCAGCAAGATTGCTGGTACCCGTATCTTGTTGATTCACTGACCATTGGGCCTGAGTTGGTGCCCGGCTGAACACATCACGTAAATTATCAAATCCTGAGTCCAGTCCATATGACAGAGCATCATGACCTAAACAAACAATAAACAGTCTATGTCAGTCTCTACATGAACAATAAACAATGTCACAAATACCCACACAACATCTAAACAAACATTTCAATTTTTAATGATGTCATATACCATTTTAAGGATGTGGTATACTTTGTCATTAGGAGAGATTCAAATCTACTGAATTGTGGCAACTGATTGTATTTCAAGCAAATTAAATGTTTAGCTGCTAAAATTTCATGTCTATTTGTCTATGTCCATTAAAGAGAAATTTTTATCCATGTTTGAAGCACATAACCCTTTTTGAGGTATTTTATATTAAAATGAAGAGGGAAAATATGGATATTTAACATTTTTAGCATTGTTCTGTTTCTGTAGAAGTCTGGTCAGTTGACAATCTTGATTTTAGCTTAAGCATAAAATATATGAGCCGTGCCATGAGAAAACCAACATAGTGGGTTTGCGACCAGCATGGATCCAGACCAGCCTGCGCATCCGCGCAGTCTGGTCAGGATCCATGCTGTTCGCTTTTAAAGCCTACTGCAATTAGAGAAACCATTAGCGAACAGTACGGATTCTGACCAGACTGCGCGGATGCGCAGGCTGGTCTGGATCCATGCTGGTCGCAAACCCACTATGTTGGTTTTCTCATGGCACGGCTCATATATTGTGGCACTCATGCTTCAACAGGTATGTATTTCCTCTAACTTTCTGAACAACTATAGATAGTGATATATTTTTCGCGGCTCTGATACCATTTCCTTTATAATCTTAATGAAATATCTGGGTTAAATTATGAACATAATATCAAGCTCATAACATGGTACTTTATTTTATGTGAATGCTACAAATGTTACACCAGAGTGTCCCTACTTCTCATGTTCAGCTCAGTTATAAACACTACCAATATTAAATCTGAGTGACCCTTTTCTCATTTTCAGCTTCTGATACTTATCAGCAGTTAATTTTATATACATTTTCAATTCAAAATACCACAGAAATGTTTACTTGCCTGCCTTGTCACAGAACTTTGGGTTTGCCCCTTTCTTCAAAAGAAACTCACAAATCTCCTTACTGCCTTTCTTGGCTGCAGCCATCAAGGCAGTTCTGTAAAATAAAGATAACCAGTACCAGCTAATGTCATAAAATCACCTTACCATTCCGAGATATTTCTGTAAGTATATAATGAACAACAAGACAGAGATGACTATGACCACAAAAGCAACAGAAAGAAAAATTATCAAGTTCTGTTTTGAATAAAACCACATTGTTCCATGTTTCTTTAAATGAATCATAAAGTTGAAGAATTTACAAGAAAATAAAGTTGAAACTTGATATCTCTAACTCGCATACTGTAAAATCATTTAATTTTGTTGGCATGCAATTTCGTGGTTTTGGTCAAAACGGCAATTTCGTGGGGATATGAATTTGTGGATTTCAACTTTTGAACATAAAATGAATGGGAATTTTCCTTGTTTGTTGGGATTAAATTTAGTGGATTGACTCAACCACGAAATCCACGAAAATTAGTCTCCAACGAATATTAATGATTTCACAGTATGTCAAAATTCCAGCTATCTTGAAGACATTTTCAAATTCAGTCCCAAAAAAACATGCACAAAATGTATTAATTTTTAAGATGAATTTCCATTATCTCAAAGTAAAACATTTGACCTCTTGGAATTCGAGGTACCGAATTTCAACAGTATTGTGTATATAATTTCCTATATTATACATACAGCTGTTGTTCATCATGAGCATTGACATTTGCCCCTTTATCCACCAGCTCTTTACATATTGGTAAATCTTCCGAAAATGCTGCATAAAACAATGGTGGTTTCCCAGTCTGAAAATAAACAAATATCACATCACTGTACACAGACAGCATCTTCTAGAGGGCTAAACATAATATCTCTGCCATGAAATGAAGATTGAAAAAAAATTTAACTGTATTCAGAAAATATTCTAATCTAAAATCACAACATTTTGAACAGCATAAATATAAACTGACCCAAGGTTAACCATCCTATTTCTGATAAGCAGAGTGGGCCAATGGGTGTCATGGATCTGAACCAATGATACGATTAAAGACAAAATCTAAGTTAACTAAAAAATGTGTCCATGGGACACAGATGCCCCCACTACATGACAAAGGACATACGCGCGACCAAACATAAAACTTACAATTTTTTTCCTTGGTCAGGGGCCATAACTCCTACAATACTGAATGAATCTGGACGCGAAACCCCAGGTGCACAACTGCACATGCTGACCAACATTCCTGTAAACTTTGGTGACTCTAGGTCAAATACTTTTGGAGCTATGCGCGACACAACATTAAAATGACCAATTTCTAACTAAGTCAGGGGCCATAACTCCTACACAACTGAATGAATCTGGACGCGAAACCCCAGGTGCACAACTGTACATGCTGACCAACATTCCTGTAAACTTTGGTGACTATAGGTCAAATACTTTTGGAGCTACACGCGACACAACATTAAAATGACCAATTTTTACTAAGTCAGGGGCCATAACTCCTACACGACTGAATTAATCTGGACGCGAAACCCCAGGTGCGCAACTACACATGCTGACCAACATTCCTGTAAAGTGTTGTGACCCTACGTCAAATACTTTTGGAGCTACACGCGACACAACACTAAAATGACCAATTTTTACAAAGTCAGGGGCCGTAACTCCTACACGACTGAATGAATCCGGACTCAAAATCCCAGGTGCACAACTGCACAGGCTTACCAACATTCCTGTAAACTTTGGTGACTCTAGGTCAAATACTTTTGGAGCTAGGCGCGACACAACATTAAAATGACCAATTTTTTACTTAGTCAGGGGCCATAACTCCTACACGACTGAATGAATCCGGACGCGAAACCCCAGGTGCACAACAACACATGCTGACCAACATTCCTGTAAAGTTTTGTGACTCTATGTCAAATACTTTTGGAGCTAGGTGCGACACAACACTAAAATGACCAATTTTTACTAAGTCAGGGGCCATAACTCCTACATGACTGAATGAATCCAGACGCTAAACCCCAGGTGCACAACTACACATGCTGACCAACATTCCTGTAAAGTTTTTTGACTCTACGTCAAATACTTTTGGAGCTAGGTGCGACACAACACTAAAATGACCAACTTTTACTAAGTCAGGGGCCATAACTCCTACACGACTGAATTAATCCGGACGCGAAACCCCAGGTGCACAACTACACATGCTGACCAACATTCCTGTAAAGTGTTGTGACTCTACGTCAAATACTTTTGGAGCTAAGTGCAACACAACACTAAAATGACCAATTTTTACAAAGTCAGGGGCCATAACTCCTACACGACTGAATGAATCCGGACGCGAAACCCCAGGTGCACAACTGCACAGGCTTACCAACATTCCTGTAAACTTTGGTGACTCTAGGTCAAATACTTTTGGAGCTAGGCGCGACACAACACTAAAATGACCAATTTTTTACTAAGTCAGGGGCCATAACTCCTACACGACTGAATGAATCCGGACGCTAAACCCCAGGTGCACAACTACACATGCTGACCAACATTCCTGTAAAGTGTTGTGACTCTACGTCAAATACTTTTGGAGCTAGGTGCGACACAACACTAAAATGACCAATTTTTACTAAGTCAGGGGCCATAGCCCCATACACAACTGAATTAATCCGGATGCGAAACCCCAGGTGCACAACTACACATGCTGACCAACATTCCTGTAAAGTGTTGTGACTCTACGTCAAATACTTTTGGAGCTAGGTGCGACACAACATTAAAATGACCAATTTTTACTAAGTCATGGGCCATAACTCCTACACGACTGAATGAATCCGGATGCGAAACCCCAGGTGCACAACTACACATGCTGACCAACATTCCTGTAAAGTGTTGTGACTCTACGTCAAATACTTTTGGAGCTAGGTGCGACACAACACTAAAATGACCAATTTTTACTAAGTCAGGGGCCATAAATCCTACATGACTGAATGAATCCAGACGCTTAACCCCAGGTGCGCAACTACACATGCTGACCAACATTCCTGTAAAGTTTTTTGACTCTACGTCAAATACTTTTGGAGCTAGGTGCGACACAACACTAAAATGACCAATTTTTACCAAGTCAGGGACCTACAGGACTGAATTAATCCGGACGCGAAACCCCAGGTGCACAACTACACATGCTGACCAACATTCTTGTAAAGTTTTGTGACTCTACGTCAAATACTTTTGGAGCTAGGCGCGACACAACATTAAAATGACCAATTTTTTACTAAGTCAGGGGCCATAACTCCTACACGACTGAATGAATCCGGACGCTAAACCCCAGGTGCACAACTACACATGCTGACCAACATTCCTGTAAAGTGTTGTGACTCTACGTCAAATACTTTTGGAGCTAGGTGCGACACAACACTAAAATGACCAATTTTTACTAAGTCAGGGGCCATAGCCCCATACACAACTGAATTAATCCGGATGCGAAACCCCAGGTGCACAACTACACATGCTGACCAACATTCCTGTAAAGTGTTGTGACTCTACGTCAAATACTTTTGGAGCTAGGTGCGACACAACATTAAAATGACCAATTTTTACTAAGTCATGGGCCATAACTCCTACACGACTGAATGAATCCGGATGCGAAACCCCAGGTGCACAACTACACATGCTGACCAACATTCCTGTAAAGTGTTGTGACTCTACGTCAAATACTTTTGGAGTTAGGTGCGACACAACACTAAAATGACCAATTTTTACTAAGTCAGGGGCCATAAATCCTACATGACTGAATGAATCCAGACGCTTAACCCCAGGTGCGCAACTACACATGCTGACCAACATTCCTGTAAAGTTTTTTGACTCTACGTCAAATACTTTTGGAGCTAGGTGCGACACAACACTAAAATGACCAATTTTTACCAAGTCAGGGACCTACAGGACTGAATTAATCCGGACGCGAAACCCCAGGTGCACAACTACACATGCTGACCAACATTCTTGTAAAGTTTTGTGACTCTACGTCAAATACTTTTGGAGCTAGGCGCGACACAACATTCTCGGAAGGACGGACGGACAGACGGACAAGGGCAAATCTATATGCACACCCCCCCTCCAAAGTGGGGGCATAAAAATGTCTCAAGATTATTAAATTAGCTGTCGTTAACATTAACAAAAAGATCTAGACTTTATTTCTTAACATTTTTGGTTTTTGTAGGATTATATAAGTTTAACTGTTACTCTGGTTCGACTTAGGAGTTCGAATATTGTTAAAAATAAGAAATTTAATCTTAAATGCCACAGACTGCCCTAGGGAGATATTACAAGAACACGACAAATTCTGAGAAGTTAGAGGTCTATGAAAGGGTGTTTTTTGTCATATGTGCTCCATACAGATGATAATTATGTCTTACTTTATCTCTACTGTTTGGGTCAGCACCATGTTTGAGCAACACCTGAACACAACTGATCTTTCCTCGTACACATGCATGATGAAGCGCTGTCAGGGAAAGTCCATCTTTGTGGTCTATCACTCCTCCTGCCTAAAACATATAGTAAAACACAATATGATATAACATGGTTCAAATTTTGCTAGATCTCTACTTACAATTTAAAATTTTCAGCATTACAAGTATGCAAGCTTAAATTCAAACAATGTATTGGAATGCATGCAGCCTAGGAGGTATGAATATAGTAGTTTAGTGAAATATCATGTTAAAGTAAAGTTTTTACCCTGTGCAATACCACTACTACAGTTAAATCACAATATCTGAAACTTGCTCATCTCAAAATTCCGGCTATCTTAAAGACATTTTCAAGTCCCATCCCAAACTTCTGTTATCTCGAAGTAAAAGGCTTGATACCTTGAAATTCAAGATACCGAGTTTCAACTATATTTGAACCGTGCCATGAGAAAACCAACATAGTGGGTTTGCGACCAGCATGGATCCAGACCAGCCTGCGCATCCGCGCAGTCTGGTCAAGATCCATGCTGTTCGCTAACAGTTTCTCTAATTGCGATAGGCTTTGAAAGCGAACAGCATGGATCCTGACCAGACTGCGCAGATGCTCAATATGTTGGTTTTCTCATGGCGCGGCTCATTTTACTTTTATACTAACATTTAGATGTTAATACTCTGCTCAACTTGTGTCTTAGTGTAAAATGTAAAATATTATCAGATTGTAAAGAGGTACCTCTATAAGTTTTTCCAATATTCTTGGATGACCGTCTCTAGCTGCAAGCTGAACAGAGGTATTACCTGAAAAAAAAAAATAATAAATTCCTGAACACTTCCTAGGGAGTGCAGACACCACAGCTGGATTGCCTGAATGGCTATTGATTTGTTACAATAGATACAATACCATTTATAGTTATTTAACCTAAATTCACACTTCTTCTAAAGTTTTTGACATAAAAGAGGATTGATTTTAGATACACTGTCTTAAATCAATGCATTGCATATTTGGGTATCGTCTTGCTTGGGTACTGACCTCATGACCCAATAGATAGGAAAACAAAACTTCTCCCCCTACGGAGTTAACAATGCTAATATAAAACATGTATTCTTTCAATTAGCTTGCTTATAAACTTGCATTGTAATATAAAGGACCTGATTCACAGGAACTCTGAATAGAATGGGAACAAAAGGTTAAAATCGCATAAAGTTCACTTACCTTGTATTGAAAGAACATTTACTTCAGCTCCATGCGAAATAAGTAACGTAATCAAATCTAGATAGCCAAGACTGCAAGCAACATGGAACCTGAAATATAAATGTTATTCATACAGTAACTATATGGTTACCACATGTGGGTAGCCCTGACGGCAAACAACAATTAATCTAAAATATATATAAGGTTAATGTCACCATAAGTTAATAGCCCAGACTGTATGTTTTAAATACCTACCATATGCAGAACTTAATGCAGAACTTATGTCACCACACATGCATAGACTGCAAGCATTTTCGAAATCTGAAGCAATTATAATGTTATCATAACTATATAGCCCAAACTAAAGCATTTTCGAATCTGAAACATAAACAAACTTGTGGGGCATATAAAAGCATATGATCTAGTAGTTTCTGAGAAACCTGTTTACCGCATTTATAAAACTTAGTAATGCAGATGCTGACAACTGCTCTGCTTTTTGAAAAATTCATCAGACAGTCAAGCTCTTAAGAATATAGCATTTATTAAAAGAAAAAAGATACCACTACCAAATGTGTGCGGTGTGCCGGAGGTGGGGGAGACATTTTAAAGAGTCAATCTTTTAAATTACAACTTCAGCGAAATAGCCATTGAAATAGAGCAGGTCATTCTCTACAATTTTATTTGCCGACACAATATCTATTTCCCGTCTATGAAAGTGATAGTAATTTCAACCGAAACTTTTCTCAATTCAAACAAGTAAATGAACTGGAAATATGTTTACCAATTACACTAAAATATTCAATTGAATGTATTGCATACAATCTAATATTGATCAAAATGGCAAATATTGAAGAATTTAAATGAATATAGAAAATACCACAAATATTTATAGAGTTAACATTATAATTATAAAAATGAATGAAATATGTTACTCATATGTTATCATTAAAACATGATGATAAACACACATGACTCCCATTTAAACGCTATTTAAAGAATATTCAACATTCTTTAAATGAAAATTTTAACTGACGCAAGGTAAAACTCAGGTAAATACCATTGTATAAATGTACAGGGCTTTGATAGTTGTAGTAATTCACATACCGATGATGGAATGTCGTGATAACTCGGGATTACAGGACAGGCTGTCAGTATTTTGAATGTACTAAGTGACAATAATAACAATGGGGATGACCTAGTAAATAAACTGGGTAACAATAGATTTATACTATCATCTAATGAGATAAAGTGGGTGTTGGTATGTGCATTGTGTGAGCTTCATTACAAATTTAATACACCTATTCATCTAACTGCAAAACTTGCAAATGCAAACAGACAACGCCTATACGTTTGTGTAGTTAAACTGAAAAAAAAATCATAATATTTACATGAAGTCCTATGTAGTCACAAAAAAAACATATTTCTACTGAAATTTTATTGTCAAAGACTATTTTTTCACTTTTTACAACTTTGCATAAAATATTGTATGGTTTATATAAAACAGTACAACTGAAAATGAAAACTTACTTCATAGCACTATTTTCAGGTTAAAAAAAAAAAGATTTCAAATAGGTATATACAGCTTTTCTTCCACAGATTCAAATATACTCATTCAATCTGTCTATGATCTATAAACAAAAACTATGACAAGAAGTTACAAATATTATGACACAGAAGACACTTGTTCAGTACTTCAAATGAGTCACTCCTGGACCAACATAATTCAGGTCATATGGCAACTTTCCAGTTTTTAATGGTGGAAGAACCTAGGTCCCCCTCCAAGCATTATTTCAGACAAGGGCTGGCACTTGGGCAGAACCACTGACCCTCTGCAAGTCAGCTCAGATCACTTGCTTTAGTAATGACCCGAAACCTGCACCAATCCAATGAACTGAAGACTTAGCGATTCAAAACCTTTGACCTTAAGCACTTGGCTTTGGAGTCAACTGGAAAAAACAACTAACATCAAAGTAACACTGTAGTTATTTGAGCCGTGCCATGGGAAAACAAACACAGTGGCTTTTTTGACCAGCATGGATCCAGACCAGCCTGCGCGTCCGTGCAGTGTGATCAGGATCCATGCTGTTCACTAACGGTTTCTCTAATTGCAATAGGCATTGATACCGAACAGCATGGATCCTGACCAGACTGCGCGGATGTGCAGGCTGGTCTGGATCCATGCTGGTCGCAAACCCACTATGTTGGTTTTCTCATGGCGCGGCTCATTTATACATTCTAAAGTCAGACAGAAACTCACACTGATAAGCCTTTAGGTCCAAGCTTTGTGGGATTGAGACTTTTCTTTTTAAGAAGTTCATCAGCTTTAGCAATGTCATTGTTCTCCACTGCCTTCATCAACTTCTCATCATTCTTGCTCCACTCAGACAACTGTAAATATAACACAGATATATGGAAATGTGGTAATACACGACAGATACATGGAAATGTTGTAATACACGACAGATACATGGAAATGTTGTAATACATGACAGATACATGAAAATGTTGTAATATAACAGAACACAGATGCATGGAAATGTGGTAATACTAGGGATGGGAACGAATATTCGAATATTCGAATATTCGGAAATCGGTCGAATATTCGAATATGAAAGTCAAATTCGAATATTCGTAAATTATTGTATTTTTTTTTCAAAATAAGTATCATTGATTTTGGTCAACATGAGCATGCTAATTCTACAGAATAAACCATGTCATGTTTGTTTATCGCGTATCAAAAGATGTCCAATTAACAAGAAAATATCAATGCATAATTGGCAGGGGCCATCGTTACGGATTAACAGTTTGCAACAGGCGTCAATTTGTCAAATGCATGTCAAAAGGTGTCCAATTAACAAGAAAATTGCAATGCATAATTACCTGGGGTCATCGCTACGGATTAACAGTTTGTATTAGGCGTAAATGTGATATCTTTTTTTATCATTTTTATTGGCGCCTGTTTTATGTAAAAAGTTGTAGAATTTATTTTTGTTCGAAAACAATACCAAACTTGTAGATATTGTTGATCTTTTCACAATAGTTTGTACGACGTTTCAGACCATCCGCAGAATCGGTTTTCACCCGCCATCGGCCGTATTCGAATTAAATTTTGAAGTACTTTATAATAAAATCAGGAAATAATATATGATTGATGCATAAGTTCATGTTGAAGGAGGTTTAAGTCTGCCTTACTTGTGTTTTACACGGCGATTTTTTTACACGCCGATTGAAAATTTTCAAAATGGCGGCGGTAATACAACAGTGCGTCACGTGTTTAAATGGGACGACCTGCTATTTTTAGATAAAATTGCGACGGTCTTAATTATAATTGTTTTGATTTTTTGTATCATTTTGAAGCTAAAACACTGAATTAGTTAAATCTGTTCATGATTATACTGACAGAATCGTGAAATAAAACGCTAGGATCGGCGGGTTTTGCTAGGTAGGATCGGGTTACCCGAAACAAACATTTTTTGGCCTTATTACGTACGATGATCCACGCTTTCAACAAATGAATACGTTGTGTATATGCCAGTCACTTAATAAGAATATAAAGCTTCCATTAAAACAAACCGAATATTCGAATATATTCGAATATAGCAAACCGAATATTCGAATATTGATTTCAGTATTCGTTCCCATCCCTAGGTAATACATGACAGATACATGGAAATGTTGTAATACATGACAGATACATGGAAATGTTGTAATATAACAGAACACAGATGCATGGAAATATAATACAAGACAGATGCAAAGAAAATTTAATGTTGGCTGCTCAATATAATAGAACACGGGTACATGGATATACATGACAAATTAAAAGAAAGGTTGGCTGCTGAATATAACAGAACACAGATACATAGAAATATATAATAAGAAAAGATAAAAGGAAATTACTTCCTGTTTGATATAATAGAACAAAGAACCTGGGAAAACTAATTAAACAAGAGCTGTCACTAATGGTGACAAATACCCCTGCAGCGCCTTGACCTTTGACCTGGTGACCCCAAAGTCAGTAGGGGTCGTGTACTCAATAAGTACTATCATCATGTGAAGTTTGAAGGTCCAGGGTGCAGTGGTTCGTGAGTAAAGTGCCTTCATGCAAAAAAGTTAACGTTGTGACGAACTAATGGACGGACAGTTGAAAACTAATATGCCTCCCTTCGGGGGCATAAAAAGATACAAGGAAATGACGCTGTTAAATGTGATACAACATAGATTTGGAAAAATGCTGCTCTGCAAACTTTTTTTCTGATAGAACCTAACATGCCCCATGCACAACTACTGTTGTTACTGATCACTTGTGTTAAGTTTCATTAAATTGTGTCAAGTGGATGAGGAGAGATGGTGCGCACAAGATTGTGTCTATGTATATAGTATAGTAACAAAAAACAAAGTCCCATAACTCTGCAAGTTTTTTTTCTGAAAGAACCTAACATGCCCCATGCACAACTACTGTTGTTACTGATGACTTGTGTGAAGTTTCATTAAATTGTGCCAAGGGGATGAGGAGAGATGGTGCGCACAAGATTGTGTCTATGGACAGACAGACAGACAGACAGACAGACAGACAGACAGACGGACGGACGGATGGACAGACAGACGGACAGACAGACAACCTGAAACCAGTATACCCCCCCTTACAACTTTGTTGTGGGGGGTACAAATAGAATACATGTACAACAAAGACACCTGCAGTTAAACCAGGAATGGTTTATTCTAACATGCACAAGTCCGCTTCATAGTAATATTTTCTGGGTTACTTGGACAATGATTTCAGGATGGATGGATGGACAGACAGAAATGGAAGAACTGAAAGTTTAATATAACTAAAGCCAAACAAAATTTCCAGGGAAGTCCCTATAATGTTGGTAACCACTGGTGACTATAATTCAACTATACTGAATAAATCTTTTGAACATACATCAGTAGTGCTTTTCCTGAAACCTTTAAAAAGGCTTTTCATCTTGGACTGCTTATGCTCCTTCTTTGACATCGTTCAAGTTTAGATTATCTCCCTTTCATTGTGTTATCTACAAAGTTACCTCCCCTGATTTTTTCTTTCTTTCTACATCATGCGAGCTTGAAGAACTGTCTCATAATGTGGGATAACCACTCGAAAAGTTATCTGAAAGGAAATAACAAAGAATAATTATATTAATTCTGAAAAATGCTTATTCTGCAAGTTTTTCAAAAAGACTGAAATATATGTACATGCAAAACAGTTGATAAAACATCCACAATATCAGTATGTGCAAGGGGTATAATGTTGCAAAGATATATCATTATTTTGTTTTTTGTCTGGTAAATTGTTTTTGTTTGTTTGATTATGAAGCATCAATAGCTATATATCTTTAGGACAACAGACACATTTTTACACACTCTTACAAGGCATACTTAATTATGTATCTGACAACATTGAAAATGATGTCAGACAACCTCTAGCTTTTCCCGAAAGTATTGAAATGAAAGTACAAAGACTAGACTTAAATTGGTCTACATTCAGGGTTTATGCACAGGGATCACCCTATCTGAAAGTATGTGTGTGGATCATCTTTTTTTGCTAATGGGAAGTCAATTTTAGCCTTTTTCTTTTCTTGTTAAAGAAAAGTCAATTTTAGCCCTTTCTTTTGAGGCTGAGCATGGCATGTCTGCACATAAATGCCACAGGGGTCCGCAACGGAGCAAAGGCATACATGTACCTCGATTTTTGGAACCTCATTAAATTGTTCAAAAGGCTCTTTTTGATATTGTCTAAGAGTCAGTATATGCCCCAGGTTTCAAATATTTCTGTATCTGAGAGCTACTCTCCAAGACATTTCAGCAATACTTTCAAAATGACTTAAGTTGATTCTACAGAAGCATGAAAATGCCATCAGTAACATATATGTTTTTATTACATTACAGGTGTCAAAAGGATATAAGACAACCCCTTCCACAACATAAAAAAATTATTGATGCTTTTCTCATGATATTTGTGGAAATACTGAGTGACCAGTAATAAAATGTTGATCCTACGGAAGCATGAAAAGGCCATCAGCTGCTAATATGTTTTTGTTATTTTACAGGCACCAAAAGGATATAAGACCACACGTGTCTGAAGCTCAATCAATAATATATATATGCAGATTAGATCTCTTGAAGAGATCATAGATCCTGTACTATTTCATAGTATATTAGGTGGGTGGGGTATGGTAATGCATATATCTATTGATAGAGCTTCAAGTGCCTGTGATAAGACAGTCCATTCCACAACACAAAAAAATTATAGATGCTTTTCTCATGATATTTGTGGAAATACTGAGTGACCAGTAATAAAATGTTGATCCTACGGAAGCATGAAAAGGCCATCAGCTGCTAATATGTTTTTGTTATTTTACAGGCATCAAAAGGATATAATACAGTCCATTCCACAAAACAAAAAAATTATAGATGCTTTTCTCATGATACTAGTGGAAATACTGAGTGACCAGGGGTGCATACAGTGTTTCTGAAAGCCTCTGTGTCCATCTGTCTTCATTTCAATTTTAATTAGTTTTTGATCAATTGAGTTGAACCCCATAGAGAAATCTTTGGAAAACTTGAAACATATACCATGGTCATGACAGTTTTTAACTTTTATGGAAGTGGAACAGTAGCTGCGGACCTCTGCTTATAAGCCCAGAGAAACGGCTAATCCAACTGAAATCTGACAGGTTCTAATAAATTTAGCAATGTCAGAAATTTTGTTTTATAGACTATTTAACATAAATTTCTTCTATGACAGATTAACTTGATTTAAACTCTGTCAAATAAAAACCCCTCTTATCATCTCCTATTTGAAAAACAGATTAAAACAGGTGTTTTCACATATTAAGGTGATTAAAAACTTCTTTCTTCAAATCTTGAAGGTATTTTCATATTTACATTTTCCACTGTGTCAATAAATCGGTCTCTACAGCTATTTCTTAAATACTTGAAAATCAATACAATGTAGATCTATAACAATTTATAAATATTAAAGGCAAACAAGACAGCAGCAGAAATGTTGTTTTCTTCTTTCTATTGAATACTGGTAGAGTTGTACATCAAAATTAAGACAATGGTATATTCTTCTTTTGCCATCTTTAAATACATCAATCAAAATAGTTGAAAATAAATGCTGTCGCTTTTAAAACTCTGACAATAAACAACCATTAATTTTTTGTTTGTCTGGAGTTTAATGCCGTTTTCCAGGGCGCTCGTGAGTGGGCGACTTGAGCGAAATAGGCGCTCTAGAACTTCAAACTTCGCTCAAATCTAACCTCAAAGCGAAATGCAAGTCGCCCGATTTTCTTTGATTTCCGCACTCGCTAATTAGTGCTACCCGGACTGTTGACAATTTGCATGGTGTCATAACGAGTGCCAAATACACAAACACATGCCGGTAGCATAATTTAAGCTCCTCCTACTTCAGGTACTTGCGAGATTTTCCCGAGAAGTGTGAAAGCGAATCAAATTATCCGATACACCTCGTTGATTGTGTTCAGCCAATTAGCGTCGCATTTACGTCTTTGACACTTCGTTTTTAATTGTCAACATGTTCGAGTGCAAAAAGCAGTGTTTTTTTTTAAGAAACTGCTGATTAACCATGCGATTAATTGGAATTTGGTACACAATTATTTGTTATCTATGATAAAAGAACGACATGTAATGTATTAACAATGTTTAAATTGACTTCCATCGATGAATTTATTTGAATATGTATTTCTGGATTACACAGTTTACTTTCAGTTTCATTCGAGGGAGATTCTGACATTCCTCGGTGAATGACTCGGTGTTAATAATAAACACTTCATACAAGATATAACCAAAATTTGGCGGGTTACATTTACAGAATCGGCTTGAATTTTGAAAACGATTTTTTTTCAGAATTTTTTAACCAAACAATAACCACTGTATGGGAAATGATCTAACTAAGAAAATGAATGGTCACATCAATACTTTTTATCAAGAAACAAGAAAATCACAGCCACCTTTCGAATCACTTGACATCATTGCGGTAGGAAAAGTCTTCCCACTTCTCCTTAAAGTCTCCCCACTTCTCCCTAAATCTGCCTGAGGGAGAAGTGACTTCTCCCAAAAAACTGGACCTAGCTAGACCCCTGAAATTTTCCAACAGTATTTCAGTTATACAATGGCGGGCAGTTAACCTAACCAGTGTTCCTGGATTCTGTACCAGTACAAACCTGTTCTCCACATGTAAGTTGATGTAACTGACCACCTCCTCACATGAATCTGAGGTGGAGGATGAACGATTCCGACACAATCATGACAATTATTAATGTATTTTATAAAATGGCTACAGAAAACATATGCCTTGCACGAGGATCGAACTCATGACCCCACGATTCGTAGATCTGTACTCTCCCTATTGAGCTAAGAGGGTAGGCTTACCAACCATTAAAAATGAGCCTACATTAGGCCAAAATTAAAAATGTTTGTTTGCTGTCTCCCTACCTACCCACTTAAAATGTTGCGCCTTAAGTTTTTATTGGACAAAAATGCTGGTCAATTTTTTTTTTAAGTTCAGTTGCGCTGCATATATTTCAAGTAAACAAAATAATAAGTATGAATGTTTAAACTGTATTATTTAATTTCATCCTTTTATACAACAGATATAGGTTTGTCTTACTTTACAGATGAAAATATTCTGTAAGAAACGATCACAATATTTTATCTAGTGGTAATAGTATAATCCCCCACAGAAAAGAAAAAGAATTGCCTACCTACCTACCCGACATTAAAAAGTAGGGTCAGGAGACAGCAAACAAAGACTTTTTTAAATGTTGCCTTACAAGGACTTACTCCAGACAGCCTTAGTAATTAACTGGATGAAGATATGTGTATCAATAGTCTTTATACCATGATTATGATTGGATTAGGTATTTTACTAAATGATAACTTAAATAATTAGGAAACATGATATCTTCATTTTATGAATTAAATAATATTTTATATAATAATATATTATATCTGTCTAAACCATTAAAAATTATAGTTGCTGTTAGAAATATTGAGTAACAAGGGGTGCATACCGGATGCATATAGTGTGCAATTTGGAGGCCCTTCCTAACAGTTTCTACTTGCAAAATACTTTCGTTATATTTTCATGTTACTGCATTTTTGGCAAAATAAAAGCACTGCCCACATCACTGCATTTCTGTTATTAAAACAAAATATATGCCAGGTATACAGAATTATTGTTAACCATTACCCTGCTAAATTTCTAAAATGGATTGGTCCATCATTCAATTTCGGCAGTACCCACTTGTTTATCAAAGGAGTGTTCACTGAAATTTTACTGACTAAATAGCGACCAGTGCAGACCATGACTTTGGTCTGCACTGATCGCAAAGGCAAAATCGTTCGCTGCCAGAAGGCTAAAGGTTAAGGATTCATTTGAAAAACTTAGAAAAATATTGGGAAAAATAGCCATCACTTTAGACAGAAGGCCAAAAAGTCGTCAATAAGTGGTTAGTTTTAAGAAAATACAAGTACAGATCAGTGGCTATCTATCAGTGTTAAAGGACAACAACTGACACAAATACTCAATAGCTTCTCAATCATCATATTTTGTGTTATTGGCAATAAAAATACCTGTACTGTTGTGAATATCACTCTATAATGTGAACAAATAAAACTTGTCATAGACTAATATACAAATAATGTTTAAAATCAAGCAGACAGGGTTGGCAAGCAATTACCCCGGGCAGGAAAACCTTTCCCGGGCTGGGCAATACCCCCCAAAAGCAGAGCATAGAACTGTATAATTATGTTGGTTGTAGGTACATTGTACATGTATATCTGTATGAGTGTAGCCAGTATATAACTCAGTGAACACTGGTTATTTCGATGGTGTATGAATTCATATATTTTGCTTTTTGCATATAAAAACTAATGATTTCACAGTTGTTTCAGGACTAAAAATCTCTTCTATGACCATAACATAGGGTCCAAATAGTCTACGGGTCAAATATTCTCCTGAAAAATGTAAATACTAAGTAAAATGAAGTAAAAATATTCAGTCAAACCTGTATTAATAAATGCTTGCCACAGGAACAAAGTTCTAGTTAAAATTTCCTCAGAAATAATTCATAGTCACTAAAAAGAAATTATTTCCCTTTCTTATTAAAAATTTATTCTGCTGTTAAAACAGTTATCTTAAAATAGCAAAACGCTTTTATAGTAAATTCCTGACATATATTCCTTGGAGCAAATAATGTCAAAAGTAAGCTGTCAGTGGTACGGAACAATGCATTTATATTATCTTTATTATGTTATATATTGTTTAAATCCTTAACACAAATATACTGTTAAGTGTTTCATTTAACCAAGAGTCCAGATATAGATGGCACACACTGGTTTGTCAATTTTATTTATAATGACTAACTCTTCATAATACAGCTAATTAATGATATAAAGCCATGTACCTGTGTTGCAAAATCGACACTCAAATACAATCAATAAATGAATCGAAAGGTTTTTCGATTTACAATCAGAAAATAATCTAAAGTATAATCATACATCTTATATATACAATTAACACATAAAGGTAGTCTGACTTTTTGTACTGTCATGATCTGTTGTTTATGCAAGTGTAAATAATCTGTTGTTAAAATTTCAAACAAATCCAATACATGGCCAAAATCTGATTAACCACCTTTAAAGGTGGATAATCAGATTTTGGCCATGTAACGGATTTGTTTGAAACTTTAGCATCTGATCATTTACATTCATTTATGTTCACTTAACACTTAATACAAATTAGATTTTCACTGGAGGTATTTTTAAAATTTCGTTTTCCTATCCTGGTTGCCCAACCAAGATAGAGTTATTTTATCATAAGTATATATTTGATAAACATACTTTGCCTAAGGAAATGTATAAATATTAGACATATTGTAATATATTTGTGAAATACTTGCATTAAAAATTATGTATTTAGATGGAATTCATTAGAAACGCAAGTTTGAAAAAATATTATTACCTCCCTTTGCCTATCTTGGTTGCGCAACCAAGATAGATTGGAAATAAATGAATTCAGAAGCTACACACAGCTTTAAAACTTGCATTTTGGTTCAGATTGTTCAATAGTTGATATGTCTATCAAATGCAAATGTAAAACTAGACATTGTATCGAAATAAAAAGAAATACCCAGCTTTTTATTATACTTTCATATTAAAGGGGAGTAATTACAAAATTTTATAAAAATAATAAAATATACATTTCAAATAGGAATCTAACTCTATGTAATCGGTCTTTTTGTTCCTTAAATAATTCTCTACCAGAATATACAAAAAGTAAAAAATGTCATTAAATGTTGATTAAATGTGATTGACCACCTTTAATATTAACTAATATTATGCTTATTTTACATAAGATGTACTGCTAGGGATAAAATTATATCTATGATATATTAAACAAAGCAGGGTTTTTTCAAAGTCTGTTAAAGGCTCATACATGTATTAAAATGCCTTTGTTTAAAATGTGGCTGCCACATTTTCTATTTATATACGAATATAAAATACATTAATTTCTTGTTAAATCCTATTTCTCATAATTACTTTCTTTAACGTCTGTCAAAAGTTTGAATATTGCTGAATGTACTAGTGTAGAATGTTTTATTTAATCTATTATTCTTTATTACCTCCCTTTATGGCTTTTACTACAACAATTCATGTGCAATATTAAAAGTAGTGCTTTAGTATGAGTCAATTATAAAACCACCTAAGTAGCCCAAATGCAGTGGCCACTTTAAGTGTGGGAGGTCATTGGTTCACTTCTTGGCCTGTCGTATCAGTCATGAAAAAAGAGTACCATTACCTATTTTGTTTGTCACTCAGCATCAAACAGGAAAACTGGCTTCTCTTCTGTCGTACTCTCTTGATGATGTATACCATCAAAAAATAAGGTTTTTGACAATGATTTATATGTTACAGTGGATCTAAACTTAGTAATCTATATTACTGCAATAAGGATATGTGCCTAGCCTGTAAAAAAAGGCAGGCAGAAAATTGTGAATTTAAGAAATCTGTCATCCTGAAATTGCTTCCAACTTAGTCCAAAAGTTAAATACTAGCTTACTGAATAGGACAAAGATTTATTTGAGAGTGATAATTTTTATACTGTTGGCCTCCCCTTTCGAGGGATGGAAAGTTCTGTACACAATTACTATCTGTATCAATCCCTTATAATGACGGCCTGTCAGAGATAACTTGGTCTCAATGTCAGTGCGACCTTTACCTTTGATCTACCGATTTGAAAAGCAATAGGAGCCATCTAGTAACTATTCACATTAAATCAAATAGTCCTTAACTTCTTTATGATCTGATTATCGTATGCCCAATCGTTTTCATGTTATTGACAGTAAACCTTTTTCAATCTCTGTGACCTTGAACTATGATCTGCTGACCCCAATTATTATAGATATGTATCATTTATTGATAACAGGCAATAGTACTGAAATTTGACAACACTACGCTGAAGCATTCTCCAGTTTTAAAATGGTCAGAAACTTTTTTCAGTCTTGAAGGCACAGTGGCCTTGACATTTGACCTACTGATAAAGAAAGCAAAGGGGCCATCTTCTGACTAGGTACAATCTTCTTATTAAAGACCTGCTCCAGTCCTAAATTTTAACCTTAAATTGTCACTGAAAAAGCATGAAAATCCTGATTATGAACAGTGACGCCTGTCAAAACAGAGTCTATTTCATATAAAATTCTATATAAAATACATGTGGTTTTGCATGCTAAGGTGTGGTGTGTGGTCATTATCTGTTACATGTACCTATTGTAATTATGGGTTGCATACACACAATAGAATTTGAATAGCCGCGGAGCAGGGCTTTAAGTCTGACCACTTTATTCCAAAGGGTTCTCATTATTGATCAGAAACCAAATAATCTAGACAGGCCTACATGAGAACATTGCCTTTCAAACATTTTCTTGATGTCTCTATGACATGACTAGACCAATTATCCAGTGCATCATTCTGTCTGTTTTACACTGGGCAAAACATTTGTATGTTCAGAATATTTATGATGACTCACATCAATTCCTCTAAAATGTAATTAATTAAATTACAATTACATGGGAAAATATTCAAATGAATTACTGGTACATCATTTAATGATATGTAATTTCAGGGCTTACACTAGCCTCCAAAAAATAATAGCCAACTTTTGAACCTATAAAAAAAATAATAGCCAAAACTGATGCAGACCTTTGCATGCAATGTTTATAAAATAAAAAGAACAAATATAAACATATATATTTTCTTGATTACTTTAAGAAGTTGTAGGCCCCAACAGAGGGGTGTGGGAATTGGGGATTCAGGGAAATTACCTCCTAATATTGGGGGTGGGCTCCCACTATAAATATTTTGAAATTATGAAGATAAGGCCTTAAAATGCTACATTCTGATAGATTCTGAAGGCAATTACTGCCAGTCTGGACACGTATTTAGTTTGTGTAAGGCAGCTGAAATGACTGATACTGACTCAGACATTGTGAACTGGGCAATGAGGCAATGGCTCAAGCCCCATTCATGCACACACAATATGGGCACAGTAGCTTGCCCGTATCAGCCATATTACTAAAAATAGAAACAAGACTGGGTTTCCTGATTATTTCTGGATTATTATGTGTCAGTATTGACTATTAAAAATATCTGGCCTGTACTATTTCATCACGTACAATCAAATTCTGGAAATTCGAAAAACTTTCATATTTTCTCACTTGGAACAATTGCATTTCAGAATAAAGAGATATAATCTAGATTCTGATTAAAGATATTTTGAAATCGTCGACAATTAGGTCAGTTTACAAAATGTATAATACATTATTACAGATAATTAAATAAGCGGTAATTATAGACAGCAGTTTAGGTTTTCATCAGGAAACTGCTGGTACAAATTGGTTTAATTGTCGTCTACCGAATATAGTTGAAAAAAAAAATGCACTTGCATTTGAAATGTCTCAAAAGTAGCATGGCAGTTCAGGTCCCGCTCTGCCATTAGCCATTGTAGCCAATGGCTAATAGAATGCCACTTTGGCTACAAATTTGTTGGTCCATTTTGCAATTTTATATATATTTTGTATGATTTTAACAGCTTTTTCTTTATTTGGCTACAGCCAATTAATGGCCAGGGTGGACCCTGCCAGTTCAATGTGACTTAATTACTAGATTAGTAAGATGGCATTCTGGTTATAATCGGTTTAATTGTCGTCTGCATCCTACCGCCTTAGGTAATGTTATCGGCATAGCTGAGCTGCTGACGTGTTTGGAATACACAAGGTAATAATCAGTCCGCTTTATTGAAATTTCTACACTAGCTGACTGCCTCACTTGGCATAATTATTTATGCAGTAATTAGATAAAATAATCGCCAGTTCATGTTGCCAAAATGTAAAAAATATTCGCCATTTAAATAAAATAATCGCAAATGGCCAGCACAGAAATGCAGTCTGATCTTGGTCTGCACAGTGGTCACAAAGGCAGAATCACTAGAAGGCTAAAGGTTAATGTATGTGTCATGTAACTGAAAAGTAATTGTCAATTACATTCCTAATTGAACTGGAATAAATTAAATTATATGTAATTGAAAAATCTTCCCAATTCTAATTACAGATTTACAATTAATTAATCTGGAAATGTAATTTTATTGCTTTTAATTACATTTAAAATACCCAGGTTTGACAATGACATTGTTGGATACTAAAGCCACTTTAAGTAAAAAGGTATATTTTTATGTATTTTTGATATCTTTTAAGTACATTAAAAGATAGATAGATTCCTCCTCCCAGGATCTTTAGTAGTTCTACGAGCGGTTTATGAATGATTTTAAAGCCTTATAAAGGTTGTAGCTACTGAAGTTCCATGCATAAAAATGCCATTCTATAAAATAGGTAAAACCTGAAATTTATGCTTAATGCGGACTGAAATAGGCTATGACACAACCAACTAGTTGGACAAACCAGATGCCAAAATCATCAAAAAAGGCAACTTGTTCAGAGCGTTGACAGTGTAACCCTTGTCATCTCTCATACCAATTTGCTCATACCTGCAAATTGACTCACCCAGTCAAACAACAAAAATATGATAAATATAAAATAAAAACATCACTTGAACAGATTTAAATTATGAGCAAGAGAGTTTGTTATGTAGAATTATTGTATACTTTGAACGTAATACTTACTAAATAGTTTGAATTATTCCTCCTTAAGAAAATAATGTAAATAAGTCCACTTAGACGTTACCTGACAGGTAAGAACACAAGTGCGCATGCCAATTTGAACATAACTTCCTTGTTTGGGGGTAATTTCAAACGCTTTCAAAGACCCTGTATACCTACTGTAATAAACGAAACGAAACACATACGGAAAAGTTTAAAATTTATTTCAATACAATATTTATTCATTGCCGGTACATACTTCATCCGAGCAATCATTTTATGATTATGGTTGGGAGAGACCGCCGTAGTGTAGAAGAAAATTGGAATTTATTCAAATGGTTGTTTTAGAATCCATTATGCCAAAACAAAAAAAAATTGTTACACGGAACTACATTCTCCGATTTTCGAAAAAAAGTTCTATCAATAAAAATATAAGATAAAATAAAAATTTTACTCACGTGTTTACAAGTAGAAACGGGCGATAGCTGCACTTCGGAAATGTTGATAGTTATTTATCTTATCACCACAATTTGGTGGTGGCGCTAGCGTTTAGTAGCCGGTCAGATTTCCACCGAAATTTCTTTCCTAGTGTAACCGTTCCATCTGCTCAGACTTAAAATAGTGCCAACTTAAGCTGATTCTGTAGGGTGCACTTAACTAGCAACCCTCAAGTTCACTCAAGTTTTACTAAGAATGCAACTTTCCAGCCATGCTCTAGCTCCAAAGAGCAGATATTTCAACAGGGTGGTTACTACCCTATGTTCGTACACTGGGTATATCAAGCTTACTCAAAAGTTAGATCAAGGAAAGACCAAGCTGAGTAACCGTTTTCAAATTTATTTACAAAACCCTTAACAATAGTGATCAAACAAGTTAATAGATCATAAAATAAAATGTGACAAGTAAAATCATGAATACTATATACAGTTCATAGATGAGGCTTTGCTAAGAACTTGCGGGTTGTGATGGAAGAGGGCCGTACGTAACCCATATTGTACCATATACTATATAAGGGTTATGACAGAATTGGGCTGTCTGTACCCTTTTAGATGTAGAAATTTATGTGATCCACTGGGTTATGACAGAAAATGGCTGCCCGTAACCCACGGATTTGTGACAAACAAATATGCTAGACGTAGGGTCAGAGTTCCTGACCTAGTTGCTTTGATTTCATTAGTATTTATGTAAACTTTCAGTAACAATTAAACTGGTACGAAATTAGCATATTAACATATTCATAAGTAATTAATATTTTACTCATATCATAATCAGAATTCTTTTACAATTTTAAGATAAATAAAATTGCTCTAAGAATAATTATTAATGTGTAATTCTAACAAACTGTATATTTGCTGTGAAACAATTGTAATTAAATTTTCAGAATAAAAGGGAATAAATGCATGCGATATCACAAAATTAAGTAAGAATTACTAAACTTCATATTAGCATAAAGAAAAGTCAAAACCATTACACTAAATCAAAGAGGTATAAAATACATTTATTTTTATAGCTCTTTGACTAAATTAAATATTCTTTACGAAAAGGACTTTTGGTATATTTGACAAGTTTCCCATTTTGGAGTGGATTATAATGTTTTTGGAGGAGGGGTTTGTATAGTTATGAATAATTTCGTATGTATTATAATTAGGTTAATACATTAAAAAAAATATTTTATGATGTTAGTTAGTAGAGATGACCATAAACTTTAAACATAAGTTATTTACTAGGTTATCTTTTAATCCATTTGTTTGTTCAATGATTGAAAATGTGACTTTGATGATTAAAGGTACTTTTGATAATAGTTACAAAACTAAAAAAATATTTAAAAAAATATTTTAATCCCTTTGTTTGATGTTCAGTGATTGAAAAAAAGTACTTTTGATAATAATAACTACAAAGTAAAATATATTATTGATGTTAAAATTAGCCTTGTTGTTCAAGGTTTAAAAGTTTACTATCAATTGACAGTGTTGTGACATAAAAAAAAATACAATGCTAAAAGCCGCTAACAAATTATCTTCTTAAATGCCCTAACAACCAATACAAAATATATAAAACAGATTTTAAATATCACAAAAAACAAAATGTTTCACGATATTTTCAGTATATTAAAAATTGGGGGTGAAAATACTAGGGTTTGTAAAATTAGGGAGAAAAGTCTTGGGAGGAAATGTCTTGGGGGTGAAATGTCTAGGGGAGGAAAAGTCTTGGGGGTGAAATGTCTGGAATTCGAGGTTGATAATAAGTGGGGTAAATAGCTTTAATTTTTTCAAGATTTTCAAAATTCTTCTTCTTCTTCCGTTAATATGCAAGGCCCAGTCTAGAGCATCGTCGCATATGAAAACTATGTACAAGGTCTTTCTGATGAGCGAACAGTGAAAGATAAAAGCGATAAAAGATAGTAAAAGCCCTGTATGGCTCTATTTGCGGTGGGCGACAAGCCCGACCTTGAAGGCGTCCAAGGTTTGGGATGTGGCGACTTGCTCCGGCAGCTGGTTCCACAGACGAATGCTAGCTGGGAAGAAGGAGTTTTGGTATCCTGCTATCCGGCAGAATGGTAGCATATATTTTATTGTTCGGCCATGGATTGTAAGTGCCGATGGGTGAAGGTACTGTCCATCAGGGATGTCTATGAGGCCATGGATGATCCTGTACATCATCACCAGTCTGTGACTGGTTCTTCTCTGCTGTAGAAAGTCCCAGCCTAGACTACCTATCATCTGGCTGGTGCTGATGGTGGTTTTGTAGTCACCCGTCACGAATCTGGCTGCTCTTCGCTGGACTGCCTCCAGTTGCTGGATGTTCCTGCTTGTGTGGGGGTCCCATGCGGTTGAGGCGTATTCAATGATGGGTCTGACCAGACTGGTGTAACACTTGGCCTTTGTTTCCCTTGGGCATCTGGATACGTTCTGTCGGAGAAAACCGAGTCTGTTGCTGGCCTTCTTGGTCTTGTCGTCGACGTGTGTGTTCCAGGTCAGGTTGTTGGTGATTATGACTCCAAGGTATTTGCCGGATGTCACTTCAGCTAGGTCGTGGCCATGGATGGAGTATTCGGCTCTGATTTGGTTACGTTTCCTAGTAATCCTGACAACTTTACACTTGGAGGGGTTGAATGACATTTGTCAGTCCTTCTCCCACTGTTGCAGACGTTCAAGGTCATTCTGTAGTGCAGAAGCATCCTGCTCTGTGCGGATTTTCTTGTATAGGAGACTGTCGTCTGCAAAAAGGCGGGACGTTGACGACACTTTCTGTGGTAGGTCGTTGATGTATAGCAGGAATAGCAAAGGACCAAGGACAGTACCTTGTGGGACACCGGAAGTCAGAGGTGCGAAAGATGATGAATGTCCCTCGACAATGACCTTTTGACTGCGGTTGGAGAGAAAACTCTGAATCCACTTGTAGGTGTTTCCGTTGGTACCGTAGTGGTTGAGTTTCAATAGGAGTCGCTTGTGGGGTACCTTGTCGAAGGCCTTGGAGAAGTCCAGAAGGACCGCATCTATTTGTTCTCCTTCATCAAGTCCAGCAGCGAGGTCTTGGATTGTTAAGATAAGCTGACTATCACATGACCTTTTCTTCCGGAAACCATGTTGGCTGTCAGACAGGATGTAGTGTGCTTCAAGGTGCTGCATGACTTGGCCAGGACTGAACTGTTTTGATATCTGTCTTCTGGCCTGTTTCGTCGGGCCCTTAAGGGTGTTTCTCTTGTTGCTTTGTCTTCTGAAAAGGCATTGAGTACATACGTTTTTGGTATTAAAGGTTTCTTTTTATATATTTATACACGAGCATTTATGTGTTTTACATGCCATGCCTTTTTGTTTCCATTACGTGTGTTAGAGATTCACCTGGAGGGGATTACTTTTATTTACACTGTCCCGTGTCTTTGGATCATGGTGGGGGTAAGAGTGAGGTTGGGTGCGCACCATAAACCGGTTTAAGCTCCCCAGTGGTATTTTTGCCACTGACCGTTCCAAGGCAGTGCCCCACTGTGTTCCTTTGTTTGTTCGTTTTGTCCTCATGTGTTGGCTTTGTGTTTGTGTGTGTGTGTGTGTGTGTTTGTGTGCGTGTGTGAGTGTGTGTGTGGTGTGCACGTCTGCGTGCTGTGGGTTTCGTTTTGGGGAGGCTCCGTTTTTGGTACGTGGCATTTCCTGTTTGATATTTGTCTTTGTTTTTCTTCGGCTGTGGATGATGTGCTCCATCGCTTTGCAGCATACTGAAGTGAGAGATATGGGCATGTAGTTGGCAGGGGAGCTCTTGTAGCCTTTCTTAAAAATGGGTGTGACGAGAGCTTTCCAGTCGTCTGGGACTGTACCTTGTTGCAAGGAGGCCTGGAACACGAGAGTTAAAGCTGGAGATATCTCCACTGCACACTCTTTGAGGAAACGCGATGGGATAGCATCTGGTCCCTGGGCCTTGTGTGGGTTGAGATCTCGAAGCAACTTCAAGACACCGTTACGGATGATGCTGAATGTGTTCATCTTTGGCGATGGGTTGCCAGACATAAGGGGCAAGGTAGACAGGTCTTCTTTGGTGAAGGCATTGCTGAACTGGTCGTTCAAGATGGTGGCTTTTGTTTCCAGGTGTTTATGGATATTGATAATTTATCTATCTATCTTCTGTTGACATCAAACCCCTTGCGGGAACGTAGACGTTTTGCGCGTCAAAATCAAAAAGAGAAAGAATATAGTGATAAAAATTTAGATTGGAAGAAACTAAAAATAACTTTGGTGATATAAAAAGGTTAAAACTTGAGTCTGCAGGATAACTAGGGCGAGGCATGTTCAAGGCTGCAAACTGCAGCACTGAACTGCTCTAGGGTAGGGAGGTGGGCGACACTGGGGGAGTGGGGGGGGGGGAAGTTGGTTCCAATGGTACACTGTTCTCGGAAAATAAGAAAACTTGTAATAGTCAGTTGTTGCAGTAATTAACCTATAACTTAGGGAATGGCCATAGCGGACACATCGGGCCATTGGGGTCAGGTAATCTACGATTGGGATAGCAACCAGATTATGATGAATCTTATAGAAGAGTGATAACCTAGAATCTATACGCCTTAAATCCAGTCGACGAAGGTTTAGGGAGTTGGCATATCTGTTACACTGGAAGTACGGCCGTAGTCGGTCTTGATCCAACGGGCGGCTCTCCTTTGGACGCTTTCAATTTGGTCAATTTGAGTTTGGGTGTGGGGCGACCATACCTCGGAGGCATATTCGAGCTGGGGTTGGACTAGAGTCTGGTAAGCAATGGTCTTAATGGGTGGGGATTTGACCTTAATGTTTCTTCGTAAGAACCTTAGGGTTTGGTTAGCTTTCTTGGTTGACCTGTTTATGTGATTGCCTCATGATAGGTCATTTGAGATATCCACGCCTATTGCCCATTGATAACGCCTTTATTGTAGGTATGAGAAATCATTAGTTTATACAAGTGTATTTTAATTAAGAAACAAGTTCTACGCCTTACATTAATCACGATAAAATCCATCGGCACGAGGGTATAAGAGAAGAGAAACCAGTTTCCCCTTTAATGCTGAGAGCCATTTTGTGTGACTTTGGTATGACGTGGCCGGAGATCAAACCCATGACCTCCTACCCTTCTACCCTTTGTGCAGACGCTCTACCAATAAGCTATCGAGTACTTAATTTTATTCTATCAAGAAAATCCACATACATTACTTTTAACCTTTAGCTTGCTGGCAGCAAATGATTTTGCCTCTGTACTGTTCGCTATTCAGTCAGTAAATTTTCAGTGAACACCTCTTTGAATAATAAATGGTATTGCTCAAATTGAATGATGGACCAGTCCATTTTAGAAATTTTCATTTTAGAAATTTAGCAGGCCAAGGGTTAAAGCCTGTTCATATGAATTTTTCAGATTTCCGGGTTTTATTTGTAGGTTCGTTTTTCTTTATTTCCATGCAACAAACAGCAGTAAAATGTTTTGAGATGCTCCCTATTTTTATAGTTCCGTTGAATAGCGCCATCTATGTCAATAATCGGTAAGTTCAGTGATGGACTGACAGCTGAAAGAGAAGTGGAGTACTTCGTGTTGTGTTATTGGCAGTTTTTATTCTTTAATGCAATGGAATATGGTTAACTTTATTTTAAAATATACACTTAAACAATAATATTGTCGTATGTGAAACATTTAGAATGAAACGCAAGATATAGATTAAATTGACCACGGGTGGCCGCTGGACTTAAAATAATAAAATAAACAACAACAACAACAAAATTCTGCTAACATGGACATGCATATATTTTCAGTAACACCATTCCTTTTGTGGTTTTTTATTTTAAAAACATATGCGCTTGAGGGCAAGTCACACTTTACAGATGAATGGGCAGTTAATATCGAAGGGGGAATAGATAAAGCAAAAGATGTTGCAAGGAGCTATGGTTTCATATATGTTGATAAGGTAAGTATCATGGTATGCAATACGCTCATGGCATCTATAAAATTTTGGATTTTAACCGTCTGAAAGACAGCACTCAAATGTTTTGTTTCAAGTAATTCCTTTCACTATTTTAGAACATATAATTTTTGATTTTAAAAGCAGAATTATGCATCTCATGATTGGTCTAACTTTGCTGGGTAAAACAAAACAATAGAAACCCCATTATTTGCTTGAGAAGCATTTATCAGCTTGTATGCTATCTTGCCGACTTTAAATAAATCTTATCTTCACGTTCTTAACATGTTATTCAATAACTTTACCTAAGGGGAAATCTATTGTTATAAACCCAAGAGGCATAATATTAATATCAAAATTGATTTATAATATTACTAAAAATAATGAAATTTCAAATGTCAATATTTCAAATTTTTAGCGAAGGCAAAATTGAAATAAAATTTAAAAATCAGACCTTAGTTTATTTCTGGCATAATATAGAATAAAAGACTGACTCAAGTGTCATGAGTAAACCAATATTTTTTTATAATGTTTCATGATAATTTGAGCGGACCCGTCTAAAGGCATTCATTTTCTACCGCTGAATCTGCTTCATGTCCATAGGAAAACTTGTTACAAATAATGCAGACTACAGGTTTGATAGTTGTACAGAATCAAGGAACTTTGCATTAAATCTAATATTAAATAAAACATGCAAGAGATTCTGTCATTATCACCTTTGTGTTATTTGTATAAAACTTAATTGAAAACAATAGACATAGTACTTCCCTAGGAAAATGTTAATTATTAAATTTTGTTTTTTGAGAATGCACTTCTACCATTGGGTTAAATGATTAAGGAGCAGCTTATAACTGCAGTATGTTTGCTATGAATAATTCAATAAATATTATTCAAAGACTTTTTTTTAATATGCCCACATGATTATATGGCCATAGCCGGATATAGTCTCCTCCAAAAAGAAGACTTACTGATAAAAGGAGATAAAGAATATGTTGATCTTGTAATATGTTAAAGACCTCTATCATTTCAATAAATTTTAGTTTTGTTAAAACAAACAAGCTCTTTTACGCTTGCCTGCTTATAGTTTTATTGTAATATAATACCAGTATTTTATTAGGAATGTAAAAGTTCATGTTAATTTATACTAACAACATTTTAAAATTTAGGAAAAATTTGGTCAGTTTTGAAGTTGTTACATAACTTCTATTTTGAATGTTATATTTCACATTATTTCATAATTTTAATTGGCCTGCAAATCTACAGCAAATTTGCCAAAAAAAAGTGATTTTTTTTTGTATAATTGGATTAAAGACGGAATGATACCTCGAAGTAGCTACTTTGCACTTGATTAATTTTATAGATTTAAACACAACCATTCAAAACAATACTTCAGTTGCCTTTAACAGACTCAGCAAAGTATTTAAGGAATTCTCTGACAAACTTAGTAACAGAATGCTCTAAATATTTTGACTGCAAAGTAAGGCTTTCTGAGTTGACAGGTCATGTTTCAATGAGGATGTCTTTCAAGAAACTGGGCAGCTAAAGGCAAATTTAAGGTATTAAAGGAGGAATTAAAAAATCTAACCAAAGGTGGGAATTTCTGTTTGGTAATGAGGGCGGTATATTTTTGTCCATTTTATGTTGTTTACATTGTATACATGTTGGCAAACTCATGAAATTACAGTAAGTCAAATTCTTTTGTCAGCATGTTTGACTTTCAGAGGTTGCTGTTTGCTCATTAGTCAAAAGTCAGTATTCTGAAAACATGCAAATTTTGGAATTGATTTATTTCACATCCAGTAATGGTTGCATGGTGAATATCAATTCATGTAAATTGTTGTATTCTCAAGATACAGGAATCTTTGAAAACTGTTTTGTCTGCTGCTAGCTATTTTATGGATTCTATTTGCTTGGAGGTCGAGTTTTGATAATTCTCGGAGCGACTTTGGCTTGAATTTTTCCATTGTAAAAATCTGGTTAGGCTTAATGGTAGTTCTATGCATTGAAAAATCTTGACACAGAAAAAAAAACCACTAATATTACTACATATTCATCATTACAGTTTATTTCTCAATGAATTTATAAAGACTCGGCTTATAAATATTCAAGAGCACTATTGTGCTCACTTTAATGTTTTTCCATTCATATGTATGGGCAAAATCATGCCTGCAGTATTATAATTATGCCATTCTTGAATCCTTTACATGTTTAATAACCTTTACCCTGCTAAATTTCTAAAATGGACTGGTCCATCATTCAATTTCGGCAGTATCATTTCCTATTCAAAGGGGTGTTCACTGAAAATTTACTGACTGAACAGCAACCGGTGCAGACCATGATCAGACTGCATGGATTGCAAAGGCAGAATCACTTGCCACCAGCAGGCTAAAGGTTAATAAACAAAGTTACAACAGTCAAGTTTGTTTAAAGGAAAACACTCTAGCGTTTCCGTCATGCAGAATCAATATGGCGTACTTAAACATTTGCAAAATTGTTATTGTTCTCATTGTATTCCAGAAACGAACTTTGTATAGTGATCTTAAAATCAGTAAATTCACAAGATGACAGCAATGGCCATCCCCATTCTTATCAATAGCCACCATGTTTGCTGTGAAAATTCCTATACCACTGTATAGCATTTTGCCTTTAATTGCTGCCAAGCTCAGTTAAAAGTGGTCGAAACAGGTTAAATCAAGTGGTAAGATACTGTTTAATTCGTTTTTGAAAAATATAATGAAATATTTCATAGAGATTGTAAGAAAATTTTATTTTAAAATAAGGCCCTATCAAAACATTTGACACTTTTTTTACGGCATGTCTCATCAAGTCCATCCTCTGCTGAAAATGATTTAGATGAAACTCTATTTCTATCTATTTCTACATGCTTTAAGTGCACACTTTTATCATCAAAACAATAAAATATAGTAATATTTTAGTACAACTTAAAATCTTTGTTTAATATTTGGCTTAAATTAAAATAGATGCTGATTTTTTTGTGTTTTTGGAATTCTGTACTCAAATCGTTTACTCCTCAGAATTTTCAACCATGTTCGTACCTGTTGCTAAGATCGTTTACAAAATTACATTTTATGTGTGTGATGATATGTGAAAAACTGTTATCAATTTCAGGTTCAAATCTGGTAAAATGATCACAAAATAATTTCGTGGCCCATTCAGTTTTGTTGGTAAAAGCATGTTCAAGTACCCGCTGATAAAGCTGCTTGAGTAGCTATAAGGTGCACTTTGTACTCTGAATAAAAAATGAACAATCTGAGCGATACATTTGTATTTCAAGACTGCGACTGGGTCCCCCAGCTGATAATTTCACAATAGATTTTGCACGTTTAAATACTAAATAAGTAGTTCTAGCATACAAATAAATATAGTACTGCGAAGAAGATACTAAAACTAACGATAATTCTATCAATAAAACCCAGGTTAACACTTGTTGACAGCTTTCCTATAACTTTACGATTCATTTTTTTTCCCCGCAATGTTTTTTAGAGCTGCGTATTAGTGTGCACTTCTGTTGTTTTCATCGCTAAGACATTCATTGTAGACATTTTTCAGTTGCCAGTTTATTCCTAAATTGTCTCAGATATTTGGCTTGGTTCCCGTGATGATGAGGGAAACATTATTGAATATTCTAGTAGACCGATTCTAGAAAATACAAATAATTACTGGTCCTCTAAACTATCATCATACCATGGTGGGGAGCACTTATTAGTTCATAGAAAAATCTTTACAGATAAAATCAATAGCAGTTTTTCTGTGGCAGAACTTTGTATCCCATGGATTTTTTATGTCTGTCCCAGAAGTGTGAAGTATATTACCAGGGCTGGTCCCCTGTGACAGTTCTTTATTTTATTGTTCATAAGTGATAGAGATTGGTGTATTGGGATGTAAATTCGAGTCAGAATATTTCATTCCATGATCACAAGCTAATGATTATATAGATGAATATACATTTTGTACTTCTTGCATGCCTCCAAGTTTCAGTATGTACTTCTTATGCAAAACCTTTTCTTGACTTCTCATTAACAAGTATTAAATTAATATTCACCACTGAGGGCTTTCTTTTTACTAAGAAGGACAGGCGCCCAGGCCTGTGATTTAGGAAAAATAGCAAGTGCAAATATAACCTGATTTAAAGTCTTTTTTTTTTTTTTTTTTTGCATGATTTGAAAGACATTTTCGGTGGGGGAGAAGCCTGTAAATGGTCCCTTTTATAGAAGAAGAAAGAGCCTTGTTCTCTGAGCTCATGGTACATGATATGATATTTACTGGAGGTATTATTCAAACCTGGTTGCCTGTAAGTTCTTAAATGGAATTAAAGGAATTTGATAAACAGTTTTATATCATTTGTCAAATATTTGTATAGAAAATTATTTATGTTATCTGGCAGCAGTTCAGTAGAAATTCAAGTTCTCAAAATTTCTAAATGAAATTTAATATCTCCTCTTGTCTGTCTCAGTTATGCAACTAAGACAGACTGGCAATAAATTACCTCTCAACCTACATTACATGTCTATGGGATCAGATTGTTCAATATTGTCCTAAAAGCTTTCAAATGGAAATGTTGAAAATATATTGAAGCAGTTTTCTATTGTTTTTACATTTAAGGGAGGTAATCCTGAAATTTTAAGGAAAAAAAACTATTGTTTTCATCTTAAAAGGGAGGTTGTTCTTAAATTTTATTTATAAAAGGTTGTTAAACATGTGTTTCTGGCACTATGTAAAAACCTTTTTGTTCCTTATAAAATAAATAAAACAGAGAAATTTTCATAAATTATTAAATATCACCTTTGATAAGTTGCCAATTTTAAGGCATATAATTATCATAACTAACATGTATACTTTCTGTATTTGGACATTGCTTTCCTTAGCATGATAAATGTGGATTACAGTGATTTTATGAAATATTGGTTTACAGTTTTGATATTGATGTAAGATAAAACAATAGATAGCCCCAAAAGATGCTAGAATAACAAAAGCACAACATCAAGAGAGTGTGCAGATTTTGTTGTATGATAACATTATCTTACCATATCATAAGTATGAACATGGAAGAAAGAAGATTAGGTGATGACCACAGATGTTTATCTTTGGTCATCTGCTTCTACTTTATGTAATGGGTTTCCTTTTATCATAGTATGTGTGAAGTCTGTGTGTTTTCTTCTTTCCTTAGTGTGTGTTTTCTTCTTCCATAGTATGGGACAGGGTGTTTTTGTTCTTGGAACATGCATGTGTTTTCCTGCTTCATTATTGTATGTGTTTTCCTTCTTCCTTGGTATGTTTTATTCTTCAATTGAATGCTAGGGCTTCTTAAATTATAGTCTGTCTGGGTTACTGTTCTAGCAATTCCTTTTATCGTAGTCTGTATTGACAGTTCGCTAGACTGTTGTCTCATGTCTTGTGCAATGTGCCTTCAGACTTTGAGTTGTATATTGGACATCCCTCCTTACTCCTATCCCTTATAAAAGTTTTTTTTAAAATGCTTGTATACTTTTGTACCCCAGTTTTCTCTTTGAAAATTGAAATGCAACAAAATGAACTAATTGAGTCGTTATAACCAAAAAATCTTTTTTTTTTTTTTGGTAACAATTTGCCTTCCAAAATTTCTGCCTAGAACCTTGCTGCAAGTTTCAATTATCAGATGAACAGTTAGGTATTAAATACCTGTAGATTGTATCAGGTGCTTGAACACTAAAAGATTTTGTGAAATACAACACGTTAATTACTTGCCCTTTGTACCCATTTACTGAATTGTAACATGCTTCTATGTATTTTCTGCTTTTGTTGTTGTAAAAGATATTATTGAGTGTCTTAAAAATAAAACAAAATAAATCTTAACTATTTGTAGAGGTGTAGCGTATGATTAAACTATATTTTTGAGCATGAAAACCCTTAATTCACAGTTTTAATTTATTGCTGCAAGTATGTAAGACAGTTTTAAAAATAAAAAAAAACCCGTTTTATCAAGAGAGACCATTGTTGTTATAAGAGCTTTGAAATTTATATGTAAAACTTCACAAGTGTATGAGATCTTCCTGCAGAAGGAAATTTGGAGGTATTCTGAACAAAGTTTTTCTGTGTGCAAGTAAATTCAAAGAGATTTGCAGGTTTAATTTAGTTGCCCATCACTTGTTTTTGTTTGACCCAGGTTTTGACAATACACTAATGCAGTCAAGTAAGTGGATATAAAAAGGATAAAATGAAAATGTGGCTAGTAATGTTACTTGTTCTTCTTGGGTTGAGATTGCAGTCAAATCAGAGTCCAGATGAGATCTACTTGTAAAGTACACAGTCACATTCAAATCTTGCTGCTTATGAGATCTCAGTTCTGGTGAGATGTCCTTGCATGGTTTACAGTGTTGGCCAAATCTCAGTTCTAATGAGATCTCCTTGCACGGTTCACAGTCTTGACCAAATCTCAGTTCTCATGAGATCTTCTAGCCTGGCTCCCTGGCTGCATGGTTATCTTTTATATTAATACTGGAAACATTTTATAAGAAACTTTTAAACCTCTAAAATAGCACAGTTTTGTCTGATGGCTGAATCGTATTTAGAGCCAGGGGCAATAAAAAAGTCAATGTAGAAACAACCTTCTGGAGTTACTTCCCTCTTAATGAAGAAAACTGATATATGTAAATAAGAACAAACATAGGGACGGGAGCCAGTCTACAGATCTTCTTGCATGGTTCACAGTCTCGGCCAAATATCAGTTCTGATGAGATCTTGCAGGATTCACAGTCTTGACCAAATCTCAGTTCTGATGAAATCTCCTTGCCCGGTTCACAGTCTTGGCCAAATCTCAGTTCTGATGAGTTCTCCTTGCATGGTTCATAGTCTTGGCCAAATCTTAGTTCTGATGAGATCTCCTTGCATAGTTCACTGCCTTGGCCAAATCTCAGTTCTGATGAGATCTCCTTGCATAGTTCACAGTCTTGGCCAAATCTCAGTTCAGATGAGAACTCCTTGTATGGTTCACAGTCTTGTCCAATCTCAGTTCTTTGGAGATCTGATTGCAGGGTTCACAAAATAATCATATATAATCAAGTTCTGTTTAATTTTTCAATTTTGTTACTTTTCATGTAATGCAAACATTCTTTTCTATTTCATTCAAACTCCTCTATATTTATCATCCTTGCAAAGTCATTTGTCAACTTGAGATATAGCCCACCCGTGAACTACTGCTTTTTGCGGGGATAATTTGATACAACTTCTATTGAAAGATTTTAGCTTTGCTAAAGTGACTGGGGTGTCGCTTATAATTTGATAGATATTTTATTTGCATTTCAACACTAATGAGATGTTCTAAAGAAAGTTGAATGTTTTTGTACTTTAAACATTGAATAACAAGAGAAAAAATCACACAATTGTAAGGTAAATGGAGTTCATACCACACAACTTCGTTATACACAGAAAGACTTTGCTGTAAGCAGCTTTACGCTTAGCAAACAATTCATACAACACCAAATCATAGAAAGAAACGGTTGTTAACAGCATATAAAACATGTATAAAGGATTACATAAAGGGGCCAAAAGGACTACATAAAGGGGACAAAAGGACTACACACTTTTGAACAATTCAACACATTTACAAACTTGCCATTTTCAAAGAACAGTTACATATCTGCATTTCGATGTGTCTGCAGTAATGTCCTTGTGCTGAAATCTCACATAACTAGGCTGAACGTAGTTTTCAGCAATTATTTATTTTTATTTATTTCTATTTCTGTACAAATGGCATTCTTTATTAAAGAGGGACAACTTTTTCTGAATATTTTAAGTATCCATCATATTGTTGGTAAAGATATAGTTCATTTATTAAATTTTTCTGTGTTTTGATGATATACTCCTAAACCTTAGATAAACCATTACCATATTCGTATATTGTTCTTGGAAATCAGTATTCAGTGTAACCTCTTTGTGCATTGATGCACATAGGCTCCCACAGGGACATCAGTGAAAGGGTAATGTTTGAAATCCTGGGCATGTGGAATGTTATTTCACTCTTGAACTTCTTTTGAAGAAGGTCTTGAACGTTCTAAGGTGGTGGTTGTTGTTCATAAGCAAAACAATATTACAGTGTTCCAGATAATTTTTTGACCCCATGGGTAATTACCCTCACTTTTCAGAAGATGGGGGTAAACTCAAAATTCCAAACTCGGATAAAGGGTAATTTTAACAATACTTACCGTTACTATAGAGACAAAGACAGACATTATAACAACACCATAAACTGTCCTTTTCAGTGAGTTTTATCCAAGGGTACGATTTTTTCCAACTTTCAATGGTAGATTCTGTGACAGCCACATGCGACTTTTTATTTTTTAAAACGGCAGAAATAATGTCTTCGATTATTGGTTGCACAAAGCTCTTAGTCGGTAGAGGTGTTTTAACCACAAAAAAATTATCAATTTTTCTGTTTTGCTTCGGAAGCCATGATAAAAAATAATGTGCCTACTTTCGTTTTAATACAACGATCAAACGCTTGATTTTGGTAAGTAAATACATAAAATTTCTAGAGCGCCTAGACGATGCAGATGTTCAAGTAGACTAGTTTATGGTTTCTAAGACAGGTAGAACGTTTTAGCGAAGTTAATAGTGGTTACCCGTCGCATTGTTTATACGGAAGTAGTGATCAGCTGTTTTCAACATGTTTTCATTTAAATATAATTAAGGTACGCTTCAAGTTTTAATGTCGTGCGTAAGTTCAAAGTCATGTACGTATAATGTACGCATCAAAATGAAATCATGTGCGTTTTTAGTTGATTTTTATGCGTAAAATACGCCGATACGCAGCTTATCTGGAACACTGTATTATATAGATAATTTCATAAGTTCTATTATGAAGTTATACAAACAATAAATGTGTTGCATTATAGTCAATTTTCTAACTGGGTTGTACGTATCAAATCAATAAAAAGAAGTGATAAATCCTATAGCTCATGATGAAAGTTTCCAAGAATAGTAGAAAATGTTACCTTATCAAATTGAAGAAATCAATCAGGAACTCCTATATATGTTGCACTACTGTGAGAGCTTTGCATTTTAAAGTCTTTCAGTGTATAATTTAGAACATTGTGTGTTTAGTTTTAGATTTAAATATGAAGACATTTTGAACAAGAAATAAATCTAGAAACAGTAACTTGATATATATTCTTATTGTTGAGAAAACAGTAACACTACCAGTTTATTTGTGCTGGACATCAGACTGTTGCTGATGTTTAATTTGTGGGCATAGATTCTTGCCCAGAAACTATGAAATGTTTTGGACAGGCACAATGATACAAGAAGGTCCTCTGCTATAAACATTCACCTGGAGTCACTTCAGTACAAAAATTTTAGAAAAAATGATCCAAGAGGGTTGTAAAGTTTTTCAAATGAGAGCATGTTTAAACTGAATGAGAGTACCAAAAGCTCAAGGTAAGCTGTCATGGTATACTTGTGTTCCTTGACATACATCATTAACAATTTCACTTTAGTGTACACAAGTTTTGCCCATTCTTAATGTAACTTGGTTTGAAAGTTTTCTATTCATAAAACTTTGTCAGAATATGTGCCTGTATAAAATCAAGGCCAAGTTGAACTGGGTAGCCAGAGGTCCAAGACTAAGTCACTAGAACAAATCATAGAACAGGGATCAAATTTAACTTTTTTTCCAACTAGCAAATTTTGCTAGTGCCATTTTTTTCCACTAGCAAAATGATTTGTTCCACTAGCAATTATTTAAAAGCTGTTTACATGCTAAATTAAAGTTATTTTGTTGTTGTTTGGTTTCATATAAAAGTTAACGGTCCAGACAGGCTTGGGACTTTCTGGTTTTGAAAGTACAAGATACAAGATACAAATTTTATTTAAAGTCGGTATTAATATACAGACAACATTAGCTATGTATAGCTATTGACCGACATGTACGAAGTACGATACAAACCAAAGTACTCAACAATTCTTTGGACTTTTGGCTGGACGTTGGTGTTTTGTTTTTTTCAGGTCACTTCCGACAGTGTTGCTAGCATTTTCGAGCTCCGCAGGCCTTTTTGCACCAAGAAACATGTTATTTTCCTCTCCATTTTTGCAGAACTTTGCAAGTTACAGACGTCCAAAATGAAAACAAATATTGCCTAGACGCTTACTTACATATCCAATAATTACTTTTGTATAAAGTGACAAGCGTCTAGAAGCAGTCATGTGATTATCGGTAAATTAACTGCCCGAAAGGAGTTTTTAAAGAGAAAAGGACAGTTTGACCGAATTCCCCGATTTTCGAATGTGATCGCGAAAATATTCGAGTGCTATGATTTTCTACTCGCATTTTTAGCTCGACTATACGAAGTATAAGGAGAGCTATCCTACTCGCCCCGGTGTCGGCGTCGGCGTCTTTCCGCGTCCCCACCTTGGTTAAAGTTTTGATGCACTTTCTCTTTTTTCAACTTATCTCTGTAATTACTTGATGCATTTGATTCAGACTTGAAATACTTATTCCTCATCATCATCCACATCATCTGACATAAGGTCCATAACTCTGGCACCAATATTTCATGAATTATCTCCCCTTTTCACTTAGATTTTCAGGTTAAAGTTTTGATGCACTTTCACTCTATCTCTGTTATTACTGAATGGATTTGATTCAAACTTAAAATAGTTGTTCAACATCATCACCCACATCATATGACACAAGGTGCATAACTCTGGCATGATTTTTTTCATGAATTATTCCCCCTTTTTACTTAGAATTTCAGGTTAAAGTTTTGGTGCACTTTCACTCTACCTCTGTTATTACTGAATGGATTCGATTCAAACTTGAAATAGTTGTTCAGCATCATCACCCACATCATATGACACAAGATGCATAACTCTGGTACAATTTTTCATGAATTATTCCCCTTTTTACTTAGAATTTCAGGTTAAAGTTTTATGCACTTTCACTCTATCTCTGTTAATACTGAATGGATCTGATTCACACTTAAACAATTGTTCAACATCATTACCCTTATCATATGACACAAAGTGCATAACTCTGGGACCAATTTTTCATGAATTATTTCCCCTTTTTACTTAAAATTTTAGGTTAAAGTTTTGATGCACTTTCACTCTATCTCTGTTATTACTGAATGGATTTGATTCAAACTTAAAATAGTTGTTCAGCATCATCACCCACACCATATGACACAAGGTGCATAACTCTGGCACCAATTTTTATGCCCCCGAAGGGAGGCATATAGTTTTTGAACCGTTTGTCTGTCGGTCTGTCCGCAATTTTCGTGTCCGGTCCATATCTTTGTCATCGATGGACGGATTTTCAAATAACTTGGCATGAATGTGTACCACAGTAAGACGACGTGCAGTGCGCAAGACCCAGGTCCGTAGCTCAAAGGTCAAGGTCACACTTAGACGTTAAAGGATAGTGCATTGATGGGCGTGTCCGGTCCATATCTTTGTCATCGATGGATGGATTTTCAAATAACTATGCATGAATGTGTACCACAGTAAGACGACATGCAGTGCGCAAGACCCAGGTCCGTAGCTCAAAGGTCAAGGTCACACTTAGACGTTAAAGGATAGTGCATTGATGGGCGTGTCCAGTCCATATCTTTGTCATCGATGGATGGATTTTCAAATAACTTGGCATGAATGTGTACCACAGTAACACGACATGTCATGCGCAAGACCCAGGTTCGTAGCTCAAAGGTCAAGGTCACACTTAGATGTTAAAGGATAGTGCATTGATGGGCCTGTCCGGTCCATATCTTTGTCATGGATGGATGGATTTTCAAATAACTTGGCATGAATGTGTACCACAGTAAGACGACGTGTCACACGCAAGACCCAGGTCCGTAGCTCAAAGGTCAAGGTCACACTTAGAGGTTAAAGATCATTTTTCATGATAGTGCATTGATGGGCATGTCCAGTCCATATCTTTGTCATTCATGCATGGATTTTAAAATAACTATGCATGACTGTGTGACACAGTAAGACGATGTGTCGCGCGCAAGACCCAGCTCCGTAGGTCAAAGGTCCTAAACTCTAACATCGGCCAAAACTATTCATTCAAAGTGCCATCAGGGGCATGTGTCATCCTACGGAGACAGCTCTTGTTCATTAATTATTACCCCTTTTTACTTAGAATTTTAGGTTAAAGTTTTGATGCACTTTCACTCTGTCTCTGTTATTACTGAATAGATTTGATTCAGACTTAAAATAGTTGTTCAACATCATCACCGACACTGTATGACACAAGCTGCATAACTCTGGCACCAATATTTAATGAATTATGCCCCTTTTTGCTTAGGATATATTTATATAGTGTTTTGATACATTTTATCTTTACCTCTCTTATTACTTTAAGTTGATATTTTTGACATAGACTCAGGCTATTGTACAATATCTTCATCCACAATTGGAGTCATTAAACACTTTAGTGACAGATCTAGTTTCCTCAGATGTGCCCAGTTTCACTATCCAGCATCGAAATAGTTGAGCGCGCTGTCTCCTGTGACAGCTCTTGTTTTATTCTTACTTGAATTTTGCTAGTTATCGACTGTTAAAATCGATCCCTGTAGAAAAACCTTGTTTACTCTATAGATGCCAGCCTCCATTAAACTTTGTCAGAATGTTTGTCTCTATTAATCTAAATGTTCAAAAACAAGGTCACAGGGAAAACTTGTTTACATTCAAGAGACCTTATTTTCTACCTGATCTCCATGAAATTTAGTCAGATTTTTATCCGTTAAAAATATATGATAAATTTGTAATTTGGTCAGTTGCGTAAAAAAACCTAGATCACTAGGTCAAACCTTTGCAAAATTGTGATTGACCAACTGGTTTTTCATAAAACATGGTTAGTATGTTTGTTTTAATGAAATCAAGGCCAAATGAAATTGAAATGAGCCGTGCCATGGGAAAACCAACATAGTGGGTTTGCGACCAGCATGGATCCAGACCAGCCTGCGCATCCGCGCAGTCTGGTCAGGCTCCATGCTGTTCGCTTTTAAAGCCTATTGCAATTAGAGAAACTGTTAGTGAACAGCATGGATCCTGACCAGACTGCGCGGATGTGCAGGCTGGTCTGGATCCATGCTGGTCGCAAACCCACTTTGTTGGTTTTCTCATGGCGCAGCTCAAATGCTAGGAAATAGGTCAGGTGACTGAGGTGAGTGATACAGGATGTTTAGGGCCCTTTTTGTTTTAAGAGTAACAAAAAAATTAAGCTGTATTAACCTGACTGTATCAGTTGAACTGAAGCCGTTGACTAATAGACCTTTTATAATACACCATGTGTTGAAATTACACCATTTTCATACTAATTTCACATCAAATTGTGCAAGAGATCATATTATTAATGAGGCAGTTAAAAACTGCAGGTTAATGAAGCATTGTTCATTAAATACTAGTTAAGACAATAATCCACTACAGGTGTGGGATAAATTCCTTTACTGTTAGTATACATAATCTTTGATTAACATCAACAGTTCATTGTAGCATTGCTGAATATTGCAAGAGTATGTCACAGTCAAACATAGGTACTTTCAAACAAAGGAATGTTGAGCATGATGTATTGGGCGTTATTTCTCTTTTTCTAAAATTCGAAAATAATAATATGAATAATATTGCCAATTATTCTTTATAAAAAGTATACCCTTAAGTATAATATCTAATTGAATGATTGGTTATTTGGCTGAGATTTCAGTACTTAGCATTTAGCAGTATTTTTGAGCATGAATCCTGAAAATTCCGATACCTGTTATATTTTGATGAAACTTCAAGGGTAAAATTCTCCCACTTTAGATAGATTATCTGATAGGACAATACAGGTCTTATTTACCTCTTGTTTCCATGGTAACGATTTAAGATTTGATGGCTATTTGGAGATAAGACATAGGTGTAAGTTTATTGATTTTACATACTTTCTAAGAATCAGAAAGATGACTGGATAATGTAAATATGTATTTGGTCAGTTGCTTTGAAAGTTTTTCTGTGTGCTGATGGTACTGTGTAAAAGGTTGGGATAGTTGCGAGAGATTGGGAAGGGTTGGGTGGGGCGGTGGGGGGGTGTGGTATACAACAGCAGGCATGCAGCGGCATTGATCTGCTTGTGTATGTTTGAAATTCATTGTATTTACATGACATGTTGTAAAAAAAAGAGGAAGAACATACAGTTTTTACATAAATAAGTAATTTGCTAAAATTTTCTAAAATTCATTAATAGAGTTCGTAATACAAGTATGGTTATACAAGACCACCTTGATGATATAGTTCAAGTGAAATGGTTACTTGTAAAAAAAAATTTAAAAATGTAAATACAAAGTTAAAAATGCAAGCTTGGGGTTATTTTTTACATTTCATTTGTTTGATGCCTGACAGGTACAAATTTGCAAATGAAATAGTTAACTTTATGAACATGAGATATAATTGTTGTTTTTAGCGGTTGGGTGACATATCTTTTTCCATCTTTGTTATGTTACGTAGAACAGATTGTTGTCTGTTGAAGATACATTGTATAGTCAAAACAACCTTCCGCCCCACATATTGCTCATCTTCTGTTTTTCGTTATATAGGTTAATTTTCAGTGTATTTATCTACTGTACAAACCTTTTCTCGGCAAGTAAATGCCAAGTTCCACACATGAATCTGAGGTGGAGGACTAATGATTTCAGACACAATGTCATTTATCAGATAGTCACAGAGAACATACGGCCCGCCCAAGGATCGAACTCATGACCCTGCGATCCATAGGCCAACGCTCTACCTACTGAGCTAAGCGGGCGAGCCAAAGCGGTTCTTGACATAAATTGATATATTACATGTATGTCCCATCATATTGTCATTTACAGTGGCTGTTATTTTATGTGCTTCCGTTTTCTGGCTAGGTTTTTTTATAATCATATTGCTAATTCATGGATTTGGGTGCAGGAAATTGAGGAAAGTCTGATGAAATAGCCAAAAATTCATGGATCTGGATGCCGGAAATAGGGGGAAGTCTGGGAAATGTAAGATGACATAACAAAAAAGAATCATAGGTCTGGAAAAAAATATGATGACAAAATAAAAAATTAAGGAAAATTGAAACTCGCCTATTTGGTAAAAAAAAAAAGAAGTAGTGAAAGTGTTCTGTAACTTGCATCTTACTCACACTTTTTATGGTGAAAAGACAGTTTTTAATGGCTTTGATTGTTTACTTCTGAATTGTGGGCATTTATTTTTCAAGTTACGTACTTTCCTTCTACAAAGCCTAGACTTCTTACTATATTTTTCCGCAGTGTTCTTTCGATTGTATATTAATAATTTCAGTAATAAAGTAGTTAGGAGTTGAAAGGTTGCTGTCTGGCTGCCAGTAGCCAACATCAGCCCTATCTAGATATATATCCTCTTTATTTATTCCCCAACTCCTATCTATATGTTTATCTTTAACTACCTGCAGTAGTGCGGTGATAAAAACACTCATATTTTTCGATTTCTTGGAAGCCAGACATTTTCGTTGTACTATGATCATACAAATTGTAATAGAACTGACATAAATTCATTAAGTTTGGAAATGATTCAAGAAATCAATGTTTTATAACCATTTTATAATTCAACTATCAATGAAAACTGGAATTGGCTATAATTGTCTTTAACAGTTCTCCGAAGTAGCTAGCATCTGAGAGCCAGAAATGGTCTAATGAATTTGATGTTAGATTCACAAAGTTCATAGATCGGTGGTTTAATCATTGTTGCATTGGAAATAAATATCATTTTTCTTTCATGAGAATTACTCGCTCAGTGTCATTATTTCATTTCCACTCACAAATTTTACATGTCAAAGTAACTTTGAAAATAAGATAGTTAGAAAAATCATAGAGCTTATTTCATAATAATTGATAGACTGAATCCGAGTAAACTAACAGTGATTGAAAAAAGTTAAAAATAGGATAATAATGTAATTTGTGAAGCACATGATAAAGATATGGTATTGCAATGTGTATGTAGGGTTCAGGACTTCAGTCCTGCTCTTATTACAGTACCATTATTATTTCAGTTTTGTCATTACAAGACATAATATTAAGCAGATTCTACCCCTTTGGGGATGCACGCTCTCACATTATATTATGATCTGTATCTTACACCTCTCACTAACCTTTATACATGCAAGGACCGACTTCTGATCTGGTATTAAATCACATATGTTTGCCGATCACATTGTTAACTTCATCTGCTTGGTAAATTATACATTTAAGGTGACATAGAGAGGCTGCAAACAGAAGACATCCAACTTTCAATACGTTTCCACTCTAAATGAGTCCATCTGTTTCTTAAAACTTTAACAATTACATCCTGCATGCGAGGATAGGGCAGAAAAGTTCTCAATGCTTCATACATTGAGTTGGTTGTGTAAATGAACTACAAATATGCAAGCTTCTGCTGCTGCAGCTATTGTGATACATTCAGTTGGTTGTTTTACTGAACTACCAATACATCTGCTGCCACAGCCATTGTGATATTCAGTTGGTTGTGTTACTGAACTACCAATACGTCTGTTGCCGCAGTTATTGTGGTACATTCAGTTGGTTGTGTTTCTGAACTACCAGTACGTCTGCTGCCGCAGCCATTGTGATATTCAGTTGGTTGTGTTATTGAACTACAACACGTCTGCTGCCGCAGCTATTGTGGTACATTCAGTTGGTTATGTTACTGAACTACCAACACGTCTGCTGCCGCAGCTATTGTGATGTTCAGTTTGATGTGTTACTGAACTACCAACACGTCTGTTGCCGCAGCCATTGTGATACATTCAGTTGGTTGTGTTACTGAACTACCAACATGTCTGCTGCCGCAGCTTTTGTGATACATTCAGTTGGTTGTGTTACTGAACTACTAACACATCTGTTGCCGCAGCCATTGTGATATTCAGTTGGTTGTGTTACTGAACTACCAACATGTCTGCTGCCGCAGCTTTTGTGATACATTCAGTTGGTTGTGTTACTGAACTACCAACACGTCTGTTGCCGCAGCCATTGTGATATTCAGTTGGTTGTGTTACTGAACTACCAACACGTCTGCTGCCGCAGCCATTGTGATATTCAGTTGGTTGTGTTACTGAACTACCAACATGTCTGCTGCCGCAGTTATTGTGGTACATTCAGTTGGTTGTGTTACTGAACTACCAATACGTCTGCTGCCGCAGCCATTGTGATATTCAGTTGGTTGTGTTACTGAACTACCAACACGTCTGTTGCCGCAGCCATTGTGATATTCAGTTGGTTGTGTTACTGAACTACCAACACGTCTGTTGCGGCAGCCATTGTGATACATTCAGTTGGTTGTGTTACTGAACTACCAACATGTCTGCTGCTGCAGCTATTGTGATACATTCAGTTGGTTGTGTTACTGAACTACCAACACGTCTGCTGCCGCAGCCATTGTGATACAAACAGTTGGTTGTGTTACTGAACTACCAACATGTCTGCTGCTGCAGCTATTGTGATACATACAGTTGGTTGTGTTACTGAACTACCAACATGTCTGTTGCCGCAGCCATTGTGATATTCAGTTGGTTGTGTTACTGAACTACCAACATGTCTGCTGCTGCAGCTATTGTGATACATTCAGTTGGTTGTGTTACTGAACTACCAACATGCAAACTTCGGCTGCTGCAGCCATTGTAATATTCAGTTGGTTGTGTTACTGAACTACCAACATGTCTGCTGCTGCAGCTATTGTGATACATTCAGTTGGTTGTGTTACTGAACTACCAACATGCAAACTTCGGCTGCTGCAGCTGTTGTAAAACATTTAGTTTATTGTGTAATTGAACTACCAATGTGCATTCTTCTACTATTACAGCTAAGGTATTACATTTAGTTGGTTGTGTAACTGAAGACGTCTTTTCCCTCAAGGGAAAGAAGATTCAATCAAGATAAGTGGCTTGGATGCTCAGATCAATATATACATAATTATATAAGTAGAACTTTTAAGAATTAACTCTAGACTGCAGTACAATAATGTCTTTAACACATTATTTACTGTGACCTTTGAGACAGTGAAGGTACAGCTAACAGTAGTGTTTCGCAGACCCTTGCTTTATGTAAAATAACATATTGAATTAAGGGATATATTGTGAGAATTGATGTGCCAATCAAACTTTGACCAACATATGCAGCTACAGTAATTGTTACTCTTGAACATTTGAAGACCAGATTGTGTATGCTAATTTAGTTATTTCAGATTTGGGCTGGAAAAAGAAAGATATTCTTAAGATGTAGTCAAGGAAAAAAGATTTGTGATGGAGATTGGGGCACAAGGGTTGTGTGTGGGGCTGGTAAACTTAAACACACAATTCTGCGAGAAATCTTTAACTATATCTGAAAAGCGAGACATACTATACTTTCAAAAGGCCACTGCTGCCAGAAAAAGTTAAAGAGTCCGGGGAAGTTGTTATGTCATGTGAGAGACATAAAGGACATTATTCAGACTGTAAAATTTCCCAGTACTTAACAAAGAGTTATGATGGCTGAGATAGGGGGTCCGGAGACTGTTATTATGTTTGATGCCTGGCATTGTAGAAGGTTGGACAGACTAATTTCTCAACTTGAATACAGATTTCCAAGTATAATGTGACATATGAACGAAAAATCCATCCTCTCAGTGTTGCCAAGTGGAATAATTAGGGGTCATGACATGAAGAAAATACATTGGATATTTCATACATATTGATGTGTGGCCAGTTTTGACAGTTTATAGGTTTCTTTGGAAACAGAGTTATGAAAATTATTGATCTCAGTTCATATATCGTGGAGTCAGCAGAATTTGTGGCGCTCTGTGACGGGAAAATATTACCAATTTGTCTTGGGACATCTTAATTTTCTGCCAGTAATATTTCATACAAGTTTTAATCAAAGATATGCATTTTAAGCAGTTTTGGTTGTTATAGTATCATATAAATGTTGGAGAGAAGTCAAATTTCAGTGAAGCTTGATTCTTTTGAGATGTTCCCAGTAGTTGTGACATAGTATAAGATGTTTATAAGATCTTGTCCAACTTAGTTTGAGAACAGAACTGCTGAACAGGTTTGAAAGAGAAAAAAAAATTACTTTGCAAATCTGCATCCAGAGGAGGCGCGCAGACCTGAAGTGTGTCCCCTAGAACCGTTTAGGTATATATTTTATATAATTTTAAAATGAATTACACCACTTAGTGAGTAGTGACTTATGAAAATACTGCTTCATTATTTTCAGAACTACATGTATCTAAAATTAAACCTTCCCGCACTATCTCAAAACTGTGGATACATACTCTGGCTTAGAGTTTTTACACAGCAGCTTTTAATCATTTTTAATAATCATCTCCCTTTGTATTGACTTTTCTTGGTTAAAGGTGGATAATCAGATTTTGGCCATGTAACGGATTTGTTCGAAACTTTAGCATCTGATCATTTACACTCATTTATGTTCACTTAACACTTAATACAAATTAGATTTTCACTGGGGGTATTTTTAAAATTTCATTTTCCTATCCTGGTTGCCCAACCAAGATAGAGTTATTTTATCATAAGTATAAATTTGATAAACATACTTTGCCTAAGGAAATGTATAAATATTAGACATATTGTAATATATTTGTAAAATATTTGCATTAAAAATTATGTATTTAGATGGAATTCATTAGAAACGCAAGTTTGAAAAAATATTATTACCTCCCTTTGCCTATCTTGGTTGCGCAACCAAGATAGATTGGAAATAAATGAATTCAGAAGCTACAAACAGCTTTAAAACTTGCATTTTGGTTCAGATTGTTCAATAGTTGATATGTCTATCAAATGCAAATGTAAAACTAGACATAGTATCGAAATAAAAAGAAATACCCAGCTTTTTATATACTTTCATATTAAAGGGGAGTAATTACAAAATTTTATAAAAATAATAAAATACACATTTCAAATAGGAATCTAACTCTATGTAATCGGTCTTTTTGTTCCTTAAATAATTCTCTGCCAGAATAAACAAAAAGTAAAAAATGTCATTAAATGTTGTTTAAATGTGATTGACCACCTTTAAACCACTAAACAAATATTGACTAACAGAGTAAATATTTTCAAGATCCTGTGTTATTTTCGGCTTAAGTTAGAGCAGCTTAAGTTATTTGAATTCTGATTTTGTGTGTTGGAAAAGTTTCACAAACTTTGACAGTGTCTCTCATCTCTCTGATAACTTGAGCAGTAAAAAGCATGACTGTTATCTAAATATCATACCAGATATTAGCAGTAACAAGGTGGTTTCTAAGAAGTTTTTTTCCCCCTCATCAGTCATGCTAACTTCCTGCAAATTATCCTTGGAAATGAAAACAATGTTCTTGTATCACATGGAAGCATTACCGGTGATTGCTGCCAGTAAAATACCAGTTGGAATCGAAACAGAAAGATGGCAAGTTATGACATCGAGTATATATACCAATTTGTTTGTTACACTATGATGTGGATTTTCTTGTTTCTTATTGTTTTATATAATGAGATTTACCTGTGTAGCTTTTAATTTTGAAATTGGATGAAATGCACAACACGTAAGTTGTGATGCAAGACATATATTATTTTCCCCAGGACTTTTCCTGTAAATCCCTTCTTTTCTTTACACTCAAGCTGAGTTAACCCGTACCATGCTGGACACAACTGGTTCTGCCTTTGCGACCAATGTAGATCATGATCAGCCTGCACATCAGTGCAGTCTGATCATGATCTGCACTGTTCGCTATTCAGCTAGTATCCTTTTGGTAAGCACCCCTTTTAACAGTTAATGGTACTGTCCAAATTGGAAGATGGACAAGTTCATTATAGAAATTTATCAGGGTAAGGGTTAATGTCAGAGAGGATATAAATATAATGATCCTCAAGATATTTCATTTTGTTCTGTTTCCGGCACAGCTTAAATGGTTAGCTATTGTGACCACCATTCGTTTAGCATTGCCATCAACACTTTTTACTGTAACCCTGTTGGAGACCTTATTTCTGGAGAAACCTTTGTCACATACAGGGAGAATGTTTATGACGACAGTATCTCAGTAAATTTTTATAAATGGCAAGATTTCAACAGAGTTGCAGCCCTTGGATTATTAAATTGCCATGTTTCACATTGTTAATACTTGTATCACTTTTGGAGAAGATGTGATGTAGTGTACATGATGAATGTTTGAATGTTTCTGGAGAAACAGTAAATCAGCCGGAGAAACTGTTCATCATCAGGAGAGAAACAACTTGTTGGAATTGTGTGAAGTAATAAATGATCGTATTCTTATTGGTTATAACAATATAGGATTTTATGGCCTGTTCATTATGAGAGGCAGATAGAGAGAAATAACTGTTTTCTTAATGATCACTTTGTAGCAGATAATGTTCGGCAATTTCCTCGGAAAACACTTCCATTAATTACATAATTCATCCAGTTGTTTCTGTTGGGTTGTTCAAAGGAAACATATCCTGGATCCACAGGTCTATGAGTTTGTTTAAGACTTTTTTCTCAGACATTTTGGCAATATTTTTCATTCATTAAAATCTTTAAAAAAGTAAAAACCTGATCATTAACTTGTCAGATGTTTGTTTTTGTTTTAAACTGAAGATCATTTCATGTTACACTTTTCTCAAATTTTGTCTGAAATTTAATTAGGTTTGAGATACTAGAATTTCTTTTATAATGCATCCACAGCTAAACTAGTGCATTTTTAGCTCGACTATTCGAAGAATAGTCTAGCTATTCTACTCACCCTGGCGTCGGTGTCAGCCTCGGCGTCAGCGTCACACCTTGGTTAAGTTTTTGCATGCAAGTACATACAGCCATCAATTAAAGGCATATAGCTTTGAAACTTATTTTTTCTTTTTCTAGGTCAATTACCATCCTCTCTGGGTCAAGTCCCATAACTCTGACATGTATTTTGAGCAAATTATGCCCCCTTTTGGACTTAGAAAATTTTGGTTAAAGTTTTACATGCTATCTCCAAAACTAATGCAGATATTGATTTGAAACTTCACATGTGTCTTCGGGGTTATAAAACTAGTTGATAGCAGCAAGTCCCATAACTCTGACTTTCATTTTGGTCAAATTATGCCCCCTTTTGGACTTAGAAAATTCTGGTTAAAGTTTTGCGTGCAAGTACATACAGCTATTTCTAAAAGGTATATAGATTTGAAACTTATTTTTTCTTTTTCTAGATCAATTACCAACCTCACTGGGTCAAGTTCCATAACTCTGACATGTTTTTTGATCAAATTATGCCCCCTTTTAGACTTAGAAAATTTTGGTTAAAGTTTTACATGCAAGTTATAATCTCCAAAACTAATGCAGATATTGATTTGAAACTTCACAAGTGTCTTCGGGGTTATAAAACTAGTTGATAGCAGCAAGTCCCATAACTCTGACCTTCATTTTGGCCAAATGATGCTCCCTTTTGGACTTAGCAAATTCTGGTCAAAGTTTTGCGTGCAAGTACATACAGCTATTACTAAAAGGCATATAGATTTGAAACTTATTTTTTCTTTTTCAAGATCAATTACTAACCTCACTGGATCAAGTTCCATAACTCTGGCATGTATTTTGGGCAAATTATGCCCCCTTTTGGACTTTGAAAATTCTGGTTAAAGTTTTACATGCGAGTTTCTATCTCCAAAACTAATGCAGATATTGAATTGAAACTTCACATGTGTCTTAGGGGTTATAAAACTAGTTGATAGCAGCAAGTCCCATAACTGATATGCATTTTGGTCAAATTATTACCCCTTTTGAAATTAAAACTCTTTTGATATTTAACCTTTTTAGGTAATATTTTCCTGCCTCTGGGACAATATTTCGAATAGTCGAGCTTGGCTGTCTTACGGACAGCTCTTGTTAAGACGTCCAGTCATTAGCTGATGCCGCATTACTGCAGACAGAAAAGAAAGATGGTTGGCCACTGAACTACATAGTTGTATGTTTGAAACCAGCATGTGTTACTGCACTTACAACTCTAGATATAGATCACTCTAAGAGTTTGTCAGATAATGCTTGTTTTTCTCCCTGTATTTCTAGGATCATTTTTCTAACTTTCTGTTGTGGTCTGAATTGTTGTGTTGCTTGTTATACGCCCAAAGGGAGCGTATTATGTTATGACACACCGATGTTCGTTCGTCTGTTAGCAATTTTGTGTCCACTCTGTAACTCTTGAACCCCTTGAAGGATTTCAAAGAAACTTGACATATTGATGTACACCACATTGAGACAATGTACAGAGCGCATGTTTTAGATGGCTCGCTTCAAGGTCAAGGTCACACTTAGGCGTTAAAGGTCATATGACTTTGTTTTGTGTCCGCTCTGTAACTCCTTGAACTGCTTGAAGGATTTTAAAGAAACTTGGCAAAAATGTTCACCACATTGAGACGACGTGCAGAGCGTATGTTTCGAATGGCTCACTTCAAGGTCAAGGTCACATTTAGGGGTCAAAGATCATACCTTTGTACTCTTGTCTAAAGTATGGACTGAACAGTCTGCCTTATCTATAGTACCAACTGCATAGTGAAGTATCTATAGTCAGAACTGAATGTACTGTATGGACTGAAAAATTCCAGTAATAGTCCTGCTTGTCTGAAATATGAACAGAACAAATCCACTTGTATTAGGTGAGACATTTTGCAGCAGTGGTCAAGTGTCTGCACTCAAATAGATTATTTATGTTTGGTGTTATAACCATTCTGGGCAGCATGTAACAGTGTGACTGATCAATATTACAGACAAATGAGTGGGGTGGGCCGTAGCTGTACAGACCTATCTATCAACCGATATATTGGTCCGTTATCCTGACAACTATATATGCTCAATTAGCTGACCGGAGCTTTTGACTAATGTTGAGTAATGGTATATTGTGAAATACTGGCAGTGTGATTGGGGGTTATTTTGTTCAAACTGGCAGATTTTCAAATGAATCAGAGAAGTATAAATTAAATGAAATCAGAATTTCTATGAAAAAGTAGATTTTTTGCCTGAGAAAACTTTCAGGTAATTGATTAATAATCTTAAATTCAGTAGTTATTTAAGGGTAAGGTTATTACAAACATGACATATTGACAGATCATGTGAATACAAATCTTTAATAATAAATCAATCAAATTTGAAAACCAACTTAGTTGAAATATTGTTGGTTTAGCACCATTTCTTTAGATGTAGGTTTAACGGAAGTAATATATCAGCAAAAGTAGAAATTTTTAAGAACTGTACAAATGTAAAAAGTTTGTTATACAAAGGTTTTGTTCTCCCTGTTTACAAATAAAGTTTGGTAAGTGCAGTGTTCTGCATAGAAATTTCTCTTTCTGTATCTGTTTGTACCACTTTGGTACAGAACAATGTCACTTAAGTAACACTTGAAAACCAAATTAGTGTTTTGCCATGATAAGCGCAGACTTAAGTAGGCAGCAGTTACAATTGTGATACACCATTGTGTTTTTAATGACAACCAAATTGTTGCCTGTTGCTGAACATCCTGCAGAAATGTAATCCCCCAAAAAATGTGGTGTCATGAATTTTAAGTAAGATTCTCTTTTTATCTTTTCAGATTTTCGAAGACTATTACTTATTTAGACACTCAAGAGTTTCCAAAAGGTCCATATATCGCAGTAAATTCTACCATAACACTTTAGCAAAGGATCAAAAGGTAAGACAGCAAGATATTTGAGAGGTAGTGATTTCATACTTCTATCCAACATTTCTTATTTTAGTAAGCATCAGAGGTATAAATTTCAGAACACTATTCATAAAATGTGCCGTACCATGAGAAAATCAACATATTGGATTTGCATTCAGCATAGAACCAGACCAGCCTGCGCATCCGCGCAGTCTGGTCAGGATCCATGATGTTTGCTTTCAAAGCCCACTGCAATGAGAGGAACCATTAGCGAACAGCATGGATCATGACCAGACTGCGCAGATGCGCAGGCTGATCTGGATCCATGCTGGTCGCAAAGCCACTATGTTGGTTTTCTCATGGCATGGCTCAAATACAGTGTTTCCACAAATTTCAGATGAGCTCTTTAATTGACTACAAAATATCCATAGCTAAAGTATTCAGTTGGCTTATCTACTTATAAAGCCAGGTGTTCTTATGTAACTTGCCAACAACTTACGAAGCCATAGTTGTGGGCCTCTGTATTGTCAAATATGATGTCTAATAGTCTTTCATAAAGATATTTTTATTTAAAAAAAATAGCATTAATTATTATTTGAATTTATTGTTCTTTCCACTTATCAGACTTATAGTGGTTTTTTGTCAGTTTGAAAGAAGTCTTGTTTTCTCTCGTACATCATAACAGCATCAACTGCAAGGCTGATTGGTCTCAGAAACAAATATAACTCAATTTTCTGGCTGTGGAACTTGGTGCCATATTAGGTCTTGTTTACTCCAGCCATCAAAATTTACTACAGAGCTAAATTGATTATTGATTGTGAATCTTGTGCAATGTTACTGTTTGGGAGAACAGCAGTGGAAAAAATGTTTCCCTTCTTGAACGATCTGTGCATGGTGGCATTGCTGTAACAACTACACAAAAACGTGGAATCCTGAATAAATATTTGTGGAGGTATTCAAATGAAACTTTCTTCAGTTAATATTAGTATCAAATAAAGTGTTCTTTAGAAAATGATCTTAAGGTATTTGAACTTGTATAACAAACCATGGTAAGACAAAGGCAAGAGAGTTAACTATGGAAACCAACCATGGTAAAACAGTCAAAGGCATGAGAGATAACCATGGAAACCAACCATGGTTAGACAGCCAAAAGCAAGAGTTAACTATGGAAGCCAACTATGTTAAGACAGTCAAAGGCATGAGAGTTAACTATGGAAACTAATCATGATAAAACAGACCAAGGCAAGAATTAAGTATGTAAACCAATCATGGTAAGACAGTCAAAGGCAAGAGAGATAATCATGGAAACCAACCATGGTAAGACAGTCAAAGGCAAGAGTTAAATATGGAAACCAACCATGGTAAGACAATCAAAGAAGAGATAACCATGGAAACCAACCATGGTAAAACAGTCAAGACAAGAGGACTATGGAAAGTGATCATGGTAAGACAGCTAAGGCAAGAGCATTAACTATGGAACTAACCATGGTAAGACAGTCAAAGGCAAGAGTTAACCATAGAAACCAACTATGGTAAGACAGTCAAAGGTAAGAGTTAAATATGGAAACCAACCATGGTAAGACAATCAAAGGCAAAAGAGATAACCATGGAAACCAACCATGGTAAAACAGTCAAGCCAAGAGGACTATGGAAAGTAATCATGGTAAGACAGCTAAGGCAAGAGCATTGACTATGGAACTGACCATGGTAAGACAGTCAAAGGCAAGAGTTAACCATAGAAACCAACTATGGTAAGACAGTCAAAGGTAAGAGTTAAATATGGAAACCAACCATGGTAAGACAATCAAAGGCAAGAGAGATAACCATGGAAACCAACCATGGTAAAACAGTCAAGCCAAGAGAGTTGACTATGGAAAGTAATCATGGTAAGCCAGCTAAGACAAGAGCATTGACTATGGAACTAACCATGGTAAGACAGTCAAAGGCAAGAGAGTTGACCATGGTAACTAACCATGGTAAGACAGCCAAAGGTAAGAGTTGACTATGGAAACTAATCATGGTAAGACAGCCAAAGCAAGAGAGTTGACTATGGAACTAACCATGGTAAGACAGTCAAAGGCAAGAGAGTTGACTATGGAAACTAGTCATGGTAAGACAGCAAAAGGCAAGAGGATTGACTATGGAAACTAACCATGGTAAGACAGTCAAAGGCAAGAGAGTTGACTATGGAAACTAACCATGGTAAGACAGTCAAAGGCAAGAGAGTTGACTATGGAAACTAATCATGGTAAGACAGCAAAAGGCAAGAGAGTTGACTATGGAACTAACCATGGTAAGACAGTCAAAGACAAGAGAGTTGACTATGTAAACTAACCATGGTAAGACAGTCAAAGGCAAGAGAGTTGACTATGTAAACTAACCATGGTAAGACAGTCAAAGGCTAGAGAGTTGACCATGGTAAGGCAGTACACTGGATTAGACTACAGCATTCCTTCTTGTAAAGAAGGGGCTTCCATATGTGTGATCTTATTCCTTTGCTTAAAATTCCTGTTTAACCAAGACCATATGCATATTTTATGAAAACACACTGACTTAATTAGAAAGTTCACAAGACAGAAGACTTCAGAACTTGTGAACCTCCTAAACAAAAAAGCAATCAATGTCTCTTGTCATATGTCTAGTTTTGGGTTCTGTGACACCAATTTTATTACACAAAACATGTAACAGCAGCACAGAGAGCAGCTTGTTCCAGTCTTTCTATGGTGAAAAAAAAATGTTCCTGGGAATAAGAAGGTTGATTATAAAGTTCACTTGACATTTAGTGCCCATTCAAAATATTTCCATCGGTGGAACTTAGCTTGTATTTTGCAGATGCAAATTGGTGCTGAGATATTGGTGTATAATGCGTGATAGGAAACTTTCTGTCCCTCTCTGATATTGATCATGATAGAGTTCTAAGATATCAGTGGAGCCACTGTCTGCAACTGATTTTCAGCACAAAGTTTTTATTTCAGTGATCATGATAGCTTTTAGAAAAGGCTAATGCATAGATTAACATCAGTGTGTTTTAGAAAGTGATTAAAGAAAGACCTCCGCATTGAAGTTACATGAGCTTCTCTGTTTATTGTTCCTGCAGTTCATTGCTAAATAAGAAGTACATGATTGAGTTAATGTCTTATTGCATGAGTTCCAAAAGACAAGAGTCACAGTCAGTGTCAGCAGCATGCAAGAATTTGTTTGTTTGTTTGTTTTGGGTTTAACACGGTTTTTTGACAGTATTTCAGTTATGTAACGGTGGGCAGTTAATCTATAACTAGTGTTCCTGGATTCTGTACCAGTACAAACCTCTTTTCCGCAAGGAACTGCCAACTTCCCCGCATGAACCAGAGGTGAAGGACAAATGATTTCAGACAAAATGTTGTTTATCAAGTCTCCATGGAGAACATACACACCGACAAAGAAAAAGGACTCACAAGAAAAACACAGTCAGGTTCAGCAGCGTGCAAGAAAGACATAGTCAGTGCCAGTATTATGCAAGAAAGACATAGTAAGCCGTACTCAAGAAAGGCAATATATTAGTAACTATCAGAAGTCTGCAAGACAGACATATCAGCGGTATGCAAGAACGGCATAGTTAGTAAGTAGTATGCAAGAATTTTAGACACACTCAGCGTTAGTAGTATGCAAGACAGAAAAAGTGTCAGCCGTATGCAAGAAAGGCATAGTCTGCAATAAAAAGACCTGGTCATTGTCAGCATCTTGTAAGACAGGGAATAGCTGTATTCAAAAAATAAGAGAATGGTGACAGATGGCTATATACACAGTATACAGGAAAGACATACCTGCAAGCAAAAACAGGCAAAAAAAGACATAGGTACTCCTACAGACAAAGTCTTGTCTCTCTGTGCAGTGTCGACTCATTTGCATGAAAGACATTTAATAGTATTTCTGTAGAGATTTCGAATTACTTTAATGCCTAATTAAAAGCATTAAAGATTTGTCTTTGGTTCTGGTTTTTGCCCCTGTGTGCAATTCGAATTGATAAAACCTAGCTGATTTCTTGGTTTTTTAGAGAAGTTTTCCAGTTATGTAAATAACTACTGTTTGAGAGGGTCTTAATGGCATTTCATGCAAATGATTAGTTTGTAAGCTGCTACACTAACTATTGAATTTCAGATAGATTACAGCCTCGTGGAATTCTAATGAAGCTGTCGGAATATATTGACATATTCTCCCTCCTTTTTGAAGAGTTCAGAGCTGCTATACATTAGTTAGGATTCACACTAACTGAAATTTGTGCTGAAGTCTAGGAAAATTTCTTAGTTCTGAAATGAAGACTTTTTTTCTGCGCAGATCGGTTAATGCAATTTTTAAAGGCACTGGCCTCCAGATGGTTCGACGTCCAAAAAAAGGATTTTTTTAGATAGCTGGAAATTAATGCTATATTTCTTAAGAATACTTTGAAACTTAATTACTGACATACTATTTGTTTGGGAAACACATGAGAATTAGTTGTTTTTACTACTTTTTACGATGAAAATTGAAAAGCATTTGTAACGCTTTACTCGACCTCTTGATTATAAATATTTACATTTAACACACATTAACCCTTAGCCTGCTGCAGGCGAATTTAACAGCCTTTGCAAACAGCTTGGAACCAGATCAGACGCCGATTAAATCGGCGTCTGATCAGGTTCCAAGCTGTTTGCTACTCTGACAATATTTCTTCCAATTTTGGAGCAAATTGAATGAACTTTACAATTTTAGCAGACGACATTTCCAGCAGACGACAATTTATCTAGCATGCTAAAGGTTAAATACTAAATCCTCCATAGTGGTATTGGTAGCGACAGCGGAAAACTTCTTTATTGCCACGGTCATCTTTTTTACTAATGATTATCTAAGGCATTTTTAAAATAGTTTCGAAACAAAAACTCATATTGTTAATAATATGACCATACTTCAATTTGAAAGAAAGATCATTTTTTAGCCAAAATCTGGAGTTCAGTGCCTTTAAACCATACATGATACATTAAAGATAAGTTTCTTGCTGTGGTTTGTTTTGTTTTTCGGTGAATGATCTATCAAATTATCCTAGAATACTTCAGTGCTTCCCGTACATATTTCTTTTATATGATTTGTTTATCCTTTCATACCAGCATTTCTAAAACAGGAGATCTTTCTAGTTGTTTTTCCTGAAAGTGCTCCTTCAATAATTTATTGAATTTCCATTTTTCCGTTTTATTGTACAGCCTAATAGAACATTTAAGGTTGATCAAAACAAATAGGATTACCATTACTGTTGGTCAGGCAACAGCGCTGGCATTTTGTCTTCTTATTCTACATCATTTCAGGAATAAAGCAGTAAAAGCAAAATCCCTCACAGTACACAATTTTATACTTTTACCCCTGCTAAATTTCTAAAATGGACTGGTCAATCATTCAATTTTGGACAGTTCCATTCATCATTTGAAGGGGTGTCCACTGAAAATTTACTGACTGAACAGTGAACTGTGCAGACCATGATCAGCCTGCATGGATGTGCAGGCCGATCTTTGGCTGCACTGGTCGCAGAGGCATAATCATTAGCCACCAGCAGGTTAAAGGTTCAGTATCATTGTTGAAGGAAAGGAAAGAAGTCTTTCATTTGCTCCCCTATCCTGTATTGCAGGCAGGATGCCAGGCATGTGGATGTAGGCACATGCAAAAGAATGTCAGAATGGAAAAAGCATCTGACTTTTTAAACTTATAAAATGCAATAATCACAAGAGGGGGTAAAGATGTTATACTAATTTACAGATGTTTTGTATAAAAAAAATTAAGCTTTGTTAATTTTCTTGAAGTTCATACAGGATATATATGAGCCGCACCATGAGAAAACCAATATAGTGCAATTGCGACCAGCATGGATCCAGACCAGCCTGCGCATCTGTGCAGTCTGGTCAGGATCCATGCTGTTCACTTTCAACGCCTATTGTAATTAGAGAAAATGTTAGTGAACAGCATGGATCCTTCTCAGACTGCGCGGATGAGCAGGCTGGTCTGGATCCATGCTGGTTGCAAATGCATTATGTTGGTTTTCTCATGGCGTAGCTCATATATACATCACAGGTATCTTTTAAATAAATATGGGCATATTTTGGTTGATTCCATCCATAATTTCATCTATGGGATACTTCCGAAGAGAACAAGCATTTAAAATTGTGTTTGGATGGGTTAATATGAAGATCTTTATGTAATGCTTAATGTTTAATAATTACAACTTCTTAGAAACACTCAGCTATACCCTTGCTGTGTTGATGAGAAAAAGCGAAATGACAAAATGTGTATTTATACATATATTATCATGTTTGAAAATGAACAATACTTAAATGATATAAATTTTATTCAAACTAAGTACACTTGCATGCTGTCCATAGTGAGAGTGGGGTTATATACATGTGTATTCTTCATTGCAAAAGTCTTAAAGACTTTCAAACGTGACAATTTTACAGTAATTCCAAAAAATTCACTTGAATTACAAGTTTCAGACATGATTAGTGAAGATGAAAGTAAATGGCCCTCTGACAACTGTATGATGATGTAAAGTTTCCCCTTATGTATCAACTATATTCTAGTAGTGAAGAGGGTAAAAGTATGGCAGATGTTTTTTATTTACCTGATAATGACATAGGATAGAGGTTACACCACTGATTGGAAGAATAACATTGCATTATACAGCTAATTACATAATAACAGTATCTAATACACTATCTCTGATGTCATACACTGGCAGGTCACTTAAAAAACACAGAAAAAAAATTGTTCCCTCAGCTGCATGAAAAAGAACTTACATTTTTCCAAATGCTTACAAACTATTAAGATGAGTATTATTTCCCTAACTGCTTCTGGTAAGTCTGTTAAAATAGCTTGAAATAGGGTAAATCATACCAATTTCCCTTCATATTTGACATAAATTGTAACTCTTGCCATTGACAGGAAGTTACTATTGCTTGTTGTTTTTCTATTTCTTGTTATTGGCAATATACATTATTCAAATCTGTAAAACCTTTAACCATTACCCTGCTGTATTTCTAAAATGGACAGGTCAGTCATTTAATTAAGGCAGTACAATTTATTAGTTGAAGTGGTGTTCAATGAAGATTTTACTGACTGAATAGCAAACAGTGCAGACCATGATCAGCCTGCATGGACGTGATCTTGGTCTGAACTGCAACAGTCTGTAAAAGCTTTAATGACAGAGGGAAATGTTAACTGCTGTTTACTGTTTATTTAATTGTTTAATAAAATGGGGGAAAAAAAAACAACACAAAAATAGCTTTACATGCAAGGAGGCATCAAGTTATATGTATGGCAGTTGCAGAGACAAGGAGTTGTACTAGGAGGGCTGGATTATCATTGATTTAATCTATGCGTTAGATAAATGCTGTGATAGGTTTTCCGGTAATATCAGTAGTGTCTGAACCGTTCCTGGCTCGAGTCCAGACATTACCACCTGTTCAGCACTTACCTATACATTGTTCTAGTTTGTATTCCACTTTCTTTTATGTCTGAAGGGTTGCTAGTTTGGCGTAGGGGCCAAGGTACCATACCAGTATAACATCCGTAGGTGTGCTTTGGGGTCTGTCTTGTTACCACTGATTATGAAATGTTTTGATGAAAGGACATGTGAAAAAGTGTTATGTATTGCACAAAATAAATCATGACAAAAACTTTTGCGATAGCATGATTTATTTGATTTAATGATAAAATTGGAGAAGGTTGTGGCATTAGGAAAAAAAAACAGCATGACACTTCGAAAATGGGAAGTGTGAAGGAAAGGGGTATGGCATTAGGAGAAAATGGAGGTTGAAGGAAAGGTTGTAGCTTTGGAAGGAGAGGAAGTGTGAAGGAAAGGGGTGTGGCAGTGGGAGAAGAGGAAGGGTGAAGGAAAATGGTTTGGCTCAAGGAAAAGAGCAAGTCTGAAGAAAAGGGGTGTGACACTAGGAGAGGAAAGATGAAAGAAAGGGGTATGGCCTTCGGAGAAGAAGAATGATGAAGGAAAGGGGTTTGTAGGGATGAATGATGAAGTAAAAGGATGTGGCATTGGGAGAAGAATGGGATGTAGCATTGGGAGAAGAGGAAGGGTGAAGAAAAGGGTTTGGCATTTGCCATAAATTTTGTATGTATTTGATTTAATTTTCACAGGAATTTATATACAGTTTCTGCTGATTATTTTATGTTATGTTTAAGTGTTTGTGGTTAAAATAAACTTCAGTGATGATGTTGCAGGCGCATGTGGTGCAAATAAAACAACACAAAATGTGTTGCCTGGAGAAAAGCGCCTCAGTTTGCCTACCAGATAATTGTAAAAGGCAGTTTAAGTGTGTTGATGGTTTATATTCAAGAGGAATCTTTATAACTGAAACAAATTAGTGTGTTTATGAGTAAATCTTCAGTTTTTATTAGCAATAATGTCTGATAAAATGTTCATAGGCATGTTTAATATTATCGGGGAAATCAACCACTTTGTAGAAGTCATGACCTCATCCTACCTTTGATGTGGATTTAGGTTTGGTTTATCATATTCCTTTCTGTGTGGGGTACTTGTCTAGGTTCTATATGTACCTTTAGAAGGATGGTAGGCTTCTCATTTAGTGTTAGACCTTTATTGTTTTTTCAAAAGCTTTGTTCAGTCAGTCTATTGTTGTAAAAAGAAAATGAATCCTGTATACTACAGGCATTTTTTTATTGTTTAGAAGGAAGTTTTCAGTATATCAATGTGTTTATCTTTTACTTTCGATAGCCAATTGATGTAAATGGATTTAAGATCATAAAAGCTGTTTTGAGGAATTGAAATCTATAATTATCTCGTCTTTGTTTACCTTAAAACTGTTTCGCTGCCATGCATTGCAAGGTTTTTTGGCCAGCTAAAGTAGAACTGCATTTTGGCAAGTCAGTGGGAGAGACAATGGTATGGAGGGGGAAATTCCTTTAGCACCATGGAATGCAACCTGTTTATGTTATTGTCATGGATTGGTATTGCCTGTGAGCTATTATCAAGTGATATAATTCACAGTGCAGGCAGTATGGCTCTTGTCTTTGCTGATTGTACAAGATAGGTTACATGGTTTTGTCTTGATAGTGGCAATCTGTTAAAAGCTTTCTATGATACAATGATTTGTTGGGAAATAATTAGCTCATTTTTGAGAATGTGAAGTTTTTATGAGATGCAGGCACAATCTTTGCTATGGTATGTGTTACTTATTGCTATACTGTTGATGAAGCTAGCCTAGTGTTTGTTCTGATATCATGTGTTGGTAAAGCTGTCTCAGTGTTTGCTATGATACATTGCATTGATGAAACTGGCTCTTTGTATGCTCTGAATTGTGAGTTATTGAGGCTGACCCAGTGTTTGCTATGCTATGTGTTAATGAAGCTGGCCCAGTGTTTGCTATGTTTTTTGTTGATGAAGCTGCCCCAGTGTTTGCTATGTTATGTGTTGAAGCTGGCACAGTGTTTGCTATGTTTTGTGTTGATGAAGCTGTCCCAGTGTTTGCTATGTTATGTGTTGATGAAGCCTGCACAGTGTTTGCAATGTTTTGTGTTGATGAAGTTGGCCCAGTGTTTGCTATGTTTTGTGTTGATGAAGCTGGCCCAGTGTTTGCTATGTTTTGTGTTGATGAAGCTGGCCCAGTGTTTGCTATGTTTTGTGTTGATGAAGCTGGCCCAGTGTTTGCTATGTTTTGTGTTGATGAAACTGGCACAGTGTGTATTGATGAAGCTGGCCCAGTGTTTGCTATGTTTTGTATTGAAGCTGGCACAGTGTTTGCTATGGTTGAAGCTGGCCCAGTGTTTGCTATGTTTTGTGTTGATGAAGCTGGCCCAATGTTTGCTATGTTTTGTGTTGATGAAGCTGGCCCCATGTTTGCTATGTTTTGTGTTGATGAAGCTGGTCCAGTGTTTGCTATGTTTTGTGTTGATGAAGCTGGTCCAGTGTTTGCTATGTTTTGTGTTGATGAAGCTGGCCCAGTGTTTGCTATGTTTTGTGTAGATGAAGTTGGCCCAGTGTTTGCTATGTTTTGTGTTGATGAAGTTGGCCCAGTTTTGCTTTGTTTTGTGTTGATGAAGCTGGCCCAGTGTTTGCTATATTTTCTGTTCATGAAGCTGGCCCAGTGTTTGCTATGTTTTGTGTTGATGAAGCTGGCCCAGTGTTTGCTATGTTATGTGTTGATGAAGCTGGTCCAGTGTTTGCTATGTTATGTGTTGATGAAGCTGGCACAATGTATACTATATTATGTTTTGATGAAGCTGGCCCAGTTTTTGCTATGTTATGTGTTGATGAAGCTGGTCCAGTGTTTGCTCTGATATGTGTTAATGAAGCTGGCACATGTTTGCTATGGTATGTGTAGATGAAGCTGGCCCAGTGTTTGCTTTGATATGTGTAGGGGAAGCTGGCCCAGTGTTTGCTAAGTTATGTGTTGATGCAGCTGGCCAAGTGTTTGCTCTGCTATGTGTTGATGAAGCTGACCCAGTGTTTTCTTGTTATTTGTTGATGAAGTTGCACATGTAGAGGTTTGGCGCCAGTATGGTTACGCCATGTTGATATGTTTGTGTTGATAAGCTGGCCCAGTGTTTGCTATGTTGTGTGATGAAGCTGGCCTAGTGTTTGCTATGTTATGTGTTGATGAAGCTGCCCAGTGTTTGCTTAGTATGAAGTTTGTTGTTGTTGTATGAAGCTGGCCAGTTTTGCTATGGTTATGTGTTGATGAAGCTGGCCCAGTGTTTGCTTATTGTTGGAAGCTGGCCCAGTGTTTGCTAGTTTGTGTTGATGAAGCTGGTCCAGTGTTTGCTTGTATGTGTTGATGAAGCTGCACATGTTCTATGTATTGTTGATGAAGCTGCCAGTGTTTGCTATGTATGTGTTGATGAAGCTGGCCAGTGTTTGCTATGTTAGTTTGATGAAGCTGGCCATGTTTGATATGTTATGTGTTGATGAAGCTGACCCAGTGTTTGCTACGCAATGTGTAGATGAAGCTGGCCTAGTATTTGCTATGTTATGTGTTGATGAAGCTGGCCCAGTGTTTGCTATGTTAGTGTTGATGAAGCTGACCCAGTGTTTTCTCTGTTATTTGTTGATGAAGTTGCAACAGTGTTTGCTATGATATGAGTTGATGAAGCTGGCCCAGTGTTTGCTATGTTAGGTTTTGATGAAGCTGGCCTAGTGTTTGATATGTTATGTGTTGATGAAGCTGACCCAGTGTTTGCTACGCAATGTGTAGATGAAGCTGGCCTAGTATTTGCTATGTTATGTGTTGATGAAGCTGGTCCATTGTTTACGTGTTGATGAAGCTGGTCCAGTGTTTGCGCTGTTACGTGTTGATGAAGCTGGTCCAGTGTTTGCTATGTTATGTGTTGATGAAGCTGGTCCAGTGTTTGGTGTGATATGTATTGATGAAGCTGGTCCTGTGATTGCTGTGATACGTGTTAATGAAGCTGTCCCATGTTTGCTATGTTATGTTTTGATGAAGCTGACCCAGTGTTTGCTCTGTTATGTGTTGATGAAGCTGGCCCAGTTTTTTCTCTGTTATGTGTTAATGAAGCTGACCCAGTGTTTACTATGCTATATGTAGATGAAGCTGGCCTAGTATTTGCTATGTTATGTGTTGATGAAGCTGACCCAGTGTTTGCTATGTTATGTGTTGATGAAGCTGGCCAAGTGTTTTGTTTGTTAAGTGTTGATGAAGCTGGTTCAGTTTTTGCTCTGATATGTGTTAGTGAAGCTGGCCCATGTTTGCTATGTTTTGTGTTGATGAAGCTGGCCCAGTGTTTGCTATGTTATGTGTAGATGAAGCTGGTCCAGTGTTTGCTCTGTTATGTGTTGATGAAGCTGGCCCAGTGTTTTCTTTGTTAAGTGTTTATGAAGCTGGTCCAGTGTTTGCTATGATATGTGTTGTTGAAGCTGGCCCAGTGTTTGCTATGCTATTTGTAGATGAAGATGGCCTAGTGTTTGCTATGTTATGTGTTGATGAAGCTGACCCAGTGTTTGTTATGTTTTGTGTTGATGAAGCTGGCCCAGTGTTTGCTCTGTTATGTTTTGATGAAGCTGACCCAGTGTTTGCTATGTTTGTGTTGATTAAGCTGGTCCAGTGTTTGCTATGATATTTGTTGTTGAAGCTCAGGCTCAGTGCTTGCTATGATATTTCTTGTTGAAGCTCAGGCCCAGTGTTTGCTATGATATTTGTTGTTGAAGCTCAGGCCCAGTGTTTGCTATGATATTTGTTGTTGAAGCTCAGGCCCATTGTTTGCTATGATATGTGTTGTTGAAGCTCAGGCCCATTGTTTGCTATGATATGTGTTGTTGAAGCTCAAGCCCACTGTTTGCTATGATATTTGTTGTTGAAGCTCAAGCCCATTGTTTGCTATGATATTTGATGTTGAAGCTCAGGCCCAGTGTTTGCTATGATATGTGTTGTTGAAGCTCAGGCCCAGTGTTTGCTATGATATGCGTTGTTGAAGCTCAGGCCCATTGTTTGCTATGATATTTGTTGTTAAAGTTCAGGCCTAGTGTTTGCTATGATATGTGTTGTTGAAGCTCAGGCCCATTGTTTGATATGATATTTGGTGCTAAAGCCCAGGCCCATTGTTTGCTCTGATATGTGTTGTTGAAGCTCTGGCCTATTGTTTGCTATGATATTTGGTGCTGAAGCTCAAGCCCATTGTTTGCTATGATTTTTGGTGTTAAAGCTCAGGTCCATTGTTTGCTATGATATTTGGTGCTGAAGCTCAAGCCCAGTGTTTGCTATGGTATGTTTTGTTGAAGCTCAGGCCCAGTGTTTGTTCTGATATGCGTTGATGAAGCTGGGATGATGAAATTTGCACATTGTTTGCTATGATAGGTTTTGAGATTTTCTTTGTAGACAGCTATGATTTGGTTATTTCTTATTTATACAGCAAGTGTTTTTTCAGCTTAAGAATTTTTATTTGCACACACATGGTTTTCCTAAGTGATCCTTTTTTAAAGTTGTCTTTAGTGATCCTAATGTTTTTAATACTTATAAATTGTTTTTAATACTTATAAATTGTTTTATAGATTTGTGTTGAAAGTTCAGAAAAACGTGAGTGGAAATTAGAATGAAGTTATATGTTTATCAAGAAAATATTACTGATGAATTTGATCCAGCAGTATAAGAGTTTAAACAAAAATACAGAAGATTCTTATCTTTCATTTCCTTGTTTATCTATGTAAAGTTTGACTAACAGATTTTTTTCCATCGGAAGTTTGTAACCACTATAACCTGTTGTTTTCCAATGGAATTTTGCATACCAAGCCAGAAGGGCTTGGTGCAGAACTATTTCAAGTGTATATAAATAAAGAACAAGATACAATAGTTTTGCGCCAAGCCCTTATTTATTAATTTCTGATGTTAAAATTATAACTTTAAACATATGATGTAACTTTAAGCAAAGTCTCTCTGATAAATGTTTAAGAAAAGTATATTCTAAATGTTGATTGTTATTTCATTTTATTATTTCATCGTTTCGTTTGTGATTATGTACTTATAGATATCACTAAAGTTTGTAAATATTTTTAGAAAGAGATGGACCCCTGACTGCTAGTATTCAGTTTTTATCCACTTTTTACATGATAAACATAAATCATCTTTGGCATAATGTTAACCTTGGTAAATTTCTAGACTTTTTCTGTATTATGTATTTAGTTAAAAATTGATAAACAAAATAGAAATACACAATGTATAAATGTGAATTTAATCTTGCTCTGTGGTATCTAAGTCTAATATATATACTTGAAGAAATGAAAGTGTGTTTAGTGAGGAGTTTGTACAGTTGCCAGATGTTGGTTGCTGTTTAAGCTCTATAGAGCTTTTTCTAATATATTATAATTCATCACAGGATTATACCGATTAAAAGAATTAGTAGTAGAATATGTTAGTAACGTAATAAAGTGATTTTCGAACAAAAAAAACCTGGAAAAATATCACAAATATTTTTTGTAGTTCATAGTAATTGTGTTAAGTGAAATATGCAGTAAATGCATTCCAAGTTTGTTGTATGCTATGATAAGACATTATCAATGAGAATCATTATTGAGAGAAAATCAGGAATTTCGCTGTCAGCAACCAGCTTTTTCTCTGATTGATTGATAATGATATAAATATATATAGATTTTTACAAATCTTGATTTATTACAAGTTTGCATTATTTTGATACACCTGTGTTGTAAAATGTGATGTATTACATGATAGCACGTGTTTATGCTTGTCTGCCCATCATTGTTCATGTCCGGAGCCCATTTAATCTGTTGACTTAAAACTTCACATATAGGTATGTGGCAATGAGCTGATGTGCAGAGCACAAGAACTGGGTCAGTAGGTCTAAGGTCGCAGTCACAAATTGAGCACAAAGGTCAAATCTGGCCATCATATTTCTTGTCCATACTGTGAAATCATCAATATTTGTGGGGGACTGATTTTGTGGTTGAGTCAATCCATGAAATCTAATCCCAACAAACAAGTAAAATTCCCATTCATTTTATGTTCGAAAGTTGAAATCCACGAATTCATATCCCACGAAATTGCCGATTTGACTAAAACCACGGAATTTCATGCCCAGGAAATTAAATGATTTCACTGTACTTAACAACTGTTTAAGGTATTGACTTTAAACTTGGCATATAGGTAGGTGGTAATGAGAAGATTTACCGTGCATATGAAATGAGTCCATAGGTCAAAGGTCAAGGTCACAGATTGAACCCAAAGGTCATATCGTTCAAATACTTAAAGTCTGGAAGTAACTTTAATACATCCTTTCACAAAAAAAAGTCAGCAGCCTATAAAAAACTTATCTTACCTGATCAGTTAAAATATGGGAAAACAAATCACCTTCAGTTACCATAGAGCACTTGCGTAACAGCTACTTAATTAACTTATTACCTCTAGAAGGGTCTCTGCTGTTTCTGTTGCACCTTTGAACAACAGATTTCTGACATTACAAGTGGCTTCTCTCAGGTATTGATGGCATATGTCAAACTTTTAAGTGAACTACATCAACAAGCAGTAGGTACAGGTAGTTGTTTTTTAGGTTTACACAGAGCAATGTTCTCCTGGCAGTTCCTATTATGTTTGATGATTTCCTGTATAAAAAGTTGAATTTTTCAGTTTTTGAGTCGGCTAAAGGCTGAAAGCCTTTTGACGAGTCCTTGCTATCCAACGATTCTCTAAATGGACCAAATAACACAGTGAAGGGATGTAGTTCTATTAGATTTCTCAAACTTCAAACAATTCACTGCATGAATGAAGTTAAGTTGTGTCAATTCCCTTTGCTATGACCAATATACGATGTAATCTGTCATATTTATGACTTGTAATTGTGCAATTCTCGAATGTAACTCATTAAGCATAAATGTGCATTTTAAGAATTGCGCAGGCTTACAAAGCTTGGGTAACATCCAGCGAAAGACAAAAAATAGGGCTCCAGATAAGATGCGTATTAGCGTAAATTACGTATAGAAATAATGCAAATACGCATGTCTAATAATTTCTAAGCATATTAAAACGTATATAAAATTACAGAAACGCACACAATGCTTTTTTAAAAACAAAATCTGAATCGTCTGGATGCGTTAGGTAACATAGCCGATCAGCCTTAATTCTCCCACATTGAACGTAAACACGCGTCGTATGATTTCTATAAACTTTGCGTGGGTTGAATTTTGCAGTCAGTAAACTGATAAATTATCGGAAGAAGAAGCTCTTACTGGTTTGTTTAGTTACTACTGATATTAAAAATGATTTTAATTCTTATTTTTCGAGAAATAAACAAATCGACGAAACATTAAATTGTATTTTCTTGTAGTTTTTGAAATCGAAAGTAGATCGTCTATGTTTGGCTGCTTAACTCAACTCAGCTTTCACGAAACGAAACAACTTTTTTATGAAAAGATTTAAATAAGAGGTAATTTAACCGTAAACTTCAATGTCAGATACTGCCAATTGCTGCTAAATGTCTTCGTATCATCACAATTTGTAAAATATATTGTTCAAACTGGAGAAAAGTGTAATCGTATCCGGATATAATATTTTGGGTAAATATCGAGCTGTGTTATGAAATTTTAAGAAAAAAACTAAAAACAAACTGAAACTGGTAGACTATACTGTCAGTACATCAATCATTAGCCGACTCAGGCCATTCAGGCCTTTGATATGAAATTTGTAATCTAAGCAGTTAGCGGTTAACAGAAATAAGCATATCAAAGTAAAAGTTGTCTGACATAGTATTGTTGCACTTAGTTCCCAGAAAGATGTAGTCTCAGGGTCACTGTCATTTGCCAAGGACTGTCTTTTTTCTCTTTACATATATTATGTACTAGTCTGTACAGAGATTTCTCTTCTTCATTGTATGCGCAGAATTCATGTTAATTATGCAGAGTTCTACTAATTTCAGTTTATGTAATCTTTCTTCTGTTTTTTTTTTCAGGTGAAGTGGCTTGAACAACAAGTTGCCAAGAAACGTGTGAAAAGATTCATACCTTACCAAGACTTTAACGATCAGAAATGGCCAAGTCAGTGGTATTTGGTAAGTTCAACAGCAGTTTTGAGGTCTTATTACAAGCCTTTAAAAAGGTAAAACACCAATGTGGGGCCTCCACTGCCAAGTGGTTGTCACTGAATTCAAACCACTTGCCCTGCCCCTCACTGATGTGGGTCCGAGCCTCACTAGTGGAGTTGAATTCCTCATGTGAGGAAGCCATCCAGCTGGCTTACGGAAGGTCGGTGGTTCTACCCAGGTGTCCGCTCATGATGAAATAATGCATGGAGAAGCACCTGGGGTCTTCCTCCACCATCAAAGCATGTCACCATATGACTTACAAATGTGTCCGTGTTACGTTATACTCAACAAAACAAAACAGACGTCATGATTATTTTATTTCAATTTTAACAGCTGCTGAGAGATCTGAATATGTTTTGAATAAAAAGAATATGTACTTAATAACTGCTTGCATCATGAACATATCTCAAAGGGAGAATGATGAACTTTTGCTGTTCATACTTCGTTGGTGCAAAGGAATTACAAAAAAGAACTGTGGACCTTTGAGGTTTTTTTATTGAACATTATGATGGTCCCTGGTGTCAAAGAATTGAGGTGAATTTAGTGTTTGAACTGTTTGTTCATCCTTCAGTCTGTATACTATCTGTATATATGTAGAGCACTATCCATCTATCAGTCTGTCACTCTTTCTTGGGTACTCCACTTCTCCTACACTTCTTATCCAGTTAAAATGAAACTTGGTATGCATCATCAACATAATGCATATTGTCACTTTTCTGTCCAGTTTTCTTTTTGAGTTCTTGCCCAGTTTGGACTATGAAATATTACAAGTACATCATAAAATTATGTACTCTGCTCCTTCTACAGTTTCCGTGGAACTGAAATTTAACTCACTATACATTGTTGGCATGAAGTGGGTATGCACATATTTTCAGAACATTCATGTCCAATTATGTTTTTGGGAGTTACGGCCCTTTTTTGACATGAAGTGGACATGAGCAGTATTGTCGGGACTTTCCATGTCCTACTTCTTTTTTCTGAAGTTACAGCGCAGTTGTGCACTTTCTTTTCGTCAAGCATTTTCAGGGGCGTGAGTTGTACAGTGTTTAAAATCATTTTAGTTTAAAATATATAAAATCAATTTTGTTGCTTAGTAACATTGCTAAACTAACTTTAAATTAACCCTCCTTTTCCCAAATTAGTGTTTTAAGTCTCTTGGACTGTCACATCTTATTTTTTTAAGCTCCTTTCCCAGGTTTATTTTACAATCCATTACTGTAATAGTAGTTGTTTTCTAGATTTGGTTTCCATTTCCAAATTGGTATCAATTGTATCATTTTACAGCCATTATGTGATTGGTTAGGGATAATAGTTAACCTTTGGCAGAATTTCAAAATGTCTGCCCATAGTGTTCAATATGAGAAAATTTGTACCATGGGAATTTCCTTTTATGAGAGGTTAGAATCTGTTTATACAATAATGTAATTGATTATACCGTTTTTTGACCTGTTCTATGCATGACATGATAGTGAGTTTGTTTTGCAGAAATATGAAACAATTTACTTATGTGGTATTTTATGTTACCATATAAGGCTCCAGACATTCATTGCAGTATGAACATTGTTTGTAATAGACAGCAATGTGCTGAAAATATTCAGCACTATGCTGAAAATAATCTGAAACCGTCTGAAAATAAACATGCTGAAAATACCCAGCAGCATGCTGAAGATAATCATGCTGAAAATAACCTGAAATGTGCTGAAAATAACATGGAACATGCTGAAACTATAGCAATGCTGAAAAATATTCAGCACTAAGCTGAAAATAATCTGAAATTGTCAGAAAATAAACATTCTGAAAATACCCAGCAGCATGCTGAAAATAATCATGCTGAAAATAACCTGAAATGTGCTGAAAATAACATGGAACATGCTGAAACTTAACATGCTGAAAATGCTTTTCAGCATAGATTTGCTGAAAATATTCAGCACTAAGCTGAAAATAATCTGAAACCGTCTGAAAATAAACATGCTGAAAATACTCAGCGGCATGCTGAAAATAATCATGCTGAAAATAACCTGAAATGTGCTGAAAATACCTTGCATCATACTGAAAATACCCCGCAGAATGCTGAAAATTGTCTGCAAAAAATCAGTCTAAGTACTCACTAAGGATACATAGAAGCATCTTAGACAACATACAGGTAAACAAAGGAGAACAGGCATTAGATACAGTCCTGCCACTAGTGCAAAATTAAAGAACACTTCTGTTTAATATTTTCAAATGATTTACAAATAACAGCCAATCAAGATGTTATAATGAAGTCTAACATGCCCTGATTAGGTCAAAGTGCAGTAATGTGGCCACCCAGTTTTACTGACAGACACTTGACTGAAGGCACCAAACAAATAAATAACAGCAAATTGAGTACATCAGTCTCGGTGTCTGGGGAGGAAATAATTGCCTCTTCCTGATAAAATAAGTTAAAATTTAATAGGTTTGAGGTAAATAATGTATTTTCTGTTGGGAGGTTCACCACAACAGACAGTATTAAATACATGGCAATTAGAAATCATAAACCTCTGGGTATATTAAGCTGCAGTGGGTGAACTGTTTGTTAAGTAAACATTTTGTAAATAATTAAGTGCAAGAATAAAGCAGAAAAAAAAATGGATAATAATTGTTTAAAAAGTAGTTCAAATTAATATGATAATTTGAAATTTCCCATACAGGAGAATTTTTGTTGCCCTTCTTTCATCATTGTTCAATGCGGGTTTCTTGCAAAACACAAGGTCAAAGATTGTCATGATATTACCATACAGGAAAAGGTACATAACTCTAGCTTTTATTTTGCCCAAATTATGTCCCCTTTTAACTTAGAAGTTTTGGTTAAAGTTCTCAGAAACTATTTGGCCAAATGCTATCAAACGTCACACACATCTTTGGCATAATGAGGTGACCTTATAGGGCAAGAAATGTAACTCAAGATTTTATTTTGTCAAAACTATGCCCCTTTTTAGATTTGAAGTTTTGCATGTAAGCATGTTCCTTTGGAACTGCTTGACATAAGATATATTCAGGTTCTTCGCAATTGGTTAACATTATGAGGTAACTTCACTTGACAAGTTTCATAATTCTGACTTTCATTTTGGCAAAATTAAGCCCCTTTTTCAACTTAGACGATTTTGCCAAAGCCTTTGTTTGTATTAAAACTGAAGCTGCAAATAGCTGAGCCGGCTATCATTACATAGCTCGCATTATTTATTATGATTGTACAATTTGCTAATTTATGGCTAAAGCACAAATATGATAGCATAAATTTATATAAATTACACATGCTGATCATAAAGATATAAAAGTTCATCTTCTGAAGGTATGAAGTACCTATGTTTATACATTTTTGACATTTATGAATCTCCGACCACCCATATTTATACAGCTTGTAATTGAAATGACATGGGCATATTTGATTTAGTACAATATGACTTTATTTGTCATAACACATTACAAAAGCTGCCATGCAGTTTGGACAAAGGCATGTAAAAATGATCTTCCATTAAACTACACACTTAACTGTATACTTCCTTTTCATTCATGACAGCTGTTATATAAATGCAGGTTTTTGTACAGTAGAATATCATCTTTGGTAAATGGTTTAAAAATCCTGAGTATTTGCCGTCAAACATTCCAAAAATTTATTGAATGTCCCTTATAATGATTATGAAGTTATGGCCCTTGAATACTCAAAATTGTGAAAATTAACAGTGTCTGCTCCTTAACTTGAGTAGTTTGTATCCAATGTTCACCAAATGGGTCACAATGTTTATGTGCATAATTAAATTTGATATTAACCATCTGGATTGTCCTAATGATCATGAAGTTATGGCTCTTGAACTACTCAAAATTGCAATAAATGACAGTATCCCTTCTCAAGCTTGAGTTGTCCTTATCCAGTGTTCACAGGACTCGCCAGAATTGTCAGAATGTTTAATGGCATAATATCTCAGAAAAGGCTATTTACCAATAAGATAGTCTCAGTGACTCTGGAGTTATGACACTTGAATTTTTCATAGTTGAAACAATTGACAACTGGTATGCACTTGAATTTGTCATGATTGAAAAAATTCAAAACTAGTCTGCTCAGTAAATAGAGTATTTTAAAAGTCAAAGGTAATTTGCTATGACATGTGTATATCAATAATTGTGACAGTTTGGCACTATTGTTCAAATTTGATTTACAGTGGAACCTGCCTAAGAGGTCACCTGTATAAAACAATCACTTGTCTTAAGCAGCTTGCCAGCTAACTTCCCAAATTGACTGTGTTCTAATTTTGTTTTTAATCTTGTCTTGGGTAGCCACCTGCCTTAGTCAGTCAGAATGTGTTGCTGGATACTAAACACAGGTTCGACTGTATATTGTTTCTTCCCAATGACAGTATGTAGTTGATTTATACAATTAACCTTTGCCTCTTCATGCTGTCTTACACACTTTGCAGTTCAGTTGATTGAGCACAGGTTTATGCATCTTATACATTTTTTAGTTCAGTTAATTTACTGATATGAATCTAGCCTCTTCATGCTAATTCTTGTACACTACTTGCAGTTCAGTTAATTCTCTAGACTCTTCATCTAATGTCATAGACACTGCAGTCAGTATTTCCATGATTGTGAAACGCAGTCTTGTCATCCACAGCTAACTATATTATCTGCTTTAGAATGATTGTATTATTTTGTCCAAAGACATTAAAATCTAAAATCAATTGTCCTGTCTCTCACTGACACTGTTTCTAAGTTCCAAGTAAAAATCTAGAGAAACTGCACTAACGTGGTACGTAGCATTTATCAGTGTAAATAGATTAAAACTTGAAAGTTACATGGAAAATGTTTTTAAACTTTTTCTCTTTCAAACTCAATTCGTTCATGGTGAAGGAAGATTTCTGTTTGTCTGCATATTTTGCTGTTTTTAGAAAGGCAATGTTTGTGTGTTGTATACTGATAAACAGCTCTGTCCCAGACATTTCCACTCTCAAAACAAAATAGATAATAAAAATTGAATAAGAAATGAAAATACATCGGGTTTGGGGCTTACTTTTAGGGTCAGTCAGACAACATAAAACACAGGTATTTTTTCTCCTGGCCTTAACAGTTGATTAGTCTGTAAGGATAGACAGTTTCCTGTTAGGAAACCAGTAAACAATTTCTGTGTTATAAAATATGTAATAATGTAATAAATGGTAATAGGGAGCATCAGTTGGCTGGTCTGGAACAGGCTTCACTGCCAAATTGCTCTTGTTAAATAATCATGAAATATAAAAATTGCGCCAACCTTGTTACAAGACCTCTCTGGTTGGAGGTAACAGAAATAATGCTTACATTTGCAGTTTTTGTCGTCTTTTTTTTCTGCATGAGAACCTCCAGATTTTTGTTTAGATGCATTTTTACTTTACTGCTGTGATTATATGACAGATTTGCCTCAAACTTAACATACTTGTTCCTCAGCATTTACAACCGTACATGGCACAAGGGTGATAACTCTGCCATCAATATTTTACATAATATGCCCCCTTTTTACTTAGAAATTCAGGTTAATTCAGGTTAAAGTTTTGATGCACTTTCACTCTATGCTGTTACGAAATGAGTTTGACACAAACGGTTGTCCTACATTATTTAAATCGTCAACATTGAAAATATTTATCATTCCTGTGATAGCTCTAGTTTCCCAAGATTATGCTCCATTTCACTATAATCAAGCATCAAAATAGCCATTGGTGCTGTCTCCTCTGACAGCTCTTGTATCTCTTTCTTTGGCAGTAATAAGTGTAATACTGAGCTTAATTTATTTCATTGAAAAGAATACTCTTGAAAATATTTCAACTGAAGGAATAATTTACTTTACAGGCTGGAAAATAAGCTGTCCCACAAGTGAGTGTTGTGTCCATTACTCTTTCAACATAGTAGCACTTATATAAATCAGCGGTATAAAATATCAAAACATATAAATTTTGATGTTCATCAGGAAAACAAGCAAATTGTTGTTATAATAATTGGTTAGTATGTATATGATATATTTTCGTGGCATTCAGTATTACTTATAGTCTTGATGAACACAATGAAATTGAATTTAATTGCACAAAGAAAAATGTTTACTAAGGGGTCTTACAATCATTTACTGTTGCTTTTTTTTAAGCCATGTTACTTCTTAGGGGCTGAAATTCTCCATTCCCCTCTCCAAAAAGCATGTTTTCCCCATCTTTGATGGGAGTCTACCCTGCCTGCCCCCACCCGCAAAAAAAGAAAAATCTTTTTATGTATAACATATTTTATGAAAAAATATTGTTTTTATTACTAGGTGATTTTTCCTGTATTTAAGCTGTTACCATGCAATGTCCCTTGCCACCATGCCCGCAAAATAAAAACAAAAAATATTTAACTTCCTGTGTACTATCATGCATTATCCTGATTTTACCCATCATTAAATGGTGTCTTGATACAGGAATTCTTCATCTTTCATGATTTCTTAGGCTTTGTCATAAGATATGAACTTAAATGTAATTGATGGCTTTCTTATAAATATCATAATTTGAGCCGTGCCATGAGAAAACCAACATAGTGGCTTTGTGACCAGCATGGATCCAGACCAGCCTGCGCATCCGCGCAGTCTGGTCAGGATCCATGCTGTTCGCTTTCAAAGCCTCTTGCAATTAGAGAAACCGTTAGCGAACAGCATGGATCCTGACCAGACTGCGCGGATGCGCAGGCTGGTCTGGATCCATGCTGGTCGCAAAGCCACTATGTTGGTTTTCCCATGGCACGGCTCATTTATATCTTTGAGAAATATTTCCCTGCTAATTTCATACTGAGAATAAATGATACATTACATAGAGGAAATAGTTTATGAGTAATAAATTGGGGTTATTATTTTCCTCTTTTAATGGCCATTCCGAAAAAAAAAAATAGTAAACTGCATTGATTTGCATTAACCCTTATCATGCTGGACACCATTGATTCTGCCTTTGCCACTGTTCACCACTCAGTCAGTATCATTTTGGTATATACCCCTTTTAACAGTTATAATGGTACTGTCCAGATTGAAAGATGGGTTGAAGTCCATTATAGAAATTCAGCAGGGTAAGGGTTAAGTTAATTTGATACCAGCTTCACACATTATTTCGGACATAAGCTTATTGATTGTCAAGTCACACAACTGTATAATGTCAGTTGCCGCTTCAAATATGATAAAAAAGCAAATTTTATGATTGGATAACTGTAGATTCTTTTTGTATGAATTCAATGTCAAATACTTGTCATCTTGTTAGGAAAAGGGCATAATGTTCTGTTAGGTTTTCATAGCATGAAAAGTGACACTATTTTCCAGTGATTTCGTTCATTTTTTTAAAAGACACTTCATCATGTTTAATAACTTCAGTATTAATTTTGCCATTTAGAATTCTGATGCTGCTTGTGTAAGTACTCCACACTTGCCCATGCTTGGTACATCTTGGGGAAAAGTGAGAAAACCATTAAGTTGAAATGAAAAATTGAGTTGTGTAACAAGACAAATGATGGATGCATATCTTTTTGCAATCTGTGCCCATACACCATTTCTCAATGCAGTTACAATCCATGAGTTTGTTAACTGACAAATTAGAAATAGACAGTTTGTAATATTGCCAGATATACATCTATATATAGCAGATAATGAATTAGAAATTTTAATGCTGTCTGTCGTTATTAAGAGCAAACAGTTAGTCATGTCTCCCCTTCTTGAGCAAAAATAAGGACACTTCTATTATTTAGTTCAGTATCAAATTATTTATTTTGTTGGGTTTAACGTTGCACCGACACAATTATAGGTCATATGGCAGTTTTCCAGCTTTGATGGTGGAGGAAGACCCCAGGTGCCCCTCTGTGCATTATTGTATCACTAGCAGGCACATTGATAGAACCACCGACTTTCCATATTCCAGCTGGGTGGCTTCCTCACATAAAGAATTCAAAGCACTAAGTGAGACTCAAACCTACATTGATGAGGGGCAAATTATAGAAAGTTTTCATTAAGCTTATATAATTTAAACTCAGTATTTTATTCAGATCTATTATGATTTGATGAAATATAAGTGATGTTCCTCTTCAATGTCTTACTCACGTTTTATATGACATTGTGTAACAATTTGTAATGAATGGGTCAGTACTTGTGCTGTTCTCACTTTAATACTGGTACAAGTGGTGTTCAGTCTATATCAAACAACACAGAAAATTAATATGAAAGTTCAGACGAAGTAAAAACATATTCATGAGAGATTTGTTGGAATGGGAGAATTGTAGTGAAACAGTAGGAAACGATAATGTAAAATAAATTGAATTCTTGGAGATTGACTCATTTGAAATACAAAATAATTATTACATAAAAAGATGTTGCCCCAGAAAATAAGGAATATTTTTCAATGAATTTTTGTTTTCAGAACCGTGGTCAAGGCCTGGACATGAACGTACAGAAGGCATGGGCAATGGGTGTGACAGGGAAAGGTGTGGCAGTAACCATACTTGATGATGGTATAGAGACAGAACATCCAGACTTAAAGAGAAACTATGTAGGTTGATTTTATATTTATTTCTTACAAACATAAATGCAAAATTATGTTCCGCCAAAAGTTTGTTTAAGCATGTTTGAATGTGTTTTTGTCGGAAATAATCAGATTTTGTGTGAGAAATAGTGGAATGTGTACCTGTTGTAGAAACTGGTCAAGATTTAAAAAAAACAATTATAATGAAGTTTGTAAAGATTCAGGATATATCATGTTTCTGATGAAATTCTTTAACAAGAAACTTTCTGAACTTGTGAAAGAAAAAGAAATATTTTTTTTGAGAATCTGGCAGTGTTTAAGTGTTGAAACACCATTACTGGATTTTTTTTCTCTTGTTCTAATCCCTGAACATTGAATAAAGGCCCATAAGAGGCTTTATGTTCAATGTGTGTATTAAAGGCAGAGATTACACTGTCATGCAGGAACACCAGAAACAATTAATTTGATCCTTATAGTTCCAAGTAAACATGTTTTTGTAGAAGTTTTAGATTTTGCCCTCTGCCTCAAAAATTTTGTAAACAACTTTTTATGAAATTTTAAATGGAAACCATGATCTTTTGATAAGAAATGATCTAAGAAAATCAGGTCTCCCCCGAAATTAGAAAGATATAGCCATTTATAAATATTACTATCATACGGGTTTTGGCATAGTGCAATGCTAAAATACATGAGGCATTAATAAAAAAGTGTTAAAAGGGGTTATGGATATATGAATGTCTGGGCCAAGTCAGTCAGTTTCATGAATTAATAGATATTCGACTTACAAGAGTACAAATTTTCCATTCTGGTTATGCGGCTCATCTTGTGTTTGCACAGTAAGGGAGATAGAAGAGAATTAAAGCCCGCATTCTAATTCTGTAGCTCAGCTTGTTTTTTTAGCTCGACTATTCGAAGAATAAGTAGAGCTATCCTACTCACCACGGCGTCGGCGTCGGCGTCAGACCTTGGTTAAGTTTTCGTACCAGTCCACATTTTGACAAAGTCTTTTGAGATAAAGCTTTGAAACTTTCAACACTTGTTTACCATCATCATGGCCAGTTATAGGCAAGAGCACATAACTCCATCAAGGATTTTGGCTGAATTATGGCCCCTTTTTACTTAGAAAGCATGGTTAAATTTTTCGTACCAGTTCATATTTTGACAAAGTCTTTTAAGATAAAGCTTTGAAACTTTCAACACTTGTTTACCATCACCATGGCCAGTTATAGGCAAGAGTACATAACTCCATCAGGAATTTTGGCTGAATTATGGCCCCTTTCAACTTAGAAATCTTGGTTAAGTTTTTCGTACCAGTTCATATTTAGACAAAGTCTTTTAAGATAAAGCTTTGAAAATTTCAACACTTGTTTACCATCACCATGGCCAGTTATAGGCAAGAGTACGTAACTCCATCAGGGATTTTGGCTGGATTATGGCCCCTTTCGACTTAGAAATCTTGGTTAAGTTTTTCGTACCAGTTCATATTTAGACAAAGTCTTTTGAGATAAAGCTTTGAAACTTTCAACACTTGTTTACCATCACCATGTCCAGTTATACGCAAGAGCACATAACTCCATCAAGGATTTTGGCTGAATTATGGCTCTTTTTGACTTAGAAATCTGGGTTAATATTTCATACCAGTTCATATTTTGACAAAGTCTTTTGAGATAAAGCTTTGAAACTTTCAACACCCGTTCACCATCACCATGTTCAGTTATAGGCAAGAGTACATAACTCCATCAAAGATTTTGGCTGAATTATGGCCCCTTTTGACTTAGAAATCTTGGTTAAATTTTTCGTACCAGTTAATATTTTTTGTAAAGTGTTTGACATATGGCTTTTAAACTTTTATCGCTTGTTTAGTATAATAGTCTCTATCTGTAGGAAAGAGAACATAACTCTGTAATCTATTTTGGCTGAATTATGGCCCTTTTTGGACTTTGAAATTGGTTCTGTTTTCATACAAGTCCATGTTTTGTCAAAACTATTTGACATATGGCTTTTAAACTTTGAACACTTGTTTATCATTATGATTTCCATCTGTAGGCAAGAGTACATAACTATTTTGGCTGAATTATGGCCCTTTTTGGACTTTGAAATTGGCTCATATATTGCCATTTAGTGCAAGACTTATCGAAATCAAGTAATACAGGAACATTGTTTGTCTAATCTATTTATTTCTTTTGTCTGAATATCCATGGAAATATTTTGACCCCATTCTTCAATCAATTCTTCGAATAGTCGAGCGCGCTGTCATCAGACAGCTCTTGTTTTTGTATGAGATTGAGCAGAATTATAGTGCACATTCTGGTAACGCTGAAATTTTCCTGAACAAATTGTAAACTTTTTGCCACCACTTAACATATTAATCAAAGGCATCCCGCCAAACTTGAATACTAAATGTGTAAATCATGCACGCTAGAAAAAAAAAACGAACATGCTAATGACACAAAATGATGTTGTAACATATTATCAAAATATTGGAATAACGCCTGAATCTATCAAGAGATGAAAATCCCCCAAGCTTATCTCTCGTCTGACGGAGAGAGAAGTTATTTGTGAAGGTGTAAACGCAGAATTCCATGCAGTCAACAAGTCTTTTTGAGATGTCGGAAAGATTTCTTCGGAATTGATTGTGATGTTTTCTTTTCTGTCTCCATGTTATTTGATTTTGCCTGCAGATTGTTGTAAAATAGAAATGTTAGCAGCGCATGTATTGTTTTTAATCAGTATTTACTTCTCTTAGTATAGGAAATTTTAAAATGTACTTGCCTGAATTCTTGATGTAAAATAATTGTTTCTAAAAACGTTTTTTTCATATAGATGTGACAAGAAATAGGAAAGGTACTATAATATAAAAAAATACTTTAAAACATAATGATGGGGGAAAATCTTGGTTATTATTATTTTAGTCTGATTTTGTTTGTAGGTGCTAGCTTTTGCTACCTGTTTCCTTTTCAAAATGTTACGTTGTGACAATCAGGTGAATGGTGAAATGGTCCGGTGAAAGTTGAAGGTTACCTGCAGAACAGAAATGACATAAATATATGTATAGTACATGTATAGGGAAAACCGTATTATTGGCAGATAATCATTACACTTCCCATATAATAGTAAGGTTTTACATATGATAACATATAGTTGTTACATTTCTCATCAGATAATTGCAGATCATCAATATTACATTGATGATAGACATAATATAATTATTACAATTTTTTCATGTAATTGTTACATATTAGTACTACAGATAGAAACTGATTTAATTACTCATATATTGACAGTATTATAGTATATACAGATAAGTACCACACACATTTAAAGCTGTGGAACTCCATATGATTATAATTTATGATATAATTATGCACATACCAGAAATTGCAAAAGCGGAATGAAGATTGCATTTTGAAAAAAGGAAGGAAGACAAATAAATGGCATTGCAAAGTTGTCATAGAAATACGTTGATTTCACGTTTCATCCTTGACAAATATGCAAAAACCCAACGTTTCTTAATGATAAAGCATGCTGGTGCTCATAGAATAATCTGTGTATTAAGTGTTATAAATACCAAACATTGAACATAGCAGTATTGCTGTAATTTTTGTGGGGGAAGACTTATTTTGAGTAAAATTCATTTAAGTAGATGTGAAAACATTTTTTTTTTGTCTACACATACTAGTATGACTTTTCAGCCTCCTGTTAACTGTTGTAGCTACTATATCATGGCACTTCAACAGACTGTTTTTGTTCTTACCTGACCCTGACATGAGTTGTATTGTTAATTAGAGGTGCAAGAGCTGCACTCTAAATTTGTTCTCACCTTGTTCCGCTTCCACTGAACTGAAGTATAGAGAGCAAGTCTGTTGTGAGTTTGTATCTGCTAATGCTATCAGAGATGCAGATGATTTTTGCGTGTTTTGCATCAACCTACAACTTGCTTTATACAAGCTTCCTCCTTTTGTTAAAGCCATTAATCAGATTCTTTTCTCAGTTTTTTCTTTACCTGTTCTTGATGTATCAGAAATATTAAATTTTGTGTACTTTCCAGTTTAGTGGTAAATGCGTTTCTTTCGCTACTTATTTCAAAATAACATTACAGATAGTGAGAACAAAAGGATTCCACTTCTGTTATTGTATTTCTTTATTCTTGCCAGTAACAGTATCAGTATCGCGCTTATTGTTTTTACAATCCTAAGTTTTTGTTACATTGTTTTACAACACTGAAATTTTTTATCTATTATATGATTAATTTGATAATTTTATGTCAGTGTCTTTACTAAGTTTTTTGTTTCATTGTTTTACAACACTGAGATTTTTTTACCTGTTACGATTAATATTTTTCAGTTTAGGAAAGGACTGGTTCATTAGGTTATTTGAGAAGTGATGGGACTTAATTTCTTGTGGTTATTTGGTACTTTGGTACTTTTTAGCTCATCTCATATTTTGAAAAAAAAAATGATGAGTTATTGTCATCACTTGATCGGTGTCGGCGTCAGCATTGCCTGGTTAAGTTTTATGTTTAGGTCAGCTTTTCTCCTAAACTATCAAAGCTATTGCTTTGAAACTTGGAACACTTGTTCACCATCATAAGCTGACCCTGTACAGCAAGAAACATAACTCCATCCTGCTTTTTGCAAGATTTATGTCCCCTTTTGTACTTAGAAAATATCAGATTTCTTGGTTAAGTTTAATGTTTAGGTCACCTTTTCTCCTAAACTACCAAAGCTATTGCTTTGAAACTTGGAACACTTGTTCACCATCATAAGTTGACCCTGTACATCAAGAAACATAACTCCATCCTGCTTTTTGCAAGAATTATTGCCCCTTTTGGACTTAGAAAATCAGTTTTCTTGGTTAAGTTTTATGTTGAGGTCAGCTTTTCTCCTAAACTATCAAAGCTATTGCTTTGAAACTTGCAACACTTATTCACCCTCATAAGCTGACCCTGTACAGCAAGAAACATAACTCCATCCTGCATTTTGCAAGATTTATGGACCCTTTTGGACTTAGAAAATATCAGATTTCTTGGTTAAGTTTTATGTTTAGGTCAACTTTTTCTCTTAAACTATCAAAGCTATTGCTTTAAAACTTGCAACACTTGTTCACCATCATAAGCTGTCCCTGTACAGCAAGAAACATAACTCCATCCTGCTTTTTGCAATAATTATTGCCCCTTTTGGACTTAGAATATCAGTTTTTTTTTGGTTGAGTATTATGTTTAAGTCAGCTTTTCTCATAAACTATCAAAGCTATTGCTTTAAAACTTGCAACAGTTTTTCACCATCATAAGCGGACGCTGTACATCAAGAAACATAACTCTATCCTGCTTTTTGCAAGAATGATGGCCCTTTTTAGACTTAGAAAATCATGGGTAGGACAATATTTCTATTAAACAAAAAAAACACATGAGCGTCAGCACCCGCAAGGCGATGCTCTTGTTTTACTTTGCCAAGGCCTTTGCTATCAGGATTAGACATCTATTATTTGATAATGGTATACATTTCATTTAAGGAATTGTGATTTCTTGTATTAACTTTGAATTTTGATTAGTTTTTTCCTCCCAGGTGTATGTCAGAATCTCTTCAGAATGTTGAATGAATTTTTCCAAAATTCAATCAATACCTTATCATATGTTTTCTTGATACAAGATTTTTTTGCCATAAAACAAAATGTTATAATATTGGGTAACCACAAACACCTATATTCTGATCATAGATTTATAAGATACTCATTATCTTGGAGGATGCTCTTCACCGGGAAGGTAGAATACTGGAATACTCTTCAAGGGGAAGGTGGAATAAAGCATCTTAAAGCTGCTGTAAATCTTGAGATAGTCTTGATGGCCATTAAGTTGTTATCACAGAGCTGAACAAATCCATTCAGCAGTTGGATCACTGGGGGATATATATGTAATAACCTTTAAGCAAAAACAATTATTATTGATAACTTGGTTGGCAACATGTAATAACGCTGAATACAAAAACTGAAATTCTGTTTCTCAGTATTATTTGGCTATATGGAATGGATATTAAATAATACTTTCATTCTATGTTAATCAATATTCAAAGGTTTTTGTGCATACTCAGAAAACAAGGAATTTTTCAAGAGTAATCTGATAGCCACATTCTAAACAAAGTTCTGTTGCTTCCATTTTAATGCAAGAACAGTTTGAAAAAAGCCTAATATTATGTAATTGTTGAAAAAGCTAACAGTCAAATACACAAGAAGCCTCAAGGTTGTTAAAATTATAGGGTTTAAATTTTGATATTAACCAGGGGTTGACCACTGAGATGGCAGGGTATGTTTTATGTTAATAACTTCCTGGAAGGACGCTGAGTATATCTACTGGAGATCTGACAGAGGTCAGACACTATCACTATATAATCCCACAGAGATTTGACTCTTAACTTCTGTTTGACAATTTTATTTGAATTTATTATGATTGGGCATGGTGGGGTGGCAAATGTAGCTGTTTTGTTATCTTTCTTCCAATTTAAAAAAGTTAAGCAAGAGAATGTACAGTGCAGGAAAAACGGAAAAAAATAAATAAGCAAACACATTCCAAACAACACTAGGGGAGGCAGAAAATTACAAATATTTCAGTTAAGTATCATAGAAATTTTTTTTGTATATGAAAATGCAGCTACATGTATACAGGAGTAGTTGAAATTCATAGATTTATGAAATTTGAGTTGAATCGTCAAGACAGTGTGCAGAATGTGTGTTTCTAGGTCAAGGTCATGCCTGAAGATTAGAGGACACTTCATAGTTAAGCAAGCAATCCATCTTATATGATATGAGCACTTGCTGGAAAGTTGTTGAAGCAGTTAAATTCATTGAAACATAACTATTCATTGACTTAATTTTTTAGCATAAGTGGAAATACCCATAGATAAACATACAAAATAGCATTATACGAAAGTGGATCTGAACTATTAGTAAGTGTGTTTGTATAGGAATGCTAAAAGTCTTCTTATTTTACATTTAATTTAATTGTTTTATCCCTTCATCACTTTTGTGTTGTAATTGAGGGCTTTATAACAAACTGAAACTAATTTTTATAATTAGGAACTACACATATATGTCTAATTATTGATACCCTGGTATTTTTCTGTTATTTTGCAAATAACTGCCTGATTTCGCCAAAATTTGAAGACTTGTGACATAAGATTATATATGACTTGACAAGTTTTTGGTATTTTATATTTTTCATAAGAAGTATCAGCACAACTCTGAAGTGCCACTTTAATTTCTGTATGTTATAAACTAGAAACCAAATATATAGCCAGTTTAAAAAGGCGTGAAAAAAAGTCTAGGCCTAAATATCTTGCCAAAAATTACTAAAAACAAATGTGTATGTTGAATGATTTGATTCAAACAGTAATTAAACTTTTCTGAATGAACATTTTACTGATTTTATGAGCAGCCAAATTTGAGTGCAACTGCATATTATTACTTGTATATAATTTCCTTGCCAAACATCAGCAGGGAGTTTTGTTAAAAATGAACATAAAAACTCTCAGCTTGTAATAAAATTGCTGAATGATTCCAGCAAGGTGGCTTAACTAAATCAAGGTGCACATTTATATTAAAACAGATAATGGAGACCTAAATTAGGAACAGGATAAAAACTTTGTAGAACAAATTGTAAAATTTAAGGAAGATGCAGGTAAAATACATGTTGGCCTAGTATGCTTTTCCTTCATAAGAAACTTTACAAAATGAAGATGGCTTCCTACAAAACTTGGAACACTGCTTCAAATATGACTATGTTCACCTTAAAGATGTGTTGTTCAAGGTATCAAAACCTGGTTCTGTATTTCCTTAGTTTTTCATCAGAACCCTCAGTATAATGTATGTTATTATTGACATATGTATATGACTGTAAAAAATCAACAGCACTTACCAATAGCATGCCCTTATATGTGGTCAGTTAGTAATCTAAGTGTCATGTATGTATATATTTCAGGATGAAAAAGCTAGTTATGATGTGAATGGTCATGATCCAGATCCCACCCCAAGATATGACTATACCAATGAAAACAGGTGAGTCCAGTCTGTGTTTCTTTACCAGTAGGGACTGTGTTGTGTCCAGGAGCACTGATTAAATTAATTATAGTAATTGGTCAGCAATATTCTGCAGTATGTACTCTTTCTCAGTTATTAGATGTAATGAAATTCTATAACAAAGTTCAATAGTGGGTATTTCCATAACAAAGTTCAGTAGTGGGAATTTCCATAACAGAGTTCAGTAGTGGGAATTCAGCATGTGATTGTGTTTGAAAAAAGAAAAGAAACAACATCAGAACAGTACTGGTGATATTATGCTGAGGTTTCTTTGTTGTGTGGTCTCAGAAGTGATAACTTACAACTTTGACATAGGTGGTGCTAACATCTGATAAATGTTGCTATGCAGCTTGCACAGTCAGCTTAAATCTGTCCATATATTTTGTATGTAAAACATTGAACAGGTCACATGTTGCCATATTGGGCCATTCCCATAATGCTCTACCTTTCCACTGTGTCACCTCTTCCCAGCCATATCCACCAAGGCTGACCCCTTCACTGTGTCACCTGTAACCATCCATGACTTCCCATCCATTTCTATCAATGTTGACTCCTCCAGTGTGTCACCTGTTACCATCCGTGACTTCCCATCCATTTCTGTCAATGTTGACTCCTCCAGTGTGTCACCTGTTACCATCCGTGACTTCCCATCCATTTCTGTCAATGTTGACTCCTCCAGTGTGTCACCTGTTACCATCCGTGACTTCCCACATTTTGTCATGTGACTCCTCCAGTGTGTCACTGTTACATCCGTGACTCCCACCATTTCTGTCAATTGACTCCTCCAGTGTGTCACCTGTTACCATCCGTGACTTCCCAGCCATTTCTGTCAATGTTGACTCCTCCAGTCTGTCACCTGTTACCATCCGTGACTTCCCATCCATTTCTATCAATGTTGACCTGTCCATTGTGTCATCTGTTACCACTTGGTGCTTCCCAGCCAAGAACATCATGTTTACCCCTCCCAGTGTTTCCCAGCCAATTCCATAAAGGATGACATGTCCACTGTGCCACCTGTTACCACCCAGTGCTTTCCAGCCATTTCCATCAATGCTGACCCCTCCACTGTGTCATCTGTTACCCCATAGTGCTTCTCTGCAGTATCAAGGCTGACCCCTCACTGAGTCATCTGTTACCCCTGTTACCCCATAGTGCTTCTCTGCTGTATCAAGGCTGACCCCTCACTGAGTCATCTGTTACCCCATAAAGCTGACCCCTCACTGAGTCATCTGTTACCCCATAGTGCTTCTCTGCAGTATCAAGGCTGACCCCTCACTGAGTCATCTGTTACCCCATAGTGCTTCTCTGCTGTATCAAGGCTGACCCCTCACTGAGTCATCTGTTACCCATAGTGCTTCTCTGCTGTATCAAGGCTGACCCCTCACTGAGTCATCTGTTACCCCATAGTGCTTCTCTGCTGTATCAAGGCTGACCCCTCACTGAGTCATCTGTTACCCCATAGTGCTTCTCTGCTGTATCAAGGCTGACCCCTCACTGAGTCATCTGTTACCCCATAGTGCTTCTCTGCTGTATCAAGGCTGACCCCTCACTGTGTCATCTGTTACCCCATAGTGCTTCTCTGCTGTATCAAGGCTGACCCCTCACTGAGTCATCTGTTACCCATAGTGCTTCTCTGCTGTATCAAGGCTGACCCCTCACTGAGTCATCTGTTACCCCATAGTGCTTCTCTGCAGTTTCAAGGCTGACCCCTCACTGAGTCGTCTGTTGTCCAACAGTGCTTCCCCTGCAGTATCCATCAAGATTGACCCCTCCATTGTGTCATCTGTTACCACTTAGTGCTTCCGGTATCCTTAATGACCCATCCATTATGTTAGTGCTTCCCAGTTTTTGACATTGATGTTCTACCCAACCACCTGTCTACCCAGTGCTTCCCCATGCCATTGATTTCCAGGTTGGAAGGTTGATTTTCTACGCCTCTGGTATGCAGCCTGTCATCCAGTGTTGGAATTGTTTCATCCGAAAAACTCCAGAATTGACAAGTTTTAAGATGCTGGTGGATTCATGCATTATGCATATTGATCAAAGAAACATGTAGGAGATAAATGTCTAATCCCTGATAAAATTTGCAGACTTCCCACTCTATTGAATATTCCTGCAGTATGCAGACATTTTCATCAGTCTTGCCTCTAGCTGTATGGGTGTGTATACTTAAAAGTTCTCTACCTGGGCTTATCAGGCTGGGATAATCTTCTAACATGCAGTTGATGCTTCTGCTATCTGAAGATTATCTGCACAAAATAGACATATATATCTTTGGAGGAGTCAGCATTGCTGCAGGGGAAAGTTCTCTGAGTTTATTTAGGACTGTGACCTTTATATTGATGCTTCTAGGTGTCTGAAGGATTCTGATCATTATTTTGATGATTCTAAGTGTAAACAGGATTCAGATATTGATATTGATGATTCTACACCTAAACCAGTTTCAGAAATTAGTATTGATGATTCTAGGTGCATACAGTATTCAGATATTGATATTGATGATTCTACACCTAAACCAGTTCCAGATATTAGTATTGATGATTCTAGGTGCATACAGTTTTCAGATATTGATATTGATGATCCTATATGCATGTTTGATTCAGATATTGATATTGATAATTCTAGGTATTTAGAGAATTTAGATAATGATATTGATAATTCTAGGTATTTAGAGAATTCAGATAATGATATTGATAATTCTAGGTATTTAGAGAATTCAGATAATGATATTGATGATTCTAGGTGTGTACAGAAATCAGATACTGATATTGATAATTCTAAGTGTGTAGAGGATTCATATATTGATATTGATGATTGTCGAGGTGTACAAATAATTCAGATATTGATATTGATGATTCTAGGTGTACAAATAATTCAGATATTGATATTGATGATTCTAGGTGTACAAATAATTCAGATATTTATATTGATGATTTTAGGTGTACAAATAATTCAGATATTGGAATTAATGATTCTAGGTGTACAAATAATTCAGATATTGGAATTGATGATTCTAGGTGTACAAATAATTCCGATATTGGAATTGATGATTCTAGGTGTACAAATAATTCAGATATTGGAATTGATGATTCTAGGTGTGTACAGGATTGATGATTCTAAGTGTATACAGGATTCAGATATTGATACTGTTGACTCTTGTAATTCACAAAGTTACTGTAAAGCGTTATGTTATATCCTCATATTTCAATATTAAGAATTTATTTTGTAACTTGATGTAGCTTTCCACATTAGATAAGCCAGAAGCTGTGGTTATCTATGTAGATAAAAGAATAAAAATTGAGGACAAAGTCCAACAGGAAAAGGCGCAGTAAAGAACGGAGCTGCCCCTCGAGTGCTATACATGAAAATATGGGCATGTGAAACTGTATTCAGGTACACAGTGGCTGAGCATATATACACATTAATGAAAATGAATGCAATGATAAAAAGGAAGTAGCAAACAAAACATACATGAAGCAGGAACACGGTAGGGTACTGCCTTTGAACGGTCAGTGGCAAGCCTTGACCCAGCTATAGAAAGGAAAATCAACTTGAATACAATTGTCACCCAGTGTATACCATTTACAAACACAGTGTTTTTATTTTCTTTCTAAAGTCTAAAAGATACAATATTAACATTTGAAATAATTCAAAATGATGTCTTCAGATCTGCTGTAACCTTTAGCCTGCTGGCGGCGAGTTATTCTGCCTTTGCGGCCAGTGCAGGCTGATCATGGTCTGCACTGTTTGCTGTTCGGTCAGTAAATTTTCAGTGAACACCCCTTTGAATAATAAATGGTATTGCCCAAATGAATGATGGACTATTCCATTTTGGAAATATAGCAGGGTAAAGGTTAAATTTGCGGATCTGTTAAATCATTCGCAAATATCTAAAAATAAATTAGCATAAAGACCTGTAAATTTTATTTGAACAAATGGTAGACAGTGTGTTGTAAATGTTTCATTGTACCCCCCAACAACAAAGTTGTAAGTGGGGGTATAATGGTTTCAGGTTGTCTGTCTGTCTGTCCGTCCATCTGTCTGTCTGTCCGCGCTCACATTTGCATACTTAGGTGGCTATAGGAACAATAGGTAACTGTACTTTTTCTTTGATGTCATTCATTCCGTAAGGCTTTTATGTGGCTATTTTTCTCTTATGTGGCTAAAAGAACAATAGAGAGAACAAAAGAGTAGCCACATAAGTATCCGTATGTAGGAACGTCCGTCTGTCCGTAGACACAATCTTGTGCGCACCATCTCTCCTCATCCCCTTGACACAATTTAATGAAACTTCACACAAGTGATCAGTAACAAGAGTAGTTTTGCATGGGGCATGTTAGGTTCTTTCAGAAAATAAAATTGCAGAGTTACGGGACTTTGTTTTTTTGTTACTATACTATATACATAGACACAATCTTGTGCGCACCATCTCTCCTCATCCCCTTGACACAATTTAATGAAACTTCACACAAGTGATCAGTAACAACAGTAGTTGTGCATGGGACATGTTAGGTTCTTTCAGAAAAAAAAATTTGCAGAGTTACAGGACTTTGTTTTTTGTTATTATACTATATACATAGACACAATCTTGTGCGCACCATCTCTCCTCATCCCCTTGACACAATTTAATGAAACTTCACACAAGTGATCAGTAACAACAGTAGTTGTGCATGGGTCATGTTAGGTTCTTTCAAGAACAAAAATTGCAGAGTTATGGGACTTTGTTTCTTGTTATCATACTATGTACATACAGTCTGCATATGCAGTCTTGTGCGCGCCTAATCTTCCGAACCCTTGCACACAATTTAATGAAACTTCACACAAGTGATCTGTACCAACCCTAATATTCTGCATAGTTATGGGACTTTGTTTTTTGTTACTATACTGTATACATACAGTCTATATACATACAGTCCACATAATTATGCAATCTTGTGTGCGTCAGATTGCAATGTACTGTGTCAGTACATGCGGGGGGTACATTCATCACCTTTAGTGATAGCTCTAGTTAAAATCATTTCTATTAAAAAAAATGTCATCAACATTTTAATTTTCCCACAAACTCCATTATGATGGGTAAGGTCCAAAATCAAATCACTGTAGCAAAAAACCAAGCGCTCAAATCATTTCTTTTATATTTCTCAAATATTTTATATAAACTATATTCTGAAGTTTAATTATTTTACACCGTAAAAAGTTTTGATCTGAACATACAGAACTACCTTAAATCCTTAGTTCTGGACTGTTTATATTTTTGTTTGTTAATGTTTTCAATTATTTCCTTGTTTTAGAGCTGTCTCACAAGAGGAGACACTTTCATATAACTGAAATACTTAGGAAAAATGATACTTAACCCAATAAAACAGACAAAGATGTTTCTGCTTGTGAACAGATCAGAGGGTTTTTTTTTTCAGTCAAAATCTAATATGCAACCAAACAAGATAAGTACTAGTGACAAATTACCCACTTGCATGGTACAAAGTATCATGTATGTGAAAACATGTTTTTCATTTTCTTCAAACATCAGCAGTCGTAATCAAATCATTTGAGTGGAAGAGAAACATGAAATTTTACAAGCGAAATGTAATGTGTCATAAAAGAGGCACTTGAACTTCAGTAATTGATCTATTCTCCATTTCATACAAGGATACTTGTAACTCCAGGGAAAATTACATTGTTCAAAGTTTCTTCAAACTTGCTACATTTCAGTCTGAAGATTCACATTCTGTCACTTTTGTAAGAGGTTTTGAAGTACAGTTGAGTTTTTTTTTTTTTTTTTACCATTTCTGTATTGTAATGTTTATTTGAAGATACATCAGGGAGTACAATATTCTGTAAATAAGATATTCTAAATAATTAATTGTATCAGGGAATAAAATATTCTGCCAGTTTGTATCGGGGAATAAAACATTCTGTCTATTTATATCAGGGAATAAAATATTCTGTATATTTTTCTCAGAACGTAATATTTTTGTCATTAATTGAAATATTCCATGATATTTTATTTGTGTCAGTAAATAAAATGTTACATGTATTTGTATCAGGAATGGTACATGTATTTGTATCAGGGAATAAAATATAACATTTATTTGAATCAGGGAATGAAGTAGTCTGCCTATTTGAATCAGGGAATAAAAAAGTCTGCCTATTTGTATCGGGGAATAAAAATGTCTGCCTATTTGAATCGGGGAATAAAAAAGTCTGCCTATTTGTATCAGGGAATAAAAGTCTGCCTATTTGTATCAGGGAATGAAATAGTCTGCCTATTTGTATCATGGAATACAACATTCTGTATATTTCTATCAGGGAATGAAATATTCTCTATATTTGTATCGGGGAATAAGGGATTCCATATATTTCTATCTGGGAATAAAATATACTGTGTATTTGAGAGAACAACATATTTCATATATTTATGTTAAGGGAATAAAATATTCAGTATGCTGTATGTATCAGTAGTCATAAAGCACCATAGGGAATGTGATACCGTAATCAACAATTGTTTTAACAACATTTTTATGGTCTGATTTTGCTGGCATCATTAGGTTTTATCATCAGAATTTTCTAGAGCACATTATCATTTATTTATAGGAGCAGTTAACTGTCTTAATTACCAGTATTAAATGATTTCAGGGGAAATGCTTAGTCTAATCAATGTCTACATGTCTTATGTTTTGAAAGACTTGATGGTGGAGAAATCCGTTTTTCTTAGAACTTGTGAAAAGGTACCTGAAAATGTATTGCTGAACAAATAAAAAGAATGCTTGGAGAAGTTATACCTGCATTCATTTATTAATTATTTTACCTTAATTCAGTGTCTGTAACTTTTCATAATTATTATGCTTGTAATCATAAAATATTGAACATAACAATTCGTCGTAATGGTATGCTGTCGTGGGTTTGTAAACTTATCAAAGTCAAATTATCGGTACTATGGAGATTTAAAAAGCAGGAACAAATTAAGAAAAACTTAACTACATAATTATGTAAACAGTATGATTATTTAGTCTAATGGATAACAAAAATAATCGGCATGACTGTTCATGCATGATTGTTGTGTGAATGAGGAAAGAACCACGGTCATGAGAATAAGGAAAATTATCAGCACACCCATCATGTAGCCGCACCTTTTTTTTTTAATAAGAAAGTGAGTAAGACGTATTTTTTATAAAGTATGGTTTTATTATAAATGATAAAACACAGAGTTTATTGAATATTGTTGTGGACTGAAAATGGCCTCAATATAATGTCTGTAAAAGTCTCTGCTTTAAATGAAAGTAGGATGAATGACAGTTTTGTTGTTATGAGGAATAAGTTTTGGTGAAATGTGGGGTGTAAAACATTTGATCATGGTGGTAAAAAACAGAGTGTGCACAGGTTATGGCTCCTGTTGTTTGAGATAAGTATCTTCTGTTGACAGTTAATGCTGTATTTACACATTGATGTATATCTCCTGTCATTACTGTATCATTTAAGGTACCGTAAATATTTTATTGTCCACGTAAAAATCATGCGGTGTGAGATTTGGCAGTCTTTTTATTTAGTTTTCAGTGCAATATGCTTTGTATAGTCATTACTTTATTGCGAAAATTCTGTATATAAAAATAAAAATGGATATATGAAAAAATGATTGCAGATTTTAATTAAATTTCAGTCAGCCGGCACCCTGACGTTATTCAACACAAAACTTAAGTGATTTAAGAATAAGTTTTAGTTTTCGTAAGATTTCCTTTCACAAATGCGAACATTTGAGAGAAAAAGTAATTTGTCAGTCTGTTCTGTTCTATTCTGTGTTATGTCTGTCTGTCTGTCTGTCTGTCTGTCTATCTGTCTGAAACAGTGGGAGGGGAAAAACTCCGACATCGAGACGGGTGTTATTCTGCATCATTTGAAATATGAGATAGATCCTGGCAGTCAAAATATACAGCATGAGATCTTGTTAGTATAATGTTGGTCTAAACGAATATTTTGATTTGATTGCTGCAGACAATATTGGCATCTTGAATTGATTGAATGCTTAAACAGTATACAGGAGACTTCCAGCCAACTAAAATTTGCCTTTAATAGGAACATAAAGATACACACTGCCAATACAATTCTCTAATACATTGCAAATACTGTCTTTGGCAAAAAGTTTTCTTTGGCAGGACTTGAAGATATTTAGCAGCTGATCTTGATTTAACATTTTTTCATTAATTTTGCAAAGTCAGCTGTCTTGGATATTTAAGGACAGAGTTTGCATTCAAACTAAAAGAAAGTACAATCTAACCCTATACAGGATGTCATGTTGATATGAAATCACAGAGAAGGATGTCCTGTTGTTACTGTAGTGCTGGGCTGTCTGAGCTTGTAGGTCGGACTTCCAGTTGTAACTTACTTTAAAAAAGGTCTGCAAAGTGTGTGCTTACACTAGTCAGAGAGCCCTCAACCTCTGCCCACACTGAAGTATACTTTTAGAATAGGTCATATGTCTTTAATAAGAAAGTTCAAGATTCAGGACCAGAGTACATAGTTCTTGTAACACCAGGAATTAAAGCATGAAGCAAGAGTACATTGTACTTGTAACACCAGGCAATGAATCATGAAGCAAGAGTGTGTATTACATGCAGCACCAGGAACATAAGCCAGATATAATGCTTGTAACACTAGGAAATAAAGCATAAGTCAGAGTGCATATTACTTTGCAGTACCTGGAAATAAAACATGAAGCAAGAGTACATAATACTGGAAACACGAAGAAATAAAACATGAAACTGGAGTACTAATACATGTAACACCAGGAAATGAAACCTGAAGCTAGAGTACATATCTGTTGTTTTTCATGGGTCCATGACCACTGGTTTAAATTTAAGGTGAAATGTGAAATGTTGTCAGGAGAGCATGTAAACATGATTTTCTACTCCATTTGAAAAGTACATAATGAGCTGATCATTTGTTTATCTTTAATTAGGTCTGTCTGCTTGGGATTTCGGCTGAAGAGAAAAATATATGAGTTTTCCAAGAAATATTTACTCACAGAGAGTGTGATCTTCTAGCTTTATGGGAGATTATATTGCTCTTTTAATGTTTGCTAAACATTTTTCATTGCTATATTTCTTCGGGTTTGTTTATGATGTGCCATAAAAAAGTCTTTAATTGTTTTCCTCCTGTTTTCTGGGTTTTGTTATACTCCAGCTATGTTACATTATGTTGTCTTTTTCAGTAATTAACTTTCTTTCATCCATTCAAATTCAGTGTGAGTCTTAGAAAACGAAAAAAATGTAATGTGGCTTCGTAGGTATTGGTTAAATAAAGTATTCTTAAAAATTAAACCCCCTATGAAAAATGCATCTAGAAAATACAAAGAAAACGGTGAATGGTTTTATATATTTAAAGATCGTAACAAAATTATTATACTTTAAGTAAGACAAATATCAGTGTATTTATTTCTGTTCTGTTTTGCTAAAAATATATATATTATGGGAAGAAATGGGAGATACTCCCATCATAGAGATAATATAAAGTTTGATCATTGAGGTGTGCTCAATGTTTAACATTTCACACTGTGTTGTTAGCCTGGTTCTTTTTCCTGTAAAACTTATCATTGTGAAACTGATCATTGAAATCACAGGTACTCTCCCAGTCTATGATAAGTTGATGGATTTTAGGTAAAAAACATCAGTCCCAAGTGCCAAAACAGCCTACCTGTTCCATTCACAGGAGATCTCATGTCAAAAAAAAATGTCAGACATGTTGTTGTAAGAATTTAAACAGGGCCACTGTAGTACAGCATCCCATCAGATGTACCTGATGAAAAGTTAGATTTCAAACAAGAGATAAGTTTTGCTTTATTTTCATCAAAACATAACATGTTGTAGAAAACAGTCTCTCACATCACCGGCAGGTAGTATAATGTTTGTGAGGCTGCTGTTTCTTCAGTTTTCTTAGTAGTACTGTTTGATATGATAGTTGTTTGTTGTCATTCCTTGTCTTGATAATGCTGAAGGGAATATAGCTGTTGAGTTGAACTGCAACTTGTCTGTCGGTTTGGTCTGGTCTGGTCGAGTTTCGGTTGGGTTGGGTTGGGTTCAGTTCAGTTATACTGAGGTGAAGTTGAAAAATGGCAATACACCTAGTCAAATTTAACATATTTTTTCTTTCACCTATTTGTTCACCAGTCAGTAAGTCTACATAATATTATATGCTGAGTAAATGTTCACATGTTCTTATGTATGGGATGATTTGTTTCAGACATGGTACCAGGTGTGCGGGAGAAGTGGCTGCTCAGTCAAACAACAGCGAGTGCAGTGTTGGTGCTGCTTATGATGCCAAAATAGGAGGTAATGGTCCTTACCAACAATCTAAAGTTAAGAGTTTTTAATCGAAAGTCCATAAACTACGACATCCCAAAAATAATAATAATTCTGAGTGTACAACCAGAAGTACAAACTGCATCCAGATTGGCACAGTAGAGAAGGTTTACCTAGTTTCTTTTAAAAGTAAGAAGTAACAAGTCAAATTAATAAACTGTATCAGTAATAAGCCTTCCCAAAAATCCATTGTGGTATACTCTACAAGCAGCAGTCGAAAAGCAGTGACACCCCAACAAAATTCGTAGGGAGAGTTATAACTAACAGAAAAAATGAAATCCTAAATTTTATAACAGTACATTCAAATAGTTTGTTATTTTAGAGACAACAGCTGTTGTTAGTGAAGATTTACAGAGCATAAATGCACTCGATGTATTTCTGGTATAGTTTATTACAGGAAATTTTTTGAAGGCAAATATCATTTGAAAATAGAAATTCCAAGACATTTTAGCAACTTCGGTTCTAAAAATATCAACACAATATCATAATTGAATTGTTAAAATGGCCATGTGTTCATACCATATGGCATTGTACAATGTTTCAAATTTTACTTTGTAAATTGAATTGTGGTTGAAAGCACAAATAATAGATTCCAGAAATTGATGTCTTAATTCCCAGTGCCATTTTTGGTTTCAACAGCAAAAGCTTTGATAAAGGGGCTTGTTTCATCTGAATCCTTTGTTTTCTATGACAATTTGATAAAATGAAATTAACTTTTAATCTTTAGACTGCTGGCAGCTAGTGATTTTGCCTTTGCGACCAGTGCAGACCAAGATCAGCCTGCACATCTGTGCAGGCTGATCATGGTCTGCACTGTTCGCTATTCAGTCAGTAAATTAGCAGTGAACACCCCTGAAAAAATAAATGGTATTGCCCAAATTGAATGATGGACCAGTTCATTTTAGAAATTTAGCAGGCTAAATGGATGTATAAGGATATTGAACAGTGCATGTGGAGAAGACTGTGCATTTGAAACATCATGAGCATATTGTAATAATGTTTAAAAATTGCACTGAATTTGACAGAACAGGAGTTAAGACAAAAGAAAAATGAAATGAAGGAACACAAAGTAAAAACAGAATGGGGATCTGCAATGCTTGCAGCAACAAATGAGGCAGAACTGTTTTATAGGAACTAAAAAAAAAAACATGCACAGTTTCACCATGCAAGCTCCTTATCTCAATTGGTTAAGCATGCTTATTGCTTATCTGCTGATATCTTCAGCAATTTCATAGATCGCAATTAAAACATTAAACCACACAACTTTCAGCTGCAATTACATAGACCTCGTTTAAAGTAATAAAACCACACGTTTTTCAGCAGCAGTTATATAGACCTCAAAATATTAAAACCACACAACTTGCAGCTGCAGTTACATAGACCTCGTTTAAAGTAATAAAACCACACGTTTTTCAGCAGCAGTTATATAGACCTCAAAATATTAAAACCACACAACTTGCAGCTGCAGTTACATAGACCTCGTTTAAAGTAATAAAACCACACGTTTTTCAGCAGCAGTTATATAGACCTCAAAATATTAAAACCACACAACTTGCAGCTGCAGTTACATAGACCTCGTTTAAAGTAATAAAACCACACGTTTTTCAGCAGCAGTTATATAGACCTCAAAATATTAAAACCACACAACTTGCAGCTAAAGTTACCTAGACCTTATTTAAAAAATTAAAGCCACACAACTTGTACGTAGCAGCAGTTACATAGATCCCAATTAGAACATTAAACCACACAACTTGTAACAACAAGTACATACAGCTTAATCAAAACATTAATGCCACACAATTTCATGATCATCAACAGTCATATATAGACCTTAATAAAAATGTTAAACCTCAAGAATAAACAGGGTATTTACTGTGGATGGGGTAATACCTTGTATATTCATCTTCAAATAATTTTCTACTGTTTTGATATTTCTGGACTAATTATCAGTCATTTTGTATGTAGAGCCGGGTATCTACACTAAAGAGAAAAATATTTGTATGTAATGGTAAACTCAGTTGGTCTGGAACCTAAGCTAAGGATCATGTTCTGACTGCCCACAAGCCAGCAAACAATAAACTGAGTTTCAGTTATGATACAGATATTATGCAGCTATAAATGTGCAAATTTAAAGGAAACCAGACATACTAATTATTTAAAAGTTACAAAGTATTGTTTGTTGATCAGACAATAAGGGCTATTCTATTGGATAGTTTGGTTTGTTTCTGGGTAATATTGACATATTGGCACAGTAGCTGTTGCTGTTTGAACTGTCTTTGACAAGTTATACACGGTAATTGATCTGTTTATGGAAAGCAAAGTCATGTTTACTCAATCAATGAACACTTCTTACCAGATCACAGAAGTTGAGAAATTTAATTCGATTTCCTGTCATGTTAACTAAGGATAACCCAAACAATGCCTGGTGAAATAGTTGCCAAAACTTCAAAAAACTGAAACAAGATGAGTCAGCAGCGCTGAAAAAATCCCTAGAACTCGAGGCTGACTCCTGGAGATTTTAGGTGTTGGAATGTTAGAAGGTGATGTGACATTCTATGACATTTCTTGTATATTTCAGGTGTATGAATCTTAGATGGTGATGTGACAATCTGTGACATTCCTTATTTTTCAGGTGTAAGAATGTTGGATGGTGATGCGACATTCTGTGACATTTCTCGTATATTTCAGGTGTAAGAATGGTAGATAGTGATGTGACATTCTGTGATATAAATTATATATTTCAGGTGTAAGAATGTTGGATGGTGATGTTACAGATTCTGTGGAAGCTCATTCTCTAAGCTTGAACCCTCAACATGTCCAGATCTACAGTGCTAGCTGGGGACCAGATGATGACGGCAGGACCGTTGATGGACCAGCGACTCTGGCGCGCAAAGCTTTCTATGATGGCATTACAAGGGTAGGTATCGGAAGATTCTGTAAAACACTTACTTACGAAAGTGTTTTTATTTTCCCATTTGATGACAGTATATAAAAATTGCTGTGTCGGTTTGTCCATCTAGATTTTGGACAGGGGCTGGTGGGGATGCAAGTGTAACATTTTTCTATTGTCTTTGGTAGATAAGATTTGCAGAAAAGTTTGCAGTTGAAGTTACTCTTGGCCGAGTCAGTCTCTCCTAAAAAAAACCCAACTATGTATGAACACTAGTGCTGAAAAAAAGCTTCACTGAATTTACCTTGAACAAAAAAAGTTGAAAAAGGTTAGATACCAGATCTTTTTCTGTGACATCAGTTTTGAAAAACGTAATTTGTGCCAGTTTTGATAAAGCATTTTCTGTTTCTGAATTATTTTTTTTTAAAGAAATGACATTCAATCAAAAATAGCAGAAGATTTGTAGGAAGGCGGGTGTATAATATTCAGAATGTGTTCAACATGGATTACTTGCGTCTACCAGGCAGGAATGCTGTCCATATGTTTCATGTCTATTTTTTGAAATCAGATAGCACCAATTGAGTGTAATAGTTCCATAGAGCTTTATGATTCCCCTGGCACGGCTATGAATGGAGCCAAATGAACATAATGAACTCAATGATTGCAATAAAGAAGCAATGATTGCATACTTGTTTTCAAACTGAGCAATGGTAGCAGAAGGTCATTTACTTACAATAATGAAGTGGAAAATAACTCCCATTTATAGACTTTACCTTTACAAAATAAGGCAGGTGAATAGATACTAGAAATCAGTCATTTCATTTTCATTGTGCGGGATAACTAAAGAAAAAATGTGGTAGATAAAAGAGTCATTCAGTGCATTATTCAGTCCTCAGCTTTTTCATTGAAGGTATTATTGAAGTTTGTAAGTCATAAATGTGTTTTTCAGAAATAGAGATTAGTGCTGTAAGATGTCAGGTTTAGCTCTGGTACCTCTCTCAACATAATACTTTGTTTCGGGTATTGATATAGTGCAGAGGCCCCAGGAAATGTTGGTGACTGGGTCAGTAAGGAGACATCACCAGTAAATCTGAGGGTTCTTGCATATGTTTAATACACATAAATAAACTTTGTTATCCCTATTCTTGCATACAAACAGTAAATACTAGAGATTAGATTTAGCATTTTAAGCTGGATATTTTTTTGTTTGTATCCACATCCTGAAGAATTAAGTGATTCACAAGTGGGAATGGATTGAAACTTGACATGTTCACTTACACACTGTGATGATCTGACATGCATTGCATGAGTTTCATAACTGTAGCTTTTTTTACCATTTTATGCCCCTTTTTCTGACTGCAATTCAATTTTAAGTGCAAACAGGTATTTCATTCTCTGTATAGGAAGAGAAGGATGAAAGAGTTTAACAGTCCTTTAAAGCAAAGTTCTTGTCTCCCCCCCCCCCCCCCCCCACACACACATTTTTGCTTGTTTATGTCAACTTTTTTCACAAGGCTGCTGGTTCCTGTCCTGTGACAGCTCTGGTTGTGAAGATTCTTGTTGCAGACTGAAGTTATTAAATTCTTTTTTGTCCATTTAGTGCTATGCAGTTGTTTATCTGTTTTAAAGGTCTGATAACTGGCTATAAATACTGCACTTTGTTTACCCAACATGTTCTCGAGCAGTCGGGCAGCTGTATGTGCAGTCTTGTTGTAAACATGTGCTGTCTTAATTGCCCAGATTTTATTGATGTGAGCTTTAATGAGAATTGTGGTCAGTGTTGGGGGTCTGTGATAAAACACAGAGGTATTAATAATGGAACGGAGCACAGACCTTGTTATTTACTGTTTTATTATTGATAGATTATTTCTGATTAGTTGTTTGATGAACAGTGAATATTATATTTATACTTGCCAACAATGTTAATTAAAAGGCAAAAAAAAGTAATTAACTTTTATGTAATAATAAATAAGTCTGATTCTTTCACTCCTTGTTATTAGCAGGCACTTGCGGGTTGCCTCTTTTGAAGAAGTACTTTGAAACTTTATACGAAAATGTGTTAACCCACAACTTACTTTATTTAGAATCATAGTGAAAATATGGTTCCCATTTAGCTTGTCTATCTTCCAGCAATGGGGATGTCGTTCTCAGTATCAGTTGAAATCTTAATAGAATGTATTTGAGCCGTGCCATGAGAAAACCAACATAGTGGGTGTGCGACCAGCATGGATCCAGACCAGCCTGCGCATTCGCGCAGTCTGGTCAGGATCCATGCTGTTCGCTTTTAAAGCCTACTGCAATTAGAGAAACCATTAGCGAACAGCATGGATCCTGACCAGACTGCGCGGATGCGCAGGCTGGTCTGGATCCATGCTGGTCGCAAACCCACTATGTTGATTTTCTCATGGCACGGCTCATTTGTGAAGCAGGAAGCTTTGTTTATATTTACTTTTAAAAAACAACCAGTTGTGAACATCATATTCTAATACATGTATATACTGAATATACTTACAGGATAAAACAGTATCAGTGTGAAGTGCTTTTTAATGACACTTAGTATAAATTGACGTAGACCAGTATGAGTGTATATTCCAAATATATCCCTTCCTTTATGGTAGTTCAGCACGTTTGACACAAGTATAGTTGTACTGAATGCTTTCAGACTTCTCATAAATCTTTAGCATCCTGAAATGATTATTTTGAGACAGGTACCATGTATTGGACTTGAAATTTACAAAATTGTGCCCCTGTTTCAATTTTGCTGAAGCTTTTGTTTGCAAGTTAGTACAAGATCGAGGGGTTTTAAATAGTTGAGCATGCTCTCATTGTTACTTTGACTGATTTGAAGATATTGGTCCTCCAAATTAGTCAGTTTTCAAAATAGGCTTCTGAAGACAAAATTCACATCGGAGATTTAAAAGAAAGTTTTAATGGTTGTAGTTTTTACATGCGATCACTTATATGGCCAAATAAAATGTATAGGTCCATATACTTAATTAATTACGATTTGCCAGAAATCACTTGGAGTTGTTACTTCTTTTATTTTATTTTTATATTTTATGCTATTATTTTTAAAAAATCATTTTATATAAAAAACATTTCCACAGTCAAAATTAATCTTAAGAAAGACAAACATTCTTGCTGGTTGTTTAATACTTGATACATAGGATATAAAGATTCCTGGCAACATTTATGCTACCAGTGTAACCGCTACCAGGCATTATTCTAGGTTTTCCAGATAAATGATGTTACACCATTAAATTTCAGTTGATCAAACATAAAGAACTACCTTAAGCAAGGTTTGAATGATAGCCGTAGAATAAAATAGGCAGCAGTTTGTTCAAATTTTACATTTTTAGCTCGACTATTCGAAGAATAGTCTAGCTATTCTACTCACCCTGGCGTCCGCGTCGGCGTCGGCGTCGGCGTCACACCTTGGTTAAGTTTTTGCATGCAAGTACATACAGCTATCATTTAAAGGCATATAGCTTTGAAACTTATTTATTCTTTTTCTAGGTCAATTACCAACCTCACTGGGTCAAGTTCCATAACTCTAACATGTATTTTGAGCAAATTATGCCCCCTTTTGGACTTAGAAAATTCTGGTTAAAGTTTTACATGCAAGTTACTATCTCCAAAACTAATGCAGATATTGAATTGAAACTTCACATGTGTCTTCGGGGTTATAAAACTAGTTGATAGCACCAAGTCCCATAACTCTGACCTTCATTTTGGCCAAATTATGCCCCCTTTTGTACTTAGAAAATTTTGGTTAAAGTTTTGCGTGCAAGTACATACAGCTATTACTAAAAGGCATATAGATTTGAAACTTATTTTTTCTTTTTCTAGATCAATTACCTACCTCACTGGGTCAAGTCCCATAACTCTGACATGTATTTTGGCCAAATTATGCCCCCTTTTGGACTTAGAAAATTCTGGTTAAAGTTTTGCGTGCAAGTACATACAGCTATTACTAAAAGGCATATTGATTTGAAACTTATTTTTTCTTTTTCTAGATCAATTACCTACCTCACTGGGCCAAGTCCCATAACTCTGACATGTATTTTGAGCAAATTATGCCCCCTTTTGGACTTAGAAAATCCTGGTTAAAGTTTTACATGCAAGTTACTATCTCCAAAACTAATGCAGATATTAAATTGAAACTTCACATGTGTCTTCGGGGTTATAAAACCAGGTGATAGTATCAAATCCCATAACTTTGATGTACATTTTGGCCAAATTATGCCCCCTTTTGGACTTAGAAAATCCTTGTTAAAGTTTTGCGTGCAAGTACATACAGCTATTACCAAAAGGCATATAGCTTTGAAACTTATTTATTCTTTTTCTAGGTCAGTTACCAACCTCACTGGGTCAAGTTCCATAGCTCTTAACATGTATTTTGAGCAAATTATGCCCCCTTTTGGACTTAGAAAATTCTGGTTAAAGTTTTACATGCAAGTTACTATCTCCAAAACTAATGCAGATATGGAATTGAAACTTAACATGTTTCTTCGGGGTTATTAAACTAGTTGATAGCATCAAGTCCCATAACTCTGATATGCATTTTAGTCAAATTATGTCCCGTTTCGAACTTAAAACTCTTTTGATATTTAACATTTTGGGTAATAATTTCCTGCTTCTGTGACAATATTTCGAATAGTCGAGCTTGGCTGTCTTACGGACAGCTCTTGTTATTGCTGGCAGTGTTAACTAAATACTAGAAAACTTTCATACATGCATAAAGGAGGTGATAGGCAGTACATATGTACTTTATGATCACTGACTGAAAATATGTCTAAAGTCGTCCTCCACCTCTCATTCAAATAGGGGAAGTTGTCAGTCACTAGAGGAGAACAGATTATTACTGTTGGAAAAAAAGACTATTTGTTGAACAAAAAAAGTATTTATTTATACAAGCAAACATTGATTTTTTTTTTTTTAATTGAAAATGTTTCTATTTATTCCAAAGGCAGAAGAAGAAGTTACATGGCATTCCCTAAAATTAGTGGTTCATTGAAAGTAGCTTGGCCTCATGACTTAAGTTTGACTGTGATCTTGCATTTCAGGGTCGTGGAGGTTTAGGATCGATATTTGTGTGGGCGTCGGGTAACGGTGGACGTGACCACGACAGCTGTAACTGTGACGGGTATACTAACAGTATCTTCACACTGTCTATCAGTAGTGCAACAGAAAATGGCAAGATCCCCTGGTACTCAGAGGCATGTTCCTCCACTCTAGCAACAACATACAGCAGTGGCTCAGCTGGCGAAAGACAAATAGTAGGTATTCTTTCTGTATTATCAGCTGGAAAAAAAGTTTTTTTATTTTATCTTATCACAGTAATACAGTAGACCCTACCATTGATTTGATCTGCAATATAAACCAAGTTATCCCCTTTCTTTACCTTATTTTCATTTAGTTGTCATTTTCATCGTCATCATTATCATCATCATCATCATCATCATCATCGTTCCCACCATAATACAACAATAACCAAACAGCCATAACTGCCTGTGAATAATTTTTATGAATATTTTATAAATTATAACAAATAATAAATTTGTTATATTATCACTTTGGACAGATCACCGTTTATAGCTCATTTCTCTCATAACCTTTAAAGGTTTTTTTAAAGTGATTTTGATAATGTTATTGTTATATTTGATAATTGTAGTGATGGGTTTTGCTATAAAGAAAAACCACGACAAAATATCCATTTAAATTTGAAGAAACAAAGGAAACAGACACAATCAGTGATTTTGCTCTTGTTCTGCAAAAACCAAATATTCTCACTGCAGGATAATCATCTGATACATTTGAGATTAACAAAAAAATAGAACTGTCATAAAAACCTACAATGTTGAGTCTGAGGAAGTTAAATTGTCGATATCTGTTACAGGTAACAACTGATATAAGGGGAGATTGTACCGAGACCCATACCGGAACATCTGCTAGCGCCCCTCTCGCAGCAGGAATGTGTGCCCTAGCACTCCAGGCAAAGTATGATCTCTTTTTTGTATGTGCAGTTTTTTTACCATTCTGTTATCATTTTAAGATGATTTTATACCAGAAGTTTTGGGAGTATATTTTGACAAGGGAAAGAATTTGATTAATAGGTTATATTGTATGAGCAGCGATTGTCTTTCTGAACTAGAAAGTTTTATGTAATTTAAGTGGCTGTTATCTGAACTGTGTCAAGATAAAGGTGATGATGAACCCACACTTGTAATACTGACTGACATAATTTTACACCCCATCATCAGTTTGGGTGGTCTATAGTGGAATCATTTTGTCCCTTCAGCTAGTTCGATTGGAGGCAGAGTATTTCAAAAGTGAAAGGTAATTTGCTGTGATGGGAATATATTATGACAGTTTTGCCCTCCTGTTCACATTTGAGTACAAAATTTGGACTTTACTAAATGGACTTTGGTTCAACCTTCAATCTTGGGATCAATGGGGATAGCAAACATATACAAATTGCTGGGTCACGAGTTTGATCATGGGATGAGGCATATGCTCTGTGTGACTATTTGATAAAAAAACATGCTACAAGTCATTTTGTCCTCTACCTTTGATTCTTGGGGAAAAGTTAGCTGTTAACTTGTATAGAGCAGGTTAGTACTGATGCAGAAATCAGGATTTCTGATTAGGTTAACTGCCCTCTTTTACATAACTGAAATACTGTAGAAAAAAACACACTACACCCAAAACAAACAAACAAACACAGTCAAGGTTGGCTCAGACCTTGAAAAGTTTTCAAACTGGGTGCATATCCTTGAAAATGACTTAAACCATAAAACTATGTTGAAAAGTACTTGAATTTTGAGAAATAAGTGATGAATAAAATCTATTTGAAGTTGATTGATCTTGTTGGACTATGATTTCAAACCTAGTTTTGAGACAAGTTGTCCTTGAAAAATTGGGAGAAGTCCTTGAAAGGACATGAATTTTGACTAAATGTAATGACAGGTTATAAAATGAAGCGAAGGGCATAAGAAAAATAGCTTTGATGTTGACACCTTTAGTATACTGAGGGACCTCGGTGGCAGAGTGGACAAGATGTGGGTTTGAGCCTCACTCTGGGCATTGAATTCTTCTTACAGAAAGTCGATGATTCTACTCAGGTGCCGGCTTATGATAAAATAATGCATGTAGGGGGGTCTTCATCCACGATCAAAGCTGGAAATACACCATATGACCTATGCTTGTGTCGATGCGACATTAAACCCAACAAAAACAACAAAAACTTCAATATAGTGTTGTTTTATTTCAGTCCTATGTTGACATGGCGGGACCTTCAACATATTGTTGTTATGACAGCAAAACCTGACTACCTCCACGACAATTCCTGGATCACTAATGGTGTAGGGAGAAAAGGTAGGTTATTTGCTGTTAGTATTTAACCATTCATATTCAGGGAAATGACCACACCTTTCTATGGGGACCTAGGTGGTTGACTTTGAATCACTTGGTTTGAGAGCTGCTTGAGAGAGGAAGCAGGCATGTGGAAAATTAGTGGCTCAACCAAGGTAATCACCTGCCTCTTAAATATTGCCCTACAGGTCACCTGGTCCATGGTCTACCTCCATTAAAGCTGGAAAGTCACGCAATGACCAGAATTGTGTCGATTTAACTGAACAAAATGTTATCACTTTGGAAGGTTTTGTATAATTTATTGGTTATAATATTCTTACCCGAGTGTATTTAAAGGCACTGAACTTCAGATTTTGGCTAAATATGATCTTCCTTAAAGATTGAACTTTGGTCATATTATGAACATTAGGCTATGAGTTTTTGTTTGTAATTTATCTTAAAAATGCCAAATAAAGAAAAAAAAGATGCCCGAGTCAGGAATCGAATCTGGGTCAATGCAGCAATAAAAACTGTCCTGCTGTCTTTACCAATACACCATGCTGGAATATGTATTTTAACGATCGTTAAATATAGATATTTATATTTAAGGCAGTTTACTTAAGTAAGGCATTACAATAGCTTTTCAATTTTCATTGTAAAAATGAGTCGGCTAATTCTCGTGTTTCCATAACATATAATCTGTCAGTAATTAAGGTTTAAAGCTTTCTCAAGAAATATAGCATTAATTTCCTGATATCTAAAATTTTTCTTCCTTTTTTGTTGTCGAATGACCTGGAGGCCAGTGCCTTTAATATTGTATGAAATTAATTTCAGACCAGTGGGTAGTATGTTCTATTTCAAAGGGTCACAACCTGATAAAGTATAAATACATGTATATTTCAGTAAGTCATTCCTTTGGTTACGGCTTGATGGATGCTGCAGCCATGGTACAGTTGGCAAAGAACTGGACAACAGTACCACCTCAATACGTCTGTGAAATAAGGTCACCTGACCAAAACAAGTAAGGTCACTCTTGTACATGTTTATAATGTTTATTTCCATTTATGAATTATATGTAATAATGTGCATAGACAATAAGTAATGGTATTCAATATTATGAAACACAACCCTATATAATGGCATTCCTCACTATAACTTATTATTATAGGTCTTTCATAAAGAAAATTACCTTCCGAGTGACATAGACATGATTAAATGTTTGTAGGGTTGTTCCGATGAATGGGAAGATATCAGTTCCACTATATACAGACGGCTGTGAGGGCACCTCTAATCACGTAAAATACCTCGAACACGTGCAGGCTCGTATCACGCTAAAGGCGAGCAGACGTGGTGATGTACAGATATATTTGACATCGCCAAGGGGGACAAAATCGACGTTGTTGGCCAAAAGAATCCACGACAACTCAAGAGAAGGATTCAATAATTGGGCATTCATGACCACACATAACTGGGGTGAATTAGCCAAAGGTCAATGGGTGCTTGTCATTGAAAATGCAGCTCGTTCTTGTAAGTATACAAAAAGTTTATAATTCAATGGTTCCTCGTTTCTGCTCATACATACAGAGCAGAGGCATTAAGTGCTGTGATTTAATGGTTTCTGGTCCCTGCTTATGATCACACTAGTATGGATGTGCTGTGATTTAATGGTATCTTGTCCCTGCTCATGATCACAGAGGTATTGAAGTGCTGTGATTCAGTTATTTCTTGTCCCAGTTCATGGTCTTGATAGGCATGATGATGCTGTGATCCAACAGTTTGTTGTCCATACTTATGGTCTTATAGGCATTAATGAGATGCGGTTCAGTAGTTTCTTGTCCTTGCTGTAGGCAGTAAAATGCTTTGATCTAATGGTTTCTTGTCTCTGCAGATGATCACACAAGCATAAAGGTGCTGTGATCCAATGGTTTCTTAGCCCTGCTCTTGGCATTAAAGTGCATTCATCCAACAGTTTCTTCCCTGCTCATGATCACAAAAACATGAAAGTGTTGTGATTGAATGGTTTCTTGTCCCTGCTTATGATTACACAGGCATGAAAGTGTTGTGTTAAATGGTCAATTGTCCTACAAGGCTGAAAGTGCAAGCTTTCGGGTACATACTTTGAAAAAAAAAATCTTCTTTGAAACACTTACCATAGATTGTTAAAATTTTAATTTTGAAGTTGAATGTCAGCATTTGAAGAGTGTCGATGAGAAATATCACGAGAAAGCTTTACAGTTACTGTTACTTAGTTATTGATGCTTGACTTGAGCATTGTTCATGACCAGGATCATTGGAATGGCTCAAGTAAATCTGGGTATTCAAGCCATCGATGCTCTTGCAAGTGGAGTTTCGCTGTATTTAATAATGTTCCATTTGAAGCAGGCATTCACAATAATTTTGCAAAATCTAATTTTGCTTTTTGCAAATAGTCACAAAAGGTGTCTATTGTCTGATCTGTAATGCATATTTGCTGTCTGAAGTAGTCAGTTGCAGAAAATATTTTTGCAAAATTTATCTACTTTTGAAAAATTATTCATTGAAAACATAGTGATCGGGAACGCCTGTATGGCTAAAAAAGTAATAAAGGTCAGATTGATAAAATGAGTTCTTGTTTTAATTAAGGAAGAAATGTCATGTTTTATTGATGCATTTATTTGCATCTGTTGCATGACCTGTATTGTGACAGAAAATCATTCTCTGTAAGCACTTCATACTTACTTATGATAAAAAAAAAACAGAAAATCTCTACATTAAATGGTACCATTATAGAATTATATCATCTAACCCTTACTATGCAGGACGCGATTGATTGTGCCTTTGCGACTAGTGTAAATCATGATCAGTCTGCACATCCATGCAGTCTGATCATGATCTGCACTGTTCGCTATTCAGCTAGTATCTTTTTTGGTAAGCACCCCTTTTAATGGTCAATGGTACTGTCCAATTTGGAAGATGGATTAAGTTCATTATAGAAATGTAGCAGGGTAAGGGTTAATATTGATATAGATATTTAACATGATGCACCAATGAACATCTGGCTTCTGTCCATTAAAATATTAACAGTTTCTAGTGTAATGTACAATTAGTGGCTGACGTGTTGTGTTGTGTCTTTGGATCAGAAGTTTTATTTCATATGTTGCATGTGAATGTTTGAACATACATGTACTTGTATACATTTACTCTTTTGCAAAATAGAGATTGATTTGTCAATGCTTTTTTGTGTTTATGGAGTTTACCATTTTATTTTCATGGTTAAAAAGTATAATATTATTATATATTTTTGCCAAACTTATCAGCTCCAAGCCAGATGGAAGAATACAGATTTATACATGCATCTTAATACTTACGGTATACAGTTTTACAAGTATGGTATAATTTAAAACAATGATATATATTTTTGTAGCAGACACGCCATATTTCTCCACTGATGCAGGTCAAAGTAGTAAGTTTATCTCAAAATTTGTTGTAAATCTCTCTCAAACTTTGTTTACATTCATCTTTGTACAAAACTGCATACAATCTAATAAGGTCTCACTGCAGATTAGAAAATATGAGCTGTGCCCTGAGAAAACCAACATAGTGGGTTTGCGACCAGCATGGATCCAGACCAGCCTGCACATCTGTGCAGTCTGGTCAGGATCCATGCTGTTCGCTTTTAAAGCCTACTGCAATTAGAGAAACCATTAGCGAACAGCATGGATCCTGACCAGACTGCGCGGATGCGCAGGCTGGTCTGGATCCATGCTGGTCGCAAAGCCACTATGTTGGTTTTCCCATGGCATGGGTCAATTATTTTCCTTTCTTTCAGTACAGGTATTCTCACTGTCTATATGTGGTCATATCTGTCATAGTATACACTTTGGGATGTTGGTAAAATTTGTATTTACAGTCAAACTGCGTTTGTTCGAACTCGATTTGACAGGCAAAATGAGTTTGAGTAAACGGTTGTTCGAGCTTGAAACAATATACATTATATAAGAATTTTGCCTGGACTTGACGATAAGTTTGAGTGAAGTGATGCTTGAATTTTCCGAGTTTGAGCGAACAAAGTTCGACTGTATCAAGGAAACATTAAGGTCTACATGAAGCATCTTTTAGGTACTCCCAAGTTGCAAATATTTGGCAGACTTTATCTACAAGTCTAATAATAGATCTGCGTTGTCAGCATGGTTTTCCATGTCAGCATCACAAATGTTTTGCTTATTACGGGGGTTTCTCAGTAAGTACTGAATGTAATACTTTTAAAACTTCACACACCATCATCATTGTACCTAACCAAGCCAGGTCCGGTAACTCTATATAGCATTTTACAGAATTGTACCCCTCTTTTAGTTGCTGGACCAAATACTCATAGGCATCAAGAACTGACATTAGCTAGGTTTCCTGACCCTGGATTATATTCTTTAAAAAAAGTATGCCCTATTGTAGCTTAGAAATTTTTATGAAAGTTTTAAAAGTAAGCTAAAGGTAAGCTCAAGGAATATTTCAATTTATCATGCGTCCTAAAACCAATCTGCGTTTGCGAACTCAGCATGGTCATGTCAGCATCACCATGCGCATTACCGGGAGTTTGCTCAGGACTGATGCTTTACCTTCCCCCCATATGCCTAACAGATATTAAACTGATACTGTTTTACAGAGTACCTCTGGGATGGATCCTACCGATGGCGCGACTGACATTAGCTAGGCTGGGCCTGGATATTCAATGTTGCCATTGCACTTGAATGTTGGTTTTTAACTAAGGTGCAGGTTAATTTATGTTGGGCCAATTACTTAATGTGGATGATTGTATGGTACTCAAGGGAAGTCATTCATTTTTTGTTGAAATTGTATGCACATGTATGCGGTTTTGTTGAATATATTTTTTGGATTTCTAAATACATTGTATAGTTTTGCTTCTTTGTTAAGTATAAAGCTTTGTTTGTTCATATTCATTACATAGAATGATATTGAGAGAAAGAAAATCAAGCTTTTATTTCTGTCTGTTATGATATTTCTTTGGCTGAGGGGTGAGAGAAGAGGATCTTAAGCAGTTTTTTAAATGCATGCTACTGTAAAGTGTATGTACTTCTTGTTTAACATTAATTTTGTATTTATTGCTTGAAATATTCTTTATACAATTGGCTTATTTCTATCACAAGTTTACTTAGTACTTTTAATTTTGGACGTTATGTTAAAGGGTAAAGGTAAAATTGTTTGTTTATTATAGTGTCATTTTGTTCTATTTCAGCTCAGTGTTTGGTCTTTTCTCATGGCCACATTGGAACCACTTGGTTTCAGGTCATTGTGTGTCATTTCTCACGGTCTCATGAGAACAGCTTGGTCTTCCTTGTTTTGTCTTTTCTCATGGTCACATTGGAACTGATCCATTTCAGTTCAGTGTTTATTCTTTTTTCATGACCACACTGGAATAACTCAGTTTCAACTCATTGTTTAGTCATATCTTATGGCCATATCAAAACAGCTCAGTGTTGGGTCTTTTCTTGTGGCCACATTAAAAAGCTCTGTTTTAACTCAATGTTTGGTCAACACCGGAACAGCTCCGTTTCAACTCAGTGATTGGCCTTTTCTCAACTTCAGATCTCTTTCTTTCTGAAAAAAGTAATATTAAAAAGCAAGTATTGTCCATTATAGAATAGATACACTCAGGTTCCTTGACTCGTATGTTTCTTCTTGGTACAGGTTGGCATCTGTTTGGTTTGTTGGCCTAATGTGACATCAGTTTCAGTTGTGAGTGATATCAAAGCAAAGGGCTTGCAGAATATTTCCAAAAAGCATGTTATAATTTGACAGGTTGTATTTAACTGAAACTGTATCAAATATCTTTCATATGTTTCCTATATCTGCTTTATGATAAGTTAAGTTTATATGCTTAAATTGAATTTTATTGCAGATCTTTATAAGATATAGTAGGGCATTGTGACAGGCATTGTTTAGGGTATTTCTCTGGTAAATGTTTAAAATGTTATATAAAGTAACAAAGTATTTAATGCTTAATTTGTTTGGTATGTATTCATGTATTTTACCGTATGATAGTATATCGTCATTCTGTTAAGAGGTATAAACATTAAACAATCTGTTTGGTCACTCCTAAAAGGTCTTTAGCATTTGAGAGATGTTAAGTGTATAACCAAGTATGGTCAAGCAGACAGTAGTTCAGATAGGACATTTAAAACTGTTCCATATATCAGTGCCATAATGTTTTGGAATGTAGACCATTTTCAAACATCAGTCTGCGTGTTTTTCTGAACACTTTTTAAATTGACCTAACAACAAGGTTATTTTCATAACTTATTAAACTTAAAGCTTAATGATGCTATACCCTGGAAATATTAATAAAATATCTTTTATATCATTTTTCAATTGTTGTTTATGTCATTTTGTATATGTTGCCATAGAAACTGCATACTTTACTGATCAGTTTTTGCTGCATGATTGCTCTGAAATTTTAGGCTTTATTATATAACTGTATATTTTTGTTGGTGGCTGTTTTGGGCTATCTTGATTTTTTTTCATTTACGTTTGACTTGAAAGCTTATATATATATATTTTTATGCATTTTTTTCTCCTTTACTGTCGGCTTCACTATTTCAGGGAATGATATGACTTTTTTACATTTTTGTCGGAAAAGTACTGTATTTCTAACTTTCTTGTATACACATATTATGTCAAACAAGCAGGATTTAGAACAATTCACTGTGTTAAAAAAATTAACAAAATGATTTTTTTTTAAATTTCAGAATATAAATGTTTTCATTTTTTATGTATTAATTAAACTAACTTGCTATCTTGGGCATTGGTGCACCAAAATATCTTTAGAGATGAGATGTTTTATGGTAGATTGTTTCAGCATGCTACAGAGGTGGAATTATCTCAAATACATGTATTTGTTTTGTACAACAAAACTTTGACCATATTTATTTTAATTTGGTAAGAATCAAAAAGAGCTTCTACCATTTTCACAAATACTTTGGCCTGTAAATGTTAGTCCTTCATAACCAGAGTTCCGGCTTGAAAATTTTTGTTCCTTAAAGGCACTGCCGTCCAGATTTTGGCTGAACCTGATCTTTCTTTTTGTTTGAAGTTTGGGCATAATATGGACATTAGAGCATGAGTTTTTGTTTTTAAACTATCCTTCAAATACCAAATCAAGAAAGAAAAAATCATGCCCAAGTCGGGAATAAAACCTGGGCCACCACTGCAATAAAAATTTTCCTGCGTTCTTGGCCGATACACCATGGAGGAATACGTATGTAACGGTCATTAAATATAAGCTTTATAATCAAAGCACTTTACCAACAGAACCCTTTACAAATGCTTTTCTATTTTGAATGGAAAAATTAGTAAAAACAACTAATTCTTATGTGTTTCAAAAACATATAATCTGTCAGTAACTAAAAAAGTTCCAAAGCTTTCAGGACTGGTTCTGATTTCAGGCTTTTGACTGCCAGACTTCCTCTATACATCTCTATTGAAAAAGGACATTTCATGCTTTTGAATGTAGATTTTCAGGTTTTTGATTTTTGACTGAATCCCACACCTGAAACTTTGTTAAGAAACGTAGCAATATTTTGTAGGCGTATAATCTGGAGGTCAGTGCCTTTAATAATGCTAAAAAACCTATGCCTAATGCAAAGAATATTAATGTCTTATTCAAGGCTAAGTGATATTTAACTACCTAGCTAACAGAAGGCCAGTGGTTCTACCCAGGTGCTGGCCTGTACTTGAAATGTTAATTGAATGGGGGTACCTAGGGTCTTTTTACTGTATTAGAAGTAGAAAAAGTCACCATATAACCTAAAAATGTTAAGTGCAACTTTAAACTAGAAACAAAGTTATGATAAAGTAGTAAACAGTATATTATTAAGTTCATTTTGTGAATCATTTAGCTAATTTTGTGAACTCATAACTTACCAACAAATTAGTAAAATGTAGAAGCTCTCAGTAGTAGTGAAAAAGGTTAAAGTTAATTGAATAGAAATGATCTACTGTTCAATATTTGGATAAATTTTTCCACCTCTATTCTTGCGAATGTCAAACCAAGTCGAAAACACTTTGCCTTTGCACTGGATTGTAAAAATTGTGTTTGCACCAAAGCTCTGTAGATATTTGTAGTGTATGATGTATGTAACCATAGCAACGCTGGTTTGATTTCAGTTGGACAACTTCGCCTGAAAGACTGGGTGCTCGTTTTGTATGGCACTGATCGTAACCCCCAGCAACCAATCACAAGCACGACGACGACAACTACCACTGTCCCGACAACCACCACCGTGAAAAGAATACGTAAACATGAACATGACTCTCCATATTATGCCACTGTGATAAAACAACAAAATACAGTCCAATATAATAAGTACCCTCCAATTACACATCAACAAATTACACAAGAACAAAATACACGGCATCAAAGCACAAATCGAAATCCTAGTCGTACTCGGAATAATAAAAAGCAGCAAAGGAAAAATAAAAAGCCAAAAAAGCCAAAGCCCAAAGAAACAAGTAGACTTCATTACCACTATCACCCTCAAATGAGAGACGGATTCCATGCAAAAAATGAGCAACATATGTGTATATTTGAGACACTGGCCAAACAGAACAATATGTCCACAAAACAGTACTACCAGATGATGAAAAAAGACCTCAGCTCAGGCAAGACACTGTCATGTGACAATATCATGTGACCAGTCCCAGCATGCCATAGTTGTCTTACATGAAACAGTTTGAAATGCTCTTTGTTTGCATAAGATTTTGTCTGCACCTAGAGACTGCACTCTAACAGTTGCTGTTCAGTTGATTAATATTACCTAAATCTTTGTCTGCCCAGAATGCTATTAATCCTGTTTTCCCTTTAACTGTGCTGCCCTGTAATCAATACCAGCAGACTAAGGTATATAAATGCGTTAATGAATGCTTTGAAAGATAGGTCTCGTATTATCTTTTAGGTTCAACTGAACTGTCTGACATTTCAGTTCTCAGTGATTCGGTTAAACACACTAGATATCTTAATCTAAGACACTTTAGCAAGTAAGTATTTCATTTAATGGTGACATGTTTCAATTCATTTAGCTTTGAAAAGTTTTTACTGTGACCATGAAGTACATAAATGAGGGGTGGTAAAAGAGTTCCATGAAAAATTCTCAGCAGATTATCATAGTGGAAGCAGATCTAAAGATTTTGTATTGTTACAGGTAGATGTTACTTTTAAATATTGAAGAGAAAAATTGGAACATCTTAGCTAGTTAAAAGAAAAGATACCGTTAATACAGAGTCAGTAAATGCTTTACGAGTGAAAAATGAATCAAAGCATTATAGAAAGGTCCCTAACATCAGGACCTCTTCTTGGCAGATACAGTTTTAGAGTTCTAGATACATGCAGATTTGTACATGTATTTTCATTAAGATTTAGTCAATTTTATAGAGCTTTTTCATGGTACTTGTAAATCCCTTCATATGTATGCACAGTCTCCGTGAAAAAGGTCCCAAACATTGCCCTGCTTCTTTCACAGGTGTGAAAATATACTTAGCTACCCTTCTCATTAAACATCCCTCTGCAAGAGTCAGCATGACCTTGGAATAAATTATGCAAATTTCAGAAAATTTGAACATAAGGCAGTGATCACATTATTTGAAAATCTTTTGTTTTAGTAACCTGCTTACTGCAAATAAATCTGCAGATCATTGATGAATCAAATCTTTCTTTCTTTCCCTTAATCAGCTTTCTTTAAAGTGGATTTCTATATAAACAGTTTGACAGTATTTATATATACCATACCATATATGGCTGTGTAAGACAAAGAATTATGGGAAGGTCACATGACATGTCACATGATGAGCATGCTTGATGTTGTGGTAGATTTAGTTTACAAGCATCATCAGTTTCTCAGTTTAGTTCTTTTTTTTTAGTTTTGAATGACTTTTGTCTTCATTTTCATTAACATATACTAACACACCTCCAAAAAACTTCATAAATTTTGGCAAAAATAGTTTTTGTTTCTCTTAATGGACAAACTCTGTGTACAATAACTTCTCAGTCTGACTGAAATACCTTTATCTTTTGTTTCTCTATTTACATGGTCTGTTTTGTGTGAACACATTATATGTTGTATCAGTGTTTCTAAGGGTAGTTTCAAATAGAAAAGGTCATTTGATTTCACATCTATTTCACAAAATCCAGTAATGGTATAGGGAGGGAAGGGGTCATACAGTAATGGTATAGGGAGGGAAGGGGTCATACAGTAATGGTATAGGGAGGGAGGGGGTCATACAGTAATGGTATAGGGAGGGAGGGGGTCATACAGTAATGGTATAGGGAGGGAAGGGGTCATACAGTAATGGTATAAGGAGGGAGGGGGTCATACAGTAATGGTATAGGGAGGGAAGGGGTCATACAGTAATGGTATAGGGAGGGAAGGGGTCATACAAAACAGTTTTTGAGGGTATCCATCTGTTTTTCTCAGTCAGTCACACAGTTTTAGCAACTGAGTAAATATTTTAAATATATTCTTAGATATTTGCATAGTTGCAAAACAGTTGTTTTATAAAATGCACACGTAATTTTATTTTATAATTATTGGTGGGGGAGACATATTGTTTTTGCCTTTGCCGTCTGTCTGTCCGTCCGTCCATCTGCATTAAGCTTGTCCGGCTTTCACAAGTCAAACTGCTGGCCGGATTTTGATAAAACTTCACAGGAGTGATCAGTACCAAGCTTAGTTGTGCATATCACAGGCACATTCCGCTTCACTGAACAAAATGGCGACAATAGCTAAAAATAGAAAAATCTTGTCCAGCTTTCACAGGTCAAACTGCTGGACAGATTTCGATGAAGATTCACAGGAGTGATCAGTACCAAGCCTAGTTGTGCATAATGCCGACTTGTTCCGCATCGCTGCACAGATTGGCCACCAGAGCTAAAGATATATATATAGGGGGGAGAGATATGTTTTTGTGACAAAAACACCTTCTAGTTATATAGTTGTGTTAGCCCAAATTGAAAGTGTCATTAGTTTGATGGGAGTTGTTTGTATTTGTCATAGGTCGTTCAGATGAAAATTTGAGCAAGGTCATTCAAAATAATTTGTCAAATTGACCATTTCTATTTGAAAATTAAATTTTGTGCTTACATAATGATGATTGACGAACATTTTAGATAAAGATTATATTTCCTGGTGCAAATTTTTGTACACATCCTTCACACAGTATTAACATCCAGAACCTCATTTACAGGAAATTGTATCAGACATACTAATTCGTTAGTTTTTTTTTCTCCAGACAGTATTAGTTATGGTTGAAAGTTTGGTTGAAATTTCACATTGAACATCCATGTGTATTGAAGGTTTTATTGATCATTTATATTTAACCATTGTACAGAATCCTTAGATTTCAACCCACTGGTTTTCATTGGTTTGTTCAAGATTGATTATATATTCTATAAACATTCTGTAACTGTTTAAACATAATTTTTCTGTTTCTGCATCAGAGGAGGCCTATAGAAGGAAAGGTAAATGATGTGGTAGTTGTTGTAACTTAAAAAAATACTTAACACATCTCTTATTTGTGAGTTACTGATACCATTGATTGTATATCCGCAATTGGGAACAGAAGTAAAACAAAGAAGAGAAGTCTGTTACTTTGTACATAATCAGTTACATCCCCTTAGGTAGTTCATTTAGGACTTATGGCAAATCATACATGCTACAACATTTCATTACATAAGACAGTAAATTGAATTATTAAAATCCAAGAGGAATATAGAATATACTAAATATATTAAATATACTAAAAGGATGATTCTAGCCCTTATCATGCTGGATATGATTGATTCTGCCTTTGCCACCAGTGCAGATCATGATCAGCCTGCACATCCATGCAGTCTGATCATGATCTGCACTGTTTGCCGTTCAGTCAGTATCTTTTTAGTAAGCACCCTTTTAAACAGGTAATGGTACTGTCAAAATTGAAAGAAGGACAAGGTCATTGTAGAAATTTAGCAGGGTAAGGGCTAGTCTATACGCATAGAACAGTTTTTCTTTCTTTGCCAGTCAAAAATAAAATATTTGAAAAATGGCTGTAAACTAATCTCATATCTAACGAATCAGAGCATTCATGCAGCATTGTTTTATGTATTGTAACATTTATGTAACACAGTTTTGATATCCGTTTGTCTATTCTGAAAAGTGTATGATGTATTGTTTGGGAGTTTGTTTGCAATGTGTAGGAAAAATTATGAAGTTACTATAGAAACAAACCCCAGTACAGTAGTTATGGATGAACAACATCTTGGTATATCAGTATGTTAGTCCGCCCATTGTCAGTATGTTGACATTGTGTACTTGCGTCTTTATATATTCCAGTGAAATAGTGAAGAAAATTTGCCTCTAAATGTCGGCTGACATTCTATGAAATTGATATATATTTCATGTCTAACCTCACTATCTCTGTTATACTGACCTGTCAGAACTTATTTTTCATTCTCAAAATCTGTTTTACAGCTGAGTTGAAGGAATGGCATCTAGTTGTCATGGGAACAAAAGACCATCCCCAGGCACGTAATGTGAGTGCGCCTGTCAACTCGGATCAACCATTCACATGTAGTGGTATAACATCACATGGAGTCTGTATAGGTCTGTATATTATATTCCTTATGTATGATTCTTGCTGTTATTGTACGATGCATACTGTTATGTGACAGCACAGAAATATCACACTGCTTTGAGTGTTATAGTAAATATTGTCAACACAAAGATAGCAGTAAGTAAGTAACTATTTAATGAGGCTACACATTGGGTGTCCGTCCCAATCTACCATGTGGGCCTCATAAAATGGAAATGGAAATTTATAAAACTACATAAAAGGATAACATAAACATTTAAAACATTGTTTTAGAGCCACTTTTCATTAAAGAAAGCTTGCAGAGCTGCAGCAGTGCTTTAAAATATTCATGGTATTACATGTACTGACATCACAGCATCAGTATTTTGACAACATTTTTTCTAAAAGTGAACCAAGAGCACAGCGAAAATATTGTTAGGAATTCTGATGCATAGAAAAGTAAAACTTTAAAATTATTCATGTGGGAATTTGCACTGGTAAAAAATCAACATAATGATAAAAGATACTCGAGTCATTGACATTTATGTTTGTATAGTAAGAAATTGTGACATAGACAGTATAGATATGTTGTAAAGTTGTAAAGTTCAACAGACGTACTTTTGTTTGAAGCATTGCAATAGAAACAATACTCGGCAGTACTTTAGGTTTTTCCATTTTCACCATTTCTGAACCTGTTGTTAGTTCACAGTTGTGTCTTGGATAAGATTTACATATTACTTGCCATCCACTTATTATATTTTAATACAGAAAAGTAAGGACTTTTAAAACTAGCACCAAAGGTAAATCACAAATTAAAGAAGTTTTACTTTATTATGCCCTACTTTGAAGAAGGAGGGGTATATCGTTTTGCAGATGTCAGTATGTTGGGTGGTATGTAGACCAATTCATTAGGATGATAACTCGAGAATGCTTTGGCCTAGGATCATGAAAGTTGATACGTAGGTTGATCATGACCAGCTGATGACCCCTATTGAGTTTGAGGTCAGTAGGTCAAAGGTCAAGGTCATAGTGACCAGACACAGTCAGATCGTTTCCAGACAACTAGAGAATTTTTGGCCTAGGATCATGAAACTTAATAGGGAGGTTGTTCATGACCAACAAATGACCCCTATTGATTTTGAGGTCAAAGGTCAAGATCACAGTGATCCGGAACAGTTAAACCATTTCCGGACAATAACTTAAGAACCCTTGGGCTTAGGATCATGAAACTTAACAGGGAGGTTGATCATGACCAGCAGATGACTCCTATTGATTTTGGGGTCAGTAGGTTAAGGTTCAAGGTCACATTGACCCAGAACACTAGAACTTTTTTTAGCTCACCTGTCATATAGTGACAAGGTGAGCTTTTGTGATCACTCTTCGTCCGTCATCAGTCTGTCTGTCCGTCCGTCCGTGCATCAACAATTCCTTGTCTGCAAGCTAGTGGTTTCATTTATAATCTTATTTTAACCAAACTTGCACACAACTTGTATCACCACAAGATCTTGGTTTCTTTCTTGAACTGGCCAGATTCCTTTATGGGTTCCAGAGTTATGGCCCCTGAAATGGCCAGAATTAGCTATTTTGACCTTGTCTGCACAATAGCAGCTTCATTTATGATTTGAATTTAATCAAACTTGCACAAAACTTGTGTCACCATAAGATCTCGATTCCTTTCTTGATCCGGCCAGTTCCCATAATGGGTTCCAGAGTTAAGGCCCCTGAAAGGGTCAGAATTAGCTATTTTGACCTTGTCTGCACAATAGCAGCTTCATTTATGATTTGATTTTAACCAAACTTGCACACAACTTGTATCAACACGAGATCTTGCTTCCTTTCTTCAACTGGCCAAATTCCATCATGGGTTCCATAGTTATGGCCCCTTAAAGGTCCAAAATTGGCTATTTTGGCTTTTGCAGCCATATAGAGACTTCATTTATGGTTTTATTTGATACAAACTTCCAAAATATCTTCAACAACAATAAATCTTGGATTCCATGACAAATCAGATCCAATCGTAGGTTCCAGAGTTATTTTATATCTGATTACCTCCCCTGATTGTAATCAGAATGGATTTATATCAGTAAGTACTTATAGGGCTTATTTGAAATTTCATTATTGTTATTAGTTGGACTGAGACAATCAGGGTAGATAACTATGGACTGATTTTATGTCAAATTACCTCCCTTTATTTCAAATTAAAATAACTAATGAAGATACTGATCTGAAATTTCTTTTATGTCAACAGATTTATTTGGCAGATCCTTCTTTTGCTCACTTACAATATTTATTTTTTTAATTACTTCCCTTTTACTTTACTATAAATAGCTTATTTTTGGTAACTTTTTTATTATTGGCCTTCGGGAAAAACTGAGACCACTTTCCTGTGGTACAACATGGATGGTACCTCCAATTTTTAGGTGTATTTTGATATACCTATACCTTGTAAGAATTTTTTTTCTTTTTGGTTAAATTTCTTCCCATTGTTGTTCCTGTCCTTTGGACTTTGATATTTTTTCTGCGGACCTTCTTGTCCTCAAGTGCAATGATAACAGGTGAGCAATATAGGGCCATCATGGCCCTCTTGATTTGCTCAATAACTAGAGAATGCTTTGGTCTCAGATCACATTTTATACAGAGGTCACTTATGACTTGTAAATAACCCATAATTATTGATTTGAGGTCAGTACATCAAACATCCAGTGGATATGGACCAAATGATTTCTGTTTCTTGTGCATTTACTGGATGCATCAAGTGGGGGCATTTCGTGTTCAACGAGCTCTTGTTTAGTTCTGAATTATGTTTCTTTATTACTCTGTTTTTTGTTCTGCTTGATGGTTCATACTCTACATCATTCTAAAGATTTCCTAATTTGTTGGTTTTGAATTTACGAATAAAGAAGATTTTAATGATGTATTTTTGTGCCTCCCAAACCCCCCCCCCCCCCCAATGAGTGGTTGGGGCATATAGATTTGGTCTTGGTCCGTCCGTCCGTCCGAAGTTCGTGATGCGCCTAACTCAAAAAGTGTTTGATATAGATTCATGAAACCTTGCACGAGTCTTAATCATGATATGAACTTGTGCACCTCCTATTTTTTGTCTGGCTCCGCCCCCTATTTTCTGAGTTATGGCCCCTGAAATAGTCAAAAATGCACATTTTCACCTTGTGACGCGCTTAGCTCAAAAAGTATTTGATATAAATTGATGAAACCTTGCATGAGCCTTTATCATGATATTAACTTGCGCATCTCCTATTTTTCATCTGGCTCCTCCCCCTATTTTCTGAGTTATGGCCCCTGAAATAGTCAAAAATGCACATTTTCACCTTGTGACGCGCCTAGCTCAAAAAGTATTTGATATAAATTGATGAAACCATGCCTGAGTCTTTATCATGATATGAACTTGCGCACCTCCTATTTTTCGTTTGGCTCCTCCCCCTATTTACAGAGTTATGGCCCCTGAAATAATGAAAAATGCACATTTTCACCTTGTGACGCGCCTAACTCAAAAAGTGTTTGATATAGATTCATGAAACCTTGCACGAGTCTTAATCATGATATGAACTTGAGCACCTCCTATTTTTTGTCTGGCTCCGCCCCCTATTTTCTGAGTTATGGCCCCTGAAATAGTAAAAAATGCACATTTTCACCTTGTGACGTGCCTAGCTCAAAATGTAATTGATATAAATTGATGAAACCTTGCATGAGTCTTTATCATGATATGAACTTGTGCACCTCCTATTTTTCATCTGGCTCCTCCGCCTCTTTTCTGAGTTATGGCCCCTGAAGTAGTCAAAAATGCACATTTTCACCTTGTGACGCGCCTAGCACAAAAAGTATTTTATATGAATTGATGAAACCATGCATGAGTCTTTATCATGATATGAACTTGCGCACCTCCTATTTTTTGTCTGGCTCCGCCCCCTAATTTCAGAGTAATGGCCCCTGAAATAGTCAAAAATGCACGTTTTCACCTTGTGACGTGCCTAGCTCAAAAAGTGTTTGATTTAGATTCATGAAGCCTTGCATGAGTCTTAATCATGATATGAACTTGTGCACCTCCTATTTTTCATTTTGGTCTGCACCCTATTTTCAGAGTTATGGCCTCTGAAATAGTCAAAAATGCACATTTTCACCTTGTGATGCACCTAGTTCAAAAAGTATTTAATATAAATGATTGAAAACTTGCATAAGTCTTTATCATGATATAAACTTGCACACCTCTTATTTTTTGGCTGGCTTCACCCCCCCCCCCCATTTTCTGAGTTATGGCCCCTGAAATAGTCAAAAATGCACATTTTCACCTTGTGACGCGCTTAGCTCAAAAAGTATTTGATATAAATTGATGAAACCTTGCATGAGCCTTTATCATGATATTAACTTGCGCATCTCCTATTTTTCATCTGGCTCCTCCCCCTATTTTCTGAGTTATGGCCCCTGAAATAGTCAAAAATGCACATTTTCACCTTGTGACGCGCCTAGCTCAAAAAGTATTTGATATAAATTGATGAAACCATGCCTGAGTCTTTATCATGATATGAACTTGCGCACCTCCTATTTTTCGTTTGGCTCCTCCCCCTATTTACAGAGTTATGGCCCCTGAAATAATGAAAAATGCACATTTTCACCTTGTGACGCGCCTAACTCAAAAAGTGTTTGATATAGATTCATGAAACCTTGCACGAGTCTTAATCATGATATGAACTTGAGCACCTCCTATTTTTTGTCTGGCTCCGCCCCCTATTTTCTGAGTTATGGCCCCTGAAATAGTAAAAAATGCACATTTTCACCTTGTGACGTGCCTAGCTCAAAATGTAATTGATATAAATTGATGAAACCTTGCATGAGTCTTTATCATGATATGAACTTGCGCACCTCCTATTTTTCATCTGGCTCCTCCGCCTCTTTTCTGAGTTATGGCCCCTGAAATAGTAAAAAATGCACATTTTCACCTTGTGACGCGCCTAGCACAAAAAGTATTTTATATGAATTGATGAAACCATGCATGAGTCTTTATCATGATATGAACTTGCGCACCTCCTATTTTTTGTCTGGCTCCGCCCCCTAATTTCAGAGTAATGGCCCCTGAAATAGTCAAAAATGCACGTTTTCACCTTGTGACGTGCCTAGCTCAAAAAGTGTTTGATTTAGATTCATGAAACCTTGCATGAGTCTTAATCATGATATGAACTTGTGCACCTCCTATTTTTCATTTTGGTCTGCACCCTATTTTCAGAGTTATGGCCTCTGAAATAGTCAAAAATGCACATTTTCACCTTGTGATGCACCTAGTTCAAAAAGTATTTAATATAAATGATTGAAAACTTGCATAAGTCTTTATCATGATATAAACTTGCACACCTCTTATTTTTTGGCTGGCTTCACCCCCTATTTTTAAAGTTATGGCCCCTGAAATAGTAAAAAAATGTGCATTTTCACATAATTATGTGTCTAGCTCAAAAAGTATTTGATGTAAATTTATGAAACCTTGCTTGGATCTTTATCATGATGTGTCCTTGCACACTTGGCATTCTTCCTGAGAATCTTAGCATTTATTACAAAGTTATGGCTCTTGAAATAGCCAAAATAGTGGATTTTTTGTTTGTGATGCTCATAGCTCAAAAAGTATGTGGCCTAGAATAATGAATCCTTTTCATAAAATGTTTGTTAAGGCTATACCCCATTAAGACTGCAAACATTTGAATTATTTCTCCTTATTTGTGACAAATGTACCAGTGGGAGGGGCACACCCTGTGTCCTACAGACACATTCTAGTTTACTATAAATTCAGTCCTTTTTTACACCAAAATATTTTAAAATTTCAATTTTGGCTTATTTTGTTGATGTTTTTTTAATAACATTCCAGGTGCCTTAGTATAAAAAGAAAATTTTCAGAATTTGGCTGTTGTGAAAGTGTTGAAATTGAAAATTAAATTACTGAACAAAAATTCAGTTTATTTCAATATAATTAGACAGTTTTGGTGTGAGATAAATTGGGTTGTTATGACACATCTCCACCATAGTTACTACAGAAAAACTTGTATGTTCTGTTTGACTCTACAAATTTCTGACACATATTTATTAATGTATTTCAGAGTGTCGGCCAGGATTTTATAAATTAAAGGACGGTTGTGTAGCCAATTGTCCGGAACATTATTACGGAATCATGCAGATGGTTCAGTTACGATCAACCACGAATACCTCTTCCACGAGGCCAAAATTTCAAAGACAGGGTATTTGTACTGAATGCCACGAGGCATGCAGAACGTGCAAGGGACCTCAAGTTGCCGACTGTTTTCAGTGTAAAGACGGGTATGAAAAACGTGATGGCTTATGTCAGAAAAAACTACTGCTGAATTTCCTTGATCCAGATATGTTAGGATTTTTTATCTGGGTGATCGTTTTATGTATCGCTGCCATTATTCTGTTTGGTGTTATATTTGGCCTGCTACAGGCCCGCGAAAGACAGCTGCTCTGCTGGAAAGGCAAGAGAAAAGTTAAAAATAGAAAATGTGAATATAAAGGCATGAACCTCACACAAGAGGAGTTGGAAAATGACCTAGAAAACTTTGATATTATTTGTAATCGTAATTTTCGTCATGGCAGTATACCAGAGAGCCATGACCCTTCATGTCGTGTTTATGTTAATAATTTAGAAAATGTTGTAAAATTTAGTCTCGATAATCAAAGCACCAATAATCTTAGTCAAACAAAAGTAGATAGATCTGCCAGCAGAAACAGTAATGGAAGATATTCAAGCAGAAATAGTCAGCTGGATGATAGAAAAGATGTAAACCAAGATCGGTATCATTGTGATAGAAAAAGCCGCGGGAGTTCGGATAAAAATATTAGACGTAATTACACAGACAGTTACGTTAGTTATGATATAAATAGCACATTAACTAAAACTTTAGCTACAGAACCAGAACGAATGGAAATTCCATTAAGAGGTCAAGGTCAAAGTCATTATATTTTCCATGGAAGTCGTAGTTCAGGAGCCCTGCTACATTAGCAGTTAACAAGATACTTGAAGGAACAGAAAGAATCCAGCATTAGTTACAGCAAAGTTTTGTAACGTTTACAGTCCCTTATGATAATATGGCCTATATTAAATGTTAATCTTTACATTGGTTTAGATTGCACATACTAATGGAATGACATTGTTAATGCTTTTATATGTTTAGTGGGATTCAAAATGATCTTTTTGAAATGTTTTAGATGCATTATTTTGAGATCTAATGTATGGAAAAACAGGTGAAATAGTGCAGTACGATTTCTGACTAATGTTGCACATAAAGAAACCATTTGTTTTGTTAAAGACACCCCTTTCGTCATGTTACCATCTTATTAATAGGTGCGTAACATTTTGTGGGAAAAGTTATTTTGAATCCCACTATAAGATATTGCAATATAGAGCTGTAAATGTTGTTTATTTGTTATATAATATATACAAATCTATATAGCCAAATAAGTGGTGTAATCGTTATATATATCTTTATGAAAAAAAAAGATACTAAGTTTTGAGATGGTTTAAAATCATAGTTGCCAAATCAATATTTATGCTCCAATGTTAGATTGATATTTTCATTGATTATTAATTTCTTTCATGTCACGTTTGGATGAGAATGGAAACAGTAGGGAGAAGTTATCAGTATTATACATAACATATTTACTGAAAGTTTTGGACAGTCTGTTTTCGAACACAGATCTGAAGATTTCGGATAAATCGTGTTTTTGAACATAGATCTGAAGATTTTGGATGAATCCTGTTTTTAGAACACAGATCTGATGATTTCCGATGAATCGTGTTTCACATAGATCATAGATCACACTGGCTTCCTGTTTATTCTGTATAAGATTTAAGACCTGAAATCCGCGGGTAAAGTGCAGACGCATAACGGTTACGCAGGGTAACGTGCAATATATAACGTCTATTTGGGTACTCAAAGATGCAATATTATTTCATTCTTCATCGTACTAACAAGAAGTATATGAGCCGTGCCATGAGAAAACCAACAAACCATGCTGGTTTGTGACCAGCTTGGATCCAGACCAGCCTGCGCATCCACGTAGTCTAGTCAGGATCCATGCTGTTCACTTTTAAAGCCTATTGGAATTGGAGAAACTGTTAACGAACAGCATGGATCCTGACCAGACTGCGCGGATGCGCAGGCTGGTTTGGATCCATGCTGGTCGCAAACCCACTATGTTGATTTTCTAATGGCGCGGCTCAATTATTAACCAGAGCTGAGCTTTACTAAACACCCTTGTAATCCACATTTTGTACCTCAGGCAGATAGTTTTCACAGTTAATCAGCAAGTCATTCAATAAGTGAACACTATAGAATTATTGCCTTTTAGAGTGGTCAGTGTGCAGATTTATTGACTTGTAAAAAGTTTATCTTGACCGAGGCCAATAACAATGTTATGACATCTCTGCGATTAAATATTTCAACTCCGCCCTTCAGTCGGTACGACCATGTGTCACTGATCTTGTGTCGGGGTTTAGGCGAATGTAAATGGCTATAAATATACATTTTATAATGATATCATTTATTCTTACATGATAAAAATATTAGTTAAATATATCTAAATTATGATACAGCTAGTCATTCTGATATTATGTTGTTCATGGGTTCAGATAATTTAAGTTTTGACTGAGGTTCTGTGTGTAAAGTTCTCATTTCATCAGACAAAGCAGTATGTGCATTGTACTGAAATATATTTCATTTTGATTGTTAGAGTCAATATTAGGCATGTGTAGCTTGATCTATACCCGATGCTAGGCTCACATAGCTTTTGATACTCAATATTTTAGCAGTAGGTACAATATAGCCAGTAATGTTCTGTCTAGGTAAATGATAGTCATGCAAACAGAACTATATAGACAGTAAATAGAAACTAAAATTCAAGATGTCAAAAGGGTTTAAGGTGTTTCCAGTATGAAATTTGTATTTGTCATATGATTTCAAGTTATAGAAAGGAATAATAGAATCTCATTAACATTTTTTGTTGTTGTCAAAGTTTCATAAATTAAGTGTATCTTCCAGTTGGTAACAATACATCAGTTTTAAAAACTTAACATATAATCTGAAAATCTTTGTAGTTAAAATACAATGACAAAAGTCCCGTTCATAGGTTAATATGTAATGACACCGACCTCAGTTATATTTCTATATATATTTATGATACGACAATTAAATACTTAATGCAATGAAATAACAATGCAGTATTTTGTCATATTTGAATTACAGAATCAGTGCCTATGCTCTATGCAATACCTGCAGATCTATACTTAGATGCAGAATCTTACTATAACATGCATTTGAGCCATGCCATGAGAAAACCAACATAGTGGCTTTGTGACCAGCATGGATCCAGACCAGCCTGCGCATCCGTGCAGTCTGGTCAGGATCCATGCTGTTCGCTAAAGGTTTCCCTAATTGCAGTAGGCTATAAAAGCGAACAGCATGGATCCTGATCAGACTGCGCGGATGCGCAGGCTGGTCTGGATCCATTCTGGTCGCAAACCCACTATGTTGGTTTTCCCATGGCGCGGCTCATATATTTATCCTTTATCTAGGCAATATGATAGCTTAGTAACCAGTACTTAAATTTGGTACTTGTTGTTTTGCTGATACCAATGTTCATAAACATGTAGTGTAATACCTCTGCATTCAGTATTTTTGTCAATGTTTGAGATATGTCGTCATATATAGGTAGAATGATAAAAATACCTGTGTCTCTCTTTAACCTGTGTATCTTGTGGTAATAGGCGTCTGCTTAAAAATATAAATGTTGTATCTAGATGATATAGTAGTATTTCGTATTATCTACTGTGCATTATTTTTCAAAAATATATCGAGTGAAATTTATATTTGTTGAAACTATAGGGACCAGTGCGGACATTTCTGTTGTATGGTAGAGCACACAGGTATTTTTCATTCTTGCCTTGCATTGTTATATCATTTATTTTTAAGATACATTGTTTCATTGTTAGATTTTTCGAGATTGGCCAAAAATTAAATCCCACCAAAATCCTGCCAAAATTGTTCAGTATTCATTGGATATTAGGTAGACTGTAGAAATCTGGGCACATTCTGCAGCTGAGAGTTTTGGCAATGTTGTGAGGGCAATATTTCTGTTTAGAAGAACAAGTGCATGTTTCTCAAAGCAAAGTTAATTATCTTTATTATCTAAATACAGTCAAACTTCAATCGTCCGAACTCGGATAATTCGATCACCAACCTTCGCTCGAACTCATTGTCTGGTTCCGGACAGAAAAATCCCTACATATATACTTTGTTTGATGGCTCGAACAATTGATAATTCTTAACAACCAACCAAGTTTGACAAAGTTTGACTGTATATTCTTATGAGTGATATACATTTGTTCTTTAACTTATCAACTTTTTGATGTGACAACATACACCAAAGTTCCACATTTTATGCTGATAAGACATGGGCAACAATTAGTTATACAACATGTACCACATTAGATGCGATATAGATTGGATAGTCAGTCCAGTAGTAAACAATGGGGTAGGGTATCATGCACATGGGAGAGGGGGGGGGGGGGGGTGGGGATTGGGGCGGGTACTGCTGTAACTTGCCTTCATTGTCCAACATACAATATATAGCCAGTTCTCACCATGCAGTTAGTAGCAACAAGTAAGTTGTTTTGGTAGTATAGGATAGGGAAGGTGTAAATTGACTGGGTAAAAGAAATAACTGTCACATGTTTGCTTTTCTGAGAAATTGAATTGGATGTGAACGGTTACAGATACGTGCAGTTTGACAGAAGGTAATAGAGATGACGTTGGAGGGACATGGGGGGACTGGGGTGTGTCAGTAAACTGACTTGGAGGGGGGTGGGTGAGGTAGTGTTGGTTGGATAGTTATATGGAAGCTATATGGTACAGATTAAGAAAAATCTACACTGCAACTGCCTCATACATTAATATATATATATATGTGCATGTTCTGTGAATATGATTTGAAATCTGTTGTTATAAAATGGCCAGATATTTATGCGCTCAAGAGTAAATATATTGTATATGACATTTTTTGTATATATTTATGAGTAAGTTTTTGTACATTTTTGTACATGTTTAGTTGTAATATAGTTGTATACTTGAACCATTTTGTGTTCAGCTGGAAACATAATGATAATTATGTGTAGTTTAATGTAAGAATTCTGTGTCACAGACCAATTATTTGCCTGTGTATTGTATACAATCATACATTTATATAGTTCACCGTAGTTACATGCTGAAGTGTCAGGGTTTAAAGTGCAAGATTCGAATGAGATGCCATATGTAGATTAGTCACTATATATGAACATGGAAATTGTTTTCTGTGAAACCTTTTCGTGCAATATCTTTCCTTTAACCTTTACCCGGCCAATCTGGTCCATCATTCAATTTGGGCAATACCATTTATTATTTGAAGGGGTGTTTGCTGAAAATTTACCGACTGAATAGGGAACAGTGCAGACCATGATCCGTGCAGGCTGATCTTAGTCTGCACTGGTCGCAAAAGCAAAATAATTTGTCAGCAGCAGCAGGCTAAAGGTTAATGTACTTCTACACAAAGACATTTCAGGATGTTTTCTTTCAATATGGGCGTACGAAGTTTATCTGTTTTCAATTTCTCCAGATAGCAAATATGGTCCCAGTTTAGAGTTATAATATTCTGTTGTTCATCTGTCGATTTATATATCTTCTGTAGCTTTACTGAAAATAAAATGTCTCTCTTGCCATCTTTTTCAAAGGTTAAATGTGCTAAGTTGTAAGAAATTAATTTAGTTTGTTCATTTTAATTGTAATATATTGAAAAGATTGAAACTTTTTTTTGTGTTAAAGTTAGACATATAGGATAAGGTCAAGTTCACTTCGGCAGTGTAAGATACTAGCTTGATAGCAGTTAAATTGAAACTGTCCTAAAATTGATACTGAATGATATTTTTTTTTCACTTGATGTTGGATGTCCGTCATCCAAAATTGGCTTCAGACAACTTCTCAGTAACCACTTGATGCACTTTCACCAAACTTGGCCAGAAGCATTCTGTGCGGATACTATACCCCCCAAAATTATGAAAATTAGAAATCTAGACCAAGTTCAGCTAGTATTGCCTTTCTTAAGTTATCAGTGTTTAACAAAGAGGTAACGTGAAAGATTCACCTTGAAATGATGTTATTGACAGATTGAGGGGGTGGGGGAGGGGTATACAAGATAAGTGTCATCAAATACATTTCATTAGTTTGAATAACAGTCAGTTTATATGTAATATTTTCTTTTCAGTTTAAACTTTTTAGTTAAAAAAAAAAATTATTTAGTTATTAAAGTTTATTTTTGCCATCAGAAAATAACTATACTGTAAGCATAAACTTACACCAAGGGCAAATTAGTCTTATAGGCCTAAATCACATTCAGGAGTTTCAAGTAGCCTGTTACTGAGTTACTTTATGCATTTTGCTACAGTATGATGATGTATTTTCATGTAGATTCCATTGCAAAAACATGTTGGAAGTGCTGATAATTTAGTCCTAAAAATGAAAACAGAGCAGACTGACACAATTCCAAATCAAAACAAATGAAAACATACTGGCAAGCACTCGCTGATGTCAACTTTCATTTTCATTCATATACTTTTGTTGGACAACAGCTATTATTGTTTAGTTCACACAAGTCTGACCGTGGCTTTCAGAGGCAGTACTCACTTAAACACACACACAATCATGTGCACACATACAGAGTAAATAATTGCAAAAATAGCTCACGACACCTATGTGGTGTGTCACAGTTATTTTGTGAAATAGTTGGATGTTAGCTGTATTTGACAGGTGCGGCCAAAATTACCAAATGAAGTTGCACATAACTTAAACCATTTATAAACATCATTGTTTTGATGTACATCTATAGGTATACTGCTTGACCAGTTACTAGAGCCGTCTCCAATCTGGTAATCTTAAGGCATTTTCAGATCTTGACCTTTTTGGTAAAATGATTTTTTTGCTGTAAAATTCTCTATAGGTTATGACGAGAATATATTTGGATTTTACTGCCAGTACTGAATTACTGGTACTTGCCACTTCGATAAAGTCCAACAGAAGCTTCATTATGGAGATAATGCAGTAATAGTGCATTGATTAAAATAGAGTAATTCACTCTGTCTACTAGATTTCAATATAATTGTTTGGCTGTGGAACTACTGATGCTGTTATTTTGACATTTAATTTTGAAAAAAAGAAAGTGTGCATCTTTGTGTCTGTTGTGTTACAGTTTATTTGCAAGATGGCTACCTTCCATGAAAGGTTCTGGCACAAACAAAGGATTAAAAAATGTAAAATGTATACTAGAAAATGCCCAGTCTTGTAAACTGATGATTTTGTTGGGTGTTAAAAGGTTTTTGATGGTACAATTATTTTGCAGTTGTTTGACACCAAAACATTAAGAAGAATTGTATGCTTCAGTACAACAATAATATCTATCAATTTATGTAAAGTGCAAGATGATTGTGTTAAAAAATCGGAAGAACATTTCTGTGAAGGGTTAATAGTTTGATCAAGTCTGTGTTTAAATATCACATTGCTTTGAGTGGGACAATAAATATTGTTAACATGAGAAAAATATTGTCGGAGCTTGCAGTATTTCTCCAATGTTAACAATATTACCATCTTAGGACAAGCATTGTGATATTTGTTTCTTACACCTGAAAAAAAAAATTAATGCACACATTTCACCAATTAAAAGAGAAACTATTTCTGAAAACAAATCAGCTACTAGTTTCATTCTTTAAAAGACACATTTATTGATACAGAGCTGCCCTACATAAAGAAACTTGCAAATTATGAAAAACTCGAGATATATTTGGCAATATTTTAACGGCAGGGGGAGGGTCTGAAAACAGACCACTAGAAATCAGGACAGTATTTTTTTTATAGAAATGGTAAAAATATTAAACATTTTGTTATATCCAAAATTTGCTTCAGTGATAAATGGGGAATAATAATAATAGAGAACTACATATTTAGATAAAATTGTGATGTCAGAACCATATAAAGGAAGCTCCATTTTTGTAATTTTTGTATTTGTTACATTTTTGTTGCGACTCAGGTTCTTGTTTGTTATTTATGATATTGTTTGTTTCACATTTGGGACAATGTTTTGCATAATTTTGAAATTGTTTTAGTATTATTGTATAATAATTCTCTACTGAATACATATTAACTGATTCATCACTTTAGTTCTTGTTAATTTACTCCCTGTCTTGAATAATGTGGATTTTGGACCCAAACTGAAGGCATATGAATATTCAAAGTTAAAAAATTAATGTAAGTTTATGTATAATCGCCACAAGTGACCCGTATGGACGAATCCTCAAGAAGACTGTTGATGGGAGGATAGTGCAAGATACAGGAGACGCTCAAATTCTAGAAGCCTTCCTGGTTCTTCAGGTGTAAAGCACCCATACACAGGACTCCTATCCTAATGTTAGTAATTACAAGATGGAGGGATGCGGGCTCGAACTCATGACCCATGGTTTCGTAGTAAGACAGTGTTACCACTAGACAAATGCGTCTGCTCTAAAAAATTAAGCGAACAACCAAGGCAGTTGTGCTCTAGAAGTACTGATTTGGAGACAGGGAAAACTCCTCAAAAATCATTAAAATCTGATTTAAATTTACTGTTCAGAGAACTGGAGAGTGGTATAACTATAATATTAGCTTTTCAGTGAATTACCAAAATATCCAGTAAAATGTATCAAATGTATTTTTCACTGGTAAGAAACTATAAAATGGTTAAATTTGGTCAAAACATGAAATAAGAAAATCTGTTTTACATGTAAGACCAAAATGTACCTCACTTGCAAACAACATAATTCACATTTTCACTCATGGCTGCGCCTCTCATGAATATATGGCTTATGTTGTCCTGGGTAAAAAATACTTTGATCTTGCACTAGAACAAACAAATATCCTCTACGTATCAGAACTTCTTGAATACTGTAAAATGATTTAATTACCTTTGCACGAAATTTCATGCTTTTTGGCCAAAATGACTTCTGTCGGGATATGAACGGAAATTCCACTTTGTAATAGGGTTATTTTATTTGTTCATTAGGAATTAATTCTGTGGATTTAAACAATCACAAAATCTATGAAATTTAGTCCCCCTCAAATATAAATGATTATACAGTATCCCTGAAACCTAAGAAACATATGAAGGGATTGTCACAACATCTACATGCCTAAAGCAGACGTGTAAAAAAAACTAAGACAGATTCCAGGTAAAACATATTTAATTGAATAAATCACATTGTTTTTAAAACAAAAGGTAAACAAAACAAGAGTGTAAAATGGGCCTTAGGTGCTCACCTCAGCAAGCAAAAAAAACCATGAGATTTGTAAAATGAAAACCCTTGTACTTTTAGAAGATTTTTTTAAGTTAAGGTAGAACAAAGACCCCTGTAGCAACCACAGGAACCTGAAATGTTGGCAAAAGGGACACAGCTTAAACAAAGTGGTTACAGACCACATGCAAATGTTTCATCTATTAATAAGTAACTTGTATTTCAAGTCTGCTTCATCTGGAACATAAATGAAGTTTTTCTTCAGTAACTTTAAAAACATTGACCCTTGTGACAACACAAAATTTGGCCCCATTGAGCATGCCAGAATAAAATATGGTATTTTCCACAAGTTACTGCTACATGTGATGTATCATGTATCTGAGCTTTTCACTTTCAAATTGAAAGAGTTTCAAAAGTTTTATTCACATAACCCTATGCAAGACACTGACCTTTTGCTTTCATAAGGTTTGTCCATGGGATCAAGGAAGCAACTAGGAACTCTAGATGTTTTAGACGAGTGGATCCAATTAGATGGTCTGGATGAGTGGATCCAATCAGTAATTCAAGGGCCATAAATCAAAAGTGCCTGGGCGGATTTGGCTAGTTATCGAACCTGGGTAAGGTCTTATGGCCAAACACATTTTGTTCAAGTTTGGTGAAGATCGGATGAGAAATGTTCGACTTAGAGAGCGGACAAGAGTAAAAAGGCCGATTTTTCGATAATTCAAGGGCCTTAACTCTAAAATGCCTGGACCGACTTGGCTAGTTATCAAACTTGGCCGAGGTCTCATGGTCAAAACACATTTTGTTCGAGTTTGGTGAAGATCGGATGAGAAACGTTCGACTAAGAGTGCGGACATGAGTAAAAAGGCCGATTTTTCGATAATTCAAGGGTCGTAACTCCAAAATGCCTGGACCGATTTGGCTAGTTATCGAACTTGGCCGAGGTCTCATGGTCAAACACATTTTATTTAAGTTTGGTGAAGACTGGATGAGAAATATTCGAATTAGAGTGCGGACAAAAGTAAAAAGACCGATTTTTGGTAATTCAAGGGCCATAACTCTAAGACGCCTGGACCAATTTGGCTAGTTATCGAACTTGGCCGAGGTCTTGTGGTCAAACACATTTTGTTTAAGTTTGGTGAAAATCGGATGACAAATGTTCGACTTAGAGTGCAGACAAGCTTTGTGACAGACACAGACACAGATTGGAGTAAATCAATATGTCTCCCACACCACTGTGTGGTGGGAGACATAATAACTACACGTGTCCAAATGTTGACTTTTAAATTCATTTTGTTTTCTTTATGGAACTCTGCATAAAAATGCTAACCGTCTTTTATTAATGTCGCAAAACACTGTATCACTTAGGATAACACCAAGCTTATCATAAGGAGAGGTTCTTTAAAGGTTATTTTACATTCAGCTATGCCTGCCCCAGAAAAGGGTTATGGGAAACAATTTGGACACATCTCAAAGACTTAATATGGATACTATAGACCATATTTTGTGAAGAAATTTTGGTTTGAAGCATCAAGTGATTCAAGACAAAAGGTTAATTAAATGTATATCATTTTTTAGCTTTGGCAATCCTTAAAAAGGGCCAAGTGGATCTATGTGCAACAGACAATGGACACAGCACCATCATAATAGCTCACCCTGAACCTTTGGTTCAAGTGACTTTAATTAACAGTAAACATGATTCTAAAATAATGTTCTAGATATCACATAAGCACCTTTAATACCCAACAAAACACAAATAAATCAAGTTAATGTTTAAACTTTACATGACTATAAATACAGATAAGAGTTTGTACATACACCAAAATACTGACTGTCAAACCCATTGTGTACAATCGCATAACAAAAATCTCTCAATTCTGCAGTTATCTAAAAACTGATAAACTTCATATTTAAGGTTTCGGAGTAGGCCTTGAGAAACAAAAATCAAACAACACCAAATCATAGAAAGAAAGAGTTGTTTGACATGAAAATTGAACAGCATATAAAACATGTATATTACTTTACGAAACAAGTGTCAATATACTGATATAAACTTTGAATTCCAGAAAATGACTGCCTATAGGGGCCCCACTTCTGGACAGTCAAATGCCTTTAAAAACTCACCATTTTCAAAGAACTGTTACACATGTTTTGATGCATTTGCAATAGCATGCGAGTGGTGAAATTTTCAACAACAAGGTGGAACATAGTTTTCAGCAATTGTTTATCTTTATTTCTTTACAAATGGTATTCATTTTCAAAGGGAGACAACTTTTTCTCGACGATTACTTAAAATAATCAGAAAAAGTTGTCTCCCTTTGAAAATGAATGCCATTTGTACTTAAAATAATCGGAAAAAGTTGTCTCCCTTTGAAAATGAATACCATTTGTAAAGAAATAAAGATAAACAATTGCTGAAAACTGTGTTCCACCTTGTTATGCAAAATTTCACCACTCGCACGCTATTGCAAATGCATCAAAATGAACATGTGTAACAGTTCTTTGAAAATGGTGAGTTTTTAAAGGCCATTGACTGTCCAGAAGTGGGGCCCCTATAGGCAGTCATTTTCTGGAATTCAAAGTTTATATCAGTATACTGACACTTGTTTCGTAAAGTAATATACATGTTTTACACGCTGTACAATTTTCATGTCAAACAACTCTTTCTTTCTATGATTTGGTGTTGTTTGATTTTTGTTTCTCAAGGCCTCCTTCGAAACCTTAATTAAGATTAGTTACTGTGCAAAAGTCTCTTATATTTTCAAGTTTAAATAAATGTACATGTACAATTCACCTTACTGTATTACCGGCTGTATCAAAATCATCATAGTGTATCTTTATACTTTTGCATGTTTTGCAATTGGACAACTGCTTCTGTTACATTTAATCATGCTGAATTTTCTCATAAAATAGAAAGGTACATCAAACTAGATGCCCACAGGCAACATGTCGAGCCCACCCTTTGACCCATTACAGTGACCTTGACCTTTGAGATACAGTCAGTCTCTGAGTTAAACATTCATGCAAAATATAATCAAGATTCCTCAATGCATGTCAAAGGTATGGGCCGGACAAGATCTGACATGACCTTTGTTCTCCAACTGTGACCTTGACCTTTGAGATAGGAACCTGGGGTTTGCGCATGATACTATATCTCACTGAGGTTAACATTCATGCCAAATATAAACAAGATTGCCCCATGCATGTCAAAGTTATGATCCAGACAAACAAATCCGGATGGACGGACGGAGGGACCACCGAAATGATATAGGGGCCCATTTCTTTTGTTATTATCTTTTGTTTTATAGGGGGCCCTGGCCCTAAAATCTATTGTTAATGGATTGAAGCTATTGTTCTCTTTACAGTTAGATGGCCCTCTCTATCTTTTAACCCTTACTTTGCTAAATTTCTATAGTGAACTTGTCCATCTTTCAAGTCCATTAACTGTTAAAAAGGGTGCTTACCAAAAATATACTGACTGAATGGCGAACAGCGATGATCATGATCAGACTGTATGGATGTGCAGGCTGATCATGATCTTTACTGGTCGCAAAGGCAGAATCACACTGAAGCACAAACACCGAACAGCCATTTGGACAACTACGTCTTCACATCCACAAGCAGGCTCAACAAAAATGAATTTTAACAACTTAGCATTACCGAATCTTAATTTCTTCTAATTAACACCCTAGCCAAAATTTCTGATATCAGTTACACAAATCTAAAACTTTGCATACTTCTTCTCTGACAGAACAGTTACAGTAATTTAAGTTGCTGATTATCTTTAATCACAGTATGTGCCGGCACTGACAATGTTATGTTGTAACCATTGAATGGATTGTCCCTCCTATCAGCTGACACAAACTGGAAATAAGAGTTGATTTTGAATGGATACCTGAGTCTCTGTAATACACTTGACTGAACAACAAAATGCTGAGGTGAGAACAGTTCTGTTGGATTCCTGGTAAATTACTGGAAAAGCAGATCTGAACAACATTTTCATGCAGTAAAGACATCGACTTGTTGGGTACATCAGTCTGTCTGTAAGATCAACTGGTAATAATTCCCCTACACTGACTGAAAAATACAATAAAACATATCTTATATGGTTGGGCTTCAACCTATGACCTCAGAATATTACCCTCATAGACCTGACATGCTCCGAACACTTCAAATGTGTTCTCAAATTTCTACTAGGATAGAGGTACACATGACGAAAATACTTAAAGCACATTTGATGCCAAATGTCAAATGGTGACAAAAGTATGCAACAATACTAAGATCTCAGCCTAGGCTTTGACGTACCGTTCCAATGCTCCAAATGGCTCATACAAGTTTTCCAAGTATGTGAGAACAAGGTGATAATATCAACTTTAGAGCTATCACTAAAGGTAAACAAGAGCTCGTAGAACAGGAAATACCCCCACCCCACCCCCCACTTGATGCATTCATTAATTGCACAAGGAACAGAAATTATTTAGTCACTGTACACAAAAGTTCTATTGCTCTGGGTCAATGTGACTTTGACCTATTGACCTCAAAATCAATAGGGGTCATCTGCTGGCCATGATTAACCTCCCTATCAACTTTCACGATCCTAGGCCCAAGCATTCTTGAGTTATCATCTGGAAATCATTTAACTGTTCTGGGTCACTGTGACCTTTTACCTACTGACCTCAAGATCAATAGGGGTCATCTGCTGCTCATAACTAACATCCCTATCAATTTTCATGATCCTAGGCCCAAGCATTCTTGAGTTATCATCTGGAAACCGTTTAACTGTTCCGGGTCACTGTGACCTTGACCTTTTACCTACTGACCTCAAAATCAATAGGGGTCATCTACTGCTCATAACTAACGTCCCTATCAACTTTCATGATCCTAGGCCCAAGCATTCTTGAGTTATCATCCGGAAACCGTTTAACTGTTCCTGGTCACTGTGACCTTGACCTTTCACCTACTGACCTCAAAATCAATAGGGGTCCTCTGCTGCTCATAACTAACGTCCCTATCAACTTTCATGATCCTAGGCCCAAGCATTCTTGAGTTATCATCCGGAAACCGTTTAACTGTTCCGGGTCACTGTGACCTTGACCGTTCAACTACTGACCTCAAAATCAATAAGAGTCATCTGCTGCTCATAACTAACGTCCCTATCAACTTTTAATGATCCTAGGCCCAAGCATTCTTGAGTTATCATCCGGAAACCGTTCTAACTGTTCTGGGTCACTGTGACCTTGAACTTTGACCTACTGATCTCAAAATCAATACCGGTCATCTGCCGGTCAGGAATAACCTCCCTATCAACTTTCATGATCCTAGGCCCAAACGTTCTTGAGTTATCATCCGGAAATCATTTAAGTGTTCCAGGTCACTGTGACCTTGACCTTTTACCTACTGACCTCAAAATCAATAGGGGTCATCTGCTGCTCATAAATAACGTCCCTATCAACTTTCATGATCCTAGGCCAAAGCGTTCTTGAGTTATCATCCAAAAACCGTTTATATGTTACTGGTCACTGTGATATTGACCTTTGATATACTGATCTCAAAATCTATAGGGGTCATCTGCTGGTTATGACCAACTTCCCTATTAACTTTCATGATCCTAGGCCTAAGCGTTCTTGAGTTATCATCCAGAAACCGTTTATCTGTTACTGATCTCAAAATCAATAGGGTCATCTGCTGGTTAGGACCAACCTCCCTATCAACTTTCATGATCCTAGGCCCAAGCGTTCTTGAGTAATCATGCGGAAACGGATTGGTCCACATACCGACTGACCGACGGACATCTGCAAAACAATATACGCCTCCTTCTTCAAAGGGGGGCATAATAATACCCAATCAAAGGCCTGAATGGCCTGAGTCGGCTAATGATTGATGTACTGACAGTATAGTCTACCAGTTTCAGTTTGTTTTTAGTTTTTTTTCTTAAAATTTCATAACACAGCTCGATATTTACCCAAAATATTATATCCGGATACGATTACACTTTTCTCCAGTTTGAACCATATATTTTACAAATTGTGATGATACGAAGACATTTAGCAGCGATTGGCAGTATCTGACATTGAAGTTTACGGTTAAATTACCTCTTATTTAAATCTTTTCATAAAAAAATTGTTTCGTTTCGCCAAACATAGACGATCTACTTTCGATTTCAAAAACTACAAGAAAATACAATTTAATGTTTCGCCGATTTGTTTATTTCTCGAAAAATAAGAATTAAAATCATTTTTAATATCTGTAGTAACTAAACAAACCAGTAAGAGCTTCTCCTTCCGATAATTTATCCGTTTACTGACTGCAAAATTCATGTGTGTGTGTAGAAACCCACGCAAAGTTTATAGAAATTATACGATGCGTGTATACGTTCAATGTGGGAGAATTAAGGCTGATCGGGATCGGCTATGTTACCTAACGCATCCAGACGATTCAGATTTTGTTTTTAAAAAAGCATTGTGTGCATTTCTGTAATTTTATATACGTTTAGAAATTATTAGACATGCGTATTTGCATTATTTCTATACGTAATTTACGCTAATACGCATCTTATCTGGAGCCCTGTGGAACTATTTTTTGTCTTTCGCTGGATGTTACGCAAGCTTTGTAAGCCTGCGCAATTCATAAAATGCACATTTATGCTTAATGAGTTACATTCGAGTATTGCACAATTACAAGTCATAAATATGACAGATTACATCGTATATTGGTCATAGCAAAGGGAATTTACGCAACTTAACTTCATTCTTGCAGTGAACTGTTTGAAGTTTGAGAAATCTAATGGAACTACATCGCTTCACTGTGTTATTTGGTCCATTTAGACTTAGAGAATCGCTGGATAGCAAGGACTCGTCAAAACGATTACATCGTTTAGCCGACTCAAAAATTTCACTCCTATACAAAGAAGGTATAAAAATGTTATCATGACCTTAAACTTCCAAGTGTGTCCTTGACCTTGGACCTAATGACCTGGGTTAATTTTTCTATTTTTGAAATTCATTCTAGAGATTCAGAAGAGATAGAGTGGTCACGAAGTTAAGCTATTTGATAAATGTGACCATGACCTTAGTTACTCAGGTCATGACTCTACATGTTGCCTTGATAAGATAACAACGAATGTTAATTCTATTAAAATCTTTCAAGTAGTTTAGATGATATAGAGTGGACATTTAGTTAAGCTATTTGACCTTTGACTTCCTGAAATGACCTTGACCTCTGACCTTTTTTTTGTTTTGGGTTTAACGCCGTTTTTCAACAGTATTTCAGTTATGTAATGGTGGACAGTTAACCTAACCAGTGTTTCTGGATTCTGTACCAGTACAAACCTGTTCTCCGCAAGTAACTGCCAACTTCCCCACATGAATCAGAGGTGAAGGACGAATGATTTCAGACACAATATCTTTTATCAAATTGTCACGGAGAACATACACCCCGCCCGAGGATCGATCTCATGACCGTGTGATCCGTAGACTGACGCTCTCCCTATTGACCTAAGCAGGCGGGTTTGACCTCTGACCTAGTGATCAGGGCTATGTGCTCAGCACATTGTCTTAGTGAGATAAACAAATGACAGCAGTTTTATCAAAATATTCCATGCAGTTTGGAGCTGGCACGAGGTAATGCCATTTACTTTTGACCCCAAAGTATAATAATAATAATAATAATAAAGACTTTATTTATAGAGGCAACACAGTTAGGTCGAGCCTCATACAAAACACATATTTACAACGGTACAAAATGAAACAAAACAGAGGTTGATAATGACAATCACATGGTATTTACATGTAAACAATCTTATTAAAGAGAGACCAAAAACAAGCTTTATAAAAGATGAAGAGATGCTTCATGACAAATTTTTAAACAAAGGAAACAGATATAAACATAACATCTCACACTTTCGATGACTGTACAAAACAACAACATAATAAAGTCATCATAGACAAAATTTGGAATAATTACTTTACAAAAATTTGAATATGACACTTTAATATTATTGCTTATGAACTTTGACCTACAGAAGACATTCTCCAATGACTTATGTATTTACTTTTGAAGTATGGCACTGAGCTTGGGATTAGTGACCTGGGTTACATACACTGCATGTCTTGATGAGGTCAATAAATGATGCTAGTTTTATGAAAATCTTCCAAGGGTTTAAGAAGATAATGGGCAGGCATGAAATTTTAAACTTGACCTTGGACCTTGTGACCTCGGTTGTGCACACTGCACAACGTCTTGATGAAGTTAACGAATGAAGCTAGTTTTATGAAAATCTTCCATGTGGTTAAAAGATGGAGCAGACAAAAACTAGAGCTATCACTAAAGGTGACGAATGTACCCCCCGCATGCACTGACATAGTACATTGCAATTTGACGCACACAAGATTGCATAATTATGTAGACTGTATGTATATAGACTGTATGTATACAGTATAGTAACAAAAAACAAAGTCCCATAACTATGCAGAATATTTATCTAAAAGAATGTAACATACACCATGCACAACTAGGGTTGGTACTGATTACTTGTGTGAAGTTTCATTAAATTGTGTGTAAGGGTTTGGTAGATTAGGCACGCACAAGATTGCATATGCAGACTGTATGTACATAGTATGTTAACAAGAAACAAAGTCCCATAACTCTGCAATTTTTGTCGCTGAAAGAACCTAACATGACTCATGCACAACTACTGTTGTTACTGATCACTTGTGTGAAGTTTCATTAAATTGTGTCAAGGGGATGAGGAGAAATGGTGCGCACAAGATTGTGTCTATGTATATAGTATAGTAACAAAAAAACAAAGTCCCATAACTCTGCAAAAATTTTTTCTGAAAGAACCTAACATGCCCCATGCACAACAACTGTTGTTACTGATCACTTGTGTGAAGTTTCATTAAACTGTGTCAAGGGGATGAGAAGAGATGGTGCGCACAAAATTGTGTTTATGTATATATAGTATAGTAACAAAAAAACAAAGTCCCATTACTCTGCAAATTTTTTTTCTAAAAGAACCTAACATGCCCCATGCACAACTACTGTTGGTACTGATCACTTGTGTGAAGTTTCATTAAATTGTGTCAAGGGGATGAGGAGAGATGGTGCGCACAAGATTGTGTCTATGTATATAGTATAGTGACAAAAAACAAAGTCCCATAACTCTGCAATTTTTTTTTCTAAAAGAACCTAACATGCCCCATCCACAACTACTGTTGGTACTGATCACTTGTGTGAAGTTTCATTAAATTCTGTCTAGGGGATAAGGAGAGATTGTGCGCACAAGATTGCGTCTACGGACAGACGACCAGACGGACAGACAGACAGACGGACAACCTGAAACCAGTATACCCCACCTTACAACTTTGTTGTCGGAGGGTACAAAAAGCTATCTGACCTCTGACTAAGTGTGAACCTAGTGACCTGGGTTGTGCATTCTGCATGTTGTCTTGATGAGATTATCAACTGATGCAAGTATTATGAAAATTTTCCCGGCAGTTAAGATGTGGATTAAACTAGTTTGATGGGTAGACAGACCAGCAGATGGCCATGCGTGATTCCAGTACAGTACCCATATACATGTACTTTGTATCTAGTGGCATAAAAAGAAATATTTCTGAAACAATAATTCATAATTTCTAACCAAATTCTGAACTCAGGTTGGGGTGTACAGCTCTTAGAGACAATTCCTGTAGACAAGGTACACAACTCTTGCCAGGTTCACACAGCTCTTCAAACTCCTCTGGCATAGAAATTCTTTGCCCTTGAATGTCCAAATGTTTTAATCTGTCATTTGCCTCAGTGTCTTTGGGAATTAATCTGTAACAAAAAATGTTCAGATACGAGGAAAATGCAGTGATACAATTAAGAACCTTTAATTAATCAAAACCTGTTAAGGGGCCTCCATGGCCGAGTGGTTAATGTCCTTGACTACGAATCACTTGCCCCTCACCGATGTGGGTTCAAGCCTCTATCCAGGCATCAAATTCTTCATTTGGGTCAGCCATCTAGCTGGCTTCCAGAAGGTCGGTAGTTCTACTAAGGTGCCTGCTTGTGAAGAAATAATACAAGGAGGTGCATCTGGGGTCTTCCTCCACCATGAAAACTGGAAAGTCGCCATATGGCCTGTAATTGTGTCAGTATGACATTAAACCCAACAAAGCCTTTTAGAAATGTTTTTTTTTTCATTTCTATTAATGGCTACCTTTACTGTTTTTCTTAATTATATTGAATGAACAGCACAATGACAGAAACAAAACTGGAAACTGGCACTGCACATGTCACAAATTTTATATGAGGTTATAAAGTATAGAGATACATGTATGTACAATGACTAGCAGTAATATCTCATGGGTGTGATGGATATGCTGTTACACCTGGATAAAGGATACATACCCACAGTGGCTGACATGTATATCACCCTGGTGTAAAGGATATGCTGTTACTCCTGGATAAAGGATACATACCCACAGTGGCTGACATGTATATCACCCTGGTGTAAATGATATGCTGTTACTCCTGGATAAAGAATAAATACCCACAGTGACTGACATGTATATCACCCTGGTGTGAAGGATATGCTGTTACTCCTGGATAAAGGATACATACCCACAGTGGCTGACATGTATATCACCCTGGTGTGAAGGATATGCTGTTACTCCTGGATAAAGGATACATACCCACAGTGGCTGACATGTATATCACCCTGGTGTGAAGGATATGCTGTTACTCCTGGATAAAGGATACATACCCACAGTGGCTGACATGTATATCACCCTGGTGTGAAGGATATGCTGTTACTCCTGGATAAAGGATACATACCCACAGTGACTGACATGTATATCACCCTGGTGTGAAGGATATGCTGTTACTCCTGGATAAAGGATACATACCCACAGTGACTGACATGTATATCACCCTGGTGTGAAGGATATGCTGTTATTCCTGGATAAAGGATACATACCCACAGTGGCTGACATGTATATCACCCTGGTGTGAAGGATATGCTGTTACTCCTGGATAAAGGATACATACCCACAGTGACTGATATGTATATCACCCTGGTGTGAAGGATATGCTGTTACCCCTGGATAAAGGATACATACCCACAGTGACTGACATGTATATCACCCTGGTGTGAAGGATATGCTGTTACTCCTGGATAAAGGATACATACCCACAGTGACTGACATGTATATCACCCTGGTGTGAAGGATATGCTGTTACTCCTGGATAAAGAATACATACCCACAGTGACTGACATGTATATCACCCTGGTGTGAAGGATATGATGTTACTCCTGGATAAAGGATACATACCCACAGTGACTGACATGTATATCACCCTGGTGTGAAGGATATGCTGTTACTCCTGGATAAAGGATACATACCCACAGTGACTGACATGTACATCATCCTGGTGTGAAGGATATGCTGTTACTCCTGGATAAAGAATACATGTACATTCCCACAGTGACTGACATGTACATACCCCTGCTGTGAAGGATATGCTGTTATTCCTGGATAAAGGATACATACCCACAGTGACTGACATGTATATCACCCTGGTGTGAAGGATATGCTGTTACTCCTGGATTCTGATCAATCACAAGAAAATGTAATGCTGATAACTCTTCAAATATCACTGAAATAAAAGTATGTAATCTCAATAATTGATTTATCTCAAGAATGTTCTCTTTGGATCTTATTTCAAATAATTTTTTCTCCCATGCAGCAAATACAAGATGGTTGCACAAAATACACAAAAAATATACTCATCAAAGTGTTACGGTCACTTACGCATAGCCTGGGCATTTAAAGCCACTCTCTGTCAACTGCATCAGAGAGTCGACTTATTTGACTCAGCGGTCTGAGCATTGTACCGAGCGAACCTGGTTGGAATCCAGCCACAAGCATTTGGGATTTTTCAAAATATGTTACCAGTCAAAAATGCTACGCCATTTGATTTTTTTATGCCTTAACCATCATAAGATGGGTTACTCGCCTGGGAAACAGACTTTATTTTGTGCCAAAAATGGCACTTTCTATGCCAAAATGGCTTACAAATCATCATAAATGATGACTTCTTTGAAGAGGGGAAGTGTTACAGTTGTTTATGCATAGCCTGTGCCTTTAAAGCCAATCTGACAACTGTGTCAGAGACGACTGTTTGGCTCAGTGGTTAGAGCATTGGACTAACACCTGAGCCACCCGGGTTTGAATCCCACAACAGGCAGTTGGGATTTTTTGTCATAAAAATGCTATGCTCTTTGATTAGTTACATCTAAAAGTCGTAACAGCCTGAGATAAGGTCTATATCATGGACGAGCCCCCATCTTACGATGGTTAAGGGGTATCAAACCACTGTTACTTGGGCCTTTGACCTACTAATCTAAAAATCAAAAGGGGTTATCAGCCCCACAACGGCATTCTCCAGTTATAAATCAGGAACTATTTAAAGCCTCAATGTCACTGTAACCTTAAACTTCAACCTACTTAACCTATAAAATTTAAGGTAATCTACTGGCCATAAGTGAAGTCTGAGTGCTATAGGTACAACCTTTTTTTAGTTATTGATCCAGAACATTTTTAGTCTTTAATCTTGAGTTACTGACCAATAAAATAGGAATCATGTGCTAACAACTGGTATAATCTTATAAAGGTTGATATCATTCTGTAGGCCCAAGCACTCTTCAGTCATTGATTAGAAACCAACTGATCTACCAGACGGACCATTTTAAAATAAAACACTTACATGGTGGGAGATATTCCAACAAATTTCCTGCTAAAGATAGCTCTGTGAGTTTCTGCAATCTGCACAGTTGCCTTGGAAACAACTTCAACCTATTCTTGTCGAGAGCCAGTAGCTTCAGTTCAGAACAATGTGCCAGACTGATGGGAACACTTGTTAACTGATTACTTGAAGCCTCTAATGTCTCTAAGCCCAGCAGATTTCCCACCTCTGAAACATGAAAGGTCAAGGCCATGACAAAAGAACAAAGCTCAGCTCAAACTGTAAAAGTAAATAACTGAGACTGAGCAACAACAGCTAAGCCTTTATAAACTGACAAATAACTTGTCAGCAATACAGCCATTTTTGCAATAACTGTCTACACTAACAGCATAAAAAGCATTGGGAGGTGCACAAACACATGGCCCATAACCTTGAGTTGGGAACTTTAGCATACAACTCATCGAAAAAAATATAATGGTACTAGTAAATTGTCCGACTCCTAAGCGAGAGGTAGTATTTTCTCATCCTGTGGAATGAAGAAAGACAGTTAATGCCTTAACAATCTGAGATAAGATACTGGTCCTAGTTAATTCCAGGAAGCAGTCATTAAACAATAAACACATTTAGATAGGTATGAGTTTAAATCTCAGTACAAACTAAACCAGTTTCAACAAAATTAGCAAAATATCTGAATTCAATTTATGCAGATTACGGTAGCCTAGTCATTTTAGATTGAGAGGACATTAAACTGCTACAAACTGTAGAGGCATAAATAAACAGCAATGTCTATTTTGTTGAGACTTTAATCTGTGGACTGACACAACTGCAAAGTCCATAAAAAAGTAGTTCCCTATGAATATTAATGATTTCACAGTAATTGATGACCTGTTATATTACCTAACACTTTGTTCACTTACCTTTTGGCAGGCATTGTAAGTTGTTATTTGATATCTGAAGTTTTTTTAGTGCTTTCAGTCTGCCAATGGAGCCTGGCAGGTGTGTCAAGTGGTTAGAAACAACATTTAACACTTGCAAAGAGTACAAATCTCCAATTTCTTCTGGTAGACATTCAAGACTGTTGCCTTCCAAGTGTCTGTGAATTATAAATTCAGTAAGTTAGAATGTCACATGACACAATGTAAGTCTAATGGTGAAACTTAAGTACAATCAACAGGCTACGTTTCTTTTCTTTATATAGACAGTTCTAATAAGTCTAACAATGCTTAAATCATTACAAAGACAACGTGACATTTATCGTCATGTAGGCATCTACAAATAATGCTTTCAAATTTGATGAAATATTTTACTTTAAATAACAGCATGTTTAAAATGAAATGTCACATAGCACAACTGTCTTGATTAATATACACACACACACTGGGTTGGTTATTTGCTTTGTGGAATAATTCGCTATTAGTTTCCCCCAAATTGAACTCTTCCGCAAGAAGACACTTCGGTAGCTCCAATAAAGCAAAATTTAATGTAGGTCAGGACCTGCGCATTACTTTCAGACATGAATGTTAAAATTTATATTTTGTCTTAGATATGCCAAAATACACTCATTAAAACTTTCTAAAAGAAGCAATTTCACGTGCAGCATGCTCTTGGAACACTCCAGCAGCTCTTGCCTGTACTTATTCATGTATTACAGGTACAATGTAGGCATATATCTCCTTTTTTTCCAATTGTATCCAAATTTCCACTTCATTCAATTTAGAATTGATAATTTAATACAGGTATCATCTTAAAAATTGTAATTTTGTCAGTTCTGTTCATCTTAATTTTAAAGTTTTTATTAATCAACAAAATAAGAAGGGGGATTTTGTTCACCTTGGTCAAATGAGCATGGGAGGGGAGTGGGTTTTGTCCTACGTTCGTCCGGATATGCCTTGATGGATTAACAACTTATGGACCAGACATAAAATGCACACTTCAAATGTTTGATACTGATGTGTGACCTTGACCTCAGAACTAAGTCTGGTCGTATGTTGTGATGTTATTTTAGCATACATACAAAGTTATTTCAAAACACTTGCTGGACTGACAAAACACAAAACCTTACAAAACTTTGATGTCCAAAAGTGATCTTGAACTTAAAGATAAAGACCTGAATGAAGGAGTTAGCGTGAACAAGAAATCTTTGATCCCTACATGTGATCTTGACCTTGAAGCTCAGTAACTGGGTCTTTAAGCAACACAATGTCATATGGTGAACATTAATGTCAAAATATTTTAAAATACCTTGATGGATGACAGAGTCACAGACACTAAATCTCAACTGGACATACAGACTGCAATTACTGCATTTCATTTGGAAGTTGACCTACAGAGTCTACATACAGTAAATTTACTTACATCTGTTGAAGTGAGGTCAGCTGTTTAACACTTCTTGGCTGAAAATGAAAACTCTGAGTATGTATCCATGTTCTGTTTTCACAGTTACGTATTTTGCATAAGGTGATTTTTCTTCTATATGTATAGTGAAAGAACAATGCTGCATCAGTGTGAAATGTTTGGGTAATATTTTGAGTAATATTCACTATAAAGTTTTATTCTTTGCTAATATTTGCTAACATTACCATGTCTGAACTCAAAACTCTTGTGAACATTAAGTAGCATTATCTTTGTTTTAAGAACAAAGAAACATGAATTCTTAGAAATACAAATTGATCTATTTCCGTTGTATATCAATTATAAAAAAAAATGAAAATAAAATCTAAAGTAGTCTTTGCACATCAAAGTCTTGATTTGATTTTCCTGTTCCAATGTATTGTTTAGCTAAATATATCAAGCAATGCACTGGTCTGGACAATGAAGAAAATGTAATTCTGCCAAAATATTTGGATGAACAAGTCGTCGTATACTGTGAAGAATGTCTGAAATGGCAAGGACTCACACCTAGGTCCTCAGAAATACTATTCTGTTGATCTCAAAATCAGAATTTCAAAATTTTGTTTCAGGTTCTAACCACGACACAAACATTAAATGTAAACCTATAAAACTGATTTACAACATACTCATTTGAGAAAAAATAAAACCACACTATATCTTACCAAAGTTTTGATCAAATTTCTCTTCAGATACAAGTACTGTGCTTTCTGAAAGCATTTTGTAAGCAAGTCTTTATCACTGAGCTTCTTGATTCCAGAATAGTTGAGATGTAACACAGTACTGTCCTCAGTGTATGTGTTTATTTCCGACATCTCTCTTTGGATACCAGCTAGAAACACATCCTATATGGTTCCAGCCACATAATGATATGTATTGCTCAACATTGTCTAAATCTGAAATGAAATATGTAAACATTTATATGAATGTGCTTTCACTACACTGTGAAACATTATTCACTTGAACATTGGCGACTCCTGCTCTCTCAAAATTCCAAACAGAACAAGTTCACAACTCAAAGACAAAAACTTTTTGAGATACATGGGATACAAACTTTTATGCCCTTCATGCATATCTTTGACTAAGTCAAGGGTCATAACTCTTATCTTGTAGTGTGAAATCTAAAACAAAACTCAGGTAAACAAATTCAAATGCTGAATAATATATGCTTATAAATATATGCATATTTTTTAACTAAATCAAGGGCAAAAACTCTGGTCTGAATCAAACAAAACATGTCTGAAAGAACAACTTAAAGCTGCAGTATCAAATTACCCCATATGATCTAGTTTTCTCATAAAATAGGCAGTGGCTAATTTCATATTAGTTATCTCTACCACGCTGTCCCTAAACAACCTGTTATTTGGACTAGGAACTAGAATGTGTCTGTAGAACACAGGGTGTGCCCCCACTGGTACATTTGTCACAAATAAGGGGCAATAATTCAAATGTTTGCAGTCTTAAGGGGGTATACCGGTATAGCCTCAACAAACATTTTATATAAAGGATTCATTATTCTACGCCATATACTTTTTGAGCTATGAGTATCACAAAATCCACTATTTTGACTATTTCAAGGACCATAACTCTGTAATAAGCACTAATATTCTCAAGAGGAATGCCAACTGTGCAAGGTCACATCATGATCAAGACTCATGCAAGGTTTCGTGAATTTACATCAAATACTTTTTGAGCTAGGCACGTCACAAGGTGAAAATGTGCATTTTTGACTACTTCAGGGGCCATAACTCTGGAAAATAAGGGGAGGAGCCAGATGAAAAATAGGGGGTGCGCAAGTGTATATCATTATAAAGACTAATGCAAGTTTTCATCAATTTATATCAAATACTTTCTGAGCTAGGCACGTCACAAGGTGAAAATATGCATTTTTGACTATTTCAGGGGCCATAACTCTGGAAATAGGGGGCAGAGCCATACAAAGAATATAGAAGTACGCATGTTCATATCATGATAAAGACTCATACAAGGTTTCATCAATTTATATGAAATACTTTTTGAGCTAGGCGCATCACAAGGTGAAAAATAGGAGGTGCGCAAGTTCATTTCATGATAAAGACTCGTGCAAGGTTTCATCAATCTATATCAAATACTTTCTGAGCTAGGTGCATCACAAAATTTGGACGGATGGACAGATAGATGCACGGATGGACGGACAAGACCAAATTTATATGACCCCACCTGGGCACAAAAGCCCATTCTTAACATGTCATAGATATCAAACTCAGCATTCTCAAGCCTTAGTAAAGGTGTAATAATTACACTGACTCTGTCGAGCAAAAGTAAAGTTGAAAGACTGCCCTTAAAAACAGTCATGAACGAGTTATAATATTTTCTTAAAGAAAAATAGTTATGTGTGTGTTAAATAGTTATTTTCTATCCGAAATAATGTCACATCCAAATATATGTGATCATACCTCGAAAAATGTTTTTGCAAAACACATATTGGTGAATCAAAATACTAAAAAGTATCAAATATAAAGTTTGTTTGTTAATAAAAACTCCCAAATGTCGTGAAAATACCTGTACTGACAAAATTTCATAGAAAAGTAATTCTTGAAAATTTGTTGTTGTTGTTATTTACACAGGTTGTTGTTGTAGCTGGACAGCGGAAACAGAATTAAAGGGTGAAGAGTCGTTTTTATCCCGCCATCTGTCAAACTAAGTATGTCAAACGAAATAAAACAATTACATAAATAAATTACCTAGATAAATGCTGAAATGCATAAATTAAATAACCATTATTATGGATCAAATCTCTAACATTCATTTGATTATGACAGGATTAATTTAAAAATTTATTTAGATTCAGGTTGAACACTGGACTTTGGACTATCAGCTTACCCATTTGTCTGTTTGTTGTAGTATCTGTAAGACTGTGTTATTCACTCCGATTTCTATGTGTTACCTGAGGTTTGTTGTCCGTATAGTATAGCTATCATTCCAAAGACCTTTGGATGCAACCCCCCCCCCACCCCAACAACCACTCCCCCTTGTCACAGACTCAGAAAAATGTTGCCTTTTAAAACAAATTTGCATCTCAATCATCAAATATTTTTGTTACAAAACTCAGTGTATTTAAAATTTCATGCACAAGCTGCTTGAAGCAAGTGCAGACAACTTACTGTTAGCATTCTGACATCAACATATCAACATAAAGATAGGCCGTCCCCTCCAACCCAAAAGGTCAATAAAATGCTTTAACAAAGCAAATTGGGATGATTTCAAAAGGGACCTATCAGAGTTTGGAAAGAAATTCGCTGATTCTGACCACTCTGACCCCGCCTCAGATTGGAATCTGTTCAAAGATGAACTCAATCGACTTAGTTCTCTACACATTCCAACTAAAACTACTAAGACACGCTGCGACCTCCCATGGTTAACTCCCAAGATCCTTAGGCAAATCCGCAAGCGTGATAAAATGTACACTAAATTGAGGAAATCCAACCAATCCCCATGTAAAAGTAACACCTTCAAAGCCCTTAAATATAGCATCCAAAAACAGCTAAGGAACTCATACTGGTCTTACCTAGAATCAGTCATATTCATGGACGATTCACAACCAGGTAAAAATAAGAAATTCTATTCCTTCATAAAACATAAGAAAACAGAAAATTGTGGTGTAGCACCTCTTAAGCATGAGGGTCTAACATATACTGACCCTGCCACCAAGGCCAATATACTAAATAGGCAATTTGAGTCGGTCTTCTCAAAACCACAACCACTCAGTTTGAAGCAACTCTGCAAAAAAGTTACTACAAACACTTCAGCACCCAACATGCCCATGATCTCCGTTACAGAAGAGGGTGTTGATAAACTCCTGCAGGGGCTCTCTCCAAACAAAGCCTCTGGCCCAGATGAACTCTCACCAAGAGTTCTAAAAGAGCTACACCACGAGATAGCGCCCATCCTTACAATTATATTTAGGTCATCCCTGGAAACTGGCTGTGTCCCGCCAGATTGGAGAAGTGCAGTTGTCGCCCCTGTTTATAAGAAAGGCCCGAAATCCAAGGCCAGTAACTACAGGCCAATATCTCTCACCTGCATAGCTTCCAAATTATTGGAACACATTCTAGTCTCTAACATCATGACACATTTTGACAATAATGACCTCTTAAGCCAGTACCAGCATGGCTTCAGATCTAAGCATAGCTGTGAATCACAACTGATCAGCTTTACACAAGAAGTTTACGACAACCTTGAGCAAGGTCAACAAACAGATGTAATAGTAATGGATTTTAGTAAAGCATTCGACAAGGTTGATCACAATAAATTGATATTTAAACTTAATGAGCTGGGTGTCCACCCTCTGGTATCACAGTGGATAAAGTCATTTCTGAAGGGTCGAACCCAAAGAGTAGTTGTAGACGGCTGCACTTCTGACACCCTGCCTGTCCTGTCCGGTGTCCCTCAGGGATCCGTCCTAGGGCCCTGTCTCTTTCTGGCTTACATTAATGACCTACCAGATTCTATTAGAAGTAAGGCAAGACTGTTTGCAGATGATACCATAGTATACCTTACAGTCAAGTCCTCATCTGATGCCCAAACACTACAAAAAGATTTGTACGCCCTTGAAAAGTGGGAACAGGACTGGTCAATGGAATTCAATCCAGACAAGTGTGAGGTGCTGAGAATTACTCGCAAACGAAACCCTGTCATGTTTCCTTACACCCTGCATGACAAGGAACTGAAATCTACCGATACCGCTAAATACTTAGGTGTTACACTAACTAAAGACTTAAACTGGTCTGAACATATTAATACTATTTCCTCTAAAGCAAACAACTCTCTTAAATTCATCAAAAGAAATGTTCAGACAACAAACAAAAAGGTCAAAGAGAAAGCCTATAACACCTATGTCCGTCCACAACTTGAGTATTGCTCATCCATCTGGCACCCCTGGCAAAAGTCCCTCTCATACAAAGTCGAAAAAGTGCAAAGATCAGCTGCACGGTTTATCTTTAACGACTATAACTATACAAGCAGTGTAACCCAGATGATTAACACCCTAAACTGGCAAACTTTAGAACAACGGCGCATACAATCTTCTCTCATCTATTTTTACAAAATCCGAACAAATCATGTATGCGTCGACCATAACCATCTAACTCCGACCAGAAACCTGAACTACCTAATTCCACAGTCACGTACTCAATACCACATGAATTCCTTCTTCCCCCGTACAATCAGACTATGGAATGGCCTTCCCCAATATGTACAGTCCAGCCCCAGCCTCAACATATTTGCTGAGCGGCTGGTCACTGTACATCTGCAGTAACTTCCTTCACTATGTTTTTTAACTTAGCACCTGTAGTAATTTTTATTCTTTGCACCTAATGAGTTTTCTCATTTTCAACACTGCCCAGACAAGCGCCTTCCAGTCATAATCGTTAATGATTGTTGGAAGTATCATGTAGATGTAGATGTAGATAATATCACTGTCCAAGTAACATGGGAATCAATGGTGTTGAGTGAGCAGTCGAATTCCCCATTGAGCCAGGTCTTCTTCTTCTTCTATAGTAATGGCAAACGTTCAAAATGATACATTATAGCCATGTGTAGGGGATAGAGAAAGTAAAAGCTTGTCCGGTTTCCTAGGCTACTCAATCCACCGAGTGCTTCCTAACAGTTTTGATAAAAAAAGGTGCAAAAACCTAACGCCTTAAACCTTAATTCCTTTGACTGCGAATTATATATACAGATAAACAGTTGTGCAGGAAGGAAGACGTTAGTAGGGTTGAAAACAGGATAAAAGCAAAAAGATCACAGCTAGACAATTTCGTCTTATCATTAAAACAGATATACTCAAACTAGAAAATGACTTCATTCATGGTGGAGACGTCCAAGGCACTGGCTTCTATACTTGACTTTTGTCATGGCAGAAAGTTCGTTTCACTTTGCAGTGTTTTTTTTAGGCCAATTAGGGATATAAATTGGGCCCCAATTCCAATGGCAAATGGTATGTTTTTTTTTCCAATTTCCAAGTTAAAATTCACAAATTTAAAAAGAATTATTATTTTTTTACTTTTTTCAACCAAGACTGTACATATGAAACCATAAACACTTGAAACACTAGACAGTACATATACTAAATGCATTTATGGCCATTTTTTCTTAAATGTAACATTTTAGTAAAAAAATATGACTTTTAACAATTCCCAGTTTAGATGTTTGACAATGCATTTTCCCAATTGTAAAGGCCCCTGCCCCCTTCCCAATCAGTGGAAAACACTGCTTTGTGGGATCTCTTTTATACACTAGTATATTTTCCTTTTCTTTATATCTCAAATTATTTACTTGTTAAAAGATATCTGAAGTGGTTTTTCTATTTTTCAGACACAGAACAGCAAAGTTATGTCAGTATTGTTTGTAATATTCCTAATATCACTGGTACCTCTCCCACTGTGCTACATTCTGAATACTCAACAATGGATGCAGGAACCAGTTGTGATACTTGTTGTTGGGGTGATTGTATTGGCATTGTTAGTGCTGGTTCCTTGTTTGATGGTTAGACGTATGAAGAATCCAGAGTTTATTTTGTATGGTAAAATATTTTCCTCCACCTTAAAATCATAAATATTTTCTTCGCGGATTAATTTCAATGGAATTCTTGGTTGAGTCATTCCACTAAATTAGATTAGAGGGACCAAAATAAATTGATTCATTTTCTGTACAAAAGTTAAAATGCACAAATTCATATGCTACAATTATTTTGGTAAAGATGCCAACAAAGTTAAATGATGTTAAAATCCACAAACTCATATGCTACAGTTATTTTGGTAAAGATGCCAACAAAATTAAATGATGTTATAATGCACAAATTCATATGCTACAATTATTTTGGTAAAGATGCCAATAAAATTAATATTTGAACAGTAATGAATTTGAAAGTTGAAATTAGATGACAAATTTATCAGAGCAGCATATTATACAAAATAAACCAGAGAATCTATCATTATTTCTTTAAATAAAACTATAGAATCGTAAAAGAAATGATTCAGATCAGTGCTAACGGTACAAACATGATTTAATGTCATGGCAACAAAGATGATTTAATGACTTCACAATTTTTCTATACGCATGGCTATTACTTTTAGCCAGATTTCCATTTGACTGTGTTTTTTTAATGATTCAGCGTAAACCAAATGCTCTGATTAACCCTTACCTAACATTATTTTTTTTAACCCTTATCCTGCTTAATTTCTAAAATGGGCTGGTCCATCATTCAGTTTGGGCAGCATCACTTTTAAAAAAAGGGGTGTTCACTGAAAATTTACTGACTGAATAGCGAACAGTGCAGATCATGATCAGCCTGCACAGATGTGCAGGCTGATCTTGGTCTGCACTGGTCTCAAAAGCAAAATCACTTGCCACCAGCAGGCTAAGGGTTAATCATCGTTTTTTGACAATTTCATATTTTGTAGGATTTAAGTTTCAAACTAGGGAATGCTTACATTGTATACTTTTTAGAAATTCAGTCGTATTTTAAAGATATACTGGACTTAAATCTGTTTTCTTTTGTTACTTTCAGTGATGGGGTTATTTATGTTTAGCAGTATGATAGACCTTATTATAGCATTAGAAGCAGACGGCATGATTCCAGAGGTCATGACCTTCTATTTGAAGGATGGGGAACCCTACCTGTGGACACCTTACGGGACCATGATTAACTACTGGGACGGTACTGTACACTATGGCCTTTGTCTGTGGATTCTGTATGCCATATCTAAAAGGTACATATATTGTGAAATGTGCTATTGTGTTGATGGAAACATTATATAAGTTCCAGAAACAGTTTTCTCAGTCAAATAAAATCTGTAAAAAGATCCTTTGGTAAGTTATGGTAACATTGTAACTGTTATGATGAGAAATTCTCATAGATTTGTGACAATGAGTTAAATGTAAGAACAGAAAAAGTCTGTTAATATTGTCACTGTACATATCTTTATAGTCAATGTTTTCATTAATACTGAGATATGATTCTGAGGTGAAGAGACGGAACATCAGTGGAAGAAACTGATTCTTTCAGAAAAGATGGGAGGTTAAACATGCTAATCTAGAATCAAGACATAAATAGATCAGGAGATTAATGTTCTACTGCTGTAAAAAATACTGTGTAATAATATTGAACTATAGCAACATAAAATAGTCCCTGTATGTACTTAGGTGGAGTTACAGAAAAGTGGGACTGTTCTGGGCTGGTTCTATCATCAACAGTTTGTTAGTGCTGGTTCCTGGCAGTGTTTTAGGTAAAACATTTTTTTTATTTGATATTATTAGTTTACATTGTAGAGAAAGTTATCGCAGTCTGATAATTGCTTTCTGGATGTGTTGCCTCATGTATTTTTTACTGTGTGGAGATAGTTATTATAACAGCTAATTGGATTGAAACCCACTGTCTCTAAACCACTGTACCTTAACCCAAATGTTTTTAAAACTGTATTACACTTACCAATTTATTAGTGCCTGTTTTAGCATTTCGAGGGCTGAGCGCGAAACTATTGTATCTTGTTCTTTATTCATATACAGTTACAATAGTTTCGCGCTCAGCCCACGATTTGTGTCTTCATCTGGTTATGTATAGATTGAAACTTTCTGTGATAATATGACATGCAGTGCATGGGTTCCAAAAAGTTTTGACTTGGTATTTATGCATTTATTTTGTAATTACAAGGCTTTGGAAAAGTTGAGATTTTCTGCCCACTGACAGATTTTGTTTTTAGCTCATGTGAGCAATAAGTGCTAGTGTAATTGCAGGTAAATTTGGTATGAAAGTGGCAATTCTGTTTGTATAATTGCAGGTAAATTTGGTATCAAGGTGGCAATTCTGTTAAACCTACCCTACTTATTTGTGCCTGTTTGGATTGCCTTCAGACTCCTGAAATCACGACAGGCACAGTCTATACTGAATGAACAGGTAATTAATTATATAGTTAGTTGCCTTCTTCCTGATCTTGTTGAAACTTTGTCAGAATGTTTGTCTTTATGAAATCTAGGACAAGATTGAAACTGGGTCATTTGATGGCAAAAGTTGAAAGTTGTGTCATAGAAAACCTTGTGGAAACTCTAGGACCCACATCTTCCTAATTTTATATACCTGTAATGTGATCAAAATGTGAATTCACCTGAACACAAAGAGCTCAGGTTGAACTTTTGTAATCTCTCACTGTCCATTGTCCTTTCCTCTACACTTTTCATGTAGTATTGTGTAGTGGTCCTCTACCAAGCTTGTTCAGAGTTTGCCCCTTGGGTCAAAATTGGTCCCATTCTTGGGTTCACTTATTTTACACAGACTTCTCCTAGAAAAACTTTAAAAAAGTCTTGTCAAAAACCTTTATGCCCCAATCTTAGATATTTGGCATATAGCATTGTGTGGAGGTCCTCTGCTAATTTTCTTTTTTAAATCTCACCCCAGGTTAAAAATTCGCACAGTCCTGGGGTTCACTCATTTTACATGGACTTTTAGAAGAAAAACTAAAAAATCTATTTGTCTGAAACAGTAATGCCCTGAGCTTAAATATTTAACAGTTAGCTTTGTGTAGTTGTCCTTTACCAAATTGTTTGAAACGTGCCCCCTTGGTTGTCAAAATTGGCCCTGTCCATGGTCACTTATTTTACATAGACTTACAGAAGAAGAAAAACTTTTATTATGGATTTTTTCATTGGGTTTAATGCCACACTAACAGTTACAAATCATATGGCAACTTTTCAGCTTTTCATGGTGGAGGAAGACCCCAGGTGCCCCTCCGAGCATTATTTCATCACGAGCGGGCACCTGGATAGAACCACCAACCTTCTGTAAGCCATCTGGATGGCTTCCTCATATGAACAATTTTACGTCCTGGGGAGGCTTGAATCCAAGTCTGTGAGGGGAAAGTGATACAAACTCAGTGACCTTTACTATTTGGCCACGGAGGCCCCTTGAAAATGCAACAATGACCACAATTATGTTGCATACTGTTACACCTTGGACTGTGTAAAATCATGACCATTTGCCTTTCATATAATATGTTATAATGCACCTGTTGAACTGTACCTGTTTAAATCAGGTGTCATGGCCCTCATGGCTCCTAAGGAGAAAACGTAGGAAAATCCTTAACTTTGTAAAATTTCCTGAACAACATAGCACAAAAGAAAAGTGTTGACTTTATAAGAATAATTGATAATCTTCATTACTATGCCAGACTATGTGACAATATTGTTAGACATTCCAACTATCTGAACAATTGTCCACAAAATGCTTTGGAACTTTTCGCTTAGTTAGTCCCTTAGGGAAAATTTTCCCTTAGGAGCTTTATGAATACAAGCCCAGGTGAGCATTAGTGCTTTCATGGTCCTGTTGTTAAGTTCTAGATAGAAAATTTGATTGAAAGAAAGGCAGTTGCTATGTAACTGTGGTATAAATTGTATTTTCAGCATGATAGACCTGTCAGTATATGGAAGAGACCACTAGATCTTCTGTTTCTCATCTACTTCCTGTATGCAGCCATTGTAGATCTTCTCAGAGGATTTGTAAGTTCTCAGTCTTTCTGTATTTCAACGTGCATGGGATTTTTTTTATGAATAAAGGCCAGTTAGCTCATTTAAATATTAAATATTTTGAATGTTTGATATTTGAAGCTTATGTGTGTCACATTGTCACTTATGTTCATTTTACGGGAGAAACTAGTACTGGTAACCCTGTCGTGAATTCAAACTTTAGCTAGTTTCTGGTTGTATGGGGTGCAGTTGCTGCTACATAGTTCCCATTGTCTCGAAGAGATGGTAGCAGTCCGTGCTTAAATGTTGTCATCATAACTTGATATCACCTGCTAACAGTTTTAAGGTTATTTTACCTATACTAGCATATGATAAACCACTTGTGCATCTACTGACCTGAAAGCTGAAAGGCAAACATCATAATTCTCAACACAGTAATGGGCGGAGCTTTTACTTTGGAACTGTTTTTCTAATGAGTTTATGCCTCAATTAAATTTTGTATTTATTTAGTCTTGCGAGTTACATATTAAAGTTTTTTATTATTCAAGAGATTGTGTATTCTTTGAATAGATTGCATTAGGAGGTCAGGAAGAACTACTACTGGAGTATCTGAGTGATCATGAACCTTATATCATGAGTCCATATGCTTATCCAAAAGTTCAGGTAAATATACAAATAGCTTAATTACCGGTACTGTTTTTTTTTAACTTAAACACTCACACTACCTTGCTTTAAAAGTATAGGTAAAAGTTTCATGTTTAGCTCGAGTGGTTGATGGGAGTCCCAAAACGGAATGGATGGAACAACATATTTCCAGTTAAGCCAAATGTAGCTGTCATATTTACCTCCTCAGCATCCAGTCTATATAGGCCCATACTACCAGAAATGGTGCAAATATAAGTAAATTACTCACCACATACAAACTGCAACTGGGAACCAAAATTGGATTGCTGGTGTTGAAGTCCAGCCAGCTAGCCGCTGTGTTATTAGTTCTTATCCTCAGAAAAAAGCTCTCTTGGAGCTTTTCATTAATTAGAATACTTTACCGGATAGTTAATTTATTAGATAAAGAAATTTGGACATTGTAGCATAAGACTCTATACATGTAAATGAATGCTGTCTGACAGTGAGTGAATAAAATGGATCCATTTGAAATGTAACTTATCTTCATGAAGCTTTGAATTTAAGTTATTGTTAGACATAATATTTCACAAGAATTTCTTTGATATATCAAATATTCAAATAAGAACAATGTAGCATTATATTTGTTTAACAGCTGATAGTGTACATGGTTTATTTTGTGCCTTACTATGCCTGTGCAATCTACGGGTTGTTGAACCCAGGTCAGACATGGATGCCGGACTGGGCTCTCTTGTACGCAGGTGCTGCAGCTCAGGTATGTACTGCTCTTTGTCTCTTCAGATGAACTGTTGAAGTTTTGATTACCATCTATTAATTTTGACTTGTGCCCTTAATTCCAGCTTAAATATGGTCACGATGCACCCACCCATTTGCTGTTGTCTGTGTCCAGATTTGGTTAAGTTTTTGTATGTAAGCTTGTATCTCAGTAACCACTTGTAGGGGTGAATTGAAACTTCACACACTTGTTCACTATGATAAATTGACTTGCAGCGCACTGGTTCCATAACTCTTTTTTTGCATTTTTACAACATTATGCATGCCTCTTTATTGACTTTAAGTTAGCTGTTTTGGGTTAAGCTGTTCACCTGGCTTAATGGAAGGTCAGCGGTTCTGCTTATGTGGTCACCTGTGCCTGAAATAATGTCCAGAGGTATCTGGGGTCTTCTTACACAAGAAGAAACATAAAGCTGCAATATGACCTAAGTTTATGTCTGTTTGACTATAAACCCAACTAAACAAGTAAGAAAAGTGGAAGGATTTTACATAAATCAGAAGTTTTACATCGTATTTTATCAGTCATAATGGTGAAATGGATTGACAATTGAGAAGGTTTGACCTTGAGCTGATTTAACAAATTAAGACATTGTTCAGGTTTTGCATTGCACAAGTTTGTCTTTGAGCATGTTCACATTGTGCAGGTTTGACATTGTTCATTTCCTGTAGGAACTGATAAATGTACATGATATTTTTTAAATAAAATCAAATAGCAGAGAAACATTCTTCGATGAATTTATTAGTTGTGTCAATTATTTTTTCAGGGACAGTTTTCCCATATAGGTGGGAGCATTCATCCTAGAACAGAAGCAGAGTTTCACGTGCCAGCACGGGCTCATTCCCAACAAGTATTCTGGTTATTGAACATCAGTCTGTTTATTATACCACAGTTGTTTGCTCTCAGACAAAATCTTTCTGGGAAGAAAAATAAAATGAACAAGAAATCACATTAAAAAATGTTTCCGCTCTATGTTCTTATTCAAAATATATTGTATTTCTAAGTAATATTTTAAGATTCATTAAATATTTTATATTCATTAACTAAGCAGACAGTTTGCTTTCAGAAAAGGTAGCAACTATTTTTATAATACTATATAATGTAATGTATGCTAATTTTTATGTTTTCTTTGGAATATTCTTTTGTGTTAGTGACTGACAATTGCTCAAGGAAGCAATCCAGCTGGCTTAAGGATGGTCGGTGGTTCTGCCCAGGTGCCCACCCATGATGAAGTCATGCACGGTGGGGCACCTGGGGTCTTCCTCCACCACCAAAGCAGATTGCTCAATGAACAAATTTTCTTCTTAAAAGCACATGTTAGAAGTGAAAAAAGCTGCACATGTTTGTGGTTGCTTCTGGCTTGTTTACTTGACTAAACTTTTATTACAGGTCTCTTTACATTTGATCTTACATACCACAAATCATAAATCAGAGAGGCCCGCCCGCTTAGCTCAGTAGGTAAGAGCGTTGGTCTACGGATCGCGGGGTCGCGAGTTCGATCCTCGGGCGGGGCATATGTTCTCCGTGACTATTTGATAAACGACATTGTGTCTGAAATATTAGTCTTCCACCTCTGATTCATGTGGGGAAGTTGGCAGTTACTTGCGGAGAACAGGTTTGTACTGGTACAGAATCCAGGAACACTGGTTAGGTTAACTGTCCGCCGTTACATGACTGAAATACTGTTGAAAAACGGCGTTAAACCCAAAACAAACAAACAAACAAATAAAACAGAGAGAGTACCAAGATGCCTTGTTAATGTAAATACTTCATAGAAGTCTAGTAATGCAGTAGAGATGGTAGATTTTGGACTGTATGGCTGCAAAGCTGAACCTACTTAGTTTTATTGAGCAAATGTCATTGGTGCATGACTTTATTTAGTTTTGGAGGTGTGCTTGATTATAATGCAGTTGCAAGATGTTTATGCAACAGCTAGTTGATTGGTAAGCATAATGCATTGAGTTCAGTCTTATCTTTTAAAGTTTTCACAGTTTTAATGTTGTTTGCAGTTTCTTGTTATAGGCCAGTGTTTATAAGCAGAGTGTAATAATTTTTACATAATTTTATATTGTATAATGTTCAGTGTTGTTCTACTGTTGCTATAGTTGGACAGCTATTAATGTGCCATAATTCAAACATTTTTATAATCTTTTACAGTTACAACATTTTTCCATTAAACCCTTTTTAATTAAAGAATGTATGGGATATATACATGCACTTTAGGTCAGGATATATTTGGTGTGTTCTTTTTTGCTCGTAAATTTATAAAAGTGCAAGAAATTTCATCATAAATTCTATAGTGTTCAGTATATTGACAAAGTCAGCCATTTGTAAGATTCATCTGTTGATCCATTTTCAGTTATGTGTATATTTCATGCCATTGTCTAGTAATAGTTTAAACAGTACTCCTAATAGAGATGCTCCTGTTGATACACCTGTTTTGGAAAAATGGGATGTATTGTGTGATGGTGTGTGCATCTGTCTGCCCATCATTCTCCTATTTCTTATCCCCGAGCAAAATTCAATAACCGTTCCCTCTATTGACTTTCAACTTGGCATAAAGGTAATTGGCCAGGAGGTACTGTGAAATCATTAAAGCAGCATGCCTCCAGATCGTTCGACAACAAATTTTTTAAATTTTTTTAGATATCTTGAAATAAATGCTGTATTTCTTAAGAAGGCTTTAAAACTTAATTACTGACAAACTTTCTGTTACGGAAACTCTGGAGAATTTGCTGTTTTTACTACTTTTTATGATGAAAATTGAAAAGCGTTTGTCACACTTTTACTCCAGATAAACTGTCTCGATTATAAATATCTATTTTTTGAAGTCATTATTCACTACTTCAGCTATAGTGCTATTGGTTACGACGACGGGAAAATGTCTTTATTGCCGCGGTGGTCCGGGGTTCGATTCCTTCGGTCATCTTTTTTTCTTGATTTGAAACTTTTAAAATATGTTAGAAACAAAAATTCATATTCTAATGTTCATATGATCAAACTTCAGTTTGAAAGAAAGATTATTTTTTAGCCAAATCTGGAGGCATGCTGCTGCTGCTTTAATATTCATGGGGAACTAATTTTCGTGGATTTCATAGTTCAGTCAATCCACAAAATTGAATCCCAACAAACAAGTAAAATTACCAATCATTTTGTGTTCAAAAGTTGAAATATACGAATTCATATCCCCACAAAATTACCGTTTTGACCAAAACCACGAAATTCCATGCCCACAAAAGATTTCACAGTAAGTCAAAGGTCAAGATCATAATTTGAGCTCATAGGTCAGATCTGTAGGTCAAAGGTCAAGACCACAGCAAAGTCAAGGTCATAGCTAGGTCAAATTTGTGGCTCAAACATAACATGGTAACTATTCAAGGTATTTACTTCATGGCATATAGGTAAATGGCAAAGGGACAATTTGCATAGTGCAAGGTCAAAAGTGTAGGTCACAGATAAAGCTTGAATGTCATATTTGTTCTTTACATTTCATGTCTGGAGCATACAGCTACCCCACCCACCACCTGCTGGTATAAGGTGCTATTTTAAGTGAACAGTTTTGTAGAAATAGTTTTTTTTTTTTATATTTGTTTTACTGATGCAGGTGCGCAGTGAGTTGTGAAGTGCCTAAGGACCATGTGACTGAATGTTTTAGAATTTGTTTTGATATATATTTTCTGAATCTTGTTAAAATTTACAGAAGAATGATGTTATGATGGTCCTTGTTGGTGCATATGCTTTATCAGAATTTTACTTAGTTATACATGTAGTTTTATATATTTGTAATAGCCAATTATCTTGCCAAATAAACAGTATTTACTAATAAAATGTTTGCTTTTATTGTGAAATTCCCTGTATCATTTTGCTACTGGTCTTATTTTAGCACTCATTTTAAGTTATTTGTTACTGTACATGATTTCCCACAAAAACAACAGACTTAAGACATTTTGCATCTGTAAATATTTCTCAACTTCTCTTTTTATTTAAAAGATCAGTAACACAATGAATAACTATACTACTAGATACTGTTGGCCTGAAGATGCTACATGATTAAAGAAGTTTTCTTAGGTCAGTAAATGACCCATATGTCAAAGTTGAATGTTACAGTAGCCATTATAAAGTAAATAGTGAAAGAGGTAATGGAAGATGTAGACATGGAACAACTGTCCCCATGGTTAAAAACAGAAGCTACCTTGCTGTGGTCAGTATCTATAATGGAAATATTAAATTGTACACGATGATGAGATGTTACGGATCACAATCTCAAGTCATAAAGCACCACTGTCTTACTGTTAGTTTGAAAAATACCAGCAAGTTATGCATGATCCAATAGGTACAGTTTCAAAAGATAGATTTAACAAAATAATTTCCAAACCAGATACTGCTAATTCATTAAAAGCATATGTTTCCACATATAAATTAAATGGATGGATGGATGGATAGCCAAAGTACAAAAAGCTGCTAACTGAGGGAGACACTAAACTGTTGAACAATGCAAAGTGTTTGATACAATTCTTTTATGCCCGTCATAAAAAAATATGGTTGGTGTGTTGGTGCACAAATTTGTGTCTATCATTTACTTTGTTGTGCATAGTCGGAACTTGAAATGACTCAACACTTGTATTCTGGATCTTATAAAATAAAGCTGCAATTCATGAAAAGTCATTTTACAGATTTGGTGGATCAATCTGTCAGTGTCAAGTTTTTGTTCCTAAAGGTGGAGTAAAATGATACCACTTACTGGAGTTGGCAGACCTTTTAAAAACAAAACTGACTTTGTTTCTAAGGCAATAGATTAAATACACATTTCTTGAGGAAAGAAAGTGTTATATTTTACTACGTGTTGTCAAGTTCATTTTCTGGTTGGAGTAAACACTGCATCAGTGCACCTACAATGCCTACTGGAGACTTGCCATGGACAATCACTGCACAGCTTGAGTGTCTGTAAACTGGTACTGCAGTGAATGCATCTCTTCAGTGTATAATATTCTGGCTTTACTGTTTAACAAGACACTATCTAATTGAAAGTGTTCAAATTAGTCTGTTCGTATCCTCGAGAAAACAAACTAAGATTTGCATATAAATAATTTGTTTAATTGCTTAACATTTTCCTGAGATAAAAAAAACAGAACAAAAGGTAAACTGATTCTAATGCTGAACACATAAGGTACAGTTTTATCAGTGCAGAACACTATTCATTTAACAAACGTAAAGAATGTTTCCTTTTGAACACAATCCAAAAAACATTTAGACTGCATTATATAAAGGATGCCTCTAATTCTGAACACCATCTATTGGATAAATACAACATTGGTTGGCTTTACTTCTGAACAAACACAGGATCTACAGTGTCTGGCTTGCTTAAAGGTTTGCTCAACACCATCCATTGAATAAACACGGGTTCTGTAGTCTCTAAAAGATTGGCTCTACTTTCGACTACCATCTACTGAACAAACATGGGATCTGTAGTGCCTTACAGGTTGGCTCTACTTCCGATTACCATCCACTGAACAAACACAGGATCTGTAGCGCCATACAGGTTGGCTCTATTTTCAACACCATTTATTGGACAAACACGATTTGTAGCACAATATAGGTTGACTTTACTTTCAACACTGTCCATTGTCCACAACATGTAGCCTCTAATAGATTTGCTCCACTTATCAACACCATCCGCTGAACAAACACAGGATCTGTAGCATCTTACAGGTTAGCTCTTCTAATCAACACCATCCATTGAACAAACACTTGACCTGCAGTGTCTAATAGGTAGGCTCTATAGTGGCTAATAGAACCCAGGCAAACATTGGAACAACCAGGTTGTCTATCTGACTGGTGAATGCTTCCAGCAGTGAAATAAGAGCAAGACAAAATATCATCTCCATGGAAACAACTGCTCCAGGAATGTCTGAAATACCAATAGGCAGAATAAAGTCACTGATAACTTGTACTATGGCAAAATGATGTTAAAGTCTGCGATGTGATTTGGAGTTGAGTATAATTCTTACAAACACTAATCTTTCTACAATTATACATGTACAAATGGAAGTTATCATTTCTACCTTTAAATAAAAGGATAATTTCAGGTTTCTTCTGTAGAAAAAATAACATTTTGGGCTTAACATCAATGACAATTAATCATTTCTAGCATTACATTTAATGAAAATGTTCATTTATGGATTAAAATATAGATGATTTATGATCATTTTTGGCTTAACATTCAAGTGTCAATATATATGACTGTCACAGCAAATAACTTTTGGATTTTAAAATACTCAACACCACTTGTCAATTTTCACAGTTTTGACTGATTCAGGAGCCATAATTCCGCAACTACAAAGACTATCCAGCTGCTTATCAAACTTGGCAAAGATAAAATGCCTATAAAGTTTGCTGAACACTGGGTAATAACTTTTGACTTATTAAGCAAACACTGTTAATGTTTTCAATTTTGAGCAATTCAAGTGCCATAACTCAGGAGTGACTGGGGCTTTCCAATTTACAGTAAACCTCACTTATAAGGAACTCGGATATAAGGAACACTCGGTTATAAGGAACAATTTTCAATTCCCCAATCTAATACCTTCTTTATTCAATGTAAAAATCCTCGATTATAGGGAACTCGGTTATAAGGAACACTCGCTTATAAGGAACACTTTTTCCAGTCCCAAAGTACAAAATTCAATGGAAAACCCCTCAGTTATAGCTAACAGACATAGAGTATAAGAATTATTGAAAACCGGAAATAAACAGGAGAATCGCGGATGACGTCAGAGTAACATCGGCATTTTTACGCGCTTTCATGCACATGAATAAACACAAATTATTTCATTTCTATGATCTTTAGTTTGTTAATTCACGGATACGATAAAAAGAAAATATATAATATCATCAAATTACCAAATACTAGACAAAAGAAGACTTATATTCTCAAGATTATGTCTGAGAGCTACATTTATTAGGTATTTCATGTTAACGGTAGTGAACGAAAATCAGTCACGGTCATATCCTAAATAAATGTGCTAATCACACACGATTAACAATGGCAAACAGTTCAGTTTACCAAATTTCTAATTATAAAAATTATAGCAGGTGCTAAAATGGACAATAGCAAAACTATAGGTATAATTTACACTTTAATCTGTATGTATGGCACCGTTGTCTAGTCGTAATACACTGCATGTCATAAACACCCTACTTTTAGATTTTAATGGGTAGTCTAATTTAATATTTTTGTAATAAAAAATTTAACATTTGTTCTAAATTAGTATTGATGTCTATTCACATAACATGCGGTCAAGCAAAGTAAGGTGAGTAACTGCAACATATCTGATAGTCATCATGTAGCGCTCTCTAAAAAGAAGATAGAAATAACCGACAAAAATAAACTAAAATTACAGTCATTCTTATCGACGAACATGTTGGCTTGTTTCGGGTTTAACGCCGCGTTTCAACACTATTTCAGTCATATACATGCAGGCAGTTTACCTTACCATCTCTCCAGGAAAGGGCTGGTACTAGAAACAAAACGTTCTCACATGAGGACTCAAGGCCGGCCCGGAGTGTGAACACATAGCCCTTATCAAACGTCAGTCAAATAGTGTTCGCTATACAAATTGTGTTCGCTATACAAACCTCGGTTACGAGGAACTAGTTCCCTATATGGATATAAGGAACCTCGGTTATAAGGAACAATTTTTAGAGGTCCCAAGCTGTTCCTTATAAGTGAGGTTTACTGCACCTGAAATATTATGCCCATAACCATTGTGACCAAGTTTGGTGGACACTGTGTTTATACAAACTGAATGAAAGTAAAACATTTGATCACTTACTGCCAAATGACAAGAGTTGTACAGCTATAATCTGTGATATAAAAGCAGCAGATGTTCCCTCTATAGACTTCTTTCTACCTGTAATAATTAAACTGGGACAATGATACAAGTATAAAAAGCAGGCTTGTTAAGAATTATTTTTCTTGCGAGGAAAATGTAAAAGGAAATAAACTGTCTACGAGATGATCCCAAAGAAACATGCAATACAGAGGTGGTACAATGGTTTACGTGTTATCTGCTCAGTTTGGAGGTTATTGGTTTGAACATATTGATGTAGCAACTACATTTCCTTTAAGTTTTTTTTTTCAAGACTGGGGAACTAAAGAATGTCTGAAGTACCTTTAAGCTTTATGTAATTTGAGACATCAGAAAACATGAAATATCATCAAAATATGTTGCCAAATGATATTTCAAACTCTTAATATGCTATTTGTAAAACACATATGCCCCTACCCCATTGATGATGGCTTGCTGAAGATATCTGAGTCCCGCACTCCCTTGATGGCCTGCTGAAGGTGACCTGGTCCTCCTTTTCCCATTGTGGCCTAATAAATGTCAATGTACCCTCAATTCCCATGATGGCATGTGAAAGTTACTGTCCCTACTCCTTCTCCCATGATGGCCTATGGCTTTTACTGACCCCAACTCCCATGATGACCTGTGAAGGTAACTGCACCCAATTTTTATGATAGCCTAAGAAGGTAACTACGCCCTCGCCCATAGTGGCCTGTTGAAGGTAATAGCTTCCCCCGATTCCCATTAAGGCTTGCTGAGAGTAATTGGGTATCTTCAACTTATTTGATGGCCTGTGAAGATAACTGCCCTTCACACTCTTCTGACAGTCTGTTGAAGGTAACTGGGTCCTGCACTCCCATGAATTACCGAAGGTAACTGGGCCTATTTTTTTTTCAGTCACAAGAAAGCTTTAACCTTTGCCCAAATAACACCAAAAACTTAGTGGTCATCTACAAACTAAGGCATTCATCTTATGAAGTTTGGCTGCTGTAGGTCAAAGCATGACTGACCAGCACTTGTCTTTAAAGAGAGGCATAAAAACGTTGCTCATTTTTACTGGGATATTTTTATAAATTTTTTAACTTGTCTGTACTAACGCAAGATGAAGCTTTGACCATATCTAAAATGCATTTTTTCTGCCAAGAATCATTATGACACAAAGAAGATGTACTTACCTGGCCATTTATGTCTGCCAAATTTTCTACCAATAACAGATGCAATGCCATCACCGACACCCACTGAGATCAGTCCTGCATACATTGACAGGGAACAAGGTGGTCCTGTAATATTCACTTAAAGTGAACTTTTCCCAACATGCCAAATGTTTGTCGCTACTGATAGGGTGAATTTCATTTCAATATATTAATCCAAACTCAAGTTATTAAGCAGATGAGTCTGAGGCTGTCTAGCTGTCTTCCAAATGACATCTGCCAGTGTAATAACATGGTTTATAGAAACCTGGTTTATGAATAAAATTACATGCAAAATTAACACTTACTTTGCTGCTTATAGTTCCACCATAAAGGCAAAGAACAGCCCAGGAGGAGGTATATAGGGGTCAATATAAGGTCACCAGTATCCTGTTCATCAAGAAAAACCCAGAGGTACTCATCCAGTATAGGTCCAAAAGGTTGTAATTTCAACACCCTGATTACCTGTAATTCCAATTAAATAAATATAAATCAGCCTGTATCAGTTTATTCATGAGAATATATTAACTTTAATGTTAGTAACAGCAAACCCAAAATACATAGTAAAGATAAAAATGTTTGACTGCCAAATTCTTATCTAATCAAACACTGATGCTGTGCATCAAAACCTGAATCAAGTGGTCACCTGTCTTTAGTGGACCCTGTCAGTCAGTGCATTATGTGACCATGTTAAAGAGGTTAGATTGTCCAATTTTAATGTGACAGTGGTTTAGCTTATATTTCTGAAATAATTTTGATCAAATCGACTGAGTCTATACCTCTATTATAGTTATCAATGACCAACGTCACTGAGTTTACACATCTTGAATTATCACTGATCAATTTGACTGAGTTTATACCTCTACAATTATCAATGACCAATGTGACAGAAGTTTTACCTCTAGAATGATCAGTACAGCAGCAATGACAATTGAGGCGAGGTACAACAAGTTGGGGCACAGCATCAACCCCGGAACATATACACATATCATAGCAACATGGAAGAACTTCCGTACTGATGTCGCATCCTCACTCCCTGATGTTTTCTCTTTCAACTTTTTGCTTCTCTGAGATTCGAACTGTTTAGAAATATTTGTGGTTTTCCCTTCCATTTCTTGAGTAAGAATTTGTTTGTATTTTTCCTCAGTGTCTGTATCATTGTGTGATTGTGTAGTGGTAACATGTTCATATACTGAAGTGTCTTTACTTGTCATTTCTGAGGGTTGACTAGACAATTTTTTGCAAAGTATTTCTGATGGCTTGTTTCCATGGAAACACACCAGCATAATACTGCTTATAAGCCAAAGAAACCACCAGCTCAGAAGGACTGCCTGAAATCAAATAAACTGGCATTTATTTTCACATTACAGTAAAACAACTTATTATACATGAGAACCTTATTTGAGCTCATATACTAGAGTTTCATTCCAGACCAATTCATCTTTCCTGAAAATTGAACAATATACATACAGTATATCCCAAATTTCAAATGCATGTCAGCTTTCCATTTTCATACAGTTACAAATTCAAAATTTCGTAAGTACACAAAATGAGACGTTTGGTGACAATTCAAATCTTTTTACATCAGTACTCTATTGATATTTTCACTCCAAACAGTATTTCAAGTAAGGAAAGGCAGCTGGATATATCCTCAAACCTTCGGCAAGCCAGCAACATGGCTTCCTCAAAATTCAATCTTTTACCATAAAGCAGTGATGGGCAAAATCCTATAATCAGTATGTTTTAATATGGCAATAAAATGATGATTTAATATAGTGTGAAACAGACCATTAGATAAGTGACTCCAAGATATAAAACCAACTACTTACCGATATATTTGTTGCTACAACATTATTCAGTAAACTGTGTATATCAGTCATTTCAAGATAGAGGACACACACAGCCAGTAGATATACCAGTCCTATCACTGCCATCACAGGCCACAACCACACGGCTGGGCACTGCTTCTTAGATAGGACATACAGGGATAACACTGCTAGCTGTAAACCGAAATACACCATCTGCAATTACAAACACAAACTGTTACTTCTATTTTTAGGATCAAACATTTTTCATGAAGGTTTTGTATTTAAAACGAAAGCAAAAGTATATAATATTACAAAATTATTCGAGCAAATCTGAGAGAGAACCTTAAAATGATGCTACAGAACATGTTGAATGATCAATCAAGCGATTCAAGAGAAAAGCACACTTTAACATTTTTCTATTTTAGCTATGGTAGCCTCTTAAGTGCCCCCATTTGAAGAAATCAAACATTAGACTTTATGCTACGGACCAAGTTTGATGAAGATCCATCAAACGCTTCATGAAAAGAATAAGTTGTTTCAAGGTATCTCTATATTTAGCTAAAGTGACCGCAAAAAGGGGCTAAATACCCTCAGCTGAACAAAACGAAGCGAGGACCTTATAATGATGTGGAACAAGTCTGATGACGATCCATCAAGCAGTTCAATAGAACAAGTTGTTTAAAGATACTTTTAATTTTAGCTCTAACAGCCCCTAAGAAGGGCCATGTGCCCCAATCTGAATACATTTGATAGAAGACCTTATAATGACGCTACAGTTTGATCAAGTGCTTCATGAGAAGGAGTTATTTAATTTTCTTATTTTTTAGCTCTGGCTGCCACTAAACAGTGTCAAGTGCCCCAATTTGAAGAAAATTGGACAAGGACCTTATAATGATGCTACAGACCAAGTTTGATGAAGATCCATCAAGCTGTTGCTGAGAGGAAGTTGTTTGAGTAATTATTTCTTTTTTAGCTCTAGCAACCTTTAAATGCATCAAGCAGAACCATTTGAATAAACTTCGCAGTGTACTGTGCAAGGATGCTACAGACCGAGCTTGGTGTAATTCCGACCACTAGTTTCTAAGAAAATGTTTCCATAAATTGTGGACAGTGGACACCAGACTATCCACCTCCACCTATTGCTGAACCAGGATCTCCAATTAAGGTGAGCTGATACTAGTATATCTTTAAAAATCTATACTTACAACTGTTACTTTCTCTAAAGGATCTGAGCCCTGTAAGAAAAACATAACTTAGTTAAAATAAATATAAAACCATCTGCATCATAAACAGAGAAACTCAGCAAATCAACTTGCAATACATTATATAATCTTCTCACATAAATTTGTAAGAGATCGAATTATTTTACCAACAGCTTTATTTTGGAACATGGTAAAACTGTTTTACACAGCTACAATATGTCACAGGGTGTAAAAAATGTGTAGGCAGACTGATGTTCTACCTTCTTATAACCAGACTGCTTAATAATGAATCAAATCCATAACCATGACAATTTGACAGCAGACATGAATATATATACTTTACAATGTGCAACATATACATGTATACTGTACAAGGTGCATTATTGAATCAGGAATGTTGTATCATGAAATTTGCCCTTACTGGGATATCCCTATCAATTATTGTCTACTAGTCTGGCAAACAGATTTGGCTTTATTGTTAAGAGATCCAGTAGTGAAGATTTTGAGCTACAAGTATAATCATTGTCATCAACAGAGGCTGGTTAGACACTACAGACTGTGATATATTCACTCCCTGTCTTACCTTTATATTCCTGAAGCCCCTGTATGTTTGACAGACATTCAGCTGTACAACTATAGAATCTTACCAGTCCTTTACATTCCTGATGCCCCTGTATGTTTGACAGACATACAGCTGTACAACCATAGAATCTTACCTTTACATTCCTGATGCCCCTGTATATTTGACGGACATACAGCTGCACAACCATCGAATCTTACCGTTATATTCCTGATGCCCCTGTATGTTTGACAGACATACAGCTGTACAAGTATAGAATCTTACCTTTATATTCCCGATGCCCCTGTATTTTTGACGGACATACAGCTGTACAAGTATAGAATCTTACCTTTATATTCCTGATGCCCCTGTATGTTTGACAGACATACAGCTATACACTATATTTTATATTCCTGATGCCCCTGTATGTTTGACAGATATACAGCTGTACAACTATAGAATCTTACCTTTGTATTCCCGATGCCCCTGTATGTTTGACAGATATACAGCTGTACAACTATAGAATCTTACCTTTACATTCCCGATCCCCCTGTATGTTTGACAGACATACAGCTGTACAACCATAGAATCTTACCTTTACATTCCTGATGCCCCTGTATTTTTGACAGATATACAGCTGTACAACTATAGAATCTTACCTTTACATTCCTGATCCCCCTGTATGTTTGACAGACATACAGCTGTACAACCATAGAATCTTACCTTTACATTCCTGAAGCCCCTGTATTTTTGACAGACATACAGCTGTACAACTATAGAATCTTACCTTTATATTCCTGATCCCCCTGTATTTTTGACAGACATACAGCTGTACAAGTATAGAATCTTACCTTTATATTCCTGATGCCCCTGTATGTTTGACAGATATACAGCTGTACAACTATAGAATCTTACCTTTATATTCCTGATGCCCCTGTATGTTTGACAGACATACAGCTGTACAACCATAGAATCTTACCTTTGTATTCCTGATGCCCCTGTATGTTTGACAGACATACAGCTATACACTATATTTTATATTCCTGATGCCCCTGTATGTTTGACAGATATACAGCTGTACAACTATAGAATCTTACCTTTATATTCCTGATGCCCCTGTATGTTTGACAGACATACAGCTGTACAAGTATAGAATCTTACCTTTATATTCCTGATGCCCCTGTATGTTTGACAGACATACAGCTGTACAAGTATAGAATCTTACCTTTATATTCCTGATGCCCCTGTATTTTTGACAGACATACAGCTGTACAACTATAGAATCTTACCTTTATATTCCTGATGCCCCTGTATGTTTGACAGACATACAGCTGTACAAGTATAGAATCTTACCTTTATATTCCTGATGCCCCTGTATGTTTGACAGACATACAGCTATACACTATATTTTATATTCCTGATGCCCCTGTATGTTTGACAGACATACAGCTGTACAACCATAGAATCTTACCTTTATATTCCTGATGCCCCTGTATGTTTGACAGACATACAGCTATACACTATATTTTATATTCCTGATGCCCCTGTATGTTTGACAGACATACAGCTGTACAAGTATAGAATCTTACCTTTATATTCCTGATGCCCCTGTATGTTTGACAGACATACAGCTATACACTATATTTTATATTCCTGATGCCCCTGTATGTTTGACAGACATACAGCTGTACAACTATAGAATCTTACCTTTATATTCCTGATGCCCCTGTATGTTTGACAGACATACAGCTGTACAACTATAGAATCTTACCTTTATATTCCTGATGCCCCTGTATGTTTGACAGACATACAGCTGTACAACTACAGAAGCCTCACCAAATGTAAAACTCCTCTTGAACCAAGATGATATGTTGTGTAACATGTACATGTACACCATACAGCATACTGCTATAATAAGTGCATCTAGAATGAACAAAATCAATCTTCTGTCAGGGTACAATTATACATTTACTATCTCTCTGAATGCAGTAAGTCAGACATGCTTTACTGCTGCACTGTATGGGTCATTGTGTATGGGTTGTTGCTCAAGATAATTACAATTTAAACTCATTAATTTAACACAAAGTCTTGCAGTCAAAATCAGTTCACATATAAGTATTTACAGGGCTGTCATGTTTGACTTTTCAAATTTTGGTATATAAAGATTCGTAATCTCTTCAGTACACAAAAGATATGAAATATTGCAACACAGCATGTTATTCAATTTCTTTTTTATTGGTTTCAAGGACCACTATAACATCAAGAGAAAAAATTAACCACCTTGATAGCCTAGTGGCTATAACAATAACTAATCGACTTACCAATAGGTTTCTGATACATCAGATTAGCTGTAAGACATGTATATACCACCACTATCAATATGCACCACAGCCTCGACATTGTTAATCCTTCACTGTACACGTAGCTTACAAGTGTGGCCAAAGCAAGAGTCCATAACAAACTTCTGTCTACAATAAAAAAGTTTAGGGATTCGGCAAAACAAAACTGATTCCTTTTTATCCTTAAAAAACATATGCTTTCTACTGATAATGTGTCTGACTATTTGAAAATTAATACTAGCTTACATTACAAAATCTTTACCACAATTTTCTTAGTATAAAAGGGGCATAATCTTATCAAAATTATTGGACTAGGTTCTGTAAGACCATTTGCTGATGCCAAAGACTTTAAGTAGAGTTTGAAAGTCCAAAAGTTGCAGAGAAACTAACTTACCAGTACACACAAAAGTTTTTATAAATGTGTACTGACAGTACAGCTAGAGAATGAAAAATCTTTTTAAAATTCTGGCATTTTTCAACAAATTCAAACAACTGATGAACACTGCAATGATCATATGTTACCTTCCATTTCCATTCCATTAGCAACACTGGGTAACAAAAGACACGCCCACAGTCCTGCATCTCCTAGCCTAACATATATACAAAATACATTTATAATAAATGTCACAAAACACTTCTTTTAAAAAATCTGTAAAATATACAGAGTTAAAAAAAAAATCTAACATTATACTTTTTCTCAGAAAAATAATTCCAACTTAAAAGCTAATAGTGTTCTTACATTTCTGTTTCACAGTTGCAGAAAAAAATTATCAAATGTGACACAATGAATCACTGTTGTATCACTGAGTGTGATGCAGAACAAATCAATGTCAAATCATTGAGTGCGATGCAGAATGAATCAATGTCAAATAATTTAGTGTGATGCAAACCGAATCAATGCCAAATCACTGTGTCTGCTGCAGAATGAATCAATGCCAAATCCCCGAGTTTGATGCAGAACGAATCCATGTCAGATCATCGAGTGTGATACAGAACAAATCAAGGTCAAATCAAAAAGTGTGTTGTAGAATGATTTGTTTGTCTGTTTTGTTTGTTTTGGGTTTAACGCAGTTTTTCAACAGTATTTCAGTCATGTAACGGCGGGCAGTTAACCTAACCAGTGTTCCTGGATTCTGTACCAGTACAAACCTGTTCTCCGCAAGTAACTGCCAACTTCCCCACATGAATCAGAGGTGGAGGACTAATGATATCAGACACAATGTCGTTTATCAAATAGTCACGGAGAACATACGCCCCGCCCGAGGATCGAACTCGCGACCCCGAGATCCGTAGACCAACGCTCTTACCTATTGAGCTAAGCGGGCGGGCTGTTGTAGAATGAATCATATGCCAAATCACTGAGTGTAATGCAAAATAAATCAATGCCAAGTCACTGGGTGTGATGCAGAAAAGGTATAACTGCCAAATTACTGAGTGTGATGCTAAATTAATCAATTTCAAATCATTCAGTGAGATGCTTGACAATCAATGATTATGTCAAATCATTGAATATGTTGCTGAACAAATCAATTTTGAGTGTGATGCAGAACAAATCAATGTCAATTCATTGTACTTTCAAATCAAATTTAACATGAATACCTAAACAAATTTGGCTTTCCAGATGACACATATTGTTGGACAATAAAAGCCGCAAACACAGCCAGCAAGATGACACCTAAAAAAGAAAAAAGTAACTTTGAAATGTTAACAAATGGAAAAACTGTATTAAAAATAAATAGGTTAAAAATAGTCAAAATAATTTGACATTCAGATTGTTTTATTTTTGTGACTGGCAATCTAAATGTCAAAACTCTGAAGGACCAAAATAATGGAGGATGAATCACAGTACACGGTCATGTAAAGTTATTGGTTTTTTCGCTTGCGCATATTGGCGTGTATACACGGAAAACGTTAATCGTATACAGTACATACATAGGTTTTAATCACCAGAAAATTTGTAATTTTGGATATTATCTGATAATTTTTAAATTTATATAAATCAATGAGGAATTGAATCCCCTTTTGATACATGCAAGTTTTATTTGAATTTATGGCTAATTCGTGAAATAATTGGAATTTAAACCTGTAACATGTAAAGCGTCAGCAGCGATGAAAATTTCATTGGAAATTGCTTCAATTGTTTTGGTCTTTCAAGTGTTTGACGCAAGAGGGGATATTGCCCATATGAAAAAAATATCTCAATATTTCCTAGGATCACATTAGTTGGACTAGGTTAAAAAGACAGCAGGTTTCCGGGGAGGTGGGGGGGGGGACAAATGTTCAAATTGGCTGGCTGTCTGGCTGAACTGATTTGCTCCAAGAGAGACAATATTCGCAGGGAGTGAGTTCCAAATCAATGTGAAGTCTGATACACAGACCAAATTACACCAACTGCTTGTAAAAAAGTGGAATTCATTAATTTGACAACGTTTACAACTGAATCTACTTACTATTTTCGATAAACTGTTTATAACCTGAGGTTGTTATGAAATCTTTGAGACAAACAAACAGGAATCCTGTCAAAACGACAGACATTTCTTCTATCTTCATGCTTTCTAATTATTTTGGACTTGCTGTAAAGGGAGGCCACTGCGTAAGAAAATTGACCATCTCCGTCATAAAACAGAAGGAATTTCATGCATAATTACAGAAATGTAAATAAAACGGGTACATTTAGAATATTTTATTACAGATTTACTCTTTGAATATCATTGGTGTTGATTTTTGTTTGTCTAAAAAAATATTTTCGTTTGTTTTTTATGTAACCGATCTATATTTTGACCTTTCGTCTGTCGCTGTCAAAAAAAAACAACAACTGGGACTGTTGCAGTCCTATCTTATGAACTTAAGTCATTTGTTTGTGAGAACTCTAAGTTCTTCGTAAGTATTTTGAATCTTTTATTTTATCTAATACAAATTGTTTATTGTACCATGTTCCTTTACAGCTGATCATTCGATAGATCGATCTACTTACCGTACTCTACTGTACCGTACCGTACCGTACCCCATTATTGTCTAACCCTTTACAGGGACGTAGAAAGTGTGATGATTGGTCTGTTTAATTTCCCAGTGACCTTTCATATGCAGCCTCAGTTTCAAGTGGCAAAGTTGTAAGTTAGTTCAGATGTTAAAAAATACTTGTAACATTCTTTTCGCAGATGACCGCTTTCTCTATATAATATTTATATCGCGATAAATAAAGACCATAGCTGACTGTATTACCCTACAAGAGGACCTGAGCAAGCTACAAGAATGGGAACACAAATGGAAGATGGAACTCAACCCCACCAAATGCAAGGTAACCCATATCTCACGAAAAAGAAATCCCATACAGTCCAGCTACACCATCCATGGTCACAACCTGACATCTGTCAAGTCTGGCAGATACTTGGGTGTAACCATAGCTGATGATCCCTCGTGGAAGCCACATGCTGAAATAACAGTGAAGATAGCAAACAACAGTCTTGCCTTCCTCAGAATGAATCTGACCAGCTGCCCACTAGACATTAAGGCCCAATCCTACAAGACACTGCATGTCAGACCCATACTAGAGTATGCATCACCAGCATGGGACCCGCACACCCAGGTTTGCATCCAACAGTTGGAAGCTGTTCAGCGCAGAGCAGCCTGCTACATCAAAGGCGACTACAGGACAACTAGCAGCACCAACCAGATGTTAGCAGAGCTGCAAATACAACCCCTACAGGAACGCAGACAGACTGCCAAGCTTAAAATGGTATATAGGATCACCCATGGACTAGTTGATATTCCTACTCCAGCCTACTTCCGCCCAGTCACCTCCTCTATGAGAGGTCATAACCTCGTCACCAGGTCCCTTTTTGTAGAACGGACAGCTATTCAATGCCATATTAGTACTTGATCATTCTATCACGCAAGTGACTTTGCAAAAGCATTTTGTTTTGTTTTTTGTTATCCCCCGACGAAAGTCGAAGGGATATAGTTTTGGCGTTGTCCGTCCATCCGTCTTTCCGTCCGTCCTTCTGGAGCCATATCTAGGAAATGGTTGGGAATATTTAGATAAAACTTCATATACATGTTCACCACTATGAGTTCTTGCGGCCCGCCAAGTTTCAGTCAGATTGCCCTAGTATCACCAGAGTTATGGCCCTTAGAAGTTTCTAGTGTTAACTATATAGGGTACTATAAATATGGCAATTTCTGCATCATAACTTTTAATATATTTGACCTAGAACTATGAAACTTAAACAGACTTTAGATCACCATAATGCGGTTGTGTACACACAATTTCGTTTGGATTTATTTTGTAAATTAAGAGTTATTGCCCTTTAACTGTATAAAAATCCACATATTTGTACATTACAAACTTACCATTTGGTAGAATTTCATTAAATTTCTTTCATTCTTTTCCATGAACATTTATTGTAAACATGTGAAGTTCTGTGCCCACACCTGGTCATCCCCTTACCTTGATCACACCCCTTTTTTTCAAACAAACATCATATACATGTTCACCACTATGGGGTTATGGGGCCCATCAAGTTTCAGTCAGATTGCCCAAGTAACACCAGAGTTATGGCCCGTAGAAGTTTCTTGTGTTGACTATATAGGGTACTATAGATATGGCAATTTCTGCATCATAACTTTTGATATATTTGACCTTGAACTATGAAACTTAAACAGAATTTAGAGCACTATAATGTGGTTGTGCACACACAATTTCATATGGATTTCTTTTGTAACTTCAGAGTTATTGCCCTTTAATTGTCTAAAAATCCACATATTTGTACATAACAAACTTACCATTTGGCGGAATTTCATTAAATTTCTTTCATTCTTTTCCCTGAACAATTATTATTAACATGTGAAGTTGTTCACCCACACCTGGTCACCCACTGGCCTTGGTCACCCCCCCCCCCCCCCCCACCCCCGCTTTTTGTTTTCATGCCTTATTTTAGATTTTATTCAAACCTTCCATGAATATTTATCAACATGCAAGTTGTACCATTCCCCCACCTCACTCCACCACCCAGTCATGCCCACCACTGATCGTGCATCCTCTGCCCCCCCCCCCCCCCCCCAAAAAAAAATATATATATACATAATATATACATATATTTATTTCCATTCCTTTTTTTTTATGCCCCCAAAGGGAGGCATATTAGTTTTCAACTGTCCGTCCGTTCGTTCGTTAGGCCTAAAAAAAAAATTCTTTGTTTCCGGTAACATGCTCAAAAAAATTAGGGTAGGTAGGTCGGAACATTTTTTTTTTTTGGAATTTTTTTTATTAAGGGAGACTTTTCAGAAATTATTTTTTTGTCAAAAAATGATTACAGATAAGGGGGTTATGCCTTTAGAGCATCAGTAAGTTGATTTCTAACATCACTAGCCATGTTTAAAACATAAAAAGTGCAGTTTTGCATCTTTTTGCTAAAAAGTTGAAAAAAATATTCTCCAAGGCCATAAAAACATTAAGGGTCAGGCCAAAAATTTAGGGTAGGTCGGGATACCGGAAACAAACAATTTTTTTTTTTACGCCTTAGTTCATCACAACTTAACTTGAAGGCACTTGTTGCATGAAGGCACTTTACTCGCGAACCACTGCACCCAGGACCTTCAAACTTCACTTGCTGATAGTACTTATTGAGTATACCACCCGTACTGACTTTGGGGTCACCAGGTCAAAGGTCAAGGTCACAGGGGCCAATGTTAACTTCTTGCATGAAAGCACTTTACTCGCGAACCACTGCACCCAGGACCTTCAAACTTCACATGCTGATAGTACTTATTGAGTACACCATCCCTACTGACTTTAGGTCACCAGGTCAAAGGTCAGTGTCACAGGGGCCAACGTTAACTTTTTGCATGAAGGCACTTTACTCGCGAACCACTTCACCCAGGACCTTCAAACTTTACGTGCTGATAGTACTTTATGAGTACACCAACCCTACTGTCTTTGGGGTCACCAGGTCAAAGGTCAAGGTCACAGGGACCAACGTTAACTTTTTGCATGAAGGCACTTTACATGCGAACCACTTCACCCAGGACCTTCAAACTTCACATGCTGATAGTACTTGTTGAATACACCACCCGTACTGACTTTGGGGTCACCAGGTCCAAGGTCAAGGTGCTGCGGGGGCATATTAGTGACAGCTGCAGCTCTTGTTTTTTTTAATTTTCAAACCTTCAACATGTTAAGTTGTGACTGCACAAACCTTGCCCTCAGCCATGTTCAAGATATCTTACTTGATTGTGTTCTCTTAAGGACATCTGTTCTTTTAAGTTCAAATGTACATGTTAAACAGCATTACCTGGTGCCAAACCACTCAAAGACAATATTTCGTTCCAGTTAAACTTCAAGCTCACGTTTCAATTAACTGCATTTAATTTTAAAAGCTAAGCTTATTACAGTAAGCATATCCCATTCAAAATAAATTCTTTAGTCAGGATCAAAGTATCATACATTTATAATGTACTCTTTAATTAAACATTTGTTTTCTGTTAAATTGATTTTGACTAATGAAATTATTTGCTTCTTATTAACATCCTTAACTTTTTGCTGGATACATTTTTTTGCCATTCCTCACCACAAACCCTTTAGGCAGGTGATACCAATTCATCGAATTTGCTTGTTAGATTTAAATAGAATGGCAACTTTCCAGCTTTTGATTGTGGAGGAAGACCTCAGGTGCCATGCTGCTTCAGCACAAGCCTGTGCCTGGTTATAGCACCAGAGTTTGAGCAATCAGTGTTTTATTGTTAAATATATATCAGACTGTTATATTTTATTGACTTTTATCAGCTCACCTGGACTTTGTTCAGGGTCAGCTATTAGTATGGGTGGACAGTCCAGATCCTGTGTCAACATTTGTACTTAAACATCTCCTCTGAAACTGCTTGTCAGAATTACACCAAACTTGGTTGGTAGCATCCTTATTATGGTCTTCTCTCAATTTTGTTCAACAGATTCATTCAGCTTGGCCCCTTTTGTGGGCTGTCAGAGCTCAAACTTGAAAACCTTTAAATGACTAAGTCTTCTCATGAACCACTTGAAAGATCTTCACCAAACTTGTAGCATCCTTGTATGAACTTCTCTCAAGGTTGTTAAAATTGTTCTGCTTGCTTGGTCACGCTTTTAGCGCTACCACAGTAAAAAATAGAGAAAAAAAAACAACTTCAAATAACCTGTAATGGACTGCTTAACTGATGTTCGCCAAACTGGTTCAGAAGCAAGGTCTAAAGGTCGCAGTCCTCTTCAGGCGGGTGACTTAGGCCCAGTAAGGCCTCTTGTTAAATGTTGTTGCCTGACAGTGATTTAAAAGGCTACAAAATAAATTTATATTTATAGATACATTTTTTTTGTTCATTCCATCTTGGTTGCACTACCAATACAAACAAAAGGGAGGTAATGAAAAGTTAAAACTTTCATTTGTTTCAAAAAAATTTTTTCCACTCCGTTAAAATTTTAATGCAGTCCTTTCAGTAAATGTTGACAAATTTAGTCAAAATTGGTTTATTAATGTTTTGCTTGTGCTTGAAAAAATCTTATTATCTACCTTTGTTGACCAACCAGGTTAGAAGAAAATTTTAACTTTAAATTGCAGAATACGTAACATTATTAGGATGTCAAGTTCTGGAGGAGAAACTGCAGTAGAGAAGTCATTTCAGGAAAGATTTTTCAAGGGTGCTGCAGCTGGGATATTAGATGATGTAAAGATTTTCCTAAAAGGTATCTGAAACTAACCCAGATTAATATTTCTTACTTTTGTGGAATTAAAGACAAAATCTGTTTGAATTTTTAACCCTTACCCTGCTAAATTTCTATAATGAACTGGTCCATTATTCAATTTGGGCAATACCATGTATTATTCCAAGGGATTTTCACTATAAATTTACTGACTGAATAGCGATAAGTGCAGACCATGATCAGCCTGCACACATCCAATCAGCCATACGGATACATGTGTAGGGTGATTCTGGTCTGCACTGGTCGCAAAGGCAGAATCACTTGCCACAAGCAGGCTAAAGGTTAATAATTTTATCTAATAGCAGTAACTATTTTAATGAAATTCGTAACGGTAAGTGCTTGAGCATTTTATCATTATGTTCTCATCTACACAGTAAAATGCTTTCTTTAGGAACAGTAGATGTAAACATGAAAAATGATCGAGGCTGGACGGCTCTTATGTTTGCTGCTAGAAATGGTCATACCAATGTTGTCAAAGAACTATTACATAATAAGTAAGCATTTTATGTACAAATAGTTGGCATTTATTTCTTTTAATTAACAGAATTTTAGTTTAAACAGATTTATTCTATTTGATTAATCACTCTGGGCTCCTCATTCTTGGTGGTATTCTTCACCATACATGTGGTATTTCAACCAAGAAGACCAATGTTATAGTCAAGAATATGTGTAAAAGGATTAACAGTTTGTGATGCACATATCTAAACTGTCATAATTTTTTTGAAAATGGCAACACTATTTTCGTTCTGAGGAGAAAAAAATTCAATAAAAATGCTGACTCTTGAAATAATCCCAAATAATGTATTCAAACGTTACACAAATATGTCATTAAATGCGCTTTTTTTTTATTTGATTCCCACTACGGAAACTAGCTCAAGGTCCTTATTTTCAGTCTAAAAAAACTGAACATAGAACCGTATCATACTTATTGGCTGCCTTAATTGTATATCTGGGAAATTTGAAAAACCTAGGGTTAGACTATATTGAAGAATTTTATCTTATCCCAAACTGAAGAACTACCTTAACATGAAATAGAAGTCATACATATTTAAACAGAGATACACTATTAAGATAAAGCTTGATTAATTCAATGTAGACAAGTGAATATGATGTCAGGTTTTAGGAAGTTTAAATTAATCCTGAACAAGATTAAGCTTTATAACAACAAAATTTCTACTTAATAGTTATCTTCTTATCAATTTCTTTTAAAATTACACACAAAACATTAATTTCTTTTTTAATTTGAACCATTTTCCACAAAGGTTACCTCCAAATGACCCTGAACTTGAAGCAGATTCTGTTTGTTTTGGTGCTGATCCATCCTTTGGTTTACATGCCCGTTGGTGAACTGCCAGTCTGTCTGGTGCAAATGTCCTCCCACAGTTACCACAAGGTATCAGCTGGGCTTGAGCACTTTTCCAGGCTGCTTCATTCATTGCATCTACGTCATATTGTCCACTCCCGCCAACAGTTTCAGGTTTCCTGGGAATGGGTCGACGCTGAGACTTTGGTAATTTATCATTTTCTACTTTCCATTTCTCTAAACACTGTGGTGTATGAATGTCTATTGACTTTGTACCAAACTTCCTGCCACAGATATAACACAAAACAAACTTTGGACCTGTGGTACAATCGACTTCGGTGGACTGGGATTATCTGAGGTATACGTTCCTTCACGTTTAATCCCCGGACCATCTACAAACTTTTTTGTACCACCACTACCTGCTTGTTGAGCAGGTTTTGCTCCTCCTTTTCCTGCCCCTTTACATGCTCTCTGATGTACCGAGAGACGGTCCGGTGCAAATGTGCGACCACATCCATCACATGGTATAAGCTGAGACTGTGCACTCTTCCATGCCGCCTCATTCATAGCATCCACGTCATATTTTCCACCTGACTGTAGCACTTCTGGTTTCTTTGGCAGTGGTCTTCTTTGTCCTTTAGGAAGTCTGTCATTTTCAACTTTCCATTTTTCTAAACACTGCGGCTCATGTATAGCAACTGAGGCCTCGCCAAATTTACGTCCACATATATAACAAAGCACAAACTTAGGACCTGGCGGTGGTTTCATTTTGGACTGGTCCTTTGTTTTTTTCACTTGCTGTGAAGCAGACGCAGTCTGGTTAGCACTGTTTTCTCTTTCCACAGACTGGTTTGAGTCCGATCTTTCCTCCTTCCTAGTCGTCTGCTTCTCCAACGGCACAGCGTTACCTTTATTAATTACCTTTGGATTGACAACTGTTGCTGTTTTTGGTCGAAATTCAGGGTCATCATTCTCAGCTTGTGACTTTACAGCAGACTGGTTCTGTTTACCTGTGGGAGAAACCTTTAGAAACTAAACCAACCCTAAACAGTATTTAATAAAATCTGGCAAAACTAGCTTACCTAATTCACTAAGTCCCAGCATTTTACCATTCACTTCCCCAGTTAAAGTATTTCTATAAATTTCAATTTAAACTTGCTTGAATTCACAACTTACAGAAGCATAAAATAAAAAGTATACAGTGATTTTTTATTTTATTTCATATCTAGTCAAGTATAGCGACCAAACATAAAAGTAAATATTGATTGGTATTTCCATTTAAATAAACCCATTATTGATCTTGGGAGTTTACCTTATAAAATCAATAGTCTATAAGATATTGAACATTTCAGTCAACAACCATATATATCTGCCTTTTACAAATAATTTATTCAATTACATTGAATTATGCAATAAGTCTACATCTCGAAAACTTGCCAAATCAATTCAAGCTATATATGTTTTAATTATTTGTTAATTTTATTCAAGTAAATACATGTAATCAATAATCCTAAAATGTAGTATTTGTTTCATAAAAATGTAGTAACTGTTGTATCAGAATTATAAACAGCAAGGAATGATTTATTTCCCCTTTGAAATTTGACAGACACATTTCATATATTTTCACAAGAAATTCATTCTATAAGACTCAAGTACATTGTATTAGGAAAAATAATAATACTTTACATTAAAAATATACTGAATACTGAAAAAATACCATACTTTTACTTTTTTATATGTACAACTATTAAATAACAAGGCAGTCTGAAAGAAGCTAAATCCCCCGCCAATGCTATGGATAGTGAAAGGGTAAACTTTTGACCTTTAGCTGTGACCTTGACCTTGAACTGACATGGCTGACTCATGAATTCTGCACGTCATGATGAGGTGATCATTTGACCCAAGTTTCATGAAAATCCTCCAAGGGGTTTAGGAGATACAGAGCTCAAACCTTTGACCTTGAGTTGTGACCTTGACCTTGAGTTGACATGGCTGACTCATGAGTTCTTGATGCGGTGATCATTTGACCCAAGTTTGATGAAAATCCTTCAAGGGGTTTAGAAGATACAGAGTGGACACAAAATGGAAAGCTCAAACCTTTCACCCTAAGTTGTGACCTTGACCTTGAGCCGGCATGGCTGACTCATAAGTTCTGCACATCGTTTTGATGAGGTGATCATTTGACCCAAGTTTCATATGAATCCTTCAAGGGGTTTAGGAGATATAGAGCGGACACGAAATGAAAGGCTAAAACCTTTGACCTTGAGTTTTGACCTTGACCTTGAGCTGGCATCGCTGATTCATGAGTTCTGCACATTGCCTTGATGAGGTGATCATTTGACCCAAGTTTCATATGAATCTTTCAAGGGAATTAGGAGACACAGAGCAGACACAAAATGGAAGGCTCAAACCTTTGACCTCCAGTTGTGACCTTGACCTTGAGCCATGCTGGCTCACTCATTAGTTCTGCCTATCGTCTTGATGAGGTGATCATTTGACCCAAGTTTTATAAAATTCCTTCAAAGGGGTTTAGGAGATATAGAGCGGACACAAAATGGAAGGCTCAAACCTTTCACCCTAAGTTGTGACCTTGACCTTGAGCTGACAAGGTTGACTCATGGATTCTGCACATCATCTTGATGAGGTGATCATTAGACCCAAGTTTTATAAAATTCCTTCAAGGGGTTTAGGAGATATAGAGCAGACACAAAATGGAAGGCTCAAAACTTTGACCTCAAGTTGTGGCCTTGACCTTGAGCTGACAAGACTGATTCATGGGTTCTGCACATCGTCTTGATGAGGTGATCATTTGACCCAAGTTCCATAAAAATCCTTCAAGGGGTTAAGGAAATATGGAGCGGACACGAAAGTGTTACGGACAGACGGACTGAAGGACGGATGTTCCTACATATGGATACTTATGTGGCTACTCTTTTGTTCTCTCTATTGTTCTTTTAGCCACGTAAGAGAAAAATAGCCACATAAAAGCCTTACGGAATGAATGACATCAAAGAAAAAGTACAGTTACCTATTGTTCCTATAGCCACCTAAGTATGCAAATGTGAGCTTGGAGGGACAGAAGGACGGATGGAAGGACGGACGGAGACCATTCCTATAACCCCCCACCACTAGTGGCGGGGGATTAATAAAATGACAGATAATGTAGTAGTGATAGGGTAATTCAGTTCTAGAAATTGTCCTGAGCAATGTACAGTGGTACCAATGTATGATGAAGCTAGAGTTTCTGGTAGCAGTCTAATATTTTAATTGAAAGTGTTTATGCTTATAATCCTATTACCTACTCCTTTTTATTCTCTGTCAATGGAACCAGAAATGTCAATATTGTTTCATACTGACTTTTGAATTTTATATCGGGTGCTTTGGTCATTTAATGTGTGTCGTTGCATTAAATTATCTATTTCAGTCAGTACTGTGAATTTTGCTCAATCTTTTTCGGCGAACGCCGTCTAAATTCGTTTTCGTTACCTATGCCACGTGACTTCAGTTTGCAAATCAAACTACTTGATAACGCATTATAGATAATTTATCAAAATGGAAGATTTATGCAACACTCTGCCTGATTGGACGAGAGTGTCAATTTCTTTCACTCTGTTGATTGTGCTACGCTGAGTGAAATGTAGACAAATCGTTTATCCTAAACGACGCTGTTCACAGTTTTAAAGCTAACTTTGGCTCAGTATATTTAGCAAGAATATTGATATCCCTTACAGAAGAAAAAGGCCTGCTGCGTACTCTTGCTGTGTACATACAGCGTATATGATGCATACATGATGTGTACTGAAATCAAGGACTTTAAACAGTAGGCAGGATATACACTGCACATACACCGATAGTACGTTTGTAGTACACTTTTGACATGCAAATGAGCTCTGCCGCGTACTACTTGCTGCGTACATGCTGTGGACTACATAGTACACAGGATGTACGCTGGAGGAATTTAGTATGCAGGAAATAGTACGCAGCATGTACGCGGCACATGCACTTTTCACATGCAAATGAGCCTGCGGTGTACTACCCCTGCGGCGTACATGCTGTGTACTCCTGCGGCGTACATGCTGTATACTCCTGGCCTGAGTCCTGCGGCGTACATGCTATGTACTCCTGCTGCATACATGCTGTGTACTCTTGTGGCGAAACTGCTGTGATAATGTAAATTCCTCACCCCACCAACTTTCGTATGCAAATACTGATCATTTGGACAGAAAAAAAAACAGAAAAAAGATAAGTGACATGCATCAATAAGTATTTACCCTTACCAAAATAATGTAGATTGATGTTATCAAATAAATTAGTATGCTTTTCTTCATCCACTTTTCAATGAAATAAATCAATTTTTGTAGCATGTAATTTGGTAAACATTTGAAGAAAATGGCGTGACTGCATCAAGGGGAAACAACTTTAATGCAACTAAATATAAGTGTTATGATTTATTATAGACGATGTGTGTGTAGTATGTATTTATTTTGATTAAAATCCATCTGAGAACAATCTAGCACTGGAATTATATAAGCATTTATACACTTTTACGTCCGTAAAAAGTAGCGCACCAACAAATTTTGGATTGATTTTTTCCAATAGGGCGAGCGCAATTAGCCAAAAACGTTTGAAAATATACGAGTGGCAAATCCGATGAACAACTTTTTAATTTGTTGAGGCCTTAATGAGTTAACATAATGAGCATTAAAGCCTTTATAAAACATGATTAATTCAAAATGAAAAAGAATATATTTTTGCACTTCATGCAAGGTGCAGCTCAGAAATCACTAAGATGTAAGCTTCACAAATGAACATTGCAAATAGTTTGGCAAATGTTCATTGTTCAGAATACCGGTAATCTGAACTATTCTATGCTATTAAGATAAAAGTTACTCGGAAATCAAGTTCTTGCTTCCAAAAAAAAAATGTACAAATCCTTCCTGCATGAAGTGTACTTCAGACTTTTACCTAAAAAAATTCAAAGTATAAACACCAAAAGAAAATGAATAAGTCCCTCCCGCGTATATGAAGTTTACTTCAGACTTTAACTTATAAAAAAAAAAACTAAGTATAAATGCCAAAAGAAATTGTACAAGTCTTTCCCGCGTATATGAAGTGTACTGCACAAATTTCAAAGTATCTGCGGTGTACATGCAGTGTACTATTTTCTTGTACAAGTCCCTCCTGCGTACATGCAGTGTACTCCTTAAATTTTCAGAGTCTGTGCTGCGTACTTGAAGTGTACTAGTGACCTCCTGCGTACATGCTGTGTACTCGTCGAAATAGTACGCGGCATGTACGCGGCATGCGGTGTATGTAAAATGTACTCCTCTGGCGTACTACTGTGTTCGCGGCATACACACAGCAAATACGCAGCATGTACGCCACAGAGGCTTGCTTCTGTAAGGGACCTAATCTACTTGAAATTAGTGGGTCTCTAAACTTTGGGCAAATATCTAAAATATAAGTACATTGACATGCACATTTTATCTGTCTGTGGTAATTTTCATGGAATATATCTACATTGAAGAAATATTTCAGTTTGCAAAAGTGCCATCAAAGTTATATACTCCCAATAAGAAAATTTGAGGTGTAAATTTTTCAAAATTAGTCTAGCAGAAAATCTAGCACATGGCTCTATCTTTTTTATATAGTGAAATTTCTAAGTTAAAAAAAGAACACTTTTCAAAAATCAGGTACATATACACTGTTCAAAAAACATTCTCCAAGCATGCAAAACTATATTAACTGAAGCTAATAAGTGTATTTGTACTAAGTAGAATTGATTTATGCTAATTTGTTTGTTTTCAGTGTTGATTTGAATATAATTAACAGTACCGGTCAGACAGCTCTGGACATTGCCCTGTTCTGGAACCATGCAGATGTTGCTAAGTTACTGCAGTCAGGGACGAAGGATGTTAACCCAGACATCAATCTTAGGAACTATTTCTCTCTTAATTTACTGAATCGTTGCTCAGATAAAAGAAAGGATAAAACATGGCTTCGTAATAAGATTTTAGCTGAAAATACCAGATTCATTTTGTTTCATAATTTGGGGGTTTTATGTGTAACTCTGGGGCATAGAAAGGACAGATGGAAGTTTGAGCTTGCTCGAGTCGAGATGAAAGATATAGAGCAACATATGGCCAGTAATCCTGTATGTATTTTCCTTGGACTTGCTCAAGAGAATCGTCATGTACCACTGACATTTGAAGAACCAGGACTTTTTGCTGTCGACATGAGTGCAATGGAAGAGTCTAAAGTACTGTCGCTGGTTCCTGGCAGTCAGTTGATGCCAGGGTATCCAGCCGTGATGCAGCTACTGCCGTCGGAAGCTGGCATTTTTGCTGAAGCAAGATCTATGTTAGCCTGGCATGATCGGTACCAGTATTGTCCTACCTGTGGCTCAGCTTCACGGTTAGAAGAAGGAGGGTACAAACGTGTGTGCGAAAACATGGAATGCCGTAGTCATAAAGGTAGCTTATTTTTAAAGCAGGAAATATTAAAAACAATGCTTTGACAAAAGAAAAAGTAAGCTATTGTTTTTGAAACAGTATGTATCTGGCATACTAATGAAAGTAAGTCCTTGAAACACTGAAATATTTCCCTGCATAGAAACACAGGAAATATGTAAACTGAACGGACAGTTTTTACAAAATGTGTTTAATATATCTAAATACATTTGTTAGTTTACACTTGAAGATCTATATATATTTATTGTACACAGCAGTTTTGGCATATAGTGGTTATTGTAGAATCATGATTAAGTTTATGGCTACGAAATTTCATAGTTTGAGCCAAAACAGCTATCGTTGTTATATAAATTGATGGGTATCAAATTTTTCAGTATAAAATGGATGGGACATTGCTTTGTTTGTTGGGATTCTATTTTGTTGGTTGAATCAAACATGAAAACTAGCCTCCGGGCATGAAGATTAACCCTTACCCTGCTAAATTTCTATAATGTACTTATCCATCTTTCATTTTGGACAGTACCATTAACTGTTAATAGGGGTGCATACCAAAAATATTCTAACGGATGCGCAGGCTGATCATTATATACACTGGTCGCAAAGGCAGAATCAATCATGTCCAGCATGATGAGGGTTAATGGTTTTACTTAAACCAAAACTGAACATGGCTGTTTTGCTATATAGTGGATATATTAACTGTACAAGGCTGTTCTGGTATAAAGTGGAGCCTCATTTTGTAAATACTAGTAGTGGATATACCTAATGCTCTATTGTTGTTACACACGTCACACACGTTTTTGCCGAAACTAATCTTTCAAAAATTACTTATTTTAATATCATGTTTTGCTATAAAATGGAAAACTAGAACTAGATTATTCTTTCTTATCTTTGCAGGAGTTCACAACACATGTTACCCTAGGACAGATCCGTCTGCTATTATGCTGGTTATCTCCCCTGATGGAAAGAGATGCTTACTGGGTAGAGCTAAAAGATTTCCTGCTAAAATGTATTCTTGCCTAGCTGGGTTTATGGAACCAGGTTAAGTTTTGCTCATTAATTTATTGAAATACAGGTCATGTTTCTAGAAGAAATAGGTTATCAGCAGGGAACATGTATTTTGTATTAACTGTCAGTTGATTAGGCTTTCAAGAAAACAAATTATAAGTGAAATGGCTGAGTATTCCCATTCTATCCGAAAATATTGATCCCTACTGGGTGGAGTGTGTGGAGCTGGTGGATCCAATAAAAGTCTCTATTGCATCTTATATTTGTACTTTGTTCTGTGCTCGGATCTGAAGGTATGATTTCAATGATTTGATATTGTACATGTTCGACGTTGTGGTTTACCATGTTAAAATGTTTTGCGACTGGTGTGTCTTTGTTCAGACGTATGTCTCTTAGATGCTTTTATTCTAATTTGGAATTCGCGTTTAGTTTCACCTACATATTGTTTGTTGCAGTGTGTGCATGTGAGTAGGTATACAACGTTTTTTGTAATACATTGTCCTCGGAGTTTGCACATGTATGTTAGTTTGATGAATGTACTTTTAAATCGTTTCGATTTTAACATATCTGCGCAAAATTGGCAGTTTAGGGTTGGACAGTCTTCTACAAAGTTTAAATGCGTACGTCCTATGGTGGATGGCAATCTGTTTGTGAATGTTGCACATACTAGACTGTGGCTAATTCGGCGGCCTATGCGGTGTGCAAATACAGGTTTGTCACTGAAGATGTTAGGGAGTGTCTGGCTCAGGATTGGCCGGTAACGTAGAATCATTTGTTTTATAAAGCTGTTGTCTTTGTCAAATCTAGTACTACGGGGATTTTTTGTACCCTTTCTATGGTGTTTTTGGGTTGTAGTAGGTCTTTTCTGTTCATGGGGAGTACTTTATTCAAGCAGTCATTTAGTAGTTGTTGTGGGTATCCCCGTTTTGAAAAGAAAGCTATAATGTTTTTTTGTGTGTTTCTGAAAATCTGCGTTAAGCGTGCATATTCTTTTGATTCTCAGCATTTGGCTGTAGGGGCTGGATTTTTTAATGCTGGCTGGGTGATTTGAGCTGTATTCTAAATAACAGTGTTTGTCTGTTGGTTTACAGTAGAGGTCAAATATAATCTTGCCGTCTGTGCTACGTTTTGTTATGGTATCTAAGAAAGTGATGCTTTTGTCCGAAAATTCCATCGTGAATTTAATGGTTTTGTGAAAGTTGTTGCAGTGCTCTACGAATCGATGTAGTTCGACTTCTGTTCCTGTCCATATCATATAGATATCGTCTATAAATCTGAGAAAGGTATGTGGTTTCTGTGGGGCAGTTATTTCCACTTATGATGGGTCACCCTGGTACTTGTCCTGGTATTAAGGACTTGTGAATTTTAGGGAGGTGGTAGAACCTAGCAGTTCTACATGTCCCTTGGACCAGGCTATTGAATAGTTTATCACTTATTTCTTTCTTGTCACGTATTTGTGATAGGAGATCAATTACTTGATTGCGGTGTCTCTCTGTAAGATCCCTGTTTAGTTTGACATAGAATTGTTCGTTGTTTAGTTGGCTCATGGCGTCCTCATAGTGATGTTTGCGGTCTTGGATGACTATGGCTGAACAAAGTTTGTCACTTACGAAATTTTACATTCTGCTTTGTTAGTAAAATAGAAATTCAGCTTTTGGACACTGATGCAAAGCCATATGTCTACTTTTCAATCAATGCAAACAGTTTAATTTGTTGAATTAGACAGTAGACATGATCATTGATGTGTGAACATAAGTACGAGATATAAATTACTTTTATTAGTACATAGTGCCAGGTTAAATACATTAATACTGTCCCAGTGTCACAATACTTTGTTTACTATTGTAGGGGAGACTATAGAGGACACAGTGAGACGTGAGGTGGAAGAGGAGAGTGGTGTTATAGTGGACAAAGTGGAGTATCATTCCAGCCAGCCATGGCCTTTCCCAGCTTCTCTCATGCTGGGCTGTATAGCTTATGCAACCACAGAGACTATCAAGGTAACCTGTTTTAACTAAACAAGTTTTCTACCTAGATGTACTATCTCTTGATGTACTTCTAAATACTTTCCGAGTCCATATTTATCAATGATCTGCAAGATGATATGGTTATTTAACTCAAAGATTCTGATTTATCAGTCCTTAAAATTGTAGAAATAAAGTAGTTTACATCAATTTTGCAACATTCACACAGTTTGGATGCATTGCAAGCTATTGAACTGCCTTTAACCATTTTAACATGTATGTGTATTTCAGTTGGACCAGGATGAGATGGAAGATGCCCGCTGGTTTTCCCGCCCCGAGGTTGTACAGATGTTGACTCATCAACACCCCCAGGGGCTATTTGTACCACCAGAACAGGCTGTCGCACACCAGATAATCAAAACTTGGGTCCGAAGAACTGCTAACCTTTAGTTTATGCTAGCTGTGATAATTACACAACGTATATAGAAACTTCAGGGAATTATACAGATGTGGATATTCTTAAATGTTAACTGATGACATTATTTTTAAAGAATAAAATGTATAAAATCAAACATTATTCCTAATGTAATGTGAAATAACCTAAGAGAGTCAGGTTTGTGCAGTACATTTAGGCATAGTAATAATTCAAAGAATCACCTTGTATCAAATTTGCATAGAACATGAAGGTCCTTAACGTATCACAGGCACTCGGCTTGTGGCCAGGACCCCGCCACCAAAGGCCCTCCTCTTCTACCCTGGTACAAAACTGCACAATATTGTAAAATCTGTTGTTTATACCATATAGTTACACTATGGTGGCATATTTCTGCCACAAGATAGTTAGGTAGCTATCACAGTAATTTGTACTTTCCAGGAAATGTGTGCATTTTTTCTGAAAACATCACAATAAATTATTTTTTCTTGATATGCTTTTTATTTCCAGGAATCTTTAGGCTATTTCGATAAACTTTTCAGAAAAGTTCGAAATATCTAGATAATTTCTAAAAGTATCGAGAAAGCTTAGCTAGCTAATAACTGGCAGTTGTGGGCACTTACACAAAATGTATCGAGAAAATAATGTAAATTTTCGCAATATTTCCAGGAAACCTTCAACTATTGAGGAAATCTTTTCAGAAAAGTTCGCTTTATCAAGCTAATTTTTTGAAGTATCGCGACCTAGCTATCTCATTGCAGATATATGCCACTATATTACTCATTGCAGATATAGATCTATGCCACTATATTACTCATTGCAGAAATATGCCACTATATTACTCATTGCAGATATATGCCACTATATTACTCATTGCAGAAATATGCCACTATATTACTCATTGCAGATATATGCCACTATATTACTCATTGCAGATATATGCCACTATATTACACAAAATAATAGTTGTGAGAAAGCTTCATATCCTATATACCCCACACCCGAAGTACTAAAATAGTGGGGTCCAGGCCACACACACAGTGCCTAAAATTGTGACCTCTAGACTGCTTACAGTCAAATTGTAGATGACGCACTACGAAACACTGATGAGGCACAATTAACACAGGGTGATCACTATAGCTCATCTAGAGTATTTTGTGCTAAGGTGAACTAAAAGTACATTGAAACATTTGTTATAGGGAACAACATGTCAGAATTTTTAAGTTTCTATCTGAATTTTATTGGATATATTTACTGCAAACTGGGTTTTATTTGCTACATTTATCACAAACTTGCAACAATGTTTATAATTCATATCATACAGTTTCACATTATTATAAAACTTATAATTATGCGAGACAAGTTTAGGACAGGTACTCGTACGAAATAAATCTAGCAAGTTCCATGAAGCAACAATCATAACCACATATTGGGAAATGCCCAGTTTTTACCTAACATGTCTTCGTTTCTTTAGAACTCTCTTATTTTCAGTTGTGCGGCTCCGGTGTCTACACTGAGCAAGGTAAATTGTGCTACTGTGCATCATTTATGGATTGATGTGATGATGTGTGTATCTTATTTAAGGTGATTTATAGCCAAAACCAGTAACCTGTATGGACAATTCCTCACGACTGTTTGTGCGAGGATAGTGCAAGATACAGATGATGTATTTCCAGAAGCTTCACTTGTTCTTTAGCGTGCCAGGTGTAAAGCACTCATACATGGGATTATAAACTCTGCATATACTTTGTATTAAGAAGGTAAAAAATTACCTGCTATTCAAAAGCCATATAGGTCATTATTCAATAAAAGACATGCACCTTCTAAGAAACTCATTTTATAGGGTATGTTGAATATTTATCAACAATATATAATAAACATAATTCAAACACATTATACTGCATTATAGTTTATTTCAAGTGATTTAAAAGAATCTTTACTTCACATACAATAACAGCTGACTGTATAATGTATCTCCGTTATATATCATAACAGACTCTGATAATACAAAACATCTGTATAACTTGTAAAGAGGACAAATGAGCCATGCCATGAGAAAACCAACATAGTGCATTTGCGACCAGCATGGATCCAGACCAGCCTGCACAGTCTGGTCAGGATCCATGCTGTTCACTTCCAAAGCCTATTGCAATTAGAGAAACCGTTGGCGAACAGCATGGATCCTGACCAGACAGCGAGAGTGTGCAGGCTGGTCTGGATCCATGCTGGTCGCAAACGCACTATGTTGGTTTTCTCATGGTGCGGCTAAATGTGCAACATCAAAATAAAAGTAAATATATGTAGAACAAAATATCACAGTTGACTGTTCTAAAAAAACAAACTAAACTAAAAAACACATCAAAGTTAAATAACTTTTTTCTAAATAGTCATGACATTTTGTATGTTTTATTGTTTTCATTCCTTAAAATATATGAGAACATTTTCACACAGTGAAATAAAGTATATATTATATCTCATTAACACACTTGGACTAGCCTGCCCTCAATTTTACTAATTCATAAGAAGCATTCCTGACAACCTAACCAATGAATAAATGTCAACATAAACATTCGAGTTTTCAAAATCTTGTGAAACAAGAGCTCGTAGAACACAAAATGCCCCCCCCCCCCCCCCACCCCTGATGCATTCAGTAACTGCACAAGGAACTGAAATTATTTGGTCACTGTGCACGAAAGTTCTACTGTTCTTGGTCAAAGTGACCTTGAGCTTTGACCTATTGACCTCAAAATTAATAGGGATCATCTGCTGGTCATGATCAACCTCCCTATTAAGTTTCCTGATCCTAGGCCCAAGCATTCTCGAGTTATCGTCCAGACATTTTAACTGTTCCAGGTCACTGTGACCTTGACATTTGACCTACGGACCTCAAAATCAATAGGGATCATTTGCTGGTCATGAACAACCTCCCTATCAGGTTTTGTGATCCTAGGCCCAAGCTTTCTCAAGTTATCGTCTGGAAACAGTTTTACTGTTCTGGATCACTGTGTCCTTGACCTTTGGCCTACTGGCCTCAAAATCAATATGGGTAATCTGCTGGTCATGACCAACCTCCCTATTAACTCCGTGATCCTAGGCCCAAGCATTCTTGAGTTATCACCCGAAAACCATTAAACTGTTCCTGGTCACTGTAACCTTGACCTTTGACTTACTGACCTCAAAATCAATAGGGGTTATCTGCTGGTCATAACCAACCTCCCTATCAACTTTCATGGTCCTAGGCCCAAGCGTTCTTGAGTTATCATCTGGAAACCGTTTAACTGACCTTGACTGATCTCAAAATCAATAGGGGTCATCTGCTGGTTATGACCAACCACCCTAGCAACTTACATGATCTTAGGCCAAAGTGTTCTTGAGTTATTATCTGGAAACCGTTAAATTGTTCCTGGTCACTGTGACCTTGACCTTTGATCTACTGACCTCAAAATCAATAGGGGTTATCTGCTGGTCATGACCAATCTCCCTATCAACTTTCATGATCCTAGGCCCAAGCGTTCTTGAGTATCATCCAGAAACCGTTTAACTGTTCTGGGTCACTGTGACCTTGACCTTTGACCTACTGATCCAAAAATCAATAGGGGTCATCTGCTGGTTATGACCAACCACCCTATCAACTTTCATGATCCTAGGCCCAAGAGTTATCATCCGGAAACTGATTGGTCTACATACCAACATACCGACATCTGCAAAACAATATACCCCTCCTTCTTCGAAGGGGGGCATAACAAGGCAGTCTAAAAGAAAGCTATATCCCCCGCCATTATTATGGATAGTGAAAGGGTTTATGGTATTTGGTGGAACCATTAAACAATCAAGTTGTGACCTTGACCTTAAGCTGGCTAGGGTGAATTTTGAATTCTGCACATTGTCTTGATAAATGGAATATTACAGCCAAGTCATATCAATATCCTTCAAGGGGTTAAAGAGATACAGAGCAGACATAAAATGGAAGGTTCAAACCTTTGACCTTGAGTTGTGACCGTGACCTTGAGCCAACAAGGCTGACTCATGAGTTCTGCATATCGTCTTGATGAGGTGATCAACTGACCAAAGTTTCATGAAAATCCTTCAAGGGGTTTAGGAGATGCAGAGTGGACACAAAATGGAAGGCTCAAACACTGACCCCGACTTGTGACCTTGACCTTAAGATGACATGACTGACTCATGAGTTTTGCATATCGTCTTGATGAGGTGATCATTTGACCCATGTTTCTTGAAATTCCTTCAAGGGGTTAGGAGATACAGAGCGGACACAAAATGGAAGGCTCAAACACTTGACCCAGAGTTGTGACATTGAACTAACATGGCTTACTCCTGAGTTTTGCACATCGTCTTGATCATTTCACTCAAGTTTCAAGATTATCCTCCAAGGGGATTAGGAGAAACAGAGCGTTTTGATCAAGTTCCATGAAAATCCTTCAAGGGGTTTGGGAGATACAGAGCGGACACAAAATGTAAGTCCTAAACCTTTGACCTTGAGTTGTGACCTTGACCTTGAACCGACATGGCTGACTCATAAATTCTGCACATCATCTTGATAAAGTGATCATTTGACCCAAGTTTCATGATTATCATTCGAGTTGTGACCTTGACCTTGAGCCAACATGGCTGACTCATAAATTCTGCACATCGTCTTGATGAGGTGATCATTTGACCCAAGTTTCATGATTATCCTCCAAGGGGTTTAGGAGATACAGAGCGGACATGAAATGGAAGGCTCAAACCTTTGACTTTGAGCTGTGACCTTGACCTTGAGCCAACATGGCTGATTCATGGGTTCTGCACATCGTCTTGATAAGGTGATCATTTGACCCAAGTTTGATTAAAATGCTTTAAGGGGTTTAAGAGATATAGAGCGGACACAAAATCAAACGCTCAAACATTTAACCTTAAGTTGTGACCTTGACCTTGAGCCGGCATGGCTGACTCATGGGTTCTGCACATCGTCTTGATGAGGTGATCATTTGCCCCAAGTTTTATAAAATTCCTTCAAGGGGTTTAGGAGATATAGAGCTGACACAAAGTGGAAGGCTCAAACCTTTGACCTTGAGTTGTGCCCTTGACCTTGAGCCGACAAGGCTGACTCATGGGTTCTGCACATCATCTTGATGAGGTGATCATTTGACTGAAATTTCATGAAAATCCTTCAAGGGGTTTAAGAAATATGGAGCGGACACGAAAGTGTTACGGACAGACGGAAGGACAGACGGAGACCATTCCTATTACCCCCCACCACTTGTGTAGTAGAGGACCACTAGATGATGTTATATACAAAATATCAAAGCCCTAGGCCCTGTGGTTTTGGACAAGAGGTTTTTCAAAGTTTTTTCCTATATAAGTCTATATAAACCATTTGACCCCAGGGGTGGGGCCATATTTGACCCCAGGGAAATAATCTGAACAATCTTGGTAGAGGACCACTAGATTTTGCTACATACCAAATATCAAAGTCCTTGGCCCTATGGTTTTGAACAAGAAGATCAGAAACCGTTTAACTGTTCCTGGCCAATGTGACCTTGACCTTTGACCTAATGATCTCAAAATCAATTGGGGTCATCTGCTGGTCATGGCCAACCTAACTATCAATTTTCCTGACACTAGGCCCAAGCGTTCTTGAGTTATTGCCTGGAAACCATTTTACTGTTCCTGGTCACTGTGACCTTGACCTTTGACATACTGACCTCAAAATCAATAGGAGTCATCTGCTGGTCATGACCAACCTCCCTATCAACTTTCGTGACCCTAGGCCTAAGCGTTCTTGAGTTATCATCCGGAAACCGTTTTATTGTTCTGGGTCACTGTGACCTTGACCTTTAATATACTGCCCTCAAAATCAATAGGGGTCATCTGCTTGTCATTATTAACCTCCCTATCAACTTTCATGATCCTAGGCCCAAGTGCTCTTGAGTTATCATCCAGAAACCGTTTTACTATTCAGGGTCACTGTGACCTTGACATTTGACATACAGACCTCAAAATCAATAGGGGTCATCTGCTGGTGATGACCAACCTCCCTATCAACTTTCATGATCCTAGGCCCAAGCGTTCTTGAGTTATCATCCGGAAACGGATTGGTCTACATTTCGACCGACCGACATCTGCAAAACAATACTCCCCTCCTTTGAAGGGGGGCATAAAAATTGACTACACATGTACTACACATGTACATAAACATGACAATATGAAATTAAACATCGTAGCCAGTTTTTACTATTTGAAATCCTTTATTTGCTGAAGACTCCAGGCCTTGTGTTTACAAAACATTTTCAGCCTGAGTTTGATAATGAAACTTTATTTGTTGTTTAAGAGGCCAATGATAAACCATAATAAGGAAGCCAACAGTTTCAGTCACAATTTCCATATAACACCATATTTTATAGAACTTTCTTAAAAAAAATATCTGTGAAAATGTTACAAAATTAAAACCATGGTTTAGGAGTAAATACTTGTATCAGATAAAGATTTTTCTATGTGTAGCTCTAGCAGGCAATATGTGCAGCCAAGGGGAACTATTTGGAAAGAACTTTGGAAGTGGATATCCATGCCAAAATGCATCATTATCGACCACATAGTTTAAGAAAAGATCGTGTTTTGTAAAAATGTAAACAAACTACGGGCAGAGAGAGTATTCACAATTGCTCACCTTGAGCATACTGACTTCTGATGAGCTGAAAACCCCAAAATGAACAATCGTATATAAATCACTTGCATACAACACTTACATACAATTTATAAATATATTAATTATGAAAAACACAAAACAGTTTTACAAATACATGTACATTAAAGTATGCAGTGATATCTGCATGGTCGTAACCTTGGTAAAATAATATATTTTTATGAATTATGAAACCGGGAATAATAACAAGAGGGCCATGAAGGCCTTGTATCGCTCACCTGACCTATTGACCTAAAGATCATCAAGATAGTTTCATTAAGATATGGTCATAAATGTGGCATCTAAAGTGCAGGCCCAGTTCCAGGGCCCGGCCGAGGGGGCCCGTGCTCCCCCCAGTTGGCCGAGAAGAGACTTGTACTCATCAAAGATGCCCCTCAAAATTTAGACCCAGAAATGCACCAGAGGCCACCATTTTATGCATGTATTTAAAAGATTTCCAAGGGGAGTCAACCTGATCTGCCCCTGTCAAAAATTTCTGGATCCGGCCCTTTAGTGTTTAACTTTTTCTTTGATTTGACCCGGTGACCTAGTTTTTGACCCCACATGACCCAGATTCGAACTTAACCTAAAGATCATCAAGATTAACATTTTGACTAAGTTTCATGAAGATACAGTCATAAATGTGGCCTCTAGACTGTTAACAAGCTTTTCCTTTGATTTGACCTGGTGACCTAGTTTTTAACTCCACCTGACCCAGATTTGAATCTGACCTATAGATCATCAAGATTAATATTCTGACCAAGTTTCATTAAGATATGATCATAAATGTGGCCTCTAGAGTGTTCACTAGCTTTTCCTTTGATTTGACCTGGTGACATAGTTTTTGACCCTAGATGACCCAGATTCAGTCTGGACTTTGATATCATCATGATTAACATTCTGACCAAGCTTCATGAAGATACAGTCTTAAATATGGCCTCTAGTGTGTTAACAAGCTTTTCCTTTGATTTGACCCGGTGACCTAGTTTTTGACCCAAGATGACCCAATATCATACTAGTTCAAGATTTTATTGAAGGTAACATTCTGACCAAGTTTCATTAAGATTGGGTCAAAATTGTGACCTCTAGAGTGTTAACAGTCAATTTGTTGACGATGGACACAGGGTGATCACAAAAGCTCACCTTGAGCATGAAGTGCTCAGGTGAGCTAAAAATGCGTAATGAAATAATAAGCATTTAATATTTGGCATTAACAAACATTTTAACCTAGAAATTCCAATTTTTTCATACAAAAAGGGCTATTATTCTGACAAAATGCAGGTGAGTGTTATGTTTCTTGACAAATGTAATTCTCTTATGAAAATAAACAGTACAGCCCTTTCATTTTTGTGAGAAAGTAGCCCTAAACAAAAATCCAATGCAGACAATCAATGACTTTCATTTGCAAACAAGTAAACACAAAATGCTGAATATTTTTGGATGTGTATCATTAGCTAATACACAAAACATATCAGCCAAACAGCGAATGGTACCAAGCCTTTAAATACAACTCTATCATGCTTCCGGTTTCACCGACTTACTATGTTTTGTGTTTCATATTGTCCAAGTAGACATGTTTGGATGTCTGTCCTTGCAGGCTTTTCACAGTACATTTACTTGAACAAGCAAACAACTCATACGCTGAGTGAAAGTTCATCCAATCTCAATTTACCCTGTGCATAACTTCCTGGAACAATTCATAGCAGAGTTCTCTTTCCTTTATTTCTACTGTACACGACATGGTACTGAAATAACACAAGTACATGGTGACCATTGCACTGAAATGCCCTGTTTCAATGAGGGAAGTATTTCAATTTTTTGCTGTGGCAGCCCTTAAAAGGGACAAAGCAGAACCATTTTAACAAGAGCCATGTCAGACATGGCTAATCCCCCCACCGGGCATATCATAATTGAAGGATGTGGTCCGCATCAGGGGTTTTAAGATGTGGAAGAAAGAATAAGTCAGTAGTGAGGTGGTTTACTGCTAAATTTTATTAATTTTCATGAAGAGTATAACTATGATGTTTTTCTATATGGCTACTGTAAAAAGAAGGAATGGAAAGCTAACAGGGAACAAGAGTGCCAGAATGTCACAATATATGCCCGTCAAAGCAAATTTCTTTACTCTAGCAGCTGTATTTGCAAATGGAATGTTAATTTGTGGTTGTTTAGTAATCATTGTAAGTCTTTTGTTTTTTAAAGTCCACAAAAAAACTCCTTACTAGGAGAGATACCTTATAAAATAAAATTAATAAATACACCTAAAACGAGAGAAGCCTTACTATGCCTTTGACCAAGAAAAGTTCTGTTTTTTAGTCAATTATAAAATGTGCATCTAAATAAGTTTCAGGGGGGGTAACTCCCCAGGGAAGAACTTTATCATCAAAACAAAATAGACCAAAACAAACACAATTTTAATGCCATCAAAAAATCTTCTCAAGGGAGAGATCTGCCCGTCAAAATTACACCTCCGAAATGTTTACATGTTTCTTTGATTACCCAAATGGTCCTATTTTTCCCACGACTCAGTAATTGAACAATTACACCTAAAAGCTCATTCAAGTTAACAACAAGGAAGTAAGTCAAAAGGGCCTCTGACTGCATGACACTTTCTTTATGATGGTGTATAACTGTGCCCAGTTAATCTGACCTCATGCATGAAGAGAATATGCTTCGACCAAGTCATCTGTATTGACATATTGGCCTCTAAGTGTTCACCTTGACCTTAGCCGTGGACTGGTTTTGACCCATGACACCAGTCTCGGGTGTGAACTTTGTTCCAAGTTATACATATCTGAATGCATAAGAAGATACAGCTCCTGAAATATGGCCTTTATTCTGGTAATCGCTTTTACCTTATTTGCCCCTGTGACCATTGACCAGTGACCAAATTCTTTCGATTATGAAGCACTTCGCCAGTTCATTGATTGGGTCAAAATTGTGCCTCTAGAGGTTATATCAATTCCTGCGATGGCCATGAAGAAAAGCTCCGACAAAGTTCTAGTAGCTAAAATATGCGTAAGAAATAATCATAAATATTGGCAAGTAGAAACTTTAACCTGCAAATTCCAATTGTGTTCTACAGGTATGAATTTGACAAAAATCAGTACTTTGGGTTATGTCTCTGACAAATGTATTCTCTTAAGAAAATATAGATACAAGAGGAAAATACCAAAAAAAGCAATGAGACAATTATTGTTCTTGCAACAGCACATCCCTGCAATGTGTTTATAGTGTATCATAAAGCTTACAAAAACAATCCCACCGTGCCAACCTTTTCAATTATCAGCTCCGGCACAAATTTTTTTTTCAAGACAAGATAACAGGGGAATCTTCTTAGGCAAGGGTACATTATTGAACTTAGCACACTGCATTCCTGAGTGAAAGTTTTCTAATTTCTGTGCATAATTTGAGAACAATCATGCAAGTACTTTTGGTTATTTCTCTGACAAACATGTACTGGAATAACACACGTACGGGACAGCCTGAGCCGTTCAAGGAGGAAGATTTCAATATTTTCCCTTCACCCTTGTGGACAAGCGAAAAATAAACTTGAGAGAAGATAATACAAGGATGCTAAAGACCAAGTTTAGTGAAGATCCGTCTACTTTCATTAGAAGAAGTTGTTTTAAGTTTTTTTTATATTTTTAAGTCCGGCAGTGAAGCCATTTGAACAAACTTAAGAGAAGACCATACAAGGATGTTACAGACCAAGCTTGGTGAAAAGTTATCAACTGGTTTACGAGAAGAACTTGGATAAAAGATCTTTTCTATTTTTAGCTCTAGCAGCCTCTGAAAGGGGCCAAAACCAAACCATTTAAACAAACCTGAAAGAGGAATAAACTAGAAGATGCTTTTGTAAAAAAGCGCATGTCTCCCCCACTACATAGTCGTATATGCAAGAAGTCAATAGGGGAGAAGAGCGAAAGTCAAAGAGACACTGATGGTTGGCTGCAATAGGGATCACCTATTTGGCATGTCCAATCATCCCACTAAGTTTCAACATTCTGGGCCTAGTGGTTCTCAAGTTGTGAATTAGATACGGTTTTCCATGTTCGGGCTGCTGTGACCTTGACCTTTGATCAAGTGACCCCAAAATCATTTGGGGTCATTTACTCTGCATGTCCAATTATCCTAGTTAAGTCTTTCCAAGATGGGGGGGGGCGCCTTGATAAATCCCCCCCCCTCTGTATTCCTATTTATGATTTTGAAGTTCTCATAAATTCTGAAAAAAAGGTGGATTCATCTACTACTGCAAAAGTGCCCCAAATCATCTCTATGAATTTCAGAATTCACATTCTGGGTCAAGTGGTTCTCAAGTTACTGACCAGACAATGGTTTTCCATGTTTAAACAACCCTCAGTGACCATTAGAACCTTAACTGAGTGGCCCAAAATCAATAGGGGTCATCTACTCTGCATGTCCAATCATCTATAAGTTTCAACATTCTGGTCAAGTGGTTCTCAGTTACTGATCGCAGAAATGGTTTTCATGTTCAGACCCCTGTGACCTTAAACCTTTAACAGTGACCCCAATCATTCAATGGTTCATCTAAGGGTCCAGTTTTTGATCACGTCAGTCCTATTGACTTAAGGTCAAATCTAGGTCACTACTCTGCATGACCAATCATCCTTTGAATTTTCAACATTCTGGGTCAAGTGGTTCTCAAGTTACTGACCGGAAATGGTTTTCCTTGTTCGGGCCCCCGTGACCTTGACCTTTAACACAGTGACCTCAACATCAATAGGGGTAATCTAGTCTACATGACCAATCATCCTATGAAGTTTCAACATTCTGGGTCAAGTGGTTCTCAAGCTATTGATCGGAAATGGTTTTTGGTTCATGAGAAAAAGTGGTCAACTGGTTTCTCAGCTCTTGTGTAGTCTAAGGCTGCTACAGAACAGATTTGGCAAAGATGTATGAGGTGGTTCATTAGAAATAATTTAAAGCCTTTTTTTCTGTTTTTAGCTCCAGCAGCCCCTAAATATGCCTAACAGAACCACTTGCATGAGGTGTTAAGTGTCCACAACTGAATTAAACTGAGACAGGACCTTGTCGTGATGTTACAGACCAATTTCAGAAGTTCAGTTGGGCTAAAACAAAGCAGATGAGGTGTTAGGAAAATTGTAGACGATAATTATCACTATTCTTTGGACAGTCAAATTAGTATGCTTTGTATGACCCGCAATGAATGCAACATTACTGCCATCTAAAAATTCTTTTATTAACAGAAAAATGACCAAGAAACACAGATGAACCACTGCTATGCTATGTTTGGTCATTCATTTAATGAAAAGTTCAAGAAATTACTCATATCAAGACATTTTAACAGACCTGTACTCAGGAAACTTTGTTCTGTTTCTTCCTCCTTTTCTTGTTGTTCCTCCACACTACCACACTTTTTGACTGCAAGGTACGACTTTATACGCTCAGCGTGAGACATCCATTTATCTGCACACTCTCTCAGTAAATCTTTTCTTCTACCTTTCTGCTCAGCTAAAACAGTTAAATACATTTTCAGTAAAATGTGTCATCAATGCTACAATCAACTTCAAGTTATTATAGCTGGATTTGAATAGAGCTTGCTGATTTCTGCATCAGGGAATTTCCACCTTAAAACCACACTAAATATATAACCCATACTGCTGTAATTGATAATTTATATCTAAAACTAGAATGTGTCTGTAGGACACAGGTGTGCCCCCCACTGGTATATTTGTCTCGAATAAGGGGCAATAATTCAAATGTTTGCAGTCTCAGTTTAAGGGTATAGCCTCAACAAACATTTTATGAAAAGGATTCATTATTCTATGCCATATACTTTTTGAGCTATGTGCATCACAAACAAAAAATCCACTATTTTGGCTATTTCAAGGGCCATAACTCTGTAATAAGAGCTAAGATTCTTAAGAAGAATGCCAAGTGTGCAAGGTCACATCACAATAAAGACTCCAGCAAGGTTTCCTGAATTTACATCAAATACTTTTTGAGCTAGGCACATAATTAGGTGAAAAAGTGCATTTTTTTTTGCTATTTCAGGGGCCATAACTTTAAAAATAGGGGATGGAGCCAGCCAAAAAATTACAGGTGTTCAAGTTTATATCATGATTAAGACTTAGCAAGTTTTCAACCATTTATATTAAATACTTTTTGAGCTAGGTGCGTCACAAAGTGAAAATGTACATTTTTTACTATTTCAGGGGCCATAACTCTGAAAATAGGGTGTGGAGCCTGACGAAAAATAGGAGGTGCGCAAGTTCATATCATGATTAAGATTCATGCAAGATTTCATGAATCTATATCAAATACTTTCTGAGTTAGGCATGTCACAAGGTGAAAATGTGCATTTTTGACTATTTCAGGGGCCGTAACTCTGAAAATAGGGGGCGGAGCCCGATAAAAAAAAATGGGAGGTGTGCAAGTTCATATCATGATTAAGACTCATGCAAGGTTTCATGAATCTATATCAAATACATTTTGAGTTAGGCATGTCACAAGGTGAATATGTGCATTTTTGACTATTTCAGGGGCCGTAACTCTGAAGATAGGGGGCGGAGCCAGATGAAAAAATAGGAGGTGTGCAAGTTCATATCATGATTAAGACTCATGCAAGATTTCATGAATCTATATCAAATACTTTTTGAGTAGGTGTCACAGGTAGAAAATGTGCATTTTTGACTATTTCAGGGGCCCCCAATAACAAAAAAATAGGAGTGTGCGCAAATTCATATCATGATTAAGACTCATGCAAGGTTTCATAATTTATACAATAGCCATGATTGGCCATGTCCACAAGGTATCAATTGCATTGAGGACAAAAGGTCCTCAGAAAAATAGGGGCTGAGCCCAAAAAAAAAAAGGCAAAGAAATTTAAACCAATAAGATAAAAAAAATTTTACAGTGGTACAGAAAAATGTGCAAAATATCAGCCTAAAAAATGGAGGTGCCATCATATATGTAACACCATGCAAGGTTTCATCAATTTTAATGTGTGCCCTATCACGTTCATCATAGACAAGAAGTCCTAAAAAAAATATTAAGTAAGAAGGAAAACAAAGAAAAATTTAACCAATTAACAAAAGAAATCTGCCAAAAGAATCTGTATGACACTAAAGAAATTTCAGATCAGTACCTCATTGTTACGAAGATATATCCATTTTTTTAACCAACGGCCCAATACTGAAAGACAGCTAAAATACCCGCCACTGTAATTACGTAAAGGGTAAACCAATGATTTACTGTGACTTGACCAAACAGGAATGAATTCTGCCAACAACATCTTTGACATACATTTTAAATTTCAGATCAAATCCATTAGAATACGAGCAGATAACCTACCTTCAATTTGAACATGGACCTGAAAGACAGGCTAACTCCATGCTTGTATGAGGTAATCTTTGATTCAGCTTTGATGAAAACTTACAGGTGTTTAGAAGCTTATCAGGGAATTGGACCGCAGAAATAGGGGAGGAGCTCAACAACCTTCGACCTTCAGTTGTGACCTTGACCTTTAGCTGGCATGGTTGACTCATATTTGAGTCTTTGATGAGGTATCATTTACCCAATTTATGAAAATCCTTCAAGGGGTTTAGAGATACAGAGTGGACAGAAATGGAAGGCTCAAACCTTGACCCTAAGTTGTGACCTTTACCATTTAGCTGGCATGTTGACTCATGATTTCTGCACATCGTCTGATGAGGTGATCATTTGACCCAAGTTTGATAAAATTCCTTCAAGGGGTTTAGCAGATATAGAGGACGTGAACTCAAAAAAAATGTGATTTTGAGGCTCAAACCATTTTGACCTTAGAGTTGATAGACCCTGTACCATTGGATAGACAAAGAGCAAGCTGTGACCTCTGAGCGATGTCTGCATTTCATCGTCTTGATGAGGTGATCATTTGACCCAAGTTTCATGAAAATCCTTCAAGGAGTTTAGAAAATATAGAGCGGACACAAAATGGAAGGCTCAAAACCTTTGACCCAAAGTTGTGACCTTGACCTTGAGCCAGCATGGCTGACTCATGGGTTCTGCACATCGTCTTGATGAGGTGATCATTTGACCCAAGTTTTATAAAATTCCTTCAAGGGGTTTATGAGATATAGAGCGGACACAAAATGGCAGGCTCAAACCTTTGACCTTGAGTTGTGACCTTGACCTTGAACCGACAAGGCTGACTCATGGGTTCTGCACATCGTCTTGATGAGGTGATCATTTGACCCAAGTTTCATGAAAATCCTTCAAGGTGTTTAGGAGATATGGACCGGACACGATTTTGTTACGGACGGAAGGACGGACGGACGGAAATTCGGAAGGACGGACGAAAGGACGGACGGACGCAGACCATTCCTATAATCCCTCCTCCACGGTGGGGGATTAATAAAGGGAGGTAATTTGACATAAAATCAGTCCATAGTTATCTATTTAGTTACCTGATTGGCTCGGTCCAACTAATGACAATAATGAAATTTCAAATAAGTCCTGTAAGTACTTACTGATATAAATCCATTTTGACTACAATCAGGGGAGGTAATCAGATATAAAATAACTCTGGAAACTACGACTGGATCTGATTTGTCATGGAATCCAAGGTTTATTGTTGTTGAAGATATTTTGGAAGTTTGTATCAAACTAGATAATGCTTTTGTAAAAAAGCGCATGTCTCCCGCAATGCAAAGTCCTATAGGCAAGAAGTCAATAGGGGTCAGGAGCGAAAGTCAAAGAGACACTGATGGTTGGCTGCAATAGGGATCATCTACTTGGCATGTCCAGTCATCCCGCTAAATTTCAACACTCTTGGCCTAGTGGTTCTCAAGTCACTGTTCAGGCTCCTGTGACCTTGACCTTTGATCAAGTGACCTCAAAATAAATAGGGGTCATCTACTCTGCATGTCCAATCATCCTATTAAGTTTCAACATTGTAGGTCAAGTGGTTCTCAAGTTATTTCCAAAAAATGATTTTACATGAACAGGCCACTGTGACCTTGACCTTTAACAGAATGACCCCAAAATCAATAGGGGTCATCTACTCTGCATGTTCCATGATCCTAAGAAGTTTCAACATTCTGGTCAGAGGTTCTCAAGTTATGACTGAAATGGTTTTCCAATTTCAGGCCCCTGTGGCCTTGACCTTTAAGAGTGACCCTTAAAATGATACAGGGTCATTTACTTGCATGACAATCATCCTATGAAGTTTCAATCATTCTGGGTCAGAGGTTCTCAAGTTACTGATCGGAAATGGTTTTCATTTTAGGCCCCTGTGGGCCTTGACCTTTCACAGAGTGACCCTAAATCGTTAGGGGGCATCTACTTGCATGACCAATCATCCATTAAGTTTCACATTCTGGGTCAAGTGGTTCTCAAGTTACTGACCGGAAATGGTTTTCAATGTTGAGGCCCCTGTGACCTTGACCTTTAAGAGTGACCCCAAAATGATAGGGGTCATCTACTCTGCATGACCCAAACATCCCATAAGTTTCAACATTCTGGGTCAAGTGGTTCTCTAGTTATTGATCGAAATGGTTTTCAATGTTCAGGCCCCTGTGACCTTGACCTTTGAATGGAGTGACCCCAAAATCAAAGGGGTCATCTACTTTTATGACCCAAACATCCTATGAAGTTTCAACATTCTGGGTCAAGTGGTTCTCTAGTTATTGATCGAAATGGTTTTCATGTTCAGGCCCCTGTGACCTTGACCTTTGACAGAGTGACCCCAAAATCAATAGGGGTCATCTACTCTTCACGACCAATCATCCTATGAAGTTTCAACATTCTGGGTCAAGTGGTTCTCCAGTTATTGATCGGAAATGGTTTTCAATGTTCAGGCCCCTGTGACCTTGACCTTTGACGGAGTGACCCCAAAATCAATAGGGGTCATCTACTCTTCATGACCAATCATCCCATTAAGTTTCAACATTCTGGGTCAAGTGGTTCTCAAGTTACTGATCGGAAATGGTTTCCAATGTTCAGGCCCCTGTGACCTTGACCTTTAATGTAGTGATCCCAAAATCGATAGGAGTCATCTACTTTGCATGTACAATCATCCTATGAAGTTTCAACATTCTGGGTCAAGTGGTTCTCTAGTTATTGATTGAAAATGGTTTTCCATGTTCAGGCCCCTGTGACCTTGACCTTTGACAGAGTGACCCCAAAATCAATAGGGGTCATCTACTCTGCATGACCAATCATCCTATGAAGTTTCAACATTCTGGGTCAAGTGGTTCTCCAGTTATTGATCGGAAATGGTTTTCCATGTTCAGGCCCCTGTGACCTTGACCTTTGACGGAGTGACCCCAAAATCAATAGGGGTCATCTAATCTTCATGATCAATCATCCTATGAAGTTTCAACATTCTGGGTCAAGTGGTTTTCTAGTTATTGATCGGAAATGGTTTTCAATGTTCAGGCCCGTGACCTTGACCTTTGACGGAGTGACCCTAAAAACAATAGGGGTCGTCTACTCCAGCAGGCCTACAACCCTATGGAGTTTGAAGGTTCTAGGTCAAATGGTTCTCCAGTTATTGCTCGGAAATGAAGTGTGACGTTAGGACGGACGGACGGACAGGGCAAAAACAATATGTCTCCTGGGGGAGACATAATAAAACCATAAATGAAGTCTCTATATGGCTGCAAAAGCCAAAATAGCCAATTTTGGACATTTAAGGGGCCATAACTCTGGAACCCATGATGGAATCTGGCCAGTTTAAGAAAGGAACCAAGATCTTGTGGTGATACAAGTTGTGTGCAAGTTTGGTTAAAATCAAATCATAAATGAAGTTGCTATTGTGCAGACAAGGTCAAAATAGCTAATTTTGGCCCTTTCAGGGGCCATAACTCTGGAACCCATTATGGGATCTGGCCAGTTCAACAAAGGAACTGAGATTTTACGGCAACACAAGTTTTGTGCAAGTTTGATTAAATTCAAATCATAAATGAAGCTGCTATTGTGCAGACAAGGGCAAAATAGCTAATTCTGGCCCTTTCAGGGGCCATAACTCTGGAACCCATAATGGAATCTGGCCAGTTCAAGAAAGGAACCAAGATCTCATGGTGATACAAGTTGTGTGCCAGTTTTTTTATGAAGATCAAGTAGAAAATGTGGCTTCTAGAGCTTTAGGGTTTTCTAGGATTTGACCTATTAATCTAGTTTTTGCCTCTGGTGATCTACTGTTGAACCTGACCTACCGTATATTTCACAGAAACAAACATTCTGACAAAGGTTTTTGATAATCAAGAAGAAAAATGTGGCACCAGGAGTGTTAACAAGGTTTTTCTTTGAAATGACCTAGTTCAGACCTACGCTAACCAAGTTTCAAACTTGACCTAGACTAAACTTGACCTAGAAAGCAAGAGTTATGGAGGTTGTGTCATCTAGTTGGCATTATCATGGGAGAGGCATGTTTAACAGATCATTCAGTTGTAATGTGTAAGAACTGAGAGATAATCTTGCTGAGAATCATTAACAAGGTGACTACGTAAGGTGTTGACCTCGGGGTTGTGTGTGTGTGTGTGTGTGTGTGTGAGGGGGGTGGGGATGGGGGGTATTGCAATGGCTCTTCTGAATTACAGCACAGCAAACTAAACAGGGAATATATTCATCAAAATTATAGCAAGAGGTAAGGAACCACTATTATTGTGGGGAAGGCTTGTATAGTGTTTCACTAAGTTGTAATGTAAGACAACTGAGAAACATTAGCAATACCTCTTGTGACTTCCATTACAGTGAGGTAAAAATGGCAAAAAATCCCATTACAGTTTAAAACTTATTGAAAACATGTCATATTTTTGGTTTAAGTTATATATTATATGTAGGCATCAACTTAAGACTGTGTATAGACTTACAATGGACCACTCCATTAAGATTGCACACAGACTTGCAGTGGGCCGTTCCATTGAAATTATGTACAGATTTTGCAATGAACCATTCCATTAAAATCATATCATGACTTACATTTAAGATATTGTATGGCAGTTCCAAGAGCAAGTTCGTAATGTTTCAATGCCAGCTCATAATCTTCCTGGTCTTCCTGAAATACAAAAATAATGTCCTCTATGTCACAAAGATCAAGCTCTGGGCTTTCAAAATTAAAAGTACCTTTACAAAAGGGTCGTGAAATCATGAGTAACTGATGAGCAATAATTTTTGTGGGTTTCATGATAAAGTTTAGGGAATAATATATTCCAAACAGTGATTTGTCATTGAATATAAATTATTGTTTGGAGTTTATATGTGAATCACGAGGGTGCAGCCCCAGTGATATAATAAAACACATCTAAACAACAATGATTTTATTCAAGAGCAAGTCACTGAGAAATACTTACACATTACCAACTTGAAGGATGAAGTACATCCTTGAAAATGTCCAGCAAATAATTGTCTGTTTTCTGTTGATTTCTTTTCCGACGTGCCGCTATGATGTCTGACTCTTATGACGTTATAATTGTGGGGTCAGAAAAATGAATTGGTGCATAATAAAATGCAATTTTTAGTCCTCTTTGTTTAATAGGATAACAAATCAGGTTGTGTTAGAATCATCCATAAGCATTAATCCCAATTAACAAATGAAATTGCCTTTTATTGTATCTTAAATATTTAAAACCCACAAATTCATGTGCCTAGTAATGACCAGTTTTGTAGAATGTCCACAAAATTAAATGACTTCACAGTACTTTTAAATTGGTTAGAAGCCTTCAGATCACCTGCTTTGTTTGGCATCAGTACTACATTTTCAACATTATTTTAGTAACTCAATTCAGCTAGAAAACCTAACATTGTCTGTGATATTCTAACCAATGCTTATCTTGATCTCATTAAGTAAGTGACAACATAAGCAACAGAAAAAAGAGGGTGCATGTATTATTTTCGCCAAGGTGTGATGCTGATGCCCTGGTAAGTAAAACAGCTCTCAGTCTTCTTTAAGAATCAGTCTAAAAATACAAGAGAGAGGGGGCAGGGTTGAGCCTCCATGTCTTTTGTTTCAGGGGAGGGGTAAAGGGAGAAGTAACATCAAGAAACTGAACTAAGTTATAAACCATGAAAATAGACATAATTAGGATCACAATACATATAATAACATCAAACTTGGTCTCTACTGTAGTTATCATACTTTCTAAATGAGAGTATGGAAACAAACAAAAGAATACTAGACCTTTATGTCACCACCTTCAAAAATAACTAGAGCTATCACTAAAGGTGATGAATGTACCCCCCGCATGCACTGACACAGTACATTGCAATTTGACGCACACAAGATTGCATAATTATGTTTGACTGTATGTATATAGACTGTATGTATACAGTATAGTAACAAACAAGAGACAGCCTGCTCGACTATTCTCAGTGCTTGATAGTATAATATAAGCTATGAGTAAAACTATAACATTACAATAAGCATATTCTAAGTCGAAAAAGGGCCATAATTCAGTCAAAATGCTTGATAGAGTTGCCTCCTCCTTATTACAGACTGTGGTCATGATGGTAAACAAGTAAGCAAAATATCAAAGCAAAATCTCAATGGACTTTGAAAATATTTGGGGTGGTACGCAAACTTTAACATTTATTCTAAGTCGAAAAGGGGCCATAACTCAGTCAAAATGCTTGATAGAGTTGCCTCCTCCTTTTTACAGACAGGGGTCATGATGGTAAACAAGTATGCAAAATATCAAAGCAATATCTCAATGGACTTTGAAAATATTTGGGGTGGTACGCAAACTTTAACATTTATTCTAAGTCGAAAAGGAGCTATAATTCAGTCAAAATGCTTGATAGAGTTGCCTCCTCCTTTTTACAGACTGGGGTCATGATGGTTAACAAGTATTTAAAATATCAAAGCAATATCTCAATGGACTTGAAAATATTTGGGGTGGTACACAAACTTTAACATTTATTCTAAGTCGAAAAGGGGCCATAATTCAGTCAAAATGCTTGAAAGAGTTGCCTCCTCCATTTTACAAACTGGGGTCATGATAGTAAACAAGTATGCAAAATATGAAAGCTATATCTCAATGGACTTTGAAAATATTTGGGGTGGTACGCAAACTTTAACATTTGTGTGACGCTCACGCTAACGCTAACGCTCACGCCATACCAGGGCGAGTAGGATAGCTCCCCTATTCTTCGAATAGTCGAGCTAAAAACAAAGTCCCATATCTATGCAGAATATTTATCTAAAAGAACATAACATGCACCATGCACAACTAGGGTTGGTACTGATCACTTGTGTGAAGTTTCATTTAATTGTGTGCAAGGGTTCGGAAGATTAGGCGCGCACAAGATTGCATATGCAGACTGTATGTACATAGTATGTTAACAAGAAACAAAGTCCCATAACTCTGCAATTTTTGTTGCTGAAAGAACCTAACATGCCCCATGCACAACTATTGTTGTTACTGATCACTTGTGTGAAGTTTCATTAAACTGTGTCAAGGGGAAGAGGAGAGATGGTGCGCACAAGATTGTGTATATGTATATAGTATAGTAACAAAAAACAAAGTCCCGTAACTCTGCAATTTTTGTTTCTGAAAGAACCTAACATGCCCCATGCACAACTACTGTTGTTACTGATCACTTGTGTGAAGTTTCATTTAATTGTGTCAAGGGGATGAGGAGAGATGGTGCGCACAAGATTGTGTCTACGGACAGACAGACGGACGGACGGACAGACAGACAAATCTGAAACCAGTATACCCCCCCTTACAACTTTGTTGTTGGGGGGTACAAAAATGATCTTCCTCTACAGGTATGTAGTCAGTGTGTAAAGTTTAAAAGCTATAGCTATTACACATAATGACCCAAGTCTGGAAAGCACTGAATTCATAAGTCTTTTTTTTAACTTTGACCTCGACCTTTGACATATTTAACCTCAAATACACTAGGGATCTTCCTTAAGAGGTGCTTGTTCATTACATTATATAATGATAGAAATCTGAAGCTTTTATTCTTTCTGACTAAACAGCCCTGAAATGGACAAGAGCTTGTCGAACACGAAATGCCCCCCTTGATACATTCAGTAATTGCACAAGGAACAGAAATTATATGCTCATTGTAAACAAAAGTTCTACCATTCTGGTTTAATCTGACCTTGACCTTTAACCTATTAACCTAACAAGAGATTACAGAGTGATCTTGGCACCATCCACTCAGCCATTTTTGAATGTTCCAAATTTCAAGACTAGCTCAAGTTCAAAATCAAGGTGAAATTTCATTTCGGTATAAAACAATGTGTATGTGGTCCAAATTTGAAAGCTGTGGCTTGAGAAATGTGAAAGTAGGTCACTAGATCAATTTCAAGGTCAAAGTTCATTTCGGTAGACAGAACTATGCATGTGCTTCAAATTTGGAGGCTGTAGCTTGAGAAATGTGAAAGTAGGTCACTAGGTCAATCTCAAGATCAAAGTTAATTTCGGTACACAAAACTACGCATGTGGTTCAATTTGAAGGCTGTAGCTTGAGAAATGTGAAAGTAGGTCACTAGGTCAAAATCAAGGTCAAATTTTATTTCGGAACACAAAACTATGCAAGTGGTCAAAATTTGAAGCCTGTACCTTCAGAAATGTGAAAGTAGGTCACTAGGTCAATCTCAAGATCAAAGTTCATTTCAGTACACAAAACTATGCTTGTGGTTCAAATTTGAAGGCTGTAGCTTGAGAAATGTGAAAGTAGGTCACTAAGTCAAAATCAAGGTCAAATTTTATTTCGAAACAAAAAACTATGCAAGTGGTCAAAATTTGAAGCCTGTACCTTCAGAAATGTGAAAGTAGGTCACTAGGTCAATCTCAAGATCAAAGTTCATTTCAGTACACAAAACTATGCTTGTGGTTCAAATTTGAAGGCTGTAGCTTGAGAAATGTGAAAGTAGGTCACTAAGTCAAAATCAAGGTCAAATTTTATTTCGAAACAAAAAACTATGCATGAGGTCAAAATTTGAAGCCTGCACCTTCAAAAAATGTGAAAGTAGGTCACTAGGTCAATAACAAGGTCAAAGTTTTTTTCGGTACACAAACCTATGCATGTGGTCAAAATTTGAAGGCTGTAGCTACAGAAATGTGGAAGTAGGTCACTAGGTCAAGATCAATCTATGTCACATTTTTTTCCTATATAAGTCTATATGAACCATGTGATCCCTGGGGTGGGGCCATATTTGACCCTAGAGGGATAATTTCAACAAACTTGGTAGAGAACCACTAGATGATGCTACATTAAAAAATATCAAAGCCATAGTCTTTGTGGTTTCTACAAAAAGATTTTCAAAGTTTTTTCCTATATAAGTCTATGTAAACCATGTGACCCCCAGGGCGAAGCCATATTTGACCCTAGGGAAATAATTTGAACAATCTTAGTAGAGGACTACTAGATGATTTCATATACAAAATATCAAAGCCCTAGGCCCTGTGGTTTTGGACAAGAGGTTTTTCAAAGTGTTTTCTTATATAAGTCTATATTAACCATGTGACCCCCGGGGTGGGGCCATATTTGACCCCAGGGAAATAATCTGAACAATCTTGGTAGAGGACCACTAGATTGTGCTACATACCAAATATCAAAGCCCTAGGCCCTATGGTTTTTGACAAGAAGATCAGAAACCGTTTAACTGTTCCTGGCCAATCTGACCTTGACCTTTGACCTAATGACCTCAAAATCAATAGGGGTCATCTGCTGGTCATGGCCAACCTAACTATCAAATTTCCTGACACTAGGCCCAAGCGTTCTTGAGTTATTGCCCGGAAACCATTTTACTGTTCTGGTCACTGTGACCTTGACCTTTGACATACTGACCTCAAAATCAATAGGGGTCATCTGCTGGTCATGTCCAATCTCCCTATCAAGTTTTGTGACCCTAGGCCTAAGTGTTCTTTAGTTATCATCCGGAAACCGTTCAACTGTTCAGGGTCACTGTGACCTTGACCTTTAATATACTGACCTCAAAATCAATAGGGGTCATCTGCTGGTCATGACTAACCTCCCTATCAACTTTCATGATCCTAGGCCCAAGGGTTCTTGAGTTATCATCCGGAAACCGTTTTACTATCCAGGGTCACTGTGACCTTGACCTTTGACACACAGACCTCAAAATCAATAGGGGTCATCTGCTGGTGATGACCAACCTCCCTATCAACTTTCATGATCCTAGGCCCAAGAGTTCTTGAGTTATCATCCGGAAACGGATTGGTCTACATTCCGACTGACAGACCGACATCTGCAAAACAATATACCCCTCCTTCTTCGAAGGGGGGCATAAAAAGCTGGTGTAAATATACATCAAGCTTTCACCATAATTTGTTGATTTTTAATTTTCTATTTTTACCTCTGGCAATTCCACTATACAGTGGAGGCCGCATAAAAGTGAACAAATGACAGAGGTCCATACAAGGATGTTACTGACAAAGTTTACCATAGATTAATGAAGCAGTTCATGACAGGAAGTCATTCAAAGATAGATATTGATCCTGGATGGCAGACACCAAATACCCACCTGAACTGATAGCTCAACTGGGCTTCTAGCTTTAGAGCGGTAAAAATGGCTGAATATAACAGTGAAAATACCTACCTCTATAACAGCTGCATTGGAGAGTTTAACTGCTGCTATCATCTCATCACATCCTTTATACAGATCAACTGTAACAAATATAATGTAACACTTTATCCTTTTTATTTATTCTAATTTATCTTTAATATCAAGTGAAGTCAACGAAACACAAGGACAATTATGGAAGTGGACACTTTATGACACTATTAATGCAATTTCAAGTCAAGTACATATTTTCCATATGCAATATCAATGCATTCTGGTTCAAGTGAGAAGGAGTTTATTCATAAGACCAAAATAGGAAAACAACATGCAACTGCAGTGGAATTGCTGATTTTCATTACGTTTCAACTACTTTAAATCAAAAACTTGCATACTGAAGACTGAATGTTACTCATGAAAACTTGACGAGTGTAAATCTGAATAGTTCAGAATGTCAATGAAAACTAGAGCTGCTTTTGAGAAAAGCGCATGTCTCCTAAAACTGCCTAATCATAGTGGTATAAGATCGGATGAGAAATGTTCAAGCGTAAACCCTACTCCCTATATAGTCTTAATTTCCAATCAGACTTTCAGTGCTTTGATTATCAAAAACAATGTTTCAAGGGCCATAATTCCGAAGTGCCTGGGCCTATTTGGCTAGTTATCGAACTTGGTCGAGAACTTATTGGCAACACATTTTTGTTCAAGTTTGGTGAAGATCAGATGAGAAATGTTTGACTTAGAGTGCGGACAAGATTTATAACAGACGGACGGATGGATGGATGGACAGACAGACAGACAGACAGACAGACAGACAAGAGTAAATCAATATGTCTCCCACCACACAGTGGTGTGGGAGACATAACAATTATCTTGCAAACTATCTCAAATCAGGAGATCCTAATTTTCAATCATCATCACTATCAATCATTGAGAACACCTCTATTTGTGCTAAGAAACTGGTAAGTAATAAATATCAGTGCTAAGAAACTGGAATGTAACAATGTAAAATTTAATTTCAGTCTTTTTCTCCTGTCAAAATGTTTTATATTAATTTGTTTTGATGAACACAGTTTAGGCCAGATGGCGATTTCCAGCTTTAAAGGTGGACAGTACTAATCCAGGCAATATTCAGGCAAAGGCAGGCACCTGAGTAAACCCACCAATCCTCAGCAAGGCCACTGAATAACTTCTTCACATGATGACAATAGCTGGGCTGAAACCCTAGGAGCTGTGATTTGAAATTAGCAATATGAACCACTCAGCTACAGAGGCCTTGTTTCAAATTAAAGGAGATGCATTCCTTACAATTATGTTAATGAAAGGAATTGTATCAAAAGTAAATATATATAACCAGACTAGACGATAGGACAGATTAACCAGACTAGACAATAGACTAACCAGGCCAGAAGGCAGACTAATCGGACTAGAAGATCAACTAACACAGCAAGAAGGTAGAATAACCAGACTAGAATATTAACCAACCAGGCCAGAAGGCAGACTAACTAGACTAGAAGATCAACTAACTCAGTATGAAGACAGAATAACCAGACTAGAATATCAACTAACCAGGCCAGAGGATCAACTAATTCAGCATGAAGATAGAATAACCAGACTAGAATATCAACTAACCAGGCCAGAAGGCAGACTTACCAGACTAGAAGATCAACTAACTCAGCAAGAAGACAGAATAACCAGACTAGAATATCAACTAACTAGGCCAGAAGGCAGACTAACCAGACTAGAAGATCAACTAACTCAGCATGAAGGTAGAATAACCAGACTAGAATATCAACTAACCAGGCCAGAAGGCAGACTAACAAGACTAGAAGATCAACTAATTCAGCATGAAGATAGAATAACCATCTAGAATACCAACTAACCAGGCCAGAGGGCAGACTAACCTGACTAGAAGATCAACTAACTCATTAAGAAGATAGAATAACCAGACTAGAAGATCAACTAACTAGGCCAGAAGGCAAACCAGACTAAAAGATCAACTAACTCAGCAAGAAGATAGAATAATCAGACTAGAATATCAACTAACTAGGTCAGAAGGCAGACTAACCAGATTAGAAGATCAACTAACTCAGCATAAAGATAGAATAACCAGACTAGAATATCAACTAACCAGGCCAGAAGGCAGGCTTATCAGACTAGAAGATCAACTAATTCAGCATGAAGATAGAATAACCAGACTAGAATATCAACTAACCAGGTCAGAGGGCAGACTAACCAGACTAGAAGATCAAATAACTCAGCAAGAAGATAGAAAAAACAGACTAGAAGATAAACTAACCAGGCAAGAAGGCAGACTAACCAGACTAGAAAATCAACTAACTCAGTAAGAAGATAGGATAACCAGACTAGAATATCAACTAACCAGGCCAGAAGGCAGACTAATCAGACTAGAAGACCAACTAACTAAGCATGAAGATAGAATAACCTAACTAGAAGATCAACTAACCCGGCCAGAGGGCAGACTAACAAGACTAGAACATCAACTAACTCAGCAAGAAGATAGAATAACCAGGCTAAGAGATCAACTAAACTAGCTAGAAGATGGACTAACCAGGCTAGGAGACAGGCTAACCAGGCTAGAAGACAGACTAACTAGCCCAGAAGACAGACTTACTAGGCTAGAGGACAGACTAACCAGCCTTGAAGGCAGATAAACCAGGCTGGAAGACAGGCTAACCAGGCTAGAAGACTTACCAAGCTCTTCTTCATTGTTTTTTGAAGTAGATCTCTGGAGTGTACTACCAGGGTCTCGGTGAGGTTTTAATTGGCTCTTTAATTCCTCTGCTCTATTGATGTATTCTTTAGCCTAAATAAAAAATGAAACAAACACTTCTGTAAATGTCTAAAATCACTACAAACTTTGTGTCATAGTATAAACCTTGATTACAGAAAAGGGAAGATTTAAGGTAGTTCTGCACATTTGGATCGAAATTTTTTCTACAATGCAGAATTTGATTAAACTCTGAGTTTTCAAAACTTCAGGATATACTTAGAAAATTCAGCAAATAAAAAAGATAGGGTTGTGTGCTTGATTTTTTGCTACACTGATATGAAAAATTTGGACCTCACGCAATTTTTCATAATGGTAGTCTATGGAAAAATCATAACTTTCATAACATTTTCATGAATAGAATTGTAACGTGTCAAATGTTTTAGTATCATATTTTCACTTTAAGAAGACAGTAATAGTGCCATTGTAATACATTTATTCACAGGTTATCATTAATTCATAAAATGATTTTCATTTCCATACATCAAATCCAGGCTTTCTTCTACGTTTTCCGGATAAATGATGTTACGCCATCACTTCCGTTTATCAAACGTGCAGAACTAACTTAATGTAAAAAGCAGGCCAGCTGTCAGTATTCTGAAGCCTTAGGATTCAAGTCCCAGTCTGGCTGTACATTATTCTTACACTGTGGCAAATCTAAGATTAAAACATTAAAGAAACCTGTTGTTGCAAGAATGAAGAAAACTTTTTTCAATAGCAGAATAGACATGTCAATATCCTTCCAGTTCCATTAGTAAACAAGTTAAATTAATAAATTTAAGAATGAAAACCAATTTTCATTCTCAGAGCCACAGAAATGTCATATTAAAAAATCCTGCACTTTAAACACATATTGTAACATCTTATTTAGACAACAGTTATATGTAAGGAAACTGATGCATAAAATTCAATGATATTTTGATACCTTTTTTCTCAGTGCCTCTCGCTTCTTAGAATCTTTTTCATCTGAAAGAACAAGTTTAACAATTGAATTTTGACAGCCATCTTAACAATCTGAAATCATACTAAAACTAGAGGACAGGAGCGAAAGTAAGAGACACTGATGGTTGGCTGCAATAGGGGTCATTAATTTAACTTGGCATGTCCAATCATTTCATGAAGTTTCAACATTTTGGGCCTAGTGGTTCTCAAGTTATGGATTGGAGCGAGGTCCCTCATAAAATTCATAGATTGTAAAAAAAAATCATCCTCAACCTGTAACTTACGAACATATATCTTTGTACCAAATAAAAATTTGATCAACCCATCCTTTTAAGTGTTATCAAAGATGACTGGACAGACAGACAAAAGAGGTGACTAGTATAATCACCTAGACTTTTACTGATACTGATACAGCCAACTAAGACAGAAACTGATTGAATTAATAGTTAATACGTAGCTACTCCTTACATCTTATTGCTGGCAGGAAAAAGCTCACAGCCTCACAGTAATGTTTGATAGCTGCAGGGTAATCTCCCTTGGAGTCCAGCTCCACGGCTTCTGTGACTAGACTGGTCTGAAATAGATACCAAATGTTTATGTTTGTTCTGCCTAGTTTGATATCTGAACATTTATACATGATATTAAACCTGGAATATCTATCATATTTAACATGATACACAAAATACTGCATTTAAAGGCATCTCAGACAGTTGTTACTGTGCATCATTTAGCACAGTGCCTGATCTGTCACTTACTGATTCTCCTTTGGCATTCAATATAAAGTTGAACAGTTGCGCACCATATAAGACACTTTCAGTCAATTAAGTGAAAATTTTTTAGTTGGTAATGGAAGAAAGTTGGTTTATTTCTGTATGAAAGGCAAATGCAATAAAAACAGGCATGCCTGTTTTCCTATAAGAAGACGGAAAGTAAAGAAAATTAAGTAACGGTTATTACAATTGATTTTTAAGCAAGATGTATGCATGTTATAATGACAGTTTTATCTTAATGTTAAAATGACCTCAAATTCAACAATGCACTACTAACTATAGACAACCATCCTATGAGGTTTGACACAAACTGCATAAGCACCAATGTTGTGCATATAAATGAGCTACTGATATTGACCAAGTAAATGAGGATACTGAGAACATTCTATTAATGATAGCCACAAAAAAAATATGGACTCAAAAATCAGCTCAGAGTTATCTAATTTATTTCCAATTCAATAGGTTTAATGACTGGGAAACATTATTTAGGTTTCCCTCTAAAACATTAGCATATAGCTGTAATTGTTTGTTTGTTTGTTTTGGGTTTAACGCCGTTTTTCAACAGTATTTGTCATGTAACAGCGGGCAGTTAACCTAACCAGTGTTCCTGGATTCTGTACCAGTACAAACCTGTTCTCCACAAGTAACTGCCAACTTCCCCACATGAATCAGAGGTGGAGGACTAATGATTTTAGCTGTAATTGAGATAGTTTGTTAGTAAGTTGCATGCAAAACTAACCAATTTATTTCTGTAAAACAAGGGCCATAATTTACATTAAATGCAACGAAGAGTTATCTATTTCAGTAGGTTTAATGGTTTGGAAGCCTTGAATGAAATTCAAAATATCAATCAAATACATGTAATGGTTACTGCAAGCAAAACTTCAACCAAGAAGTGAAACCAATGCATGGGTGAATACAACAGCTCTTTAAATAATCGAGCTAAAAAATGCAAAACAAACAACAAGAGACTTACTGCTTTTGGCAGACATTTTTCTGATGGAGCATGCTCTAGATCAAGGAAGGGATGTTCAAAGAATTGTTCAAATGAAATCCTATCATCTGGTCTCCTTTTAAGTAAACTCAACAGCAGATCTCGACACTCATCTGACACCTCAACACCATATGGCAACTGAAACAAAGATTTTATGTTTTTTTGTTGTTTTTTTGAAAGATCATACACCTAAATGTTCACAAATAAGTGTTGAAATGTCACCAACTAGAAAATCTTAACTTCATCCATATAAAGCTCAATCTAAGGAATAAACATATCACACCATCTTCACATCCTAAAGGAAATAAATTACATATCTGTATTATATATCAGTGTTTTCCTTAGTGTCCATTTTCCTAATATCAGTGAAGGTAGATTTGAAAGCAGTAAACTTAAAACCTTAGCTAAGAATATACCTTAAATGACTTCAGCAGGTATTAAATGTATTATGCATACCCCTAGAGATTATGAATCACAGACATAAGAATTATGTGTACCTCTACAGGCTATGGATTCCAGAGATAAATTTATTATGTGTACATCTACATGCTGTAGATTCTACATATAAGTGTAAAAAAAACTATAATGACAGTTCTCTACAGGCTATGAATCTCAGAGATAAATGTATTATGTGTACCTCTACAGGCTATGAATCTCAGAGATAAAATTATTATGTGTACCTCTGCAGGTTATGGATCCAAGAGATATATGTACCTCTGGAGGCTATGGATCCAAGAGATATGTGTACCTCTGGAGGCTATGGATCCAAGAGATATGTGTACCTCTGCAAGCTATGGATCCAAGAGATATGTGTATCTCTGCAAGCTATGGATCCAAGAGGTAAGTGTACCTCTTCAGGCTATGTATCCCATAGATGTATTATGACAGTTCTCTAAAGGCTATGGATCCCAGAGATAAATGTACTATGTGTACCTCTACACAGGCTATGGATCCAAGAGATGTGTACCTCTGCAAGCTATGGATCCAAGAGGTAAGTGTACCTCTTCAGGCTATGTATCCCATAGATGTATTATGACAGTTCTCTACAGGCTATGGATCCCAGAGATAAATGTACTATGTGTACCTCTACACAGGCTATGGATCCAAGAGATGTGTACCTCTGCAAGCTATGGATCCAAGAGGTAAGTGTACCTCTTCAGGCTATGTATCCCATAGATGTATTATGACAGTTCTCTACAGGCTATAGATCCCAGAGATAAATGTACTATGTGTACCTCTACACAGGCTATGGATATAAGAGATATGTGTACCTCTGCAGGCTATGTATCCCATAGATAAAATTAATGTATTATGTGTACCTCTATAGGCTATATATGGATCCCAGAGAATATTGTATCAATTATTTCAACCAATACACAGCCCTACCGTACAGGTATGGGATACGGTTACTGCAGATAAATGAATTATGTGCACCACTACAAGCATCAGATATGGGAGATAAATGAACTATGCATACCTCTACAGGCTTTGAATCCCAGATTTTCTCTTCCAACTCCTTGAATGACTTTGAGGCATATGGAGCTCTACCAAATAAACATTCTGGAACAAAAGTTTACTCACAGCATATACAAACTTCGGTATTATCAATCCTTCCATAGGTTTACACCTACACATGTCATACACAAGCCACTGTTATTTTAGCTACTGTTTGTTATTTCTATGACTAGTGCTTTAAAAATCAGCTTTTTTGTGTCTGTGGACAATTAATTTTTCTGTCTGATTAACTGCTTGTCACCATTTTTTACAGATTTTTTTCATTCATTATTACTGTGAAATCATTAAATTTTGTGGTTTCAGTAGAAATGGACATTAACATACAAAGAGTATTCTACATTTTAAAGGGGATTTCAGGTTGTGAATTGACACATGAAAGGAGTCTATGGAAGTTAGCCCCTCATGAATAATGATTCAACAATGTGTCTAAATCTACTACAGACAATGCTATCTTCTATTTTTTTATAATGAAATTACTTTATTACAGGGAAGTCTAGCCGGCATTGTTAACACAGAAACCTACCATACAATATAACTCCTATAGACCAAAGGTCTACTCTTGCATCATACTTCCCCCTGCATATAATCTCTGGGGCCATGTACAGGGGACTGCCCCTCAATGCATGTAGCGTGTCGTCTTGATATAAATGTTTGGCAAATCCAAAGTCTGAAAACAAACGATAATAGTCTGTAAACAAATAAGTCTGAAAACGAAAGTGAACCTGATCTTGTTTTGAACAGAACATGTCTCAGACAGCATTCAGCCCAATATATTTAACAATATTAGATGGAAATATTCATCTAGTATTTCTTATACAAGTCATGGTTTAAACACAACATAACAGAAAAAGTTTAAGTACTTTTCACGGACTTTGCTTTACATTTTCAAGGACTACATTTGTCAAAACCATGTGTTAATATTTCTTATTAACTACTTCCAAATAACAAGGAAATTTAACTATGTAAATTGTGATAAAGTGCTGTCAAAGTCCAAAGTGCATATCCGATCTATAGTTAAACAAATACCATGTTATCATTATTATTATTATACCAGATTTGTTGAGCGCCCTTTTCATATGGAATATACGTTCAAAGGCGCTTTACAATTAAACATGTGACATGTTCATTCAAATTATCTTCATTTTTTCTACATGCATATCAAATTTATCAAAGAGATTTTAGGTCAAACTAGAGCAGTTTTCTTCAAAATTTAAGTGCTTCATTTTTTAGGGCTTTACGCATTTTCAAGGGAGTTTTCAAGGAGCAGAATTAAAGCTACAGACTTTTCAAAGTCTGCATAAACCTTTTAATATTTCATACTGATTGGATATGACAAAACATTTGATCATGACAATCTAATAGCATAAAAATTCCCATAAATCATTCATAGATAACACAACCATGTACTTTCAATATCATCTGAGTATACAACATTAAGGCAGGCCTATAAATATAATATCATATCAATTTTTGACTGTCCCATCTTGGCAGCAGATGGAAAATTCATACCAATATACTTTTAGTGGTTTGCTACTGCAGAAATACTTCAAAATATACTGTACAAAATTTGATAACACAGTGACTTTTCTTTCTTTTCTCAGTAAATATACAGTCTAATCTGTACTAACCGTCACCTCCGATCAGCGGTCACCTCCATTCAGCGGTCATTTTATGACGCCCCCAATGGCCACCTCCCATCCGTGGCCAGCGGCCACCAAAATTGCCTCCCAGCTGCCGTATTTGACCCCTTTCAGCAGCCATGTTTCTTCGAAAACCAATTATTTTTAGAAGATACCCAATTTTTGAAAAACATGTGACTGCTAAGTTTCGCAAGACTTCACCACAAGAACGACAAAATGACATGAGCTTCTCAATTAAAACTGATAACCAAAGGTGTGATCCCCTTTTTGTTACGATCAAATGGCCAGTATCGGCAATTAGCATGTCACCTCGTGTCAATTTTGTTGTTTACAGTTCACGGTCTGATCTCGGTTAAAGATAATACTCGATATCTAATTAGTAGCATAATGTATGTGATTTTTTTATATTTCTTTCATCAAAATACTATTAAATTTATAAGAAATTTTATATTGTGTTTGAAAGAAATATAAACCACTTGATCTTTTACGGAACGTAACGCCAATCTTAGATTTTAGCGTAGACAGAAAGCGCGGAGAGTAGCTTCCCCTACCAAAATGGCGAAAATTGTAATCAAACTTGTTTTGAAGTTGGAAAATTGTATGTAACACTTGTTGTACAAAAAAAAACAAAAACACACCAGAGTTTTAGATTGCTAAGAAGACCATTCGTATTGCAAAGGCAAATGCACGTCAATGTATCCTGGTAAAATAATAATAGAAAACCGAAAAAGAAATGGGCCTAAAGGTTAAACTGGTCAGAACTTGACAGAAAATACATATACTGGCTGCACCTCCAATCAGCGGTCACCTGGCTTAAGCGACCAAATTGTCTGCTTCCCCTGGCTGGCTGCTTAAGACAGGTTAGACTGTAGACCTCTCTAAAATATTGAACAGGTAGAGGAAATTGAAGTTTCAACAGAGCTGATAATGAAATAGTTATTACAATTTTACATGACTAATTTCAGAAGTTAAGCCGTACATGAAAGAACTAAAGTCCCTCCCTATGACTGAAAGTAGGGATAAGTTACTGACCCTCATATAAGGATCACATTTAAGGATCAAAAATAAGTTTCTGGAAGGGGTAATTCTTGCTGGCCTGCCAAACAAATATATTTCAGGAGTGGCCTTATTGTTACTCGTACACAGTATTGTACAAACATAAAATGTATACCTGCTATTTTGAGAACTGGGTCTGATGAAGATGAACACAGAATGTTTTGAGGTTTGAGATCCATGTGTGCGACACTATTGTCCCTCAGAAACTTCATAGCTGACACTGTACATAAAAAATAACATGAAAGCAGCGGTTTAACAAGAAACAAAAGCGTACTTCATTTGCAACTGCTTGGATGCTGATGCCAAGCACACTTTTCAAATGTTGACAGAACTGTTACAACTGTATGACAAGCAATGTTATTATCGAAAGAAAGTTTCTGAGCTCCTGTATCGAAGTTTGAGGAAATGCAAAATGACTTATTAATAAACAGTATGTTAATACTTCCTAAATAACAAAATAAATCAACTGTTTTAAGCTACTTACCAATATGACGTAAAAACTTTCTCACAATATGTTCAGGGAGCATTCTCTTGCTGCGTATAAAACGTGAGAGGTCACCACCACTACAGTACTCCATGATGAGGTAGATATACGTGTCATCCCACTGCATGTCATGTAAATAGTCTCAGGTTATCAATGTGAAAATAGGGAAAATAACTTGTACCAAATTTAAACTGCTAAAGTAATTTATACCACTCATTTGGTAACAAATTTCTTAAAAGAATTGACTATGTACTAAAGTATGGACCTACACAATGCTGATCAAGAAATTTAGTATCAAACTGGTATAATTCTGGCTTTATTTCAAGATTAATGAATGCAAACTGTTTTTCCAGATAATTGACTGCTTTACTATAATTATTGGGGAACTAAATAACTATCAAAACAAGTGCAGTTACTTTAAGCTTGAATGTAAACCTTCCGTTAGCTGGCTTTTTAAATATACTATTACTAACACTTGCACACTAGAAAGGTATCATGTCACAAGTCAATTAAATGGTTTTAGAGGTATTTACAAACCTGAAAGTCCTTTAGTTCCACAATATTTTCATGTTTAAGTTTCTTGAGAAGAGCTATCTCCGTGAGCAGATTTTCTGTTGATGCCTTATTCAAACTGCTCTTTAAAACACACTTAATGGCAGCTACCTCCCTCGATCCAGACTGAAATATTTCCAAGAGGTTACCGTAAGTCTTGGACATGCAAGAAATTTAAAATCATAGAATTGCTGTTCATAGGTTCACTACTTACCAGGTTGAAATATACAAAGAATAGTAAATCTGTAAACTGTGGCTTCAGGATTCGTACAATAAATAATCATCGCACAGTGAACGTGAAAACCATCTGGTAAATATTTACCGCACGAAGAGCTGTTTTTACATTATAAGTCAAAAGTTTCTGTACATGGAGCAAATTTTTTTTTTGACAATTGCAGAATTCCTCGCGTATTCTGTTGACAGCACTGAAGATCCAGTACTATCATGAACATCATCGTAAAGAAAAATTTGTACTGTATTGAAGAACACCAAAAATATAAGAGAAAATTGCAAAAACAGTAGAACATGACATGATTTTCAAGGCGGATGTAGGAGAATTTTCTGATGAACATTTTTATCTCGTGTGTATTTTAGCCATTGAATGATGATTTTCTTTTAAACTAGCTGAAACAAGTTTTACCTCTGTTATATGATAAGTGTCTACGTCGGATTATACGATGATGGAAAAAGTGCTACACAGCCGCGTAGTAGTTGGGGTGGGGGGGACCAATTGTCCAGACGCCTAGTGTTGGTGACTTTTCTTGGACCTGTTTATTCCATGTTTGTAAGGTTGATGGTAAAATAAATTAAACGTTCCTTTGAGTCTGCCAGAAGTGGTAGAACTGAATAAATCCAGACATTACTGACGTGTTGGGTGCATAATAGTCCAAATAATTTGACGTCAGAACTGATTCTGCGATATTTTCGTGATAAGGCAGAATCCCTCTGTTTACATCAAAACCAGTAAAGGCCTTTTCTGTGGTGAAAATAGATTTAGGTAAAAACACGATCTGCCAATATAATTAAACGATGAAATCATAATACAAAATAAAACTGAATCATTTTATGGTTTAAACATGTTAATAAAGCATAAACACTATATATTTCATTTGGTTACCTCGCTGTATATACATGTACACCATTACACTCTTGGTATTCTGTTATCAGGACATGTGACACAAAGTGGAGCCATGTAAAATGTGTATAAACTTTAGGGCGAGTTGTTTAAAACAGTGACAAACTCGTGTTTTGACGTTTATTCACATAAACTTCAACTAAATGGAAGGAAAAAATGGATATTCTTTCCAGGTATCTTAAAATTTCACTCATATTTTTGTTTTTTTAATAGTTAAAATGCGATTTAAAAATCGCCATGTAGAATCTTCACGGAAGGTTCACCACAGAAAAGGTCCTTCCTATGTTGTATGTGGAGGAGAGATTTTGACCTGTGCAAAATTATCACAATATCTCGACTCGCATACAATTAGTTGGACTAGGTGTACATAGGTGCACAGAGTTAAGAGAGATGTTATGCGCATATAGCCAATCTGCGCATTTGGTAAATCGCGCAGCGCAAATAACCAATTTGTTATCTGCGCAACGATTTGTAAATCGGGCAACCTTATATATTTCTTATATGCGCAGGGTAACTGTCTTGCGCGTCTGGTAAATGAGTCTGCGCTTTTAACATATGGATGATATGTCCCGATAAAATTGAATAACATTAGACGGTTAGACTTGTAGGCCTACATAAAACTGTTTTAATTTTAAAACTGACGGTGATCAGGCACGCGGAAAGGTGTGAATTGACTGTGCTTAATTTGTAAAGAACATTTTTTTTAAAGTAAATGAGCGTATTTATGCGGTAATTTCAATGAGATGCTCATGTCCCTGGTAGTTTATGGACTAAACATTTCTGTTGACGACGGTATTAAGAGTCATTTGTCATAGGTGTTAAAAAACTTTAAAATGATACAAAATAACCAAAGAATATTTAATAACACAAGTTTTTTTATTTATTTTTTATTATTTTTTTAACTTTTAAACGCCGTAGCCTGTGCGGGATGTCGATCCAGCCCTAATATCAAATCCTGAAATGACACCGATATTTCAAATATATATTGATCATTTCTTACAGATCATATTGATATTTTTTATAATAATGTTTTGTAGTACAAAAGAGTAATTTTCGCCAGAACGTGAACGAATTTTTGTTGCTGCGCAAGATGTGTCCTGCGCTAATAGAAAATCTTGAAATTACTCTGATAATATGAATAACTGCCATAAACCATTCTAACTTTTACATTGTTTAACAATTACAGATTGATATTGCAAATCTTGGTTTTGAAAATGTGTCATAAATTTATTTCAGCATCAGTAAATTCATGGGAGTCGGTCACCAGGTTTCAATATCTGCAGTATGATACAATATGCAATAAAACTCAAACATGCGTGAAGGTGTGATTTCCTTCGGATAGCCACATCGTCCTCTCTATTCTTTTTATAACTGAAGTATTTTTACTTCATTCGATCACACGCAGTCATTTTATACCGGATATAGAACATAAAGGAGACTTACATAAAAGACTGAATTGCCACACACTTACCACAATTCACCTTATCGCTTTTTCCATCATATTAAAAAAGCGCAATTCTTTTTTACCAACGTGAGCATATCTCCTGACATGGCCAAGATTAAAAATAAAACAAAAATAAGCAGAATTAAAAGACGATTCTTACAGATCTTTTATACTTATATCATTTTTTTTAATGTTTTATAGTAAGACAGATAGAATAACTAATAAGTTTCGTCAAAATGTGAACGAAATTTTACATTTTGTAGGTGCGCAAGATGTGTGTCCTGCGTTAATAGAACTCTGAAAATTACTGCAATAACTTGAATATCTTTTATAAACCATTTTAACTTTTACTTCGTTTTTCGATTACAGTCTAAAAATGTAGCTTTTGAAAATCTGAATATGTTTCATCCGTAGCCTGCGCGGGATGTTGTTCCTGTGCTAATAGTAAATTCTGAACTGACGCCGATATTTCAAACATATTTCGATTCTAAAAGATACTATTTATGTAGCTTCATAAAAAATATTTTCGGAGTAGAAAAAAAATAGAAAGAAGCGTGATTTCCGTCATAACGAGAACGAAATATTACATTTGTTATCTGCGCAAGATGTGTTTGCTCTGCGCTAATAAAAAATCTGGAAATAATCCTGATAACTTGGATATCTTTCATCAACCCTGCTAACTTTATCATTGTTTTGTGATTACAGGCTGTAATTGTAGCTTTTGCCAAATGAATATTTTGTTACATCTGTATCTTGCGCGGGATGTCGGCCCTGCGCTAATAAAAAATCTGGAAATGATCCTGATTACTTGAATATCTTTCATAAACCATGCTAAATTTAACTTTGTTTTATGGTTACAGACTAAAGTTGTAGCTTTTGCAAAGACAAATGTAATTTTAATTCTGTAACCCGCGCGGGATGTCAGTTCTGCGCTAATAGCAAATCCTGAATTTAAATATATTTAATTTATAAAACATATCATTTATGTACCTTTTAAAAATGTAGTAGAAATAGATAGAAACAAGAGTGGTTTCCGTTGTTTCTGTGCAAGACGTATGTCCTGCGCTAATAGAAAGTTTTAACATTACTCCGATAATTTCATACGCTATGTCAACTTTAATTTTGTTATTACAATTACAGACTAAAATTGTAGCTAGAATATAAAGTTACTTCTACATAATTCACGGGATGACGGTCCTGCACTAATCGCAATTCCTGAAATGTCAATAATATACCAAATATATGTCATTTCTTACAATTCTAATTGATTTTTTTTTTTCATGCTTTTATAATGCAAAATAAATAGAAACGAGTAAATTCTAGCTTTTGCCAAAATGAATATCTTGTTACATCTGTAATCAGCGTGGGATATCTGTTCTGCGCTAATAGCAAATCCTGAAATGATGCCGAAACTTCAAATATATAACTCTCACGATAGAATGACGTCACGTTAACATCAAAGATTTTGTTGCGACAAAGAAAAAGCGCTTGTATATTTATCTACTGTTTCAGATTAAGGGCATACTGGTATTGGAATCGAAATAATTTATAGCAAAACCATGTTTTAACACTCTTTATACATTCGGGCGTCCATACGTCGTACAAAAAAAATCACTCGGGATGCGCCCTCATGATATTATCACGCCCGACGTATAACCGCCCGTCGTGCATAAACATACATAGACATACATCTGTGCAGATAACAAATGTAAAATTTCGATCTCGTTATGACAGAAATCACTCTTTTTCTATTCATTTTTACAGTACTCATTTGAAAGTTTCATAAATAGTGTGTTTTATGAATGAAATATATTTGAAATACGGTGTAATAACTTGGCTATTAGCGCAGGACCGACCGCCCACGCAAGTTACAGGTGTAACATTATAGATCCATTTAGATTTGTAAAAAAAAACTACAGTTTTAGTCTGTAATCGTAAATCTAAGTAAAAGTTAATATGATTTATAAAAGATATTCAAGTTATCAGAGTTATTTCCAGATTTATTATTAGCGCAGACACACATCTTGCGCAGATAAAAAATGTAATAATTCGTTCTCGTTATGACAGAAATCACTCTTTTTCTAATCATTTTTTTTACAGTATTCATTTGAAAGTTACATAAATAGTATGTTTTATGAATGAAATATATTTGAAATACAGTGTAATTTCAAACTTTGCAATTAGCGCAGGACCGACCTCCCAAGCAAGTTACAGGTGTAACATTATAAATCCATTTAGATAAATTATAGTTTTAGTTTGTAATTGTAAATCAAAGTAAAAGTTGATATGATTTATAAAAGATATTCAAGTTATCAGAGTAATTTCCAGATTTATTATTAGCGCAGACACACATCTTGCGCAGATAAAAAATGTAATATTTCGTTCTCGTTATGACAGAAATCACTCTTTTTCTAATCATTTTTTTTACAGTATTCATTTGAAAGTTAATAAATAGTATGTTTTATGAATGAAATATATTTGAAATGCAGTGTAATTTCAAACTTTGCTGTAAGCGCAGGACCGACCTCTCAAGCAAGTTACAGGTGTTACATTATAGATCCATTTATATTTGTAAAAAAAACTATAGTTTTAGTCTGTAATCGTAAATCTAAGTAAAAGTTGATATGATTTATAAAAGATATTCAAGTTATCAGAGTAATTTCCAGATTTATTATTAGCGCAGACACACATCTTGCGCAGATAAAAAATGTAATATTCCGTTCTCGTTACGACAGAAATCACTCTTTTTCTAATCATTTGTTTTACAGTATTCATTTGAAAGTTAATAAATAGTATGTTTTATGAATGAAATATATTTGAAATGCAGTGTAATTTCAAACTTTGCTGTAAGCGCAGGACCGACCTCCTAAGCAAGTTACAGGTGTTACATTATAGATCTATTTAGATTTGTAAAAAAACTATAGTTTTAGTCTGTAATCGTAAATCTAAGTAAAAGTTGATATGATTTATAAAAGATATTCAAGTTATCAGAGTAATTTCCAGATTTATTATTAGCGCAGACACACATCTTGCGCAGATAAAAATGTAATATTTCGTTCTCGTTATGACAGAAATCACTCTTTTTCTATTCTTTTTTTACAATATTCATTTGAAAGTTACATAAATAGTATGTTTTATGAATGAAATATATTTGAAATGCAGTGTAATTTCAAACTTTGCTATTAGCGCAGGACCGACCTCCCAAGCAAGTTACAGGTGTAACATTATAGATCCATTTAGATTTGTAAAAAACTATAGTTTTAGTCTGTAATCATAAATCAAAATAAAAGTTGATATGATTTATAAAAGATATTCAAGTTATCAGAGTAATTTCCAGATTTATTATTAGCGCAGACACACATCTTGCGCAGATAAAAAATGTAATATTTCGTTCTCGTTATGACAGAAATCACTCTTTTTCTATTCATTTTTTACAGTATTCATTTCAAAGTTATGTTTTATGTATGAAATATATTTGAAATACAGAGTAATTTCAAAATTTGCTATTAGCGCAGGACCGACCTCCGAAGCAAGTTACAGGTGTAACATTATAGATCCATTTAGAAAACTTAAAGTTTTAGTCTGTAATTGTAAATCAAAGTAAAAATTGATATGATTTATAAAAGATATTCAAGTAATCAGAGTAATTTCCAGATTTATTATTAGCGCAGACACACATCTTGCGCAGATAAAAAATGTAATATTTCATTCTCGTTATGACAGAAATCACTCTTTTTCTAATCATTTTTTACAGTATTCATTTGAAAGTTACATAAATAGTATGTTTTATGAATGAAATATATTTGAAATACAGTGTAATTTCAAACTTTGCTATTAGTCCAGGACCGACCTCCCAAGCAAGTTACAGGTGTAACATTATATATCTATTTAGATTTGTAAAAAAACTATAGTTTTAGTCTGTAATCATAAATCTAAGAAAAAGTTAATATGATTTATAAAAGATATTCAAGTTATCAGAGTAATTTCCAGATTTTCATTTAGCGCAGGGCACCGAACACATATCTTGTGCAGCTACAAAATATAAAATTTTGTTTACGTTTTGATGAAAATTAGGTCTACTCTTTATTCAATCGATTTTGTACTATAAAATAATAATAATAATATAGATAAGATCTGTAAGAATTTTCTTTTAATTCTGTGACTTTTTTTATTTCATCTTTTATCTTAGACATGTTGAGAGATATGCTCCCGTTGGTAAAAAGAATATTATTGTGAAAATTCAAGATATTTCAATATAATAAAAACGATATTTTGCTAAGTGCATGTGTGCTCAGGTGAAGTAGAAAATTATAAAAACAGCCTAAAACATACCAGAGGACAACCTGTGCAAGCTGGAGGAAATCACACCTTCACGCATGTTTGGGTTTTATTGCATCTTGTATAAGATCGGAGGTATTGAAACCTGGTGACTGCCGTGAATTTACTGATGTAGAAACAAATTTATGACACATAATTTAAGAACCAAGATATTCAGCATTGACATCTATATTTGTTAATAAATTGACCAACTGCATGATTTATCAAACACGAAATGCAAATTTCTGATATATAAAGTTACATTTGTTATTTGTGCTGCGCATTTTGTAAATCGCGCAGGTTAAATTTATCCTGCGCAACGACTGGTAAATCGTTGCGCATATAACCAATATACAAATATTTGTTATATGCGCTGCGCGTTTGGTAAATAGCGCTGATTGGTTATTTGCACTCAACATCGACACATCTAGAATAGATAGCCCGGACACATGTATCAAGTGTTTCATTCAACAGGCTGGTAACATTGCCCGATCTGGCTTATGACACAAAAAGTAATATTTCTTGAAAAATAATGAAGATATTTCTTTCAAACTTGGTCCATTTGTTAAGCATAACAAATGATACAAATTAGAATAAAAATAACTTGGTTGCCTTCAGGTTTGGTAGAATTATTTCCCCTTTTCAGATTTTTATGACGCATAATCTTTGAAGTCCAAAAAAACAATGTTCTAATTCTAAGTTTAAAACAAAAAAGGGTTAAATGGCTTTCTAATGCTCTAAATTACTGCGCTATTACATGAATGTAAGCATTTTACTCTGCTTTCACTTACAACATTATAGAGAAATGTTAGTCCTAAAAAAATTGCTCATACATCTGCACTAGAAACAAAGTATTTACCCTAAATATATAGAACAAAGGTATTGGCGCACAAGTATGGAGCACTATAAAGCCATTGAACCTTTTTCTGTTTTAAACATTGCATTAAAACATAATATTTTTGGACTTCAAAAATTATGCATCATAAAAGTCTGAAAAAGGGAAGTAATTCTAACTAAACTGAAGGCAAAAAAGTTATTTCTATCTAATGCTTTATAAATGGACCAAGTTTGAAAGAAATATCTTCATTATTTGTCAAGAAATATTACTTTTTGTGTCATAAGCCCGATCGGGCAATGTTACCAGCCTGTTCAATATATATCTAAGTAATCTCACCCGTAGTTTCACATTAGTCGAGACAAACGTTTGTGACAGACTGAATGATAAGACAAAATCAATAAACCCCTTCTTATGAGACAATCAAAATTACAAAACGAAAGTAGCAGTCGCGAAAACCTATGTCAAATACAACATATGCAGTACTTAATTTTACATCTATACCTTTCTGTAAGCTTTGTATACTGTAGCATAAGTGCCACTCCCTAGTTTTTCAGTAAATACAAATTCCTTTAACTTGGGAACAACCGACAACGAGTTAGATGACGGCCGAGCAGCTGATGACGGACGCGCCATTACCACATAATTCGCAAATTTTATCTCCTATTTGGAGAGTCAAGATACTTCCGTGTTTACATCCAGTTTTGATAAAAAGTTACTTTCATTCAATCATCGTTGGATCTTTGTTATATAAGTTGACTTATATGACAAACGTACTTGATTTTAGTATATTTCAAATACAGAGGCTTGTCACATATGACAAATTTTCACAAAAACAAATAATTCTGCACGTGAAAGTCGTTGCCATGCTGGGAAAGTTGTTTAAAAATGGCTGCCGCTGCAACACCTACGTGATGTCCGCACCGCTCATCTCAAACTTTGCTCATTTGTCAGCAGATACTGTTAAGTGACATGTACTTCCTGTCCAGTCAACAAAATTCTCGACCTGTATTTGGAAGAAGATTAAACATTTTGCAGGTAACTATCATTCGTTAGATAATGAAGCCATTGAGGGATGTTAGTTATCAAATAGAAGCACCTGTTTAACAGGTCCCAGAAAAGTCACAAATTAGCTATATAGCTAAATCTAGCTATAAATAGCTAGAAGTAGTTATAAAACCAATAACAATAATATAATAACCATCAATAAGTACATATTCCTCTGACAGGTGTATTGGTGAAGAAGGCAGGAAAATATTTATTGCCGTGGCGGCCTGGGTTAAATTTCCAAATCCTCTGGATTGTTGACGCTATACTATGGGCCTGTCAATAATTGCAAATATTAGCATCAGCCATGAATGTCAATCTGGAATATATCATGAAAAAAGACAATGGTTGGATCTCCTGAAATTTTTTACAGAAATTATATAATTTTGGTTAAAATTTGGATATAAAACACCCCTAATATTTCAAGTTAAAGATGTATTTTTTTGTGTTTGTGACCACTGCCTGGAAAAACAACCAGTGATTTATTTAAAATAACATCTGTTTCTCTTTTCAATATAGAATCACAACTTGGAAGATCTGTGAGTAGTTGAAGACCTCTGATTATTGAGACAGTATGCCACCAGCTGTAGGCAGAAAGAAAACTGTCGTCTGCTATATCTGTGGTCGAGAGTTTGGTTCCTCGTCTGTCTCCATCCATGAACCGCAGTGTCTTAAAAAATGGAGAGCAGAAAATGATAAACTACCAAAAACTCAAAGAAGAAAAACTCCAACTAGACCAGAGATCCTGCCTTCTGTTGGAAATGGAGATAATTCGGATATTGAACGGTTTAATGAGGCAGCATGGAAGAGTGCTCAGGGACAGTTATTAGCATGTGAAAATTGTGGGAGGACGTTCAATCCTGATAGACTGCCTATACACCAGAGATCTTGTAAACCAGGTAAAATGTTATTTTATACTTACCATCACCTTTAGAAATCACATTAGATAAGGTTCTTTACTTTAGCACCCAAAATATTTTGTGAATAATTTCCCATTTTTATCAAGAGTTTCGTGATCATTCACTCTAACTTTGAAATTACTTTGTATGCAGTTAATTTGCTTTAAATTAAAAAAAAGTTATTATTATTGCACAAGGTTCATAAATCTTATGCAGTATTTCAAGAATTAATTCTTTTTATTTAGAATTCATTTTACGTGGAATTTTAGGTTGAAATTATGAAAGCCCCTATAAAGCTCCAGAATGAATTTTGTATAACACAGTTTTCTGCAAATATACATGTTGATTGTGATGAGCATTATGCATAATTGTAATGAAATGAGTCCTTAGAGTGTGCTCATTGTTATCATCCACATGGCGAGGTCCATAAATTTAAATCAATACTTATGTGCACTTTTCTTAGAACTCAGGTTAAAACATGTATTATCCCTACATTTTCACTCTTTTTTTACACTAAGACTGTAACTTTGAAATAAGTTTCTTCAAATTTAAAGGCTCATAATGCCTTTGTTCATAATGTGGCTACAACATTTTTTATTATGAACATCAAATATGTTAAGAGTTAGGTCCATGTTTCGGCGAAAAAAGTTCGAACATCACCAAATCATAGAAATACATGAAAATTAAACAGCATATAAAACATTATATTATTCTACAAACCCATTGTCAATTTACTCATATTTGTATTGAATTCCGGAAAGGGACTGCATGAAAGGGCCACACTTCTGGACAGTTAAACGCCTTTAAAAACTTGCCGTTTTTAAAAAGCTGTTACATACCTTTATTTTGATGCACTTGCAACAATGACACAGTGCTTAAACTTTACATAACTAGGTGGAACATGGTTTTTGACAATTGTTTACTTTTATTGCTTTACAAATGGCATTCTTTTTTAAAGGGGGACAACTCTTTTAGAATATTTAAGTATCCAATTCTACAGGACAGAATGGTAAAAAATTGTATTGGACAGATAGGTTTATTGTAAAGATGTTATTTGTTCACTAAACATTTCTGTGGATTTGTGATATACTGCTAAACCTTAATTTCTTGTTAAATCTTATTTTCAGTAATTGTTTTCTCTAATTTTTGTCAAAGGTTTGAATATTGATTAACATAGTACAGAGATTTATTGAATGCACTATTTATGATTACCTCCCTTTACAGCTCCAATGGTATAAGTTCATGTGCATTATTTCAAGTAGTGCCTTTCTAATCATGTAGTTATATATGCGTAACATCTATTTGGACAGCTTTATCATTTGAGCCGTGCCATGAGAAAACCAACATAGTGGGTTTGCGACCAGCATGGATCCAGACCAGCCTGCGCATCTGCGCAGTGTGGTCAGGATCCATGCTGTTCGCTAACAGCTTCTCCAATTCCAATAGGCTTTAAAAGCGAACAGCATGGATCCTGACCACACTGCGCAGATGCGCAGGCTGGTCTGGATCCATGCTGGTCGCAAACCCACTATGTTGGTTTTCCCATGGCACGGCTTATTTGTGTTTATAATATAAAATTTAAAGCCTTATGGAACTTTAAGACAACCATTATTCACATCTTATATGTCACAGTCTATTAAGTCCATTAAATCTTGCATTCAATTTTTTTCTAATTTTTCAGTACTCAGTGGATTCACTTTAAACTTACAGTAATGTTAAAGGTCCAATACTAAGGAAAGTGAACATTTTAATTTCTTTTAAAAAGCACAGAAACTATTTCATTTTATTGGAAAATGAAAGTTGGTATGTAGAAATTCGAAATAAATCACAGTATATGTACAATTATTTTTCTATGAAGTATGAAGAAAGTTAAAAAGACCTGGGGGGTCATTCTGTCGATTCATTGAAATTTCAACTTAATACACATACATTTCTTTGAGTTCCAAAGACCTTCTGTAAATTATGACCTGCCAATCTTCATTATTTAGTGTCTTGCAGAAGTCTATGCACTGGCTATGAAAAAAAATGCCAACTCACTTTCCCTTAGTAATGGACCTTTAAGTGTCCTTGCCAAAATTCTGTTTAGCCTCTGTTTTATGAATTTTGTCCCTTTTCATTTATAATAAAAAGTATTTATCTGTGTGATTTTATACTATCTTAGAAATTACCTATTACTCATTACAAAAGAGCCATAATTGTTTGAACATACTGGTAGTTTATGCCTTAATTATAGTTTATATTGGAAAATATTTATGGTTTATATATAGCAAGTCATGTACAAACTTCTTTCCATAACCAAATTACAGTGAATTAGCCAGGCACCAAAGACACTGAGGCACAACTTTTTATGCCCCCGAAGGGAGGCATATAGTTTTTGAACCGTCTGTCGGTCTGTCAGTCTGTCCGCAATTTTCGTGTCCGGTCCATATCTTTGTCATCGATGGATGGATTTTCAAATAACTTGGCATGAATGTGTACCACAGTAAGACGACGTGTTGCGCGCAAGACCCAGGTCCGTAGCTCAAAGGTCAAGGTCACACTTAGACATTAAAGGATAGTGCATTGATGGGCGTGTCCGGTCCATATCTTTGTCATCGATGGATGGATTTTCAAATAACTTGGCATGAATGTGTACCACAGTAAGACGACGTGTCGTGTGCAAGACCCAGGTCCGTAGCTCAAAGGTCAAGGTCACACTTACACATTAAAGGATAGTGCATTGATGGGCGTGTCCGGTTCATATCTTTGTCAACCATGGATGGATTTTCAAATAACTTGGCATGAATGTGTACCACAGTAAGACGACGTGTCGCGCGCAAGACCCAGGTCCGTAGCAAAGGTCAAGGTCACACTTAGACGTTAAAGGATAGTGCATTGATGGGCATGTCTGGTTCATATCTTTGTCATCCATGGATGGATTTTCAAATAACTTGGCATGAATGTGTACCACAGTAAGACGATGTGTCGTGCGCAAGACCCAGGTCTGTAGCTCAAAGGTCAAGGTCACACTTAGACGTTAAAGGTCATTTTTCATGATAGTGCATTGACGGGCGTGTCCGGTCATTATCTTTGTCATTCATGCATGGATTTTAAAATAACTACGCATGAATGTGTGACACAGTAAGACGACGTGTCGCGCGCAAGACCCAGCTCCGTAGGTCAAAGGTCCTAAACTCTAACATCGGCCATAACTACTCATTCAAAGTGCCATTGGGGGCATATGTCATCTTATGGAGACAGCTCTTGTTAATCTTGGAAAAGTTTTATCAGTCTCATAAATTAAATTTGCAACAGTACATTTTGTATGTGTATAGTAAAAGTTTCAGTAAAATTCTCTGTAGTCTGTAATTATTTAAAAGGTTTTTACATGTGTTATAAAGCAATTTATACCTGTATTAAATAAAATTATTTAGATTTTATGTTCCATTCCATTGCTGAGGAATAGTATATAATAATACCCAGCAAAATTCTACAATTATTTTGATATTTTGGCATGTGTGTTATTGTCAGCTATAAGAATGGTCAGTTTTTATTTTTGTTGCAGACACTGTTACAAACATGATTGTATACACGTTTTAAAATGACCTGAGAATAACAGATATTATTATAATAATATATATGATTCCTTATATAAATCGCTGGTTAATCATCTAAGTTTTTGCTATGGACTGGTCTATAGTTTAACACTAAGTTTTGCTTAGCTAATGTCAAAACTTGAAGAAAACATTATGAAAATTTGTTTTTCTGATTTCATGTAGTAAAACACTTTCTGAATGGCTTGCCAGTCAAAAGTAAAAACTGTTTGCTTTCAGACCTCGGGCAATAGTTTTGACTATTGACTGTCTAGCTATCCCATAAGTGAATACTAGTGCACAGTGTAGATTATTTTCTTTGTGTGGAAAAATATGCACAAGTTCTGCAGTGGAAATATTGTGCAACTTTAGAAGCACAATAATATTCACCTAAAGAACAAGTGCATATATCTCAATGCAAAGCTAATAATCATTTTATACACATATTAATATTGATATATAAATAACAAGAAATATCTTTAAAAATGATGGTCGGCAAATTGTAATAAGGAAAGAAGTTTATGAACTTTTCATCTAACATTCATCTTTCATCTAACATTTTTCAAATTGCAAAACTAAACACCGCACTTTAACAATTTAAATGGTTCTCTTTTAATTTTTCGCAAAGGTTTCGTAGGGTTGCAATTTTGTTTCATTTATCCTTAGACAAATAATTACAGCAGTAGTTTGATGAAGATTCATGAAGCGGTTCATGAGAAGAGGTCATTAAACGTGTTTATATTTTTAGCTAAATTGGTCCCTATCCCCATTTGTAACATAATAGCAGGAGACCTTACGATATTGTTACACATCGAGTTTGATAAAAAATCCATTACATTTTAGTGGTTAATGCGAAGAAAGGCATATCTACTTTTAGCTATAGTGGTCCCTAATAGGGCCCAAGTTCCTATATAAATAAATTTGGAAGAGGACCTTATAATGATGCTCCAGACCAAGTATGACAAAGATCCACCAAGCTGTTCATGAGACGCTGTATAAAGGCATTTCTAGTTTTAGCTCTAGCAGCCCCTAAAAGGGGTCAAATGTCCCAGCTGAACAAAGTTGGCTGCGGGCTTAATAAATATGCTACAAATCAAGTTTGATTAGCCTTCATTACAGTGTAATGAGATTCAGTCTTTATATAGCATATATATAATAAAATAGATTTCAACTGAGTTGAATATTTGCATACCATACTAAAGAAAAATATTCATATATAATAAATCAGATAAATAATTTAAAACAAATACATCAAAGCAAACAAGTACTCATTTTAATATGCAATCTGAATAAGTCACAAAAGCAAGAAACCTTTTCATATACAGACGACAATTGTAACAAGGAAAATCTTTTAAAAAGCACTTCTCTACATAAAAGACTCTTATCACACCCTTATTCATGTGATACGCAGACCGTATTCAGCTCTTTCTTTAATTTGATATATGTTGGTATTTGAACAGGTTTTTATCATATTTATTAAACTTACTTATCATTTTGAGATATCCCTTACAGAAGCAAGCCTCTGTGGCGTACATGCTGCGTATTTGCTGTGTGTATGCCGCGAACACAGTAGTACGCCAGAGGAGTACATTTTACATACACCGCATGCCGCGTACTATTTCGACGAGTACACAGCATGTACGCAGGAGGTCACTAGTACACTTCAAGTACGCAGCAGAGACTCTGAAAATTTAAGGAGTACACTGCATGTACGCAGGAGGGACTTGTACAAGAAAATAGTACACTGCATGTACACCGCAGATACTTTGAAATTTGTGCAGTACACTTCATATACGCGGGAAAGACTTGTACAATTTCTTTTGGCATTTATACTTAGTTTTTTTTTTTATAAGTTAAAGTCTGAAGTAAACTTCATATACGCGGGAGGGACTTATTCATTTTCTTTTGGTGTTTATACTTTGAATTTTTTTAGGTAAAAGTCTGAAGTACACTTCATGCAGGAAGGATTTGTACATTTTTTTTTTGGAAGCAAGAACTTGATTTCCGAGTAACTTTTATCTTAATAGCATAGAATAGTTCAGATTACCGGTATTCTGAACAATGAACATTTGCCAAACTATTTGCAATGTTCATTTGTGAAGCTTACATCTTAGTGATTTCTGAGCTGCACCTTGCATGAAGTGCAAAAATATATTCTTTTTCATTTTGAATTAATCATGTTTTATAAAGGCTTTAATGCTCATTATGTTAACTCATTAAGGCCTCAACAAATTAAAAAGTTGTTCATCGGATTTGCCACTCGTATATTTTCAGAACGTTTTTGGCTAATTGCGCTCGCCCTATTGGAAAAAATCAATCCAAAATTTGTTGGTGCGCTACTTTTTACGGACGTAAAAGTGTATAAATGCTTATATAATTCCAGTCCTAGATTGTTCTCAGATGGATTTTAATCAAAATAAATACATACTACACACACATCGTCTATAATAAATCATAACACTTATATTTAGTTGCATTAAAGTTGTTTCCCCATGATGCAGTCACGCCATTTTCTTCAAATGTTTACCAAATTACATGCTACAAAAATTGATTTATTTCATTGAAAAGTGGATGAAGAAAAGCATACTAATTTATTTGATAACATCAATCTACATTATTTTGGTAAGGGTAAATACTTATTGATGCATGTCACTTATCTTTTTTCTGTTTTTTTTTCTGTCCAAATGATCAGTATTTGCATACGAAAGTTGGTGGGGTGAGGAATTTACATTATCACAGCAGTTTCGCCACAAGAGTACACAGCATGTATGCAGCAGGAGTACATAGCATGTACGCCGCAGGACTCAGGCCAGGAGTATACAGCATGTACGCCGCAGGAGTACACAGCATGTACGCCGCAGGGGTAGTACACCGCAGGCTCATTTGCATGTGAAAAGTGCATGTGCCGCGTACATGCTGCGTACTATTTCCTGCATACTAAATTCCTCCAGCGTACATCCTGTGTACTATGTAGTCCACAGCATGTACGCAGCAAGTAGTACGCGGCAGAGCTCATTTGCATGTCAAAAGTGTACTACAAACGTACTATCGGTGTATGTGCAGTGTATATCCTGCCTACTGTTTAAAGTCCTTGATTTCAGTACACATCATGTATGCATCATATACGCTGTATGTACACAGCAAGAGTACGCAGCAGGCCTTTTTCTTCTGTAAGGGATATCAATATTCTTGCTAAATATACTGAGCCAAAGTTAGCTTTAAAACTGTGAACAGCGTCGTTTAGGATAAACGATTTGTCTACATTTCACTCAGCGTAGCACAATCAACAGAGTGAAAGAAATTGACACTCTCGTCCAATCAGGCAGAGTGTTGCATAAATCTTCCATTTTGATAAATTATCTATAATGCGTTATCAAGTAGTTTGATTTGCAAACTGAAGTCACGTGGCATAGGTAACGAAAACGAATTTAGACGGCGTTCGCCGAAAAAGATTGAGCAAAATTCACAGTACTGACTGAAATAGATAATTTAATGCAACGACACACATTAAAATGACCAAAGCACCCGATATAAAATTCAAAAGTCAGTATGAAACAATATTGACATTTCTGGTTCCATTGACAGAGAATAAAAAGGAGTAGGTAATAGGATTATAAGCATAAACACTTTCAATTAAAATATTAGACTGCTACCAGAAACTCTAGCTTCATCATACATTGGTACCACTGTACATTGCTCAGGACAATTTCTAGAACTGAATTACCCTATCACTACTACATTATCTGTCATTTTATTAATCCCCCGCCACTAGTGGTGGGGGGTTATAGGAATGGTCTCCGTCCGTCCTTCCATCCGTCCTTCTGTCCCTCCAAGCTCACATTTGCATACTTAGGTGGCTATAGGAACAATAGGTAACTGTACTTTTTCTTTGATGTCATTCATTCCGTAAGGCTTTTATGTGGCTATTTTTCTCTTACGTGGCTAAAAGAACAATAGAGAGAACAAAAGAGTAGCCACATAAGTATCCATATGTAGGAACATTCCGTCCTTCCGTCCGTCTGTCCGTAACACTTTCGTGTCCGCTCCATATTTCCTTAACCCCTTAAAGGATTTTTATGGAACTTGGGTCAAATGATCACCTCATCAAGACGATGTGCAGAACCCATGAATCAGCCTTGTCAGCTCAAGGTCAAGGCCACAACTTGAGGTCAAAGTTTTGAGCCTTCCATTTTGTGTCTGCTCTATATCTCCTAAACCCCTTGAAGGAATTTTATAAAACTTGGGTCTAATGATCACCTCATCAAGATGATGTGCAGAATCCATGAGTCAGCCTTGTCAGCTCAAGGTCAAGGTCACAACTTAGGGTGAAAGGTTTGAGCCTTCCATTTTGTGTCCGCTCTATATCTCCTAAACCCCTTTGAAGGAATTTTATAAAACTTGGGTCAAATGATCACCTCATCAAGACGATAGGCAGAACTAATGAGTGAGCCAGCATGGCTCAAGGTCAAGGTCACAACTGGAGGTCAAAGGTTTGAGCCTTCCATTTTGTGTCTGCTCTGTGTCTCCTAATTCCTTGAAAGATTCATATGAAACTTGGGTCAAATGATCACCTCATCAAGGCAATGTGCAGAACTCATGAATCAGCGATGCCAGCTCAAGGTCAAGGTCAAAACTCAAGGTCAAAGGTTTTAGCCTTTCATTTCGTGTCCGCTCTATATCTCCTAAACCCCTTCAAGGATTCATATGAAACTTGGGTCAAATGATCACCTCATTTAGGCGATATGCAGAACTCATGAACCAGCAATGCTGGCTCAAGGTCAAGGTCAAAACTCGAGGTCAAAGGTTTTAGCCTTTCATTTGGTGTCCGCTCTATATCTCCTAAACCCCTTGAAGGAATTTTTTAAAACTTCGGTCTAATGATCACCTCATCAAAACGATGTGCAGAACTTATGAGTCAGCCATGCCAGCTCAAGGTCAAGGTCACAACTTAGGGTGAATGGTTTGAGCTTTCCATTTTGTGTCCACTCTGTATCTTCTAAACCCCTTGAAGGATTTTCATCAAACTTGGGTCAAATGATCACCGCATCAAGAACTCATGAGTCAGCCATGTCAACTCAAGGTCAAGGTCACAACTCAAGGTCAAAGGTTTGAGCTCTGTATCTCCTAAACCCCTTGAAGGATTTTCATGAAACTTGGGTCAAATGATCACCTCATCAAGACGTTGTGCAGAATTCATGAGTCAGCCATGTCAGTTCAAGGTCAAGGTCACAGCTAAAGGTCAAAAGTTTACCCTTTCACTATCCATAGCATTGGCGGGGCATTTAGCTGTCTTTCAGACTGCCTTGTTATTTAATAGTTGTACATATAAAAAAGTGAAAGTATGGTATTTTTTCAGTATGCAGTATATTTTTAATGTAAAGTATTATTATTTTTCCTAATACAATGTACTTGAGTCTTATAGAATGAATTTCTTGTGAAAAGATATGAAATGTGTCTGTCAAATTTCAAAGGGGAAATACTTAAATCATTCCTTGCTGTTTATAATTCTGATACAACAGTTACTACATTTTTATGAAACAAATACTACATTTTAGGATTATTGATTACATGTATTTACTTGAATAAAATTAACAAATAATTAAAACATATATAACTTGAATTGATTTGGCAAGTTTTCGAGATGTAGACTTATTGCATAATTCAATGTAATTGAATAAATTATTTGTAAAAGGCAGATATATATGGTTGTTGACTGAAGTGTTCAATATCTTATAGACTATTGATTTTATAAGGTAAACTCCCAAGATCAATAATGGGTTTATTTAAATGGAAATACCAATCAATATTTACTTTTATGTTTGGTCGCTATACTTGACTAGATATGAAATAAAATAAAAAATCACTGTATACTTTTTATTTTATGCTTCTGTAAGTTGTGAATTCAAGCAAGTTTAAATTGAAATTTATAGAAATACTTTAACTGGGGAAGTGAATGGTAAAATGCTGGGACTTAGTGAATTAGGTAAGCTAGTTTTGCCAGATTTTATTAAATACTGTTTAGGGTTGGTTTATTTTCTAAAGGTTTCTCCCACAGGTAAACAGAACCAGTCTGCTGTAAAGTCACAAGCTGAGAATGATGACCCTGAATTTCGACCAAAAACAGCAACAGTTGTCAATCCAAAGGTAATTAATAAAGGTAACGCTGTGCCGTTGGAGAAGCAGACGACTAGGAAGGAGGAAAGATCGGACTCAAACCAGTCTGTGGAAAGAGAAAACAGTGCTAACCAGACTGCGTCTGCTTCACAGCAAGTGAAAAAAACAAAGGACCAGTCCAAAATGAAACCACCGCCAGGTCCTAAGTTTGTGCTTTGTTATATATGTGGACGTAAATTTGGCGAGGCCTCAGTTGCTATACATGAGCCGCAGTGTTTAGAAAAATGGAAAGTTGAAAATGACAGACTTCCTAAAGGACAAAGAAGACCACTGCCAAAGAAACCAGAAGTGCTACAGTCTGGTGGAAAATATGACGTGGATGCTATGAATGAGGCGGCATGGAAGAGTGCACAGTCTCAGCTTATACCATGTGATGGATGTGGTCGCACATTTGCACCGGACCGTCTCTCGGTACATCAGAGAGCATGTAAAGGGGCAGGAAAAGGAGGAGCAAAACCTGCTCAACAAGCAGGTAGTGGTGGTACAAAAAAGTTTGTAGATGGTCCGGGGATTAAACGTGAAGGAACGTATACCTCAGATAATCCCAGTCCACCGAAGTCGATTGTACCACCAGGTCCAAAGTTTGTTTTGTGTTATATCTGTGGCAGGAAGTTTGGTACAAAGTCAATAGACATTCATACACCACAGTGTTTAGAGAAATGGAAAGTAGAAAATGATAAATTACCAAAGTCTCAGCGTCGACCCATTCCCAGGAAACCTGAAACTGTTGGCGGGAGTGGACAATATGACGTAGATGCAATGAATGAAGCAGCCTGGAAAAGTGCTCAAGCCCAGCTGATACCTTGTGGTAACTGTGGGAGGACATTTGCACCAGACAGACTGGCAGTTCACCAACGGGCATGTAAACCAAAGGATGGATCAGCACCAAAACAAACACAATCTGCTTCAAGTTCAGGGTCATTTGGAGGTAACCTTTGTGGAAAATGGTTCAAATTAAAAAAGAAATTAATGTTTTGTGTGTAATTTTAAAAGAAATTGATAAGAAGATAACTATTAAGTAGAAATTTTGTTGTTATAAAGCTTAATCTTGTTCAGGATTAATTTAAACTTCCTAAAACCTGACATCATATTCACTTGTCTACATTGAATTAATCAAGCTTTATCTTAATAGTGTATCTCTGTTTAAATATGTATGACTTCTATTTCATGTTAAGGTAGTTCTTCAGTTTGGGATAAGATAAAATTCTTCAATATAGTCTAACCCTAGGTTTTTCAAATTTCCCAGATATACAATTAAGGCAGCCAATAAGTATGATACGGTTTTATGTTCAGTTTTTTTAGACTGAAAATAAGGACCTTGAGCTAGTTTCCGTAGTGGGAATCAAATAAAAAAAAAGCGCATTTAATGACATATTTGTGTACAGAAAAAATTCTACGCTGTAGACTTTAATGAAACTTTTCACAGTTACAGTTTTTATCATTTACAAGTGGTTAAAGCAAGCTCGAAAGTTCAAGCTGATTTCTTGACATTATATTATATTATGTCATGTTTAAGCATTTTGTAGCATAATATTTAATCTGTAAAAGGGTAGTAACATTGTCAGTGTAATCAGTTAGTGTAAGAAGCTGCCATTTTTTTTTTGGTACAGTTTACATTTACATAAACTTTGTCCAGGTTTTAACCTAGGTTATCTGGATAAATAACATTAAGGAGGTAGGTGACCTTGTTACAAGGGTAAATTCAAATTAGTTGAACCGCAGCATCTTTTTGTATTTCGTGTAATATGAAGTTTTAACTGCTAAAATCTCAGTTTCGTTTGTCTCTGTCCCTTCAAGTTCATTTTTTATCCAGGTTTGAAGAACATGACCCTCCAAAGGTATTTCATATTGAAAGAAGAAGGAAAATACGGATATTTAACACTTTTCAGTGTATTTTAGTTTCATTGATATCCGTAGAAGTCAGCATAATCTATAATTTTACTAGTATGCACTTTAGCTTTCTAATATAAGCTTAAAATGTATATGTCGCGGGGCTCGTGTTTCCATGGTAACGCATTTTCTCTCATTTTTAAACAACTATGTATAAAAATAGGGGTTTTCGACGGCTTCAGTGCCATTCTGTTAATGACCAACATGGAATATTTGGGTAATATTATTAGCAAAATACCAAGCACTATACATGGTACCCTATTTTTCTTAAAGTTTAAGGTAACCATGGCAACAGAGATGTTTAAAATGGCTTATATCTTGCTTTTTTTCGTAATTTCTTATAAAATAATATTGAATAAGATTATCTTTCTACTTGATGTAGCTTTAAAACATATTATTTCTAACGTAAGTTATATTTTCGTGTTATCTGCATTTATTCAAACAAATTTCTAAGCTTAGAATACTTACAGCAGTACCCCTCGTCTGGCATTTTTCATGGAAAAATCGTTCAGCATGCTACTATTATTCTCATGGATATTGTTGAAATGAAAATAAAAAGCCGAAGCTGTGTTTCTTAAATAGACTAGTGTCAACGCTTTTGAATTTTACATTTAGATACATAGGTCACGGGCTTCGTTTCCATGGTAACATCAATTCAATTCAAGATACCACAATTTTCTACTGAAATTTGAACAATTTTAGATCTTAGTTTTAGTATATAAGTAACAAATTATCAACGGAACCTGAAAAATAGGTATTACAAATCAAACAGCTAGATCTTTTATTTGAAAATGGCCGTAACAAGTAACTTCTCACCCAACTATATTCCAAATAACATTGGTTACCATCATCTATTTTCTTACATTCCGCATAACATTTCAATATAACTACATAAAAGAAGCAAAATATTGATTATTATTCAGAGCAAAAGACTCATAAAAAATATTTCAGCAAATAATGGTTATTTGAAAATAGTTTGAATAAAGAAAATGCACAGAATTACGTACTTTCAAGATAAAAGCTATTTATTTTGCGCGGTAACTGACACGTAACGTCATGACGTCAATGACGTCATTTTAAGGCAACATTGTTTTGAAGCGTTTCTGCGGCAATTTATTCATTATTTCTGCATTATTAAACCATAAAGCGTCAGATCGAAGACAGGTCTATGATTTGTTTTCAGAAGAATGAATATACAAACGCATTTAGTTTGTCGTAAACGTCGTCGTAAATCGTCACGTTAGCTTCCGGTTGGACATGCGCACATACAAATATAAAGGTAACCTACCTCCTTAAGTCACATCTATCAGTAACATGCAGAACTACCTTAACGTTGAAAAACATTCTTAAACTACTCAGCAGATAGAAAGAAATGACATTTTTTTCAGAGTGCAGAAATCTCATTGGCCATCAGTGAAATTTCTACCCCTAGTACAAGGACATAAAGAAAGTAAACTGGCTTTGAAATTAAATGAAAAGGAGTTCTAAATATTTCTTAATTTGTATGGGGTTTTCTTATATATTTCAATAGGTGGTCCAAAACCACCAAAAGATGGTGCTAAAGGTGGTCCGCGTACTGTCGTCTGCTATATTTGTGGTCGAGAATTTGGTTCCAAGTCTATTGCCATACATGAGCCACAGTGTCTAGATAAATGGAAGATTGAAAATGATAAACTACCTAAAGGACAAAGGCGGCCCCTACCAAAGAAACCAACAGGAGCTGTGACTAAGTAAATATATGACATTGTTTGAACTATATTTCCTTGTTGAAATTTAATGTATAACTGTAGCTTATTGTGTTGTTGTTGTTCACTCTCTGAACATACTGGATTTACAAATTACATAATTATACAGTATTCATTCCCATGTAAAATGAGATCAAATAGTCCACACACTACATACTGAGAATGAATCGTTTTGATGCCATTAGGTCAAGGTCACTTTTGTTTTCACATTGCTCATCAGAGAGGTGGTTTCCGGTTTACAACTTTAATTTGGATTGACTTACTGTACATCTGATAATTTTGGTATTACACTAGTGTAATAAAGCTGACGTCATTTTAAGTATAAGAGACGTGGGTCGAATTAACTTGGACTTAAATAGGTAAAAAAACAAGAAATTTTGATATTTCAGCAGGAAAAGCTACCATTTGATAAAATGAATATTCCATTTGTGTCTTTGCAGACTGAATGTATTACACTTGTTGAATAAAATTGATAAAATGCTCGGCAGAACCTCGCATTTTATTGTTTTATTCAACGCATTTAATAAATTCAATATGAAAAGACACTCGTGTAATATCCTCTGTGTAACAAAAGTCATAATCTTTCAGTTGCATAAACTCTATTCGATGAATATGCATACAACCAAAAAGGTCAGTTTGAATCCAGCTAAAAGAAGCAAACAACGGGTATATGAAATTAACATTGTTTTAAGTACAAAAATGATACTGTAAAAGCAGAAATTTTCACGAGAGTTTAATTTTCGCTATATTCGTTAGGCCCTACATCTCACGAAAATTAATCCTAAGGTAAAGATTTACCATTAGTATACCGGGTAATTCAAATTAATGTAGGATACCATTTTAAAATTTCGCGAATATTAAACCTCGCGAACATACTCAAAATTTCAAATTCGCAAAATTTTGACCCAGCAAAAATATCTGCTTTTACAGTATTACTGATGTTACTTTTATCATACATGTGATCTCCCGCGCGGGAGGGTCAAAATCCCGATTTTTTCACCTTGCCTCCCGTCTCCCGACCAAAACCATATTTCTCCCGCTTTTCAAAAAAAAAAAAAAAAAAAAAAATCAGTATTATGACTGGGTTGATAATAACCGAGTGCCAAACATGTTTACACAGTAAATCAAAGTGACACCGACTGTTGTCTATTATACATGTTTGACACACATGTAGCTGGAGGAAAGAGTTGTTTTTCACAGGTGAATTATTGTTTGTTTTGATAAGGGATTAGACAAGCAGGGCCTTTTCCACCTGTCTCACGGGGCCGAATATCTGCCCATTCTCAATGCCAATTAAGCTCCATTTTTTACCAATTTGAAGAAAAAAACTCCCAGTCATAAGAAAAAATTCCCAACTGAAATGAATTGTGATTATTCAAAGAAAAATTTTGTTCGGTAATAAAATCACATAAATAATTGTTGGAAAAACCAACCCATTACTATTTTCAGAACAAGAGTGTTATTTCCCCTTACGGAGTTACGCCATTTTCTTCCACTGTTTACCAAATTAATTTGCTACTAAATCGGACTTATTTCATTGAAAACTGGATGAAAACACACACTCATTTATTTGATAACATCGGTCTACATTATTTTGGTAAGGGTAAATACATGTTGATGCATTTCTGTTTTCTATTTTTCATGTCAAAATCATCACTATTTTTATACGAAAATGGGTGGGGTAAGGAATTTACATAATTTATGAGTTGTGTTCAGACCAATTTAGAGCTTCGTTTTTTAAGTCTTCGAGTAGAATAATGTTAATGCGTGTTCACCTTCATTTCAGACCTAAATTGAGACAGTGTTTCTACAAATTTAATCTGTTAAGAAAGTTTAAAGTTAGAACTAGAGGGAGCTTCTGTAAGATAGCATGCTCGACTTTTCTCAGTGACTGACTCTGAATTAAAGCTTTGTCAGTAAATGGGGCATAACAGGCAATAGCTTTGAATGTAACAGAGACATTAGACATTATATAAAACTTTAACAAAACAAATGAAGTTAAAAAGTGGCATAACTCTGTCAAAATTCAAATCGAGAGTTATGAGGATTGTTTCTTCTGGTGTAGACTTATATACATTATTGTGTGGCCAAAAATGTTGGATTTTGCCTCTAAGTTATGTGTCCGCGCGCGTAATTTATGTCGATAAAAAACCTCCAGTTTTGAGACCCCAACTCCAGCTGAAAAATGGCAAACCTCCAGTTTTGGGATTCTGAACTTATCACATGTATGCTTTTATGCAGAATCCTTCATTATTGCAGATATATCCATTTGACATATTTTACAGTATTTGACCTATACTGTGAAATCATTTTTATTCACGTTGGACGAATTTTCGCGTATTTCGCTCTAGAACTGATGCGCAAATTTAAGACCCCGTTATAATTATTTTTTAATTTTATTTTTTCATTTCTAAAATTGAAAAATGCACGATTTTAAGCCCATGCGAAACAGTCCTTTTTCACGTTTGCACGAAATTTCATGCCAGCGAATTTAAATGATTTCACAGTAGTATACAAGGTTATTTTAGACTTTTTACTGGTGTCTTCATTGTATTACCTAAAAGGACTATGAATTTATATTGATTTAATGATGTTGAAAACTCTATTTTGCAGATATTAGTGAAATACAGGAAATTAAAACTTTCTGAACTTCAGTGCCGTATTTATCAATAGTACTGCAGGTATAGTTGAAGTCCTGCATAAGTTGGTATCGGCAGAGTTTGAGCAATCTATTGTCAAGTTTTGAATAGACACTGTCAGTTATTTCACTATTTGTAGAGAGCAGATGAACGATCTTGCCTGGGAGAATGCCAAGGCTCAGTTAATACCTTGTGATAACTGTGGACGAAGATTTGCACCTGACAGACTGCCTGTCCACCAGCGCTCCTGTAAACCGAAGGGTGGGGCCGCTTCGGGTGGTGGAGGGGGTACAGCTGCACCCGCATCCAAGGTAAATAGATTATACGGTACACTTAAATCTTCTAAAGTGGTAAAATATGAACTGAAAGATGACACTATATAGGTTTTTTCTATATTGTAAATTACAAGCAGAATTCATGTTAAAGCCACATTTTCAAATGTTATAAAAGAGAAACAGAAGGTTATGTTTAGTTAAAACCCTTTCTGAGACCCGTTACTTAAAAGAGGTAAATTTAAGACTGTTTACACCTGTCAAAAAGAATTTACTGCTTATTGTCATTAAACAGTAATATGAGGCGCGCCATGAGAAAACCAACATAGTGCGTTTGCGACCAGCATGGATCCAGACCAGCCTGCACATCCGTGCAGTCTGGTCAGGATCCATGCTGTTTGCTTTCAAAGCCTACTGCAATTAGAGAAATCATTAGCGAACAGCATGGATCCTGACCAGACTGTGCGGATGCGCAGGCTGGTCTGGATCCATGCTGGTCGCAAACGCACTATGTTGGTTTTCTCATGGCGCGGCTCAGTTATATTTTGTAAAAACCATATCATTGTTTCAGTACTCTTGTGCTAATGCTGTCTTAGTGGTTATTTGAATTGGGTGTTAAAATTTTCAGCTTACAAATTAACAAATGTTTTTATGCATGCTTTTCAAAAAGTAAAGGAATTGCTAATTGCAGTATTTTAATGAAACACAGGCCCCTGTGATAAAGAAGCCACCATCCATGGTTTGTTATATATGTGGTCGAGAGTTTGGTACAAAGTCTATTTCTATACATGAGCCCCAGTGTCTTGAGAAGTGGAAGGTACAGAATGCCAAAATGCCTCCCGGACAGAGAAGGCCAGAACCGAAGAAACCAGAAGTCAGAAAAATAGGTGGTAAGTAAATTTTTTTGTGAGTGGATTACTTGGATTCAGATGAAACACTAAATTCCATATACAAATCTTCAGGTTCTGTCTTCATCAAAAATGCAAAATTTGGCTTTGGTAACTTTGGTTCATCAGGGCAGCCTAGCAACCACATTCATTTCCTAACATGTACAGTATTAAATTATAAAACTCACTGATGGTGCAGACTTTGAAATAGGATTTTGATTACTTCAAATGCTTTGTATTTCGATTTCTTAAAATGCTAGATATTCTGATTACTTTAAATGCTTTGTATTCAGATTTCTTAAAATGCTAGATATTCTGATTACTTTAAATGCTTTGTATTCAGATTTCTTAAAATGCTAGATATTCTGATTACTTTAAATGCTTTGTATTCAGATTTCTTAAAATGCTAGATATTCTGATTACTTTAAATGCTTGGTATTCAGATTTCTTTAAATGCTTGGTATTCTGATTTCTAGAAATGCTTGGTCTTCTGATTTCTAGAAATGCTTGGTATTCTGATTTTTGTAAATGCTTGGTATTCTGATTTTTAAAAATGCTTAGTTTTCAGATTTCTATAAATGCTTGGTATTCCGATTTCTTTAAATGCTTGGTATTTTCTGATTTCTGTTAATACTTGGTATAATTATTTCTATAAATGCTTGATATGCAGTTACTTTAAATGCTTGGTATTCTTATTTCTATAAATGCTTGGTATTTTGATTTCTATAAATGCTTGGTATTCTGATTTCTAAAAATGCTTTGTACTCCGATTACTTTAAATGCTTGGTATTCTGATTTCTATTAATGCTCGGTATTCTGATAAGTATAAATGCTTTATATTCCAATTTCTTTAAAGGCTTGGTATTCTGATTACTATAAATTAAAGTTTTTATGCCCCAAAAGGTGGGCATATTAAAATCGCACTGTCCATCCGTGTGTGTGCGTCCATGTAAATTCTTGTCTGGGCTGTAACTCTGCCATCCATAAAGGGATTTTGAAATAACTTGGCATAAATGTTCACCATAATGAGACGATATGTCATGCACAAGACCCAGACCCCTAGCTCCAAGGTCAAGGTCACATTTAGAGGTCAAAGGTTAACAGTGTCTGTTTCGTGTCCGGTCCATAACTCTGCCATCCATAAAGGGATTTTGAAATTACTTGGCATAAATGTTCACCATAATGAGACGTGTCATGCGCAAGACCCAGACCCCTAGCTCTAAGGTCAAGGTCACACTTAGATGTTAAAGGTTAACATGGTCTGTTTCTTGTCCGGTCCATAACTCTTGCCATCGATGAAGGGATTTTAAAATTACTTGGCATAAATGTTCCCTATAATGAGATGACATGTCATGCGCAAGACCCACACCCCTAGCTCGAAGGTCAAGGTCACATGTAGAAGTCAAAGGTTAACATGGTCTGTTTCTTGTCTGGTCCATAACTGCCAATTACCAAGGGATTTGAAGATAATATGACACAAATGTTAACCATATTGAGGTGTGTCGCGCTTATGACCCGGGTCTCTCAGGTCAAGGTCAAGGTCACAAAATGATTCATACCTAAACTATTCTGGCATATTTTGCGCAGACAACTGTAGCATTCTTGGGCACGCTTCAGGGGCATTTGTCACTAATAGTGACAGCTCTTGTTTATGAATTCTTTGATCAGAACAGCTTGTGTCTAATGGTAATATGATACTTAAGTTAAAAAATTATTAAGCAAAAACAATTCTTGAACATTATTTTTCTTGTAACTTTTAGAAAACTTCCAATTTTCTTTTTATTCCAGCCTCTGGCACGTACGATGTTGATGCAATGAATGAGGCAGCTTACAAGAGCGCCATGTCCAACTTGGTACCGTGTCCAAACTGCGGCCGCACCTTCAACCCAGACAGACTCCCAGTTCACCTGAAAAGCTGTAAACCAAAACCCCCTAAGGAAGATGCTTAGTTACTAAATAATACTAGTTAATGCCTAGTTACCATTTAATGCCTAGTTACCATTTTAGTGTACTTAATTAGGATATTGAAGTGATCAAATTTTAAAAAGAAAAGTAGAAAATAAATGGTGGATGACTGTTGAGGTAGAATCACTGTAACTGTCATCATAATTGTAACCCTTGGTTAACAACTTGTTTCCTTGCTGGACAGGTGAATTTCAGAATAATTACAAATGATATGCAAAACGATCTGTTGAAAAAATCTTGTTCACATAAATATCTAAGACACTCCTGTTGGGGTAAGGTATAATTTGTTTCAACTGTTCTTAAAATAGGGCCGCTCAAAAACACTAAAGAGCTTTTCATTTTCGATATATTGCAAACACTTACTCTTTTCGACATTATTGATGTCATTTTGTATACTATATACCAAAAGCCACTTATATATATCTATATTATATAATTCACCTGTCCATGTTTTGATGTACTGACCAGTCAATAGTTCAACATAAACAGAAAACAGTCACAAAAATTTATTTTTTTGAAGTCATGTAATAAAACACTAATTGAATGCTTTGCCATTCAGTAGTAAACTACAGTTTTTACTACTGATCAGCAAGCAATCCAGTAAGTGAATAATATATACACGTAGACCTACCACACAACTGCATGCTGATATATTTTTCATCCAGTTAGTTCCTGTGCTAGCCTACTATTTTACATTGTTGTTGAAATCTTTTAAAGTTTTCTTGTTGGAAGTATTATGAACAATATGCTATGTTTCCTGTAATTCTGAAGTTGTTCAAATGACACATGTGTTCTATTCTGTAGACAGAAAATAATGCCCTTGTTGTATATTTTTCAGGATAAGAAATAAACATTTTATGATGTTTCCTTAGAAGTAAACATTTTATGATGTTTCCATAGAAATAAACATTTTATCAGGTTTCCAAAGATGACTATGTGTACATGTATTTGTATTTGGAGAAACTCTTCACACAGCTAGAGCAGGTCAATGACAGAGAATAAATAGAGGATATTACAATAGTGTCTTTTCATATTGAATTTATTAAACGAGTTGAATAAAATGCGAGGCTGTGCCGAGCATTTATCAATTTTATTCAATGAGTTTAATAAATTCAATGTGGAAAATCACAAATGTAATATTCTTTTTATCACATGTAAGCCTTTCCTGTCGAAACATAAAAAAGTCTACTTTCTTTAACTATTATAAACAAGTCAATTTGACCAACGTCTCCTATATTGTAAATGACGTTGTCGTCAAAGCTTTAATACACTAGTGTATTATCATTTTTATGTAATGGCTTTATTACACTCCCGCGACGTCAAACATGTGATAAAAGACATTATATGTACAGTTGAAACTCGATATTTTGAACTCCCTTATCTCAAAATTCAGATATTCTCAAGCCCCGTCCTGAAATTTGAAGGAATTCAAGATACCGAGTTTCAACTGTATTTAGAAAATAAATTTTGTTCACTCTGAAAAGATATTTACACTTATCATGTTTTTCAGTGAATTGTTCAAATATTGTGTAATGTATCGCATAATTTTATAGAAATATCAATTTTTTTTTTTTCACTGGTAAGTTAAAAATATGGTTAAAATCATTGAAGGAACATGAAATAAAAAGATGTGATTTACATGTAAGATCAAAATATCTTTCACTTGTGAACACTACATCTTTCGCCACAAGCAATAATATTGCATCTGGATTTCACTAGTGAAAGATATTTTGATCATTCACTGAAATTAGTATTGTGTAAGCAAACACTAGAAAGCACACCCTTTTGTTTTTACTGTTATGTGAAATATAAAGCTTATTTATTTTGTACAAGTGTTATAAACCTCTTTTACGTTTTAGTAATTTATAATTTTACTCTTTTAATAAAATTAAAGAGAAATGTGTACATTTCTTTTTGTTTCCCACCCTAAATGTGTTTTAAACACAAAGTATATAGGGAGCTGTCCTGTACTTGATGGATTTGCTTCAAACTTAAAATAATTGTTTCTCATCACTCATTAGAAACAAGAGGACCATGATGGTCCTGAATCGCTCACCTTCTCCACATGACCCAATTTTCATGAAGATCCATTGAAAAATTTGGCTTCTAGAGAGGTCACAAGGTTTTTCTATTATTTGACCTAATGACCTTGTTTTTGAAGGCACATGACCCAGTTTTGAACTTGACCTAGATACTATCAAGGTGAACATTCTCACCAATTTTCATGGAGATCTCATGAAGAGTATGGCCTCTAGAGAGGTCGCAAGGTTTTTCTACTTTTATACCTACTGACCTAGTTTTGACCACACGTGACCCAGTTTCAAACTTTATCTAGATATCATCAAGGTGAACATTCAGACAAATTTTCATGAAGATCCATTGAAAAATATGGCCTCTAAAGTGGTCAAAAGGTTTTTCTATTTTTAGACCTACTGACCTAGTTTTTGACTGCAGTTGACCCAGTTTCGAACTTGACCTAGATATCATCAAGATGAATATTCAGACCAACTTTCATACAGATCCCATGAAAAATATGGCCTCTAGAGAGGTCACAAGGTTTTTTTATTATTTGACCTACCGACCTAGTTTTTGACAACACGTGAACCAGTTTCAAACTTGCCCTAGATATCATCAAGGTGAACATTCTGACCAATTTTCATGAAGATCCATTGAAAAATATGGCCTCTAGAGAGGTCACAAGGTTTTTCTATTTTTAGACCTACAGACCTAGTTTTTGACTGCAGTTGACCCAGTTTCGAACTTGACCTAGATATCATCAAGATGAACATTCAGACCAAATTTCATACAGATCCCATGAAAAATATGGCCTCTAGAGAGGTCACAAGGTTTTTCTATTATTTGACCTACTGACCTAGTTTTTGATGGCACGTGACCCAGTTTCGAACTTGACCTAGATATCATCAAGATGAACATTCTGACCAATTTTCATGAATATTCATTGAAAAGTTAGCCTCTAGAGAGGTCACAAGGTTTTTCTATTTTTAGACCTACTGACCTAGTTTTTGACCGCAGTTGACCCAGTTTCAAACTTGACCTTGATATCATCAAGATGAACACTCAGACCTACTTTCATACAGATCCCATGAAAAATATGGCCTCTAGAGAGGTCACAAGGTTTTTCTATTATTTGACCTACTGACCTAGTTTTTGATGGCACATGACCCGGTTTCGAACTTGACCTAGATATCATCAAGATGAACATTCTGACCAACTTTCAGGAAGATCCATTGAAAAGTACGGCCTCTAGAGAGGTCACAAGGTTTTTCTATTTTTAGACCTACAGACCTAGTTTTTGAAGGCACGTGACCCACTTTCGAACTTGACCTAGATACCATCAAGGTGAACATTCTGACCAATTTTCATGAAGATCTTTTGAAATATATGGCCTCTAGAGAGGTCACAAGGTTTTTCTATTTTTAGACCTACTGACCTAGTTTTTGAAGGCACATGACCCAGTTTCGAACTTGACCTAGATATCATGAAGATGAACATTCTGACCAATTTTCATGAAGATCTTGTGAAATATATGGCCTCTAGAGAGGTCACAAGGTTTTACTATTTTTAGACCTACTGACCTAGTTTTTGATGGCACATGACCCAGTTTTGAACTTGACCTAGATATCATCAAGGTGAACATTCTGACCAACTTTCATAAAGATCCCATGAAAAATGTGACCTCTAGAGTGGTCACAAGCAAAAGTTTACGGAAGCACGCACGGACGGACGACGGACGTCGCGTGATCACAAAAGCTCACCTTGTCACTTTGTGACAGGTGAGCTAAAAAGACGTGACAAAAGGGCCAGAACTCATTTCATGAATCATGCCCTATTTTTACAAAATTTTGGGTTGAAGGTTTGATGATTAAATCAGTACTAAAAGGGTGTTAAAATTAGAATTCAAACATATTTGTGACTTTCTTCAAAGAAAATGGGCAGTAATACTAAAGCAATGTTTTATTTATTCGATACCTTATTAAGCAGTGTTTTTGATGTGTTAATTTTTGTTCAAAATTCCTGAATTAAATTTGGGTTGGATATTGAGAGGTGAATGCTTCAGAAGTGGAAGAAGAACAACTCTGTATGGGAGATTGTGCAAACCTATACCCTGGTGGAACACAGGGCTCACACTGGCCTCCAAAAAATAATGGCCAACTTCTTAACCTATGAAAAATTAATAGCCAAAATTGATGTGGATCTTTGCGCGCCATTTTTATAAAAATATAAATGATAAATTTTAATATACTCAGTATATATTTTCTTAATTGCTTTAAAAAGCAGAAATGCAGTAGACCGCTACAGGGGGTGTGGGGATCGAGGATTCAGGGAAATTACCTCCAAATACTGGTGATGGGGTCCCACTATAAATGTTTAAAATTCTATATTCTGATGGATTTTGAAGGCATTTACAGGACATATATTTGGTTTGTGTAAGGCAGCTGAAATGGTTGATATTGACTGACATTATGGATTGAGCAGTAGCTCAATTAGCCCCATTCATCAAGTGTTCATGCACACACAATATGGACACAGTTGCACACAATGGAAAGTTTACCAAGTCTTTGAGTATCATTCATGTTTATACTTTTCCTTTATACATATCAGAAGAGTTTTCAGGATTCTTTTGACCATAAATGCACTTAAATTGCTCGAAAAGTACAAAACAATCAGGTCACCGAAATATGTGATATTTGGCATCTATGCTCACTATTGAATTACAGCTTTTTGTCGACAAGTTTTTGATGTTTTATTCAATAAATATACTAATTACTAATTTTTAAGTGTTTTAGAATGTTTTTACTTATGCTAATTACAGTATGCAAGCAAATTTATTTGTTGATTTTTTTAGTTTGCCCGTATTGGCCATGTTTCTAAAAATAGAAACAGGCTAGGAATAAAGTTAATTATGAGTTGAAAAGGTGTAAATATAATTATGAAAGAAATCTGGCAACAAAGATCAAAGACGACTCTAAAGTGTTTTGGAAGTATGTGAGGCAAAATACAAAAACTGATGTAACAGTTGGCTCATTAGAAGATGAGTATGGAAAATGTGTCCAGGAGGATGGTGAGAGAGCTAGAATACTGAACAAACAACTTTGTTCTGTTTTTACAGTTGAAGATGTAAATAACATACCAAATTTTGAGGATAGACCCTACCTTACAATTTTAGAAGAAATCAACATACGCGAGGACGATGTTAAGAAACATATACAAACATTAAATCCCAAAAAAGCAGTAGGACCAGATGGGATTCATCCTAGAGTTGTCAAAGAATGCATCGATCCTATATCTGTTTTGCTGAGGAGAATATTTATTAAGACCTTGAATGAAGGGGAATTGCCCATTGAATGGAAGGACGCCAATGTGACAGCACTATATAAGAGTGGTAAAAGAAGTAAACCAGAAAACTATAGACCTATAAGTGACACTTCTATTTGTTGTTGGCTTTTGGAAAGAATAATAAGAGAGGCAATAGTTTAACACTTGGAGTCTAACAATCCAATTTCGATTGATCAACACGGATTCAGGCGGGGCTACTCATGTGTGACCCAACTACTTGAATGTATAGGGGACTGGTCAGATAAATTAGATAAAGGTGAAGATGTTTATGTTATTTATATGGATTTTAGGGCTGCATTTGATAAGGTGCCTCAGGAACGCCTTCTAAGAAAGATTTGGGGTTATGGTATAAGAGGGAAGGTGTTTGCTTGGATAAAAGATTTTCTTAGCAATAGACAGCAAAGAGTTCTGGTGAATGGGTCAATGAGTTCCTGGAAAAGAGTTGTAAGTGGGGTACCCCAGGGTAGTGTTTTAGGACCTGTTTTATTCTTAATCTTCATAAACGATTTGCCAGACGTAATGAAAAGTGTGACCAAATTATTTGCTGACGATACCAAACTATATTCTGACTCTGCACAAGAGTTAGTACTTCAAGATAGTGTGTTTAGTGCATGTGAATGGGCTCAAAAATGGCAAATGGTATTTAACAGTAAGAAGTGCAAGCACTTGCATTTTGGGAAAAGGGAAATTACTGATACCTTTTATATGAAAAGTAGTAACAATCAGATTACTGAAATTAGTCGGGTACATAGTGAGAAAGATCTTGGGAGTTGTTTTTGATGCAGATATGAAGTTTTCTATTCATATCAATGAAAAGGTAAATAAGGCAAACAGGAATTTGGGTCTCATTTTTAGGACTTTTACATATATATATAGATATGTTTCTGTCCCTGTATAAGGCACTAATTAGGCCACATTTGGAATATGCGTCTGTAGTATGGAATCCAAGATTGAAGAAAGATTTGATTGCTATACAGAATGTCCAGAGAAGGGCAACTAGGCTTATAGCAGATTTAGGTAACAGAGAATATTGTGAAAGATTAAGGTTGTTGGGTTTACCTACTCTGGAATATAGAAAGCTTTGGGGAGACATGATACAGGTGTTCAAGATCGTCCATGGGTATGATAGAGTTAACAGTGAAAAGTTTTTCTCCTTGATAGGTCAGAACAGAACTAGGGGTAACAGGTATATGTTGTATAAGAGACGATCTAACTCTGAATTGAGAAGAAGTGTTTTCAGTCAAAGAGTAATTGATACCTGGAATGAACTAGAACTGTCACAGGAGTGACTCATACCCCCACCATACGGTCTTGTCTCAGAAGAATGGCAACCATAAGGAATCTTAAAAATACTTTGGAGTACTTCATCCTGGGCTTCCACATATAAGTAATACTAGTATAATACTAGTATAGTAATACTAGTAAATATATTAAATCTCTAATATTAGAGATACACTAAAAGTGAATACAAAAAAGTGTCTTACTGACCCATGTTATCACGGAAAAATGTTTTTACTTTTTACATAGGACTTATAATAAAAAAGTTAGAAAAATACCTAAAATATTGAAAATCTAAAAATAGGATTTCTAAAAATAGACTAATTCCTGGAAGTTAAGGGGAAGAAACTCAGTACAAAGGTTAAACAAGAGCACCGCCTTGCGGGTGCTGACGCTCATCTGATTTTTTTTGTATAATAGAAATATTGTCCTACCCATGATTTTCTAAGTCTAAAAAGGGCCATCATTCTTGCAAAAAGCAGGATAGAGTTATGTTTCTTGATGTACAGTGTCCACTTATGATGGTGAAAAACTGTTGCAAGTTTTAAAGCAATAGCTTTGATAGTTTATGAGAAAAGTATACTTAAACATAATACTCAACCAAGAAAATGATTTTCTAAGTCCAAAAGGGGCAATAATTATTGCAAAAAGCAGGATGGAGTTATGTTGCTTGCTGTACAGGGTCAGCTTATGATGGTGAGCAAGTGTTGCAAGTTTCAAAGCAATAGCTTTGATAGTTTAAGAGAAAAAGTTGACCTAAACATAAAACTTAACCAAGAAATCTGATATTTTCTAAGTCCAAAAGGGGCCATAAATCTTGCAAAAAGCAGGATGGAGTTATGTTTCTTGCTATACAGGGTCAGCTTATGATGGTGAACAAGTATTCTAAGTTTCAAAGCAATAGCTTTGATAGTTTAGGAGAAAAGTTGACCTAAACATAAAACTTAACCAAGAAATCTGATATTTTCTAAGTACAAAAGGGGCCATAAATCTTGCAAAAAGCAAGATGGAGTTATGTTTCTTGCTATACAGGGGCAGCTTATGATGGTGAACAAGTATTCCAAGTTTCAAAGCAATAGCTTTGATAGTTTAGGAGAAAAGCTGACCTAAACATAAAACTTAACCAAGAAAACTGATTTTCTAAGTCCAAAAGGGGCAATAATTCTTGCAAAAAGCAAGATGGAGTTATATTTCTTGATGTACAGGGTCAGCTTATGATGGTAAACAAGTATCCCAAGTTTCAAAGCAATAGCTTTGATAGTTTAGGAGAAAAGTTGACCTAAACATAAAACTTAACCAAGAAATCTGATATTTTCTAAGTACAAAAGGGGCCATAAATCTTGCAAAAAGCAAGATGGAGTTATGTTTCTTGCTATACAGGGTCAGCTTATGATGGTGAACAAGTATTCCAAGTTTCAAAGCAATAGCTTTGATAGTTTAGGAGAAAAGCTGACCTAAACATAAAACTTAACCAGGCAACGCCGACGCCGACAACCGCTCAAGTGATGACAATAACTCATCTTTTTTTTTTCAAAAAAATCAGATGAGCTAAAAAAAGGTTACTCCCCTTTGGCTCTAAGCCAATCAGAATGAGATATAGTGAAAATACATCAAAATTAACCTTAAACTAGAAAATGCTTTTGTAAAAAAGGGCATGTCTCCCCCAATGTAAAGTCCCTAAGTCAATAGGGGTCAGGAACAAAAGTCAAAGAGACACTGATGGTTGGTTGCAATAGGGATCATCTACTTGGCATGTCCAATCATCCCGCTAAATTTCAACACTCTTGGCCTAGTGGTTCTCAAGTCACTGTTCAGGTTTCTGTGACCTTGACCTTTGATCAAGTGATCTCAAAATAAATAGGGGTCATCTACTCTGCAAGTCCAATCATCCTATTAAGTTTCAACATTGTAGGTCAAGTGGTTCTCAAGTTATTTCCAAAAAATGATTTTACATGAACAGGCCACTGTGGCCTTGACCTTTAATAGACTGACCCCAAAATCAATAGGGGTCATCTACTCTGCATGTTCAATCATCCTATGAAGTTTCAACATTCTGGGTCAAGTGGTTCTCAAGTTATTGATCGGAACTGGTTATCAATGTTCAGGCCCCTGTGACCTTGACCTTTAACGGAGTGACCCCAAAAACAATAGGGGTCATTTACTCTGCATGAACAATCATTATATGAAGTTTCAACATTCTGGGTCGAGAGGTTCTAAAGTTATTGATTAGAAATGGTTTTCCATGTTCAGGCCCCTGTGGCCTTGACCTTTAACAGAGTGACCCTAAAATCATTAGGGGTCATCTACTCTGTATGACCAATCATCCTATGAAATTTCATCATACTGGGTCAAGTGGTTCTCAAGTTACTGACCGGAAATGGTTTTCAATGTTCAGGCCCCTGTGACCTTGACCTTTCACAGAGTGACCCCAAAATCCTTAGGGGTCATCTACTCTGCATGACCAATCATCCTATTAAGTTTCAACATTCTGGGTCAAGTGGTTCTCAAGTTACTGACCAGAAATGGTTTTCAATGTTCAGGCCCCTGTGACCTTGACCTTTAATGGAGTGACCCCAAAATCGATAGGGGTCATCTACTTTGCATGTACAATCATCCTATGAAGTTTCAACATTCTGGGTCAAGTGGTTCTCTAGTTATTGATCGGAAATGGTTTTCCATGTTCAGGCCCCTGTGACCTTGACCTTGATGGAGTGACCCTAAAATCAATAGTGGTCATCTACTCTTGATGACCAATCATCCTATGAAGTTTCAACATTCTGGGTCAAGTGGTTCTCAAGTTACTGACCGGAAATGGTTTTCAATGTTCAGGCCCCTGTGACCTTGACCTTTCACAGAGTGACCCCAAAATCCTTAGGGGTCATCTACTCTGCATGACCAATCATCCTATTAAGTTTCAACATTCTGGGTCAAGTGGTTCTCAAGTTACTGACCGGAAATGGTTTTCAATGTTCAGGCCCCTGTGACCTTGACCTTTAATGGAGTGACCCCAAAATCGATAGGGGTCATCTACTTTGCATGTACAATCATCCTATGAAGTTTCAACATTCTGGGTCAAGTGGTTCTCTAGTTATTGATCGGAAATGGTTTTCCATGTTCAGGCCCCTGTGACCTTGACCTTGATGGAGTGACCCTAAAATCAATAGTGGTCATCTACTCTTGATGACCAATCATCCTATGAAGTTTCAACATTCTGGGTCAAGTGGTTCTCTATTTATTGATCGGAAATGGTTTTCAATGTTCGGGCCCCTGTGACCTTGACCTTTGACGGAGTGACCCCAAAAACAATAGGGGTCGTCTACTCCAGCAGCCCTACAACCCTATGAAGTTTGAAGGTTCTAGGTCAAATGGTTCTCCAGTTATTGCTCGGAAATGAAGTGTGACGTACGTACGGACGGACAGGGCAAAAACAATATGTCTCCTGAGGGAGACATAATTCTAGGTAAAAGGGGACATAATTCAAGAAAAATAGTGTCAGAGTTATGCACCTTGTGTCACATGATGTGGGTGAGGAGGTTGAACATCTATTTTAAGTCTGAATCAAATCCATTCAGTAGTAATTGAGATATAGTGAAAATACATCAAAATTAACCTTAAATTCTAAGTAAAAAGGGGCATAATTCATGAATAATTGGTGTCAGAGTTATGCACCTTGTGTCACATGATGTGGGTGATGAGGTGGAACATCTATTTTAAGTTTGAATCAAATCCATTTTGTAATAATTGAGATATAGTGAAAATACATCAAAATCAACCTTAAATTTAAAGTAAAAGGGGACATAATTCATAAAAAAATTATATCAGAGTTAAGCACCTTATGTCACATCATCTGGGTGATGAGGTGGAACAACTATTTTAAGTTTGAATCAAATCAATTTAGTAATAACTGAGATATTGTGAAAATACAACAAAATTAACCTTAAATTCTAAGTAAAAGGGGACATAATTCATGAAAACTTGGTGTCAGAGTTATGCACCTTGTGTCACATGATGTGGGTGATAAGGTGGAACATCTATTTTAAGTTTGAATCAAATCCATTCAGTAGTAACTGAGATAAAGTGAAAATACATCAAAATCAACCTTAAATTCTAAGTAAAAAGGGGCATAATTCATAAAAAAAATGGTGTCAGAGTTATGCACCTTATGTCACATGATGTGGGTGATGAGGTGGAACATCTATTTTAAGTTTGAATCAAATCCATCTAGTAATAACTGAGATATAGTGAAAATACAACAAAATTAACCTTAAATTCTAAGTAAAAGGGGACATAATTCATGAAAACTTGGTGTCAAGAGTTATGCACCTTGTGTCACATGATGTGGGTGATAAGGTGGAACATGTATTTTAAGTTTGAATCAAATCCATTTGGTAATAACTGAGATAATAGATTTCGGGACGCGACGGGACGCGACAAAACTGACTCCTATATACCCCCCTCAAACATGTTTGGTGGGGGTATAATTACCTGATAATGTAGTGTCAGCACCCTCAGTAAATGCATTTAAATCGCGTTTAAATAAACATTGGGTGGGTCTTTCCATAAAATTTAAGGCTAGTTGCTATCAATGATGTTGTGATATTGTGATGACTATAAGTTAATAAGAATATGTGTGTGAAGAATGCATCATGTACACGGAAGTTATTATTAAAGAAGAATTTGGGAGAACACAAAGCAAAGGGCCGTCAGAAACGATACGTTTATATGAATTTATTCATATGTGGCCTCTACAACAGTAGAGGCAGTACGAATAGGACTGGGTTTCCCGATAATTTTTTAATTAATGTGCAAAACAAACATTTATTATGCCAGAATTGTTTTGGTAAAAAAAAAACAGACTATTAAGAATATCTGGCCTGTAATATTTCAACAAATTCATGTTCTTAATAAATTCTGAAAATTCGAGAAAAAAGAAAGAAAGATATTTTTCGCTTCGAACAATTTCGTTTCAAATTAAAAACAGATATACATTGTAGATCTAACCTAAATCCTGATTAAAGATATTTTGAAATCGTCGACATTTAGGTCAGTTTATATGTTTTTAAAGATAATTAAATTAGCGGTAACTATAGATGGCAATTTAATTTTTCATCAGGAAACTGCCTGTACAAATTGCTTTGTTGAAGAAAATTTGCGTTGGCGTTTTAAAATGTTCCAAAACAGTAGCCTGTCAGTTCAATCTGATTGATAGCTAGATAAGTAAGATTAACTTCCGCTTATAATCGGTTTAATTGTTGTCTGTTAGGCAATGTTATCGGCATAGTTGACACGTGTTTGGAATACACAAGGTAATAAACAGTCCGCTCTATCGATTTTCTACACCAGCAGACTGTGGGTTACTGTCTCACTTGGCAAAATCATTTATGCAGCTGTTAAATAAAATAATTGCCAGTTCCTGTCGCCAAAATGAAAAAAATATTCGCCATTTAAATAAAATAATCGCAAATGGCGATAATGGCGACTGACAGCGTAAGCCCTGGGAACATGAACATTCAGTTGCAGCAGCTTTTGAATTTTCATCTCAAATTTTTTATCTAAGCAAAGAAAAAAGGAAGAGATACAGGTTTTCAACAGTGTAGCTTTTCAAACATGCAAAACAAAAAGATATCCAGTATATATTTTATTATTACAGGATCATTCTTCTAACTGTAAGCAATAGAGAAGACAGCATAATTAAAAGACATAGAGGCTTACATAACATCTCAAATCTCGTGCTTGATGGTGAGTAGAATGAGATGTAAAATCTAAAGCAGTCTAAAGCAGTTATTGCTTGATAGCCATTAAATTAAACTAGAGCTGTCACAGGAGTGACGAATTATACCCCCACAATACGGCCTTGTCACAGAAATAAGCCAATGTCAAAGTCAAATCTAAAAATCAATAGGGATCATCTGCTGGTCATGATCAACCTCCGTATTAAGTTTCATGATCCTAGGCCCAAGCGTTCTCAAGTTATCGTCCGAAAATGGTTTAACTGTTCCTGGTCACCTTGACCTTTGACCTACTGACCTCAAATCAATAGAGCCATATGCTGGTCATGACCAACCTCCCTATCAACTTTTGTGATCCTAGGCCCAAGGGTTCTCATCCAGAAACCGTTGGACCTACTGATCTCAAAGTCAAACTTGACCTGTATTTCATGATGTTACACCTTTGTACCAAAATTTATTATCCTAGGCCCAAGCATTCTCAAGTTATCATCCGGAAACTGTTTAACTGTTCCGGGTCATTATGACCTTGACCTTAGACCTCAAAGTCAAACATGACCTGTATTTTATGATGTTACACCTGTGTACCAAAAATTATTTCAATCTGTCAAGCCTTTGTTACTGTCCGGAAACCATGAAAACCAATGGACCGACCGACCAACATACAAGCTCAATCCTATATACCCCCCACCCCCAAACTTCGTTTTGTGGGGGTATAATTAAATCTAATTTTTAAAGTATAAAGTGAACTGTTTGAGGTCTTGAAAAATATTCACTGGTATTTTCTACAACCAGTCAGATGTTTATCTAGAACCAGTCACTAGAGCCATATTCCTTTGACTATTCAGCCGATTCTGCACATACTATAAGTCATTATAAAGAAAAGAGTAGTGGTCTGGAATGTTTGGAACGTGTGTGGGCTATTTAAACAATCGCTCACCTCTTCCCACATGACCCAGTTTTGAGTATGACGTTGTTTTTTCTATTATTTGACATAGTGACCTAGTTTCTGAGCTCATGTGACCCAGTTTTGAAGTTGACCTAGATATTATCAAGATAAAATTTCTGACCAATTTGCATGAAGATCCATTGAAAAATATGGTCTCTAGAGAGGTCAGAAGGTTTTTCTATTATTTGACCTATTGACCTAGTTTTCGAAGGTATGGACCCTGTTTTGAACTTTACCTAGATATCATCAAGGTGAATATTCTCACTAATTTTCATGAAGATCTCATGAAAAATATGGCCTCTAGAGAGGTCACAAGGTTTTTCTATTTTTATACCTACTGGCCTAGTTTTTGACTGCACGTGACCCAGTTTTGAAACTGACCTAGATATCATCAAGGTGAACATTCAGATCAATTTTCATGAAGATCCATTGAAAAATATGGCCTCTTGAGAGGTCAAATTTTTTTTAATAATTTTAGACCTACTGACCTAGTTTTTGACCGCAGTTGACCCAGTTTCAAACTTGACCTAGATATCATCAAGATGAACATTCAGACCAACTTTCATACAGATCCCATGAAAAGTTTGGCCTCTAGAGAGGTCACAAGGTTTTTTTTTTATTTGCCCTACTGACCTAGTTTTTTAAGGCACGTGACCCAGTTTCAAACTTGACCTAGATATCATCAAGATGAACATTCTGACCAATTTTTATGGAGATCCATTTGCAAGTATGGCCTCTAGAGAGGTCACAAGGTTTTTCTATTTTTAGACCTACTGACCTAGTTTTTGACCGCACATGACCCTGTTTCAAACTTGACCTAGATATCATCAAGATGAACATTGAGACCAACTTTCATACAGATTCCATGAAAAATATGGCCTTTAGAGAGGTCACAAGGTTTTTCTATTATTTGACCTACTGACCTAGATTTTGAAGGCACGTGTCCCACTTTCGAACTTGACTTAGATATCATCAAGATGAACATTCAAACCAACTTTCATACAGATCCCATGAAAAATATGGCCTCTAGAGAGGTCACAAGGTTTTTCTATTATTTGACCTACTGACCTAGTTTTTGACCGCACTTGACCCACTTTCGAACTTGACCTAGATATCATCAAGGTGAACATTCTGACCAATTTTCATGAAGATCTCATGAAATATATGGCCTCTAGAGAGGTCACAAGGTTTTTCTATTTTTAGACCTACTGACCTAGTTTTTGACCGCATGTGATCCAGTTTCGAACTTGACCTAGATATCATCAAGATGAACATTCTGACCAACTTTCATACAGATCCCATGAAAAATATGGCCTTTAGAGAGGTCACAAGGTTTTTCTATTATTTGACCTACTGACCTAGATTTTGAGGGCACGTGACCCAGTTTTGAACTTTACCTAGATATCATCAAGGTGAACATTCTGACCAATTTTCATGAAGATCTTGTAAAATATATAGCCTCTAGAGTGGTCACAAGGTTTTTCTATTTTTAGACCTACTGACCTAGTTTTTGACGGCATGTGACCCAGTTTCGAACTTGACCTAGATATCATCAAGGTGAACATTCTGACCAATTTTCATGAAGATCTTGTGAAATATATGGCCTCTAGAGAGGTCACAAGGTTTTTCTATTTTTAGACCTACTGACCTAGTTTTTGAAGGCACGTGACCCAGTTTCGAACATGACCTATATATCATCAAGATGAACATTCTGACCAACTTTCATAAAGATCCCATGAAAAATGTGACCTCTAGAGTGGTCACAAGCAAAAATTTACCGACGCATGGACGGACGACGGACACCGCGCGATCACAAAAGCTCACCTTGTCACTTTGTGACAGGTGAGCTAAAAAACCCAAAAAAACGTAGCCAAAACAATCATATAATAAATATTTACAACTATTTAAAGCAAGTCTTGGGTTCCTATCCACTATCGATAATTTAGATGATAATCTAAATAAATAGGGCTTGGCACCAGAGGAGAACTGTGTACAATTTTATTCCTTTGACAATAATTAGAAGATCACTCTAAAATATCAAGAACACTATTCTGAGAAGTAAAAGGAAGATGGAATAGATGTTTTATAGAACCAGTCACAAGATGTTTTTCTAAAACCAGGCACTAGATGTACTCTCTTTAATGTCCAGTTGTGTATCCCGTCTTAGTTTTGTCTGCAATGAAGCCTCGCCACTTTTCCTAATTCTACGAGCTTTCTGTCTTTCTTGCTGTTGTTTCTGTTGCTTCTTCACCTTAGCTCTGATCACCTCGGGAGCTATACTCGACACTGTACTTGTTGTACACATACTGTCTGAGTTCCTACTTCTCCCCCTATGTAGATGTGAATTTATATGATCTCTACTTTCTTCATTTCTAAATGGTCTATATTCTTTGTTTTTAGCACTAATATTATACATTTCATCATCTTCAATATTATCATCTGAGTCTCTCTCTACTTCAGTGACCTTTTCAATTTCATCTAAATCTTTGCTACCAGTAGCCTCTTTTTCGTGTTCAGACTCTTTGTCTCTACTATCAAATGAAGCTTCACACTTTGTATTATCAGTTTCAACATTGTTCTTTTCATGACAAACCTCTCCATCAACTCCCTTTTCTGTATCCACCTCTTTGAAATTTTCCTTGATATCTTTTTCTTGTTCTTCCCCATCAAGTGAATCCTCATCATCATCACTATATTCATCATCATCTTCATCATGACTATCATCTTCCTCTACCCTTGGGTTATCTGGACCTCCGAGAATGTTAAATTCCTCCGCAGCTTCATCAAATTTAGCAGCAAGATCTTTAGTAAATCCACTAGCTGCAACTTCAACATCTAGGTCACCAGTTCTCCTGTAAAAATAACACAACTACATGGCAGAAATTCCCCATACTACATAGTTAAATATATACTAAGGACTGCTTCAAACACTGCTAATTTCAAACATGAGCACCGCCTATGGGTGCCATCGCTTGTCTGCAAGTGCTGGACAATATGTAAGAAAAGAGTTATAGTTCAAAAAGGGTCATAATTCTGACAAAATGCAGGTTAGAGTTATGGTTCTTGAACTACATAGTCCCCTTATGATGATAAACAAGTTTGCAAAGTTTCAAAGCTGTAGCTTTTATAGTTTTTGAGAAAAGATGGACCTAAACAAAAATTTTAACCAAGAAACTCAAATTTTCTAATTACAAAACGGGACATAATTCTGACAAAATGCATATCAGAGTTATGGGTCTTGGCCTACATAGTCCCCTAATGATGATAAACAAGTGTGCAAAGTTTCAACGCTGCAGTTTTTATAGTTTTTGAGAAAAGGTGGACCTAAACAAAAGCTTTAACCAAGAAACTCAAATTTTCTAAGTACAGAACTGGCCATAATTTTATCAAAATGCTTATCAGAGTTACGGTTCTTGGCTTACATAGTCCCCTAATGATGATAAACAAGAGTGCAAAGTTTCAAAGCTGTCGCTCTTACAGGAATGAGATTAGGTGGACCTAAACAATTTTTTAACCAACACTGATGCCAACAAGTGACGACAATTCCTCGTAGATTTTTTTTAAAAAATCAGATGAGCTAAAAAAAGGAACACACATGATACTTTGGCCCAACAATTAAAACCTGGGATGAAACAAATGCAGAATTTGAGCAAGAATAAATTTCCTGATAACATTTTGACCACAATTCCTTTTCTGAAAAGATATAATGATGTCATAGAAAATGACACACTGATCATGAAAAGACTTTTGTAAAATAAAATATTGCCCTATGGTTTATCTTGTGACATCCGAAACAATCATTTTCTGATGAGTGACAGTGATACTAGTTCAGGTTTTTAAATTCATAACTTAAATCATCCTCAACACTAAAACATTGCATCATAATATTGGTTATTTATTGATTTTGTATTTTGCACAACTCCCACCCTTTTTCCTAAAGAATACTTAAACATTTTCTTTCCAGTAAAACTTGCAATATTCCACCCAGCAGAAAGAAAACAGCTGGGATTCTCTCTTTACTGAAATTTAAGTAACTGATTAAAAGAAAAAATGATAATAGTTTTTACTATTTACCTCAAATCTGAGAATTTTGGATACAATTCACTTTCATAATGAAACCTTCTGGCGAAGAAGTTCCGGATACAGTCTACGTCTCGGTTAAAATACCTGAAAACAGAAACCAACAAATGTCATGCCATTTCAATAAATACATATTGCTCTCTGAAATAACATTTTAATGTAACTATTTTGGAATATTTTTATGCAGCTTTAGGCTGTAATGCCATGATGATATTTTTATCTGTCTGAATTTAAACAGTTCTCCTTGTTCATTTGTAAATTCACAAAGAAAAAAGCATGGAGAAATGAGTCTACTAGAGACCAGTGCCCCTAATTCCAAAAATATATTTATTCAGATTAGTTTGTTGTTTGGTTTCAAGTCACATGCAAACAATTTAGGTCAAATGATGACTTTCCAACTTTTAACAGTGGAAAAAGACCCTATATGTTTTTCTGGGCATTACTTCTGGCATGGGCTGGTGCATGGGAAGTATACGCCCCCGGAAAATCATTTGAGGTTTCTCAATGTGACACAACCACCAACACGTTAACGAGGACGATTCTAATTGATCTTAATAACTTTAACAGCACCGATTACAAGATGACTTGTATAAAAAGAAAATTAGTGAATGAATCCACACCCCAAAAAAGTTCTTTTGGGGGAATTTTAAATTTTATAAATTTGAAAATTTAAGGGGAAAATAATTGGGTTTTAAAAAACTTTCCTGACAAAATTTGCACAGCATCCCATCTTAGTGATTTACATTCGAGAAAGTTTCAAAAAGATCCATCAATAGGTTATTTTGATACATCAAAAATCCCTATTTTTTACCAAAAAAGGGGGAAAAATTTTTCCTTTAGGGGGTCAGGGGGGAAATACAAATTGGAAAAAGGTCAGTGTTTATAGCCCCTTATGGAGGTTGGTGTTAATTAAAATACTTTTTGATTATAAGCATTTTTCCTTTCCCAATCAGGGGAAAAAAACTCTGTTTTTTTTACCGATCAGGGGGAATGGGGCAGTGCGAGAAAAGGAAATGTCCAAAAATAATAGCAAGTTTGGTGATTCAGCTAAATACTTTTTAAATTTAAAAGGTTTTTCTTTTTTTTTTACAAAACTGAGAAGAACTCTGCTTTACGGGGTAAAAGGGGGAAATACAAAATGTGAAAAAAGGTCAGTGTAATAATAATTATTGAGATTGGTGATTTGTGAAATACTTTCTAAATTTATAAGCATTCATAATTTTTCCCCAAACAAATAAAGGGGAAAAAAAACTCTGCCTTTACGGGCAAGTGGGAAAAAAACAAGAGGGCCATGAGGCCTATATCGCTACCTTTATCTTGGGCACTTGGGGACAAAAAGGTCCTCAGAAAAAATATCTAAGCCAAAAGGGAAAAGGAAAAAACAAAGAAAAAAAATTTAAAACCAAAAAAAAAACAAAATTCTTACAAGGTACGATATGTAAAAATACACCAAAAAGGGAGGTACCACCAGTTTCCCCACAGAAAAGTGGTCTCATTTTTTTCCCAAAGGCCAAAAATAAAAAAGAACTAAAAATAGGTTTTAATAACGTAAAAGGGAAAAATTCAAAAGAAAATTTTTGTAAATAACAAAAAAAGGATCTGCCAAAAAACTTTAAATAAAAAAAATTCAGATCAGTTTTATTGTTACGGAGTTTTCCCTTTAAAATTAAAAAAATAAAGGGAGGAAATTTGACAAAAATGTCCATATTATATACCCAATTGTCTCGTAAAAACTAATCAATAATGAAATTTCAAATAAGCCCTGTAAGTACTTACTGATTAAATCCATTTGCTACAATCAGGGGGGGGTAATCAGATATAAAAAAATTTGGAAAACTACAAATGGATTGATTTGTATGGAATAAAACTTTTATTTTTGTTGAAGATTTTTGGGGAATTTGTACAAATAAAACCATAAAGAAGTCTTTTTATGGCCAAAACCCAAAAATAGCCAATTCGGACTTTAAGGGGCCTAACCGGGAACCCGAGGGAATCTGCCCATTTTAAAAAAGGGAACCAGATGAGGGGGTGAAAAAAGTTGTGTGCAATTTTGGTTTAAAAATCAAATCAAAAATAATTGCTATTGTGCAGAAAGGGTCAAAAAGCAAATTTTTGGGCCCCCTTCGGGCCCCAAAAACTCGGAACCCATTGGGGGATCGGGGGTTCAAAAAAGGGAACTGAGATCTTGGGGCAACAATTTTGTGCATTTTGTTTAAAATTCAAATCTAAATGAAGCTGCTTTTGTGCAGAAAAGGGCAAAATAGCTAATTGGTCCTTAGGGGCCATAACCTGGAACCCAAAAGGGAATTTTGGCCGTTCAAGAAGGAACCCAAGATCTTAGGGTGATACAATTTGTGTGCCTTTTTGGGTAAAAACAAATCATAAAAAAAGCTGTTTGTGCAGACAAGGAAAAATAGTGTTTTTCCCTTTTAGGGGCCATAACTCGGAACCCAAATGGGATCGGCCAGTTCAAAAAAGGGAAAACCGAGATCTTAGGGTGATCAATTTGTGTGTAATTTTGGGTTTAAAAAAAAATCAAAAAGAAACCCCACTATTGCGACAAGAAATTTTTGACGACCACGGAGGGACGAACACCGACGGACGAAGGGGAACAAAAGTCCCTTGTCACTATGTGACGGGTGAGCTAAAAAAGTGAGCAAAGGTCATGTCCTAATTAATAATCATGTGAGTTTTGGTGATTTTAGCTTAAATAATTTTTGAATAATAGGCATTTTCATTTTTGGAGGAGGAACACAGGGGGACAACCCCAAAACAATATCCCCGCCTTTCGGGGGGGTTTAAAAACTATTTTCTTTTAATGATACATTCTTAGGTAAACATCATGGTTCAACAGTTTTTCCCCTTTGAAACAGGAGACGACCCTTTCGGCGGGAGGACATACTTTTCCTTTTATAATGGAGGGGATCCACCCCCATGCGAGGGTATTGAAACCTTTAAAATGGAGGGGATTCCCATTAGAAGAGGGTCTACACCCTTATAATGGAGGGTGGAGGGGCAACAAAGGAAGGAAGGAAACCACTTTCAGGCTAGCGGGAATAAATCCTCTTTATAAAGAGGGGTCCAAATTCAGTCCCGGGGGCATTATAATGGGGATATTGACCCCTTCAGGCTGGGAAAGAAAATAAGCCTTAAATGGAGGGGGAAACCTCCTTTACCCCGCAGGAAAAATACAGTCCAACCCTATAATTGTGGGGTGGGGTTTGGTCGGGTTTTACAGCCCTTTTTAATGAAAGGGGGTCCCCCTTTTACACGGGGAAAAATATACAGCCCCCTTATAAAAGGGGGGGGGTCAACACTTCAAGCGGAAGGATATACAAACCTAATATGGGGGGATCAACCCCTTTGCTGGAGGGAAAGGGGGTTTCTCTTAGGTTGGGGGAAAATAAAGTCCCATAAGGAGGGGGTCAGCACTTCAGCTGGAGGGGGCATAAAAACAAGGCAATACTGATTGCCCGCATGTTATGGATAGAAAAAATTATCAGCGCCGGGGAAAGAAAACCAAAATGCTTTATTAAATGGCATTCAATTTACCTTTGAGGGGGAAAACCCTTAACAAAATAGATCACCAATGTTTAGAGTTTTAATAAACCCCGATATAAACATTCAGCATTTCATGTGAAGTTTAAATCATTTTTGGGAAATCAATCATGGGCACACTTCTTTGTATCTAATTTTTGATTAAATCATTGAAATTTTTTGTATCACCACAGTTCCCCGTTACCCCGTAAAACCATACATTCATTTTAAAACCCGCCATGCCAAACCCCTTTGTACCCGCACCCGGAAAATTATCATTCTTTTTTAAAAAATTTTTAGAATTTTAACCCCAAATCACCCGGGAATTCTTATCATAACAGGGAATCTCCAAAAATTTTCAGGGAAACAGCAGGGGTGAATACGGGGAAACAGAGAGTGAAAACAGGGGAAACAGCCCTTGTGAATGCAGGGAAGCAGCAATGGGGAATTTAAAAGGAAACAGCCCTGAGTGAATACGGGGCGCAGCCTGAGGAATGCATGGAAGAGCGAGAGGGGAATCTAAGAATAACCAATATTTTGGGTCAATGATTTAAATTGCATAAGGATGGACATGTGGTAAGCAAAACACATCCGTCCTTTTCCCCAGGTAAATTTAAAATTCCTTGGTATCTTAAACTGTGTTTGGTAAGGAAAAACAAAAAATGACTAATGCAATGGATCTTGACTTTTTGTGTCAGTGTTTTTGTGAAAGTCGGTGTGTTTTTAAAATCCATCCAGCACGCAAAAATTTAAAAAAGGCCCCCCTTGCGGGGGCTGGTCATCTATTTTTTTTTTTAGAAAAAAATATTTCCACCCTGATTTTCTAAATCAAAAAGGGCCACATTCTTGCAAAAAGCAGGTGAGTTAGTTTTTTATGACAGTGTCCCCCTTTTGATTTTAAAAATGTTTCAAATTTTTAAAGCAAAGCTTTTTATAGTTTATGAGAAAAGTTCCTTAAAAAATTACCAACCAAGAAAAGATTTTTTAAGTCCAAAAGGGGCAATAATTATGCAAAAAGAGGATGGAGTTAGGGGCTGCGAAGGGGCAGCTTATGATGGGGAAAAAGTGTTGCAAATTTCAAAGCAATAGCTTTTTGGGGTTTAAGAAAAAAGTTTACCTAAAATAAAAATTTTAACGAAATCGATATTTTCTAAGTCCAAAAGGGGCCCTAAACTTCAAAAAACAGGATGGAGTTTTGTTTCTTGGGGGACAGGGTCAGCTTAGATGGTGAAAAAAGTGTGAAGTTTTTAAAAAAATGTTTTTATAGTTTTGGATAAAAGTGACCTAAAAATAAAAATTAACAAAAAAAACTGATTTCTAAGTCCAAAAGGGGGAATAATTCTTGAAAAAATTTCAAATGGAGTTAGTTTCTGTGTACAGGGTTCTTATGATGGGGAACAAGTATTTCCCAAATTTCAAAGAATAGCTTTGTAGTTTTGGAGAAAAGTTTACCTAAAAAAAAAACTTTAACCAGAAATTGTATTTTCTAAATACAAAAGGGGCCTTTAAAACTTCAAAAGCAGATGGAGTTATTTTCTTGCTTACTGGCAGCTTATGATGGTGAACAAGTCTTCCAGTTTCAAAGCAATAGCTTTGATGTTTTGGAGAAAAGCTGACCTAAACAAAAATTTAACCCGGCAACGCCCGCCGACGCCGCGCCCACGCCGACGCCCCACAACCCCTAAAAAGATGACAATAACTCATCTTTTTTTTTTAAAAAAACAGATGGCTAAAAAGAGGGTCCCTTATCCTAAAGCGCTTACCTGTGTCAAGTCTTCAAGTGTGTTTGAAAAGTACAGAGTTGGTTTCCCCTAGTTGCCTATAAATAAATGTCACACACAATTTTGAACCTGGGCAATAATTTTAAAAATACGGGGGACATTACAAAATTGATATCACATGCCAAATATCAAGGCTTAGCATTTTTGATTTAGAGAAGAAAAATGACCCCGCCCCCCCCGGGAGCCATGTTTTTTTACGAATGAATAATTTGAATATTCTTGGTAGAGGGTCACACAAGAACCATTTGTGTAAAATTATTTTAAATCGGGCTAGCAGTTTCAAACAAGAAGATTTTTAAATTTTCCCAAACTATATACATATAGGGAAAAATGACCACGCCCTCTGGGCGGCCAGTTTATTGACCGAATCAAAATAATTTGAACAATCTTGGTGTGGGTCAAACCAGGACCATTTTGTGTAAAAATTTTCTAAAACCGGGCTACAGTTTCACACAAGAGATTTTAAAAGTTTCCACTATATACATATGGGGAAAAAGGGTGACCACGCCCCTGGCGGCCATGTTTTTGACGAATAAAAATAATTTGAAAAATTTTGGAAAGAAGGTCACACAAGGACCTTTGTGTAAAATTATTTTTAAATGGGCTGGGCAGTTTCACACAAGAAGATTTTTTAAAGTTTCCACTATATACTTATGGGAAAAAGTGACCACGCCCTCTGGCGGCCATGTTTTTGACGAATCAAATAATTTGAAAAAATCTTGGTAGAGGGTCAAACAAGGACCACCTGTGTAAAATTATTCTAAAATCGGGCTAGCAGTTTCACACACAAGAAGATTTAAAGTTTCCACTATATACATTGGGGAAAAGTGACCACGCCCTCTGGGGCCATGTTTTTAAACGAATCAAAAAAATTTGAATAATCTTGGTAGAGGTCACACGAGGACCATTTGGGGTAAAATTTTTCTAAAATCGGGCTAGCAGTTTCACAAAAAGAGATTTTTAAAGTTTCAACTATATACATATAGGGAAAAGTGACCACGCCCTCTGGCGGCCATGTTTTTTTATGAATCAAAATAATGTGAACATTCTTGGTAGAGGGTCACACAAGGACCATTTGTGTAAAATTATTCTAAAATCGGGCAAGCAGTTTCATATAAGAAGATTTTTAGTTTCCACTATATACATATAGGGAAAAGTGACCACGCCCTCTAGCGGCCATGTTTTTTGACGAAACGGTATAATTTGAATAATCTTGGTAGAGGGTGACCTAAGGACCATTTGTGTGAAATTATTTCAAAATCGGACCATCGGTTTAGGAGGAGATGCCGTTTGAAGTTTTTTCTATTTTTAGCTCTGGCAGCCCCTATGTGCAACCAAGCGGAACCGTTTGAACAACTTTGGTAGATGACTATCCAAGGAACATCATGGCCAAATTTCATCAAAATCCATTCATTTGTTTTGGAAGAGATGTCGTTTAAACACAAATGTTGACGACGGACGGATGACTTGCCGGACGGACGCATGATGGACACAGCATGATCACAACAGCTCACCATGAATGGCACATCAATTTTCTGACTGTTACCTGGATACCATAAATCATCATCATGTAATTGTTTTTACAATGAACATTAAATATATCTTACATTGGGTAACCACTGAGCAGTTCCATAATGACAGCATGACGGTTAAAATCTACTGGCTGAGGCACTGGGAAACCACGGTCATAAAGAGCCTGTAAATTGTACAGAATTACAAATACATGTACATATCAATACAAAATCATTATACTGTAATTACAAACTGCTGAAAATATCAACTAAAATTCTCTTTTATAACATCAGTAACTGAAACGATGTTAATAATTTTTCTACCTGTTGTCCAAATCCAGATGGAGCAGACATCAGTTACTAAACTTCATATCCACAAAGAGTACAAGTTGGTAACTAAAGTCCATATCCAACAAGAGCTGTCTCCACAGGATGACACATGCCCCCGATGGCACTTTAAATGAATAGTTATGGCCGATGATAGAGTCTGGGTCTTGCGCGCGACAGGTCGTCTTACTGTGTCACACATTCATGCGTAGTTATTTTAAAATCCATGCATGAATGACAAAGATATGGACCGGTCACGCCCATCAATGCACTATCATGAAAAATGACCTTTAACGTCAAAGTGTGACCTTGACCTTTGAGCTACGGACCTGGGTCTTGCGCACGACACGTCGTCTTACTGTGGTACACATTCATGCCAAGTTATTTGAAAATCCATCCATCGATGACAAAGATATGGACCGGACACGCCCATCACTGCACTATCCTTTAATGTCTAAGTGTGACCTTGACCTTTGAGCTACGGACCTGGGTCTTGCGCACGACACGTCATCTTACTGTGGTACACATTCATGCCAGGTTATTTGAAAATCCATCCATCGATGACAAAAGTATGGACCGGACACGCCCATCAATGCACTATCCTTTAATGTCTAAGTGTGACCTTGACCTTTGAGCTACGGACCGGGGTTTTTGCGCGCGACATTTTTCGTCTTACTGTGGTACACATTCATCCCAAAAGTTTTTTGGAAAACCCCATCCATCGATGACAAAGATATGGACGGACACGAAAAATGCGGACAGACCGACAGACAGACGGTTCAAAAACTATATGCCTCCCTTTGGGGGCATAAAAATATAACAATTCAGTTCGTAAAGTCCATATCAACACAAAGTACAAGCCAGTAACTAAAGTTTTTATTCAAACTTTATTAGTTATTGAAAAGACACTTCTTTTCTGTTTTAAGTAACAGTGACTTTGACCCCAACGAACCCATCGGCAACTCCAACCTGGGCTGAACCACCCACCTTCAGCAAGACAGATTAATGGCTTCCTTGCATGAAAGTGTTAACGCAAGAGCAAGGGCTCACACTAACAGTGGTGAAAGACCAGAGACTGGAAGTCAGCTACCACTTACATATAGAGGCTTCAGTAAAAGAACACACACATACCCCTTCTTATCATTTATGATCAAGAATTTATTATTACAAATATGTAATACCTTCATAAAAGCAAACTCCTTCATGGCAGCTAGCCTGGACAGATACAGCCAGGAAGCTTTGTTTCTGTGTTTATGATAGTCTCTCTTGTTTTTCAACTGACGAAATGATGTCCGACCAAGCCTGAATGTAAATTAAGATACACATAGACTGTCAAACATATTTTTGAAACAAAAAAAACAACAACAACAATGATATGTGATGTAAAAAGTACAATGAACTCTTTTTCAAAAGTACTGTTTTAAAGGTATACCTTAACTGTCACTTTGTTTTATCATGATTACTATATTTGTTTTGCAGTAAATATAAACACAGTAAATATGAAATATCTCGAAAACTAAGTTAGATCCAGAAGAATTTTTTTTAGAGGTTTATGAAATGAGTATATCAACTCTGAAAGGGAAAATCAGAACTTCCAACAAATTATCAATTAAAACATTTCCTTTGTTCTTCTGCATATGAAATTACTGAATTTTCAGAGTAAAAACCTGTGGAGAAAAATCAAGCATTCCCATATAAATGTCTTAAGTTTAGACACAGGACCTTATTCATGCATTTTATGTCTGTCACTGTTGTCGAACATTTACAGTGACACTGCTCATGTCTAAAACACGAGCTGTCAGAGGACAGCAACGTTGGACTATTCAACAGCCATGTCAATTGAATGAATACAAAAGTCGAAAAAGGGGCATAATTTTGTAAAAATGCAAAACAGGGTTATGGAACCTGCACAGTGCTTATCAGCTCATGACAGTGGACAAGTGAGTGAAGTTTCAATCCATTCCCATTTGTGGGTACTGAGATACCAGCTTACATATAAGAATTTAACCAAAAACTGCTAAGCTGAAAAAGGGGCATAATTTTGCAAAATGCAAAGTAGAGTTATTGAACCTTTGCACTGCATGTAATATCATAACAGTGAACAAGTGTGTGAACTTTCAATCCTTTCCCATTAGTGGATACTGAGATACCAGCTTACATACAACTAGAATGTGTCTGTAGGACACAGGGTGTGCCCCCCACTGGTACATTTGTCACAAATAAGGGGCAATAATTCAAATGTTTGCAGTCTTAAGGGAGTAATATAGCCTAAACTAACATTTTATGAAAATGATTCCGTATTCTAGGCCATATACTTTTTGAGCTATGAGCATCACAAACAAAAAATCAACTATTATGGCTATTTCATGGGCGGTAACTCTGTAATAAGCACTAAAATTCTCAAGAAAAATGCCAGGTGTGCAAGGTCACATCAAGATAAAGACTCAAGAAAGGTTTCATGAATTTACATCAAATACTTTTGAGCTAGGCACATTTTTAGTTGAAAATGTGCATTTTTGACTATTTCAGGGGCCATACCTTTAAAAACAGGGGTTGGAGCCTGCCAAAAAATAAGAGGTGAGCAAGTTTATTTCATGATAAAGACTCATGCAAGTTTTCATCCATTTATATCATTCACTTTTTGAGCTTGATGCATCACAAGGTGAAAATGTGCATTTTTAACTATTTCAGGGGCAATAACTCTGGAAATAGGGGGCGAACGCAGACAAACAAGAGCTGTCAGATGACAGCGTGGTTGACTATTCGAAGAATTGATTGAAGAATGGGGTCAAATTATTTCCATAGATTTTCAGACAAAAGAAAAACAAGAGGACCATGATGGTCCTGAATCGCTCACCTGTCCCAACATGACCCAGTTTTGAACTGAGTATGACGTCGTTTTTTTCTATTATTTGACATAGTGACCTAGTTTTTGAGCTCATGTGACCCAGTTTTGAATCTGACATAGATATCATCAAGATGAACATTCAGACCAACTTTCATACAGATCCCATGAAAAATATGGCCTCTAGAGAGGTCACAACGTTTTTTTCATTATTTGACCTGCTGACCTAGTTATTGATGCATGTGACCCAGTTTTTAACCTGACCTAGTTTATCAAGGTGAACAAATTTTGACCAATTTCATGAATATTCAAAAGTTTGGCCCCTAGAGAGGTACAAGTTTTTTTTATTTTTAGACCTAATGACCTAGTTTTTGACCGCAGCTGACCCAGTTTCGAAACTGACCTAGATATCATCAAGATGAACATTCAGACCAAATTTCATGCAGATCCCATGAAAAATATGGGCCCCTAGAGAGGTCACAAGGTTTTTCTATTATTTGACCTACTGACCTAGTTTTTGAAGGCCGTGACCCAGTTTCGAACTTGACCTAGATATTTATCAAGGTGAACATTCTGACCAATTTTCATGAAGATCTTATGAAAAATATGGCTTCTAAAAGAGGTCACAAGGCTTTTCTATTTTTAGACCCAATGACCTAGTTTTTAATCACAGTTGACCCAGTTTTCGAACTTGGCCTAGATATCATCAAGATGAACATTCAGACCAACCTTCATACAGATCCCATGAAAAATATGGCCTCTAGAGAGTCACAAGGTTTTTTCATTATTTGACCTATGACCTAGTTATTGATGGCACGTGAACCAGTTTCGACTTGACCTAGATATCATCAAGGTGAACATTCTGACCAATTTTCATGAAGATCCATTCAAAAGTATAACCTCTAGAGAGGTCACAAGGTTTTTCTATTTTTAGACCTAATGACCTAGTTTTTGACCGCAGCTGACTCAGTTTCGAAACTGACCTAGATATCATCAAGATGAACATTCAGACCAACTTTCATACAGATCCCATGAAAAATATGGCCTCTAGAGAGGTCACAAGGTTTTTCTTTTATTTGACCTACTGACCTAGTTTTTGAAGGCACGTGGCCCAGTTTCAAACTTGACCTAGATATTATCAAGGTGAACATTCTGACCAATTTTCATGAAGATCTTATGAAAAATACGGCCTCTAGAGAGGTCACAAGGTTTTTCTATTATTTGACCTACTGACCTAGTTTTTGAAGGCACGTGACCCAGTTTCGAACTTGACCTAGATATCATCAAGGTGAACATTCTGACTAGTTTTCATGAAGATCTTGTGAAAAATATGGCCTCTAGAGAGGTCACAAGGTTTTTCTATTTTTAGACCTACTGACCTAGTTTTTGACCGCACGTGACCCAGTTTCGAACTTGACCTAGATATCATCAAGATGAACATTCTGACCAATTTTCATAAAGATCCCATGAAAAATGTGACCTCTAGAGAGGTCACAAGCAAAAGTTTACGCACGGACGGACGCACGGACGACGGACGCTGCGCGATCACAAAAGCTCACACTGTCACTTTGTGACATGTGAGCTAAAAATGGATTAAACAAAAAAATGTTCCTGTATTTGTGGATTTTGATTAGTCTTTTACTAAATGGCAATGTGTGACCATGATGGCAAATATGTTATGTTATATGTTGGGCAAAATATGGACTTGTATGAAAAATTTCCAATTCCAAAAAGGGCCATACTTCAGTCAAAATAGTTGACAGAGTTATGTACTCTTGCCTACAGATGGAAATCATGTTGATAAACTAGTGTTAAAAGTTTCAAAGCCACAGTTCAAATAGTTTTGACAAAACGTTGACTTGTAAGAACAAGAGGACCATGATGGTCCTGAATCGCTCACCTATCCCCACATGACCCAGTGTTGAACTGAGTATGACGTCGTTATTTCTATTATTTGACATAGTGACCTAGTTTTTGAGCATATGTGACCTAGATATCATCAAGATAAAAAATTCGGACCAATTTTTATGAAGATCTCATGAAAAATATGACCTCTAGAGAGGTCACAAGGTTTTTCTATTATTTGACCTAATGACCTAGTTTTTGAAGGCACGTGAACAACTTTTAAACTTGACCTAGATATCATCAAGGTGAACATTCTCACCAATTTTCATGAAGATCTCGTGAAAAATATGGCCTCTAGAGAGGTCACAAGGTTTTTCTATTTTTCGACCTACTGACCTAGTTTTTGACCGCACATGACCCAGTTATGAACCTGACCTAGATATCATCAAGCTGATCATTCTCATTAATTTTCATGAAGATTCATTGAGAAATATGGCCTCTAGAGACATCACAAGGTTTTTCTATTTTTAGACCTACTGACCTAGTTTTTGACCGCACGTAAATTGGTTTCAAACTTGACCTAGATATCATCAAGGTGAACATTCTGACCAATTTTCATGAAGATCTCTTGAAAAATATGGCCTCTAAAGAGGTCACAAGGTTTTTCAATTTTTAGATCTACTGACCTAGTTATTGACCGCACATGACCCAGTTTCGAACCTGACCTAGATATCATCAAGGTGAACATTCTGACCAATTTTCATAAAGATCCCATGAAAAATATGGCCTCTAAAGAGGTCACAAAATGTTTTCTTTTTTCAGACCTACTGACCTAGTTTTTGACTGCACGTGACCCAGTTTCAAATTTAATCTAGATATCATCAAGGTGAACATTCTGACCAATTTTTATGAAGATCCATTAAGAAATATGGCCTCTAGAGAGGTCACAAGGTTTTTCTATTTTTAGACCTACTGACCTAGTTTTTGACCCCACGTGACCCAGTTTCGAACTTGACCTAGATATCATCAAGATGAACATTCTCACTAACATTCATGAAGATATCTTGAAAAATATGGCCTCTAGAGAGGTCACAAGGTTTTTCTATTTTTAGACCTACTGACCTAGTTTTTGACCCCACGTGACCCAGTTTCGAACTTGAACTAGATATCATCAAGATGAACACTCTGACCAATTTTCATGAAGATCCATTGAGAAATATGGCCTCTAGAGAGGTCACAAGGTTTTTCTATTTTTAGACCTACTGACCTAGTTTTTGACCCCACGTGACCCAGTTTCGAACCTGACCTAGATATCATCAAGATGAACATTCTGACTAATATTCATGAAGATCTCTTGAAAAATATGGCCTGTAGAGAGGTCACAAGGTTTTTCTATTTTTAGATCTACTGACCTAGTTTTTGACCCCACGTGACCCAGTTTCAAACTTGACCTAGATATCATCAAGATGAACATTCTGACCAATTTTCATGAAGATCCATTGAGAAATATGGCCTCTAGAGAGGTCACAAGGTTTTTCTATTTTTAGACCTACTGACCTAGTTTTTGATCCCATGTGACCCAGTTTCGAACTTGACCTAGATATCATCAAGATAAACATTCTGACCAATTTTCATGAAGATCTCATGAAAAATATGGCCTCTAGAGAGGTCACAAGGTTTTTCTATTTTTAGATCTACTGACCTAGTTTTTCACCGCACGTGACCCAGTTTCGAACCTGACCTAGATATCATCAAGATGAACATTCTGACTAATTTTCATGAAGATCCATTGAGAAATATGGCCTCTAGAGAGGTCACAAGGTTTTTCTATTTTTAGACCTTCTGACCTAGTTTTTGACCCGACGTGACCCAGTTTCGAACTTGACCTAGATATTATCAAGATGAACATTCTGACCAATTTTCATGAAGATCTCATGAAAAATATGGCCTCTAGAGAGGTCACAAGGTTTTTCTATTTTTAGATCTACTGACCTAGTTTTTGACCGCACGTGACCCAGTTTCAAACTTGACCTAGATATCATCAAGATGAACATTCTGACCAATTTTCATAAAGATCCCATGAAAAATGTGACCTCTAGAGTGGTCACAAGCAAAAAGTTTACGCACGGACGGACGCACGGACGCAAGTACGACGGACGCCACGCGATCACAAAAGCTCACCTTGTCACTTTGTGACAGGTTAGCTAAAAACCGAACAAATTTCAAAGTCCAAAAAGGATCATAATTCAGCCAAAATAGTTGTCAGAGTTATGTACTCTTGCCTACAGATGGAAATCATGATGATAAACATGTGTTTAAAGTTTAAAAGCCGGGATCCGTACATTTGCCCCCCAGGACATTTGCCCCCCAATGAAAAAGTGGACTGCTGGACATTTGTCCCCCAGTTGAAATGGTAGATAGGACATTTGCCCCCTAGTGCTTATTTCTGAAACGGACATTTGCCCCCCAATAGTTTGTCCCCCAGTGATTTTTGGGGAACTTGATACAAGACATTTGTCATATTTTAGGGGACAATGGCTTTGTTTTATACAATTTGTAGTAGATAATTGCCCAAAATTTAAAAAAAAAAATTGCACTAATTAAGAAATTTAAATGTTTGACACTTTTATTATGAAATTAGGTAATTCATTTACACCTGAAAAATAATTTAAAATATTTTTCAAATTATAATCAAAAAAAAAACTTTTTTTTTACTGAAAAAATTCCCCTTTTTGGAATTTTGTAAAAAAACAACCAAAAAAACTTTATATACGATTTGGACAAAAAATTGGGGGGCAAAGTCCATTTCCAAAAATAGCAATGGGGGTAATGTCCATTTCCATTTTTATCTGGGGGGCAATGCCAGCAGTTCATTTTTTATTGGGGGGCAAATGTCTGGGGGGGAAATGTCCTACAATCTTAAAAGCCTATGTCAAATAGTTTGACAAAACATGGGGCATAAACGAAAACGAACTAATTTTTAATTTCAAAAAAGGGGCCATAAATTTAGCCAAAATGAGACAGGGTTTCACTCTTGCCTATTGATAAAAAACTATTATATGAACAAGTTATAAAAGTTTTAAAGCCATATGTCAAACACTTTTCAAAAATATAAACTGGTAGAAAAACTTAACCAAAATTTCTAAATCAAAAGGGGGCCCTAATTCACCCAAAAAGCTTGATGGAGTTTTTTTTACTCTTGCCTATAATGAACATGGTGATGGTTAAAAGCGTTGAAGTTTCAAAGCTTTATCTCAAAAAAACTTTGTCAAAATGTGACTGGTACGAAAAATTAACCAAAATGCTAAATCAAAAAGGGGGATAATTTTGTAAAAATGCAAAAATGAGTTTTTGGGACCTTCACGTGCGGTTAAAACTGACAGTGAAAAGTGTGTGAAATTTAACCTTCCCTTAGTGGTATGAGATACCGTTACAAACAAAACCCTTAAAAAAAAAATTCTAAGTCGAAAAAGGGGCATAATTTTGTAAAAAAGCAAAATAAGAGTTATGGAACCTGTGCAATGTAAGTCAGCTTATCATAGTGAATAAGTGTGTGAAGTTTCAATCCATTCCCACAAGTGGTTACTGAGATACTAACCAAATCGGGACGCCGACGCAGATGCACAGGCAAGTCAAATATCTCTACTATTCTATGAATAGTCGAGCTAAAAACTCATTTAACTGGCTGTGGAAATCACTGAGATAAGAACTCTGCATATTGTTTTGCTTAGAATACAGATATCTGATATGGAATCTATGGATAAAACTTTTCAATTTCATTTCTTTAATAATTGCTCAATATAACACTTCTTGATGAAATTACATGTTATCAGGTTCATTTTGTGTGCAGAACAGATAAAGGTACTTGTATATAACTTTTATTTCCAGATTAAACAGACCAAATCCCTACAATCTACCAAATTTATTTAAATATTAAATAATAATTAAGAAAAATACCTGTGAAGTTTAAGGGCCCATTGTTTTTCTTCTTCATCTGCTACAATGTAGATATCTGCAAAGTAAACAAGAGGGACATGATGGCCCTAGATTACTCATCTGAATTTCACAGCTCACTGGTACTTTTTTTTCCAACTGGTCGCAAATGCAGAATCGCTTGCCGTCAATTTGACCAAAATCTTCTATACTTGAAACATCATTCTATGTTAAAATATAATTACACTTGTACAATACCATATCTCTGACATGGCTTTATTTCAGTCCCGATCTTGTGATAAATTAAATTATTCCCCAAGTATCTTGGATAGAAATATGACCTCTCTGTTTTCAACTATGTATTATAATTATCATGTACATTGTAGTTCAATATGTCAGGAAGAGTGTTCATGATACATACCAGATTCTTTTCCAACACCTATCTGGTTTCCAACACACTGAACAACACCTCGTGATGTCAATGTCTTCAAGGCAAGGTAATCATACCCCGAGTTGGTCAGACGATATCCTGGAACTGAAACAAAACAAGCAATAAAATAATCATAACCCATGCTAGTTTGGCAATATCCAGAACTGAAATAAGCAATTCGATAATCATACCCAACATGTGGGGTACCATCACACTGACATAATTATAGGTCATATGGTGACCTCCCAGTTTTCGACGGTGACGGAAAACCCCAGGTGCCCATCCACATGTTGTTTCAGGCACCTGTTTTCTCACCCAAAAGAATTCTACATCTAGAAGAATTGTATTCTTCAATTTCATTTTTTTATAAAAACCAAAACTTCTACAGAAAATAGTTTCATCATCTACCTAAAATTTTTCTTAAATATCAAACTATTTCATATACGTATCTGCATTGTATTTCTGAGTCACCCTCTCAATCTCAATACTGTTCTATTCTGATAGCACTGACTTTTTATTCTTCCATAAGTGTGCAATAGATAGAGACATATTTTCTGAATTTTCATGTTAATATTAATCTCAAATTGTAGAAAACATATGTAGCTAAAATAACACAAACATCTATTTTTAGTAAGGAAACAACATATCAATTGATCATTTGGCTTGAAACACAAATGCCATTTACTGTCCAAATTTAACACTGAGTGCATCTGCAATCAGTTCATTTTCGGATATGAAAGTGTGTTGGTGAGTAAAAGTCAAATTGTATAATTTTGCAGCAATATTAAATTTACATATAGAATAAGATATAGCAAATTTACCTTTTTTGCCACCATGTTCGTAAGCTACAAGTCTGTGTTTACTGAGTTCCTTCAATACTTTGTGACAGCCACCAGAGTGAAGGTGAGCTATAGATGCAATCAGTGGAGCTGGAACAATCTCGTGGTTCTTCATTCCCATCTCAACCTGCAAACAGTGGTCTAAGTGTGTTCAATAAAACTTAATACAGTTCAAACTGCAGTCATTCAAATTTAATCCATCTCATAGTCTATCAAAGACAGTAAAACATATAATAAACAAAGGCTTTTAGTAAAACACATTTGCCACCTTCACCCAACCCACCACAACCTGTTGGAAGCAACTACGTATGTAATTTTTAAACTGTGACCTTGACTTTAACCAAATGACCACTAAACATGGTCACCTCCTGACCAAATTAATCATCTAATGGACTTTGACAGTCATAAGCCAAAAAGTGCTTCAAACACTGATCAGAAACTGTTTCCAGTTTCTAGGTCACTGTGACCTTGACCTTTGATCTACTGACCCCAAAACATATATTGATCACAGGCAATATATCTATGGTATTAACAAGAACTGTCTAACAATAGTGCACTCAGCTTTTTGAGACCTTTCAACATAACACAAGCTTACATAAAAAAGCTGAACCAAAAATTCTTTAAGTTGAAAAAGGTGCATACTTTTATAGACATTTTAAGATATGGAACCTGAATCAGAATGGTAAATTCTGAATTCATGATGGCAAGGACATGTGAAGAGTTTGAACATTCAGTACTGTAATTCCTAAGAAACCTGCTCAACATTTTGTTAAATTTCTGAGAAACAGGCTTACATGCAAAACATTCACCAAAATTTCTAAATGAAGAATGGTCACAATTTTGCCAAAATGTAAGCCAAATTATGAAACTTGCTCAAGTGGGGTCATCTTATCATGCTAAAGATGTGATACACTCTAAGATCAGTTCGCTGAGTAATTTCTGTGAAAAATGTCTATGTTAAAATAAAATGTCATCGAGTTACATGGCTTCAAGCTGTGAGGCCCATTAAAGGTACAAAATAAAGACAAATGAATAGACATAAATCTTTAAAAAAGACTACACATTTTGTTATTTAGTACTAAACATTATGATAGCCGTGCAATATTCCCTTGAAATCAACACAAGAACAGAGAAACAAATGATTGTTTCTGTATTTTCTTAGACTGACATGGTGGGTCATTTTGTCCTACTTTCATGTTTATCGTTTTTCCGTAATCGGTCGGAAATTCTTCGGGATCACGTGATTTTAAATTTGTTTCAAACGAATATCCGTTTAAAGACGTGCGACAAAATAACTGTATTTCCATGATGGTAATTATACACGACTTGCACGAAAATATGAAATACGTACAAAATTTATGTTTAAAATTGACAGTGACATATATTATGATTTTCATGAAGGTTTTGTGAGTTACAAAATTGTTGAATTCCATGTGCTAAGTTTGTAAAAATCACGTTGTCGTTTGGGCATATAATATATTTTGCATCTATTTATAAATTATAGCCTCGTTTCGGAGGATTTTCCGAAAAAATCAAAAGATGCTCGACGGGTTCGTAAGCAGTCGGAAAACATACTTTCGGTTTGACATAGGCAACATTTTTTGTTTATTTGTTAGTTATTCTTGAACATATTCATGACTATTTGGTCAGATCTGATGCAGTGAGCCATATTTTCAGTAAATAGGAAGTCTCAGCTACAAACTCTGGTTTTCATATAATACTCGTTCGGGTTTTAGTAATGGACCTTTAAGTTGTAATAACAATGTCTCGAACTTCAGCATTTCTCGACAGTTTGTGTGACTCCTTTACTTATAGTAATACATGTATCATTTGTATGTTTCAACAGTTTGGAATATATAAAGAGTTTCAAATTTATACTTTTATAATGGTTTGTGAAAACATGTACTGTGTCAAAATGTTTTTAAAAGGCTTTTATTCCTAATGTTCTAGTATGCATTAAGGCCAGAGTTTTTTTAATAACTTGGGTTACGGGAGATTTTCCAAAAATGAGCATTAGGAGGAGGGAATAAAAATAAAAATAAAGTAGGAAAATGTTAGCATCAGGAAAAAAAATAAAAATAAAATGAAAAAAAAGACAAAAAATTTTATTTTGTAAAAAGTTCCACGGGGTTAAAAAATTGTTGTTTCAGGCAAATGTAGATTCACAACACAGTCTAGATAAATAAGACAAGTTATTTTCCCAGTTTGAAGCATTTCATTCCCACTTTCTTTATTAAAGCCTCCATGTTGTATGTTATGATATTATGTTGTAGAAATTATTAAATACTTGAAATTTTTTGCATGTTGCCTGCCTGCTTTAAACATATATATAGCTTGCTAATAAATAGAGACTAAACACGCCTAGCATTATATTCTGTTTCTGGTGTTGGTGTGATTATATATAGTGCAGTGTAGTATTGTTGTCACATCCTATTAACCCTTAGCACGCTAAGTTTCTAAAATGGACAGGTCCATTATTCAATTTGGGCAATACCATTTATCATTCGAAGGGGTGTTCACTCAAAATGTACCGACTGAATAGCGAACAGTGCAGACCATGATCAGTCTGCACGGATGTGCAGGCTGATCTAGGTCTGCACTGGTTGCACCACTGTAAGGGTTAAGGAAGACGGAAATAACTTTTCACTTTTTTCTTTTATGATTTCTCCATTTTTCATTTATGCTCGGACATGGGCCATTTTTCACTATACATGCCAGACAGTCCCAAGCCTGTTAAGTGTGAGGGGTCTCTTAAAAGTTACTGAACTCCATATCTGGCTACAACTTTGAAAGTAATTTGAGGTAGACTTTAAGATTTAAATTGCGGATTTTAAAAACAATCAGCAAAGGTACTACATTCAAACTTACACATACTTTTTCTTTAGTAGTTCACGATTTTGTAATATTACTCAGTTTCAAATGTTTTAAATATTAAAAGTAATTGGTCCATACATGGAGTTCAGTACCCTTGCAGGGCTTCCATTATGATTCAATTTCATGGAGTCAGAACTGCCTAACATTCAGATTATGGAGTCCCTCTTAAATTTTCTTGGAGTCCTACATATTTTCACTTTGTACAGTGACCTTCAATACTATCATCACCATCATCATCATAATCATTACTATCATCACCATACTAATTGGTTTAGAACAGTGCATAAAGTAATAGAATTTAGAGAAAAGGACCACTAGACTGATTAGAAAACATCTTATTTAACAGAAAATATTTTATTGGTTTTTAAATTTATAGCAAGTCAGCATTTTATTAAAATCACCAGACTTACTGTTGCTCAGCTACAAAACGAAAATCCACTTTAAAAAATCTGAAGTACATTTTACTTGGTGTAGAATTATGTCAAATTACGTCATTCACCTTGCAATACCCAACCAGTTAACTTTTATCCCACATCAAAGAAAATCGATAAAGGAAAATTTTGCCGACACTCCTTTTGATGTCAGCTGCCATGTGCTGGTCGAAATGTGTCAAGATATCAGTTTTTAATAGGTCAGGAGACAAATTGAATGTTTTTTTTTTCTTCTTCTAAAAATACTGTAAAAGGATTTATCATTGAGGAAAATCCAAAGTAAGTAGCAAATTTAATACCGGTCGGAAAAAATGTATTAATTTAAACTGGATGTGAAATGTCATTTGCTAAAATATAGTTACTTGCTGAGGCTTTTGTGCTGAAATTATCGAAATATTTTCCACAATTAAGTTACTTTGTCTTCCAACTTAGGAGCTTGTTTCACCAATTTAATCCAAGCCTTTTGTTGTCTGCAATTAACGCCTTCTAAACATGTCGGCTGATCTGGATAACGGTTTATATTTTAATACGGACGTTCTCTATCAGACACAATACTTTCACACTGTCACACACTTCAAACACTGCCGGCAGCTTTTACGAGGCTGTCAATCATCAAGTGTTAAACCGCTTTGATTAGTTACGGGGCTGAGCTAGTCACGTCATTCTAGTAAAGTTACGTCACGGTGTATTGATTTTGTCGTCCTTTGAGAATATCGGAAGTCCTTTGCACGCGCTGTGATATTTATTGTAGGTTAATAGACACTGTTTTATTTTCCACCACGGAAAGTAGATGCAAGCGTCGGGGAAAATAAAAATAAAATCGCAGTTTTGAATTTTATTTTTATTTGGATTTTGGAGAATTAGGACCTGGCGCTCCCGTAACCCAAGTTATTAAAAAACTCTGGCCTAAGGCCATTTAGGAATTTTGGTAATTTTGCTTCTTAATTAGCGGGTCCCAGAAATGTCACAAAATAGCTATATAGCTAAATCTAGCTATATATAGCTAGAATTAGCTATATAAAAGAAATAACAATAATGCAAAATATGACAAAATCAAATGCAAAATGGTCATTATCGCGTTCCAATGGTCTATAAAATGAAAAACAATTACACTAAAGTCTAAACCAACATCTTTGCTGTCACATTTTCTATAAATGTAGCAACTGAAGAATATGTGTCACTTGCGGGAATCACCGTTACTTATGACTAATTTAGTTATGATTTACCGCACAAATTTGTAACATGTAAATAGAAATTGAGACTGCATAGATCTCAGTTCTTTGTGATTGTCTTTTGTCTTATAAACAATTAGGATGGGATAATGACAGTTTTCTTTTATACATTGTCATATATTGTAAAACTGTTATTGGTTTTATAGCTATTTCTAGCTATATAATGTTTAGCCAGATTTAGCTATATAGCTAATTTGTGACTTTTCTGGAACCTGATTAGAAAGGCAAAAATCAATGTCAACCAAAATAAGACTCAAAAAAATACCTTTATTTGTGCACACTAGAAGAGTAGTTCTATTAAAGTAAAACACTACATTCAAACCCGTTACTTTACGATCAAAGGCATTTACAACAGTTCTCATACAGTTAATCTGTAAAAGTACAGACTCAATCTGTACATAATCTGTAAATTCACAGGCCCTTTTTAAAGGATTTGAATCTACTTTTTACATCTACATCTATTGCCCAATCAGTTCTGATTATAACTGGGAGGCGCTTGTCTGGGACACTGTTACAATATGAGCAAGCTCATTAGGTATTAGGTGCAAAGTTAAAAAGCACTACAATTACTAAGATTAAAAACATAGATATCGATTAGGTTACAGCTGCCAGCCTCTCACTGAATAGAATCAAACTGGGACTGGACTGTATGTGTAGGGGAAGACCATTCCAGGACCAAATTGTTCCCAAAGTATTTAAGGAACATCAGTTTCAATTTTCTATTCCTTATAATTTTGGAAGTGGCTATTCCTACGGTCCCGTAAGAATAGCCTCACAGGCTATTCCTACGGCTCTCCCGTAAGAATAGTGAAATAGCCCGTAAGTGGCTACTCCTACGGCTCTAAAGACAGTTTTGTATGTCCATTTTGAATTGCATTGCACTTAATTAATTCAAGTGGTATATTTTCGAAGAAACTGTTTACTTTTCACTATCACATCGAGAGAACAGGAATTAAGTGATTTCGAATAATCAGGTCTAGGAAAATGGTACATTTACAGATTATCTGTAAATTTACAAATAATCTATAAATTTACAGATTTTTCGATCTGTAAATTTACAGATTGTGTGTATGAAAATTGATGAAATTACATTTATCCCTAAAACCGCAGCTTGAAATTAATTGGTTTATTTACAGTATGCACAAATTAACATCATTTGTGAGTTTCAGCCATTTTTATTGACTTTAAAGTTTTGGCATTTTCAAAAAAATCAAAGTCAACAGAAATGACTGAAAGTTACAGTTGACCTTTATTTACCGTACCATAAGTAAATCGGTATGACTGAATAGCGAAATCTAATCAAATTAGCGAAATCTAGACATATAATGTAAACTAATGAATATTTTTAAAAATCCTTTTATGATTTTAGAAGTTTTCAAACATTTGATCTGTAAATTTGTAGATCGAAAAATCTGTCAAATTATAGTTTATCTGTAAATTTACAGATAATCTGTAAATATGCCACTTTCCAAGACCTAATAATGGAAAAGGCTGTTCGAAAATATACCAGTGGAATTAATTCAGTTCAATGCAATACAAGATGGACTTACGAAACTGTCTTTGGAGCCGTAGGAATAGCCACCTGCGGGCTATTTCACTATTCTTACGGGAGAGCCGTAGGAATAGCCTGTGGGGCTATTCTTACGGGACCGTAGGAATAGCCACTTCCTATAATTTTCTGTGTACAATGATATTTAAGTTCTCGTTATCTCTTGCCAAACTGTGTCCAACTCTATATAAAATTTTGCATAACTAGTTGGATAGACATCATGGTGATACTAGATTTGATACCAGTAACATATATTAATGGCAGTGGCTACGATTACGGTACCGTAATCCTAGCCTCCGGTTCTAGGATTACGGAAGTTCCGTATTCCTAGACAACCCTATGAGAATAGGCTAGGATTACGGAAGTATTTAAGAGGCATCAAATTTATGTTAGGACATGCATAAATGACATTGTAAACTTACTCATTTCACTTAATTTCACTAAATATTTCGTGCTATCGATCGGCCGTTTTGGGTTAGTATAATCTTAATGGCGATGGGCGGAAATATAGAATTATCTATGTTTCGTATATACCTGCATTTTTTTCATCAAGTCACCACAAATGGTCTTTAATAACATACAATGGTTATAAATCATAAAATTCAAAGTATAGAATTTTTTTTAAAATCTAACTTTGACACTCATATTTCTAATATATTTCCGCGCGCCGCCATTAAGTTTATACTAACCCAAAACGGCGGATAGAAAACACGAAATAATAAGGCAGGCATGAAAAATTAAGTGAAATAAGTAAGTTTACAACATCATTTAGGCTATGCGTGTCCTAACATATACTTTATGCCTCTTAAAATACTTACGTAGTCCTAGCCTATCCTCATAGGGTTGTCTAGGAATACGGAACTCCCGTAAGCCTAGAACCGGAGGCTAGGATTACGGTACCGTAATCGTAGCCACTGCCTATATTAATCAACCATCATATTCATTACGACTCTATTGTTTTCAATTTACAACCATTTTACACCGGAAGTGTACTAGTAAATGGGTAAAATACATTAATAGACGTAGAAGACGAGTACCAGAACTCAATAAGATTCTACAAGACCAATACAAGTTCCAATACAAGTACATAGATCTACTGTATCCGAAAATAACAATATCCGAATAAGTCGGGATATGGGTAACTGTGAAATACAATATTTCCTCAATATGAAATCATGTATAATTACCGCTGTAAGGACTCGAAAGTCTTCTTTACTCAAATATCTTAGCATTGTAACGTTCAGTTTCCCCATTATGATAATATTTAATAGAATTCCAAAAACGTGTTATATTCTTGCAAAACCGGTGCAATGTAACAACAACAGGCAATGACGACGACTGTACTGGATCAGAGAGAACTGTATTACTATGCCATGTGACTCACTGTTGACAAATAGATTAAAAGTAGCAATTATTTATCACAAGTGAATCAAATCAAATCAAAACTGAATTTATGTAGGCCAACATTATAATGTTTTGACATATGGGCCTTTTCTAACATTTAAACTTTTGATGCCATCTACTTGTGATTACAGATACTCAAGTCCTGTCAAAAAACTGCAAGAAATATTCTTCCTGTTCACAGTCACCTTTGGGCATTTTTTCTTTTAAACTCAGTTACCCGCAGTCTTGCAGCGACTGTTTTTCAGTTTCCATGAAAGTACTCTATTGGTACAGCATGCACATTTTTCATTTTAAATGCATCATCCCATTTAATTTTGCAAGTAATCATGGACTAGAATTTAGATTTATAAAATAAGATGATTTTCGATGGTTTTCAATTATAACCCCGGATCAGATCAAGGTTGATGAGTTACATTATGGATTTGATTTACAGTCAAATCGTCCCCCCAGGCAACTCGTCCCCAATTTGGTCATTTCGTTCCCCTTGGTGATTTTATATCGGTCATTTTGTCCCCCTTTTTTTTTAAACGTACTTTTTATTTTTTCTCAAAATATGATAAATTAAGTTGTATTTTTCAAATAAATATATTTAATGCTAAAAATATACGTTAGTTACATAAGTTTTTGTTTGTTTTAAGAACTTTTTTGCTTCAAAAATGATAGATTTAACAAGGACTTTCTTTTTTTCCTTTTTTTTTGTAAGTCTGCTATGACACGATTGCTTTTACAATGTTCCTATTTGATGCTACTTATTTTCAAACTCTTGAATAAGATTAAACTTTTTTATAACAAATAATTTCCTTAGTCCAATCAACTCAGTCAACCAACAACTTCTCATGCAATTAAATACATAAATACATGCATTAACACTTTCCAATCAATGACTTTTAATGCGATTAATAACCATAGCTGTCTGTAACCTTAAGAATCTAGTAGTTTGTGACCTTAACAATTTAGGAGTGTGTAACCTAAGAATAGTAGCCTGTCACCTTAGAATTTAGTAGTATGTAACCTTAGAATTCAGCTGTCTGTAACCTACAGAATTAAGTCGTCTGTAATCTTAGAATTTAGTAGTCTGTAACTGTAGAAGTTAGTAGTCTGTAACCATAGAATTTAGTAGTCTGTAACCATAGAATTAAATAGTCTGTAACTGTAGAATTAAGCAGTCTGTAACCTTAATAATTTAGTAGTCTGTAACCTTAGAATTTAGTAGTCTGTAACCTTAGATTAGAATTTAGTAGTCTGTAACCTTAGAGTTTAGTAGTGTATAACCTTAAGAATTTAGTAGTGTGTAACCTAAACAAGAGATCACAGAGTGATCTTGGCGCCCACCAATGTGCCATTTTCGAGTGTTCCAAATTTCAAGACTTATTGACTAGCTCAAGGTCAAATTTCATTTCCATACACAACACTGTGCATAAGGTCCAAATTTGAAAGCTGTAGCTTGAAAAATGTGAAAGTAGGTCACTAGATCAATTTCAAGGACAAAGTTATTTGAACACAAAACTATGCATGTGCATCAAGTTTGAAGGCTGTAGCTTGAGAAATTGAAAGTAGGTCACTAGGTCAATCTTAAGGTCAAAGTTTAATTTGGTATACAAAACTATGCAAGTGGTCCAAATTTGAAAGCTGTAGCTTGAGAAATGTGTAAGTAGGTCACTAGGTCAAAATCAAGGTCAAATTTCACTTCAGAGCACAAATCTATGCATGTGGTCCAAAATTGAAGCCTGTACCTTCAAAAATGTGAAAGTAAGTCACTAGGTCAATGTCAAGGTCAAAGTTTGTTTCGGTACACAATCCTATGCATGCGGTCTAAATTTGAAGCCTGTAGCTACAGAAATGTGAAAGTAGGTCACTGGGTCAATCTTTAGGTCAAAATTCATTTCGGTACACAAAACTATGCATGTGGTCCAAATTTGAAGGCTGTAGCTTGAGAAATGTGAAAGTAGGTCACTAGGTCAAAATCAAGGTCAAATTTTATTTCAGAATACAGAACTATGCATGTGGTCCAAATTTGAAGCTTGTACCTTCAAAAATGTGAAAGTTGGTCACTAGGTCAATGTAAAGGTCAAAGTTTGTTTCAGTACATAAAACCATGCATGTGGTCCAAATTTGAAGGCTGTAGCTTGAGAAATGTGAAAGTAGGTCACTGGGTCAAAATGAAGGTTAAATATCATTTCAGAACACAAAAATATGCATGTTGTCCAAATTTGAAGCCTGTACCTTCAAAAATGTAAAAGTAGGTCACTAGGTCAAAATCAAGGTCAAAGTTTTTTCCGGTGCACAAAACTATGCATGTGGTCCAAATTTGAAGGCTGTAGCTACAGAAACGTGAAAGTAGGTCACTAGGTCAAATTCAAGGTCAACTCATGTCAAGGTTCATCTTGCCACTCAAAAATATACATGTGGTCTAAGTTTGAATGTTGTAGTTATTGACAAAAAGATTTTAAAAGCTTTTCCCTATATAAGTCTATGTAAACCATATGACCCCCAGGGCGGGGCCATATTTGATCCTAGGGGTATAATTTGAACAATCTTAGTTGAAGACCACTAGATGATGTCACATACAAAATATCAAAGCCCTAGGCCCTGTGGTTTTGGACAAGAGGTTATTCAAATTTTTCCCTATGTAAGTCTATATAAACCATGTGACCCCCAGGGCACAGCCATATTTGACCCCAGAGAAATAATTTGAATCATCTTGGTAGAGGACCACAAGATGATGCTTCATACCAAATATCAAAGCCCTAGGCTCTGTGGTTTTGGACAAGAAGGTTTTCAAAGTTTTTCCCTATATAAATCTATGTAAATTATAGAAATAAACAAAGGGCCATAACTCACTCATAAATTGTTGAACCAGTCTGATTTTCAGGGGGACACAACTAGGGTACCAATACATCATTCTGACAAAGTTTGGTCAAAATCCCCCCAGTAGTTTCTGAGGAGATGCGATAACGAGAAATTGTTAACGGACGGACGGAATGACGGACGGACGGACCACGGACGCAGAGTGATTTTAATAGCCCACCATCTGATGATGGTGGGCTAAAAATAAGTAGTGTATAACCTAAATAATTAAGTAGTCTGTAACCGTAGAATTTGGTAGTTTGTAACCTTAGAATTTAGCAGTCTGTAACCTTAAGAATTTGGTAGCTTTCGCATCTGAACTCCAAACAATTCAAGAGCAAATCACTAAATGAGATATATTATTTCGATTCTAACAGGTTACCAAGGATTTTAAAGAACATCCTTTATGACATCCATTAAATATTTGCCCGTTTTCTGTTGGCTTCTTTTCCAGTGTGCTGCTATGCCGTTTGACGCTATAAAGTAATAATTGCGACGTCAGAAAAATGAATGTAGGGAAAACATGTTTTTTTGTGTTATAACATCTGCAGAATCCTGAGGGATTGGTTGGTGCCCGAGCCTGTAGCATAAAACATGTCCCTCAAGGTCATTAAATTTCCATGAAATGCATGGTCAAGTCTATGGTGTTTTTTCACGTTGACGTCATTTCCTTTTGAATTATCTGTTTTGAGGCCGTAATATGTTTACACTTTGCCATAGAATGCGAATATATTAAAAGGTGTTAGGTGTTATAACAGCATGTGAGCGCGAGAATCTCTCTGTTAACACACGTTTTCTCTCCTGTTAAAACAACCCCGAAAAGTGACAATAACAGCAGTTTTATGCTAGAATTGTTGTTTAATAACACCGTTTTCAGCCTTCTTCAATGTTTTATAACAGGAAAATGAATCAGGTCGTGTTAGAATTATTTTTTTATTGTATTTCTAATTTTAAACTTGCTTTTATTATGACCAGGGGTAAGGATTTATTGTTCTCTTTTCTTACTATGATTCTTAAAATGTTAATAATTATCATTTATTATATTTTTTATTACTAAAGGCATTATATTTATTTTTTATTTTATTTCAGTTAACTGTCTTATATTTTCAGTATATTTCTTTTATTATTTTAACCAGCCTAATTTTTTAAAGTTAACCATTTCCAATATAACTCCATCAAAACTCATGATTTTAAATACCAATGTTCAAAATCAAAGATATATATAATTCTTTTCGCTTAAACGTAGTGAATTAGAAAAGAATTATTTCCCCTCATATTTTTCCTGACGGACCACTGCGGGGTGCTATTTCGCGCTCTGGTGAGCACGAATTTCTCACGTTGCCGAGTGGTTTGTTCACTTCAGCGCTTGGTCACTCGACTGTCAACATGTCTGTAGAACGTTTTAATAATTTAAATGTGTGTGTTCCATTTTGTATATAAATATAATACACTGAACTGATTTCGAGGTGCGATAGTTAATGTCGATTAGTTATAACGAAAATCACTGGGATTTTTAAAATCGGTTCAGTGAAGTGAATATAATTTCATGGTATTATTTTCATTGGGTACATAAAATAACCTGTTGATTATAGTTAACTCAATATTATGAGTGAAATGAAAAAATATTCAATTTATTTTCGAATAATATGCATAATGTTGTATTTATATTTATGATGATTATACCCTTACAGAAGCAAGCCTCTGTGGCGTACATGCTGCGTATTTGCTGTGTATATGCCGCGAACACAGTAGTACGCCAGAGGAGTACATTTTACATACACCGCATGCCGCGTACATGCCGTGTACTATTTCGACGAGTACACAGCATGTACGCAGGAGGTCACTAGTACACTTCAAGTACGCAGCACAGACTCTGAAAATTTAAGGAGTACACTGCATGTACGCAGGAGTCTGTAGTAAACTTCATATAAGTGGGAGAAACTTGTTCATTTTCTTTTGGTGTTTATATCTTGAATTTTTTTAGGTAAAAGTCTGAAGTACACTTCATGCAGGAAGGATTTGCACATTTTTTTTTTTTTTGGAAGCAAGAACTTGATTTCCGAGTAACTTTTATCTTAATAGCATAGAATAGTTCAGATTACTGGTATTCTGAACAATGAAAATTTGCCAAACTATTTGCAATGTTCATTTGTGAAACTTACATCTTAGTGATTTCTGAGCTGCACCTTGCATGCAGTGTAAAAATATATTCTTTTTCATTTTGAATTAATCCTGGAGCTTTCTAACTTGGATAATTGAAAAGCCTTTTTTGAACTTTGTTGCATTACATTTTGTAATACATGAAATAATTACCAAGATAATGCCTCAACAGCGCCCGAATGAGAAGAGTTAATAGCTCTCACTGTTATTTGAATACTCTTAAGCAAAACACCATTCTATCATGTTTTATAAAGGCTTTAATGCTCATTATTTTAACTCATTAAGGCCTCACCAAATTAAAAAGTTTTTCATTGGATTTGCCGCTCGTATATTTTCAGAACGTTTTTGGCTAATTGCGCTCGCCCCATTGGAAAAAATCAATCCAAAATTTTTTGGTGCGCTACTTTTTACGGACGTAAAAGTGTGTAAATGCTTATATAATTCCAGTCCTAGATTGTTCTCAGATGGATTTTAATCAAAATAAATACATACTATGCACACATCGTCTATAATAAATCATAACACTTATATTTAGTTGCATTAAAGTTGTTTCCCCTTGATGCAGTTATGCCATTTTCTTCAAATGTTTACCAAATTACATGCTACAAAATTGATTTATTTCATTGAAAAGTGGATGAAGAAAAGCATACTAATTTATTTGATAACATCAATCTACATTATTTTGGTAAGGGTAAATACTTATTGATGCATGTCACTTATCTTTTTTCTGTTTTTTTCTGTCCAAATGATCAGCATTTGCATATGAAAGTTGGTGGGGTAAGGAATTTACATTATCACAGCAGTTTCGCCACAAGAGTACACAGCATGTACGCAGCAGGAGTACACAGCATGTACGCCGCAGGACTCGGGCCAGGAGTACACAGCATGTACGCAGCAGGAGTACACAGTATGTACGCCGCAGGGGTAGTACACCGCAGGCTCATTTGCATGTGAAAAGTGTATGTGCCGCGTACATGCTGCGTACTATTTCCCGCATACTAAATTCCCCCAGCGTACATCCTGTGTACTATGTAGTCCACAGCATGTACGCAGCAAGTAGTATGTGGCAGAGCTCATTTGCATGTCAAAAGTGTACTACAATCGTACTATCGGTGTATGTGCGGTGTATATCCTGCGTACTGTTTAAAGCCCTTGATTTCAGTACACATCATGTACGCATCATATACGCTGTATGTACACAGCAAGAGTACGCAGCAGGCCCTTTTCTTCTGTAAGGGTATACAAATGTTTTGTACATGTTCGGTTGACAACCAAGTCGCTTACAACAAATTAAACTATTATTCATTGAAATGTTGTTCGTAGTATATTATGATACATAACATTATGATAACGTTATATTGTGATAGCTCATGTCCGTTGGGTACGATTTGAGGGGACATAAAAAAAGAGAAATGCCTCATATAATTAGGGGGACAAATTGACCAAAAGGGGGACAAGTTGATCAAATTTTATCATGAAGGGGAATGAAATGACCAATTTTGGGGAATGAAATGATGAAATTGGGGACAAGTTTACTGCATGGGGGATGAGTTGACTTGATACCATGGATTTTACATGTAATGAATATTGTTATGATTGTATTGAATTTTAGTTAGTGTTAAACAAACAACATTGTATTGATGATGATTTTACTTGTATTAGACCTTGGGGGTTGTTCTGTAGTGGATTACTGCCTTGTTTGCTGTGATTACTTGCACCTTTTTCAAAGATTTTTTTGCTGTTTGTTTGTCACATCTAGTAAGATTTGCAAACATTTTACTGTAAACTGGTATTCCCAGTCATTCTCTTCTTAAATGGGGTATTTTATTTATCATCCATACTAACAATTAAGATGAAATATGAGATGCTGTTTATGTAAGTTACTAACATTAGTCTTTTTTAAAAGAGGATAAAATTGTTTGTGAAATTTTCAACACAGTTGTTTGGAACAAGGGTACTGAACATAGATTACCGGTATATTGATACTATTTATGAATCGCTCTTTTCTGTAAATGAACAAGAGGGCAGTGATGGCACTAGTTACTCACCTGAGTTTCACAAACACGCCTAGGAAACAACAGAGCTACCTCTTTCAGATGTGTATGGTAAACTTCAGAGCTAGTGCATGTTGCTGGAAAGGCGAGTGTCATGTTATTTCCACTTTTATAAATATGTATCAAATATCCAAAATTGGGGAATGGTAGGCGATATGGATTTGATGTAACTTAACTGACAGCTTTAAGTTGGTAAATTCATTCTTGATTTGTGGTCGGGGGCAATATTTACCACCAAGCTGATTTAGTGGTGAAATGCGCCATTTCGTCATGGAATCACTTTCAGCGTCACGTTTGCCTTAAACTGACATCAAGAAGCAAAGCACAGAAAAGCGTTTTGGAGTAGAAGTATTTACCTTGTCTGGCAAGAGACAGTTCTGTCATGTCGCCAAGGAGATAATGCCTGCCTGAACAGTTTTGGTAGAGGGTCATAATTATCTGCGAAATTATTCTGAAATCTGGTCCGTATTTTCTGACAAGAAGATTTTTAAAGTTTCGTTTCGAGTTTTGTCAACATAACACTGACGCCACAATGTGTTAAACGGTAACGTAAAATACTCAACAACCTCACAGGCCACTTGTCATACCAGATGAACCTTGTATATGTATAATTTTGTTTGTCTTACCTATAGCTTAGTTTCTTACAAAGTCTTTGACCTTTTCTTTTTAATCATAATAAATCTTAAATTTCGTACCATTCAGTAATAAAGAAGACAAACACAGAAGACGTTATAAATAGACATTATCTTTTGACTTCATAGCAAACAGATATCAAGACTTTCATATTATAAGAATAAACAAGACCATTGCCCGCAATAAACGTCCTCTACCAAAAGAGGCATATATAACCTTGGACAATTATCATCATATCCTATTGGAAGCTTGGACAAAGTTAAAAAAAAAAACAGGATTAAAGCAAAATATTTTGTGGCCATAGCAACCACAAATAAAGATGTAGCTCTTTTCTTTGGCCTGCATATTCTCCATAAGAACCCTCTATCCATCTATCAGGTTTAAGGTAGTTCTGCACGTTTGATAAACTGGAAAAGATGGCATAATGTCATTTATCTGGATAACAGAGAATATAGCCTGGATTCTGTGTTCGGAAATGAAAATAATTTTGAATTAATGGTAATCCTTGAGTAATTTTATTACAATGACTATGTTACTATCTTTCTAAAGTTAAAATATGATATCAAAACATCTGACAAGTTAAACAAGAGGACCATGATGGTCCTGAATCGCTCACCTGTCCCAACATGACCCAGTTTTGAACTGAGTATGACGTCGTTTTTTTTTCTATTATTTGACATAGTGACCTAGTTTTTGAGCTCATGTGACCCAGTTTTGAACCTGATCTAGATATCATGAAGATGAACATTCAGACCAACTTTCATACAGATCCCATGAAAAATATGGCCTCTAGAGAGGTCACAGGGTTTTTTCATTATTTGACCTACTGACCTAGTTATTGATGGCACGTGACCCAGTTTCAAACTTGATCTAGATATCATCAAGGTGAACATTCTGACCAATTTTCATGAACATCCATTCAAAAGTATGGCCTCTAGAGAGGTCACACGGTTTTTCTATTTTTAGACCTAATGACCTAGTTTTTGACCGCAGCTGACCCAGTTTCGAACTTGACCTAGATATCATCAAGATGAACATTCAGACCAAATTTCATACAGATCCCATGAAAAATATGGCCTATAGAGGGGTCACAAGGTTTTTCTATTATTTGACCTACTGACCTTGTTTTTGAAGGCACATGACCCAGTTTCGAACTTGACCTAGATATCACCAAGGTGAACATTCTGACCAATTTTCATGAAGATCTTGTGAAAAATATGGCCTCTAGAGAGGTCACAAGGTTTTTCTATTTTTAGACCTACTGACCTAGTTTTTAACCACAGTTGACCCAGTTTCGAACTTGGCCTAGAAATCATCAAGATGAACATTCAGACCAACCTTCATACAGATCCCATGAAAAATATGGCCTCTAGAGAGGTCACAAGGTTTTTTTATTATTTGACCTACTGACCTAGTTATTGATGGCACGTGACCCAGTTTCGAACCTGACCTAGACATCATCAAGGTGAACATTCTGACCAATTTTCATGAAGATCCATTCAAAAGTATGACCTCTAGAGAGGTCACAAGGTTTTTCTATTTTTAGACCTATTGACCTAGTTTTTGACCGCAGCTGACCCAGTTTCGAACTTGACCTAGATATCATCAAGATGAACATTCAGACCAACTTTCATACAGATCCCATGAAAAATATGGCCTCTAGAGAGGTCACAAGGTTTTTCTATTATTTGACCTACTGACCTAGTTTTTGATGGCACGTGAACCAGTTTCGAACTTGACCTAGATATCACCAAGATAAACATTCAGACCAACTTTCATACAGATCCCATGAAAAATATGGCCTCTAGAGAGGTCACAAGGTTTTTCTATTATTTGACCTACTGACCTAGTTTTTTAAGGCACGTGACCCAGTTTCGAACTTGACCTAGATATCATCAAGGTGAACATTCTGACCAATTTTCATGAAGATCTTGTGAAATATATGGCCTCTAGAGAGGTCACAAGGTTTTTCTATTTTTAGACCTACTGACCTAGTTTTTGCCCACACGTGACCCAGTTTCGAACTTGACCTAGATATCATCAAGATGAACATTCTGACCAACTTTCATAAAGATCCCATGAAAAATGTGACCTCTAGAGAGGTCACAAGCAAAAGTTTACGCACGGACGCACGGACGGACGGACGGACGCACGGACGACGGACGCTGCATGATCACAAAAGCTCACACTGTCACTTTGTGACATGTGAGCTAATAATTCAAAATAATGTCTTAAAACCAGCTTGAAATGCACAGATCACTTTAATCATAGGCAAATATCTCAAAAACAAGCTCACAGACCTATACATTTTATTTCACCATATTTTAGGCCATACATTTATTTAAGTTTCATTAACAAGACCTGTCCGTAAGACAGTCAATGCTCGACCATTCAAACTGTTGTCCCAGAAGCAGGAATATTACCCTAAATGTTAAATATCTATAGTGTTTCAATCCAGTATCTACATTAGTTTTGGAGATAGTAACTAGCATGTAAAACTTTAACCAGGTTTTTCTAAGTCCAAAAGGGGGCATAATTTGCCAAAAATACAAGTCAGAGTTATGGGACTTGACCAAGTGAGGTTGGAAATTGACATAGAAAAAGAAAAACAAAGTCTCAAAGCTGCATGCCTTTAAGTAATAGCTGTATGTACTCGCACACAAAACTCAAACTTCAAGTCCAAAAGGGGCACAATTTGGCCAAAATGCAAATCAGAGTTATGGGACTTGATGCTATCACCTAGTTTTTTAACCCTGAGGATACATGTGAAGTTTCAATTCAATATCTGCATTAGTTTTTGAGATAGTAAATTGCATGTAAAACTTTAACTAGGATTTTCCAAGTCCAACAGGGGGCAAAATTTGGCCAAAATACAGAGTTATGGGACTTGACCTAGTGAGAATGGTAATTGACCTAGAAAAAGAAAAAAACAAGTTTCATAGTTATATGCCTTTAAATGATAGCCACATGTACTTGCATGCAAAACTTTAACCAAGGTGTGATGCAGACACCAGGGTGAGTAGAATAGCTAGACTATTCTTCGAATAATTGAGCTAAAAACTACATAGTAGAGAAAGTTTTATTCAAGAAAATGTTATTTGTGATTTTCCCATAGACTCCCAATATGTCTAGCAAATCATGCACACAACCCTTTCTTTTTTATTTGCTGAATTTTCCAAGTATATTCTGAAGTTTTGAAAAATCAGGGTTTAATCAATTTCTACATTACAGATAAAATTTTGATCTGAACGTGCAGAACTACATTAACAAAAAAAATCTCTTGTATTTTCAAGGTTTTCATAGGATCCTTCTTTTTTATCTGACAGGTAGAAGACATACAGAGAGAAAGAAGAACAAAGTAAAAGGATGTGTACATTCTCCATACTGCTTTTTATCTACATACACCTGCTTTCATGAAAATAAAAAACGTTTGTGCTTTCAAAGATTAATATGGCATTATCCACCATTTATGACTAAATGATATAAACACAAATAATGGGCAGAAAAGCAGAAAAATTTAATGACTGACAGATGGGGGAAAACCCAAGTCTACTAGTGATACTCCAGGCGCTGACTACTATCAAATCCAATATATAAACAGTTGGATAACTTGGGTAATTCATAAAAATCTTGTCCTGCTACCTAAATGATATATCAAAACAACACATAAGAAATGATCATTTTATGTCTATTTCTTTTTTGTTTGGTTTTAGCCTTTTCAAAATTTTGGAATAGTCTAGCAGATTAATGTTATATTTCATTTTATCTGGGATACCTTCCTCTAAAAAATAACTCTACAGTCTTCTAAAACATTAAACGAACACCTCTTCAGAAATAATTGTAAAAAATTTCCCTATCTGGATAAAAGTTTTGCAACAAATAAAACAAGTTTCATCTGAATGGATTATCAAGTCATTAGAATATAAAAGCTTTAAAACACATTCAACAATGTCTATAAAATTCATGTGCCTGTGTGTGAAAACTTCTGTAATACCAATGAGTTAAACAAAGGCAGCTAAGTTAGTTTTTCATTATGCTACAGTACATTCAAACCAACCAGCCTTTGTGTTGTCTTATGTTCCAATACAAGACAAAAAAAAAACCTACTACATTTTTATGAAGAACCTTGTATGAGCAATGTCCCCACAAAAATGACATTAATTTTATAACAAAAATTACCTTGACTAAAAGCTATTACGGAAAATAAAACTGAAAACCTTAAGACATGTTCCAAAATATATTTCATTACATAACAGAAAATATGACAGGAAAATTAACATCTACCCTTTGTAGAAATATTACCCTTTCAGTTATACCAACAGTGTGTTCATATTGTTTTCATTAAAAATATCTATAATGTGCCATAGGGAGTTAGTTTTTATTTTTATTTTAGTGCAATTTTTAAACAATGTTTCAGTTATAAGGTTGGCATTTAGCCTAACCAGTGTTACTGGGTTTTGTACTAGTACATGTCTGTTCTTTGCAAGTAACTGCCAACTTCACCTCAAGATTTAGAGGTGGAGAACAAAATAACTATAGACAAAATGTCTTTTATCAAATCATCACAGAGAACATGTGCCTCGCCTGGAGATCAAACTCACAATTCTGTGATCTGCAGATATGCCCCTTCCCTACCGAGCTAAGCTGGCAGGCTAGCAATACAGACTGGTTAGAGATAAAGCTGATGACCCATACAATGGAACATAATCTGAATAATCAGTGTACTCACTGTAGCAAATATTTTTGTTCATCAGCATACAAAACACAAGTCAAAATTACATCATATCACTTCAAACAATTGTTTGAGCTAATATAAGAAATATTCAATAGTTTACTCATAAATGTAACCAAACTTCATTTCAAGATCACAAAGTCTTGTGATTAACTGTCTGATAAACATTTAGGACTACATTTCATTTTCTAACTGAAATAAAAGCAGCTTATTTAAACAGTAGGATTTGAACACCAAGTTTTAAGATATTCAAAGCTAAAATTTGAATTTTAGACGTTCTAAAGCAAAGAAAGTTTTGCAGTTTTGCAATGGCATATAGCTAAAGTATGACAACAGCAGAGGGTGCATTAGGTACTCTGACAAGAGGACAGACATGTAAAATGTGTTATTCTATACACAAGTATTATGACTTCATTCTATCCACTAATAAAGTTTTACACATTTTCATTTAATATCAAGTCATATTATCTACAAAAATCACATTTCAACAATTACACACTGAAGTCATTTATCTTTTACATTAGCAATTAAAGAATTTTTTATTTTAATCAATATATCACTTTACCACTGGTCTTCTTTTTTTGCTGAAATAAAACCCCTTTTTTTTATTTCAAACAAGAGCTATCAGTTAATTGGTGTATACATGTACAGTGCTCCCTCACTACAACACCCTTTGGGAGAAAGAAAATTTGGTTGTTCTTTAGAGGGAGTTGTTGTAGAGAGGTAAATAAAAGAACAATTAGCATATTTTGGAGTCAGTAGCAAGTGTTGTTGCAAGGAGGGAATTGTTGTTCAGAGGGCTGCTGTAGAGGGAGCACTGTACTCCCCAAATATATCCCGGACATAGGAAGTGCACCAACATAAAAGGACAAGATTTAAAACCATTCAAAAGAGTTATGTCTCCTGCAAATTAAACAAGTTTTAATAAAATATATTAGAAAATGTCTATCCCCTCTCTTAGCAGTATATCAGAATTAAAACAGAATGTTTCAATCAATTTTTTAGAATATTTTTATCATAATATACATGCAAGAAGATAGAGAAATTAGCCTTTAGCCTGCTTACTGCAAGTGATACTGCCTTTGGGACCAGTGCAGACCAAAATCAGCCTGTACATCTGTGCAGGCTGATCATGGTCTGCACTGTTTGCTATTTAGTCAGTAAATTTTCAGTGAACACCCATTCGAATAATAAATGGTACTGCCCAAATTCAATGATAGACCCTTCCATTTTAGAAATTTAGCAGGGTAAAGGTTAATCACCACTTGGGGAAAAATCTGAATTAAAGCTGTCTTTCCGACCTTGTAAGTACTTTACTATAGCAATAACAACACAAATATGTTACAAAATCTCATTTTAGAATCCAGATATCAATTTCGTTAGATATCAATTTCACTGCATGTAATCTTCAAATATACATTTTTCAAATAAAAAATAAATGAGTTCAGTGTGATTTAATTAAACATTTATTATATTGTTTATGTCATTCCATTTGAAGAATCATTATTCAATGGGGAGTCATCGTCTAAGATTGGTGTTATAGTGTCTTTGAGTGACGTATCCTCCCCACTTAAATCTTTTCTACAAACTGGACAAGTCCCATGCTGAAATTGAAAACAAGAATAATGTCAACATTGTATAATATAATAAACCTTTTAACATTGTATATTACCGTTTTTTTATATACATTGTACCTGGGAAACCCCAGAAAATGCTTGATAGAATAATATTGCTCACAAGTCCAAATACGACCCTTACTACAAGAGTAACCAGACTTAGAAATCCCTAAAAAATTAAAATGTCTGTTTATATCTAGTGACACATATACCAAGCTTAATTTGAACTGGACAGAAACTGTAGAGTTGAGTACACTGTGTACAGATGTAGCTGTAATACCATGAAGTCCAAGAAATGGGACAAGGGTATAAAATTAGCCTGGAGCTGCCTTCCATAACTGAAGCCTGGAAATGGAAAGTGATGACAGACAGATGAACAAAGCAACTCTGTAATAAATCCCCTGTTTTCAAAATGAGCAAATAAAAACAACCACAGGGGAGATTTTAGACAAAACTTACCATTTTTAACCATGTGACAATACACTCTATATGGTAATGGTGATCACAGGGGAGCTTGTTTACTTTTTCATCTACTCTAAAATCATCCATACACACAGAACACTGAAGTACATTCTCTGGAAAACATAAGTAAATATAATTAATTCAGAATGATATAAACAATTTTATTTTTCTGATACAATTATATGTAGAACAAGAGGGCCATGAAGGCCCTGTATCGCTCACCTGACCTATTGACCTAGAGATCATCAAGATTAACATTCTGACCAAGTTTCATTAAGATATGAATAAATGTGGCCTCTAAAGTGTTAACTAGCTATTCCTTTGATTTGACCCCGTGACCTAGTTTTTGACCCAGCATGACCCAGATTCGAACTTGACCTAAAGATCATCAAGTTTAACATTCTGACTAAGTTTCATGGAGATACAGTCATAAATGTGGCCTCTAGTGTTAACAAGCTTTTCCTTTGATATGACCTAGTTTTTGACCCCACCTGACCCAGATTCAAACTTATCCTAAAGATCATCAAGATTAACATTCTGACTAAGTTTCATGAAGATACAGTCATAAATATGGCCTCTAGAGTGTTAACAAGCTTTTCCTTTGATTTGACCTGGTGACCTAGTTTTTGACCCCACCTTAACCAGATTTGAACATGAGCTATAGATCACCAAGATTAACATTCTGACCAAGTTTCATTAAGATATGTTTATAAATGTGGCCCCTACAGTGTAAACTAGCTTTTCCTTTGATTTGACCGGGTGACCTAGTTTTTGATCCTACATGACCCAGATTCAAACCGGACCTTAAGATCATCAATAATAACATTCTTACCAAGTTTCATGAAGATATAGTCATAAATGCAGCCTCTACAGTGTTAACAAGCTTTTCCTTTGATTTGACCTGGTGACCTAGTTTTTGACCCCAGATGACCCAATATCGAACTCGTCCAAGATTTTATTGAGGGTAACATTCTGACCAAGTTTCATTAAGATTGGGCCAAAAATGTGACCTCTAGAGTGTTAACAGTCAAATTGTTGACGACGGACGGACGACGGACACAGGGCGATCACTAAAGCTCACCTTTGAGCACTTCGTGCTCAGGTGAGCTAAAAATAAAAGGAAACATATTGCTTTTATACTCCTCATATGATGTTTGAACAGGCTTAAGCCGGTCAGTTAGGTCAGCCACTTACAGATAGTTTGTGGTGCAAATTCATTCTGCAATTTTTAAGCAGTCCGATCACATTTAAACACATTATTATCTCAAAATGTAGGTGATAGTCACTTTTTTTCAAAGTAGAGTTCAAAGTTCAGAGCAAAGGGCCTTATTTCCTCTCACAAATCTGTACTGTGAGGAATCACTTTTAATCACAAAACGAGGGCCACATAAAAGAAACTGACCATGTTCCATGTCACTCATGTTTTAATTGGAAATGCAGCCTTTTGCGGCTTTTGGTCCAAAGTTTCTTTGACACTTTTTAAATTCTTGTCAATACTATACACTTCTAGAAAAGCTTGCCTGTCAAAAGTCAAAACTATTGCCAAACCATTCAGTAAGTGTTTTATTGCACAAAATCAGACAAAATTTTCAAAACGATTCTTTTCAAGTTTTGACTTAGCCTAGCAAAAGATAGTGTAGGATCATTAGATATGTCATACTGCATATACCTTGGGCCATAAGTCACATGGTTCATACAGAATATCAGAGACAAAATTCAAGTACTTTTCAAGGACTTTTTACAATTTTTCAAGCACTATTTTTTTCAAAACCACGACCTAATCTGAACAACTTTTATTATGTAATGCAAAAATAAAACAACCATCACTTGTCACACCTTTGAAAATGACGTAATTCGATTATTAGATTGATGTGATTCACTATTTTGCTGAAGTTTATCGCTTTTCTTGTGATTTTTTAGCGCATTCCTACTAATGATACCTCAAAATTTTGTCACACGACGTACAAATACACTTCGTTCTGTCTGCTCTATAGGGCTTCAGCCACTGTTTATATTCATCTTTTGTCTCCCACTTACTTGAGTAAACATGTCTATTTTTCTTACTCATTTTAATTCACTGGAAACACTCGCAAATAGCTAAAAATTGCGAGTTATTATTCCCCGTACTTTTTTAACGGTGATATAGTAGAAATAGCACTCTGTAAATATCGATAAAGTGTGGCCGTAAACCACTATAATAGCATAAGAGTGACCCGATCCTGCAATTTCACGAATTTATTTTCATTTTCTCCGATTTATTTTAAGCCTTAAATTCTTTTTGCAAAGCAAAGTTACGGAAAGAATATTTTCAAGGAGTGAAAGGTCAAATTCAAGGAGTTTTTTTCAAAATTCAAGTACTTTTCCGGGTTTTTTAAGGGTTTTTGTCATTTTCAAGGACTACCATCGAATTCAAGGACTTTTCAAGGCCTGTGCGAACCCTGAGTCATGTAATAATTCTGAATAGCAGGTTGCTAAAGCTTTTCTTTTTGTCAAGATTAGCATTTAACTTTATCAAATTTTGGTACATCGTCACCTCTATCACAGGTTTAGAGTCATACAAACAAAATCTGAATAAATACGACAGCATTTCCAGTTTTGAGATGCCTCTCTCAGCAGTATTTCAGGCACAAGCATGCTGCTGCTAGAACAATTACTAATGGAACGTATGATTACCATCACTATTCAGCCGAGCACTTCCCGACATGTATACAATGTATGTAATAATATAATGCTTGAAGAATCTGATACACACATGGGACAGAAATGACCAACAAATACACCTACCAACTTGTGTCTGTGTTATAGTTACAACTGGTAAACCGTCTATCTTTTCCTTTTGTGCTGGAGGAGCACCAGAACCTTCAAGTTGATTTAGTAACTGAAATATAACATGACACCATTCTGAATGTACTTTCTAGTTGTAAAATTATTATGGGATTAAAGCTGATTTCAAAAATGTTTCAGAGCAAAAATCAATCAATTCAACAGTAATTACTTCTTCTCCTTTCTGTAAATAATTACTTTCCATTTCTACCAGTTACTAGTTTTTTCCTCTCTACTTGAAATTATTACTATTATAGAAAGCTGAGCATGAACGACTTCTTTTGTCAAACTGTCCTTTTTTTCTTGTGCTAGGTCACTGGTGTGAAGATTAAATTGACGTTGATTTTGTTAGTTTGTTTAATGATGCAATGATATAATTTAGATTTGACTTGCCAGCTTTTAATGGTGACAGATCTTCTCAGAGACACTGGAAACTGAGCTGTCCGTAAGACAGCGTGCTCCACTATTCACTTGACAGTAAAATGAATACATGTCTGAATAAGAGACCTCTACTTCAAAAGGAAGATATACCAAGGGGCATAATTCCATCAAATACACAAATCTGAGTTATTAGGATTGTTACAACAAATGTAGATGATGATGATAAAGATATATTTTGAGTTTCAAGTCATTATCTTATATAGTACCAAAGTTATGTCCAGAAAACGAGGTTTGTAAAAAATTTAAGTACAAAAGGGGCATAATTCGGTCAAAAATACAAATCAGAGTTATGGGGATTGTTACCACACATGCAGATGATGATGATAAAGATACATTTTAAGTTTCAAGTCTTTATCTTATATTGCATTAAAGTTATATCCAGAAAGCGACGACTGCAAAAAAGTTTAAGTACAAAAGGGGCATAATTCTGTCAAAAACACAATTTGAGTTATTGGGTATGTAGCCACACATGCAGATGACTACAAACAAATACTTTTAATTTCAAGTCATTATATTTTAAAGTACCAAAGATATGTCTGTAAACGAAGCTCTCAAAAAAATTTAACATGAAAATAATTCAAATTATAACTTCTTGGTGACCTTGACCTTGGGTATAATGGGCCCAGCCCCTGCACATACTTTGTTTGGATGCTGGACAATGTTTATGTGAACTTACAGTATGATATAAGCAAAAGTAACAAAGATTAAAACGAAAAAACAAAGGTTGCCGAAAAACTTTAACCTTAAAAATAACCTAAGTATAAGACTTTGGTGACCTTGACCTTGGGTATAATGGGCCCAGTCCCTAAACATACTTTGTCTGTATGCTGGACAACGTTATGTTAAGTTACAGTAAGATATAAGCAATAGTAACAAAGATATGACAGAAAAACAAAGGTTGCCAAAAAACTTTAACCTTAAAAATAACCTAAGTATAACACCTTGGTGACCTTGACCTTGGATATAATGGGCTCAGCCCCTACACATACTTTGTTTGTATACTTGACAATGTTTATGTGAAATTACAGTAAGATATAAGCAATAGTAACAAAGATATGACAGAAAAACAAAGGTTGTCGAAAAACTTTAACCTTAAAAATAACCAAAGTATAACAGCCTGGCGACCTTGACCTTGGGTATAATGGACTGAGCCCCTATACATATATTGTTTGTATACTGGACAATGTTTATGTGAAGTTACAGTTAGATAAAAGCAATAGTAACAAAGATATGACAGAAAAACAGAAGTTGCCGAAAAACCAAGAAGGGTCATGCCGACGCCAACGCCGGGGCGAGTAGTATAGCCCCCCTATTCCCTGAATAGTGGAGCTAAAAAGGCAATATACCAGTAAATAATCTGGACAATAAATATTATATCTAGCAATTGAAATTTTTTTGAAATGAGGTTACTAACTTGAGTAATGATAGCATCTAGGCCACCGGCTCCCCAAGCATAATCTTCTGGAGCACCATGTAGAGGTACAATGCCGGGAACAATGTTTCTGAAAAACAAAAACATGCTTGAAAAAGCTAGCTTATGCATACTACTGTCAATATCCCAGGTTACAAACCATTCCTCCATAACATTGCAATTTATCAGCAGATCCCTAATTACACTGTGTGAATAAAATATTGTACTGCTGTAAATTGCAAATAACAATTCATCGAAAGTAAGGAATTATGCGAAGTCCAAAATCTGCAAGTAGAGATGTAGGGCAATAAATTACATATGCATTTAAGACAAGCATTTTAACATCAGGGACACGATTTGAATAAATTTGGTAGAAGACCACTAGACAATGTTACATACCATATATCTCGATTCTGGGCCTTGCAGTTCGGAATGTTTTAAAAAAAAAAACCTTTCTGTTGGAATGGCAACCAGAGTTATGCCTTGAATAAAATTCTCTTGAATCGTTTGGTAGAGGACCACTCAAGGAACAATCAGGTCAAGTTCCATCAACTTCCTCTATATGGTTTCAGACGAGATGTTGTTAGAAGAAAAGTGAGAATAAACAGAGAATTATGGTGAGTAATCACAGCAGTTCTACCTGAGCACTCAGTGCTCCAGTGATTTAAAATTTATAGAAAATAATCTTTATTAAAAGGCTATTAGCTAAATAATAATTAAACAGTGTATACATGACATCCTAAACACTAAACCAGTTAGCAATTTTCTTTGATTTCAAACTGCCAAACCTTTTCAATTGTGGTCAAATTAGACTCCACAGGCACTGAAATGTAAGTGCTAGGTACAGATTTTGGATGCAATTAGACATCGGGTACAGATTCATTGAAGACAACACACCCAGACAGTTAATATTTCAAAGATAAGCTATGCAAACTTACACTGGAATTCCTTGCATTGTTATTCCCCCTCCACCTCCAGCACCTAATTCATTGTCTAATCTGTCAGAGAAGTATTGAAATAACCTGAAATAAAACAATCATACATTCTTTAAATGTAACATTAAAATACTTGAAAACTTGTATTTAGCTGATCTGGAAGTGAAAGACTGTTGACATTTTATCTGCATCACTCTGGTATGACCATAAATCATGAGATGTTAATGTTTGTTTTGCCCAGTTTTAAGTAGTACAGACACAATTTAATGGAGATTTTTATAATAACAAGAGCTGTCCATAAGACAGCCAAGCTCGACTATTCGAAATATTGTCACAGAAGCTGGAAATTATTACCCAAAATGTTAAATATCAAAAGAGTTTTAAGTTCAAAAGGGGACATAATCAGAGTTATGGGACTTGAATGCATCAACTAGTTTATAACCCCGAAGAAACATGTTAAGTTTCAATTCAATATCTGCATAGTTTTGGGGATAGTAACTTGCATGTAAAACTTTAACAATTTTCTAAGTCCAAAAGGGGGCATAATTTGCTCAAAATACATGTTAAGAGTTATGGAACTTGACCCAGTGAGGTAGTAATTGATCTAGAAAGAATAAATAAGTTCCAAATCTATATGCCTTTTAGTAATAGCTGTATGTACTTGCACCAAAACTTTAACCAGAATTTTCTAAGTCCAAAAGGGGCATAATTTGGCCAAAATACATGCCAGAGTTATGGGACTTGACCCTGAGGTAGGTAATTGATCTAGAAAAAAAAAAAGTTTCAAATCTAATGCCTTTAGTAATAGCTGTATGTACTTGCACGCAAACTTAACCAGAATTTCTAAGTCCAAAAGGGCTAATTTGGCCAAATACATGCCAGAGTTATGGGACTTGACCCATGAGGTAGGTATTGATCTAGAAAAAGAAAAAATAAGTTTCAATCTATATGCCTTTTAGTAATAGCTGTATGTACTTGCACGCAAAACTTAACCAGAATTTCTGAGTCCAAAAGGGCATAATTTGGCCAAATGAAGGTCAGGTTATGGGACTTGGTGCTATCAACTATTTTATAACCCGAAACACATGTGAAGTTTCAATTCATATCTGCATTGTTTTGGAGTAGTAACTTGCATGTAAAACTTTAACCAGAATTTTCTAAGTCCAAAGGGGCATAATTTGCTCAAAATACATGTTAGAGTTATGAACTTGACCCAGTGAGGTTGGTAATTGACCTAGAAAAAGAATAAATAAGTTTCAAAGCTATATGCCTTTAAATGATAGCTGTATGTACTTGCATGCAAAAACTTAACTAAGGTGTGACGCCGACGCCGACGCCAGGGTGAGTAGAATAGCTAGACTATTCTTCAAATAGTCGAGCTAAAAAGGAGGATCCAAGATTATTCAGGCATGGACAACCACATTCCCTCTTCCAGGCAGCCAAATAGGTTTCTTACATGAAACCCAAGTACGGCTTGAACCCACAAAGGTCAGGGTCGTGAGATGCAAAGTCAACAACTTAAACCACTCAGCCAAAGGAGCAAGGCATCAAAAAGGTAGTTGACATTAGCAAAGTTTGTCAGTGACCTCAAGTTTAACCTGCTGAAATTTTATCCAACACCACCCTTCTTTTAATGAACTACTGACCCTTGTAGATACTGGTTTCGTATTGGTCGTGTTCTTCTGAATGAGACCCTAGGAGGTTGGAAAGCTCTGTGTTGCCGCCGTGAGGAACCTTCTTGCTCGTCATCATCAGAGTCCCGGTCTCGAGCCCAAGCCACGCCCTCATCTCTCTCAGCCGCATGATTACTAAAACTTTCAAGAAATGCTCGACCCCATAACTGAAATAATGACAATCATAGATGCTAATAATAATCTATCACTTCAGAAGACAGTCTTCGATTCATGATTTTATCTTCTTAGGTGCTTTGTTCCACCAAAATTAAACCATTCTGTAATGTTTCATAAATAAAAGAAAAGGTATCACTGAATAGTACCCCTAGATGTTGTTTTGCTTCTTATGTCCACTAGACTAGCTTAACAACTGATGAAAATCTTACATGCGAGATATGGAATAGACAGGAAATAAAGATAAATCATGATTTTTGACCTCTGTGACCTTGACCTTTGACCAAGTAACCTAGGTTGCATACACTGTCATCTCCAAGAAGCAGTTGAAGCCAGATTTACATCTGTGGTCTAGATAATATAGGGTGGACACAAAATAAAGCTATCTGAACCCAAAAAGTGACTTTGATCTGGATCGAATGTCTAGGATTGTTGCAGTATCTTGTATCATTATGATGGTAAATACTTATATGTGAGAACTTGAAAACCTGAAAGGAATGACAGACATACTAATAAACTGGGCTGCCAATATATTCTGTGAATAAAATAATTTCATGGATATGTCAGTATAGATAAAAGCCTTTCTTACAAGACATCACTGCAAATTATAAAGAACAAAAAGATTTTAAATTCTTCAAATTATTGTTTGAGAAATTAAGACATTTACCTGTATCTTACATTAACACTGCTATAAAGAGAGTTAACATGCTCTTATTCTAAAATCCAATTCTTTTCCTAAATAATCAAGCTAAAACTAAAATCTTAAAGCTTTAAACCTTAGCCTGCTGGCCACAAATGATAATGCTTTTGTGACCAGTGCAGACCAAGATCAGCCTGCACATCCGTGCATGCTGATCATGGTCTGCACTGTTCGCTATTCAGTCAGTAAAATTTCAGTGAACACCCCTTTAAATAATAAGTGATGCTGCCCAAATTGAATGATGGACCAGTCCATTTTAGAAATTTAGCAGGGTAAGCTTTAAACAATAAATGACTGAACTTACCTCTGCAAACCGAGATGCTGGGTCTGAGACCGGTTGCTGTTGTGTTGTGCTTGTGCCAGATGCTGTGTTCACATCCCTGAAAAGTGTCCATAGGTCAATCAAACAATAAATTTAAAATATATTCTTAGAAATATTTATTTTGTCTTTATAAAGAAAAGAATGCAGTAGTTAACGTAAAATAAAAATTCTACTACAAGATGTAAAATTTTGTACAAGCCTGTAATTGTAATAGTAATACAAGCTGTGAAGTATGTAAAAGTCTGTAATTCTAGTTCTAATACTACGGAAGTTTGTATGAATCTGTAATCTTATACTAACTGAAGTTTGTATGAATCTGTAATCTAATACTAACTGAAGTTTGTATGAATCTGTAATCTTATACTAACTGAAGTTTGTATGAGTCTGTAATTCAAATAAAATCAAAGACTTACTCTGATATTTCTTCTATAAAACCATTGTCACATTCTGGACAGGTAAAATCCTGAAATACAATATAATGTTCTTGTTAACATGGAAAATTCCAATCCAAATAATGAGAATTAATGAGCAGGTCTTATACTGAAGATTTAATGAAATTCCATCTTCAGTCTATCTGTTACGTATGGAAGAGTGTTAGTGCCAGGTGCGTTTTTTTATTAACTCGAAAATATGAGTTACGTAAGTCGAAATTTCGAGTTATTACCCGAAATTCTGACTTATTAACTCGAAATTTCAAGTTAGTAACTCAAATTTTCGACCTATGTAACTCTACTATCTTGCCCTTTTATCCGCAAAATTTGAACGTCTGTCCGTCTGTCAAAGGCCAAAAATGTAATGGACGACTTTTGACTCTTCGAAGTGGAATCATCTATCTACACATCCATATATTGTACCGAACATGTAGGGACTTGAACATATACTACCATACATCAATGTATGACCTACCCTAGCCTCTAGAGCTACTCCAGATTTCAAACTGTATCCAGGAATACATACCCTCATTTACATGTATAGTATGTTCATGTGGTAGGGGCTCGAACTAGGTCGACAACCTTCCAGATATGGTCAAAAATATTTTTTTAGCTAGGCGCGTCATTAGGTGAAAATGTGCATTTTTGACTATTTCAGGGACCATAACTCTGGAAATAGGGGGCAGAGCCAGAAGATAAATAGAAGGTGCACAAGTTCATATCATGATAAAGACTCATGCAAGGTTTCATCAATTCATATGAAATACTTTTTGAGCTAGGTGCGTCACAAACCTCGGACAGACAAGACCAAATCTATATGCCCCCTCCACTCAGTTGTCCATGCGCATACATTTAGACTGGGCGTCACTACTGCTTGTGGATACTGAGATACCAGCTTACATATAAAACCTTAATAACCAAAATTTTCAAAGTCAAAAAATGGGCGTAATTTTGTAAAAAAGCAAAATAGAGTTATGGAGCCTATGCACTGTAAGTCAGTTTATCACAGTGAATAAGTGTGTGAAGTTTCAATCCATTCTCATTAGTGGTTACTGAGATACCAGCTTACATACAAAAACTTAACCAAATGAGGACGCCGACACAGACGCATGGGTGAGTCCAATAGCTCTACCTATTCTTTGAATAGTCAAGCTAAAAATGTGCCCAGTGTCCTAAGGATATAGTTCACACTTGAAACTACTAAGGGCCATAACTCTGGTGTTACTTGGGCAATCTGACTGAAACTTAACAGGCACTGGTCACATTTCCCTACAGTGGTGAACATGTACATGAAGTTTTATCTAAATATTCCAAACCACTTCCTAGATATGGCTCCGGACTGACGGATGGAAAGACTATATCCCTCCTCCTTCGACAGGGGATAACTAACCAATAAATGAAGACTTTAATTATCGTTTGATGTTGGACACGTGTGTCTGAGATAACTGATTATGTTTAATTGGATTATCTCACCTATATAAATAGTGTAGGCATTTATCATCTTCAATAATCACCATTTAACGCCTAATTAAGTGGATGCAGTGTATCCTTTTCTGTAATAAACTTCAAGGAAACTATGTGGGTAACATGATTAAACTCTATTTTCTGAGAAAAATCAATTAAAATGACTCTATTTCCATGCTGTGTTTTTTATAAAGCAGTTGGTGTAAATGTAATATGATGATCTCACATGTCTGTTTTTTGATACTGTATCTCACTGCTGCATGATGATATTTTTCCGCTATTTAAATATTTTCCTTAAAATTTAATGTTTTGTTTAAATACTTTTTTCATTGATTAATGAATAATCAAAAGTATTGCTTAACAATTTAAAGGCACTGGTTTTCAGATCATACGACAAGATAAACAAATAAAAGAGAGAAAATTTCTAGGTATCATGCATGAAATAAATTTATGCTGTATTTCTTAAAGAGTTATGGAAGCATAGTAGTTGCTTTTACTAATTTTTACACTGAGAATTGGAAAGTATTTGTAACGCTTTACTGGAGGTAAACTGCATTCATTCTAAAAATCTATATTTAACGGCTGTTAAATACATATTCCTCCGTGGTGTATTGGTAAAGACAGTGGGAGAGCATTTATTGCCATGGCGGCCTGGGTTCAATTCCACATGCGAGCATCTTTTTTTTCTTGGTTGGCATTTTTAAGATAGTTTAGAAACAACAAGAGCTGTCTCCATAGGATGACACATGCCCCCGATGGCACTTTGAATGAATAGTTATGGCCAATGTTAGAGTTTAGGACCTTTGACCTACGGAGCTGGGTCTTGCGCGTGACACGTCGTCTTACTGTGGTACACATCCATGCCCAATATTTTTAAAATCCAAGCATGAATGACAAAGATATGGACCGGACACGCCCATCAATGCACTATGTTGAAATATGACCTTTAACCTCTAAGTGTGACCTTGACCTTTGAGCTACGGACCTGGGTCTTGCGCACGACACGTCGTCTTACTGTGGTACACATTTACGCCAAGTTATTTGAAAATCCATCCATAGATGACAAAGATATGGACCGGACACGAATGCACTATCATGAAAAATGACCTTTAACGTCTAAGTGTGACCTTGACCTTTGAGCTACGGACCTGGGTCTTGCACGCGACATGTCGTCTTACTGTGGTTCACATTCATGCCATGTTATTTGAAAATCCATCCATGGATGACAAAGATATGGACCGGACACGCCCAACTATCATGAAAAATGACCTTTAACGTCTAAGTGTGACCTTGACCTTTGAGCTACGGACCTGGGTCTTTCGCGCGACACGTCGTCTTACTGTGGTACACATTCATGCCAAGTTATTTGAAAATCCATCCATCGATGACAAAGATATGGACCGGACACGAAAATTGCGGACAGACTGACAGACCGACAGACTGACAGACGGTTCAAAAACTATATGCCTCCCTTCGGGGGCATAAAAACTCATATTCTAATGTTCATAATAATTTTACATCCCTACATGGCCTACATAGTCCCCTAATGATGATAAACAAGTGTGCAAAGTTTCAAAGCTGTAGCTCTTTTAGCTCTTTAGAAAAGGTGGACCTAAACATAAATTGTTACCAAGAATCTCAAATTTTCTAAGTACAAAAAGGGCCATAATTCTGACATAAATGCATATCACAGCTTGGCCTACATAGTCCGCTAACGATGGTAAACAAGTGTGCAAAGTTTCAAAGCTCTTAGCTGTAGCTCTTACAGTGATTAAGAAGGGAGTCAGTGGCACAGTGGTTAGCAGGTTGGACTACAATGCCAGCGGTCCGGGATTAATTCCTGGTCGCGGCTGATATCCCGACTAGTGTTCAGTACTGGGTGATATACTTAAATTGGTACTGTTTCCAGTAGTATCAGCCTAGACTGGATGCTGGGGAGGTAAATATGAGGCCTGTTGTGGACTCGGCTGGAAATAAGTTGTTCCATCCATTCCAGGTGGGGACGTTCGTTGACTCCCCACTTTATTGTGTAAAGTTTCAAAGCTGTTATTGAGAAAAGGTGGACCTAAACAAAAATTTTAACCAATGCCGAAGTTGACAAAAATACCTCGTAGATTTTTTTTAAAAATCAGACGAGCTAAAAACCTAACAACACCCATCTTAATTGGTAACTTTCAAAACCATATCCTGTATAATTTTCTTTCTCTCTGGCTAAAATCAAATTTAGGCTACTTCTATTGCTTACTCTGGGGTGTAAAAAAAATAAATTCCACCACCCACCCTGCAGGACTAGTAGCCAGTCACTTTTATGAAAGAAGTACTATAAACAACAAACAAATTGCAAATATAACACACAGTGGACAAATAATATTCTCTTGTACACTAGTCACTATGTTTCCTTTTTGTTTAATCATATAAAATTCATATTCGTTTTCCTTATATTTTGTTTTCTCGGCAAGACGTTTTTCACCTTTTGTCATCTCCACCACCCGGTTGCTTTCCAAATAAACTACGGATGTTGGTTTTGTTTGGATGTTGATGCTTTGAGAAAGTACGGGAAAATAAATGGTGATGATAATAACATTTACTTGGATAAAATATCTTTTATCTGTACTGGCTTATGGTGCATGTTTTTATTATAATAAAGGTGTCGTTAAAAATAATAATCACAGTCTAGCATGCACCTGTTAATCATTACTGTTGTGCGATTGAATTTTAAAGTGTATGCCGACACAAAGATTGATATCATTTTTCTTGAGGTAATTCAGAACATTCTTTGTTGAATTTTGGTAAAGTTATGATGTAAAAAGCACTCGCTCAATTGAGTATACAGTGAGGTCCACTCGTCCTAGCCCGACTTTAATTAGCCAATGCGAGCCAGTAAGTGGAATTTTACACCCCTGGCTTACATGAACACAACATACATGCTCAGATGAATGTGTACACACTGAAACAACAATGCAAATGTTCTTTGTGCATCTAATTTTTAGCAATTCAAAATATTTAAATAAAAATAAAGCGAGCCCGAGAATCAATCTTTATGGTAACAAAAGTATACTTTCACACTTCGTGGTGGATTTAAAACTTTTGCAGGAAGCTTATAAGGTGCCCGTTGCAGAAAGGAAGTAGTTCTCTTTGCAGTGAAATTGTGAATATAGAACGTCATTCAACTGCTGAAAATTATTTATTACGTTCAGCCAAAGATGAAATACACAGAATGGCAACAGAGATAATCTCGCATAAGCTCGTATCACCGCGCTATCTTACTGAAGCGTTTGCTGACTTGATCACTCGTGATCAAATCAACAGACACTTATTAAAGCATTACACTGGTGATATTGCCAGTATGTAATAAACCGAATCGGATCCAATTTTCGAACAACTGTTGATTTCTCAGACTTCCAATCATAAATTCATTCCTTCCCCGTGTAGAAATATTCATAACATTAAAAAAAACACCATTATCATTAAAACAAACAATCTGATAGAAAGTTTTTTACAACAGAAATTTTTATCCGTCATACACCTGTTAAAACGAGATCTCATTCAGTTCCCATGTGATGTTGGTGAGATTTGCTCTACATGCCTTTCAAGTTGCAGATATATTTATTTTTATAGCCTCTTTGGTTCAACTTGATTTCTTTGAGCTAGCTTTGAGGCTTTCTTTCTTTTCTTTTATAGTAATGGCAAATTTACGTTCAATACCGATACTTTATAAAGGTCGTCACGGACGGTCCAGCCGGACCACTTTTTTGGCCAAGCATGATATCGGCTGTAATCGTCCGGACCAGATTTTTGCATTAACTTTCATCTTTTGCTTTTTTAAAAGTGTAAAAATATTGCCTTGTTATGTAACTATCCACCAAGAGTGGTATCGGTCATGTATGTCCGAAGGTGTGAAAACAACTTTGACACTTTCCGTGTCAAATTTATCAACCCTGCTTGACTGGATTAATCATAACTAAACAATTTCCTGATGGATCTTTCATCCAGTATGATATAAAGGACGATTTCTTTTATAATCTATAATAATTGTTTAAAAACATGGAAATCAACTGTGTTTAAAACAAAACTTACCGAAAGCTAATTTCTTCTAATTATTACTTTCAAATATGATTATTTATCTTAAATAATGACGACATACATATCAGCTGTAATAAATACATCAACATTTATAGCAATCTGCTAAAATTGACCAAATGTTGGAAAGTTATCTTTGAAAAATAACATGAAATAGACTGAAAATCTTAACAGAAACTGCTTTCGAGATGCAAGAAAAACGCACTTACTGGCATCCCAAATGTAAAAATTTTCTCGGGGGAGAACCCCCGAACCCCCTTAAAATAATCATAGGGTTGGGATGGGGATCCACCTCTCGTGCTCCCCCACCCCTCTCCTTCCTTCGGCACTCGAAATATGATTATTTATCTTAAAAAATTGCTTTTAATCAAACGAAATGCCGACATACATCTCAACTATAAAAACAATACATCAACATTTATAGCGATTTGCTAAAATTGGCCAATGTTGGAAAGTTATAGATCTTTGAAAAATATCATGAAATTGATTGAAAATTTTAAAAGAAAATGCTTTCAATATGCAAGAAAAACGCACTTATTTGCATCCCAAATCTTGAAATTTTCTTGAGGGAAAACCCCAAAACCTCCGTTAAGAGAAGAGAGAGGATAGGGAAGGGGAAATCCCTCTCTCGTGATTTCCCCCTCCCCTGTCTTCAGCACTCATGGGACGCCGAAGGCCGGACTACTTTTACGAAGCCGGCGACGGCTCTGTTTTATGGCCATGCATGGGGGGCTAGAAAAAGTAAAAGGCTGCCATTTCTTTAACTGCGGATTATATATACACATAAACCAGGCCCTTCCCCAGAAATTTTTTAAGGCGCTGGGGTAAAGTTTGCGTGGCGGGATAAGGGGTGGGTGCGGGAGGGGTTCCCCCCCCCCCCCCCCCGTGTTCGTTTTTTTTTTTAAAAATCGAACCCAAATGGTGCTTTTTTAAGTATACCATATGCAAAAAAATACACAACAACATGTATTTCATTACTTCTACATTTTTACATAATCATATAACCATCAATATTTCATATACACTAAACAGATGTCCACTTCTTTTATATGTATTTTCAAACAACACATATGTCCTTCCACTTCTTTTGTACTAACACTAACAACACATAGGCATTTTTGTTTTCATATACCGGTAAGTGTCTGTCTTTGGCTCTGTGCCATTCCTTTACTGCACCACTGAAATTAAAGTCATTCAATTTTTGTCCCTGCATGGACACCATGAGTAAGGCATTAAGCACTTTCATGCTCACCGGTGAATGGTGGGTGGTCTTTACACATTCAACTGCTGAAACCTCTCTCACAATCTGAAAGTACAAAAAAAAAGTATTTGTTATTTTCCCAGAGCAAGGATAACCAAGGATGGATTTATATTGTAAAAGTTCCTAAGATTTGACATTTATCTTGTGTTCTTCTGCACAATGAATTGCAACAGTATTTCTGTTAAATATTTGTGGGTGTTAACAACACCACTGCAGCTTTTTTACACACAGAAGCAGGTTCTGTATTTCAAGTTTAACTACTGTATTTTACTGCAAGCAGCAAGTTTCAGAAAGAACATGTATACACACCAGCTGTGGAGGTTGGTAGAAGCAGTCCCACTGTAGCGACTTTGCTCAGGTTTGGGTGAGACTCGGACAGATTACCAACAATCCACTCCATGGTGCGCAAAGTGTTCATCTGTGGTAAGGGTGGCTTTCGCCTGTGCCCATTCAATAACTGCCCAGTCTTCTTCAAGGGAGAAGAGTGATGAAAGAGCCTGAAATGAAACATAAGTTACAATGACATGTTTCAATGACTTGACAAAATGAATCATAACTTTTTTGTAGTTGATAAGTTTCTTGTTGTTTTTTTCTTCTAAAATTCTTTGGACCATACATGATGCTGTAAATATAGTCAGTAAATAAATAAATCAATGTTTATTTAGCATAGAAATATTGACTTCCTTGAAATACAGCAGAAGAGAATTCATTCATCCCTTTTATCGACTAGCCCAGTTCTTTACGTGAGAAAGTAGGCAGTTGCTTATTTGGAACTGGTCTTTCCCAGGAACGATGGTTAGGTAACCTGCCCTAAATTTTGTGTTTCCACTGAAACTTGTATCATTTGGTCTTTGCATGTTTACTTTGAGAGATACAATTCAAGCAAAGTGAAACAAAAAATATCATAGTAGATAAAGTTTAATATTTAGAAATTAATAGCATCTAAACAATTGTAGTTAAACATCCTCGAAAAAGTTTGCTTCAGTTCATCCGGAACAATGCTTTCAAACTTCAGCCAAAGAATCACTGGTCATTTTAATACAGTTGCCTTTCTCTGCTAATTATTACTCGATAACAATTAACTTACCCATGCACTCCGTCACCAACTGTTATCCCATTTCGTTGCAGAGACTAATTATAATCTTTAACTAATTATAATCCAATCACTCCTGCTCCAATTAACCGCAAACTTGTGAAAACACAGACTTTCATCAACACGTATCGTCTTTAAACCCTTATCAGTACACGGTAAACAGCTAGCTACACTGTGTATTCATAAACTTCCCCGATCAATATTTACCTGAGGTATCTCACAGGGATGAAATCGCTTACTGATTTATAACGCTGCGCTAATAATTGAGGCACCGCGCGGGATAATTAAGCGCTGCGGGAAGCTGTATTTCGTGTTTTAAGCGCCGCGGTAGCGCGGCGCCTTATGCGGCTGGGAAAGGGCCTGATAAACTGTTGTGCAGAAAGGAAGATGTTAGCAGGGTTAACATCTTCCTTTCTGCAAAGGTATTTGTCTTTTACATTGCATATTACCTACTTCTTTCATAGTCATTTGGCCCATACATGTCAAAATATGTTTCATCTATGACATACTGGTTAAAATGAACCAGCTTGCCCCAAATGGGCAATATATTTGACCCGAAATATACAGATAATCACAAAAAATCTGTAAAAAAACATCGATATCCTAGACCTGTCAAAATGCTAACAAACAAAAGTTCTAACATGTGAATATTTTTAAGCTAGACTTATCAGATATAAAACTGAACAAATTATTACTGGAAGTTTTGGTTCTATTTCTATTGAGCACTGATGACAGTAAAATCGACTGTTTGCAGTTTGTTCTGGATTTTCCACAGCTGCTTCCGCCATCTTGATTTGAGTGTGTGTACTACGTCATGAAAAAGGTAGTTGCCGTATAGTTTCCCGAATGCGGTATCATGTCTATCCGGTACAGGTCACAGAACACAAAAATTCTGAAAATACGGCTTATAATAAACAATGCAATTTTCAAAGTGTTGACTGTGGCCAGTTTAGATAGAAGGAAAACATAAATCTTTCAAGAAATATTTGGATTTTGTTATAGTCGAATTGATGGACATCTTTTTCATGTTCTTCTTTAGTCGGTCCAAAAGCTCATATAAGCTTATGTTGTACTTGTTTGCCGACTTTAAATAAATCTTATCTTATCTTATCTTTTTTATCTTATCTTCTCACACCAATTTTATACTGGTCAATCCTGGGAAAATGTCGTACCGCTATTGAACAAGTGCATGTTTCTCGATGCAAAAATAATAACCATTTTATTTCAATTTTATCTTTAATTATAAAAGATACTCATTTTGTTATTTAGGCTGAGTAAAATTGAAAACTAATGTTGTTAATTGTATTTGAATGCCATGACATCCATTAATATGATGTCATTAGTAACTAAAACAAATATGAAATATTCTATCTATCTATCTTCCCTTGACGTCAAACCCCTTGCGGGAACGTAGACGTTTTGCGCGTCAAAATCAAAAAGAGAAAGAATATAGTGATAAAAATTTAGAGTGGAAGAAACTAAAAATAACTTTGGTGATATAAAAAGGTTAAAACTTGAGTTTGCAGGATAACTAGGGCGAGGCATGTTCAAGGCTGCAAACTGTAGCACTGAACTGCTCTAGGGTAGGGAGGTGGGCGACACCGGGGGGAAGTTGGTTCCAACGGTACACTGTTCTCGGAAAATAAGAAAACTTGTAATAGTCAGTGGTTGCAGTAATTAACCTATAACTTAGGGAATGGCCATAGCGGACACATCGGGTCATTGGGGTCAGGTAATCTACGATTGGGATAGCAACTAGATCATGATGAATCTTATAGAAGAGTGATAACCTAGAATCTAGGCTCTCCTTTGGACGCTTTCAATTTGGTCAATTTGAGTTTGGGTGTGGGGCGACCATACCTCGGAGGCATATATTCGAGCTGGGGTCGGACTAGAGTCTGGTAAGCAATGCTCTTAATGGGTTGGGCTTTGACCTTAATATTTCTTCATAAGAACCCTAGGGTTTGGTTAGCTTTCTTGGTTGACCTGTTCATATTTAGCTGAGTTGACCGATTCAAGTTGGACTCCATGTAGGTAATACTGGGTAGGGATAGGATGTTTCCTTCTAGTGGCGTGGATCACTTGACATTTAGAGGGGTTGAACTCCATATCCCACTCTTCTAGAAGTTTTAGGTCATTTTGGAGAGTGACAGAATGGTCTGCAGATGACAAAGTTAGATATATTGCCGTGTCATCTGCAAACAGACGGACTTTGGAACTGACGTTTTGTGGGAGGTCATTTATGTAAGCTAGGAAGAGCAGGGAACCAAGTACAGACCCCTGCGGGACACCTGATGATACTGGGATGGCATCAGAGGTAGTGCCATTTAGGTGATTGGATCCTATTATCTAAGAAGCCTTTGACCCATCTTAGTGTGTTACCTCTGACTCCATATTCGTGCATTTTTAGAAGGTCTTTCCCATGGCTAACGTTGTCGAAAGCCTTACTAAAATCTAATAGTATAAGATCTACTTGTTTCTTATTGTAGACTGAAGTGACCAGATCATTTACTAACATAACTAACTGAGTAACGCATGACATTTTTTCCCTAAATCCATGCTGTAGGTCATACAGAATACCATGGTTGGTGAAGTTCTTAACAATAGATGAGGAAACAATGTGTTCAAGAACTTTGCATAGGACACATGTTAATGAAACTGGCCTATAATTTTCTGGATTTGACCTGTCACCGTTTTTAAAAATGGGCGCAACACATGCGGATTTCCACTGGGATGGAAGTGATCCTTCCTCCAGGGATTTCTGGAATATGACCTAAAGGATGGGAGATAGTTCTACAGAGAGTGTTTTAAGTATTATAGGCTTGATTTTGTCAGGATCACTGGCCTTATGGGGGTTCAGGTTGCTGAGAAGTTTCTCAATACCATTTGTGCCTATCCTAATATCTGGCATAGTAGGGACTGAATTACCATCTGGAATTAGTTTCATTTTGCTGAGCGAGGTGATGTTTAGTGGTGATTTGGGGCTAAAAACAGATTGAAACTGTTTGTTCAGTACTGTTGCCTTAGCTTGATCATCCAGATGGAGTTTATTTTCATACTTAAGGGGAGGGATAGAGGAAGATTCTTAGGTGCTTACATTCAGGGGAGTGACTGCTGGTGTCCCAGTCCATTTTTGGGAGGTTAAGATCCCCGGCCACCCAGACATTAGAAAACTTTTTATTAACCTTTTCAAGGGATGTAGTAAATTATGAGAAACTGTCAATGTCTAATTCATGTGGCTTGTAATAAGCACCAATAACTAGGGACTTATTACCTACCAGGTCTCACTTTACCCAAAGGTCCTCACACTCGGACTGAAGTTCAGGCATTTCTTGGGCTGTGATACAGTTTCTAATTGCAATGAAGACCCCTCCGCCTGCCTGCTTGATTCGGTCGCGACGGAAAATAGAGTAACCTAGGTCTGAGTCAAATACCTCACTAGTGCGATGCTTAGGTTTAAGCCAGGACTCGGTACCTATCGCAATATCGGGCTTTGTGGAATTTACTATATTACTAAATTCAAGTTTTTTTTCTACGATTGACCTACAATTAATTACTTGTTCTTTAATTGACCTTCTTATATTATTTTTCTTACCTATTTACGTACGTCAATATAAGTAATAATGACTGGCGTTCATATGTAAGTTCACACAGTTGAAAAAATGAGAACAAAATGACATGAATTACACCAATGCCACAAGTTTTATTCGTACCACAGTCATTAAAGATTTACACATGATGTGAATTTTGATGTTTTGTGTTATCTTACTGTAACTGATACTGTTCAATGAATTTATGTCAGATTGTTATCATTTTTACATATTATCAAAGTGAAATGATCATTTAACATTGTATCTTATCATCATAGAATTTAGTTGCAATTTGACAGACATGACAAATGTCCAGTTTTCTTCTGATGAATGAGCGCCTGCTGCTTGTTTCCTCCACTACATTGTGGTCGACGTGAAGATTCCATGAAACAATGACTATATTATTTACACACTTCATAAGATTATCGGGTATAACCATTTCCGACCATTAATTATTAAAAATATTTCAAATTCGATTGGAAGAGGCTACAGCCATATTATTCTGAGATAAACCGCATGGTTAATAATTCAAAATACTGTGAATTCCAGACATAATTCTAGGTATCACTTTCCTAAGATGCACATGACAATAACTTTCTTATCACATGGCAACAACCTTTGAAAATACTTTACTGAACTAACAATAGCATAAACAATAGCATAAACATAAAGTGGGTAACTTGTTTGGTGTTAAGCCCGTTTACAGTTGAACGCTACAGCCATATACGCTCAGTCGATTTAGCATCGAGATGACATACCATCTGATTCAGTGTTTACAGTTACTTGTTTGGATACATCTAAACAGTCTCACTTGGGACTTTAGGTTGTCACATAGTCGTTGATATAAAGGAGGACCGGACCGGACTTAAACCCGAGCCAAAGTGGTATTGTTATTATTTCGGTTTCTTTGGGATTATGGTGTTAATTCAATATATGAGTTTTGCTTAAGCCGGTGCTGGGTGCTTTTGAGGTCTTGCGGTTGTTGCATATCTTCTTATCTCTCATGGACAGGTTCAATAAAATCTAGCTTTTGTTCAAGATTCATCATCCAGGAAACTTTTTATGTGAAAGGAGAGTGCTGTCCGTTTGTTTGTTGACCCTCTGATTTCGTAGAAGTTAAGTTTGTAGATTTAACGTTTGTGGGGAACTTTAGTAAAGATTTTCGTAAAATACATTATAATGAGGTTAGTCCGTCTATTTGTTTTATTTATAGCTGTCAGAGTTTGAGTTTCGAGTTTCACATAACTTAAGGCAACGGAAGAGGAAACGGGCCGGCTAGAGGCTGTTATAAAATTTTATCAGCTCCTCTTTGAGAGTAAGCTTATGTTCGTTCTTCTTATCGATTACTTCCTGTTGGTATCCAAATACCTTAACTACTGCAATATCTGGCTTACAGAGTTTAAATCTAGTCTATTTTGGTTTTGTATCTCTGTATAACATATCATAGTGGTTAATTATAAAATGACGAGAACCTATGGTGTGTTAGTCCCACTTAGATTATAGATGAATTTATTTCTTCTGTTCCTATCGTGCCTACTGAATTGCAAGTATCATTCTTTTCTTGCTAGAGTTAATTCGTTGTTACAGTATATGATTTAAGTAATTATTTGATTTATATATCAAGTTGCACTCGCATTATATACCAGAGTTGATATAAGGCCTGTTTTTCGGAACATGTCACAGCTTGTCTTAATAGTCATAAATTTGTTGTATATGATATCGCGCTAAATAAAATATGAAAATTTGAGAGAAAAAAATATGACCACATTTGGATAGATTTCGCCTTGATTTCTGGGATATTGAGGTCATTTTTATTAGGGAATGTCAGAAAATGTGCAAAATGAACTTACTCTTATTCATGACGGAATAAATCATATTTCAAGTAGAAATAATGCAAAACATTTAAACTGCAGCAAAACTACATTAGGGTCTAAATTTAGCTCTGTAAATAGATAAGGACAGCTTTAATTTAATGTCAATATTTTAGTGAAAATTTGAAACTTCTCGATGAAACTTTACGATATATTTGATTTAACACATTTTTCGAAATTAATGCTGAAGAAGTTTTGAAAATTTGAGGGTCATCAATTCAGTAAAAACTCCATGGTATAGTTGAAAGAAGTCCTAGTTAAACAGACCCTATTTGTTCGCATTTTCGTGCTTTTATAACACTTGTTTACTACTTGAATGCGAATCCCTTACAGCAAAACATAACTAGGCTGGGTACTTTCATCTTTGTTTTAGAGGTTGTGGATTGCCTGTAGAATATGGCAAACGTTTGCTTTACCAGGCTTTGCGATCAAATGGTTTTACTATCGTCACGTGATTTGTTCGATCTCAGGGATGAGTGATCGGCAATATTTCTGCACAGAGGTTGCGGTAGCAATTGTAGAAACAAATGTTTGCTTGTTCCTGGACTTTACAGGTGCAAAAAGCAGGATGAGAACAGTACTTATATTGCTAATTACACCCGGGAGTAACCTTAACAGAAACGACGATAGCAATGGAAGATGGAGTATTAAAGAAAGTGAAATAACATTTTCCTCGCTGATCCTTCGTCGGAACAAGAAATACATAGAATAATACACCGTATAGCGGATATTTTTTATTTTTATGAAGAAAAAAAAAAACAAAAAAAAAACATCCTTTGATAAATTAGGAGAAACCTGGAACATTCAATACATAAATATAATGATGGTGGTCATGATATTCGCAAAGTTCAAAAGTTTTCACAGTAGTTGAATAATACATGCTGTTTACATTCCCGGTTTTCACTTTTACAAATTATCAACAGGTGATGAAAAATTGTTTTGTACTTCGCCAGGGATGTTACCCAAGGGTACAACTTTATCCGAGCGAAAACGCTTGGTCCTTAGTCTTGATAAAAGATTGATATCATCGTTGCAAGTTTCTGTCATGGATTTTATTGAAGTCGTTGTGACAGCAGAGCACACTGACGGCGTCCTTGACCTTGCAGGGGGTGACAGCAGTCCACGGTCACTATAGTTGAGAATAGTTGGTGTTCCAATACCATGCTCAACATAATCTGCTCCTATTATTTCGTTTTCTTCGCTAAGCCGTAGACCGATTGTAAATTTTATTCCCTATGGAAAGTAATAAATAAAATTCATGCCTCATATGATAAAACTGAATTTAGTCATTTCATCACATTCATTCGTAAAATTCATTATCGTATAGATATTTTTTCAAAGATATATTTTACACATATCACTAATTCAATCAAGTGTATTTGATGTGTCATTAAAAGGGAAACATCTTTCTTTACTTATAAAATAATCAATGCCTTCGAGTGGCTTGTCACCTGACTCATCATGGTTCAGAGAACTAAACACGGCTGAATGAATATCCAAGAATATGAATGATGAACCCTTAGTAAATTTGACTCTAAACCACAAAAAGGCATATATTGTTTTCATTCTTGCTTGCTCATTGAAATATTTTGATAAAAATTATGTTGGACTTCATTTGTCCGAGGTAATGACCGTGCGTCATTCGACAATCTGACTTCATAATTGACGTCATACTACTCACTTACCGGTCCGCGCGTCCCTTTGTTTATCGCATGGCTTGACGCCTTCTTTTTTCTTTAGCTGCCATGTTAGAATTCAGATTGACATGTACGAAAGATTTTAAATCAATAACACAATAACAACATTTTGAATTATTACAATGTTAAAGAAAAGAAAAACGCTCAGAATAGTGTTTATCGCATTCTGATGGAGCTGATTCGTTCAAGCTATCTGTATTACAGAAGACTTATCAAAGTGATCTCGTAACTGAGATACATTTAGATCTACAAACATTACGAACATTTATACTTTACCAATAAAAGGACCCCGCTAACGACAGCGCTCCAAGCGATAATTACAAAGCATGCAAGCGTCTGGACACCAAGGAGATACATGCCGCCGCCGTGAAACAGACCGTCTCTGCCCTGGGTCGTGTTTTCTAGGGGATCATGGGCACCGAACAGTCCAACCGCCAACATACCCTGCACAAGGAAGACAGGGTCTTTTTTAAAAGGTTGAAATGGAAAGGCGAACATGGAGGCATACAAAGATGATCATTAAGTGCGGAATCGAACAGCGAGTGGGTTTAGAAAAAAAACAACATTTTTTTTGAAAGAAATGGCTGGAATGTAAGACCGATATTGTGGTCGAATTTTCCAAAAATATCTTCAGAACTGATAATGTTAGCATAAATGTATAAACTTCAGACAACTTGAAACTGGAACTGACTACACAGGTATCTAGCACCTGAAATTGTCACTCATTTGATATTCTTTAAGACCTATAGCCTTTCTATAAAGTGGACTTAGAGTGGAGAAACGATCTTAATGACCCTGATAATATTATCACCTGAAACAAAACTTTGATAAATGCAGTAATAAATACGGTTTGTGTAACAGGGAGGAAATCTCGGTACTGACCCACATACCACACACGCCATGCACGGCAATCGCTCCGACTGGGTCGTCCATCTTTATTTTGTTAATAAGGATCGCACTCATTATCGCCAATATACCTCCAATAAGGCCGATAATAACTGCTTCCCAGGGTTTTACAACAGCACAGCAAGCTGAAAGTACAATACAAATTATCTGTATAGCTTTTACAGTACATGTATAACAGTGTATAGACTCTCTGTACGCCCAAACGGAAGTCGCCAAAAACTAGGCGTTCAAAAATCAAAAACATAATTTTTTGCTGTCGCGGATGGCTTGGACTTTCTTTGTTTATGTTGTTAATATCGCATAAAGTAAGTGTATTTTTTAATTTACATATTGTCTAAGAGCTACTGTTTACGTAGATACCAAACACGCCTGCATGATAAAACTCATTATATACTTAATTTCAAGTTTAATCACGTGTTGATATTTGTAATGAAAGTATCAATTCTTTAAAATACATGTATCTTGAGCTTTTGCAAAGAATTGAAACCTTGGCTACTTCGTAGATAAATATCTTACGCGTCGATAAATACTAGCATGGCTCTATGGTAACGAGTACGTTTTCAGGAAAATGTGTTTTTCTGAGACATGTATGCCGATTACACTGCTCCACTATTCGATACATTACAGGCCCACTAATCGCAATTTTTAAAATCCGGACTGTACGCTTAGTCGAAAAACTGTACGCCTATTCAAAACTTCTTTTCATTCTTATATTTCAATGTTTTGACTTTCTTTTATGATAACCAACAGTTAAAAAATAAATAGTTACAATTTCTTTCGTTTTTAAAACAGTAATGGACCAGTCTAGATGTTATTACTGCAGTTTCGATTCCATGGCACTCCGCTTCACATAGGTTTGTGTTTATTAGTAAGCATTTATCAAATTAAATTGGTCTAGCGCAGCGCAGCCGCGCGACCAATTAAATTTGCTAAATGCGTACTAATTAATAAACTCTAGCCTGCATAGTGTTTGAAATTATTTTTTATAATAACGACTAGATTCTTTACACAGTTAGGAACATTAATCACTAACACATCATTCATGTAATCGTTACGTGGCACAACTCAGTGTTTGATCCATTTCCGGCATCTCAGAGACTTGTTCGAACTTCACGACGTGGACTTTGCGGTAATTGTTAATTTCAGTTTATTTTAATATCCGGCTCCAGAGCACCGCAGATATCATTCAAATTCAAGCAGATCGAAGCTAACATCTGGGTCTCCGGTGATAATTATTGCTGTTCTAAATGTATAACTTATTTGAATAAAAGCTACCATCGCCTTGGAAGTGAATAGAAGAGCACCGGCCTATTCTCCGGAAAAAAAGAAAAGCAAAGCAAAGTGTCTTATCAAACTGAGCGAAATAAATATATATATATTTCTCGCATGTTCGCGGACACACGCATACAGATTCTATTTCTTGTCCAAAACAAGGACATCGTTGGTGAAATAGACCAATAAATACTGTTTGACTGTCGCAAGTAAAATACAATATAAAACTTATATTTATTAATTCAATGAGTACAGTGTATGGAGCTTATAAGCCCAAACACTTCATCATTTCTTTATTGAATAGGCGTACAATGTTTTAGCGAATAGTGGAACAGTTTTATATCAAGTTTTGCGACTAGGCTGTCAGTGCAGAATTCAGATGCGTGTTTGATTAAACAATATTGCAACTATTTAGTATTGTAAATGCATATTTTTAGGTATAAACTCATGCGCATGGATTGATAATGAAACATTCAGAAGCGGTTCTGACACGAATTTCCTTCGTAATTCCAAAATAACGGGCATTTTTCACGAATGGTTCGTCTTTTGCTTTGACCATCTGTGTTTTTGGTGAAAATACGTTTTAATTTCAAGCGTTCATGTTTATTTAACAGTTGTGTTTTGCAGAGTCATTTATCATACACTGAAAAATATATACAACAAGAATATTTATTTCAAATTGCCAGAGAAAAACATAAAAATACTTACTACCGACAGCTTCCAAAAATTTAAAAAACGAAAGTGAACGTCTAGTTTTTGGCGACTTCTGTTTGGGCGTACAGAGAGTCTATACACTGTGTGTATGTTTTCTTTACAACAGCAACAACGCTCAGATGTACAAAATTAATTTGCTTTCCAGAACAGAAGAATTCCGGACTTCAGCCTTACGGGATTACAGCATGAACTGTCGAAGTGCAGTAAATGAGATTACTATATACAGCATGAACAGTCAAAGGTCAGTTACCGGGACTACAACCTAAACTGTCAAAGGGCAGTTAACGGGATTACAGCATGAACAGTCAAAGGTCAGTTACCGGGACTACAACCTAAACTGTCAAAGGGCAGTTAACGGGATTACAGCATGAACAGTCAAAAGTCAGTTACCGGGACTACAGCCTAAACTGTCAAAGGGCAGTTAACGGGATTACAGCATGAACAGTCAAAGGTCAGTTACCGGGACTACAACCTAAACTGTCAAAGGGCAGTTAACGGGATTAGAGCATTAACAGTCAAATTCAGTTACCGGGACTACAACCTAAACTGTCAAAGGGCAGTTAACGGGATTACAGCATGAACAGTCAAAAGTCAGTTACCGGGACTACAGCCTAAACTGTCAAAGGGCAGACAGAATGAACTGTTAAAGAGCACAGGTGGCAGTAACGTACCTAGGATACAGTATGGGTCCATGAGCCATATGCACTTAAATTTACTACAATTATAATGTTTTCTTAGGAAAAAATGACAAAAAGCCGTTTCGAAAAAAAAAAAAAAAATGCACCTGTGACAATGAACCATGAGAAAGGTAGCCTAAGGTAAGAACAGTTTGACATGTGCATTGCTTCCAGGTCCGTATATTTTTTTTCAAAACAATATTTCCTTATCAATGTTTGGCCGTCTTTTGGGCAAAAGAATAATCTTTCAGAAAAACCTTACTTCAAAGCCCAGTTCCAAACCGTTTACGCATCATGAGCGAGCAACGGCGTACGAAACGGTAGTGTTTTCTCTATCCGAATAAATTCCACCCTTACCAAAATGAAAAGTTTGCGGCAAATTTGCCGCAAAGTTGCGGTAAATTTGCCGCAAACATTTTAGTTCACCAGAACAAAGTAATAAATGTTTGCAGGAGTTCGCCGGTAGCGGAGACCTTTCGGCAAACGTTTCGGTGACTTTGCTGCAAACTCACCACAGACTTTACTGAATTAAGAGTTTGCCATAACATTGCCAGAAACTTTATCGCATGATTTTGTTCACCAAAACGTCACCAGAATCTTTTATCTAAATTTTCTTCTCCAAAACATCCGCCATATGATCTTTTAATTATCTGACCAGATGTGAAAGTTCGCCAGAGGATTGCCAGAACAGTATCACTTGATTTGTTTTTATTGGCTGCATAGATTTTGGCTCCATTTTCAAACTGCCAAACAGTAGTTGAACATCGATGTATTAACATAAATTATTTATGTTTCTTTACTAAACAAAAACTTCCACAAAAAGACGGATAAATCACCGAAGTATACTGTGTTTAATTCCGTGGATAAATGTTGCGATGTAAGGTTAGTTTTCATATTATTACGCATGCAAAAGCAGAATGATTTTTATACGGTTAGCCTTTGTTTATTTCAGATATGTGTCACCTAAAGACCATTAGATACAATAGATTGCAATAAATAATTTAGTGAATCTGCAAATTTATTAAGACATTTGCACACAGAGGAAATTTTTGCAAATCAGTTATCAGCTTTCACAACGGTTCCTTTAAAATATTTAAAGAGTTTCAAACACATGTAAGCATAAAATATATTTACTAACGACATACTTTTTCATAATGATCTCGTGCATTTGTATTTTTTCTTTATAATTATTTAGAAAAGATAAATCATTATTAGCAGAGAACATTTTGCTAATTTATAGCCCTTTCTTATTCTTCTTGAAGATATATCCTTTGTTCTTCAAAAACAAAAGGTCTGTTACTTTAGCGCCAAAAGTTTGCAGCAAATTTGCGGCAAACAAATTTGCATAATTGTTTGCCGCAAAGTCGCCGCAAACTAATTTGCATAAATAAGTTTCCAAAAGCTCGCCAGAACATTGCCAGAAGTTCGCCAGAAAGGTTTTGGCGAATTTGCGGCAAACTTTACCATGCAAATTAGGTTTGCCGCAAATTTGCTGCAAACTTCATTTGCATATTCATTTGCATAAATTGTTTGCGGCAAATTTGCCGCAAACTAATTTGCATGGTAAAAGTTTGCCAAAAGAAAGTTTGCGGCAAATTCACCAAAACATTTGCGGCAAATTTGCCGCAACGTTCGCCGGAAGCCTGATATTTTGGTAAGGGCGCACACATTTTTCGCACCGAAGTCTCCCCACTAAAACAAAATCAAGTATACCATGCCAGTTAAAATAGCGCTACAAGCAGTCAGAATAATATGCTAAATGTAAACTAACAAGACTAAAAATAAGGTTCAATTCTACTTAGTTACTTACCAGTTGCTATTTAATTTGAATTTGGTAAATAATCTTCGTGAGCCATCGCTGCTTGTTTATATTCGGTTACTCTTCGGATTTTATCGCTACGTTCGAAATACGTAAACCGTCTCCGCCAATGAAAGCGTTCTTTACAACCACCGTCTTGTCATCGGTAATCATGGCAGGCGAAGGTAATTTGCGAAAGTGAAAAAGTTAAATAGCGAATTTGTAAGTAACAAAGTAGGATTGAACCTGATTTTTCGGATTTGTTAGTTTGCGTTTAGCCTGTTTTGAACAGTAATAACGTTATTTTAAACTGGCACGGTGTGCTTAATGTGTTTTAGGGGAGAGACTTCGGTGCGAAAAATGTGTGGGATTTATTCGGATAGAGAAAACAGTACCGTTTCGTACGCCGTTGCTCGCTCATGATGCGTAAACGGTTTGGAACTGGGCTTTGAAGTAAGGTTTTTCTGAAAGATTATTCTTTTGCCCGAAAGACGGTCAATCCCTGATAAGGAAATATTGTTTTGAAAAAAATATACGGACCTGGAAACAATGCACATGTGAAACTGTTCTTACCTACCTTTCTCATGGCTTATTGTCACAGGTGCAATTTTCTTTCAAAATGGCTTTTTGTCATTTTTTTCTTAAGAAAACATTATAATTGTAATAAATTTAAGTGCATATGGCTCATGGACCCATACTGTATCCTAGGTACGTTACTGCCACCTGTGTTAAAGGGCAATTAACGGGACTATAACACGAAGTTTCAAAAGACACGTAACAGAACTACACCATGAACTTTCAAAGTGCAGTTAAGGCGACTACAGCCTAAACTGTCAAAGGGCAGTTAACATGGTTACAGCATTAACTGTCAAAAGTCAGTTAGCTTGACTAAAGCACGAATTTTCAAGGGACACTTAACAGAAATACAGCATGAACGTTCAAAGTGCAGATAACGGAGTACAGTATGAATTGCAACATGAACTTACCTGTGATGCCAACAAGCGCTCCCAGGATACTGTTTACCAAATATCCCACATCAAACACCCCTTTCTTTATGACATACCTAAAATAAACATTATTTTAATGCGATAATGATTGTTTTCATCACTTCTACTTTCAGTCCAAATGCGATGCATTCCATCAAAGAAAAGGACTTAATATTGATACAAATAAGGTAATATTGAAACAAGTTTATAGATTTCATTTAACATAAGTAAAATTCGATTTGTGTTATTAATTATTGATGGTTTGAGATCATTTATGAGACAGTTATAAAATGGTCGAAACACAAAACGCGCTGACTGAGAAAGGGCCTAACATGAGCAGAAAGGATCTGCTATAGTTTCCTTCGAATATAACTTAGTTTTTTAACATTTTTATTTCAAATAAAGAGAAAATAAATCATATATGATAAGTAGAATATCTGATATTTTTGAATGAATTATAATCCAACAGTCAGTATACAAAATGCACTGATCGCATGTCACACTGGCAGAAGCACGAGGTGCAAGACAAGGTATAGGACATGGTATAGTAAATAAATTTGCTACATGTTCATCATAAAATAAACAATCTGTCACACACAGTCACGCCAATTTTGAGCAAACATTTAACTATCGTATGTCAATAACGTTAAAACAACAACAAAAATACCAAGAAAAGTAGGGATTATGTACATTACAAGAGGTATTTTTATCTGACAACACCAGCAAACGTCTTCCAAACTGATATCTAAACTGATCATTAAACTATGGGTATCGACACATGCGTAATAAGGCAGGCTTACATTCCCGACACAGCACATTGAAAATGCTACTAAAATACCAGGTATCGATGCACAATGTAGTAAAAACAGGGACTGATCTAATACATGAAACTGTCATTTTTGCTGGTAAAAATGAAAAATATCTGTCTGACATTATCTAGTGCTGCTTGTTGACCCCATACATGTACTAGAGTCACTCCCCCAACATAACGGTACGACATAACAGTACGATCGCAATGCCTTGCTTCGAAATGTGTCGCGATATCGTTATGTTGTGTCCAATGTCATCTGTAAACACTAACGTTAACATTACAGTAGCAAAGTAGAAAAAAGAGAATGAGGTGGGGCTGGGGTGTTGGGGGACTTTATTTTTGCAAGATGAAAATAGAACCTTACGAAAACAGAATACCGATAATTCCTCCACCCATCGAACCGTTCAATGTCGTGATCGCTGCCCTGAAATAAAGTGAAATGAATACAAAAATGGTTCGCTCAATAAAATAGTTCACTTGCCAAATATAATTCATACGATAAACATGATTTACTTGAGGTATTTTTATGTTTCTACTTGGTAAACATGTTTCTTTTCATAAACATGATAAACAAAAGTGCAAGAATGTCACAATATACGCCCGTCACAGCAAATTTCTTTACTCTAGCACCTGTATTTGCAAATGGAATTTTAATTTTGTGGTTGTTTAGTAATAACTGTAAGTGTTTTGTTTTTCTAAGTTCACAAAAAAACTCTTTACCAGGTAGAGATACCTTAAAATACACCTAAAATTGGAAAGTAACATCTATGTTGTACCACAGAAATGTGGTCTTGGTTTTTCCGTACGGTCAATTATAAAAAAAAGTTACAATATAAGTTATTTATAGTAACAACTAAGGGAAGTTAATCTTAAAAAAAAAAAAAAAATTGTAAGTCCTCACAAAAATCTTTACCAGGTAGAGACTGGTCAAAATACACCTCAAAATTGGATGTAGCATGCATGTTGTACTACAGAAAAGTGGTCTCGATTTTTCCCTACGACTAGTTATGAAAAAGTTACAAAATAAGCTATTTATAGTAACAACAAACGGAAGTAATTCTAAAGAAGGGAACTGCGCATGACACTTCGTCTCATGATGGTGTATAATTGTGTCAAGTTACATCATAATCCCTCCATGCATGAAGAAGAAATGCTTCGGACAAAGTCATTCTTGTATCTGACCTTTGGCCTCTAAGTGTGACCTTGACCTTAGACCTAGGGACCTAGTTCTTGCGCATGACACTACATCTCATGGTGGTGAACATTTGTGCCAAGTTATATCAAAATCCCTCTATGCATGAAGAAGAAATGCTCCGGACAAGGTTTGCATTCTTGTATCCTTTGACCTCTAAGTGTGACCTTGACCTTAGACCTAGGGACCTGGTTCTTGCGCATGACACTACGTCTCGTGGTGGTGAACATTTGTGCCATGTTATATCAAAATCCCTCTATGCATGAAGAAGAAATGCTCTGGACAAGGTTTTCATTCTTGTATCCTTTGACCTCTAAGTGTGACCTTGACCTTAGACTTAGAGACCTGGTTTTTGCGCATGACACTCCGCCTCATGGTGGTGAACATTTGTGCCAAGTTATATCAAAATCCCTCTATGCCTGAAGAAGAAATGCTCCGGACAAAGTTTTCATTCTTGTATCCTTTGACCTCTAAGTATGACCTTGACCTTAGACCTAGGGACCTGGTTCTTGCGCATGACACTCCTTCTCATGATGATGAACAATTGTGCCAAATTTCATCAAAATCCCTCTATGCATGAAGAAGATATGCTCCGGACAAAGTCATTATTGAATTTGACCTTTGACCTCTAAGTGTGACCTTGACCTTAGACCTAGAGACCTGGTTCTTGCGCATGACACTCCGTCTCATGATGGTGAACAACTGTGCCAAGTTTCATCAAAATCCCTTCATGCATGTAGAAGATATGCTCCGGACAAAGTCTGTGGACGCCGCCCGCCCGCCCGCCAGGGGCGTTCCCATAATACGTCCCGTTTTTCAAACGGGCGTATAAAAATACGTTTATATGATACTAAAGACGATACAATTATATAAAATACACAAGGCATAGCTACAAATGGGTCTTTCTGTATGTCATTAATTATCTGCGTACGGTTAAAATGCAAAAATGCATCACACGAGAAATTGACAGAACGTTGTGACTTACTTTGCTGCTAATTTCCATTTTCCTCCCGATATACCAAAGGTACTTCCACAGTTAAACGCTAGCCATCCCCACCTGTACTTGGGGAAAAATGGAAATAATAATCAAATTAGAAACTTAGTGATGGTTCTAATACTCTCGGGTGATATTAAGAGTTTACACATGTACAAATGGACTAGGGTAGTGTTTAGAGTTCACACCAATACAATGATGATGCTCACACTTCCGTGCACGATACATACATACATCTACTGGAATATTGTAAGTTTGGTAGAAAAACGACAATTTTCTTAATTTTAGACATAACCTTATATTAATTTATTAATTAAAAACTTACCATAACATGAACATTCCAATGAGTGCATTTGTTGGATTACCCATCGGTAAAGGATTTTCTGTAGCCTTTTGTCCTTCTCTATATCGCCCGTGACGAGGTTTAAGAAGAAATGTTGCAACAAATGCTGACACTCCCCCAACTAAATGGACCGCCCCACTTCCAGCTATATCTACAACCCCAAGAGTCCTTAAAAATCCATTTGACGCCCATTCCCAGTGAGCGGGTATGCAGTAAACAATTGTGTTTAGAAACGAAAACACGATGTAACTTAACAATTTGGTTCTCTCTGCCATTGCTCCAGACACTATAGTAGTGGCTGTTGTCGCAAAAGACAATTGAAATACATAAGTTGAGAAGATAATACCCATGTCTGACTGCGATGCGTCCACAAAGAAATACCCGACCCCACAGAATGGGTTTGTACCAGGACTATTGCCAAAACTAAGACCAAATCCGAAAGCCCAATATGTGATGCCACCAAACACAACGTCGACTGCATTTTTCACCATGATGTTTACTTCGTTTCTTCTAGATACGCATCCTGCTTCTAACAGTCCAAAACCTGAAAATATAAAATAAACGGTAAAGTGTAAAGTGTACGTAATGTTGAAAAATTTTGTTGCATTTGGGGTTAAAGTTCAGGTCACGTCGCGACTTCTCTGCTTCACGGCGGAGGACCTAGGCAGAACCATCGACATCCGAAAGCTAGGCGGATTGTTTCCTCACGTGGAAGAATAATACATCTCTTTCGCAGTTTCTATCCCACTGCAGCGAAGCATCCCAACCACACAGCAACAAGTGGTTTACAAGCCGAAGATGATACACATGTTACATTTACCCTTGTTGATCATGTATTGCTACGAGTGCACTACATAGTATCATTGACTGACGTTACTGTAGATTACTATTTAAATGATTTATATAATTATAAGTCTAGTATATATTAATTCTAGCAATTTGATTGTTTAGCCGAGACGCTGACTCATCGGTGAATTTATTTTATCATTTTAGTTCGTCTAAGTATTTTTAGTTTTTATTTTATTACTTTTTAAATTATTTTGTTATTTTATTTCATCATTTCTATACAAGTAATTATTAAGTGTCATACATGGCCTCAAAACTGTTCACTGTTCCTACCCTATGTAAATCAGCAAAGTCACTTTAACCCTTACCATGCTGTACACGACTGATTCTTCCTTTGCAAGACCAAGATCAGCCTGCACATCCGAGTTCGCTATTCAGTCAATAAATATTTTGTAAACATTCCTTCAAATGATAAATGGTACTGCCCAAATTGGAAGATGGACCAGTCCTTTATAGAAATTTAGCATGGTAAGGGTTTATTATAAGAATATGTTTTGTAGGGGTACAATTTGGATGAAAACAAAATACAGTATCGCATTTCGTATTTGATACCGTATTTCCAATTCAACTGATGTGCTTACTTTTTGTTCCAGCATTTATCAGGATACACTTTACAATCCGTGGCCATATACTTTATAAACTATAGGTACCCTTAATTAATTAGATATCAGTTCATAATTTTCCATTTATCGCGGCTACAAAACCCTAGCTCCACCACCAAAATATCGTAATATTCAAAGGAGCTGAAAATATTTCGGTAGTGTATCTACCACTGGATTCAAAATGGAATGTATTTTGGATTCAAAATGAAATGTATTTATTGATAGAACTCTTTTCGAAAATCGAAGAATAAAGTGCCATAAAAGAACATTTTACGACGGGTTGACTGTTATTTCGTTAAAATATTTTATAATAGAAAATGGAAGAACAGCCTCAAACTGTTATTAAATTTATGCAAATATTATGCAAACTGTGGTGCCAAGAGTTTTTCCATTGATTTGGACGTTTGCACATATTGATATAGGTCGGTATTTAAACTCATTTCACTGCATAGACACACTATAAGAACATTATCGTGCATGCAAATAGTCCTAATAATTATGATGCTTATACAGGTAACATTAGTTATTTTCGATAAAATCTCCCTTCAAAAAGATATGCCATTATTTTTAAAAGTGGTGGCGTTATCGCATCAGCGATGGAGCTATAAAACTGATAGCGCGCTGTATTTTTAGTTAATGTTAAATGTCTCACTAGGTAGTTATATGTATGAGTATGCTTCCAGGGAGTTTTGTCATTTACCTTTTTATTCTCGTGTCTTAAAAACTATTTTAGAATTAAGACAGACAAGTCTGTTAAAAATTAGTAAACGTTTAATTTTCAAATCATACAAAACTTTTATATCTGGTAAGTTCTGCATACACTGTTTATTCATTGCAGATGGGGAGTTTCAAGCTGAAAAGGTAAAAAAAAAAAGAAGTAACAGCTAAAACGAAGAGAACAAGTTTTTCTAGGCCCTATTCTCCGGACAATTAGTTTCAATAAACACAGTTACACCATGGAGTTCAAGTTCAACAACATGAAAACAGACACTAAAAATACCGCTATGTGAAAGGGCTAAATTTGTTCACCGATGAAAGGATGTGTCATGGAACTGAAATCATCTTCCAACCAACACAAACTGAAACTGACAAAGCATTCACTAACAAATTTTTAAAATCAAATAACAATTAAGATATTGAACGATTTCAATGAAGAAAATGAATATGAAGAGACACTTGAAAATGATAGCGACATGGAGGAATGTGACCACTAACTGCATTCATTTGATGCAAATGAATCCTCTGCAATACATTTATATAATATTTACACAAACAGTCCTCTAAATTCTTCTACTTATGATATTTATAGTGCACTTATGTCTATTAAAGATATAAACTTTGCCAGTGTTTCTTAGAATTTATTAATTAAACCTAGCGTTATACGCAAAAGAAACTTATGAAAACAAAACTTACATGTTCTTCAATGTGTCACAACTGGCCATCAGAGTTTGCTTTCGTAAACACTTATTTTATTACTTGTCACATGTGGAAATGTTGAATTCTTGTTAACCCAGGGCTAGGGGGCTTGGACGTGAGCCTACATTCCCACTACCGTCCATGAATAGGCTATACTAAACCGAGTCTGTAACATTTTCATTTTCTTTTTACTTTTCTGTTTGAAAATCTTACATCTAACATTTTTTTTTGAATAAGACACAGCCTATTATAAGAGAACAAATTTGTTTGATATCAAATGACTTCTTTGGTCTTACGCCGGATTGAGAAAACATATTTTGGGATAGGATAACAAAACGTTCAACAACATGAAATACTACCAGCAATGAATTGCTTTCACATGCAACGCCAAATGGCTCTTCGTCTGCATTGTTTATATGCAAGTCTTTGATTTTTTGGTATTGTTATTGGGATAAAAAACATGAAGATAAACTTGAGAATTATTGTTTTATGATAAATGGTATGTTTAGAATTCAAATAAGTAGTATCCATGCTTATTCAAAAGATAATCTTTTAGCAACTGCATTTTTGTACCGAAGGAATATTGCAAAATACATTAAAGGACTTGTATTAAATAAACGTTTTCAAGACCATATTTTTCGGAAATCATATTATCCACACCCGTGCGAAGAATGCGATCATATAGGAATGTGAGTGTTCAGGTGACCAGGTTATATTTAATTCACACTTTTTATCCAAGTCTATTAAAGATGGTAAATCAGAGTGCAATATATTTAACTGATATTATTTCCAGTCGAAACTAGAATATTTGCAGGCTGTTTCGTTTCCAATTTATTTCAATTCGATTGTGATGAAAGCTAGAACCTTATCTAAATCGCTCGAGATCGCCTTCTTGTGCTTCTGAAACAATAAAGCCGTTAAAATATTTAATCAGACGCGGTGGCATTTGTGAAGTTTAATCTATTGTTGTTTCTCGCCATGAGAAAACCAACATAGTGGATTTGCGACCAGCATGGATCCAGACCAGCCTGCGCATCCGCGCAGTCTGGTCAGGATCCGATGCGCAGGCTGGTCTGGATCCATGCTGTTCGCTAACAGTTTCTCTGATTGCAATAGGCTTTGAAAGCGAACGGCATGGATCCTGACCAGACTGCGCGGATGCGTAGGCTGGTCTGGATCCATGCTGGTCGCAAACCCACTATGTTGGTTTTCTCATGGCACGGCTCAATTATAACCAGTGCCATAAAATGTAGATTCATAACAAACTGGTTTCCAAAAGTACATTAAATGCACTCGGTGAGTTTTTGTCTAACGTACGTGTTACATTTGTTTCCAAATCATTGGCTATGATTTTAGACCGAACCTTTCTTTCTAGTACGTAAAGATAGCCACAGCGTCTTTCCTTATACACTGCATGTAAACAAATGCTCCGCCTATGTTTGGAGGTAAAGTTGAAGATAGAGCCAATGATACATGTATTTCCACAAAGAAAGAGGGAGAGTTGACTTGATATTTTCTGTACCAAATTTAAGCCTTGTTTCATTGAACAGGCACTGTGGGTCAACAGAGAAATAATTCTACCGTATATATATGGAAACTGAATAGCAGAGAAAAAAGACTTTTGAAAGTGGTCACAAAGAGCCGATTCAAAACGGGAGCTGGCATCTTGCCAGATAATCCACCCCTAATATGCACAATTTAAAGATTTCACAGAGACAAAAACCGATTTCTCTGAGAAACATACTTAATTACAAAATAAAATATGTGACTTGCTGATGGTTTTCACTCGTCTGATGGTAGGTGTGCAACTTGTTTTGCAAAAGAGGTGGAACCAGTGCACTCAGAACCAGCATTATGTTTAACACCCATACTTAACAGTATTACATGTATCAACGAGCAATAAGTTAAACTTACAAATATCGTTCATTTCACTACAAATCTTATACAGAACACATCAAATATTTGATAACTCTTTTCAGGGCAATGGCACAATTGGACATGCCAGCTAAGTTGCACGATGCCTATACTCGTAAGTAAGTTGTTTTCCCCCTATATGATGAAACAGTAATTTCTTTAAATGATAACACTGACAGAAATTGTTGTATAATATTTTGGAAAGTTCAAATGTTTTAATTGTTTACCTAAAAGGCTAACAACAAGCTTTTAAATACCTTTTAGTAAATATTTTGTGTAATTGATTTCCTACGGAAGCCTATTAGGGACGTTTTGTCTTAGTTTTTATGCATTACCTCTTATGTGTGATGTATTATGCGTTACGTATTATTTATTACCTCTTAGATTATACACGTAAGATAGAGGTGAAGCGGGAAATATGAACTGAATCCTTTATATGTGGAATGTATAAAGTTTTCTTTCACAAAGCTCGATCGAAAAGCTGTTAACTGGAATCTACATTCCGCATGGAAAGCCTGATCTAATGTTCTTTGTTACCAAAGTATTTGATTGTATCATTTTGGCAAGAAAAATAGCTAAGAAGACGTCAATATATGCTGTGAAATGTGTGGTTCTCGTAGGAAGATATATAGTCAAGACTCTGAATGTCTAGTAAGACTGCTCAAACCAATAGTGTTCAAATTTCCATACATGTACAATATGCTATATAGAGAGCTATTAACACTGATCGAAGAAAAGTTTGATTTAATCACTTACTAACAAAATGAAAAGATCTTCCATTTCATTATATTATTTTTCCTTGCATCTGTGAAATAAAGGTACTGTTGGATATGATACAGATTTGGTTAGGGGAAACACTTCTATGACGTTTGAATCAATTCCTTTGCCTCAGGGAAACTGTATGTAAATTTATCTTGGGCTTAGAATATTTTCATCGAAATTCTTAGTTGAAAAAGGGACACTAAACTGCCGAAGTGATATGTGTTTTGTTTTTAAATGTTGGTGTAAGGTGTTAAATAGCTTTTAATACTAGTGAAGTTATAAATACGCTGGAATGATGCATCAGTCCTTAGTGGGCGCGAACTGCGAATTCCTACTTAAGTCTAATTTATCAGCTTTTGCATATATAAAATGTAGTTTACATAATTTTGCATTAGGTATTTCATCTTACATCTTATGTCTAAGGCATTAGGCATTAGGTATTTCATCTTATGTCAAAGATATTAGGAATTAGGTATTTCATCTTATGTCTAAGGACTAACTAGTATAAAAAAACAACAGAAAATAAGAAATGGGTTTTATTTAGTCTGTTTATGGGCAGTAATAAAATATATAATGCTGCAAATGTCCTTTTGCGCCAGTTTAAGCAATTCTCTATTTTTACGAACAGTCAAACCCCGTCTTCCTTTTACAATAAGTATATTTTAACTATGTCATGGTCTGGTTTTGTAAACTCTAACCACAATACCAGATGTACAACGTAACATGTTTAATAACAATCCTAGGTCTGATGACTCTAGTTTAAATACTTTTTGAGATATACATGACATATTTTCAGACAGACATACGGACAAGAACAATTCTAGGACTCCCATAAAACAACAAGAAACAAAAGCTGTCTGTTGACAGTGCACTCGACAATTCGAAGAATTGATGGAAGTATGGGTTCAAAATATTAAGATTTTCTGACAAAAGAAAAAAAAACAAAAACAAACAATCCACCTGTATTTGTGGATCTGGATATGTCTTGCACTATATGGCAATGTGTGGCCATAATGGTAAGCAAGTGTTCAAAGTTTCGAAGTTATATATAAAACATTTTAGACAAAATATGGAATTGTATGCGAAACGTAACTAATTTTTATCCCAAAAGAAAACGCAATGACTGAGCTAAAGACCTTGTCCTAGCTATGTAGTCTTGCCTACATATTTTTTCTATGATGGTAAACAAGTGGTCATCAGAAAAAGTTGTTTAAAGGTATTTCTATTTCTGTCTCTAAGAGCTTCAGAAAGGGATCAAATGCCCCGTGTTTAAACTACAGACAAAGTTTGATGAAAATTCAGCAACAGACTTCATGAAAAAAATGTTTAAAGGTATCTCTGTGTTTAGCTCTAGAGGACCCTACAAGGGGACCATTGCGCGTTTTGTAACAAATTTGGAAATGACCTTATAATGGTGGTACAGATTAGGTTTGATCAAGATCCATCATGATGTTCAAAGCAGAAGTCGTTTAAAGCTTTTTCCTAGTTTTAGCTCTAGTGGTCACCAAAAGGGGTAAAGTGCCACAAGCAGTAATCGTTAACGTCCGCCAATTTTGTTTCCCTATTGAGAACTAGGCAAATCTAACTTTTGATAAGTAACACACAATATACAACATCTAAGAGGTAATACGTAACATGTAAGAGGTAACTGATAGTACGTAACACATAATATGTCATACATAAGAGGTTATGCATAAAAACTAAGACAAAATGTCCCGCTATGATGAAATAAAATGTTTCGTACTGTTACGTTGGCGAGCGCGCCATTAACAAAGATTTCATTCTGGCGTCCAAGACGAAATAAAATGATTCATTGTCATGCGCGGAAATGCGACATAATGAAGCATTTTATTATATATTTATTATCATTATTTATTAGTATTCATTTTGACACTGTTGGCAGCAACACCAATAATTTTGCTGAAAATTGTAAGTTCATAAACAATATATTGTTATTTTCATATATGTACTGTAAACACAGTTCTTTTGATATTTGCAAAATTACAAATGTCAGATCTACATGTAGCTGTTTTGATGTGTATATTTTTATACCGATTAGCTTAATCATGAAGAAAGTTAGAACATAAAGATGGAATTGTTTCAGTAGTTTTTATAATTTCTTTTTTAAATTTTAATCTTTGTTGTACGGTCTCCACTATTTTTATATTTTATATTTAGACAACAGTTTTTTCTGAACCACTAGCAGGGTATTCCACACAGAATTGACCTATCTACATGTCCTACTGTTTGTCTCACAGGCAATATGAATTCAGTCTTCATCTTCCAAGAGTTAGATCTAAGATATATAATGTACACTTTTGTAAATGATTGAATTTTAAGATATATGTGATATTTTGATTTTATGAGAAAATGTAATATTAACACAAAATATTGCTGTGAAGAGCTACTAGCATTGCATTATGTTGCCAGAAATCACACGACAGATCTATGCTTGACATTTAAATAACATTTTCAAAATGAATAAAAGCATTACGTAATTTGTCATGAAAATACATGTTACACACCAACACTACAATTTGGGGTTTCATTTCAAGCTGACTTTACAGTGTGTTTGTTTGACTGAGCATCACATATAACCCTCACGTAATTAATATAAGTCAGTGGTAAAACTGAATACATTTAAAAGCTTGAGTGTTGAATTTGCATGCATATCAGAATGGAAAATGATAAATTTGGGCGAGACGATAACTGATTGAACGTAATGTTGCGACAGTTATGTTTTTTTTGTTGTTTTTTTTTAATTTGACGCGTGAACATTCTGCTGAATTTGCTAAATCTTGTATTTTCGCACGTATACAAGTCCATCCCTAGCTTTTATTATATTTGACTGGCATATCATAGTAGGTTGTCCTCCTTGATAATTATGCGATAATAATATTGGTTTCCCCGAGTAATAGATTATATATGAAATTCATTTTCAATGATTAATTTCATATATGTATTTTAGTTTTTGAATATTTAACACATACGACGGTATACATCAATTTCTCCTCTTCAATTTCATGTGAAAATGTCTATTCTAACTGAACATCTTCTTGCTTCCAATTTTGTTTTAAAATTATCACCATCGCTCATATTGAACATATAGTGAAAATCACTAAACTGTTCAATTTGTTTTACTTTAGAGGCAAATAAATTATGTTTTCCAAAAGATGACAACTTATTTAAGCTACAGTCACACATACGGATACGTCCGTGCGTTGAGGTACGGTGCGGATAGGCATGGTCAGCTTTTAACGAGAATTTTCAAGAATTCTCTCCCTTAGTTATTGACAGTGTTAAAGCAATTCCCTTCATATTGGATTGTCTCCCTTACATTAGCTTAGGTCGTGTCATTCATGACCCAAGTCAATAATTCTTTGTCATGGATTTTGCATTGATCTAAAATTTTGCTTTGGGTTATACATGGAAATTAAGTTCGCATGTCACTCCGTAGAAAGCTACAAAACATGTAGCCAGTTTTTATAAATCATGTTGTTCATAGATTCATATTATATAGAAATATTATTCTTGTAAAGTTATAAAACATTTCTGCCAAAAAAAAACAACAACATTATCTTAGCTTATGATATTGCGAAATTTGTGTTGCCATGTAACAGAAAATGAAAACATTAAATAATTTGTTTTCTTTTCTTTTGAAACTTTGAATGTCGCTAAACATTGAAATCCGAGAAGTATTTCATAAACGAGCTTTCCCACATAAAAACATGTATAATAGTTTTTCCTCGAGGAAAAAGAAACTTGTGTGAAGATACATGTATTCCGATTTTGTTTAAATGTTCATGTCCATATAACAGTACTTTTGTTTAACTTTCATGCCTAGAAGTTGTCTCTTTAAAACATGATAAAATAAAGTAATACATAAACAATACTGTATTTGACAGGCAATGGCATAAAAAAAAGAAGAGCAATTTAACAAACTTAGAAAACACACATGTTAGTAAAACACGCACACACATGTTTTATTAACTGGCCTTGATCCTAGGTTTCCCATAGAGATCAAGAAAAGAAAGAATTATGGATCAAGTTTCTGATTTTTCTTATCAGCATTGGTGTATGTGTATCATTGAGATCCGAACTCATTTTTTTTTTAATTAGCTCTCATTCACCCTGTCTACTTATCTAAAGTGTCTAAGTTACTTAGTTTTGTATAATCAATGATATACATAAATCAGATATGCAATTCAGATAAATAATGTTTTGTGTACATACTATACTATACAATGCAATCATGAAATCAAATTTTTCCGTGTAAACTAAATTTTTCAGCGGTAACAGTAAAGGTGGCTATTTTGCATGCTTTCCACGAACAAACCGTGACAAAACATGTAGGTCTTACTAAAGAGATAATCCTACCGTGCAAACTCACAGAAAGCATGCTATTATAAATAATTTTGTTGTTGTTGTTTTGTTTTCAAGCTTGGATTTCATTTCTAAAATAGAAATGATATTGCGCGTCTGTTAATTTCACCCTTTCTTTGCAAAGCGTGGAAACCATGCTGTGTCCTTTGTTAAATAAATGTACACAGTCTCTCCCTCACTCACCAGCTTTCAAGGAGCGCCTAACTTGCAAATTACATAATTTCATAAGAAAACTATTCTTTTGACGTAGTTTTTTTTCCTGTCGTGGAATGTTTCAGTATTCCAAAGATTTTAGCGTTCAGTCAGAAAAACAGTAATTTATGTTGATTCGTATTGTTTTCATAAACAGTTTGGTGAAAAATCAAAGCTCAGTTCTATTCTGTTCTGTTCATGTTTTTCTATTATTTGACTATGAGACAGTCATAAACGTTATTATTTCAAAAGACTATATTGAATCGTACGTCAGTTGTTGGTATATGCAGTTCCGTAAATCGTTACATCGTTTAAGCTACATCAGAACTTTAAGAAATCCACACGTTTTTTTATTTCCTGATACACTTTGAAGTTAAATGGAAGCAAGAAGCCTTTACCCTATTACACTTTTAATTATACTATTGTATTGTTTATGAAGTCACTAATACCTACATATGTGATAATAAATTGTCATGTTTTGGAAATTGTAATTTATTTGCCTCTAAAGTAAAAGAAATTGAAAAAATAGTGATTTTCACTATATGTTCATTATAAGTGATGGTGATACTTTTTAAACGCAGTTGGAAGCAAGAAGATGTTAAGTTAGAATAAATATTTTCGCATCAAATTGAAGAGAAGAAATTGATGTATACTGTCATATCTGGTAAAATGTTCACAAACCAAAACACATATTTGAAATTAATCATTGAAAACAAATTTCCTATATAATCTATTGCTCAAAGTTTTATTAGCGGAGAAACCAATATTGATTATCGGATAATTTTCAAGGGGGACAACCTACTACGATAAGTCAGTCAAATATAATAAAAGCTGGGGATGATTAGTCTGTGTGTGTATAACTACGGAGCAGTACGTCTTAGTACGTGAAAAAATGGTGAGAAACAGGAAGCAAACAAAACAATACAGGACGCGAATAAGTACGGATAGGTACGAGGTACTACGTTGAATTACGTTTTACTGCGCCTTGCAACTTGTCCAGCGCACGGACGGGTCTGCGGTAAACTACGTTGAACTATGCTTAAGTACGAGTAGCCTCGGATAACTACCTTCGGCTACGGCGAGGTACGTAACAGCACGGATAACTACGTTTAAGTACGTTTAACTACGGATGAATAAGTTTCAGCCAAGTTGGACTACAGTCACGCTCAAATGGCTACGGTTCGCTCAAACTTTTGTGCATGTTCAAAAGTTGGAGAAACTTGCAAGTTTGGAATAAGTTTTGAATACGTTTTGACCACGTTTTGGTACGGATTAATACGAATGACTGCTCTGAGGTACGGCTCAGGTACGGATCGATACGGATTACTACGTTTCTGTCCGTAGCTAGACGTAGCTATTCGCGCCGTATGTGTGACTGGGGCATAAAGCGGCTTACCCACACATCTTGGTGTGAGAATTTATAAAGTCAAACGTTTACCTATATTGACCTTTAAGTATTTAATGTTCTAACAATGTATTTTTCATCGAATTCTGTCCAAAATCGTTTTCCTAATAAATCAAAAAACCCATTTCTGATAAGGCCTAACTAAACTAAAGGAACCAGCGTGGGAGCGCGTAATGGCTGCCAGGTATTTGAACACTAATTTTTCACTTGGCATGGCAACAGAGGTCTAAACTGAAGCTTGTTTCTGTTTAAATTTCATTGTGGGTGTATTTTTGACATTTTGGTAGGAAAAATGGGAGAGCAGGTTGTATTTGGTGAAGTCAAGCTCAATTTTAGTACGAGTAGTACTTCCAGGTCACAGCAGTGTGATTTTGATGTCAGTTTACAGTAAGCAAATGTGACCAGAAAAATCTCTCTTAGAAGATATATGACCCCTACTCTTCTCTTCATTTTATATCAGTTTTATCATAACTCTTTAAAATGAGGCAAGGATTTGTTCTCTGAAATGGGTTTAGTTATGTTTGGTAGCTCTTTAAAAAAGGTCAGTTTTATATAGAATATATAGGGAAAACTATTTAGCTTATTATGACCATAAGGGTTTTCCGGTTTATAATAAAACGGAATCCCGGTCTTCAGCGGGCACCTTGCAAACATCAGATGACAGTGAGAACATGATAATCATTAGAGTGTACAAGTATAGGTATCGCGTAGTGTACTGACGTTTTGAAAATTTAACTAAATAAAACAATAATATAAATTGAAGTCAGCACACTATTGTCCTTAGCATGCGCGGATCCTGCCAATTTTCTCAGAGAGGATCCGACAGAACTCTCAGTATGACAAACTTGTGTCTTTATACACTAAATAAGTTGATGTGACTTGTGCGGATGCTGGCCGTTTACAAGTACAGGGTTGCCCATAGGTTTTTGTTGAACAGGCTGAAACAGAAAAGTAGCCGAACAGGTATAGGGTCCGGGAGCATCCCCCACCCCTCCGCCTGAAAATTTTTTTAATTTAGCGCTTCATTTCCTGCATTCTGAGGCATTTTAAGAGCATTTAAGAACACATTTTCCACTGCAGTTATATAAACATTATAGCCTACCCCTTATTTTCACGTTTTTATGAAGTCACCAGTTAAATTTGGGAAAAGTCGTAAGATTAAGTTTTCTTAAAGGTATTTTTTTTTGTTTCTTTGAGATAATTTACATAAATATGAATTGCGTCAAGGTCGTATTTAGCAGCAGCCACATACACTTTGAATGCGGTCCTATTGTTGCCTTTTCGAAAAACTATTTTCTTCTCTTCTTCTTTTCTTTTCTTTTTTCTTTCTGGATTTTCCAGCGGGGTCCCCCTTGGATCCGCGCATGCTTAGTATTGACCTGGAAGGGAAGAGGGAACCGAATCCTTTCCGCCCACATCTGCCGAGCCTGATAACACTGATATCAAAAGACAGTTGTATATTATTCTATTTATCATGAAACTCATACAACCTACCTAGAACAACATATGTCGTCATCTCTTATTTCGTAAAGGGTTACTTCTGAAGCAGAAATTAATAAATTCATATTTTACGAATTTGAACAATCTTGCGCCCCTGAAACATTTGAACGAAACAATACGACAGCCATACAGTACATCGACAATGTTTATTGACTTTCTGATATTCTTATAAAAATATAATATCAATGAAATAAACTCTTTTCTGCGTAAAATCATCCTCTTGAATAAATCAAAACATGCTTTATTTCCACATTATTAAACATTTGACTCAGACAACTACATGTCCAAAGCCCTGAAAATTTCACTTCCAGTTCCAGACTCAGAGATACTTAAAAATGTAATCACTAAATTTACACTGAAATCAATAATAATAACACAAACATTTTTGATACTAATTAACAAAAACGGATGCCATAAGTTAGGCATAAATCAAGAATAAGTAAATTGTCAAGTGTATTGTAAACCTTTCAAAGAATGATCTAATGGCATGTAAACATTGTGATGTTATGATGAACGCTCCACAATGACGTCATTAAGTGATACCGTCTGTGTGATAAATGTGAAGACAAGCATATTTAAGAAAATGAGTTGAGATAACAGAATGTGTTTTTTAAAAAGTCATGCAATATCAAAACTGGATCTGTAGTAAAATTCGATGTGGAAGGAAGATGATGTAAAAATTAGTCCATCAATATGGGAAGTGCTTAATGTTCAATGACCTGATATCAAAATAAAATATCAGGCAAGTGATATCAGGCTGGAACTTTGCAGTTTGCATAGTAGTTGCATGATAAATTACTTTATAATTCAACTTATATCGCATGTGCAAGTAGCTGCGCGGACAAATCGTTTACATGCCAGTACTGTTCGAGTACTGCATCTGACCTTTTTTATTTTTCAAATTTCATCTACAACGCGGCCCGTCTATTGATATCCAGCGTATATCTGCACTTTAAACGAGAGTGCTACTTATTTGTTTGTTTATTTTTAAATCAGAAACGACACAATACTGTGCGATACCTATAGATACTTATCCGCTCTATTATTTAGACATGTGTGACGGAGGTCGGAGATCGGAAAGCGGACATCGGAAAGCGGAGTAAATATAGGGGTTTTCTCAAAGATATTAACATTTTTAATAAAATTGTTGTAGGAACATTACAATAGCCATTTTTAAGTTTACATATTCGACATAACGGCCCCTTCAGTCTGTCTGGTGCTACTGCTCGGGGTGGTGATGGTGGTTGTGGCGTGTCTGTGTGTTTGGGGATTGTTTGAACATTTCAGGTGAATTATACTCTGGTAAGGATCCTTGTGGGTAACTGTTAGAGCTCTTCAGGGTTCTCATAATGAGTACAGGATAGTTGTAAATAATATGTTTACAATTCTATTGAATAATATATCGGAGGTCGATTGCAAAACGGTAACCACCTAATGAAATGGAGAAAGGGGATGCAAACTTTTCGTACTCAAGGCTCTGTGTATTTAAGCCTGTTAAATCAAAATTCAAAATTATTACAATTTTCACATTTTAAAGCTTTCAGACTGCTTATTTCTATTGAACATAATTAAGTCATGTCATTTGTTTACGACAACATTAATTTATTGCAGTCTTTTTGTCTACTCATAAAGCAACGACTATTTTATATTCCTTTACACACGAGTGGCTGTTCGTGGAAGGAACTAATGCATCTATATGTCTTTAGGTTCTGTCTGAATCCTAAACTAATGGAAAATGTAGCAGTTAAGCCGGTTTCTAATGCGTCGGTCATCATCGACGAGTGGCTAAATATGGTTCATTACTGGATTTCGATTAGGATAAGTCTTATCGCCTATCATGGAAAAGGAACTGGTCTCCGATTCGCAGTAGCATAAAGTGTTGGGCTTCATCCTGATGACCAAGGAATCCGCTTTCAATATGTTGTTTTTACATTCGGCCTATTCTTTTCAGTTGAAAATCATGACGTGCAAAAGGAAAGACGTCAAAGTGACGCCAGTGCTGCTTAGTGATAACGGGCCGCTGTTTTGACAACGTGTGCATAATTATAGTCAGGGAGAACGTTCCTTAGACGTTACAGTTGTTCCGTCTGGTAAACAATGGCTGGGAAGCTGATTTTTCGGAGTTGATGCAAAACGAACGCCAGAATAGGATCGGGAAATTAAACAAGAATCGCTAGTTGGATTTGCCGATCCTATTCTGTCGTCCATTTCGCATGAACACTGAAAAAAAATTTCATTTCTTACATATTTTGCCGCTGTTGTCGAAGACCACATTTATGTTAAGTCTTTTTTTTTCTTTCTTTTTATTTTGCGGGGGTGGGGTTGGGGGGGGGGGGGTGAGTGGGGTCGACACATTTCATGACTTATCCCATCAACTGCACATACAGGCTTTTAAATTTAGAAAGTTACCACTAGTTTGACCATTCATGGCAACACCGTATCGAGTGTTGGTGTTAGCTTCTGTATTTGTTCTTTAAAGGCGCTCGCTACAGTTCTTCCGGACGGGTAACTGTAAATAGATTCAAATGAGGCATAGGAAATTCAACATTTTGCAAATGGTCAAAATGTAAATATTTCTTACTTTCGTACCAATTACAAATTAGCTCAGTGGTAAAGCATACGGATAACTTTTATCAGATCTTTTGCCGTGTGGGTTTGAAACTCAGCGACGGCAGTTAATATTCTGTTTCATGTTTGCATAAAACATTAGATTCATTTGTCTTCTCTCTGACACAACGACATAGAAATATCTGTAGTCGGTATGGCAGATGAGAAAGGGTTATTACTATATCATAAGAGCAAACTCGACCCTTGGATTCTTAAAATGAAACTTGAAGCATGTTCCTAGGCATAGTTGAAATTAGCATATATTGAATTAATTAGGTCAACGCTCGAATATGCAGCTATTGTATTGGACCTTTATAAACAAAGTGAAATTACAAATCTTAAAAATATTCAACGGCTTGCAGCTAGGTGTATTGAAAATGATTATAATTTTCGATACGATGGTTGTGTAACTGAAATGCGTAAAGAACTTGGTTTGCCACCTCTTCAAGATAGAAGGAAAGAGAAACAACTTGTAATGCTATTCAAGATCGCTAGGGATATGGTACCAGAAATCAACGCTGTTCTACAATTTAACCGACTGAGCTGCTTTTGCCGACTACTCAGTACTGGACAGTTAAAATGAAATAGGAACTGATATCTACTTGTCAATAACGAACAAGAAATATGAATTGTTATTTTGTCAGTTTTCACAAAATGGACGCGGTCTCGTGTGTGCGCGGGAATCACGTTATTGGGTATTAGTACAAAGTATGGGTACATCTGATGTTATGTTTCAAATGTATAACAAGTCGAAAGATTTCCTGCGGCCAGATGTTATACAGACCTGAAATTGTTATGGATGTATGTGTGACACGCTTTAATGTAGGAAATACTACTCCATTCTACATGATCCACAAGTAGATCTATGAAATATGTTTTTCTTGATTCTGAAAGTTATTGTTTTGAGCAAAAATAAGTATATTTCCCTTTCATGTGTAACAAAACTTATAGCTCAATTGGTCACATTCCTTGACTATATTGAAATACTCTACTAGAGCTTTCACAAATGTGATTCATGCCTTTACCTTGACTTCGTTGACAACACAGGACCATAATCCAGGAAAACGAAGAGCAATTAACACAAAAACCGTTATGCACAACTAGGTATCAATATTGATCATTGCTGAACGTTTGAATAAACTATATGAAATAAGGAATGAGTACCAGCTTTATTGCAGAAACGGCGTTTCATAAATGCGATAAGCCAATCGCATATCGGTAAAAAGTCACGTGAAATCACCCAGTCCCAATGTGCTACACTACTTGTTGTATTCCAATATACCTGCGGCCACCAGGCCGCAGGTAATAATTTGTATTATTTTCACAGTAGTCCAGGACTTAGAAACCCGAGGTCTTCAGTTGAATATCCTGCTCCTCCCATTTATGGGTGCTTTGCCTCTGGCACGTTACTGAACGTCTTATCCTGCAACTGAAATTACTAACATTTTGTAATAATCATGGCAACTACAAATCATAAAACAGTCGCCCGCAAAAGTCTTTAACGCTCTAAACAGTTTCAAGTTTCTTATATGAGCTTGAAATAAATATGTTTTTCAGAACTGAAGTTTTACTATTTATCTAATTCAAAAGTATGGTGGCATATTTCTGCCACGAGATAGTTAGGTAGCTATCTCGATAATTTGTAAACGATCCAGGAAATGTGTGCATTTTTTTTCTGAAAACATTTTAGCAATAAATAATATTTTCTAGACATTTTCATTTATTTCCTGAAATCGTTTGAGGACAAAATTTCGCGTTAATTCTTGGAACTGCCACGAGATGCTCATAAACTATCACGATTATACTTTAAACTTTTCAGCAAAGTTGCGCATTATCTGAAAACATTATCGCAATAAATTATTTTTTTCTCGATATGCTTTTTATTTCCAGGAAACTTTAGGCTATTGCGATAAACTTGTCAGAAAAGTTCCAAATATCAAGATTCTTTTACAAGGTATCGAGAAAACTAATCTAGCTAATAAATGGCAGTTGTGGGCACTTACACAAAAGGTATCGAGAAAATAATGTAAATTATCGCAGTAATATTTCCTAGAAACATCCCACTACTGAGATAATCTTTTCAGAAAACTTCGCTTTATCAAGATAATTTTTTTGAAGCATCGCGATAGCTACCTAGCTATCTCGTGGCAGGAATATGCTACCATACAAAGTTTTTTTCTATGGTGTTTTTTCTTTCGAACTAGATTGAAGATTAATTTCTCTGTACTGGAAGAGAATCAGCCACCATAGATCGCAGTGGCATTTAAAATATTTATTTAATCTGTTGGGTATAACGTCACACTGACACAATTTTTTGTCATATTGCAACATTCAAGCTTTTGATGATGGAGGAGACACCATGTGCCCCTTCGTGCATTATTAAAGGGTGGAGATAAGATGTCGTGCGCACGAGATGAGACGTAAGATGTCGTGTGCTCGAGATAAGATCTCGTGCGCTCGAGATAAAATGTCCTGTGCACGATATAAGGTGTCGATCACACGAGATAAGATGTCGTGCGCTCCAGATAAGATGTCTTGCGCATGAAATACGATGTTCTGCGTACGATATACGATGTCGAACGCACGAGAAAGATGTCGTACGCTCGAGATAAGTTGTCGTGCGCATGAGGTAAGATGTCGTGCCTACGATATGAAATGTCGAGCGCACGAGATGTCATGCGTTCGAGATAAAATGCCGTGCGCACGAGAAAATTTAATCTTAGAAAAAATAAATATATGTCCTAAACATACCACCATACAAACACATATGATACGTATTTCGGAAAGTGATCTTGGACGCTGAAATTGTGGTGCTATAGTAACAAATAATTAACGCACGGCCATGACTCAAATTAAAGAAATCCTGCATGCTAGAGATATTCAGAGGTTGTTAGATATACGTGCAATTGTTCAATGAAACGAACAGTCTGAGAAGATAACGACTGTCCCACTTATTATAATAAAAGCACTTGACTGGACGAGGCTTCATATATAAAGGCTTCATTTACCTTAATAAAAAATGGATGAAATTAACCGTCTTTCTTTGATGATTTTCATTTATCAGTATCATACTGCAATCTGTAACACGTTGGTGGTAAAACATAATTTTAACACATGGCTAGTCAATGAATATATATGTTTTTTTAATAAATCAATCATTAGTAAACTTAAGGTTTAGGAAATATTTCAGGAATGATATATTTACCAACAATCTATCTGTCCATCACATGTTCTGTCGTGTTGTCCTGAAGGACTGGATACTTAAAATATTCTAAAAATGAAGTAAATGTTAATCATTGCTGAAAACTATGTTCACCTATTTATGTGAAATTTCAAAACTGGGACATTATTGTAAATGCACCACAACGAAGATATTCTTCTAAACTGATGAGTTTTAGAGGCACTCAACTGTCCGAACTTGTGGCTCTTTATTCATTGGCAGTCCTTTTCCGGAATTCAATGTATATATCAGTAAAGTAACATTTTTTGTAGAGTAATATACATAGAGGATATTTGTTTGTCTTGAGTGAATATGGAATAGATCTATATCTCACTGAGAAGTGAGAAAATTTCAAATATTTTCACGAGCGCGTAGCGCGAGTGAAAATGTGAAAATTTTCTCACTTCGAGGTGAGATATATTCCATATTCACGAAAAACAAACAAATTTTCTTTTTATTTTATGCTCAGTTACGTTAAGATGTGCATTTTGCAACTATTTTAATCTCAGCGCGGGAAACAGACGGGCGTAAACAGACATGATGTCAGACGTGCTGTGACGTTATAAAGACGCATGCAACATAAAGTTCCGTTTTGTTTTATTTTTTGCTGCATAACGGTATGAAATTCTCTTTAAGTAAAATAATTTGAATCGAGAAATACACTATAAAGAACAAAGTGTGACTACAATTTTCATCCTGTTTAAAGAAAATAATTTAAAATTCATACACAATGTGATGAGAGGGCGGAGCTATATCTCTCACAGTGTGAAAATATAGATTTCATATTTTCACAGTGTGAGTGATGAGATATGAAAATATTTAACTGATAGAATACAGTATTTCATTAGTTAGCATAAAATAAATATTTTTATATGCTGTTCAATTTCTATATGCAAAACAACCCTTTCCGAAAGTTTCTATGATTTTGAGCTGTCGGATTTTTTTTCAGAATATGAGGCTAATCGTTTAAAAAACTATACAACATGTAAAATAAAATATATACCCTTTCATAAGCTTGAACAAATAAACGTAAATTTATAACTGCTGTTTATCTTGAGCAAAATATTTGTACACTTCACTTTCTGTCTCGCTAGCATGTAATACATGATGTAGGCTATCTAATAAGAAAATGTTCTGGACACTTTATTAAATCGTTACATCTTCTTTGCGGAACGGAATGATTGATACGTGATAATGAGGACATAAAATATGACTGAATAGGGTACTCCCTCTTTACAGCGGTCCTCTGAAGAACAATTCCCACTCGCAACAACACCAAAATATGCTAATTGTTCTTTATTTTACCTCTCTACAACTCCATCCGAACAACAACCAAATTTTCGGTCTCCCAAAGGGTGTTGCTGTAGAGAGGGAGCACTGTACATCTATTCCATATTTTACTTCTTTGGTCTGAAAAACTGAAAAGTAAAGCTTCTGTTCATTCCTTGACAGAACGAATTTATTTCAGATGAGCTGTCAAATAGCCTACTAACGAGTCTTCAGTAGTGTATGTAAATGTTAAGCGCTCTAGTTTGTGTGATGAAAAATTCAAATCGCTCTCATTTTAAACAAAGTAGAACTAACCCCCTCTTTTTCTGCATTATTTACGCACCATCGATAATTATGTATGAAATTAACAAAACATCAGTAAAACTTTCTATTCGCAAGATTTCAAATATGCATTTTTTTAATTCCATATGTTGACAAAAAAAGAAAGATTTAAAGACTGTTTTTATATTTGTTTTCCATACGTTGTTGATAAAATAAGTTTAAAAGATTATTAATTCTAATATGTTTGTCTCAGTTAAAACACTCTTACGCTAGAATGACGTCACGTTAACGTGCGGTGACGTCAAAGTTTTTGTTGCGCTAAAGAAAAAGCGCTTCTATATTTTATCTATTGTTCTAAATTAGAATCGAAATAATTCATAGCGAAACCGTGTTTTAACACTATTTATACACTCGGGCGGTAATACGTCGTAAAAATAATTTCACTCAGGCTGCGCCCTCGTGATACTATTACACCCGACGTATAACCGCCCACCGTGCATAAATAGTGTTAAAACACTCTTTTGCTATAAATTATTTGTTAACTATACCTAAACTGATACATGAGTTCATACTTGTATCAAAAATGTTATATCCTGATATACTATTTGTTTCGACCAATAGTAAAATATTTCAGCAGTTTTCAGGAGTTGGTGCATTCTTAATACATTATAACATTTAATATATGTCATAAAACGGTATTGTAGCCAGATTTAGTATTTTTTCTGTATGCTGACCTTAAATTGTTTTTAACTTGCCAATACGTTAATATCTGCAATAATGTTTCTCTTCGTTTTGAATGAATATGTCGCTATCTGGCTTTACTAAAATATTTATTTGTCATTGACTTTTTCTTGTCGAAACGTTGCATATCAATAACGTAAACATTTTTTTTTATATCAATGTTAAATGTAGGCCCTATATGTGTAAAGTACGACACAAATGCCATTTAAGCGGCAAAATAAACTTAGTCAGAGAGAACGTTCCTTAGATGACGTCGCAGATGTTCCGTCTGGTGAACAGAATGGCCGGGAAGGTGATTTTAATGTTAAATGCAACAAAATATGTGAAATTTATAATAGCGCGATTCATGGATTTGCCGATCCTATTCTGTCGTTCATTTCGCATGAACACCAACCCCCCCCCCCCCCCCCCCCCAAAAAAAAAAAAAAAAAAAAAAAAAAAACATTTCTCAAATAAATGTATCTATCGGGTTAAAAGGGGAAAAGATAAATTGCATTCTTTTAAAACCTAAATCCTAATAACTTATACTTAATGAGCAGTATGTGCGCTAATATATCAATATAGAAAGCAACTGTAAACTCATTTCAAAGTCAAATTGTTTCAAGGGTGTCACTTGAATACAAATGTGCGTTGAAGCACTGTATATAAGACCCTAATTCCGTCGGTCGGTCAGTTGGTGGAGCGGTTAAACTGGTAAGTACCTTTTGTTTAATTGTTTAACTGTACTAAGCTATACCACTTTATTATTTAGATATTATTTTCTGGAAACAAAATTATATATATCCATATACTTTTGGACTGTTGGTAAAATGATTTCTTATTAAATAAATATAAACGAAACATATTTTTTAAGTTCCATAAGGTTTTAAATTTTATGTTAAAAACAGATGAAACGGCTGTCCAAATAGAGGGTATGCATACTTACATAGTTAGAAAAGCGCTACTTTTAATACTGCACAGTCCTGAACTTTTACAGTTAGAGCCTTCAAGGGATGTAATCAAATACAATAGATTCAATAAAACATTCTACTATGATCATAAATGTTCAAATTCATTGTATTAGAGAAAACAATTACTGGAAATAGGATTTAAAAAGAAATTAATACATTTTATGTTCATAAAGCAAAATGTGGCAGCCACATTTTAAACAAAGACATTATGAGCCTTTAAGAATTACTAATGCGTTTTAAACTTCAAAGATCGAAACAGTTGTTAGTTTGAAATTTCAAGCTATATCTTTATTTTATATTTTGTCCAGGTTATTCAAGACTTTAGATAGAATTTAGAAAAAGCATATTTTAAATTAATAATAATTGTTAGTATTTTAATATAGTACTTTTAACATTGTTGTTATAAATGAATTAAATAAGATAATCCTGTTCAGTATTTAATTTAGGGGATTGGAGCAAATATAACTGTAATTGTGCAAAAAGTATGTAACAGGCTAAGGGTTAAAGGGAAAGGAGTGAAGCATCGATACGTCTTTTGTTGCTAAAGGCATTCTAGCTATAATTTTGAATTGATACAAATTTTGATTTAATGATCATTTTAACAACTTCGTATTTATAATTTCATCATAATAGTATGTGTTTGGGGACGCGGAAATTAACATTCTCTGTAGGTTTAGACTCTTTGCGGTGTGGCATATAGTGCGTTCCTTAAACGAGGATATTTCTGCTGGGCCCCTGTTTGTGTTCTTGAAGTCTTAATATAATATAATAAAGTGTATGCTATATATTTTGTTTTCGAACAATCATTTTATTTTTTTATTTTCACAAAGTTGTTTTGATATCTTATCGTTTATTCCCGTTTATCTTTCAATTTTCTAATCATTAAAATATTATATTTGCTTGTCTGTCTTTAATTTCATATATCATTCATTTATAATACAAGTTTTAAACATTTTTTTCAAAAAGAAACTTACAACATCATTATACTGTAAAGCAATGAAACATCTTTTATAAAGTTATGACAAAATCTACATTGCGGTGTGGTGGAAATTATGTTTCCACGCTCTCTTCTACCTATTTAGCCAATTTTATCGCAACTGTAAAAGGACATGCATATTTTCAATATTGTCATTAAATCCTAACACGCTATCAAGTTTCAGGAAAAATACCCAACATTTCTGACATTTGATTGTTTAACATTTATTGCCATAGCACCAAAAAAGAAAAAGGAAAAAATAAACAAACCAAAACATTTATATCTACTGGAAACACTGAGATACAGCAAAAACAAGTGCACCGACTCTATTAATCGTCTTTTAGGATTATGCATGAGTAAGGTAGTGGTTCCAATTCTTTTCACACACAAATTGTCCTAGAACCAAGTGGAACTTTTCGAGTAAATATCCTGTTTGATAAAGAATGCTAATTTCGTGTATTTATTTATGTATTGTGTTGACATTCTATGTTTCTCTTTCATTCATTGTTATGTCCACTCTGATAATATACTCGTAACGTTGATGAACGTAGCCTTTTTCGCCAAGGCTTCATTTGATAGGTCAAAGCTTAATGTGCTCCATGAAAACACTTCGAAATAATTGTTTATTCTATATATTTGAAAGGATTGACTGTTATTGGAATGTTAAGGATAGATAAGTGCTACTAAAATGATCGATAGACTTACCATGTACAAGAATACATCGTAGCAGGCATAAGACGCCGAATTAAGTTGGATACTAGTCGGTTTTGGGTCGTCTAATACCAAACGTTGAAAAAAGACTTATTATGAAGAGAAACAATTTAATCGAAACTGTTTTTCAGTCAATGGGATCCAGGAAATAAGGGATAACTCGCCACATAAATAAACTGACTACACAAACGAAATTTCCGTTGTTGGGAAAAACAAAAAAGAGAAACATTATAGAAATACTTGGTAACATTCTTTCGTAGGCACTTTTCATGTAATACCCTGTTGGCAGTTTAGACGTATTAAGAATATACCACATTGAAATATCATTTGTACGTTTAAATTATGTTTATCAGTGACATAAAGAATATATTCAGAACAATTTTTCCGTGTCTTCCATCTGTATTAATTTTGAATGTTAAACATAAATGGATTCATTTATAAAACTGAGACTTTGCTTGAGGTAACCGGTCCAGGTTTTAGGAGGTTATTTTTGCAAAGTATTTTATATGAATAGAAATACGATCACACACTTTCATATCCTGTTCGACAGAAGGCTACACTACATCAGACAGTCTTTGTTATATCCCTTTGTGCATTTCTTGTAAAAAGAATTAATTTATTGTTCATGTAATATCATTTGCTTTCCTCGTGTTACCATCTCCCAGACAGACGGAAGTGGGAACGTTATCGGAAATCAGGTAATATGAGCCGATGAGATTGTTTTTATATGTCGTAAAAGATTTGACACAGTTGCCACTGGTAACAAGCCGCACACATTTTTTAAAATCGCACATCGCTGTCTTAATAAAAGTTTTTATCACATGTTTTCAGTGGATATTTGAAATGTTAGAATGAAATATATTTTAATTTCCCTGTGAGAAAGTATGAATTGGGTGATATTAAGTTCAAACTTGAAAGAAATGGAGTCATTGTGTATTTTCTTAGAAATAGGTTTCGATTGTATCATGGAACAAACTTATATCCTTTATGTACTTAAGTGTTTGAATCAATATATCATCTAAATATATCTTTGATATGTACTTTCGTTTTAAATGAGATTAGAAGAACATATATATTGTTTTACATCTCCTGTAGTTTGGTTTAAATTAAATAAATACTTTAAATGTCACTTCAATTATAAATATTCAGGAAACTAAAAAATAGTGTTTGTCTTTTGCTATTCAAAATTGTGTAACCGGGAAAAAGACACTGAAGCTCCTTTTTCTAAAATTCCACTCCTTGAGCGGCAAATTTTCTTTTTTGCGTTACGCCGCAATCGAGGAAATCCGAAACCATTGATTGTCTTCGAGTGTATAAAACGCTCGTGTCAAAAGGTTGGTTTTTCGAGAATTCCAGAGACATAAAAAAAACACCTGAAGTATTTGATTTCCCAAGTCTCAAGCATTAATTTAGGAAACATTTGCAAGTGGATCAAAGTTGCAATGAAAAAAAAAACACTCTGATATAATATCCTCTGTGGGTCTGTTACCAATTTGTTTTGTCTTTAGTTCAGTGGGAAAATATATATATTATTATCACATTATCACTGTCTTCTGGCTATTAGTAGTTTATGTGTAAGATTGACTGGCTACAAGCGCATTCAAAACCAACATTACCATTTGTGTTGGGTTTGACGTCAAGTCCACACACTTACATGCCACCTGGTGACTTCCCAGCGGCGTCTAACTGAGGAAGGAGACCACTGTTGACCCTCTGGGAATCATTTCATCACGGGCGGACACCCGAGTAGGACCTACAACCTTCCCTAAGCAGCTGAATGGCTTTCTCAACGAAAGAAGCATACAACCTAAGCAAGGTTTCGAACTCAAAGCGGTGAGTGGCAAGTGAATGAACGTCACCACATCATGATGCTTCAATGATTTGCTAGAAATAGTGAATCGGTATCTAAAGCTTTTGTAACATACGAGACATTTTAAACAGGCAACGCTAGCTGTGAGCCAGTTATTGTATATTTCAGACCTTTGTCAGTTTTTAGCTCACCAGAGCCAAAGGCTCAGGGTGAGCTATTAGGATCACTCACCGTCCGTCGTCCGTCGTCCGTTGTCCGTAAACTTTTACTTCAAACGACATCTCCTCATAAACCGCTAGGCAAATTTCATCCAAACTTCACAGGAATGTTCCTTGGGTGAAGCATTACAAAAATTGTTCAAAGAATTGAATTCCATGCAGAACTCTAGTTGCCATGGCAACCGAAAGGAAAAATTTTAAAATCTTCTTCTCAAAAACCAGAAGCCTTAGAGCTTAGATATTTGGTGTGAAGCATTGCCTAGTGGACCTCTATCAAATTTGTTCAAATCATGACCCCGTGATCAAAATTGACCCCGCCCCAGGGGTCACTTGATTTTACATAGAAAAATCTTAAAAAATCTTCTTCTCAAAAACCAGAAGCCCTAGACCTTAGATATTTGACATGTAGCATTGCCTAATAGACCTCTACTTAAGTTGTTCAAATCTTGACCCCGGGGTCAAAATTGACCCCGCCCTAGGGGTCACTTGATTTTACATATGAAAATCTTCAAAAATTTTCTTAAAATAAACCAGAAGGCCTAGAGCTTAGATATTTCACATGTAGCATTCCCCAGTGGACCTCTACAACATTTGTTCAAATCATGATCCCAGGGTCAAAATTGACCCCGCCCCAGGGGTCACTTGATTTTACCTAGGAAAATCTTCAAAAATTTTCCAAAAATAAATCAGAAGGCCTAGATCTTAGATATTTGACATGTAGCATTGCCTAGTAGACCTCTACAAAATTTCTTCAAATCATGACCCCCGGGGTCAAATTGGCCCCGCACCATGGGGTAACTTGATTGTACATAGAAAAATCTTCAATATTTTCTAAAAATAAACCAGAAGGCCTAGAGCTTAGATATTCGACATGTAGCATTGTCTAGTGGACCTCTACAAAATTTATTCAAATCTTGACCCCCCAGGGTGAAATTGACCCAGCCCTAGGGGTTCCTTTATTGTACATAGGGAAATCTTCATAAATTTGCTTAAAATAAACCAGAAGGCCTAGATCTTAGATATTCGATATGTAACATTGCCTAGTAGACTTCTACAAACTTTGTTCAAATCATGACCCCGGGGTAAAATTGGCCCCGCCCCAGGGGTTACTTAATTGTACATCGGAAAATTTTCCAAAAAATTTCTAAAAATCATCAGTTTGACATTTGAAACATATTACTCTGGTGAGCGATCCAGGGTCATCATGACCCTCTTGTTTAAATTCTGACCATATTTGTAGACTTTAGCAGTCTGAAGTAGGAGATGCGTACCCTCTTTTGAAATAGTGACGATTGATAATTGACCTTTAACTTAAAGGCTGTCGTCTACGCCGCACAATAATATATTATATGCCCAACTAGGTGACACTTGAATTGCTATGAAGGTAAAGACTTGCTCGACGATCACGTGCTTTGCTTTCGTACCAGAAAAGCATTCCGTCTGCGTCAAGTAACAAGAAATCTAACAATTTCACTGGGTCTGGAAACGTTTTGCCGTAATGTTTCAGAAATTATTTTGACCAATCCAAATACAAGCTATAAATGTATCAGCCTAATTTCTTATAAATGATGGATGTATTGCGCTTAAAGTTGCATACGGTATTGCGCTGTATATCCAGTGTGATGTACAGCAAAAGTTTATCGGTTATTGAAGTCACCTACAATCCCAGGCGGACTAGTATTAACTCTTATATTAACATCTTTACTACTCTGGGGAAACAGTGCGTTTAATGAGAAGATAATAAGAAAACCGATAACGTTGGATAAAAGCAAGAGGGTAAATTTATTCATATTTTACTGAGTTTAATTAATCTGATTTAGGTAAAATACTGCATTTATGATGTGCTATTAATTCCTTTTAAGGCTCTTTTGTAAGGCAGACATATATGCAAAGGACTGTGCAGAATTTTGAAAAAAGCTACCATGAATAAGTTTTATGGGGTATATTAAGTACACCATTAGAGATGACTAAAACTGGCTCCGATATCAGAACAAGTATAATAGTTTAGTGACAATGCAAAAAGATACCGTTTGTATATTTTGAAACATGGCTTTTTTTGGGTTCAAGTTTTCAACAATAGATCTTATTGGGCTGTATTGTTGATAACTTTGATTCTAAATACAGGCAAAAACACATAGGTGAATCATTGCACTTATTCAATTCGAATGTAATAACCATATTTAATAGCATCAGTTCAAAAAGCAGGCAACACACAAATAGGTCAATATGTATTTATTTACTTTGCTTTAAAACTCATATTTGATGTCACATACAAAGTTGAATATGTGCTTAATCAGTTTTAATGAATATTTACATATTTATTTGAAAATAATGGACAAGCTGACGTTTTGTATAGGTATAGTAATTTCCACAAACTGTTAATACCACTTTTCATTACTTGCACATCGGTTTAGCGTTTCAAGAGACTTAACCCATACCGGCAAAACAAAACTGGCACCCACTATGCCAGATGTCTGTCGCGCTGTTAATTTCGCTTGATCGTACACACGTTGTTCATGTAAAATTCTATAAAAATCAGATACATTGATAGATAATATTTAGTCCTGATAGTTTATTTCTCAATTCAGTAAAAGTAATTTTACGAAAAAAAAAACAAACAACATCAAAAAAACATTATTTACACAATAACGGATGTGTTCATCTCAAATGTGTTTTCCCACCTTTTGCAGTCTCACTTATGTCGGTTCGGTGTTTTAAAAAGGACGCCAGTAGTTGGTAATAAACTAAATGAAAGTCTTGCAAAATTCCAAAACTATCAAATGTTACTGTTCTACCATGCAAGAGCGCAGCCAGCTGGCAACGGTTTATTTTGAAACTGCCATGTACTGTCCATTGTTCGTCAAAATCACAAGACGGACGGATGACCTCTGGTATGCGAGAATGTTTGCTGCCAGCATTTGCTTTGTTTATTACTGATAAAACTACAAAAATCGATATCTGACAATAACAAGCCTAATATGCATTTAGCAAGCGGCGTCAATTGACAAATAGAATGCCTGCTACTGGCAAAAGTTCAAATGTTAACTTATATTACTGTAAACAAACGCAATGCATTTACTAAATTTAAAGGTGGTCAGTCATATCTGGGCAACATTTTCTGACATTTTTCAGTTTTCATAGGTCACAACCAGATAACTAGCTTTCCCTATATATTCTATATAAAATTTGACAATTTTTTACAGAGGCTACCAAACTAGCTAGCCCCTTTCAGAGAACAAATCCTTACCTCATTTTAAAGAGTTATGATAAAATGATAAAAAATGAAGAGAAAAGTAGGGGTCATGTATCTTCAAGAGAGATTTCTCTGGTCACATTTGCTTACTGTAAACTGACATCAAAATCACACTGCTGTGACCTGGAAGTACTACTCGTACTACAACTGAGATTCACTTCACCAAATACAACCTGCTCTCACATTTTTCCTACCAAAATGTCACAAATACATCCACAATGAAATTTAAACAGAAACTAGCTTTAATTTAGACCTCTGTTGCCATGCCAAGTGAAAAATTAGTGTTCAAATACCTGGCAGCCATTACGCGACTAGACCAGATGGCTGCCACGCTGGTTCCTTAAGTTTAGTTAGACCTCATATATTCTGCTAGAGATTTACTTGAGGAACAAGATGACCCATTACATAGAGTAAGAACTCTATCGGAAATGTATATTTTATTACTTTTTATGAAATTGTTTAGTTATTTCCCTTTAATAAAGAAGTGTTTAAAAAGTGGATTATTTCTTTTGAATTCAATATAATTTCTAGTTTTACATTTGAATTTGATAAATATTGGGATACATCAACTACCTGAAACAAAAAAGAAAGTTTTAAAACGGCGTACAGCTTCGGAATTAATTTATTTTCAATATATTTTGGTTGCGCAACCGATATAGACAAAGGGAGGTAACAATAATTTCATAAACTTTCATTGCCAATAAATTTTGGCAAAATATGTACTTGTCAGAGCAGAGTGTTGACAACTTTAATACAACAGTGATTTCTTAGGCAAAAAGTATTTATTGAATTTATACTTATGCTAAAATAACGCTACTTTGGTTGGGCAACCAGGATAGGAAAATCAAATTTTAAAAATACTTCCAGTGAAAAACTGATGTGTTTTTTGAACTCCATGAAATAAGTGTAAATGATCAGTTGGTTAAGTTTGGAAAAAATCCATTAGTTGAACAAAATCTGATTAACCACCTTTAAGTCGTGTTCACCTACATATTTTCGGCAAATTCAATACGCTTATATATTGGACAAATCTACTTAAACAAAATGATAACTCTCTTGTTAAACAGTCTTACTCCTCAAGTCTGACGAAGATGCTGGTCGCACTTAGGCAACAAAAATTAGGCTTTTTCTGTAAAGAATATTTTGTCAAGTCACGGTTTTATGTACATCTGGGATAATCATTTCAACATTGAAATACCTCTTAATCTTATCAAACAAAGAATAATATACACATTTTTGCAAAAATAGTATACTGAGATTAATAACTCGGCTCGATTACAGACATATTGTATAGTCAGACATAATTTTGAATTAGAAAAACTATTTAAATTTAGTACAAGAAAATAAATACAGAATAGCTTTAGCTAGATTTAGAACATCTTCGCATAGTATTTAATATATTGAAACAGGGAGGTACGACAATATACCGCATTTAAGTACGTTTTATTTGAATCGAAACCATAACAGAAATCCAATCAGGGCAAATAAAGCAATATGAAATCCAAAAGGTAAATGATTGTATTAACAGCATATTTTCTTCCGTGTGATGTGTTAAAAGTCCGAGGATGAACATTTAAATATCAGATAATTATGTCCGATACGTCCATATTAACAGTGCAAATAGAAAATGAAGCGCAGTCCGCATGATACATGTTTTCACAAGAAAACATTTAAATATCAGTTAACTATGTTCGATCCCTACACATGGCATTGTCAAATTAAAAAAGGAAGTTTAGTCCGCATGATGTTTTCATTTGCGCAAGTGAACATTCTAATATCAAATAGTTTAAACTTGAAAACGAAGTGCAGTTCTCACGGTGTATTCAAGTGAACATTTAAATATCAGGAACCCGTTTCACGAAGCCTATTTAGAAGCATCGGGAACAAGTGTACCATGCAAAGTTTAATCCCATGAAGGAAGCTCGGGTTATGAAAATGGCAGGATGTGTGGCCGATTTCAAAACGTTTCAATGTACAACTTTGCCGTCTTGATCTAAGAATTCCAGAATATTTTATTACTGTAACGGATTTCAGATATAATATTTGTTACAATGAAAAACAAGTCACTGAACATATACATAACTTTTGAAGAGTTCAAATATCAGTTGAACACCTCTCATAAACCAATGGAATAATCAAGAGCAGTATCTAACCGAGGGAATGTGATATAATCCGTCATAAACGTTTCGTGAACGTATTTAAGTGTGACGGTACTGTCCCTCTCCTGCCATTTAAAGGGTATTTTACATCTTTATCCTCGCATTCACTTCGCTGTAGTACTCATTTAGCCAACATGCATTCAATCCGACCTTTGGATGCTCTTGCTCTTAATACTTACATTTTCTACACGTTCCATCTCTTAAATATTCTATTTGGAACCCCTGCTGGTAAAGTAAGAAGTATTTTAGCACTTTGGGTATATTTCTAGCTGTAATCCTAAATTCTTTATCAGTTCGAAGCAAATTACTCAACCAAGCAAAAGGAATAGCAGATTCTGTATAAATTGGATCTGTTCGTAAGAAGAAGTTAAACACACCTGAGAACACGTCACGCCTCTAGCACCGGCCCAAGGGGAACTCTATCATAATACAACATTAAATGAACTCCATACGGAAGCCTATTAGGGACATTTTGTCTTAGTTTTTATGCATAACCTCTTATGTATGACATATTAGGTGTTACGTGTTATCAGTTACCTCTTACATGTTACGTATTACCTCTTAGGTGTTATATCTTGTGTATTATCAAAAGTTAGATTTGCCTAGTTCTCAAAAGGGAAAAAAATTGGCGGACGTTAACGATTACTGCTTGTGGCACTTTACCCCTTTTGGTGACCACTAGAGATAAAACTAGAAAAAAGCTTTAAACGACTTCTGCTATGAACAGCCTGATGTTTCTCGATCAAACCTGGTCTGTACCTCCCTTATAAGGTCATTCCCAAATTTGTTTCAAAACGCGCAATGGTCACCTTGTAATTTCATCAGCTGGGATTTCTTAATTCATTTAAAGAAGTGAAAGAACCGAAATAAAAATGAGAAAGTTATGAGCATTCAAATATTTGGCCAAATTGGCGGCCATTTTGTTTCCATGGCAACACAAAAACAAAATAGCGGATTTAATATTTTTTTAGATACACATTTGAACTGAATTTACTTATTTCTGTAAAATAATTTATCTACTTTTTCCAGCTATAATGAAAGAATTTGTCATGTTTTACACCTTACACTCGAGAAACATATGAAAATTATTCCATTTAAAAGGTTATTTGGTAAATACAGAATTCAGCAGTTTGTAAATGACGTCATTAACACACTAAAATGGTTGCCTCCATTATCAGCCATTTTCTTAAATATCAAACTGCCATATCTTTTCCAATAGTGGATCGATTAAAAAAATTCTTTCAGCGTTATGAAAGGCTTGATAATTGCTTTCATATAAAATAACTTATTATCAGGCTTTCTTTACCCTTTAAACAACTTTTTCTGATGACCACTTGTTTACCATCATAGTATACATATGTAGGCAAGACTACATAACTAGGACAAGGTCTTTAGCTCAGTTATGGCGTTTTCTTTTGGCATAGAAATTAGTTACGTTTCGCACACAATTCCATATTTTGTCCAAAATGTTTGATATATAGGCCTAACTTCAAAACTTAAACTGAACACTTGCTTACTTTCATGGCCACACATTGCCATATAGTGCAAGATATATCCAGATCCACAAATACAGGTAGATTGTTTGTCTTATCTATTTTTTTTATCTTTTGTCAGAAAATCTCTGTTAATATTTTGAACCCATACTTCCATCAATTCTTTGAATAGTCGAGTAAGCCGTCAACAGACAGCTCTTGTTTCTTCCTGTTTTATGGGAGAACTAAAATTGTTCTTGTCAGTACGTCTGTCCGTATATGTCATGTATATCTCAAAAAGTATTAAACCTAGAGTCATCAGACCTAGGATTGTTATTAAACATGTTACGTTGTACATCTGGTGTTGTGGTTTGATTTTACAAAGCCAATCCATGGCCATGGCTTAGTTAAAATATGCTTATTGTAAAAGGAAGTCGGGGTTTGGCTGACAATTCCTAAAAATAGAGGATGGCTTAAACAGGCGCAAAAGGGCATATGCAGCATTATGTATTTTATTACTGCCAACAAACAGACTCGATAAAACCGATTTCTTATTTCCTAGTGATTTATTTCAGTTTGTTGTCTTGCAGGATTATATATTTCTGCGGAAACCCAAGTTAAAACACATAAAACTTCCCTGAGGCAAAGGAATTGGTTCAAACGTGACAGAAGTGTCCCCTCACCAAATCTGTATCATATCCAGTACATTTATCTTCACAGATGCAATGAAAAATGATATGATGAAATGAAAGATATTTTCATTACGTTAATAAATGATTAAATCAAACTTTTCTTCAACAAGTGTTAATAGCTCTCTATATAGCATCTTGAATGGAAATTTGAACACTATAGGTTTGAGCATTCTGAGTCTTGACTATATATCTTCCTACGGGAACCACACATTTCACAGCATATATTGACATCTTCTTAGCGTACTTTCTTGCAAAAATATACCGATCAAATACTTTGGTAACAAAGTACATTAGATCAGGCTTTCCATACGGAATGTAGATTCCAGTTAACAGCTATTTGGTCGAGCTTTGTGAAAGAACTTTATACATTCCACATATCAGTAAAGAAATTAGTTCATGTTTCCCGCTTCACCTCTATCTTACGTGTATAATCTAAGAGGTAATAAATAATACGTAACGCATAATACATCACACATAAGAGTTAATGCATAAAAACTAAGACAAAATGTCCCTAACAGGCTTCCGTAATTACCAAAAGAACGTGTCTTATAACCGTTCCATTTTGATAAAGATTGAAAATTTAATGCTGTGTAGGTTACAACTCTCGCTTTTATTCGAACAAAAGCGCTAGCCTGGCCTCTAACTTAATTTACTGTATTGTCTAATTAAATACCTATGTTTGAGCGCATTTAACCAGCATAATTCGTGTTAAAATGTTAAAATTCTGAAATGAAGGATGGAAGAACATTTTTTGTTTCTCATAAACGAGTGTAACGTGATTTTGTTTTCTGCTGATAATTAACATACTGTTGAAAACTGGAATTAAACCACATGAAGTTATACATGTTCCCGCGCAACTAAGAAGTCAATACTTGTTCTTCCAAAAAATAACGGCTTTGCATGTAGCGGTGCTACACGTCTGATGTATTAAAGAATTAGTGTGTCTGTTTAAAAATAGTTAGGCTAAGTTAGCCGGACAAGTATGTACATAAAAGATCTCCTCTCTGTTCTGGGGGTTTTCGCCCGCTATGTCTCTGGGCAAATGGCTCTGTTACTGTGTTGTATGGGAATGAATTCGGCACTCTAAGTGGCATGTAAAGGATCCTTGAACGTATTTATCATGAAAAGGATGTTATATAAGGCTGGTATTTGATAATAACCTCTGCAGCATTGGTCGCACCACTTATGTCAAAATGCGCACAAAAGGGTGAAAATCGTACATAAACGTATAATTTATTTCAAAATAAAACATCTTAACAAAACGGTATCATGGCTATGATCAGCGAAAACAATATTTTATTCAATTAGTGAGAAGTGTAATGGGTAAATGTCAACAATGAAACAATATACTTTATACATCACACTGAAAGTGTCTTTTTCTTGAACAGTTATAGTAATTTGAGCTGATGCAAATTACCTGTCCCTATTTGTCACTGTCCCGATAATAAATAATCAAATACCTAACATATTTTATTTTATTTCAGTCTCATTCATGTACAAAGTATACAACATAAAAGAGAAGCATGACAGATAAAATATACACGACCATTCTTTAATTGAATTATAAGCGACTTGTGCATTAAAACATAAAAATAAATAAAAGCTACAAAACTGATTTACCTTTGTCAATTTCTGTAATTTGACCATGTCTATTTAGTTTATCAAATTCTAAAATGACAGATACTGAAGCTAAAACTGTGTAAAAAAAATATCAAATTTTAAAAATTAAATGACAGATATTGAGGCTAAAACTGTAAAAAAAATCCCAAACATTTAAATAGATCAACGGTCATTTAATTAGCAAAGGTAAATTCATATATACATACACACATGTATATATATAATATATACCTTTAATAGCCGCATAAACACATATTTATCATACAAATACATACACATATACATGTATATATGCACATACCCATACATGCATTTATATACATCAAAGTATATGCACTACCATACAGAGTATTTGATACATTATTTACATCGTACAATACCAGTGTTGTATTATAATCAAACATCTCAGCTCTAACATTTTTTTATGTTGTCTTATATCAAGTATTAAATTCTGGTAAGTTTTGACATTAGTCTGTTGAATTTATAAATAAAGTAATTGTATGTTAAAATAGCCTGAATTGATCCAATCATATGAGAAGTGACTCAGTCCTATACTCATATCAACATTTACCCTAGGAGTGTGCCAAGATATTTGACCAAACACCCTTCATGTTAAAACAATGAATTAGTTTCTAATAAAATCAAGAGCTGTCTGATGACAGCGCGCTCGACTTTTCTCAGTGCTTGACTCTGAATTATTTTGCCAGTCAAAACTTTACAAAACTTAACAAAAAAATAAAAAATTCTAAGTTAAAAAGGGGCATAACTGTATCAAAATTCAAATCAGAGTTATTGGGATTATTTTCTCTGGTGTAGACTTTGATAGTAAATAACTGTTTTAAGTTTCAAGTCTAAAGCTTTGATAGTAACAAAGATATTTGACTTTGTCAAACATTTTAGCCAAAAAAAATCTAAGTTTAAAAGGGGCATAACTCTGTCAAAATTCAAATCAGAGTTATGGAGATTGTTTCTTCTGGTGTAGACTTTGATAGTAAATAACTACTTTAAGTTTCAAGTCAAAAGCTTTAATAGAAATAGAGATATTTGACTTTATAAAAAAAAATAACCAAAAGTTTCTAAGTTAAAAAGGGGCATCAGAATTTAAACCAGAGTTATAATGGAGATTATTTCTCCTGGTTGTAGACTTTGATAGTAAATAACTATTTTAAGTTTCAAGTCAATAGCTTTGATAGTTACAGAGATATTTGACTTTATCAAAAAACTTTAACCAACGGCGACGCAGATGCCGACGCTGGGGCGAGTGCAATAGCTCCACTTTTTCTTCCGAAAGTCGAGCTAATAAAATAAACATTTTCATTTGTACAGCAAGTTATTTCTAGTTTCATATCTGCCAGTCTCTAATCTAATTGGGGCTACCCCACATCTAAACTTTGCAAGGGCTGATCTATGTTTCAGAGGTATTTGATATTTGACATAATTTTCAGTAACATAATCTTGTTTAAACAGTTTATATGTCCTAAGCTTATTACGCCCATGTCCTGATGTGCCAACATCTCTGTTAATATTATCTTTCCATTCTGGAATAAACTGATGCAATGGACATTTCAAGAAGTAATATCTCTGTCGACCAGTACTGACAATCCAGTTTTATTCATATGGTTCTTAAACTCAAATTGCCAGTTTTTACAACGGGTATTACTCTTACTGTCAAAATGACTAAATATCTTATAGTTGATTCTGTTATGGTTTTCCTATTTACAAATTCTATGTCACTGGTGTGCAACAGACCTCCATTGTTTCACGTGTGGTGGCAGCCATGCATATTCTCCATAAAAACCACTATTTGGTGTATATCGAGCAGTGTCAAAAAACAACCGCATTGCTCTGCATTCAACAGTATTAATGCAGGAATGTGACTTTGTTCCCCATATAGCCGCACCATATGAAATTATAGGCCAAACAGTACATTCATAACTTGAATACTTCATACGGCATACCACCGATAGATTTACATTTAGCAATTAACAGCCCCAGAGCTCCGCCGGAACTCTGAGCCACACATTTGGCAGTTATGCTATAATCCAAGTGTTCATTTAACAGTAACCAAAGGTATGTGTATTTATCCACTACTTCCAGCCTATGGTCACCACACCTGAAACTGAAAGTTCTGATGACAGACTGTGTTCTAAAGTGAACAATTTGACTTTTGGATGTGTTAATAACCATGCTATTCGACATACACCAGTTATTTAAGATATTCAACATAAATTGTAAGTCTTCTTCATTTTCAGATAACAAAACAATGTCATCTGCATAAAGCAGAATATATATTTTTTCGTTTCCAATGGATATAACATGTTCTAACTGAGAAGAGAAGCGCAGTTCTATTTAAGTGATTGCATGTTGATTATATTAGTTTAAAATACTGTTAGTTATTTCCGAAATCCTAATAATATCAAATGTGCGTTTAGCTCCAGCCCCGACTCTGAGCGCCACCTCCACTGCGTTGACTGCACTCTTATGTCAAAAAAGCGTACAGACGAAAGAAAACTGTCACCAAGTGAAATATTTTATTTTGTAACAAAGTAATCTTTTCTAACAAAGTCGGAACATTGTCTGTGTAATATGTGGAATGTGTGGCCAAATGCTAACTTCCGCTTTGAATCGATCATATTTCACCACTTTCAAAATTCTAAGTAACTCAGCAATTCGATTGTATGTCAGAATCATTTTTAGAGAAACTACATTGCCGTTTATTGAAATAAAGTTTTTTTTTTAAAAATGTATAAAATCAACACACCCTCTTTGTTTACTTTGTGTGCTTATTAGCTCGACCTCGGACGTATCATTGGTTCTTTCTTCAACCATCCCCAGTGTTTATGGACCGTGTTGTAGTACGTTAAGATAGCTGATATTGGTATTATATTCATACGCACACTATAAGTACAATTGGCGGCCAAATTTGAAAGGTTATATTTCATGTTTTATCAAGCGCTTTTTACTACCTAAACTGTACATTTTATTCACCGAGAAGCTATTTTAGAAAATAAATTTTAAGCAATACTGACCAGTTTGCATCGTAAATATCATGAACGAACATGAGAGAATCCAAGTTGCATCGTCCCAGGTTATGTCTGCGCTGTTTTTATATCCAGTTTTTTCCGTCATCACAGTTGTCGAGGTCTAGTTAATTTTTCAAAATGCCATATATACTTAAATGAATATGCTGAATTTTTTTCGATGAATATTCACCTATTCGTATTAAACTTTTTATTCAATCGTAATGATATTGAAATTAATGAAAATTTCATTAACAGCTTTCGCTGCTAAAATCCGCAATAGATATCGCTATCAACACGTAATATGGAGTTCATTCGTGCGCTGTTAATAAAAGAATTGTGAATTACCTCGTTACCTCTATTAGTTGCTCGCGGGCAATGTTGCAAAGTGTGTCTAATGATTATTGTATGATAAGCTTACTTAATAATGTAATAGAAGCAAGAACTCGAGTAATCTTCTTTAGTCTTTTCAGAGTATTAAGTGCAAAAACCGTGGTAACTAAACATAAATCATTAAATGGTCACGTTATAACAATTTAAATTACTTCATTTAAATGAAATGTTAGCATAGTATGGTGTACCATTTCAGGCCAAAGTCTTATATTTCACTATGACTGGAGCATAACTTACGAATCACTGCTTCGTTTCAAATCATATTTACACGAATGAGTTAAGTATGTTCTTGCAAATAATGAAATGCCAAATGAAACTTAGTCCTGTCAAGGCTTCACCAATGGTTTGTTTCAGTTGTGTGTTTTTTTTTTTAACATTTTTTCGGCGACGCCGTCTAAATTCGTTTTCGTTACCTATGCCACGTGACTTCAGTTTGCAAATCAAACTACTTGATAACGCATTATAGAAGATTTATCAAAATGGAAGATTTATGCACACTCTTCCTGATTGGACGAGAGTGTCAATTTCTTTCGCTCTGTTGATTGTGCTACGCTGAGTGAAATGTAGACAAAGCGTTTATCCTAAACGACGCTGTTCACAGTTTTAAAGCTAACTTTGGCTCAGTATATTTAGCAAGAATATTGATATATCTCAAAATGACACTACTGAAGTAAGTTTAATAAATATGATAAAAACCTGTTCAAATACCAACATATATCAAATTAAAGAAAGAGCTGAATACGGTCTGCGTATCACATGAATAAGGGTGTGATAAGAGTCTTTTATGTAGAGAAGTGTTTTTTAAAAGATTTTCCTTGTTACAATTGTCGTCTGTATATGAAAAGGTTTCTTGCTTTTGTGACTTATTCAGATTGCATATTAAAATGAGTACTTGTTTGCTTTGATATATTTGTTATAAATTATTTAACTGATTTATTATATATGAATATTTTTCTTTAGTATGGTATGCAAATATTGAACTCAGTTGAAATCTGTTTTATTATATATATACTATATAATGACTGAATCTCATTACATTGAAATGAAGGTACGCTGCATACAGTTTAGCTATGTGATATGACTACGGTCAAACTTTGCTTATGAAACAGAAATATTGAAATAATTACAATTGTATGTTTTGCTTGACCTTCACTTTTTTATAGGTGTGACGTCATTGTCCAAAGATTCATGAATAGCGAATATGCATTTGTTAAAGCGGGATCAGTTGGCCTATTTTAGAAATAAAAATAATAAATAAAAAAATCCTTTAATTGACTTTTTCTCATGTATTCTAATCAAACTTGATTTGTAGCATCTTTATTAGGCCCGCAGCCAACTTTGTTCAGCTGGGACATTTAACCCCTTTTAGGGGCTGCTAGAGCTAAAACTAGAAATGCCTTTATACAGCGTCTCATGAACAGCTTGGCGGATCTTTTTCATACTTGGTCTGGAGCATCATTATAAGGTCCTCTTCCAAATTTATTTATATAGGAACTTGGGCCCTATTAGGGACCACTATAGCTAAAAGTAGATATGCCTTTCTTCGCATTAACCACTAAAATGTAATGTATTTTTTATCAAACTCGATGTGTAACAATATCGTAAGGTCTCCTGCTATTTTGTTACAAATGGGGATAGGGACCATTTTAGCTAAAAATATAAACACGTTTAATGACCTCTTCTCATGAACCGCTTCATGAATCTTCATCAAACTACTGCTGTAATTATTCGTCTAAGGATAAACGAAACAAAATTGCAACCCTACGAAACCTTTGCGAAAAATTAAAAGAGAACCATTTAAATTGTTAAAGTGCGGTGTTTAGTTTTGTAATTTGAAAAAAAATGTTAGATGAAAGATGAATATTAGATGAAAAATTCATTAACTTCTTTCCTTATTACAATTCGCCGACCATCATTTTTAAAGATATTTCTTGTTTAAACTGACTTCCCACTTATGATTAAGATATGTTTGGTAATCAAACAAAAATATTCACTCGTATTCAAGTCATGCAGTTGTGGAGACAAATCTACAAAATAGCGCATTTACTTCAATAAATGACGTAGTGAATCAAATATAATGTTAAATAGCATAGGCACTATACACATCAGTTATGAAGAATATAGCTAAGGAATTGTACACATATTACATTGATGCCATTTTTGTTTTGCTGTTAGCAGTTTGAATATTGTTGACAGACATATTCAACTTTAAAAATGTTGAGCAAAACGTATTTTAATGAAATATATCTTTTACCAGCATTATGATTTTACATGCGGTGTCTTTGATGCTCGGCATGATTACTTACTTAACACATTATTCCTACCATTAGAATTACACCACAATTGATAAGTAAGTTCATTTCCTAAGTTCGGTTACAAATGGACATGTCAAAACCTCTAGGTTACAAACATTACATATATATAATACTGTCTCAGTCTGTTCAACCTTCGGGCGTAAACTCACAAGAAACCCAACAGGAAAAGGGTTAAGATACCGGCTGCTCAGCCTAGAGATTCTGAGTTCGGACCAAACTAGCGCTACCACAACACCTTCTCCTATGGCATTAGACAATAGTTTTTCTATGAAGCAGACTCGAAAGTTGTCAGAAAAGTTTCAAGCTTTCAACACAATCGACTAAACTTGAAGGAAACATAGTCTACTTGTAGACGAACAGGAGTAGAAGTATTTCACAGACATCATCTATTTCATCAACATGAGATGACAGGCCGTGAAAGGGAGCATGGAGCAACTTGACAAGACTGCACAGGATGTTTCATGACATAAAATGAACACTTTATAAAGCATTACAACTGATTCTGTATACAACACGATTATTATAATCATGAGCAAGGATATACAGGTTATCTCTATAGGTAGCATGTCATTAGGATAACCTAACATTTCAGATTACAAGAGGTTCCATAATAGTGTGTTTCTATAGTGATTTAGAGGACTTGGGTCCTATATAGAGCATGAAAGTCTGCAAAAGGTATTTTGATTAATTGCTAATGCTGAATAACCTTGCCAACAGCATACATTAATTATTCAAAAAGGGCTGACTCTTCGTACAAGACTTCAAGGATTTCTTGCAATGCGTTTGTGTATCAATATTTACATTCTCTGTGTGTTTTGTATAGAAAGAAATTAACAAAATGGCATCGTTCGAAAAATAAACTTTCAGAATCCGACACCAGAATTTCAAAAAGAACATTATTTTCTTATGGTAAAGATCAAAACTGAATCGACATGGTTATAAATATCTTAAATAAAAATCAGACACTGTATTTCTATCGGACGGCGACTTACAATTCCACATGGGCGGGTCTTCTTTGCTGTTCAACTTCGATGTTGAAAAGATCGATAACCTGACATTTATTTTGAATTTCTGGAATCCAGGGAAGGAAAAATACTTATGTTTGTAGCATATAACTGTAAAAAAAGTTTAATATCAAGAACGACTGGCTTTTTTGCTCGTTTAGGCGGATATAAAATCACATTGGAAACTTCTCGCAAGTCATTTAAGAATCATTATCGCGATTCATGGTTTTGCAGGAAGCCCCAATTATATTTATTTCCGTCTAAAACGGACAGAAACAACCTTTATTCCTTAAAAAACGTCACTGTAAGTGGATCCACATAGACCATAACAACAGGTAAATGAGACTATGAAATAACAACAGGTAAATGAGACTATGAAATAACAGCAGGTAAATGAGACTATGAAATAACAGTTATGAAATAACAGCAGGTAAATAAGACTATGAAATAACAGCAGGTAAATGAGACTATGAAATAACAGGTATGAAATAACAGCAGGTAAATGAGACTATGAAATAACAGCAGGTAAATGAGACTATGAAATAACAACAGGTAAATGAGACTGTGAAATAACAGCAGGTAAATGAGACTATGAAATAACAACTATGAAATAACAACAGGTAAATGAGACTATGAAATAACAACAGGTAAATGAGACTATGGATTGTTCATATATGCCAAGAATTTTACTGTTGTCTCAGCTATCATTTTCGGATAATAACAGAACATATTGACAGTCTAAAATAGCAAACAGAGGATGCATTCAGAGTAGTTTTACTATAGATCTACTGACAATGAAAATTGCACTGACATACTAAAGCAGACAAAAAATTTTTACGCGTTAATAAGCCAAAATCTATCTGGAATCGGAAAGCATTTGGAGTTCTGAGAAATTGCTGCTACAGTCAAGGTAAAACTATATTCAATAGCGATAATTTTGTTGATTCTGATTTCATTGGCAGTTGATGCCGATGACTCCGCCTTACACAAATCCACCCAAAGTATTACAAAAATTTAGTCTGAACTCCAATATAGCTTGAGTAATGTCTATAATTGGTGTAAAATAAATGTCACGTCATCCTACATAAACAAAATGTGTGGTATTAAGCACTATCTAGAGTCAAAATAAAACATACTAAAAAAACTCGAGTTAATTTTAGATTGTTCGGTCATAGAAAACGTTAAGTGTCAGAAAGTTCTACTTGTATACATCGATGAAACTCTGTCTTGGCAATTTCATATAAGTACCGTGGCCAATAAACTTAATAAAAAATTGCATTACTTAGAAGAATTGCTTTTTTCTTAACATACAAAATGAAACTATTTATTACAATGCATATATCACGTCAACCATGGAATATTGTTGCAATATATTGTTGCAATGTCTGGGGACTTTGTCATAAATCGGACACTGATAAAAAATTACATCTTTGCAAAGACGTGATATAAAGATAATTATAAAATCAAAGTCTATCGAATCTGATGATATATTAAAAATTCAAAACTTCTATCTTTTAAACACATATGCAAATATCATATTTCGTTACTAGTGTACACATGTAAAAAAGGAGATTTTCTTATATACATTTCCAGATTTACTAACTTTTGCTCATAATCATTATCAATACAGCCTGCGTTCATCCGAAAACAATGATCTATTTTTTGTTAATCCTAAAACGAACTACCTGAAACAAACGTTTAGTTACAAAGCTGCACACATATGGAATAACAAGACTTTTGTTGCATTTAATGTTATTTGTTTTCAAATGAGCGTGAATGCTAAACAAATCGGTTACTAGTATCAATAATAAAAATAATTGTATTATCTTATAATCCAATTCTAAACATGTATATTATTTCATGGGAGGGACATTCTTTTTTTGCACGTCTTAATTGGTGTGAATTAATCTTTGTGACGCGTGGTAGTTTTGCGCCATATTTGCAATGTATGGTAGATTTTCATGAAATATGTCGCAAAGGTTTGAATTTTTAAAGCCCGAATGTTTGTTCTCATTTGAATAACCTTATCCAGCTTATGTTGTTACAAATTATGTCAACTTTTTCTGTTATATACATGCAGGTATTGTTACATATGTATTTTTAATGTAAAACCTAATGTCCCGTATGCGGGGATTGTGATAATCAAATTCTAGAGCCTCAAATTCCCGTATGCGGGGATTGTGATAATCAAATTCTAGAGCCTCAAATTCCCGTATGCGGGCGGGCATTGTGATAATCAAATTCTAGAGCCTCAAATTCCCGTATGCGGGCATTGTGATAATCAAATTCTAGAGCCTCAAATTCCCGTATGCGGGCATTGTGATAATCAAATTCTGCAGCCTCAAATTCCCGTATGCGGGGATTGTAATAATCAAATTCTAGAGCCTCAAATTCCCGTATGCGGGGATTGTATAATCAAATTCTAGACTTCTTTTAAAACATGGTTACCGTTATACTTAAGTTTTTGTATATTATGCCTTTTAAGACTTCTATAATTCGAGACGTGTGTGTCGAAGAAACATTTGAATAGTTCTGATGTGTGTATTTTTGTATAAATATGATTATAAATTGACTGTATGATTGTGCAAATGTATGAATGTATGTGAAATTTAACTGAATGCCTTGAATTACTGGAAATACGTTGTATGATATTTGCGTTTGTACACTTAGTATGTATAAACCTTCAGAAAATAAAGATGTTATCTTCAGAAGTACATTTATTATTTTAGTTCAACTGTTCGGTTTATGACTTCAAAGATTTCCTTGTCCAGAATTCGCTGGTAAAAATTCATATCGGCATGTCCAAAGATATTTTTCTATTGCCGAATTTTATCTTCTGCCGGAATGATTCTTTTTATTTTAAAAATGAACTCGAGCTGGTGCTATAAACTTCATAGAAAGCAGACATATAAGTTTTTTTACATCAAAATAATATAAAGCAAATAAAAAAGAAAATTCTCACCTGATTGCATTGTGAAAATGATAAACGAGCTGGTTAGTATCCATGTAGCATCGTCCCATGTGACCGGTCCTTTAGATTTTGAGGTGGACAGGAACTGCTGTAAATCGGTGGGACTGATTTGACTTGTACCGGCCATTTCTCTTTACTGTATACACAGAACGGAGACAACAATCAGAAAGTGCGATTGCAACATATAAACAGCGCGTTATTTGATTGTATAACAAGAGCTGTCGGAGGACAGCAACGCTCGACTATTCAACAGCCTTGTCAATTGAAAGAATACAAAAGTCGAAAAAGGTGCATAATTTAGTATAAAAGCAAAACAGGGTTATGAAACCTGCATAGTGCTTATCAGGTCATGACAGTGGACAGGTGTGTGAAGTTTCAATCCATTCCCATTAGTGGGTACCGAGATACCAGCTTATATATAAGAATTTAACCAAAAACTTCGAAGTTGAAAAAGGGGCATAATTTTATTTTGTAAAATGTGAAGTAGAGTTATTGACCCTTTGCACTGCACGTCAGATCATAACAGTGAACAAGTGTGGGAAGTTTCAATCCTTTCCCACTAGTGGATACTGAGATACCAGCTTACATACAAAAACTTAACCAAAACGGCTAAGTCGAAAAGGGGACATAATTTTGAAAAAAAAAACCCAAACAAATGAGCCGTGCCATGAGAAAACCAACATAGTGGGTTTGCGACCAGCATGGATCCAGACCAGCCTGCGCATCCGCGCAGTCTGGTCAGGCTCCATGCTGTTCGCTAACAGTTTCTCCAATTCCAATAGGCTTTAAAAGCGAACAGCATGGAGCCTGACCAGACTGCGCGGATGCGCAGGCTGGTCTGGATCCATGCAGGTCGCAAACCCACTATGTTGGTTTTCTCATGGCACGGCTCAAATAGAGTTATAGGACCTGCTTTGTGCATGTCAGATTATGACAGTGAACAAGTGTGTGAAGTTTCAATCCATTCCCATTAGTGAGTACTGAAATACCAGCTTGCATACAAAACCTTAACCAAAAATTTCTAAGTCGAAAAAGGGGCATACTTTTGTAAAAAAGCAAAATAGAGTTATGAAACCTGTGCAGTGTAAGTCAGTTTATCACAGTGAATAAGTGTGTGAAGTTTCAATCCATTCCCATTAGTGAATGCTGAGATACCAGCTTACATACAAAACCTTAACCAAAAATTTCTAAGTCGAAAAAGGAGCATAATTTTGTAAAAAAGCAAAATAGAGTTATGGAACCTGTGCAATGTAAGTCAGTTTATCACAGTGAATAAGTGTGTGAAGTTTCAATCCTTCCCACAAGTGGTTACTGAGATACCAGCTTACATACAAAACCTTAACCAAATTGGGACGCCAGCGCCGACGCGGACGCGGACGCGGACGCGGACGCCGACGCATTGGCGAGTCCAATAGCTCTACTATTCTATGAATAGTCGAGCTAAAAATTTAGATATTCTTAGACATCTTTCATTTTGATATAAAACTATTTTTACCCAAGAAACTGCACAACATTAAAGACAAATGTGAAATCAATCTTGAAAAAAGGTAAAATAGAAGCCACTTACCTCGTTTCGTCAGCAAATTATGATTCTAGAAAACGGATTCGCGTATATTTTTGTGAAAAGATGTAAGTACGCAGGTATATCTTAATTCTCAAACAGCGAACATACATTATGATATCTGTTACACAGAATTATGCTTATACTCTAGGTTTGCCTCAAAGGACCTGGTTTCATAAGTTTTTCGTGTAAACGAACTTTCAATTTACGAAAGTACTTTCGCGCCGTTATCAATAGCCTTAAAGCTAAAGTAATTTGTTTTAAAGGTTGAACCTCTGTAGACCTAAATATCAATTACTTAATTACTAGTTAAGCCATAAATTAATAGAAAGGCGGCGATCTCTAATGTTAATCAAAATATGTATGGTAGGTAATACTCTCTGACCGTACATGTCTTGATTAAATCCTTCAATTGAATCCTTCTTTTCAAATATATTTAAAGAAAATGGCTTGTAATGAACATTCGCAGCAGATTGAAAAAGCGATACAGTCCCAACGGATTTTAGTTAACTAAGCAAAGTCGTAATTTAGATACCCGATTCATCTTATTGATTTCGGAAATGCATTTTCCCCCAAAGGACACGAAGTGAAAAGCAGGCATTGCGAACAATATCATTTTAGCTTTAAGGGGACGCATATTGCTACATTCACAGTTCATACAGAAATACGGAAGGGGTGCATATTCAAGAAATCGATGGTGGGAAAATAAAAAACATATTCCTAAACTGATATAATACTGATGGACACCTGTAATATTCAGTATTTTGTGGATAAGGATGTGGTACTATGAATGTAATAGGAAAACAGAGGTCTTTGTGAAAGTACATTCAACACAAAATATTAAGCTTTTGTATAAGGAAAAAACAGGTTTTTTTACAATAACAGTGTTCCAAATAATGTTGAAGGGATGAGATTTTCTTTCTAACACACCAGGTTTGCTTAAACATGTAAAAATTTAACGCCGCGTCATTTCAGCTCGGGATGGACGCCATATTTCTCATTGATAAAAATGTAAACAAAAAAAATCAGAGTGGGATTAGCATTGCAAGGGCATAACATGACATTCTACACAATGAATACCTTAGGACAGATATCTAAAATGCTACACAGGACAGGCGGGTTAAATGCATAATGGCGATCACTTGAAATTCATCTTGAAAAGGTGGTTAATTTTAGTTTATTTACATGGTTTTTAATTTTCCCACGACTTCTCGGCGATTCACTGCAAATGTATTACTGCGCCGGACGAAAGGTAACTCTGATAAAAAACGGGAGACAACTTAGGTGTCAGCACGTGTACGATTTAAAAAAAAAAACATGTCGATGATTATAATTTCATATCAAATAATGAATCCTATTCAGATATTCGTCTTTAATATTAGAAAATCATTAATTTCTGTGGACATTTGTCAAAAAATATTACTTACATTGGACTACTTTGCGCATCAAACTGGTTTCCGCTTCAGTTGTGAGGCAATTCCGTTATACTTTTTGACAACAATAACAAAACACAAAATGAATCAATAAAGTCACTTATAAACCGACTGCTACTTAAATCAGTGTAAGTAAAGTTGTTGTTACAACATTATACATGTTCGTTACGTTATGAGATAAAGTTTATCTTGAACTGCATAATCCATTAATTACGTTTAGATGATATTGCATTTACAACTTATTTGACCCCATCTTTTTACGTGAATGACAGCATTCTCGTGCAACTCGTGCAAACAGAGTTATGAAAAGTATGGTGGAGAATTTAAGGACAAATTATAAATGACATTAAAGTGAGGATAACTGTATATTCGTCCAGTTTTCGTCCAGTTTTGATCATTGACATGCCTGCTGTGTATTAGTAACTTTTGTGAACAAGATTAGAATGCTACTTTTGCACATATACACATTGATTGGGCCTCTCAACCAAATTTCATACCTTATTTTAGGGATTTTTAAGACAATACATTTTCAAAAGTTTGTTGAATGTGTTTTGATATTTAAGTGCATTGTAGTTCATGAATACCAAGTTAAAAATTAATAATGGCAACATTTCTAGGCCCTTATTGTAAGCCACTAGACTTCTGTAACGATAAATGTTTAATGTATTAAGGGGAATATATTCTTTTAGTTTTGGAATGTGGCATTCCTTGACCACCGTATCTTTTCTTATGCACTACTTTGTAAACAAACTAAATAATGTGTTTTAGCTTACATATGCGAAATGAAAAGCAAGACAGTGACCATATTTCACATTCTTTCTTTAAATTAGAATCTGTAGGACACTGATAAATGTTTGGACAAGGTGAAGCACTATTATTTTCGCACCAAAAAGTCTTAATTGTTGACTTTGAATGTACACAATAAGTCTTATGTAATTCAACAATAACTTTCTTGTTTCAGTTTTCTCATTTTTATTTTTGTGAGCAATCCTTTGTGTACTTATAACAGTTGAAACAGTATCCATTTCATGTACCAAAACCTTGTACTTTTTTGCAGGTAAATTTTATCATACCACACCCACTTTTTTCTAATTTCAAAGTATGCGTCCCCTTAACCAACATAAATTTTTAGTGTGTATCAGCGATCAGCTGTTTAGACGGCATAGATGCTATGACTAGATTTTAATAAGGGCAAAAGAGCCGAAAACAGGAAAACGAGTGCTTTTCTCGGCACAATGCGTCCGTGCCACACATTCTCAATTCTTTTTTCTTCAGTCACTTAGCCCATTAAAGAAGAATGTACACATTTTCAAGAATTCGAACACTTATCCTGCGAGACGTAATTAAAGCGGAAAGTCGATGAATAACTTACATAATAAGATGAAACAATTTGCGTAAGATTCGTGAAGAATGGATCCACAATATTAATACAAATGTGTGAGATATTTGAAAACATCAATACTTTCATTAAACACACAAACAGTTAAGAGCTGCAAAATATACTGTTTTATCTTTCTTTTTGAAACTGTTATATGTGATACATGCTTGTGAATAAAGAAATTATATTGATTTGTAGTTTTAGTTACCTCACAGAGATTTGCCTGCGATGGTTTGTTGAATTAAGTGTAAAGAAGGGATTTTTTTTTTACATTACAAATCCTTTTGGACTGGATTGTTGACATGATGTGACCATTTAGGAAATTTTGAAAAATCAGTATCATTACATTGCATAGAAAATATTTGATACATATTTAAACATTTGGCATTCATAACGTCATTTAATCAACATTTCAGCATCCTCTATTTGCACAGTTAATACAAGAGATATCATTCTATCCAATATAAATTCAATACCCTATAGTCTGGTGTTGAGCAATAGAATCATTTTACAGCAATTCGTGTGAATTTAATGTGTCACATTTTCCCCATATTTCTTAGCAATATAATAAAATCGGTTCAACCATTATATCAAATGATGTTTACATCAAATTCTAAGCTTGGAAAAACGATATTAAGTGTTATATCTTTTTTTTTGAATCAATGAAAAAAATCTGATATTAACGATGAAATCATACATAGGACCTTTATTTATAGATTTCAGTCTCCTCTGCATTGAATTTCTATTTCATGTTTAGATTCAGTATCGAATTTATGTAAATACTTTCTTGTGATGGGTCTCTACGAAGTGAATGCGTTTGCGTACGTGCGTGCAAGTGTGTGTGTGCGTGTTCTGTATCTATCAACTTTACTCTGAATTTTGTCTTGGGAATTTCTGTTTATATCATAAGTTTCGGTTTTTCTTCGACTTTCTGAAGAATTTAAGTTAATTAATATTATTTTGAGGCTAGTTGAAAATAAACTTTACAACAACTGGACATTCGTTAAGTCGTGACAGTTACCTGAAATGAAAAGTCACAAAATGGTGACTTTCTTGTGGCAGTTGGTGCCTTTTTTAGGATTAAAACATTTTGCAACCAACCGTGTACGCGTTTAGAGCTAAAACGTTACCTTATTCGGACATGGAATCGAGTGCACAGTTTGCAGAAGGTTTAAGTATCTGCTCATCTAGGCACACAATAAAGATTTTTGGAGCTGTCTTCATTTTCCTTAACCTTTACCCTGCTAAGTTTCTAAAATGCATGACAAATCCATCATTCAATTTGGGCAGTACCATTTACTATTTGAAGGGGTGTTCACTAAAAATTTACTGACTGAATAGCGGACAGTGCAGACCATGATCAGACTGCACGGAGGAATCACTTGCCGACAGCAGGCTAAAGGTTAATATAAGTATGTGAACCAGGATCCCCTTTTGTTTTGGCTCAGATAACTTTGTACAAAAATGATCTTTTAATTATTTTTTCTTTTTCATGCAGCATACTTCGATACAGTTAACTACTCAAATATCTAAAATGAGTAATGCCTATAGCAGTCTGTACTTTTAGCTACACAGACAACAATCGTTTGACTTCTTATCATAAGAATTGCAAGTCTCTATAACACATTTAATTCGGAACCATATAATACTGTTACGATTAGTTTGAATTAAGTTCATACTATTACATAATGACTTCTTTATTTATTCACCAGACAGCAGCATCTCCGCTATGACTTTTTGCCTTTTTGTTATTCGATATATGAGCCGCACCATGAGAAAACCAACATAGTGCGTTTCCTACCAGCATGGATCCAGACCAGCCTGCGCCTCCGCGCATTCTGGTCAGGATCCATGCTGTTCGCTAACGGTTTCTCTTGCAATAGGCTTTGAAAGCGAACAGCATGGATCCTGACCAGACTGCGCGGATGCTGGTCGCAATTGCACTATGTTGGTTTTCTCATGGTGCGGCTCAATTATGTAAAAATATCAGGTCCATGTAACCCCGGTGAAAATGTGTTATAATCCGTTAACTGATGTGTCAGATAATGTTGATAAAATAACTTGAATTAAATATGATAACATCATTCACTCCTATATATTGTGATTAAGTTTATATGATTCATTAACGCGACATAAGTCAATAGACAATACTGAATGCGAAATCATCAATGTAATTTTGTTTGTTATAACATGCATATATACATGACTAGAGAGTTGTTATACGCTTAAACAATGCAATATACTCTCAACTAACATCTTAACTCACACCATGGAACAGTGGACACCTACTCTGAGGAAGTGCAGGCGTTGGATGGGAGGTATTTTGTTCGTGTCAACGTTGTGGTTTACCTCCCAGAGTGGATTTATCTTACTCAGTGTATTGTATTTACCGGGTTTCTTGTTTGGGCTCCCGTCTGCCCAGTGGATCTTTGATACGCTTACCAGCTTTTGGTTTGCCTTCGCTGTTGGCATATATGAACTTATTTATGGTGTGAAAATCGTGATTCAAGGGGACGTTAGAAAACTTAGTAAAAACAGATGTTCTTTAATCATCATGAATCACCGGACACGGCTAGACTGGTTATTATATTTCTCTGTACAGGCGAGATACGGATCTCTGAGACGGTTTAAAATAGCTCTCAAGGACGAGATTCGGCACGTGCCTGGGGCAGGGTGGGCAATGCAAGCAACCCAGTTTCTGTTCCTGAAGAGGAAATGGCAAATTGACAAAAACCGTGTAGACATTACCTTGAAAAAGTTCAAACAGAATTCTTTACCACCTCAGCTACTGTTCTTTCCAGAAGGTACGGATTTCAGGGGAATGAGTCGCCAGAAGAGCAGAGATTACGCAAAGAAGAATGAACTAGAGGACTATGAATATGTACTTCATCCTAGGACGCTAGGGTTCACTTCAGTTGTTAATAACATGAAAGAGTACAACAACCTTGATCAGATTGTAGATGCCACTGTGTCTTACCCTCGCACCATGCTGCAGAATGAGACAGAGCTCGTCACGGGGAAAATACCGCGAGAAGTTGTCTTCACCATACATTGCTATGACTTAGATCAAGTGCCGACCGAAAATGAGCCGAAGTTGATCAGATGGTTGGAGGACCGCTGGCAGGAGAAAGAAGAATTCTTGAGGTGTTTCTATGAAAACAAGGAATACAGCGACAGTAACGGATACACAAAAGAACAAAATATCGAAATAGAAAGGGACACAAAATTGTATTTGGTCGGTGCAATTTTATTCTGGGCATTACTTATTGTTTTTACGTTATATTATTTAATGTTTTCGTACGGTTTTCGTATGGTATATGGGACAACATTTATGATGTGTATACTTCTGAGCACTTGTGTAGGGTTTGATACACTGTTCAGCAACATATAGTTGGACGTTCTGGTCTAATGTCTACAACATTGTTATAAGGGAATTTAGAGATATTTATCAAATTGCTTTTATACTTTGCTTTCTTTAATTGGGTCGGCTTCGTTTACTCTTGTAGTCGAATGTATCTGTATTACTGTTGAAATGTTACATTGAATTAATTTGACAAAATCATTCTACGTAATGTTTTCTGTATACTATAAATAAATAAATAGATCTCCCGCGTTGAACGGGTGAAACCGGTTATTTATTTCTTTGTTTTTATTGATTTTTAAATGTTTATAGACAATATTAAAATGTAAAGACTTGAGCATCTTTCTCCACATCTTTTTTCCTATATATATATATTAGGTTACATGTTTTTCAATTTGTTATATATATCATAGAGAAGTGCATCTGGTATTTTCACAGTGAAGCAGTCAATTTCAATGGCAAGAAACTATTAAATTGGTGCAACATAGTTAAAACCAGAAATAATACAAAAATGCTTGTTTAACAGAATTTTTCACCGATTATCATATTCTTACAGTTTCTCTCGTGATTACGCCAGCTTCTAGTGATATTAAACAACTATCCTCTATATTTGTTCTATGTTGTTTGTACACAACATATAGATCGTGTAACAATAACTGTTAATCAGCTGTGATGAATACAAAGGCCACTTCAATATTGTGAAGTAAGTATTTATGTGTAGATCAGAGCTTAAGTGTTGGGGTCATAAAACATCACGGTTATCAAACACCAACAGTAACCAGTATTCTGTACTTTTATTATTTCCGTCACAAACTTCAAGAAAGTTCGGATCAGAAGTTCAACAGGGAAGTTTATCCAAGTTTTTCTAAAACGTGACGAAAACATAAAATACTCGCAGTCTTTCTGCAATAAGGAACTTTGAGAAAATGTATTTGGTATATGATGGAAGACAAATTATCAATTGTATCCAATTGCCGAATTGCGCGTAGAAGGTATTTTGTCGTTTAATATAATGGTTCTCAGAGGTAGGGTATAACATGTGGAACGGCAATTTCTTTCTGGTCTGGTTCCAGTGCTCCCCGCACCCCCCCCCCCCCCCCCCCCCCCTCATTTTTATTTCACGAATCTGGAACTTCGCCGCACGCCCTACGCAATAATAACCTCGTTTAAAATGTGGAGTCGAGCTCGAAAACTCGATGATTAGTGAGGTGGGGCAGCGAACATGGCGAAAACTAGACGAAAATAGTTCGCTCAGAGACCCCGTCATTATGTCTCTTAGGTTTCGACTTTCGGACGCACTTCCGGTAATCAGCGTGTGTTCGTCCCGCACCCACGCTGTTTTGCAAGTTTTCGCCCTGCACCCTACCGTCTTTAATCTCGACTTTTGCCTGTCCTCTTTCTAACGATTCATTAGCACAAAGAGATGCGCAGTAGCCGCTATCTAAGGAGGTGTTTTTTTCTGTAACCATCCATCCATACTAGCGTTAAAATTAGTTTGAAAATTATAAAAATAATAAAAACGATAATAATAATAATGATAATACTACTACTAATAATAAAGGTAAATTAAAAAGGATGCAGATAACTGTTGGCCTAATCAAATTGTTCTATAATGTTATCTCATTTAATAGGACTAATCATTATATGTCAACTATCCAGGTCGCATTACAAAGTACATATGTACCACGGGACATAGAATATAATATATAATTTTTTTTTCTTGTTTTCCAGGGATTTTTTTAAAATTTTCATTAACATCCTTACTAAATCCTAAACTGACTTATGCATATGATCGCTTGTAATATACAATTAAATACAGCATAGCCAGAATCCCTGACGTTGATACTCTCGCCCTATCAGAGTCGGGTACCAACCAATATCTCGCGATTTTGCAGAGGTTATACTAAGAAAAATATTCGTTTCCCTACACTATTCCAAGTTCGCGGAGCAAAAAAAGACACTAATTCGCAAAAAGACGCTAATTCGCGTTCTTTTCTGCGACCTCTATAATAATTGTGATTTCGCAGCGCGCTCCCGCCACTTAATATTAGACTATTTTAATGTCGTGGTGTTTGGGCTCTATGGGGTTATCCGGAATACCATAGGAATAACAAAATTTAAGACGTTTAAATCGCGGGGGCGATAGTCGAGATTTATGAAAAAAGAGGTGGGAACGCGGGGCGAAACTCACTAAACAGAAGGTCGCGGGACGAAAACACGCTAATTTACGGGGCCACTAGGCAGAAAGGCGAGATACTGTTGAATTCGTGGAGAGAAAAGATAAGTATTCTGTTTACGTCCAGCTTTTGCTGCGCGACACCGCCGTTTGGGTTCTAAAATCTTAATTTAAGCAAGATTTTGCCATGCAGTCCCTCTAATTCGAGTTTTCGCTTCGCACCAGGACATTTAAACGTTTTCGCTTGACGAGGTCGCAGAGTATATATATATATGTACTAGCACGTTCATGCATGCGTGTGTGCGCGCGCGCTATATTTATATCATATAACATTATGTCATTATTGGGTTTTGCTTTAAATGACACAGACAGGCCCCTGGTGCCCCTTTCGGGCATAAGTTATTCATGCACGAGCAGGAACCTGGATTCAACCACCGGCGTTACATTATTTCTCTTGCTGGGTTTCGTGCGATGAGGGATTAAATGACCTTTTAATACAACTCGGTCGCTGTAGCCCGTTTTCTGCGACTTTTGTTAAGTAATATTGCGTATTCTTATTTATACTTAACCAAATTTTGTTCATATAAGGTCAACGGCATTTCGGTTACAGTTGACGTTAGTGGCCTAAATATAAACGATGATAATCACGAATTACGAAATGTAATATTTATGATATGTATGATTATGTAACAACTAGATAACCTATAATTATGCGCATGGAACGACAATCGGAGAAGTTAAGAGTTTTCATGTATGTCCAGTTAAATAATTCATTGTGGCTGCTCGTACTATTACACGTCTCCCTATTACTCATGATCACATGCCCAGGTGGCTGCATATGCGGTTGCATGGTTGTGCGTTTCTAATGGATATGGATATATGGCCGATTTTCAAGGCCCCTTGTTCCTCCTTGCTGCATGTCCGGTTACCGGGTTTTATATTCCCTGTGGCTGCATGTCCTATTACTTGGTTATCTATGCCTCATGGCTACATGCCAGCATAATGTCCGTTTCCTATTCTTCGTTGCTAAATTGTCCGTTTAGATGGTTTTCCTTTCCTGAAAGTTGCATGTCCTGTTACATTATGCCATATGCCACTTGACTATATGCGTGGTTACTTCTAAATCGTGGCTGCATGTCTGATTGAACGATTTTTCTGTATGTTCGGTAACATGGTTTCCTGATTTTCATGGCTAATTTTTCTGGTTACATGGTTCCCTTTGCTCCGTGGCTGCATGTTCGGTGACACGATTCCCTGGGCCTCTTGACTGCTTGTCTAATTACTTTGTTCTCTTTTTCTTGTGGCTGCATGTTCGGTTACAGCATGGTTCGCTGGTCCTTGTTGCTACTTGTTCGGCGACTTTTTTTCTTCATTTTTCTTGTGGCTTCATGTGTTCGGCTGTATGGTTCCCTAGTCCTTGTGGCTGCTTGTCCACTGACTTTGTTATTCGTACTTGTCGTGGCCGCATGATCGGTACATGAAAATTAGAGCGAATCACTTTGTATAACATTATTATAATCTTTTAATGATGGATTACCAACTGAAACATGGTATTATTAACATAACATAACGTAGCGTAGCATAGCCTAGCCTAGCCTAGCCTAGCCTAGCCTAGCCTAGCCTAGCCTAACACAACACAACACAACACAACATAACATAACATAACTTTATTAACATCCTGTCAAGTTTCGGTGGTAACACTAAAAGTAACATATTTTTAATAGAAAATGATTTGCACTCGCTAAACCAGAAAATAACAGCAGCACCGCATGGTTTTAGTTCTTTACCGTGTCAGAGCACATAATGCATGCAGAATTCATTTTATATAGTATACCCTTTTTGTTGATTTTTTTTTTGAATTTTGTGCCAATATACCTAACACATATTTAATCAATTAAAACGTACAAATAAGAAATGTCAGCACTGCGCTGACTACGTTATGATTACATACTATAACATTGATTTAATAGTAGACTCCGTAACCTTCTGATACAGATAACGGACTTAAAGCCGGATAGTTGAAGGCATTGAAATTTGGTGTGTGCATTTGTACAAAATGTGTTAACATGATGTTTCTGCATAAATCTGATTCATTCAGGCCCGGGTCCAGAAATATTTGACTGGGATGGGGGGGGGGGGTGTCACCAGTCCAGAACGAAGACGTCACCGCCGAGGCGCATAGCGCCGACAACGGGTAGGTACGGGAGCGGAGACGTCTGCCCATGTTAGGAGGGTCAGGGAGATCTCTTCCCTGGAAATTTTCAAAATACGGGTAAAAAATGGTGATCTCTGGTGCATTTTTAGGTATAAATGTTTAGGTAATGGAGGGGTTACTCCCCTCTTGATATCAGGGGGCTCTCTCCCTGGATTTTTTTGAAATATAGGTATAAAAGGGGGGTAGCCCCTTCGGTCCGGCCCTGGATCCGGGGGCGTGTCATTGACTGAAGATAAAACATTAAACAATTACTTTCTCAGTCATTCATCATAATATTACAATATTACAAAGTCTATCTTTTGTTGAAAGTCATTTTCTAGAATGTTTTGTTTGATTATATTTCTTATTATTTTTTCATATCAAGACAGTTCGTTCAAAGAACATTGTAATGATCAGAGAGATAGACTGATATAAACGTTTCTATGACCAGCAATAGAAGATTAAAACCCTATTGGAATACAATGATTGGACTGTCAGAAAAGCGAATTTAATTTAAATCAGAATGTTTTTCGGTTCATCCTGATTTTCTGTCAGCCGTATGTAAATTTGTAGCTACGTAAAAATATCGAATAGCACTATAAGCGTATACATACTTCATTAAAATATTTATTTAGCATAGCAAATATATTACTAGACTAAAGACTGATTATAAATATGTTTCTACATTTCCCCTTTTTTGTCTAGTTCCATTTCTTGAGACAAAGGCCAGTCTATTTTAGATATTTTCACTGAGGAATGATGTTAAAATTATCAGTCTAGTACAATCCGAGATGATATTAAATTACCGTACCTCATGTTACCCTGCTGACCATAAATCTGTTTACCTAGGTGATTTTTAATAGTGGTAACCGTAGAACCCTTCTCGTCTAGAATAAACTATTTTGCTACTTTGGAAATCTTGATGGGTCATCTTGCAAAATATTTATTTACAATAATATGTTTATTTTATTTAAAGGATTCTTTTTGAATCAGTAAAATTCTGAAACTGTAGAATGAATTTTAAAAGTTTCTTACAGCACATCTTAAAAGATATGTAGCTGCACATGTATTACATTATGGAGATGATTTTATACTGTGTGCGTACGTACTATGTGCGCTGATGTTTTTGTACTAGTACGTGCACCGTATAAATGTCTGCCAAAAACGAAATCTTTTCGATTGTGTTGAATGAGTAACCCTCCCTCTCATCTTAACGGGGTTATATTGTAGACATCGGATTAAAATACCATTAAATAAAGTGTGAGGGAGTTCTGATATATGAGAAAGTTGTTCATCAACTAAAATTCTACCATCTATTTGTTACAGGGATAGCGCGAACGCAGTCCCCACACCAATAAATTGCGTACCCGAGTAACCCACATTTGGGGCTATCGCAGGCGTCAGCCCAACCGAAGTGCAATGGAAGGGCCTCTTCCTGGGGAAACCGCCTTGCTGATCACGGTGTTCCCTGTACCAGGTAAGTATGCTTTCTAGAGATAACTGGAGGTTTATAAATCAACCAGGTTATTTTACAAGATAAGGTATAAAAATAGCATATCACTTATCCCAATATAAAGCATGTGTATTAATTCAAATTACCAACATTACTTCATTTTATTTGCGCATATTCAATCTCTACAATTTATAAAACTTTTTTTAAGAAGAAAAAAATGAAGCTTACAATGTTTTTGGTAAAATTCTATATTAACAATTTTGATAACGTTTATTATAGCATTTTTCCGAACATGGTTACTTCCCTTCCATTGAGTGCACATATCATACAATTTCAATGCGGAAAAATCGATGGATTTTCTCATCACTGCTTGTCATTCAAAAGTTGTCATTACATAATCGCAGGCATATGTTCACAACTTTTACCAAGATATTAAAAAAATTAACAAACGTAGGGAAAAGTAGCGCTTTTATACTGTCGTACTGGCGGAATAGGTGACGTCATGCTTTAAAGGCAAAGAAAATTTCCTATATAAGTGACCCCCCCCCCCCCCCCCCCCCAAATACCAGACTTTTTAATCCCCAATATACAAGATCCTGTCTGGTCCAGTCTGATAAGGGTCCATAAAACCCCTGTAGACTTGACATGTAGCCTTATTATTGTCAGAGAATCATAAATTTTATTGCCTACAGATAAATTGGTTATTTCCTGTGTTTTGCATTTTATTGATTGAATTGCTGTTTTTTTTTTTTTTTCAGAATATACACAAAATTATTCTAATTGATAATATACTAATTTTGATTGCTCAGTCATGTTGATTGAGTAATGTCCTGGCCAATTAAATTATAACTCTTATAGCAAAGCAATTCTCACTCCTTAACAATAAAATAATTATTTAAAACTCAAAAACTCAATAAGAGAAATTACAAGTTTGTTTATTCAATGATTATGATCTTCTTATCAAAGATAACAAAATAAAACCAGAAAAAAATGATAATTGCTGGATTTTATTAGAAATTAAAGAAGCGTTCAGTTGCACTTTTAATAGATATAAAAGGAATATGGACAGAAGGATTTTATATATTAAAATGCATAATTCCCCTTGTGTTGTATAAATAACGTTTCTTTTATGTTTAATAAAATCCAGCAATAAAGATATATCATTGTTCAAAATACACATAATTTGTTATTTCTAAAAGCTATGTGCCTGAATGCATTTTTTATATTTTTGATAAAAAAAACCAGCAATAATGAGATGTAATTGTTAAAAAACTTGATTTATTAAAAATATGATAAAAACACTGTTGTATCTTATCACTTTGTTTATTTAGCCCTAATTCAATCAAGCTTTCTAAACTCGTTATAAAGGTGAGAACTGATTTGCTATAAAGGTGAGAAATATCACCTGCAATTTATTTACTGCACAGTAGCTATACAGTAGCTTATTATGATAAACAGAAGCAAGGCTATCAATGGTCAAGACTTGTGTATTGGCCCTTACTGCCAATACGCAGACCTTATCATCCCCATAGGCCACATACCAGGCATACCAGAATCAGTGTCTTTAAAGGCCTAGATTTTGGCAGTGGGCCAAGGGATTTTTGTCTTCACCAGCACAGTTGGGGGCTAATGACTATCACAGTATGACTCCAATAAACAAGGGTCATTGTTTATTGGAGAGTCAGTCTACCATAACAAGTGTATCTATTAGTGAAAAGGGGAAAAGATGTAATTTATTGTAAATTAATGAATAATTGATAACTTTTAAAGTTATACTAGTTTTTTTGGCATTTCTATGTAAAGAAAAATATTTGTTGACCAAACACAATTATAAAATAATCAGAAACTTATTTTCACAATAATGAAATAATGAGAAACTTACTTAAAGAAACATGCAAGTTTTATTTTTTCAAATTCTGTCTGGAGAATTGTGATATTTCTGAAAAATGTGACTTTCACTCATCTAAAGCTTGCAGAATACTGTAAATAACATTTGTATAAACTGAAAACAGAATGTGAATTTCAAAGTTACAAAGCAAAGCATGATAAAAGTCCCTTTAGGCAACATACTGAAAATGAAAATCGAGTATAGATGGAACACAATTTTATATTCAAATAATGTTGATTACATGAATACATGAAAATCAATTTCCAAATCGAAAAATATTGTTTATCAGCACAAAGAACTCAGGAAGTTTTCACTGTACTTGTGTTTTATTATCATTATTATTTTCAATATTATTACTGTATCTTTTATCATCCTATATGTAATATAATAATAATAATAATAATAATATACTAATGATAATATAATAATAATTATTATGATTATTTCTATTATTATTATTTTCATTATTATAACATTAAAGTGATAGTTATTTTCATCTACAAAATATCAAAATAATAATTATTATAATTATTATGAAGAAAAATTAACTTCTTTCAACTCCACTACACACATCTTCATGGTCTAGTTAGGGTCCCTGCTGTGCTAATTGCCCTCTAATCAGTTGCTATTACATAATCGCTGATAAGCAGCAGATAAGATGGGAGTTATATATTGGATTTGGGGGGGTGGGGGGGGGGGTGGGGAAACACTTATATAGTAGTGAATCTAAGCCTTTAATTATAGAATGAGAGATAAAAAATGTTCCGAGGAAAGCACCCTTTTTTTCTGTCTTCGATTAACAAGTGTTACATGACCCATGTACAACTAGTCCAACTCACTTTCAGATAGTCCAACTCGTGACGTAATTATCATTTTCATTTCATTTCAGTCTGTGGACGAACCATCAGGGGAGGTAACTAGAGTCACGTTGTGGAACGGGCCGTTTGCTGATGTTGATATAACTCGTGGCCCAATCCATTTGTATATGTTACTTTTGTGTTCATACTATTGTACATATGCCTAATAACAAATACAATAAAATATTATTAAACTAAACTAGAGTCACGCATTGGGACTCAAACTCCAACGCAGTGATCTCCCTTACCGCGTCGCTCAATAAGCGTAGCGGCAAGGGAGATCACTGCGTTGGAGTTTGATTGGGACTAATTAGAAACTTGATACATAATAAAATAGTTTCTTTTAAAGCTCAATCTGTCGTCCTTATTTCGGTAATCAACTCAGCATGGCTTTCCCGCAGAAATCTGGAAAAAGTCATGTTAAAGCTAGAACCCACCTCACTGCTTTCAGTTTGTTTTCACAGATTAAAACCGACGATATTTCCAATTAACAGACTGCTATTTTGTCCATTCCTCTATTACCCTTCATTTCGGTTGCTGTATATCTTCAAACATGTAACGTCAATACAAACTTGGCAAAAAATATATCATTAAATATATAATTTTGAGACAAATTTGAAAATCAAGATTTTTGTCGTGTTTTAATTTTACAAAAGCTACGGGAAAAAAAACATATCAATTTAATAGGGAATCGATCTTACCGATTTTCGTCGCGAAGCGACGAAAATCGGGATCGAATCCCACTACGGTAACATACGAGGGTATCCAAACAACACATACTATCCAAATAATAGCCTGGTACCCGACTGTATATCGAGAATCATTCTCTCCAAACAGTCGTTTATGGAACGTAGAGAGTAAACACGGGCACCAGTCTATCCAAATAAAAAAATATGGAGTTCCGGTTTAGACCATGGGCGTGCGACGACCCCGATGAAATTCGGGATATCACGGTCTTCGTTAATGTTAATAAGCGTCCGTCAGATCAGTAGGCGAAACGCAATATCCGCACAATAAGATGTCTGCGACTCGAAAGAATATTCAAAGTAAGCTGTTAATTTTGTTGCGTCAGAAGCTTATCAGCCGGTAACGTGACTACTGTGCACTGATATAATTTGTGATACAAACATGCTTTATTCAATACTGAGTAGCATTTTTAAACGGCGACATTTTGAACATTTTTATATTTAGAGTGAAAGTGGATACACGTTACACTGGCGCCGACATTTTGAAAATTTGAGGAAACAAAAACATTCTCCAACGAGTTCTTCAGCTCGGGGAATGAAAGAATAGATTCACCTTTGTGTCACTTTTCAGATCGTATTTAATTCCTTTCCGGTACTTTAGTTTCTTTGAACATCTTTGTTACTAAGCCTATATTGAATTTTTAAAATTAAGAAATCCGTGATACTTGCAGGCATGACTGATTAATGGAATTATTTTACTTTTATATAGAATATGGACGCCACTCCATTACAGCATGTGCATGGTTGGACCTGTTGACATTTTTAGAAACGTGAGTAACTAATTTTCCATTGTATAATAATAATGTAAACAAACACCCCACCCATAAACAGGCTGGTAACATTGCCCGATCGGGCTTATGACACAAAAAGTAATATTTCTTGACAAATAATGAAGATATTTCTTTCAGACTTGGTTCTATTTATTAAGCATTACATATAATGCTTATCAAGATAGAAATAACTTTGTTGCCTTCAGTTTAGTTAGAATTACTTCCATTTTTCAGATTTTTATGATGCATAATTTTTGAAGTCCAAAAATATTATGTTTTAATGCAATGTTTAAAACAGAAAAGGGATCAATGGCTTTCTAGTGCTCCAAACTTGTGCGCCAATACCTTTATTCTATATATTTAGGGTAAATACTTTGTTTCTAGTGCAGATGTATGAGCAATTTTTTTAGGACTAACATTTCTCTATAATGTTGTAAGTGAAAGCAGAGTAAAATGTTTACATTCATGTACTAGCGCAATAATTTAGAGCATTAGAAAGCCATTTAACCCTTTTTTGTTTTAAACTTAGCATTCGAACATTGTTTTTTTGGACTTCAAAGATTATGCGTCATAAAAATCTGAAAAGGGGAAATAATTCTACCAAAACTGAAGGCAACCAAGTTATTTTTATTCTAATTTGTATCATTTGTTATGCTTAACAAATGGACCAAGTTTGAAAGAAATATCTTCATTATTTTTCAAGAAATATTACTTTTTGTGTCATAAGCTCGATCGGGCAATGTTACCAGCCTGATAAAAAGCATAGAAATTCCATATTTTTTACATTTTTATTTATTCATCAATTTGAAATGGGCCTTTTAGATTATTATTTCTTAAGGCTCACTGCATGTATACACAGTAATTAAGTTGAGCTTATGATTCTGCCGATAAGCTGTGCTCGGCCTAAATATAGCATTATAGGGAATCAGATCGGCTTCTAGAAAAAAATATAGATTTTAAACAGGCTGGTAACATTGCCCGATCGGGCTTTCGACAAAAAACTAACATTTTTTTGAAAAATAGTAAAGATATTTCTTTCAAACTTGGTTCATCTGTTCATATGACACAAATTAAAATAAAAAATAACTTGGTTGCCTTCAGTTTTGGTAGAATTATTTCCCCTTTTCAGATTTTTATGACGCATAATTTTTGAAGTCCAAAAAATTATGTGTTAATGCATTACATTATGCTATTGGTGTTTGTTTCGTATATTCCACACTCATTTGACACCGTACAAATTGTCAACAGTCGAGATAGCGTTGATAAGCGCAACTTGGCGCAGACATGCAATTCGGCTCGATCTTTCTTTGGAATATATGTAATACTGTTTACATGTCGTACTGATACAACCACATTTTAAAATAAATTCGTATTGATACATCCACATTTTAAAATAAAGTCATATCTGATCCCTAACAAGTTCGTAATTACAAAAATACAGCCCTTATCTGGAGTTCTGAAGCATGCTCGATTAGTTGGTCAGAATTATGAAGGAATTGAATTCAAACTGTTCCATAAATGCAAGAGTTTAAGAGTTAGTCAGAACCATAATCATGCAGAAGATGTAATTACTTTCCGAAATCACAGGACTCAAATTTTGGACTCGCTAAATGCAAGTCAATTTCATGGAATGGAAGTTAAGATAAAAATTTCACACAATTTATTTTGTAAATACAAATAATAGTCAAAATTGTTGCGTTTTTTTGTTAATGTTTGTAGATTCGCTTTCATTTGAGGATAACAGAAAACACAACATCTTTTTTGGTTAGCCATTTTTTGTTGAATGGACAGGGCTTTTTCTGACCATTTTGGGAAAAAGGCCCCTGTGCTTTTTGGGAATTTTCGACTCGCGAATACTGCCATATTGTGAAATATATGTATCGGTTAAACATCCAAATTAGGAAAGTATTTCCATGAAAATCAGTCTTTTTTATTTCTTTACGTATATTTCTGTGATTTCTACTGCTAATATTCATAAAAGAAAACTGCTTTATATTCAAATTCAAGCTGCAAATTCAATAAAATCTACAATACAATGGTTGCACCACTATAATTTGCAACAAAATAGGTCTTTTAAAAAAAAAAAAAAAAAATTTTTTTTTTTTTGGTTTGATTGGGAATTTTTGAACAGCTATTGGGAAAAAATATGCATATTTGCCATTGGGAATGGGACCGAACTGAAAAAGCCCTGATGGATTACTGATTATGAAGAAATGTAGAGGTCTATCTTATAATTAAATCTAGAATGCAGGCTATCTTACTAATTCGTACATGTATACAGTTGAATTGCTATTTATAATATTAGGTACGAAAATTTGCCTTGCCGTAGTTTCAGCCAGTAGTTAAGATACGCCATCAATGATGCGTTCCGAATTACTTTGAAGGTCATTTTGAGTTATAACGCACAAAATTGTACACCAAGGAAAACCGTGCAAGTAATATTGATGTTCTAGCATTTTTTTTAGGATATTCTAACATTCTTAATTGAAAGTCTAAATTTGCAAGTAGATTATAGATTAAGCAACAAGAAAAAAAAGCTACATGCTAAAATTTGCAGTACATTGGTCAAAAAAGTTAAATTTGAGCTCTGCAAATGCAAACTGAAGCCGCTCACATTACTTTTTGGTTCGATGCATTCAGTTCCTGTTCTCCTAGGAATCCCCAGTCGAGCATGTCCCAAACAATATGATGAAGTATTTTGAGGGTATCAGCTAGACCAGTTGTTTTATGGTTCAAAGTTCAGCTTTAAGTTCGGGCATGTGAAATTGGTGTCAGGCTTGGAAAATTTTCTATCTGGTTGCCAGCATGGTTAGTTGAAATCTGAATTTTGTACACTGCACACATACTCAAATACGTTTGAAGTTATACGTTTATGAATCATGAACGTCAGATACCAATAAACAATTTTTGCATTTTGTCGGCTCCTGTGTTCATACTAAACTGAGGAAGGCAGAACAGATTCCTCTAGCTGCTTTACCAGTCTGTTTTTGCCTTTTCATGATACCGAGCAAAGTGAAGGTCATAGACCACCAAGTCAAAAAGGTTACCTGGAATTCACTGGGTTAAAGTAATGTTCATACCTGTCAAAACACACGCATTGCGCGTGTGCCACACGCATTTCGGCCTTAGATCATGCTCACACGCCTACTATTCAAGGTCACACGCATGTTAAAGAAATAAAGCAATCAATTGTTTTTTTCGTAGAAAATTATTGAATCAAACATGCAAGGTGACGTTGACACAGTGTTTTTATACCGTATAATACAGCTTTTACATTCACCGGTGCAACATGTTATTTCTACCGCATGAATAAACATCACAAAAAGTAAACATGGAGGGAGACTATTCAAAACCAGATCTATTGTGTGTTAAAAGTCTAAATTTTCTATGTGAGGGCGTTTCCGGCTTTTAAGGATCTTCGCCCTCCAGACCCTCACGAGGGAAACCTTCCCTTCGAACTTTGATCACACTCGTGGCCTTTGTGGAGCCTTGACAGCTATGAATGTTTGGCTGTTCTGGCTGGTTAGTCGTGTAAACAAACCAACTCATACAGTGACTTTTCTTTTTTCAAAACTGAAATTTTTAACTGCATTTACTTCGTTTCATTATACATTTTGACAAAATTTGCTACTGTATTATTTTCATTAAAAAAAGTTTTATTTAACAAATTTCTCCCGCCATGCCAATGATATAATTGGGGTCATCTTATTGGCATGAAAATTGATAAACTGCAAAAAGGATGTTAGCTCTTAGACCTTTGAAATTTCAAAACAGCTGGTTGTCCATGTTTTCTTAATTTGCTCACTTTTAACTATTTTCAGGCATCTTGGTCTATTATACAGAGTATTGTTGTACTGCTCCAAAGTGCTTGTTGACAGACTGAAACCACTTGCTTGCGGCTCATAAGGTATTTCTATCTTTCTGTTTCTTTATTATATAGTTGCAGCTGTGGGAAGCAGTTTCAATCATTCAAAAAGCATGATCAGATATACTATATACAAATTAGTATTTGTGTGAACAGATTTTTGCGATTGAGTCAGTGCGTAGAATCAAATACCAAGGAAATTAGGCGTAAAAAAAATTGTCTGTTTCCTGTATCCTGACCTACCATCAATTTTTGGCCCGACCCTAAATGGACGGTGCGTCCGCCTTTGTCTTGGAGAACATTTTTTTCAACTTTTTGACAAAAAGTTGCAAAACTGCACTTTTTATGCTTTAAACATGGACAGTGATGTTATAAATCAACTTACTGATGCTCTAGAGGCATTAACCCCACTATTTGTATTCATTTTTTGACACAAAAATAATTTCCAAAAAGTCTCCCTAAAAATAATTTTAAAAAATCCAGAGAAAAAGTTTTTCCAACCTACCTACCCTAATTTTTTTTAACATTTTACCGGAAACAAATTTTTTTTTTAGACCTTAATAATTTCTTGATGATAAAGCATTTCTGGACAAAACCATAAAATATAATACATGCATGTTTGCAAATTTAAACAATTATTAGCTCGATCACCTGTCACAGGGTGACAACATGAGTTGATGTCCGTCATGTTCCAACAGTTTGTAAAAAATCTTCTTCAGAACCACTGGGCAGATTTACACCAAACTTCACAGAATGATCATGGGGTGGTCCTCTTTCAAAATTACCCATAGAATTTAATTCCATATAGAACTCACCGAAAAGAAAAACTTTGAAAATGTTTGCTTGTCAGAAATTGTTAGCCGGCAGGGCTTTTCATCCTTATATGACAGAGGCCTATATTCGGCCACTTCCCAATAAAAAAATATTGCATTTTTCCATGCAAGGTAACATTTCCCAAAAATCACATCAGCAAATGGTTTAATTTTATTTACATTTTAGTGTTACTGGAGGAAGCGGTTCTCAGATATTGATTTTTTAGCTCACCTGTCAATAGTGACAAGGTGAGCTTTTGTGATAGTGTGGCATCCGTCGTCCGTCCGTGCGTCGGTAAACTTTTGCTTGTGACCACTCTATAGGTCACATTTTTTATGGGATCTTTATGAAAGTTGGTTGGGGTCTCTTTTTATCAATTTACAATATTTGATTTCTGTTTTACAGGTTCACTTCTTGAGAGCAGGCAGCTACAAAATGGAAGGTCAACAAATCCAGTATACTTGAAAAGCAAGAAAGAAACACCAGAAAATATAAAAAGACAGAAGAACAAGGGAACTTTAATAAAAAAACAAAACTTTTAAGGATAGGAATTCAGGATTTACTTAGAAACTAAATTTATTTTGAGAACAGCAGTGTTTGACTAAGCTCTGTTACTTTAAGAGATAATGTATTATCACATTGGTTTTGTTATTGTCGAGCCCGCTTGCAGAAGCGAAGACATAGTTTTCCAAATGTCTATTCGGTGTATGTGCGTGCATCCGTCCGGATTTATTTGTCCGGACCATAATTTGGACATGCATGGAGCAATCTTGTTTATATATGGTATGAATGTTAACCTCAGTGAGACGGAGTGTCATGCGCAAGCCCCAGGTTCCTATCTCAAAGGTCAAGATCACACTTACAGGTCAAAGGTCAAATTCAAAAATGACTTTGTCCAGAGGATTTCTTCTTCATGCATGGAGGGATTTTGATGTAACTTGGCACAATTGTTCACCATCATGAGATGGAGTGTCATGCGCAAGAACCAGGTCCCTAGGTCTAAGGTCAAGGTCACACTTAGAGGTCAAAGGATACAAGAATGACAACTTTGTCCAGAGGATTTCTTCTTCATGCATGGAGGGATTTTGATGTAACTTGGCACAATTGTTCACCATCATGAGATGGAGTGTCATGCGCAAGAACCAGGTCCCTAGGTCTAAGGTCAAGGTCACACTTAGAGGTCAAAGGATACAAGAATGACAACTTTGTCTGGAGCATTTCTTCTTCATGCATGGAGGGACTTTGATGTAACTTGGCATAAATGTTCACCACCATGAGGCGGAGTGTCGTGCGGAAGAACCAGGTCCCTTGGTCTAAGGTCAAGGTCACACTTAAGGTCAAAAGTCAGATACAAGAATGACTTTGTCTGGAGCATTTCTTTTTGATGCATAGAGGGATTTTGATTTAACTTGGCGCAATTGTTCATCATCATGCGACGGAGTGTCATGCATAAGGTCCTAGAATTACTTCCCTTTGTTGTTACTATAAATAGCTTACATTTGTAACTTTTTTATTACTGGTCGTAGGGAAAAATCAAGACCACTTTTCTGTAGTACAACATGCATGTTACATCCAATTTTCAGGTGTATTTTGACCTATCTCTGCTGGTGCGGATTTTTGTGTGGACTTAGAATTTTTTTTATATTTTTTTTTTTTAATTTTTTTTAATTTTTTTTTTTTTTAATTTTACGTTCCTTTGTTGTTACTGTAAATAACTTATATTGTAACTTTTTGCAGTCTCTTTTATTTGGCATAAATGTTTGCCTCAATGAGACAAGGAGTGTCATGCACAACTCCCAGTCCTTTTGACAGCTGGCGGGCTTGACATATTGCCTGTGGTCATCTAGTTCTCATATTTTTCATGAGATTTTAAAGAGAATGTTCTGTTATACCCTCGTGTAGTAAGCTTGTCTGTCTGATTTAAATATTTTTTGGTACATAGTTACAGGTCAAGTTCGACTTTGGGGTCAGTAGGTCAAAGGTCAAGATAACTTGCAAACGTTTTGGCGTGGGATCATAGCTTTTGCAACACAGGTGTAACATGATAAAATACAGGTTGTTTGAATTTGAGGTCAATAGATCAGAGGTCAAGGTCACAGTGACCTTGAACAGTTGAACCGTTTCCGAATGATAACTTTGGACCTTGAGCCTAGGATGATAAAGTTTGGTACACAGGTGTCACATCATGAAATACAGGTCAAGTTTTACTTTGAGGTCAGTAGGTCAAGGTCACAATAAGGCAAAACAGTGAAATGTTTTTCAGATTATAACTTGAGAATGCTTGAGCCTAGGATAATGAAAATTGTTAGGGAGGTTAATTATGACCAGCAGGTGACCCCTAATGATGTTGAGGTCAGTAGGTCACAGGTCAAGGTCACACTGACCCGGCTCTTTAAAATGATGCATGGAGGGGCACCTGGGGTCTTCCTCCACCACTAAAACTGGAAAGTCGCCATATGACCTATCCCAGTGTCGGTGTGATGTTATGTTCAACAAAATAAATACAGTTCTTTAAAACGGTTTTTGGACAATAACTTCAGGATGCTTGGGATGAGAAACACAAAATTTAGTACAAGGTTGGTCTTGACCAGCAGATTACCTGTATTGATTTATAGTTCCAAAGGTCAGGATGACCCGGAACATTTAAACCTTTTCCATACAACAACTTGAGAACACTTGGGCGGAGGATCATGAAACTATGGAGATTGAATTTGAGGTCATTAGGTCATAGCTCAAGAAAATGCTACTTTGATATTGGCTTAGTTCTGTGATAAGGCCATATTGTAGGGGTATAATTCATCACTTCTGTGACAACTCTAGCGTTTAGCTCACCTGAGCACAAGGTGCTCAAGGTGAGCTTATGTGATCACCCTGTGTCCGTCCGTCGTCAACAATTTTACTGTTAACACATTTTGACCTAATCTTTATGAAACTTGGTCAGAATGTTACCCTAAAAAAAATCTTGGACACATTTGATGTTGGGTTATCTTGGATCAAAAACTAGGTCACCAAGTCAAATCAAAGGAAAAGCTTGTTAACACCGTAGAGGTCACATTTAAGACTATATCTTCATGAAACTTGGCCAGAATGTTAATCTTGATGATCTCAAGGTCTAGTCTGAATTTGGGTTATGTAGGGTCAAAAACAGGTCGATAGGACAAATCAAAGGAAAAGCTAGTTTACATTCTAGAAGCCAAATTTATGACCATATCTTAATGAAACTTGGTCAAAATGTTAATCTTAATGATCCATATATCAGATTCAAATCTGGGTCAAGTGGGGTCAAAAACTAGGTCACCAGGTTAAAATAAGGGAAAAGCTTGTTAACACTCTGGAGGTCACAATTTTGGCCCAATCTTAATGAAACTTGGTCAGAATGTTACCCTCAATAAAATATTGGACAAGTTTGATATTGGGTCGTCTAGGTTCAATAACTAGGTCACCAGGTCAAATCAAAGGAAAAGCTTGTTAACACTGTAGTGGCCACATTTATGACCATATCTTAATGAAACTTTGTCAGAATTTTAATCTTGATGATCTATAGGCCAAGTTAAATCTAGTTCAGGTGGGATTAAAAATTAGGTCACTAGGTCAAATCAAAGGAACAGCTTGTTAACACTCCAGAGGCCACATTTATGACTGCATCTTCATGAAACTTAATCAGAATGTTAATCTTGATGATCTTTCAGTCAGGTTTGAATCTAGGTCATGTGGGGTCAAAAACTAGGTCACCAAGTCAGATCAAAGGATAAGCTAGTTAACTCTTTAGAGGCTACATTTATGATCATATCTTAATGTAACTTGGTCAGAATGTTGATCTTGATGATCTTTATGTCAATATGTCAGGCGAGTGATACAGGACCATCATGGCCCATCTTGTTTATTTGTTCTTGTTGTAAGAGAAATTGTACATTCTAGAATACAAATTACAGCAAGTTTCATTTTCTCTATTTTGACAATACTTATTTCAAAGCCTGACAAAAGCATCCAGTACTGTTATTAAAAGTTGTTATTCACAGTTCAGCTATATTTCATGTATGGATAAAACAAGTTATTTGATCTGTGATCATTATAAATGTGTATACAGATAAAACTTAAACATGTGAACAGTTTATTCAATAAATAAAGTGTAATGCAAGTCTTTGTGATGTGTATATAAAAACAAAATTAGGATTTGTTTTACGAGTAATTTCAGAATTACAATTAACACAAATAAAAAGAAACCAAGCCTGCACAAGAATGCTAATCTGTCTCCCTAGACTGAGCCTGCCGTGGTGCAAATAGATTGTTAATGTGTGTCTGTCTGTTAAGTCTTGTTAACAGTGAGTTGCAATCTAGTAATTTTTCAGTTTGTATGATTTTTAGCTCACCTGAAGCACAGTGTGAGCTGTTGTGATCTCATTAAGTCTTTCATTGTGCTTCTCAACAATTTGCCTGTTATTAAACACCCTAGTAAACAGTTTTTTTAAATGTTAAAGGGATGAGTTGAAGTCTGATCGATTCCCGATTGAGGCAGTGCCTTATTTCATATTACTTCATTCTGCGCTCTGCCGACAATGCTGTGTTCAAGTCCAACTGAATTCTCTGTGTACTCAAGACTGTTAAATTAGATATATAGATCTACTTCTTTATTTCACACCATAAAAAAGATAGACGTAGATCTACAAACGAAAGTTCGCGCATTTTAAATGACAAACAACAACACATATACATACGTAAAATTAACCCCCAGTGTTAAAAAAATCGAAAACAATTTTTCATGAATCATAATCATCAGATAGGAAACGTTCTAGCTAAGAAACTGAGTGCTTACACTTTATGTTTCGTCCAAAATTAAGAAACTTACGTGGCATTTTCGGAAGTAATTCCAAATGGCTGTTTATAAGGAACCGGAAGAGTTGTCCCGTCAAATATGAAAAAAAGATACGAATTTTTTTGGACTGGCTGTAGACTTCAGTTAAAATAAAAGTCAAGTTGTTGTTATTTTTTTTAAACATTTGATGAACAAATTTAAATATTGAACACATGATAATCCTTTTGCAGAAAAGGATGCGTAATATTTAGTATTTTCAAAATGTGTTTAGAAATAATGGCGATTATCGGCTCGAGGAATATCACTGTATTGCAAGCGAGACCAACAAAGCAAATTACTTAGAAACAAATATCTAGATTTAATTCCCTTGCCTTGTATTAAAAAAAAACCAACAAAGTACGGAGCGCCAGTTTCCGTGAGCTGACACGTGTTCACTATGATAAATGAATAAAGGGTCGTTGTTTAGTGCATATACCAGGAATTTAATATGAAAACATGACACCAAAAGCTGAATTAATTGAATCATGTTTTTCATCTAATATGAATTTTTATGGATACTTCATATAAATATTGTCAATGTTGATTCTGTACATATTTGTATTTTACATGGGGATATGGACAAACTCACACGGGGCTATGGTCAAACTCTGAGTCGTTTTAACTTAAATTAACAAGAAGTATGAATACAGTATGAATAAATATGCTTTATCATGTACTTATTAATATCATAAAGAAGAGATGGCATAACCCAAATATAAAGTTTGTGTAGCCGCGTTAAGGGTGTGCCGACACGGATACGACTATTGAAATTTTAGTAAATAATGAAAATGAGAACTCTCGCTAGACAACCTGTTCAATGTAGAGAGAGAAAAAAGCGTCCCATTATCTCTATACGCCACGACCTGTGTTAGATATTATAGATACTTGTTCACTGATACCTTGTACACGTATCAAAAGGATGTTATAAATACATCATACGGGATGTTCTGTGTTTACATATCGCCTTAGGAGTGTGTCACAGATTTAATTAATTCACTACATAAACAAACTACTGCAGTACACATTACTAGAGGTGCACTGATATGTATCAAGTGTGTAGACAACCGGCGATACGCTTAATTAACTTCGCATCACAACACAATATACAGTTTAGTGATAAAACTTGGCTAGTGTTTCGGATATAAAATTCAGTAATCAGTGTTATTTACTAAAATGAGTTTGATAGAACAAGCAATGGATTCTCTGTCAGGGCTGAAACAAAGATGTCGGGGAGTGTCATTTGTGCTAATTTTATCTTTAACCGCATTTTTGGGATTTGTTGTGTTTTCACCAGTCTTCATTACCGTATTTTTTCTAAAGCTACCATGCGCGCGCTGGATTGTGGATACTATAATCAGCACGTGGTTTGCTTTAGCCGTGGGCGCGTTTGAACTCTTGTACGGTGTTAAAATTTCCGTGCAAGGTGATGTTTCTAATATAGACAAATGCTGTAGCTCTCTGGTTATAATGAATCATAGAACTAGAATGGATTGGCTGTTCTATTTTGCCGTACAAGCCAGATACAGCTCCTTAAGGAGATTCAAAATTTCTTTAAAAGACGAATTACGTCATGCACCAGGTGCAGGCTGGGCTATGCAAGCAAAACAATTTCTTTTTTTAAAAAGAAACTGGGATCTTGATAGAGCTCGAATTGAAAACTCTTTGAAACATTTCCAGTGTGTTAACTATTACCCGCAGTTGTTATTTTTTCCGGAAGGAACAGATTTTACGCCGTACACACGTAACAAGAGTAGACAATATGCTAAAAAGAACGACCTTCCGGAATACGAGTACGTACTTCACCCTCGGACCACGGGATTTACTTCCGTCTTTGGTTACATGAAATCATATAACAATTTAAAACAAGTGGTTGATGTTACAATAGCCTACCCTCAAAATATTCTACAGAACGAAACAGATCTACTCAATGGAAACATTCCTAGAGAAATTGTATTCACGGTGAAAACTTACAGTGCCGAGGAACTTCCGGAAAGCAGTGAAACCGCGTTAGCGGGGTGGCTGGAGGACCGATGGCGCGAAAAGGAGGCCTTCCTAAAGTCATTTTATGAAAATAAACAAACAGGCACCAACGATTATGATTTTAATCAAAATTTAGAAATAGAAAGAGATCTAACTCTGTACTCGATCGGTGCTTTACTATTCTGGGCATTTATTTCAGCAGTAACTGTTTGGTGTCTTCTATTTTATGCATACTTTAGATGGATTTTCCTTAGCTTGAGTGTCATCAATGTAATCATAAGTACCATCATGGGATTTGACGCGCTTTTTACTAAGCTGTCGGTTATGTGAACTATATCCACGCTATATTCAGAATATATCTCAAGTGCCATTATTATTAGATATCATTAGTTAGTCATGTTTATTTATTCAAGGCTCTTAATGTTCTCTTAGTAACTGTCAGTTATCTGCCAGTGTATAAATAATCACTTGAGAGTTCAGGTATAGTACAAGTAATAAATTTATGGACTATACTGTATTGACTATACGAGGCTACAACAGTAGTTTTATTAGAACATAATAGCTTTACGAGAATACAATTTCTATGAAACAAACACAATTTATACGGAACTTTAAACTGTTGCGTAAATATGGATATTTTCTCCCATTTGTGGTTGGTTTATGATGTTTTACTGCCGCCCTGTGCATATATTAACATGGTTAATGATAGTGTATATATAAAATTGTTAAGAGGTTATTATGATTTTGTTGGTTAGTGGTTACCAAACATTTTAAAACTGAAAATAAATTTTTTAGAAACAATAATTTTTGCTAGAAGTATTTAAATCCTTTAAACGTTTTTAGACCCACTAGCTGTTTCTTGTATGCTTGCGTGCGTGCGTGTGTATTTGTGTGCTAGTTTCAACGCCGCCGACGGCATAAGTTTTGCATGCAAGCATGTTGATTTTTTCCCAGAAATAACCGCCCGGACTTCGAAAGTCTTCGGCTTGATATGCCACTGACATATAATTATGGTTTTTGTAACTTTTACACAACTTTGACCTATATTTAACAAAATTATGTCCCTTTCTAAATAATTTGGTAGCATGACACAACATCAGAATTGTGTCACTCCATCTGACCTCGCTGCTTAAATAGTTATGTGTTATATAACGTTGATAGTAACTGTTGTACATTTCGTATATAATGTACCAACACTTTTGCCAAATCAATATTTAGAGCTGCAGTTTCTCGAAATACTTTGATACAAACATTACACAAATATTACAAATACGCAAGATAACGGGAAATATTTGGCAGCGTCTCACACTCAGTGGTACACAGGCACAACACCATAACTTTTATTCGAAATAGTAAAAAATATGTATTTTCAATTCCTTTTTACACAAAAAATCATCTCGAGCATTAACAGGGTGGCCAACCCAAGTGACTTTTTGGTATCGTATACACGAGGAAATCACTCCATTCATGTAACATTCTTGTAACATGATGGATTTTAATTAAGAAAAAAAAAGCAAGCGTCAAAGACTGAAAAACGAGTGCTTTCCTCGGCACAAAACGTCTGCCACTCTTAACCCTTACCCTGCTAAATTTCTATAATGAACTTGTCCACCTTTTAATTTTGACAGTACCATTAACTGTTAAAAGGGGTGCTTACCAAAAAGATACTGACTGAATGGTGAACAGTGCAGATCTTGATCAGACTGCACGAATGTGCAGACTGATCATGATCTACACGGATCGCAAAGGCAGAATCAATCATGTCCGGCATGGTAAGGGTTAATACTGTCTTCAAACACTTCACCCAAATGAGTACCTTGTCTACACATTTAGTCAGTGAAAGAAAACTGGAAAACGCTTTGTGGCGAGGACAGCACACATTATCTTGTCTTGGACGCTTTTTATTTTATTAAAATCTGTCAAGTAATACCGAAAAGATAGGCAAAAATGTTACCTGAATCGAGCGATTTCCCCGTGTCGACGACACCGAAAAGTCCCGTGGGTTTGGCGGTGGTTCGCAATCTGAGCAGTTGCCCTACTTTATCGCAATGCGCAGAGTTTGAATACAAATTCGTGAGGTGCGCATAGAATAATATTAAAATTTCCTATCTATAGTGATTATTCTATTTTAGCTTAAATTAAAACGTATTTAGTGCTAGATACAATGCAGAGGGGTTCATAAAAGTATTAGGTTATTCAAAAGAAACGTTACTTTTTACACTCGAAGTCTGTACAAAAAGATTATGTGTATGCTTTTTTTCATTCTGTAGAGAACAAGAAACAAATAGAATTCAAGGTTGTGATATTTAGAGGTGCAGAGTTTCGTAAACTACGTTTTAATGTTGTTTTCGCAATTACGTTTTGACATTACGAACAAATTACGTTTTCAAGTTTGAATACTAAGTTAGAACACAGCTTGTTGGTCTAATCAGATTTTTCACTGTTGGTATTCATGTTACAATGCATTTACGTAAAGGGTAGAAGATATTCCGTTAAATAAGTCAAAATATTCTTTTCATCAAATAACATTAAGCGCTTCAGTTAAAACCCTGATTTCAGGAAATGAAGATTTTTTGTTTGAAAAAAGGTTGAAGACTCCTCAGACCTCCCAGAAACAAACGAACAAACATTATTTACTGATCGATGCTTATCTAAGTCCTAGTGCCATATTTATGGCATACATTGAACCAAGTATCTTAGAGCTATGACTTAGTATCTCCCTTTTGTAAATAGCAACCCCGTAACTCCCCATGAGGTCAGAATAACTTTGTAACTCCTACCCATAGATAAGACGCACTATCACCGCCCAGTTGTGTGAAAGATCGTCAGTGTCTTTAAAGTCAGTTTTGTTGGAATTGTCTTTGTCCGTGTGAGTTATGTCCATTTCGCCGTCGTTTGTAATCAACGTCATAGGTTTTATCGTCGTTGAAACTGCCGTCGTCGGTTCACTCTTTGTTAATGAGGGCATGCGTTTCGTGAAGATACATCAAAGTGTTTATCCATATAACAAAAATGTTATGGTGTAAACAAGTAAAGATTAAGAGACAGACCGGTGAACGACGGCAAGAAGGTTATCAAAATAGCAGGACCTACGAGCACTTTCTGCTAAGGTCAGCAAAAATGAAAAATGCCAAGCCTTAGACGGACCTTATGCACAATATCATCATGTGTAGAACCAATTAGGAGTTACTAAGTCTAAATAGGAGATAACAAGTCTTGAAATCTATTTAATTTTACACATGTACAAGCGGGAACGAGGACGCTTCTGTGAATATAGGCTGGTGATAATCAAGGGGACAAATAAAAGTTATCCATGTAATTACTATTCATGAAACTAAAGTTAGTCAGGTCAATAGAAATCGTCGTTAAGATGTAGTCACATGTTGTCGTTGAGACATGACTTACATTGTAACGGACCTTTCCGAGAGTGGTTATTCTTGATTGTTTTGCGGTGACCGGGCGAAAGTCTAAATAAAACAAGTAAACATCCAGATCATTTAGTGCTCTTTGAGATTGATTTGATTTATAAAAATATAAGGTCTGTGCCATTATATTAAATTTATGTTAGGACAGATTTCTCTTCCGTTAGAGGTTAAGTCGCTGTCTTCGGATCACTTCAGTTGGGTTTTTAGTTCGAGCTTTGCTGGGGTCGAAAATGGCGGAGCAATCAAGGTGGCATGCAGCAGGTCGACGGTTCTACCTAGTGGACTTAATCATATCTGAAATTCACCCGGGGTCGTGAAGCTTTAAAGATTGAAAGGTCGCCATACGATGACATGAGCTGCCCCATTGATTTGAGCCCTAATTATTATTAAGACAAACAAATTCATCAAGTATACTGAGTTCATGTCCAACATAGTGGTTGATATTCAGTCTTAAAAGTTAGAAAATGAAGAAAGATATCGAATTGCCCCAGTTGTGGGCTATGTCAGTGAAACCTTTAAAGCAGCTATACAGATTATAGATAGTGGCAACACTAATTTCGTGCCGATACATAAATCTGGCAGACATTACATTCATATCAGATACATTATCTTTCTCCTATGCGCATTAGATGCATGTGATAATTGACAACATCTGTAGATTTTATATTACTTCTGTTACCTGAAAAATGATTAAATATATGAGCCGCGCCATGGGAAAACCAACATAGTGACTTTGCGACCAGCATGGATCCAGACCAGCCTGCGTATCGCGCAGTCTGGTCAGGATCCATGCTGTTCGTTAACGGTTTCTATAATTTCAATAGGTATTGATAGCGAACAGCATGGATCCTGACCAGACTGCGCGGATGCATGCTGGTCGCAAAGCCACTATGTTGGTTTTCCCATTGCGCGGCTCATACCAGAGACCATGCTCGCTTATCTCCAGACTTGGAATAAAAATCTATTCTACATGAAGGACAACACATTATAACAGCCCTAGTGGGATTAGTAGATAATACTTTACGGCTACATAGACTACGGTTGAATACAACCCTGGACGGAACCATGGGAACACGAACCCAGGGGCCCCTCTATACGCGATCTGTTGCATTGCTCTCCATCTACCTATAACGCCAATCTCGCAAGATAGACTAGCTCATGCATGTGAACTGAATACGTTCAAAATCTATTACATTTTATGACAAAAAAAAATGTATAAGTTCATTCAGAAAAAGTAATATACTATTAATACCTGTGTTACTATCTACTGTTAAGATGATGATCATGAACCTCGACCGGTGGTTATGCATTTTCTGGCGGCTGCGGGTGCTCGGCAGTATTTTGTCATAACGGTTCGCTGGACATTTTAACGTGAAGTAAGTTTCTGTTGATATGACCATTTGCTAATATACCGTGGGTTCATGTTCAAATCGCAAGCTGCCAGTTTAGTCCTTCAGTCCTTTCCAAATTTGCGTGCTGACACGTCTATATAACGTGATCAAATATTCAATTTGAATATATATAATTTACAACAATGAATGCCCTTACGGCTTTGTCAAAATCCGGATTTATAGACTTTATAATATTGGCGCCATGCTTTATACCATTTTTTTCGTATCGATATTGAGTGCAAAGTCCGCCAGGAATTTACAAAAGTAGATTCCCACAGGGTATTATATGAAATTGATTCATTGGGTAAATTAATGTATAAATAATGACCTGATCAAAGAAGAAATTGTGTGCAGCCAATACTTGAATTCCTATAATTTCTATCAACTGCCACCTTGACTTTAATTAATCAACTATTGTTGTTTCTTCGATTAGTCTGCTGTTTCAAAAAAATCCAATCCATGGAATAGAATGTTCCATCCATGAAATAGAATGTTCCATATGAGCCGTGCCATGAGAAAACCAACATAGTGGGTTTGCGACCAGCATGGATCCAGACCAGCCTGCGCATCCGCACAGTCTGGTCAGGATCCATGCTGTTCGCTTACAGTTTCTCCAATTCCAATAGGCTTTAAAAGCGAACAGCATGGATCCTGACCAGACTGCGCGGATGCGCAGGCTGGTCTGGATCCATGCTGGTCGCAAACCCACTATGTTGGTTTTCCCATGGCACGGCTCATATGTTAAATAGAAGAAGAAAGGTTCACAAGGCCGTGACGTTTTTGGTGGGAACTGCAAATATTGCTTCATACCACAATAGCATGTATGTTATCTTTGGTGTAATAGTGTATCTCTAAGCACAGGAGTCTGCGGCTGTATTTTGGTGTTCTTTCTGAGCACACTCGCTAGATTGCGATCACCATGTGTTCCGTTCGTATTTTCAGGTGACCCTTGGTTTTTGTTTCCTGCATGGTGTTTATTTATATATAGGGTTATTTTTTATAGATATACTTCTGGAGTCTTTCTGATAAAATTTCAGAGTGTTTATGTATATAAATGTTTTTTTAAAACTAAAAATAGACCTCTGGAGCCTTATTGATAGAATTTCAGACTCCTGTGCTCCAAGTTGGCATTAGAGGCTGGAGCTGGAATTAGAACATCCGGCGTAGATTTTAAAAGTCAAATGAAAAAAAACAACATATTTCCGAACATCAACCTGATAGTAAGTAAAATAAATAGATTTATTAATGTTACATACAAATGATCTTTAAAAAGTATTTTTATGAAATAGGAAAAGTTGAGCCCAACACGTACAAATGAAATGTTACATACTTGGTTTGATATTATGCCTGTTCGTGGACGGCAGTGGAATGGCAAGTTATCGTCAACAGAAAAAAACTGAAACTGAATAATTTGATTAAACGCCTATTTTTATACAATGATATATTCAATGGCGTCGTAAATAATAATAATTATTATTATTATAGAACAATATTAATAATGACAATAATAATAACAGCCTTATTGTAACAAACAGTCATGACCACACCCCTCCCCTTGAGGTCATTTTGCCCCTATTGCGAATACCAGTGCTTAAAGCATCACATGGTACGCCCAGACGAGCTGCATATAGAGGTTCAAACCCTCCGGTTAATGGTGCCATCATATACTGGTTAAGAAAGAAATACTACACACTACCTTACCCATAGAGCCTTACCAAAAATGCGTTTAATTAAACAAACCTTGGAAATATAAATGTTGAAATGTAAAACATTTACAAAAATTTAAGAGCTATCACCTGCTGTTTTCGCATAATAAACAGTTATAAAAAATTCAAAACAATGCCGCAAAATCTCTGAAATACAGTGTCTTAAGAGTTTTTTTGAATGTGTCCAATGATTTATTTTGCGTAGTTCTAACGGCAGTTCATTCCAAAGTTTTGGACCAGTAGTACAGAAACTTAATTATATCATTGAATGTTTTGCACTTGTTGTATGGAACAACATAACGACATTCAGAATTTTTAGACGACCTCAAACCTTGTCTACTAGGAATATACCCTGTAAGCAATTCTGTCAAATACTGAGGTGCTCTGCCAGTGTGACAGCTATATATGAAAGAAAGTATCTTGTACTCAATTCTTGCTTTCACCGGCAGCCAATGTAAGTGATACAATGCTTGTTTAGAACTGTCAAATTTCCTCCTGTTAAGGACAAGTTCTGCGCACATGTTTTCAATACGTTGCATCTTACGCACCTCAAAGTTAGCTACACCATACAGTATGACATTGCAATAATCCTGATGTAAAATAACTAGAGACAAAACTAAAATTTCAGTGGCTGCTTCTGTTAAGTATTTTCGGATGTTCTTAATTCGTAGGTAATTCAACATGGCTGTACGACATTTGCGATTTACATGATCTTTAAAGTTCAAAGTTTCGTCAAGAAATGCACCGAGATATCTAGTTGTGCTTTCACGTTTGACATCATCACCAGCAATGTTAATGGAATTTGTAAAACATTTGTTCAATTTAGGTCTGCTACCAACCATAATAAATTCAGTTTTGGAAGTGTTCATTTTCAGTTTGTTTCTATTCATCCAGTCATTGATTATAACTGCGCAAGGTCTCCGATCGCTTGTGATTCTACGGAAACAGATGTAGGACGAAGGCTTTAATTTGCTATATGATCATCAGCAAAACCGTAGACTGATATGGATTTTGGAATGACATCATAGGAGTTCTAGCATAGGTGAGTTACACCAAGGTCCAAGGCAACTGCCCTGGGGCACACTGCATTCAAGATGGCGGTCTGATGAATATACATTGTTGATATTAATCTTACAAGTACGAGGCCTTAAATAGGAGTCTACCCATTGAAGACTTGTATCACAGACGCCATATTGTGCTTTTAGGACATCTAGAAGAATGTCATGGTCGACAGTGTCAAATGCCGCACTTAAGTCAATAAGGGCCGTGACTTCCTTTTTCTCCATACCACTTAGAAGATCTTTGACCAACCGAAATAGCGCAGATTCACAGGAGTGGTATTTCCTATTTGCAGACTGGTCATGACTGGTTCTTAGGCAACAGACGGTTTTGATTTACATGTTTGTTTAATCTGTAAAGAATAGTTTTCTCAATAAGTTTGAATAGAAATGATAAATTACTCACAGGACGATAATTGGAAAGTTCTAGCTCAAGACCTGCTTTTTTTTAGCAGAGGTCTAACAACTGCTTGTTTGTATTTTACAGGGAAAACACCTTATTGTAATGAGAGATTCACCAATTTAGTGATACTAGAGAGAAGTTCATCTACATATGATTTCAGAATACGTGTAGGCAAAATATCTAACTCTGAAGACGTAGTATTCAATTCATTGATGAGATTTTTCATTTCATCTTGAGTCAATTCAGTAAATTAGTTTAAATTTTGTATATCCCTCAAAGTTTTGGTATTCACTTAGGGATTGACGTATTTTTGAGATTTCTGCCATGAAAAAGTCAGCAATTTTTCGGCCGATGAATTATTAGACTCTTCTTGAGGCAGTGGGTTTTCAGATTTGGTACCAGTTAGTTCAGATACCAATTCATACAGAGTCTTGGAATCACCTTTAGCGTTTTCTATCTTCTCACTGGGTGTGTTTCTCTTTTGACGTTTGATTTCAAACTTGTATTCATTTCTTACTTGTTTATACGACTCAAACTGATCTGTTTTACCATAACGCCTCCATGTACGCTCAGACTTTCTAACTTGTTGCTTTAGATGTTGCTATTTTTTTATTGAACAACGGTTTGGGTGCTCTCTGAATTATAGGTTTTTCTTTTAGGGGAGCGTGCTTATTCAGGACATCCTCTATTTCTGGTTCAAACTCTTTCACAAGCTTGTCTATATTCTGTGAATCAACGTTTATTGCACTTAGGTCGCTGGAAAATTCTGATTCGTTCAATTTTTTAAAGTTTCTAAATGACACGCTCCTACTAGTAATAGTCTGTTTTTTAACATCTAAGAGAACCTTAACAACACGAAAGCTATTGTGATAGAAATCTTTCGATAGCATTGTTTGCGCATTGTCATTCATGCTCAACTTTTCTATAACATGGAAAACTTCTTAGTTTCCAGGCCAGTCCCAGAATGCACCCTTGCCATTAATCATTCAGAACCGGTCAATCAAATGCCAGCGTTAAGAAACTCTTTTAATTTTAAACTTTTGCTTTTGTATTTCAGTCAGTGTCGAAACATTATCTATACCACTATGTTACTTCCAACATCTGTCAGTGATTTTCCAAGTCTGAATATATTGATTTCATTAAGGACGATGTTGACTCTTTCTTGTCTGTCAAGCTGTGCGAGTTTCATGTATTTTATATTATTGCGCTGCAGTTCCTCCTCAAACTTGACATAGAACTCCTGCAGTTCTTCTAAAGAAGATGTTAGCCGCACCGTGTCGTCACGGATACATTCAAGATGGGGAGAAACTAGAATCACAAGAGATTTCCTTAAGCTGAAAATAAAGATATAAAAGGAAGAGGTGTCATTCAATCAATCAATCAATGTGAAAGATTTTAAAACAGTGTCAGTTTCAAACGTTCAACTATTTTTCCTATGTAATCAACACCTGCTCCTTGCTGTGTAATAAAAAGTGCATTTTTGTTTTTTTTTGTTTTTTTGTTGTTGTTGTTGTTTACAGTTTCTTTAACTACAACTGATACCAAAAGTATTGACACCGCCTCATAAGAAACAAAATGGATTCTCAAAAGAAAATGCACTCGAAAGAAATGTTATTTTGTAGATAGGCATGTCTTAAAAATATTTATTTTGCTTTGAAAAAAGGTAACCTTTCTAATTGATCAAGAAGATAAAAGTGAGTCCTTCACCTTTCGAACCATTGGTCAATGCCATCTAGTTCATACATTGCTTCTTTAGCCCTCTCATCAATGTAGAACCCACAGTAAATAATCGGGTCTAGTGCTCTATCACATATAAAATCTGGAAAGGGAAATCAAACACATGACTGTATACGAGTAAGATGAATTTATAAATCGGTAAAAGGTATACATATATACTTATCTCCTTTACGTTCACACTTCCATTTTATTTTGCTGTTTAATGCATTAAAATGATTTTCCCGAAAACTAGAACTATTACTAAAGGTTATTTATACCCCGAGACTCAGATTGATGCAGGAAAAGCGAACCATCGTGACCATGAATTTTGACCTTAAAGTGTGACCTTGACCTTGGAGCTAGTGGCCTTTGTTGTACACTCTGCAAGTCATCTTGAAGGTGTTTACAATTTGTGAATCCTTTCAACGATTAAGAAAGTATAGTAGTCGCAACTTGACCGCGATGGTTGACCTTAGGCTGATTATTCATATCAATTATTTCATTGTAGAAATCAAGGGTGCTTAGGGTAGCCGTGTATATTTATATGGAATTAGTTTGTATACAGTGCAGTATCAAAGTATATATACTTACATTTGATCAGTTAAAACTTTTCAATACACTAATTTATATTTACACACATTTATATTTCCCTTTTCTCGTGCAACAAGTGTTTTACGTACACTCCTTTTCAATAATAGGTTGTACCTTATTATGTATTATAATGCAAAGGTCAGCCATCGGGGTCAAGTTGCGTCCACTATATGGTGCGGACACAAATCTAAGGTATTTGATCTTTGACCTCTAAGTGTGATCTTGAGTATACATGTCGTCTGGATGAGGTTAACAGTTAAGAAAATATGGAGTTGACACGAACTTCTGAACACTTTGACTTGGCCTTGAACTTAGTGACCCGAGTCATGTGCTCTTCAAGTAGTCTTGAGGAGGTTTACAACTGATGTTAGTTTTATGAAAATCTTTTAAGCGGTTAGACGATATGGAGCGGACATAAAATTAACCTATTTGACCTATGACCATTAAATGTACCTTGACCTTCATTTTGTTTTTGCTTTTTATTTTCTGAAAATCTGTCTCGTAGATTATATAGAAGACCAGTTTATATCCCGTAAATCTTTACAAGGATATAATATGTCCTGATTATATCACAAGTCTATTTATAAAGTAATATGATCATGTACCTTGTCTCATACTTGTATACTTTACATCCGTTTCAATCTGTGCTGCCAAAATTTCCGCATTTAATTGCTGGAATATATCCGGGTGTTTTTCAGGGTGAAAATCCTTACGTGCCCAACCATGACTCTTAATGATATCGCGTGCGACCTCTTCGACGACTTTAATGTTACCTAAATAAGGTCGAAGGTCATTTAGAAGTGTCGTTTTGCCCGTGCTATGTGGTCCGCAAATATAAATCCGCACAGTATCGTCCCTCAAATTTCCTTGAAACATTCTTTTAAAAGTGTACAAACATGTAAATATAAAAGAGTATAGACCAACGTGACAAACGATTTAGAGCAGTTTAGTTCGCACGTATACCAGTTAAAAAAAAACATACCTAAGTCAGCAAATTCTAATCATTGATTTTCAATAAAAGATAGTCTCCCCTATTTGATTTTGTATACTTGTATTATATCAAAATACCACTATAAACCAATAAATTCAACATGTTTATGGTTCACTTCCTAATTTTATCTATAAGTGTATTGAATGATATAGAATTACTTTATTATACAAAATATTATTAAAGGGGATTTTTTGGAAAATCATATCTCATTTTTCGAAAATTATTTTTGAAAAATCTGTTGGTAAAACGCACTTGTCAGGATAACATTTACCCATAATTAAAGATGCTTTACGTTTTTCAAAGGTTAAGTTAAATTCGGACCAACAGTGTTAGTCTTACACTTTCTCACGGTTCTAATTCTCTAAATGTAAAAATGCACACCTTCTAACGCAAGCATGTTTATTTATTTATTTTTTTGGAAATTTTACTTTTTAAAATTATTTACATTATTAACATCGAGCATGTAGTTCCGCTGTGTTGTACTTTTCATTACCTCTCGTGAACAGAATCAATCAAACTGTGTCTGCTCATTGCGTTGCTTCTTTGCATTCTGTGCTAACAACCGCAAAAACCACAACAGCAATTATAAGTCCCGTGAGCACTGGCACCGTGTTCCTGGACTTATATTTTCTAGCCCTTTTGGATCATGGAATACATTCATTTGTTTTTAATATAACAGAATTCCGCTTAAGCCGGTGTCAATTCAAATTGTATCTTTATCAAAAATTTAACTTTTACAGATCTAAGCTTTCTAAATATTGTAACGGGACATTTATCTAATTGAAACCCAAATATCATTTCACTGTTGTAAGATAAAATATGAAAAAGGTACTCTTATTATTGAATCTGAAAATTCAGTATAGATTAAACACAATGATTTGATTTTATACCATATTTCGTGCGTAACAGTGACTGCATTTTATGAAAAACCATTTTACCATTTTTTAAAGTGTGTATATATATATTTAAAACAAATATCACCATTTGAATGAGTTTACTGTTCATTTTGCGACATCTGAGTACAAACCGTACAATCATATCTCACATCTATAGAAATTGTACGGTTTGTACAAAGCCCTTCGTCAATGGCGCCCAAAACATGGATTGGGTTGCATTAGACACTACACAGATCACTTGAGAAACAGTACTTTCACTTTTTGTTTGGGATTTCCCTTTAGTTCACCTGAGAAATCCAACTGATTTTATTATTGATGTTTTCATTTAACACTAACACATGTTTACTTTGTTTTGTTACTGTCGTTTTAACCTTCAAAGGTATTCTTCTAGGTCTTTTATGACTGTTTCCGGTTAAAATTAACTACGAAGTTGAAGAGCTACATGATGTAGTATCGTTTTACTATTAAGATAGATTTAAGAGCTACTCATACGAACAGTTGTTGAGAGTGAGAAAAATGTCAAGAAGAGCAAAGAAAAAAAGTGCTAGTGTTATAAACAAAAAACAAAAGATGCAATTAAGGAGTGCAATAGCCATTCCCTCGGCATATAGACAAATGCCGGGGCTGGACTGTACATTGCTGGGGAGGTTATTCCACAGTCGAATTGTTCTTGGAAAGAAAGAATTGCAACAGTATTGCATACTGGAATGTGTATTTTATGTAGATTAGGGTTTTTTTAGGGGTGAGGTGCTGGTGACCTAGGTGGAGCAGGTTAATTTTGATTTAAAATTTGTAGAATATAATCGAAGCCAGTTTAGGCTATCTATCATGTGGGAAAACACTGCTTGTATAGTCGAAGTCGTTACTGATACAGCGTGCCCTGTTACTAGTACTCATTTTAATTTTGTTAGTTTAATAGGGACTTTCACCATGGATACCAAACAACTGAACAGTATTCTGACTGGGGGCGGACGTAGGTGTTACAAGTATTTGCTTTAAATTTTTTATAGTTTGTATATGTTACAGTGTTGAAACTTCTTCCAATTTCAGATAATTAACAGGCTTCTAGTTTCAGATAATTTACAGGTAAGTGTGAAGTGAATGACTTTTCAAGTGACTATTCAGTATTGGTGGTCAATTTCAAGTGACTATTCAGTATTGATGGTCAATCTAAAGTAGTATTTAACCTTGAAGGTCTAGTAAACTTTACTGAGAACATGGGGCCTGTATTTCATTTCTATAATAATGTCGTCAAGGAATTTCAATAAATGAACTGAAGTCATTTGGTAGTTTTAATCATTTACAACCATACCTTATTTCCAAAAAGTAACAAAGACACACGAATTTATCGAAAGCTTTAAAAACAAGGTAAATTTGTTTTAACACAAAAACAAATTATAGAACATATAAGAACACAATTATTTTGTTGTAGCTAGAAAGTCAAGTAACGTGTTTTGAGTGTATTGTTAGAGAATAAGTATCTATACCTTTGTATCAATTTAATAAAAGTTAATTTAAAGCTACTCGCATACATTCAATTAGTGTTATGAAAATTTTCATATATCTATAATCTGATAGAAAGTGTCTCTGACATTGGAAAATAACAATAGAAGTAAAATCCCGTAAGAAAGCGCGTGTTGTACTCATGTCCGCGGAAACTGACTTGTTTCTCGTTTGGTTTGTTTGTCCACGTAATGTGTTTAAAAGTAAATCTGCATGTCTATATATTTCTACGCTGTATTTACTGGCCGCCCTGTGGAATTTATTTCTATTACGTATGTTAGCAGTGGTTTCTTTCTAGGAATATCTTCCCTCATTTACAATTGTCTCTTCCACTTTTTCAGCTATTTAAGCGCAGATCCCCATAGGAGCACCCATGTCTGCCTCTGCAGGCTGAAAGTCGCTATATGACCTAATAATTGTCTTTGTCTGGCTCACTTTATGTTCACAATTCAAAATCCAACAATACACGTAAAAACAACTAAACATAATATAAGAAAATCTCAAACATTAAGAAGAAATGAAATTCGATATATTCATGTTAAGGTATTAAAACAACGATTTGACTGGTTCAAACAGAGTTTTCAATGCAAGGCTCTTTGGTTTTAGTCATAAATTATGAAGCTATATTTCCATATAAGTCATTAATTCAGGGTGATACAGTCCTATGAACAAGGTACAGTGTTCCTGAAAATATCCCTTTTCCAGCCTTAAATCAGGATTTCATAGTACTGAGAAGATTATGATAAATCTAATTAATAAGGGCCATCCGTTAATTGGTACCACTTGGTCCGTACAGTAGATTATAGACATCAGTTTGTTATTGCTGACCAGTCACATATCTCATTTCATATCTATATAGCATACTGGCATGCAGTTTTGATACTGGAGAAAAAGTACATCTGTGGGACATGTTAGAAAATTATTTACATTATATGATAAGTTCAAAGAGTTTTAATAATATGTAACGAAGAAAAAGTATAATAATGATTAATATTTTTGCCAAAAAATGAATTCTCTAAATTTCACTAGAGGATACTTTAAATTTGTAATTCGTTTGAATGCCTATTATAAACCTTGAAGTTTTAAAGTAATATAAATGAATGTTAAAAACTCACATTTACTTGATACTTTTTTCCCAATTTTGAAAATTCACCGCGTAAATAATTTCCATTTTTGACCAAGGGCCTTTTCACCAAAAAGCCCTAGAAAAAGCCCTAGATATGTCGTCGCGAATTATTCCACGGGCGTATAACCTTTTAGTCAAGTTTAAAGATATTAAAAATGGTTCTGCTAAATATCATTTCTTAAATAGCACTTATATACATTTGATATTAAGATGATTAGGCATTTTCTTATTTCATAAAAAATACTGAATTGTGTCTTGGATATTCTGAGGAAGGTGAACAGCAAATGTGCAACAGATATATTATTCTTTTACTTTGTGGCTCAAATAACTTGTACAATATTAATTATAAATTATACAGAATATTTCTTTGTTTCATTGTAAGATTGAACTAAATAAAGTGTGTTCTCTGTTCTGTTCAGCCAGATGCAATATTTTAAAATTATATAATGTAACCAGTGAATGCTGTTTTGATCATACAATAATGGGTAAAAGTTATAATATAAAGTTTTACTGTAAAAATACCTGATATATTCACAGTAAGAACTGAAAACATACAAATTAACATAGATGTGGCAGTTAATTAAGAACAGAAGGGTAAACAGTCTCACAACTTTCCACAGTCTACCCAGTAGGAGATCATTGATCTGCAAGTGTTTTATTGCCTGTTAATTATTAATCCCTTATTAACAGTTATTATGCACATTAGTTACACTTGCTATTTTTTAGCAAGGCAGTGTACCTTGTGCAAAGGGGTAGATATTATATGTATTGATATTTTTTGCACAAAGACCTGTTAACTAGGCTGCACGACTACAGTACTCACTATGGTATTTTTATCGGAGAAAGTTTACCCCTGGGTCAGCCGAAATTATTTCGCTATTGTACAGACATATATCAGTATATTCACGTAATGGTCTTGTGTTCTTTTCTGCTTGCATTATGGTATAAAATTGTAGTTTACTGATTAGCTAAAAGGTATTTAAGCAGAGTGCAGTGATTTTATTACAAAAAGAACAAATTAGTTAGTGAACTTACCACCTAGCACATTTCTAGCTTAACATTTGAATAATTTATTTATTATAGGACTAGGTTGATGTTCGTTTCTGCTTGCATTATGTTGTTGTTGTTTTTTCTATTAATATTAAAATTGTAGTCACAATATTGATTAGCTAAGATGTATTTTGAGGCATTCCTTCGAGCAGAATGCAGTGAATTTACTACAAAAAGAACAAATTAGTTAGTGAACTTATCACCCAGCACATTTCTAGCTAAACATTTGAATAATTTATTTATTATAGGACTAGGTTGGTGTTCGTTTTTACTTGCATTATGTTGTTTTTTTCTATTTATATTAAAATTGTAGTCACAATACTGATTAGCTAAGATGTATTTTGAGGCATTCCTTCGAGCAGAATGCAGTGAATTTATTACAAAAAGAACAATTAGTTAGTGAACATTACTAGCTGAACATTTGAATAATTTATTTATTATAAGACTAGGTTGATGTTCGTTTTTGCTTGCATTATGCTTTTTTATTTGTTTTAAAATTGTAGTCAAAATACTGATTAGCTAAGATGTATTTTGAGTCATTCCTTCGAGCTATTAGTTAGTGAACTTATCACCCAGCACATTTCTGCCTAAACATTTTAATAATTTATTTGTTATAGAACTATGCTGACTTTTCTGCTTGTATTATGGTGTTTTTTTTTTATTAGCTCGCCTTAGCCAAAGGCTTATGGTGAGCTTTTGTGACCGTTCAATGTCCGTCGTCAGTCGTGCGTCGGGCGTCGTCCGTCAACATTTTCTAAAAAAAATCTTGAAAACCACTGGGCAGAATTACAATTTGGATGACTTGTATAGTTTTGCACACCTATATTAAAACTGACTTTCAGTGACCATGAATGTGACCTTCTGGCCTACTTTCTAACATTTTAGCATCACTTTGCCATTTTAAACGTGGCTCATATTACTCAGGTGAGCGATTTAGGGTCATCATGACCCTCTTGTTTGTTTTAAAATTGTAGTCACATTACAGATTAGCTAAGATGTATTTTGAGTCATTCCTGCGAGCAGAGTGCGATGATTGTATTACAAAAAGAAGCATTAGTTAGTGAAAATAATGGTATCTGTGGCCTTTTGTTGGCAGCTGATGATCTATTGTTACTAATAGTATAACTGCTTTTACATCTTTTATGAATTCTTCCAGCCCTGTTACTTCATTTTTCTAAAATTGAAACCCCAATATGCATTTCACTGAGGAAAAAGGTACTCATGTTACAAAATCTGAAAATTCAGTATACATTAAATTTTATCCCATATTTCATGCCGTAACAGTGACTGCATTTTATGATAAAACTATTTTACCATTTTTTTGTAAGTGTGTATATAAATATTGAAAACAAATCTCACCACTTGAATGAGTTTACTGTTCATTTTACTGAAATCTTGTGCGACATCTGTGTTAAAATCGTACAATTCCTATAGATGTGTGATATGATTTCATCCAGTTGATTGATTACATTATTTATGTTTCCATTTAACACTAGCACATGTTTCGTTTTAACCTTCAACAGTATCTTCTAACCTTTTCAATGATATTCTTAACTTGCGGGTCCCATTAAAATTCACTACGATATGAATGATTAATCTATTAAGATTTTAAGACTATTCATGGGAACAGTCGTTAAAATTGAGAAAGATGTCACGAAGAGGAAGGTTAAAAGAGTAAAAGACTACATTGCTATGGATAAAAACAAAAGAATTGCCGCAAATAAGGGGTACAGCAGCCATCCCCTCAGCATATAGACGAATGCTGGGGCTGTCTTGTAAAGAAAGAATTGGAGTAGTATTGCGTACTGGAATGTGGAATTATGTAGTTTAGGTTTCTTTTAGGGGTAAGGTGACGGTGACCTAGGTTAGGCAAGTTAATTTTGATTTGGAAGAATACAAACAAAGAGATTTGTTGGCTGGTGTTGTTGTTCTATGGTTTACCAGTCTAGGGTATTTATAATGTGGGAAACACTGTTTGTGTAGTCAAAGTATAACGTGCCCTGTTACTAGTAATCGTTTCATTTTTGTTAGTTATGGACTTTTACCATGGATGCCATACAATTGAACAATGACGGACGTGGGCGTTACAAGCATTTGCTTTAAATTCTTTGTAGTTTGTATGTGTTTTAATATGTTACAATGTTAAAACTTCTTCCAATATCAGATAATTAACGGGTACATGTTAAATTGGTGATTTTGCAAGTGACTATTCAGTATTGGTGGTCAATCTAAACCGGTATTTAACCTTGAAGGTCTCGTGATATTTGCTGAGAACATGGGACCAGTATTTCATTTTATTTGTAAAATAATGTCGTCAAGGAATTTCAATGAATGAACTGAAGACGTTTGATAGTTTTAGTCATTTGCAACCATACGCCATTTCCACAAAGTAACAAAGACGCATGAATTTATGGAAAGCTTAAAAAACAAGGTAAATTTGTTTTAAGACAAAAACAAATTATTAAACATACAAGAACAGAATCATTTTGTTGTAGCTAGAAAGTCAAGTAAAGTGTTTGAGTATATTATTAGAGAATAAGTATCTACACCTTTGTATCAATTTAATAAAAGTTCATTTTAAAGCTGCTCGCTGGTGTTATAAAAATCTTCATATATCCATAATCTGATGTAGAAAGTGTCTCTGACATTGGAAAATAACAACAGAAGTAAAATCCCGTTACAAACAAATTAAAAAAAAAAAATAAGAAAAAACGTGTGTTTCACTCGTGCCGCGGATGAGGAACAGATTTATTGCCTTATGTGGTTTGTTTTCCTTCAGTTGTTTGTCAACGTTATGTTGTGATTAATCAATAAATCTGCATGTCTATATATTTCTACGCTATATCTATTGACCACACTGAGGAATTTATTTCTATGTATGATACAAGTGGTTTCCTAGGAATATCCTCCCTCATTTACAGTTGTCTCTTCCACTTTTTCAGCTATTTAAGTACAAATCCCCAGATAAGCACCTGGGTCTTCTTCTACAGGTTGAAAAGTCGCTATATGACCTAATAAATGTTTGACTAATTTCCTGTGTACAACTGAATATCCATCAATAAACTCAAAAACAACTAAAAAAATAATTTAAGAAAATCTCAAACATTAAGAAGACATGAAATTCGATATACAGTATTCATGTTACGGTATTAAAACAATGATTTCACTGGTTCAACCCGAGTTTTGAAAGCAAGGCTTCTTTGGTTTTTGTCATAAATTATGAAGTTATATTTCCTAATTTTCTATATAAGTCATTAATTCAGGGTGATATTATATGTATTGATATTTTTTGCGCAAAGACCTGTTAACTAGGCTGCACGACTACAATACTCACTATGGTATTTTTATCGGAGAAAGTTTACCCCTGGGTCAGCCGAAATGATTCCGCTATTGTACAGACGTATAACAGTATATTCACGTAATGGCCTTGTTTCATTAACGATTCTATTCTGGATCAAACAGTTTACCCTAGTGACTGATTGCTTCTGGACTTTATCACACAGCACATTTCTAGCTAAGCATTTGAATAATTTATTTGTTAGAGGACTAGGTTGATGTTCTTTCTGCTTGCATTATGGTATTAAAATTGTAGTTACATTACTGATTAGCTAAGATGTATTTAAGCAGAGTGCAGTGATTTTATTACAAAAAGAACAAATTAGTTAGTGAACTTACCAACCAGCACATTTCTAGCTAAACATTTGAATAATTTATTTATTATAGGACTAGGTTGATGTTCATTTCTGCTTGCATTATGTTTTTTTTTCTATTTATATTAAAATTGTAGTCACAATACTGATTAGCTAAGATGTATTTTGAGGCATTCCTTCGAGCAGAATGCAGTGAATTTATTACAAAAAAACCCCAATTAGTTAGTGAACGTTTCTAGCTAAACATTTGAATAATTTATTTATTATAGGACTAGGTTGATGATGCTTTTGCTTTTTTTTATTTGTTTTAAAATTGTAGTCAAAATACTGATTAGCTAAGATGTAATTTGAGTCATTCCTTCGAGCAGAATGCAGTGAACTTATTACAAAAATAACTATTAGTTAGTGAACTTATCACCCAGCACATTTATGCCTAAACATTTGAATAAAACATTGTTCTAGGACTATGCTGATATTCTTTTCTGCTTGTATTATGGTGTTTTTTATTAGCTCACCTGAGCCAAAGGCTTATGGTGAGCTTTTGTGACCGTTCAATGTCCGCCGTCAGTCGTCTGTCGTCAGTCGTGCGTCCTCCGTCCGTCCGTCCGTCAACATTTTCTAAAAAAATCTTCTTCTTGAAAACCACTGGGCAGAATTACAATTTGGATGACTTGTACAGATTTGCACACCTATATTAAAACTGATTTCAGTGACCATGAATGTGACCTACTGACCTACTTTCTAATATTTTAGCAACAGTTTGCCATTTTAAACATGTGGTTCATATTACACAGGTGAGCGATTCAGGGTCACCACGACCCTCTTGTTTGTTTGTAGTCACATTACTGATTAGATAAGATGTATTTTTAGTTATTCCTGCGAGCAGAGTGCGATGATTGTATTACAAAAAAGAAACATAAGTTAGTGAAAATAACCGATGGTATCTGTGGCGTTTTGTTGGCAGCTGATGATCAATTGTTACTAATAGCATAACTGTTTTTTCATATGTTATTGATTCTTTCAGCCCTGTTACTTCATTTTCCCCCAAATGATACAATGATTAACCTTTAACCTGCTAAATTTCTAAAATGGACAGATCCATCATTCAATTTTGGCAGTACCATTTATTATTTGAAGGGGTGTTCACTGAAACTTTACTGACTGAATAGCGAACAGTACAGACCAAGATGAGCCTGCACGATGTTCAGAATCATCCTGGTCTGCACTGGTTGCAAAGGCAGATTCACTTGCCGACAGCTGGCTAAAGGTTAACCCTTAGCCTGCTGCAGGCGAATTAAACAGCCTTTGCAAACAGCTTGGAACCAGATCAGACGCCGATTAAATCGGCGTCTGATCAGGTTCCAAGCTGTTTGCTACTCTGACAATATATCTTTCAATTTTGGAGCAAATTGAATGAACTTAACAATTTGAGCAGACAACATTTGCAGCAGACGACAATTTACCTAGCATGCTAAAGGTTAAGGTGTCACCACTCAACCGGAAGACACGACAGCACCGTCTCATGATATGACACCAGTACTGATGTTTTCAAGCAGGCGAAATCGAAAGTTGTTTAACTTTAAATACTTGAACTATCAAAAATAGATTGAGAAAACAAATTGAAAAACAAATTATGACAAAAATGAGATAACGTTAAATAATAAGAGAATTATACAAAGGTAATGCCACTATGTATGATGTGGTAAGCAGCAGTCGCAAAGAAAATGTGTAGATAATAATGAAAACCTTCGACAAAATGATAATATTAAATATTTACTGATGTCTGAGAACATCTGAATACGACTGATGAACAGTATACATTATTGCAGTAGTATGGGGACGGTAATGGCTAGAAAAATGAAAAGCAAAACGTAGTAAACATGGAAACGAATGTTGAACTAATAGTTGCTGTCAATACAAATCATACGGCATTTTTTTCTCTATCAAGTCTAGACATACATCTGAGAACAGGAAGGAACACCATGGGCGGGCAGTGGCAAACATCAATGAAGTGTTAAAATCTGTTACTAAACACAACCCCTACCAAGTTTCAAAATAAATAAATCTATTCCCGAAAACACGTGATGGTACACGAACAGTTTTTGTTTGTTTGTCAGTCTTAAAAAATCATACTGAAGTTTGAATCAGAAACACCCCTAGAAGTAAAAAGTTATGTAATTATGATTTTATTGTCTTTTATTTCATGCTTGTTATTAGTTAAATGAAACACAACCTGATAATTGTAATGTTTCAAAATATCAAAATCTTTATTCACTGATTGAAGGCATATACCTGAAAGCGGAAGAAATATAACTGGAATGCTTATGACCATGATGACGGGAGGTAATGAAACTAAAATTTTGCTACATTTATTTAGAAAAAAACAAAACTCGTGAAGTTGAAGCTTGAACAGTGGATATATATGCTCAACTTCGGCCTTCTTGTTGAAGACACCCTCCACAGTCCAATGCATCAACCTGAAAGGCTGATGCTGATTGGTTCTTCTCCTTGGTATGTTCCTCCTCTTCTCTTTACATGTTGTGGATAGAAAGGAGGGATCCCCAGTAGCTGTGGATGGACTGTTGTCGAGGCTCAGAGCTCGGCACTGAATCTCCCTGTGATACGCTTTGCCATAGAATTAAGTGACATATTTGTAGTCAGCATCTTTTTTACCCTGTTAGTTTTTATTCAATAAATAAAAGAAAAATCTGTCTGCGAAACAGGTTCTTCGTGTTATTTAGATTGAGGTCTGTCTAGCATGCTTAAAATCTTTTCTAATAAATCCTTTGAAATCAAAGAACACAGACAAGGAAAATAATAGTAGAGCATCGATTTGACTGAGTCTGTTCATGTATCTCTGATGGCGCCTAGCACCGGCTTAAACGAACCAGAAAAGGGAAAAAATACTGAATTAATGTACGGGGAGATCTTTTACAGCTGTCACATGGCACTTTGTTGTGATAGTTATGAAAATAAAAAGATCCTTTAGAAAAATATAAAGCAACAAATATAATAGCAGACTCCGTATGGTTGAGCCTGTTCATGAGAGGTAATGGAATGAGCAAAACCACTCACGCTACCTGTTGTTAATCTGAATGCAGGGCATGAGCAAAAAGGACCATAAAATATAATGGGTACAGGGAGACTTTACAGCCGCCAAAATTCCATGATACCAAAGGACCAGAAAATATAACACAAGCAACATATGGCTTTTATCATAAAAATTATATTTGATTAAACCAAGGTTCTTGAAAATGGTTCAAATGAAAAGCAACATTTTTCCATGAAAAGAAAGATTGCAAAAACATTATGTAAACTTCATACTGAATATTCATAATCTAGATTTGTTGAAAGTCTCTCAACAGTCTCTTGACAGTATACACATTGAATTTGAATTTTGCAAGGTATTATATGAACTAATTACCGGTGGAATAATGACCAGATGAAAGAAGAAAATATATACTAACACTGTCCTGTTGAATTAAAATTATTGTGTTTTTTCGACTTTCTTCTGTTTCAATTATAATAATTCCATGAAGAAAAAAAAATAGAAATTTATTTATTATTCTTAAAATACTTTGAACGATAAAAACAAAAACGAATTCAATTGTTAAATAAATAAAGAAAATTTCAATAACAATGAGAACTAACGAAAGCAAACCAGAATCAAATATTTATAAGAAAATACATTTAGTTGCCTGAGTAAACTTTGTTAACACCAGTGTAGTAGTGTTTCTCAAAATTGGGATGAGAGGATGCATTTCGACTGAAAACATTCGAAGTCGGTAATAAAGATTTTTCATTTGTTAACATCAACCTGACATTTCTACAGATAGGAATCTCTGGTGGCATTGTTTGTGTATTTTGTCACTCATGCGCTTCTTTCAATGGTCTGAAAAAAAAATAAAATACTAAGAGCAGTCTGTCTCAAAATATAACTTCGACATTTAGTCGCTCAGAAAAGGTTTCTCAGATGCTTGAGTCTCCCATAATTCTGATCATTTCATGTCTGTCAAACCGTGTAAGGTCCAATTAATTTTTTTTTGCAGTTCTTCTTCAAACTTGACGCAGAACTCGTGCAGTATCTCTGTAGCGGACGTTAGCCACAGCATGCCGCCACGGATATAGTCAGGATGGCGTGTCGTCACGGATACATTTAGGCTATGGTGAAACTTGAACCACAAGAAATTTCCATAGGCTGTTAATATAGATAAAAGGAAAAGTGCTGCCAGAAGCACATCACGCTCAAATATTTGAAAATGTTTAACCAAAATATTCTTCTTCTTCTTCTTATTATTATTATTATTATTATCATTACATATAAGTAAGTGGGAGAGATGTAAAACTTTGGAGTTGGTAAGAGATGAGAAGTACCTTGTCACCATGGCCTTCAATAAAGTTCAGGCGGAGTCGACTCAACACCATTTTTCCAAAATAGTTTGCCCTTGACCATTCTTTCGGCTCGGACAGCTTTTTTTTCAGAAAATGACAAATACTTTTTCTGCTTGTCAACTTTGATGCAATTAACTACACATATCTCTACTGACACTTGGCCATGTTTTTGTGGGGAAAAAAGTATCTACACCTTCATTTAACAAAAAAGAAACAAAAGAAAACCTATGCTATGTCAGTGTTGGAAACTGTACAATTTCTATAGATGTGAGATAATTGATTTGATCTAATTGATTGCATTATTGATGCTTTCCTTTCGTAGTAACACATGTTTACTTCATTATCTTAGTCTGGTTTTAACCTTTAAAGACATTGGTCGGCCGGCATTTTCTAACGTTTTTTCTGTCAATGAAAATTTTTTTGACGCTCTCTCGAGGTTTATAGATCTCAAAATCAACTATAACAATAATCAATCGACTCTCATCATTCAGCATGTAATCACACGTATACAAATGAGCCGTGCCATGGGAAAACCAACACAGTGGGTGTGCGACCAGCATGGATCCAGACCAGCCTGCGCATCCGCGCAGTCTGGTCAGGCTCCATGCTGTTCGCTTTTAAAGCCTATTGGAATTGGAGAAACTGTTAGCGAACAGCATGGATCCTGACCAGACTGTGCGGATGCGCAGGCTGGTCTGGATCCATGCTGGTCGCACACCCACTATGTTGGTTTTCTCATGGCACGGCTCAAATACAAAATTCATAAAAAGTACAATGCCATTCATAATATTGAAAAAGACGAAACTGTTAACTAATAAGTAAAAGATTCAAATAGTGTCTATTTTTCACATATGGAAATAAATCCAAAGAAACACATCTAAATTTCAACAATATACAATGTACCTATACATATAAAAGTTAGAAATTGATGCTAACCTTGACTATACGTAACATGTTTACTATAAGTGGAAAAAATGACGAATGATTAAAGATTAACAGTAAGATATAGGCACAACTGCGCATCCACTGAAAAATGAGTATAAAAATTAGTCATGTATTTCATTGAATCAGTTCTGCTTAGAACAAGTTAGCATTAGCTACAAACTTACTTCTTCATTTGCAATGGTATGAAGAATTCGTTTGAAGCACTAGTATCTTTAAACTTTTTAGATGAATTTAATTTTGAGCCTCTGAAGTTGTACTTTTTTCAGCTCATTTAAATGATACGTTTCACTGAAATACATTTGTAATTTACTACTATACAAGATAATTCTAAACTTTATAAACTCTTTAAAAGTAAATGTACCTTTTTATACACAGAAATTGTAAGAGCTAATCTCTTTATCTTGGTAGCAAGGTAAAATATAACTTAATCTGACCGTCTGGATATACGGAGAGCACAAAAAACTGCACCAAGCTTTAAATACGGTTGACTGGTGTCTTTAAACTAATCATTTTATTATTCAATTGTCCAATATAGCATGTCAGTCTCCCAGTAATTGTGTTTACTCTGGAGTAGATAACAGAAAAAAAGACAGACACATGTTACTTTTAAAGTATCTCCGTATTAAAGTGGAAGTAAAATACTTCAAGTGATATGGCGCGGAAGAAATAAGAATTACATAATGATGTGCTTTTGATCACAGTCTAACAAACAATTTGCAAGACAAGCTAGCACTGATCTATTAGTTTCTTCATGCAATAGCGCTCTCTCGTATTCTATAAATAGAACACACCGCAGAGATACCATAATGCAACGCGCGAATTGCGGACAAGGGACCGTTGTTTATATATAACGTATATGTACTAAATTTTTATATTAACGTTTCAGTAAACTTCGAAGAGAATTTAAAAAGTAAAATACGGAAAATTCACTTTGCCTGCACAAAATTCCTTGAAAACCTGCTAAATAAAGGAATCAATAAGCATATATATTGAATAAACGTAGGAAATAAATAGACATATTATTTTAGCGTTTCGTTAGACCGGGGCCATTAAAAAGATGTGTTCAAATAATTTTTTTTTAAAAGTACAGTACATTGCATACAAATTACTCAATATTCTGCAAATTACATCAATAAAGTATAGCATCAGAAGGACTGGCTTAAAATCTTTATCACAAATATACAATATTTTCGGATTCGAAACACCAGCGGTCGAAAAAGTAAGTGCAAGATTATAATTTTGATTCATGATTTTCAAAGCATATATCAGCACAATCATTAACACATGTACTTCTTTCCATACATTTGGTTCACACAACACCGCGCTGAGCCTCAATACGAGGTACTTGAAAGCGTGGTCCATTAAATACTTCATAATTGAAAAAAAAATATGACAGGACGTAGGTAGAACTGTATGGTGCTGCATTAAATTAGCACCATGTTTTATCAGATCACATCTAAATATCATTGCTAAAAGTCAAATATCTACATGTCACACTAAAGTGTCATTTGTAACATATCATTATACTGATGCATTTCACAGAGATGTTAATTGTTTCAATGAAGAACTATATATAGATCTAAGTTATGAAATATTGCTGACTTTCAGTTATACATATTGTTCATGACATTTCGAAATTTCAATCGGATTACTAGGATGTGATCATGTGATATCATATATTTACATTTTGCAAAAAACGCAGAATAGTGATAAATGTTTGAACACTTGCGAATGAGGTAAATAGCAAATGGATATAATTATATTGATATATGACCGTAACTGGAATGTGTAAAACAAATAGTAGAACAACATCATCATTTCATATACTGATGACAATTCGATGTGTTATTACTGACGTGGATTTAAAAAATTCAAAACTGTGCTGTCAACATTTTTAAGAATTTCTTACTGTTCAGTATTTAGGCGTAGTATATAGAAATTGAAAGCTATGTGAAAAACATTCGTTTGATATGCATCAACTTTAAAATACACGAGGAGATAAATGCAAAATCTGTGAATTACTGATGCTAATATACAGGAAAAGCACCGGTTGTTTGTCCGCACATCGAGACCTGTGCTATTTTTAGATAGCAGACATTGTCAGTGACGTCACAGATCCTTACATACGAGACAGCGCTATTTAGGAAGATGACGGTCTGTTTACATACCGTTAAATATGTGCTAGGTATTTTAATACAAGAATTATCTAACTTGCCCGTAAATTAAGAAGTTACTAGCTTTAACAAAAATATTATCCATTTTGTTTTCATGGCAACAGAAGCGGATGCCAATTAAGTTAATTGAACGGATTTAATTTATTTAGACAGTAATGAATTTCAGAAAGGTTTCATTTGCCAAATAATTAAAACAATTACCGTGACATACATTTTAGTAGCTAAATAATCTAGCTTCCAATAATTCCATCTAAAAAGTCGCTTCTCTCGCAATACCTGCTCTATCACTTTCATAGGATTTCAGGATAAAACATTTTTACGCACGAGAACTATGTTAACTGCAACATTTAGTTTGGTATTTATACCGTAGAAACAGCCAAAATATTTAGCTATTGTTCTAACATTTATTTAATGGTCTTGTTCCATTAACGATTCTAGTTTACCCCCAGTGGCTTCTTACACTTGGCCTTTATCACACCTCACATTTCCAGCTACATTTTGAATAATTTATCTACTATAGGATTACAATGATGTTCTTTTTCTGCTTGCTCACAATGCCTTTTGTTCTAAAATTGTCTATATGTTACGTCACATAACTCATTAACTATGATGCTTTTGTGTCGCCCGACCTAGTATCCTTTTATACTTGAGGACAAGGTACAATAATGTTAGAAAGTTCAACTTAGTTATTGTTGTAGTGTAAATGATCAATTTCACAGGAAAGTAATTAACCAGATGGTGATTAATTGCTACAATTACCATTTTTTCTCTCAATTGTTATTAATACTCCCGGCACTTTTACTTAAGGAGAGCGGTGGGTCTGTGGTTTAGGAACCTGGATCGGGAAAAAAATCAATTGCATAAAACATCTATCTACCATGTCACGTTTAAGTATCATGTCATGCTGCTGAAAAATCATGACAGTTTGTAAACCTAATGTTAAGTTAAACACTTTTTTTCAGATGTAAAAAGTATTAACATAAATGTCTTCAGGATACCAGTTAGAAAAATTACTTTCTGTGTGAAACTATCCTGTGAACTACGCACGATGCCACTCATATTTTTGTTTTTAGTGTATGGGGTGGGGATAGTTAGGATGGGGTGGGAAAGGGACTCTGTCCTTGGTTCATGTCTATTCCTTTTAGATCCTCTCCTTGATTTCAAACACCGGTATGTATTTTGTATAATATATTCGCATCGCGTGTCTAGCAGCGAAACCCAGGTTTAGTAATTAGTAATTCATTGGTAATTAATTGCTTTCTATCCAGCATATCATCAATTAAGTTATCTATCAAGTCTGGTCAGATTGTATCAATTCTAATAATAAATGCTTTCATCAGATCTACAAAAGTACTGAATATACTAACTAAATACAGTCTGACTAAATACAGTCTGCAATTTTGTGGCTTTGCGTGACAGTTTTTTTTTTTACTTGTTATTATATCATTTGACTGCATTACATAGCAAGAAAGTATCAATTGTCAGAAAATACTCTGAATGATTTTCTTTTATCGAAACAGTCTATACATATCACTTTAGTTTCATATTAAATATGTACATTCTTAGTTTATCTATTGAAGTACATGACATTTTAAAGGTATTTAATACTGAAAGAAGAATGAAAAGATGGATATTTGACACTTTGATGCTTTAGCTTATTTTGGACTGCAAGTCAATTTAGTCCTTTCTCACATGAAGAATTCTACGCCAAGAGAGAGGCTCGAAACCATATTTAGCCACGAAGGCCCGCACAAAGGCGCTCATATATGAATGTTTCTTTTCAGACATAAAAAGAACATTTTACCGCTCAAGATGATATTTTATACGAGAACGTTTACCCCTGGGTCAGCCATATTGTTTAGCTTTTGTACTAATGTATTTAATTGTCATGTTTTTTCATTAAGGATTCTGTTCTAGGCCATATATATATATAGTTTATTCTAGTGGCTGTTAATTCCTGGCTTTTATCACTCCGCTATGTCTAGCTGAACATTTGAATAATTTATATTCTTCTAATATATTGGTCCTAACGATGTATTGATGATCTCGGCTTAAATGTCCATTTGCTCTAAATATTTGTATCCATTTCTGCACAAAACCAATCACTGATAAGCCATAAATTGTAATATTGCGTAGCTCGACTTATGAACAAATCCTAGAGAGTGAAAATGACCGATTTCAAAGGGATTATGGTATTTCATTTTGTTGCCGTATAACTTCCATTTGAGCATTCTTGTGTCAAAGCTGGTTCTACCTATTCTGATTATTTTCAATATGCTGTCGGTTTACGTCAATGGGAGATATTGTCTCCTCTATCATTTTCTCTTTTTGTGGAGTATGTTAAGTGATGCCGAGTCTGGTCATTCTTTAGATGATATAGTTTTAATACTTTTGCAATTCGCAGGTGATATGGCCATAATAGGTAAAACTCCAGGTGAAACACAAGAACTTTTAAACCTTTTGTACTCTTATTGTAATAACTGAGGACTTAAAGTAAATACATCAAATACGAAAATTATCGAATTTCGTAAAGGAGGAGGATTACTATCTACCGATTTTTTTTTACCTATAATGGACAAGTAATCGAACTAGTTAATGATTTTTATTATCTTGGTACTATTTCTAATTATACTGGAAAGTTTGTATTGAACTAAGAGCATTTAATTGGTAAAGCGTTATAGACAATGAATGTACTTTTGTGTAAATGCAGGAAATTTGGTTTAAACAATATTTTATTCAACAAATAGCATGTGATTACAAAATATTTTACAAAAGCAAAGGATCAAGAAGTAAGCTAATAAGCTTTTTTTTAGAAACACTTTCCCAATTATGCTAATTGTATTGTACATGTATATTGACACGTTAAATGCTTTTTTTAAATATGGGTAATATCTTATGTCAATAAGTTTGTACCACTAGTCACTTTGAGAGTACACACTTTTTATGTATTTTTGAGAGAAATTATGTTTCGCTTAAAATGCGTAGGTTAGTTTAATGTTAAGGAATGCATTGACATGCACTTCCGCATGATTTGCAGTGCCAGTGCCATTATTTATTCAACATACTTATATGTGCATTTCAGTTTTGGGTGAACAGGGGAAAGATCAAAAAGTTCATTCCATTGAATTTCGTTTGAATTACAAATAAACATCGAACGTTTCCATAAATTACACATTTATGTTTTACTGCACATTGCATTACTCTCTCACTCTCATGGGTTTTTTTTTTGTTGGGTGGGGGGGGGGGGGGGGGGGTTGGGGGGGGGGGGGAAGGAGTTAACGTCACACTGACACAATTATAGGTCAATGGCGACTGTCTAGCTATAATATGGTGGTGAAGGAAGACTCCAGGTACCTATTAGTGCATTATTTCATCACGAGCGAACACCTGGGTAGATTCACTGACTCTCCTAAAGCCAGCTGAATGGCTTCCTCACATGAAGACTTCAACAATTCAATGCCTCGAGCGAGGCTCAAACCAACATCGGTGACGACAAGTGGTTCGAAATCAGCGACCTTAACTGCTCGGACACGGAGGCCCACCTCACACCTCACTCTCCTGTATCATGCATTTGATGTCAATTATTATTGCTTGACATTGTTTCTTTATGCAATTTGTGGCAAAGGGACAATGCTCAAATCCTACATAATACTGTCAATAAAAATATTTTTGTTTCGTTCTTTAATGTCGACTATTGACATGTTCGTGTTACATGCGAAAAACGTGATACAAAACCTTGCGAGAAAGTATGCTCCTGGGTAAATTAAATTATTGACCCATTGTAAACTGACGTATATGAATATATTCATTAATTGTCTTCTTTCAGTAATGACTGTATTGTAGACTATATAGTATACCCCCGTGACTGATCACTTCTGGTTTCCATCATCCGTCGCGTTTCTAAGCATTTGAATAATTTATTTACTATAGGCGGTTTATATTGGTAAAAACGATGAGTTGATCTTATTTTATAGAACGTGCAAATAAGTAAATCGCCGGTTTCATTTTGTGTGTGTTGAGTTTCTTTACCCTCGCCACCGGTAAACCATATGGGCGAGCATATCTACAATTATTCTTCTCCTCCTCCTCGTACATCGTCTTTTCATCTCTCCCGTTATAGTACATCAGTTAATTTTCATCGTTGTTATGTTTCTTCTGTTATGTGTGTCATCATGATTATGTAGCATCTGTTATGTGTGTGTCTTCTTAATGTTGTTGTCATCGCTATTATTTCATCTACGTTTTTAACGGTCTGATCGGCTGTTATCCATCTCGCCCGTCGTCCCCGCGTTGTACGTCGCCTCCACTAACTGTCTTGCCCGAAGTGTCGCATCTGGAAGCCTGGTCCAGAGGTCCCACCTTGTCGATGAACCAGCTGTGGTCAATATTGATAGGCCCCAGAGATGGTAATCCGGCATCGAGTCGGGGGTTCTGAGCCAACATCAACCTCGTCGATGAACCAGCTGAAGTTTTCCGGCTAAATGGCAAGCAACCGTTTCGATAGGCGAACCGAAATGTATCAAAACCGGAAGATCCCTCAGAGATGGTAATCCGGCATCGAGTTGGCCGGGATCAACCAGACCCGGCACCCCGGTTGTAGAAGAGAGGTCCAACACGAAGGCAAGTAGGCAAGATGAAGCTCAGCCGATGAATGTCCCCTTTCTACGGCCACACTCCCTGGTTTTCGTCATGTGACGCTAACTAGATCAGGCGTTGACCTAGTTAGGGCGCTGACCCAGTTAGCGCCATATGTGCCCTCTCCGCGACGTGCACGCACCAGGGAGCTCGGAGAAGGCCGGTTTCACACAAGTTAGTGTTATAATAAAGTATAATTTCACAGTTTTGGGTTACTTGTTAATCGCATTTTTTATTCATTGATTTATCTGGCAACATTCGTTACAGTCATCGTCAGTCCTATATTATTTAAATTAATACCAAGTATTGTCAGGTTTGAAATACTGCTGACTTAAGAATTTGATTTTTAGTCAATTACTATCATATTTTACGTTATCCTACATGTCTGGAAATATGTTGATTTTGTCTTGTCCGTCCGTCCGTCTGTCTGTCTGTCTGTCTTTCTGTCTCAAAAGTTTGTCCGGACTACTCCCCTCAAACGAATGGTGGGATTTCAATCAAATTGTGGTTATGTTCAGTACCATGGCTGTTTTTTCGTATTGTTAGCACCTTCGGGTTGAATTTTGAATTAGTTAGTTGGACATATATTGCATCATTAAAGGGGGTGGGGTGGGGTTAATGTGATTATAGACGTTAAAATTTCTATTGGTTTAACCATATCTGTGAAGCTGTTAATCTAATTACGAATATAAGTATAAGAATAAGAAAACAAGAAATTGTAGGAAAGTCGTTAAGATGAAGGAAACTCATATCTTTATATATATATATCAAAATATATAGTAACTCCTATACTAAATTTTTGAGATTCCATTTAAGTTCCTATGAAATTACCATATACAATTTTACAGTTGAACACTATAAAAGTTAAATCCCAGAGAGGCATGCACGAGAGTTTTACAATTGAGGCTTTTCACAGTTTTCTTCGTTAAAATATGTTATAGATACATGTAGATTTTATTAGCAGAAGTAGAGTTTTGGTTTTTGGAGAGTTACCATTTATATAGAAATATTAAAAAAAAAAAATAATAAAAACCCTATTTATTTATTTGGGTTTTACGGCGCACCAACACAGTTTAGGTTATATGGTGCCAAACAGGGCTAAAAATTTTGGTTCCACATCTCATTTACATCGAAATAAAAACATGAGGTATGGAATCAAAATTTGCATACCTGCTGGAATCACAGAGTTACTGCAAAACCAAATGTTAAGACCCTATTAGTCGCCTCTTACGATCATGCAAGGGTAAGGCAGTGCTTCCAATTCTTTTCATACACAGATCGTCCCAGAACCACATGGGGCCTACCTAACAAGCAAAAACACCGTCGATTTCAGATCTATACTATGTAAAAAATCTAGATTTTATCACAGGGAGTTCGTATTGATAACAACAAGTTTGGGCTCACAAGCTCAACCGATAACAAAAGTAAAACATGCTGTTTCCAATAAGGCGACCTGGTGTTCATTTGCGGCCTATTGGATTTCTCTAATGTTTCTTTTGGCGCACTTTGAGTGTGTAATATTACTGATAGTATAACTGATTTTGTGACCGATGGTATTACTGATTTTGTGACCGATGGTATTACTGATTTTGTGACTGATGGTATTACTGATGGTATGGCTGGTATTGTGACTGATGATGTGACTGATGGTATGATTGATGGTGTGACTGATGTTATGACTGATGGGTTGACTGGCGGTATAATTGATGATGTGACTGATGGAGTGACTGATGGTATTACTGATAATATAACTGATGGTGTGACTGACGGTATAATTGATGATGTGACTGGTGACAGACTGATGGTCTGACTGATGGTATTACTGATGGCATTACTGATGGTAGGGCTGATGGTGTGACTGATAGTAAGACCGATGGTATTACTGATAGTATGACTGATGGTATTACTGATGGTGAGACTGATGGCAGGGCTAATAGTATGACTGATAGTATGACTGATGACTGATGTATGGTGATGGTGTGACTGATAGTATGACTGATAGTATTATTGATGGTATGGTTGATGGTGTGACTGGTGGTGTGACTAATGATAGGGCTGATAGTATGGCTGATAATAGGACTGATAGTATGACTGATGGTATTACTGATGGTTTGGTTGATGGTATTACTGATAGTATGACTGATGGTATTACTGATGGTATGGCTGGTAGTATGACTGATGGTATGGCTGATGGTATTACTGATGGTATGGCTGATGGTATTACTGATGGTATTACTGATGGTATGACTGATGGTATGGCTGATGGTATTACTGATGGTATGACTGATGGTATTACTGATGGTATGGCTGATGGTATTACTGATGGTATGACTGGTGGTGTGACTGATGGTGTGACTGATGGTAGGGCTAATAGTATGACTGATAGTATTACTGATGGTATGGCTGATGGTGTGACTGATGGTAGGGCTGATGGTAGGGCTGATAGTATGACTGATAGTATGACTGATGGTATTACTGATGGTATGGCTGATGGTGTGACTGACGGTGTGATTGATAGTATGACCGATTGTGTGACTATTGGTATGACTGATGGTATTAATGATGGTAGGACTGATGGTGTAATTGGTTGTATGACTGATGGTAGGGCTGGGTGTGACTGATGATATTACTGATGATGTGACTAATGGTATTACTGATGGTATGACTGATGGTGTGACTGGTGGTATGACTGACGGTAGGGCTGATGGTGTGACTGATGATATTACTGATGATGTGACTAATGGTATTACTGATGGTATGGCTGATGGTGTGACTGGTGGTATGACTGATGGTAAGGCTGATGGTGATATTACATATGGTATGGCTGATGGTAGGACTGATGGTGTGACTGACGGTATGACTGATAGTGTGACTGGTGGTATTACTGATGGTATTACTGATAGTATGACTTATGGTATAATTGATAATGTGACTGATGGTATGACTGATGGTGTGACTTTGGTATTACTGATGTTATGACTGATGATGTGACTGATGGTATTACTGATGGTGAGACTAATGGTATGACTGATGGTATTACTGATGGTATGGCTGGTGGTATTACTGATGGTGAGACTGATGATGTGACTGATGGTGTTACTGAAGATATGGCTGATGGTGTGACTGATGGTTTGACTGATTATATGGCTGATGGCGTGGCTGATTGTTTGACTGATTTTATGGCTGATGGTGTGACTGATGGTTTGACTGATAGTATGGCTGATGGTGTGACTGATGGTAGGGCTGATGGTGTGACTGATGGTAGGGCTGATGGTTTGACTGATGGTGTGATTGATGGTATAGCTGATGGTGTGACTGGTGGTAGGGCTGAAGGTGTGACTGATGGTATGACTGATATTGTGCCTAGTGGTATTACTGATGTTGTGACTGATGGTGTGACTGGTGGTAGGGCTGGAGGTGTGACTGATGGTATGACTGATGCTGTGCCTAGTGGTATTGATGTTGTGACTGACGGTGTGACTGGTGGTATTACTTATGGTATGACTGATGGTATGAGGAAGGCCTATCCATGAAAAAGATTGATCGATGTATCCAAATGTCGCTTGATAAATTGCACTTGTGTAGTGTTCAATTTTACTCAAGATTTTGTTATGCGATAAGTGTTGAAATTCATGACTGATTGACAGTTGAGATGCAGCCACATTTAGATAGCTATATTCTAAACAGGCCACTGGATAGATTTGTTGGAATTAAAGCTTTTTGGGTATCCAAGCCGGCAATAGTTGGCTGTGTACGGAACGGTACGGTAACTGTAAACGTTTGTAATTGTCACGCTGTGTTGTTGTAATGTGCGGCGGAAAACGCGCGAACCGTCAAAAATAATATTTTTTACAGCTGTGTATCTTCTTTTAAAGGTGGTATATTTATTGCAAGTTGTAAGAAAAATTGTAACATAATTTCCTTTATTTAACAGAAATGTAATTAACTCGATAGGCTAGGGGGACACTTCCAGTTTAGCGGTCCCCGGTCAGAAATACTGATGTCGTGACGTTACACAGGCTGGGCACATCTCCCAGTCGGGGTAAATTACCTCATTCGGGGTTATGTACCCTGATCGGGGTACAACTAGAACATAAGAAAAGCACAAAAAATTTGATATTTCTTTTTTCTTTAAAGTGCTAACATAAATATTTTTACTAAAGTTTTATATCATCATTACAAACATGCCTATGTACCATTTTATCAATTTTGCATATGTTAAAAAATGGTGAAATTCTGAAATTTTTACATCAAAAATCTGTTGAAAAATTATCATATTGTCAAGTGTTTATATCATACGAAGTTGACCCGAAAATATGAGCATTAGCACTTCCTTAATAAAAAAGTTATCAAAAATTTTGTACTTTTCTATTGTTCTTCTTTTACCCCGATCGGGGTATATTACCCCGAACGAGGTAATTTACCCCGATTGAGAGATGTGCCCAGCCTGTTACCTGCCGCCCCCAAACCCCTGCTTTTTCCACAAGTGCTACTGGCCCCATACCAACGCTACGTTACTTTATCAAGACTTATAAAACTTTTTTATTTTTTTTGTCAAACTTTTTCCGGACCCATAATAAATTCATATTGTCGGAAGCCATTGGGCCGTCCCAATCACAGGGGTTCAGCACATAAAGGTTTTGGGGTGGTCTGGGGTATAGTAACCCCTATTTATAGACAAGGGATCCAGCTGTCAAAATGGGAATTTTGGTATATGGTCATTATCAACTGCTGTTAAACAGGCTGGTAACATTGCCTGATCGGGCTTTTGACATAAAAACTAATATTTATTGAAAAATAATGAAGATATTTCCTTCAAACTTGGTCCATTTATTAAGTATAACCAAAGAAGTATAAAATACACAGAATGGCAACTGGCTGTAATCTCGCGTGAGCTCGTGTCAGAGCGTGATTCGGCGTTATCTTACTAAAAACAAACATCGGCGAGCATGGAGTTACAATTTGTACCTTTAAAACTACATTTAAAATACACGTTAGCTTCTAAAACAAAATTAGTTTAATGTGAAATGGTCTTAAGACACGAAGTACACGTTTTTTTTGCCATAGAAAGAAGCATGGTCATACGGTGATAATTATTTTACCGATGAATAATTGCTTTCGCATACAAAATGGCGCGTGGAGAAAGCGCCACTTCCGGTAAACGCCTCTTACGAGATCTCGTTTTTTGTCACGGGAGGTTGGCGAGATTTGCTCTATATGCCTTTTAAGTTGCCAATCTATTTATTTTTATAGCTCTTTGGTATAACATATGATCCAAATTAAGATAAAAATAACTTGGTTGCCTTCAGTTTTGATAGAATTATTTCCCCTTTTCACATTTTTATGACGCATAATTTTTGAAGTGCAAAAAAAAAATGTTCTAATGCTAAGTTTAAAACAAAAAAGGGTTCAATGGCTTTCTAATGCTCTAAATGAGGCTAAACATTTAAAACGCAAGCTTGAGCGGAAGTGGCGTAAATCGAAACTAACAATCGACCATCAACTTTATAGGGACCAATGTGCTACCATGAATAAACTCCTAATTCAGGCCCGAACCGACTACTTCTCTGATAAGGTGAAGTCGTGTGGCACTGACCACAAAAGTTTGGCCAAGATAACCAAAAATCTACTAGGAGACAGCCAAGATGCTTCCCGTCCCTCTAACACATCACCAAAGGAACTTGCGCAGAAGTTTAGTGACTTTTTCATCGAGAAAATTGAGAACATTAGGAATGATATTATTTCGCATAGCCAAACTGATCGTGATTCAGTAGACTTGCATTGTCCAGAACACCAAGAAGTAGCAAACTGTCTTATTGATTTGGCTCCTACAACGATAGAAGAGGTAGAACAAATTATACAAAAATCTCCAAACAAATCCTGCGAACTTGACCCTTTACCAACATGGCTTCTGAAGAAATGTCTCGATGAGCTCTTGCCGCTGATAACAAACATCATAAATACATCAATGGAATTAGGTTATGTACCAAAAGAGTTTAAAAGTGCTAGGATAAGACCCCTGCTTAAGAAACCAGGTCTTGAACCAAACATTCTCAAAAACTACAGGCCTGTATCTAACCTCCCTTTCATTTCAAAAATCTTAGAAAAGGTAGTAGATGCGCGTCTTGAGCGGCACTTGAGTGAAAATGAGCTACATGAGGACTGCAGTCTGCTTACAGAAAGTTTCATTCAACTGAGTCGGCTTTGATAAAGGTACAGAATGACATCCTCACATCTCTCGATCAAAATTCTGTAACAGTCCTCGTGCTACTCGATCTTTCTGCGGCTTTCGACACGATTGATCACCAAACACTGTTACACCGGCTCGAACATCATTTTGGAGTCACAGACAAAGCACTTGCATGGATGTCATCATATCTTAATGACCGCTATCAAACTGTATGCGTTGATGGTGAGTTGTCGACGCCTACGTTGATGAAATACAGTGTGCCCCAGGGATCAGTGCTTGGTCCAAAGAACTATATCATGTACACTAAACCCGTGGGTGCCATATGCAGACGTCATGGACTTCTTCATCATTTCTACGCTGATGACTCTCAATTATACCTATCTTTTAAGCCGATAGAGGCTGTGGCCAGAAGTGAAGCTTTGCGCCGCATTGAGAGCTGTCTGACTGAAATTGTCTCGTGGATGAATTCCAACATGCTGAAGCTCAATGCTGACAAAACTGAGGTAATGCTATTGACATCAAAGCGTAACTCCAAGTACATTGATGACGTTTCTGTGAAGGTCGGTGATTCTGTGATAAAATCCACGAAATGTGTTAGGAATCTTGGAGCAGTATTTGACAGCGGTATGGATATGGAACAACAAGTCAACTCGGTGTGCAGGGCTGGATATGCACAACTTCGCAGAATAGGTCACATCAGACGGTATCTTACCAGTGATGCCACAAAAACCCTTATAAACAGCCTGGTTACTTCACGGTTAGACTACTGTAATGCCTTGTTAAGTGGTATACCAAACAGCACACTTAACAAGTTGCAACATGTCCAGAACACTGCAGCTCGCGTAATCACTAAGACGCCCCGTCGCAATCATATAACACCGGTTCTAAAGGAGCTTCACTGGTTGCCAGTGAAATACAGGGTGCAGTACAAGGTTCTGACCCACACCTTTAAGGCGTTACACAATCAGTCCCCTGTCTATATTAGGGATATGCTAGAAGTGTATAAACCGGTCAGGACCCTAAGATCGCAAGACACGCTGTCACTGGTTATGCCCAAAATCTAATACCATGATGTATGGCAATCGCAGCTTTTCGTGCACTGCTCCAAAGCTTTGGAACTCTCTTCCTGTCAAGATCAGGGAAGCTGACACGCTAGCTGCTTTCAAAAGCCTGCTCAAAACCCACTTCTTTGTACAATATTTTGTTAACTGACAGGTACATTTATTTTTTTTTTATCTTGTTAGCTCGACTATTCGAAGAATAGTCTAGCTATTCTACTCACCCTGGCGTCGGCGTCGGCGTCACACCTTGGTTAAGTTTTTGCCTGCAAGTACATACAGCTATCATTTAAAGGCATATAGCTTTGAAACTTATTTATTCTTTTTCTAGGTCAATTACCAACCTCTCTGGGTCAAGTCCCATAACTCTGACATGTATTTTGAGCAAATTATGCCCCCTTTTGGACTTAGAAAATTTTGGTTAAAGTTTTACATGCAAGTTACTATCTCCAAAACTAATGCAGATATTGAATTGAAACTTCACATGTGTCTTCGGGGTTATAAAACTAGTTGATAGCACCAAGTCCCATAACTCTGACCTTCATTTTGGCCAAATTATGCCCCCTTTTGGACTTAGGAAATTCTGGTTAAAGTTTTGCGTGCAAGTACATACAGCTATTACTAAAAGGCATATAGATTTGAAACTTATTTTTTCTTTTTCTAGATCAATTACCTACCTCACTGGGTCAAGTCCCATAACTCTGACATGTATTTTGAGCAAATTATGCCCCCTTTTGGACTTAGAAAATTCTGGTTAAAGTTTTACATGCAAGTTACTATCTCCAAAACTAATGCAGATATTGAATTGAAACTTCACATGTGTCTTCGGGGTTATAAAACTAGTTGATAGCACCAAGTCCCATAACTCTGACCTTCATTTTGGCCAAATTATGCCCCCTTTTGGACTTAGAAAATTCTGGTTAAAGTTTTGCGTGCAAGTACATACAGCTATTACTAAAAGGCATATAGATTTGAAACTTATTTTTTCTTTTTCTAGATCAATTACCTACCTCACTGGGTCAAGTCCCATAACTCTGACACGTATTTTGGGCAAATTATACCCCCTTTTGGACTTAGAAAATTCTGGTTAAAGTTTTACATGCAAGTAACTATCTCCAAAACTACTACAGATATTAAATTGAAACTTCACATGTGTCTTCGGGGTTATAAAACTAGTTGATAGCACCAAGTCCCATAACTCTGACATGTATTTTGGCCAAATTATGCCCCCTTTTGGACTTAGAAAATCCTGGTTAAAGTTTTGCGTGCAAGTACATACAGCTATTACCAAAAGGCATATAGCTTTGAAACTTATTTATTCTTTTTCAAGGTCAATAACCAACCTCGCTGGGTCAAGTTCCATAACTCTTAACATGTATTTTGAGCAAATTATGCCCCCTTTTGGACTTAGAAAATTGTGGTTAAAGTTTAACATGCAAGTTACTATCCCCAAAACTAATGCAGATATTGAATTGAAACTTAACATGTTTCTTCGGGGTTATAAAACTAGTTGATAACATCAAGTCCCATAACTCTGATATGTATTTTGGTCAAATTATGTCCCCTTTCGAACTTAAAACTCTTTTGATATTTAACATTTTGGGTAATAATTTCCTGCTTCTGTGACAATATTTCGAATAGTCGAGCTTGGCTGTCTTACGGACAGCTCTTGTTTTTTTTTTAAAATTATACTTGTTTTCATTCATGATTTTTAGCTCGACTATTCGAAGAATAAGTAGAGCTATCCTACTCACCACGGCGTCGGCGTCACACCTTGGGTTAAGTTTTTCGTACCAGTCCACATTTTGACAAAGTCTTTTGAGATAAAGCTTTGAAACTTTCAACACTTGTTTACCATCATCATGGCCAGTTATAGGCAAGAGCACATAACTCCATCAAGGATTTTGGCTGAATTATGGCCCCTTTTGACTTAGAAATCATGGTTAAGTTTTTCGTACCAGTTCATATTTTGACCAAGTCTTTTGAGATAAAGCTTTGAAACTTTCAACACTTGTTTACCATCACCATGTCCAGTTATAGGCAAGAGCACATAACTCCATCAAGGATTTTGGCTGAATTATGGCCCTTTTTGACTTAGAAATCTGGGTTAATATTTCGTACCAGTCCTCATCTTGACAAAGTCTTTTAGATAAAGCTTTGAAACTTTCAACACTTGTTTACCATCACCATGTCCAGTTATAGGCAAGAGCACATAACTCCATCAAGGATTTTGACTGAATTATGGCCCCTTTTGACTTAGAAATCATGGTTAAGTTTTTCGTACCAGTTCATATTTTGACAAAGTTTTTTGAGATAAAGCTTTGAAACTTTCAACACTTAGTTACCATCACCATGTCCAGTTATAGGCAAGAGCACATAACTCCATCAAGGATTTTGGCTGAATTATGGCCCTTTTTGTCTTAGAAATCTGGGTTAATATTTCGTACCAGTTCATATTTTGACAAAGTCTTTTGAGATAAAGCTTTGAAACTTTCAACATTTGTTTACCATCACCATGTCCAGTTATAGGCAAGAGTACATAACTCCATCAAGGATTTTGGCTGAATTATGGCCCTTTTTGACTGAGAAATCATGGTTAAGTTTTTCGTACCAGTTCATATTTTTTGTAAAGTGTTTGACATATGGCTTTGAAACTTTTATCACTTGTTTAGTATAATAGTCTCTATCTGTAGGAAAGAGAACATAACTCTGTCATCTAGTTTGGCTGAATTATGGCCCATTTTGGACTTTGAAATTGGTTCTGTTTCCATATAAGTCCATGTTTTGTCAAAACTATTTGACATATGGCTTTTAAACTTTGAACACTTGTTTATCATTATGATTTCCATCTGTAGGCAAGAGTACATAACTATTTTGACTGAATTATGGCCCTTTTTGGACTTTGAAATTGGCTCATATATTGCCATTTAGTGCAAGACTTATCGAAATCAAAGTAATACAGGAACATTGTTTGTCTAATCTATTTATTTCTTTTGTCTGAATATCCGTGGAAATATTTTGACACCATTCTTCAATCAATTCTTCGAATAGTCGAGCGCGCTGTCATCAGACAGCTCTTGTTGTTAATGTGGAATGCATTATCTTTGTATACGTATTTGTTTGTATTTTTGCAATTTATTCTGTAAAGCACTTTTGAACGTGTACAAGTGCATGAAAAGAGTGCTATATAAATGTGGTATAATGATAATAATAATAAATGATTGCGCTAGTACATAAATGTATTCATTTTACTGTGCCCTCACAACATTATAGAGAAATGTAAGTTGTAAAAAAAATGTTCATATCTGCACTAGAAACAAAGTTTTAACCCTAAATATATAGAAGAAAGGTATTGGCGCGGAAGTTTGAAGCAATAGAAAACCATTGAACTCTTTCCTGTTTTAAACATTGCATTTAAACATATTTATTTTGGACTTCAAAAATTATGCATCATAAAAATCTGAAAAAGGGAAGTAATTCTAACAAAACTGAAGGCAACAAAGTTATTTCTACCTTAATATGCATCATATGTTATGCTTAGAAAATGGACCAAGCTTAAAAGAAATATCTTCATTATTTTTCAAGAAATATTAGTTTTTATGTCCAAAGCCTGATCAGGCAATGTTACCCGCCTGTTAAAAGTCTCATTTGTTACGTTAAAATACCAGCTGATACGCCCTCACACTGCTTAAATATAAATATCCATGAAAAACATTCTCATTTCTTGCTGTCATAAACCGTTTTTGCACAGTGTGATGCGAAACTCATACTTTTTCATCAAAAGCGTGTAGTCTAACAAGGGACGTATTATGTTATGGTCCTGGTGTCCGTCCGTCCGTTAGCAATTATGTGTCTGCTCTGTAACTCTTGAACCCCTTGAAGGATTTCAAAGAAACTTGACACAAATGTTCACTACACCAAGACGACGTGCAGAGCGCATGTTTTGGGTGTCTCATTTCAAAGTCAAGGTCACACATAGGGGTCAAGGGTCATAGGAGTGTGTTTCGTGTCCGCTCTGTAACTCTTGAACTGCTTTAAGGATTTCAAAGAAACTTGGCACAAATGTTCATCACACTGAGACGACGTGCAGAGTGCTTGTTTCAGATGACTAGCTTCAAGGTCAAGGTCACACTTAGGAGTGAAAAGTCATACATGACTTTGCTGTGTCCGCTCTGTAACTCTTAAACTGCTTGAAGGATTTCAAAGAAACTTGGCACAAATGTTCACCACACTGAGATGACATGCAGAGCGCATGTTTTGGATGACTCGCTTCAAGGTCAAGGTCACACTTAGGGGTCAAAGGTCATGTATGACCTTGCTTTGTGTATATTGCTCTGCATTGCAGTGCTCTTGTATTTATTTGGCAAAATACTTCTTTGTTCTCTTACAATAATTTTTTTTTTGAATTACTTCCCTTTTTTGTTACTTTAAATAGCCTATAAATAGCTTATTTTGAAACTTTTTTATTATTGGCAGTAGGGAAAAACTGAAACCACTTTTCTGTGGAAAAATATGGATGGTACATCCAATTTTTAGATGTATTTTGACATAACTTTACCTAGTAAGAATTTTTTCTTGGACTTGAACATTTTTTTATTTTTTTTTTGGAATTTCTTCTTTTTAGCTCGACTATTCATAGAATAGTGAGCTATTGCACTCGCCCATGCGTCGGCGTCGGCGTCCGCGTCCGCGTCCCGATTTTGGTTAAGGTTTTGTATGTAAGCTGGTATCTCAGTAACCACTTGTGGGAATGGATTGAAACTTCACACACTTATTCACTGTGACAAACTGACTTACATTGCACAGGTCCCATAACTCTATTTTGCTTTTTTACAAAATTATGCCCCTTTTTCGACTTAGAAATTTTTGGTTAAGGTTTTGTATGTAAGCTGGTAACTCAGTAACCACTTGTGGGAATGGATTGAAACTTCACACACTTATTCACTGTGATGAACTGATCTACATTGCACATGTTCCATAACTCTATTTTGCTTTTTTACAAAATTATGCCCCTTTTTCGACTTAGAAATTTTTGGTTAAGGTTTTGTATGTAATCTGATATCTCAGTATCCACTGATTGGAATGGATTGAAACTTCACACACTTGTTCACTGTCATGATCTAACATGCACTGTGAAGGTCCCATAACTCTACTTGGCATTTTTACAAAATTATGCCCCTTTGACTAGCAGTTTTTTGTTAAGTTTTGTATGTAAGCTGGTATCTCAGTATCCAAAAATTGGAAAGATTAAAAACTTCACACACTGTTCACTGTCTTGATATGACATGCTGTACAGAGGTTCAATACCTTACTTTGCATTTTACAAATTATCCCCCCTTTTCAACTTTTGTATTCATTCAATTGACAAGGCTGTTGAATAGTCGAGCGTTGCTGTCCTCCGACAGCTCTTGTTGTTGTTCCTGTCCTTTGGGCTTCAACAGTCAAGTTCTTTAAATTTTGCTCCCATCCTCTGATGTAACCCTTCGGGCGTATATTGCCCCGCTTGGCAGCGCTCTAGTTAGTATTTTGAATAGTGTACAAAGAGAGGCATCATAAATAGCGTAACACAGTGTTAAGAAAATGATTGTGTAATAATTATTCGCCATAACATATAGTAGAGTACACATTTTCAGTATTAAAAGAATGATTTTAAGACATTTTAATTTGTAGCAAGTTTGTTACATTTCAGGTAAAAATGGAATCAACAGATCTTGACATGGGTGAAATTTTTGATGATGATGATATAGATGAAGATGTCGGAGCATCGAGGGTTCTGCCTGACCTTCCCGAGGCAACCCAAACTCAAGAAAATGATGAAGAAGGTATATGACTGATAGTGTTTTTTCCAGGACCTAAAACGGGCATGGTGCAGTTGAATCAAAGGGGCACTTTAACTGTCCGTTGCAACAAAAAGGGCAATCATTTCAGCTTAAATTATAGTCATATATTTGTTATTTCATTCATTAAATCACCAGTAGCAATTAATCATTTAAAAGCTATTAGAATTTTGTCTAATTCCAGGGCTCCAGATAATTTTTTTGGCCTATGAGTATTTACTCATCTAATTTTTGTGATAAGAAAAAATGGTAAAATCTGAAAATTTATAGGAGTAATTTTATTCCAGAAAACTTGTAAATGTAAAAAAAAAGAAAACGGTTTTATAAATATTTATTAATTGGTGAACACCCAAAGAATTTGTTTGCAGTTCAGTTTCAATTCAGCATTAAGTTTTTGCTTTTTGTTCTCCTTGGGTTACTTTGGCTTAAAACACCCCTACTGAATCCAATAGAATACTCAATATAGCTTTAAATATGTTTTAATGATCGTTCTTGTTGGTTTAAAGATGCGTAGTGTTTGTTCAGTTTTTACAATCTTAGAAAGAGATATTTTGTTCTTTACTCTACACCGTCGGTTGATATTTTTCAATCGACACCGCTTTAAAATACACTATCGTACGATCAATATTGTTTCCCAACCATTTGATTTACGAATGCATTGGTATATAATATAGTTTAACTTATAAAGTATCATTCAATGCATCTGTACGTTCTGTGTGGGAGAATTAATGCTGACCGTGCTTTGTTACGTAAAGCCTTTAGATAATTCCGATTTTGTTTACGCTAGTAAAGTCATTGCAGGGTTTCTGTAATTTCTTGTCGTTTTTATACGCTTAAAAAAAAATCGCACCCTGGTATATGCATTATTTCAAAGGGTAATTTACTCTAATACGCATCTTATCTGGAGCCCTGTAATTCCAATTATTTAGAACTCAAATGTTGAATCAGACAATCAGTCACTCGCTTAAATCACTCAGTCCTAATATATAAGGCCCGGCAATACCTTTTCTGTAATGTTTCCTCGGTTACTCCTTCAAAATGTGAAAATAGCATTCATTTTTACATCATTCTAAAGAATAAGGTAATACCATAGTAGGACCTTATATCTTATAAGATATAATTTGAACTTTTGTGCCCCCCACTATGAGTGGCGGCCCCGTATAGATTCAGTCTTGTCCGTCAGTCCGAAAAAAAATTTGTGACCTGCCTGGCTCAAAAAGTATTTTATATAAATTGATGAAACCTTGCATGAGTCTTTATCATGATATGAACTTGTGCACCACCTATTTTTTCATCTGGCTCCGCATAAATAGTATTATAGTTGAAACATCCGTCTATATATTTTGGTATATTTTCTAGAGAATGCAGAAGTGTTGGCAAGGTTGAAAGATCTGTCTAAAGGTGCAGCTAAGAAGGTTGTGAGGAAACCTCAGCCAAAGTTAGACCCAACAAGGTAATGAGAGCGGCGTATTGTAACTTCTTATAGTTTGTTTGATAATTGTATCTGAGAGAGAAACATGCCTAAATGACTTTTGCATGAAAACAGCAGTAAAAAGTTGAATGATATAACAATATTATGTGTCTTAACTGTTATTAATAAATAACTTAAGTGAAATCTGGTATAATTGTCTCTACCTTCACTCTGTAAAAAGGTGAACTTCTTGCAAAAGTGGGGATCTCTGTAGCTGGTTAAGTCTTCTTACCTCGAATCACTACCCTCACAACTGTAGGTTTGAAACCTAGCTCTTTAATTTTTTTCATGTGAAGAAGGCATCAAGCAGACTTTTTAAAGGTTAGTGGTTCAACCCAGGTGCCCATCCATGCCGAAAATAATGTGCAGAGCAGTTACTGTACCTCATGTTTTTCTTTTACCGTCGGGAATCTGGAAAGTCTCCATAATTATATTATGATCTAAAGTTGAAGTGTGACATTAAAACCAACAGAAAAAAGAAAAGAAAGTATTGATGTAGTGATATTCTAGAACTTCAGCATGTTCAGATGTTAAAAGTTTGGGGCAATTTCCCGTTGGTGCATGGGACAGCTACAAATACATGTACATTACTATTTTATCAGAATCTATATTTGCACATCATGACAACTGTTGAGATTATACTGTACAATTACTGTTTCATCAGCCTTTTCCATGATTAGGTTTTTTCCTTGATTTTGTTTTCAAGGTAAAAAACATTGATATTATACACCATTCTAAAGAACTGAGTTATTTTCAAAGTACCCTTGTTGGTGTTTATCATTTTGAATTGGGTATTTTTGATGGTAAATTTCAGTCAATTTTGGCATAAAAATACCCTTCCCTTTGACTGGATGGATTGTTATAAAACATGCAGAATATCTAATAGTAAGAATAAAAGCAATATTCCATGTAAAAAATTTGTAAAATTTTGGAAAATATTTTTTTTTCACAATTGTGATTTTGCCTGATTTTTAGGAAAAGTACATTTTGAAGCATAAATTTGAAATTATTAAAAGTATCTTAAAATGTAAAAATCAGTTTTCTGTTCATTTATGCATTACTGTGTCAGTTATATAATGCTTCCTTAATGGCCATTACATCATTAAGCTTAGCAACAGGTGTCATGTAATATTTTCAGAAGTGTATCCACCTTTTTCTCTGGAGGACAGGTGACTGTGATATGTATGAGAATATTGATTGTAAATTGGCAGAATTTAGTAGCTTGATGTACAGGTCGTAAAAAGGGCAAGTGTGGCAGATTTGTATGCAGCTAGTCGGCTATCTTTAGGTTCAAGGTTGGGGCACCCTACAGCTTCATTCGAGAAATCTCCCTATAAAATAGTGTAAATTTGCAGGGGATTTATATGTTTTAACAATTATAATCTATCCTTGTTTGCAGGCTGACTGGAGATAGGGGAATACCCATTTTACCAAATTTGTTTAAAAATGTTAAATTCAAAGGAAAAGGATATGAAGTAAGTTTGATTGTAGTTGCTTCAAGAGATTTAGAATGAACACAACTTCAACATTTGAGCCGTGCCACGAGAAAATCAACATAGTGGCTTTGCGACCAGCATGGATCCAGACCAGCCTGCGCATCCGTGCAGTCTGGTCAGGATCCATGCTGTTCGTTAATGGTTTCTATAATTGCAGTGGGCATTGAAAGCGAACAGCATGGATCCTGACCAGACTGCGCGGATACGCAGGCTGGTCTGGATCCATGCTGGTCGCAGAGCCACTATGTTGGTTTTCTCATGGCGTGGCTGAATTTTTTCTTTCACACAAGCTCATTACAAGAAACCATTCAAAACCAAAACCAACTCCTACAAACCAAAATTCCTTGAAAACTGGCAACCTATTCAAACAAAAACCCCTTCACAACTGCAAACCCCTGCAAAACTGAAACCTATCCAAACGAGAAATCCTTTTGGAACTGGAAACCCCTCTGAATTGAATCTGTCAAATTTTATGGTCTCTGACTAGATGCTCATTAAGAGTGCTTTGTTAAGTGATCATACGTGATATGACTACAATGTATAATACAATGTATTAAAAATAATAATAGTTGATAGTTAATTCTTAAATTACTTTAAAAGAAAACAAGTTTTTACTGCATTTTGCATGTCCTGTTATTTCCAGTGGTTGCAAGTACCTTTACAAAACTTACAAGAAAAAGAAGATAGTTTAAAAATATATATATATTTTTTTTTTGGAATAAGGCTGTGGGAAAGGAAGACAACTAATTGCAAAAAGGGAGCTAATTTGAAAAATATTATACATAGGTTTCTTTATATTAAACGTTTTGTTGAAATGTCTTTAATAGATATAAGAGTTGTGATCCAAAGAAGGACAAAAGGGAGATCATTTTAGAAATATTCAAGATAGGATTATGGTTCTTATTCACTGCAGTTATATTTCTTGTTTATTTTAAATCATCAGTCCTTTTGAAGTCTGTCTGTTTCTAGACCATTTGGTTACTGATCATTTACTGTAGACTGCTTGATCTCAGAATGGCCAATCTCCGTAGGACATTAACCAGTAGCCAATAGAGGACATCATTTGTTTTGGGGGTCAGTAGATCAAAGATCAAGTTCATATTGACTTTAATACTTGAAAAAGGTTTCTGCTCAGTAACTAAACAACACTGGCCTACATTTGTCAAACTTTATAGTGATTACCTGTCCCTCTTGTTATGGGGTTTTTGGTCGAAATCACTGACTTGAGACTGAAAGTTTTTTCCACACAATAATTAAGAACACTGGCATACAGTCAACAAACTTCATTGGAGGATTGCCAGTGGTTAGTAGATGACCCCTATGATTTTCATTCCCTGTAAGTGAGGTAAAGGTCACATTGAACTTGAGAAAGAAAATTCTTTCTGCTCAATAAGTAAAGAATGCTATGGCCTACAGTCTTTAAACATCATTCAGTGACTGCCTGAGGATAGTAGATGACTCCTGTTGTTGTTTTTTTGATCAGTAAGTCATGGCCACAGTGACCTTGAGTGGGAAGAAGTTACACATATATGTTTTACAAACTCCTATCATTTTCATGTATTTGTAACTCAGCAAAGCTACAGAGTAGATCTAATTTATGTTCGATAATATTTTTTTGTAGTCACATGATCTTGCATTGTTGATGCGTCAGATGGAGCATTGGGCACATCGTTTATTTCCTAAGATGCCATTTGATGAGGTGATAGAGCGGGTAGAGAAGCTAGGCAGTAAAAAGGAGGTTCAGACATGTATTAAGAAAATGCGTTTGGATATGCCGATACTGGATAATGATTTTGTTGGGTCGGACCAGGAGGATGGTGTGAGACGTGGGGAGGAGCCGGAGGAGGATGGTGTGAGACGTGGGGAGGAGCCTGAGAACAATGTACAGGTAGGCCTACTCTTTAACCAATGTACTAATGTTCCATACTTCATGTGACCAGAGACATGTGCTCATGTAGTTGGGTTTTGTACTTTTTACAGGATTTAAAAGTGCATGTCTAAAAGTTTCAGGGTTTTATTTTCCAGTTTTGTAATCACTTCCCCAATACAGATACAGGATACAGTTACTATAGTCTTACAGAATTTAGCAATACTTTACACATGGTTTGCACAGGTCTTGAAAAGTACTTTAATTTGATGCCAAGTACTTGACTTGAATTTGAAACTGCTAAAAACTCCTTGAAAAGTACTTGAATTTTGAAAAAAAAGAAACAAGTAAATTTTGATAAATTGTCCTTGAATTGATGTTCTGCGAATAGAAATTCAGAAAAAATAACAGAACAGACTAAAATATCGAGAAAAAAATCGAAGAAATGACAGACGTACCTTCGACATGGCTTTCCAATGAGTAAATGATAGTACGGTATGCTACCGGGTTGAGTTTTAGTAGTCTAAACGCAATTATCACAATGTGAAATTTTATCAGTGCTGAATTGAAGGTCATTTCCGGGTTATTGTGGCGGTGTTTATTTTGTAGAAAATCGACAGCATTCATCATGAGTAAAAGAAATAAATCCGACAAATGCGATTTTGTAGTCCTTGAAAATGGGGAAAAAATCCTTGAAAAGTACTTGGATTTTGTTTTGAAAGTTCTGTATGAACCATGTTACAATTCACAGCAAAATTACTTAAATATTGTTCAGGGGTCAAAAAACTTATCGCATTAGACACAAGGTCAATTAATAGGAAATTTTACACATTTTAAAAAATCACACTGGAGGCCATGTTTTCTGCCTCACCGTCATGAAACTTTATCAGAATGTTTATCTCCATGAAATTTAGGTCAGGTTCCAAAACTGGCTTACCTGGGGTCAAAAAACTAACCACAGGGGCAAATCATAGAAAAACCATTAACATTCTAGAGACCACATTTTCTGTTTATTCTTCTTAAAACTTTCTCCAAGTGTTTGTCATTATGAAATCTAGGTCAGTTTTAAAAAAAATAGGACACTAGGTTAAGTCGAAAAAAAGCTTTGTTAACACTCAGATGTCTTTTTTCTGTTTGATCATCTTGATATCTTCAGTATGTTTGTTGACAAGTTCAAACTAAATTTCCTTTGATCAAAAACTAGGTAACTGGTCAAATCAAAGAAAAACCTTGTTAACCTAGAGGCCACAATATCTTCTTGATCATCATAAAATCTTTGTCTGGATGTTTGTCTCTATAAAATCAAGATGTAGTTCAGAACTTGGTTATCCGAGGTATTAAACTAGGTTACTGTGAAATCATTAATATTCATGGGGGACTAATTTTCGTGGATTTCGTGGTTGAGTCAATCCACGAAATTTAATCCCAGCGAACAAGTAAAATTCCCATTAATTTTATGTTCAAAGTTGAAATCCACGAATTCATATTCCCACGAAATTGCTGTTTTGACCAAAACCACGAAATTTCATGCCCACGAAATTAAATGATTTTACAGTACTAGGTCAAATTGTTGAGAAACATTCACATACTAGAGGCCACATTACTAATTGATCTTCATGAAACTCTCAGATTATTTGTCTCTTTAAAATCTAAGTCAGGTTCAAAACTGGGTAACCTGAGGTCTTAAACTAGGTTACTAGGTCATCAAATATGGGTCAGGAATTTGACAGGGCATTTGCCATTTGTTCTCCGTGATGATATGATAAAAGACGTGCCTGAAATCATTCTTCCTCCACCTCTGACTCATATGGGAAAGTTGGCAATTACTTGTGGAGAACAGGTTTGTACCGTTACAGAATCAAGAAACACAGGTTAGGTAAACTGCTAGCTGTTTCATAACTGAAATCTGTTGTAAAATGGTGTTGAACCCAAAACAAACAAACAAACACTCAGCAGAAGCTTAATTCCCTTCTGAAGGCTCAGTAAGAAATTTAAAAAGATAATTAAGGAACAAGTAGGAATTACGAAACAGGAAAATATATTTGAGATTGTTTGCATTTAACAAAGTTACAGACCAGATGTTATAAAAATTTGATAAATACTCGTGCAAGGGGTTTTGAAAATACTTGGACAAGTGCTCTCATTTCTTAACATGTCATCAGATAATCTATGAAACTGTTACATAATGTAGGTAAGGGAATGTTAAGTTGATATTTAAAAGAGCCTCGTTTTAGATCAGTGTAATTAATTTAAATTTATAAGAGAGTAGCTTAATACTATTATTATATTCAATGCTTTTGTGCTGCTTAAAAGCAAAATTCTGGATATTTTTATGCCCCTGGCATCTACTGATGCGTTAGGCATATAATGATTGTCCTGTCCGTTCGTCCGTCTGTACGAGGTTAACCAAATGGGACCGTTTCGTCTAGCATCAATACCCCTAACTAGAATGACTTGATACTAATGCAGATGTAACCTGTGACCATTCCTCATCTTCAGACATCACCTGACTTCAGTTTGACCTTGACCTTGAACTTTACCTCGTTTTGGACTTAGGTTGCTTTGTATCGACAAGGATGCCACTGGGGCCGTCAAGCGTTTATTGAACGCAGCTCCTTGTTTTAACATCCCTCTAATTTAATTGATTTAATTGAGTACTCAAGACAGAAAGCATCCCCATTTAGCATTAAGAAATGATACTGTACAGTATACTATGTATATATATTATATGCAGGAAGAAGTAAGAGGAGAGGACATGTGGGATGAGTTACTGAGAGAAGAAGCTGAGTTGAGTGCCTCCCAGGTGGAGCCAGAACCCAGCTCTGGTGTACAGGCAACTGCTTCACAAAGAGATGACAGAGCATCTGTTACACCTGCTACTCCAGTACAGACAGGAAGACACACAACTGATGTATGTATAGGAAAGTTGATGGAAGACCTTACTCCAAGGTTACAAGTCTGATTATGGAGACAAGGCTTAAAATGCAGCCCAGCCATTGGTCAATTTCAACACTAAGTTTAAAATCAACCTACCAGGTGCTGATGTTTTAGATCAGTCTCCAGTCTTCAGTTATGTAACCTTGCACCCTGTAAAGCTAAAGTTTCCTTGCTGGGAAACAAATAGGCAGTTTACATTTTGGGAACCAAAGTTTGAAAAGAAAGTCCTTCAGCTACGCTGTCATCGATGCTGTTGTCATATGTTCTTCAGCTAAACTGTCATTGATGCTATTGTCATTTATCTTAAGCTATACTGTCATTAATGCTGTTATCATTTGTTCTTCAGTTACTCTGTTATTGATGCTATTGTCATTTGTTAGCTCATCTGATTTTTTGAAAAAAAATGATGAGTTATTGTCATCACTTGAGCGGTTGTCGGCGTCGGCGTCGGCGTTGCCTGGTTAAGTTTTATGTTTAGGTCAGCTTTTCTCCTAAACTATCAAAGCTATTGCTTTGAAACTTGGAATACTTGTTCACCATCATAAGCTGACCCTGTATAGCAAGAAACATAACTCCATCTTGCTTTTTGCAAGATTTATGGCCCCTTTTGTACTTAGAAAATATCAGATTTCTTGGTTAAGTTTTATGTTTAGGTAAACTTTTCTCCTAAACTATCAAAGCTATTGCTTTGAAACTTGGAATACTTGTTCACCACCATAAGCAGACCCTGTACATAAGAAAAATAACTCCATCTTGCTTTTTGCAAGATTTATTGCCCTTTTGGGACTTAGAAAATCAGTTTTCTTGGTTAAGTTTTATGTTTAGGTCAGCTTTTATCCTAAACTATCAAAGCTATTGCTTTAAAACTGCAACACTTGTTCACCATCATAAGTTGACCCTGTATAGCAAGAAACATAACTCCGTCCTGCTTTTTGCAAATTTATAGCCTCTTTGGACTTAGAAAATATCAGATTTCTTGGTTAAGTTTTATGTTAGTCAAACTTTTTCTCCTTAAACTATCAAGCATTGCTTTGAAACTTGCAACAACTTGTTCACCTCATAAGCTGACCCTGTACAGCAAGCAACATAACTCATCATGACTTTTGCAATAATTATTTGCCCTTTTGACTTAGAAAATCATTTTCTTGGTTGAGTATTATGTTTAAGTCAACTTTTCTCATAAACTATCAAAGCTATTGCTTTAAAACTTGCAACAGTTTTCACCATCATAAGTGGCACTGTACATCAAGAAACATAATCTATCCTGCTTTTTGCAAGAATGATGGCCCTTTTTAGACTTAGAAAAATATGGGTAGGGACAATAATTCTATTACACAAAAAAAATCAGATGAGCGTCAGCACGCAAGGCGGTGCCTTGTATTTTCAGCTACAACTCCTTTATGCTGTTGTCATTAGGCCTTCAGCTTTGCTGTTGTTGATGCTGTATTAATTTTTCCTTTAGATGTGCTGTCGTTGATGCTATATTTATTCATAGTTCAGCTATGGTGTCATTGATGCTATTGTCATTCGTTGTCCAGCTACTTTGTTGTTGATGCTATATTCATTCTTAAGCTATGCTGTCATTGTTGCTATTGTCATTTGTAGTTCAGTAACACTGCCATTGATGTAATTTAGCAAAGTTTGTATTGGTTCAAATCAAAGACCTCTGTGGGATCAACTGACTATTGTTAAGTAATTGTTAGTAATAAAACCAGTGTAGAATACAATATCTGTGGGAGGTTTTGCATGCATGAGAGGTAATGTTTACATGAAAGGTTCGTTGTAACAGTAACACAGTTGCTACAGTATATAAGGGAGGTTCTGTGTGCGTATTAAGAAGTCTCTAGTAATGAATACACTGTTACTACAGTGTATGAGCGAGGTGTTATGTGTGTGCAAGTCCCCATTAGGAATGTTCTGTGTGAGTTAGAGGTCCCACATAACATGTACATTGTTACTGTTGTGTATGACAGGTTTTATGTGTTTTAGAGGTCCCCTCACATCTTTGTGAATTAGTGTAGGTGGTTTATGAGGTGCAAGAAAAACAATAGTGATAGTCTGAAAGCATGCCCTCTGAGAGATTCAAGATGGCCACCAAGTTTTGCAATGGCACAAAAGCCCATATATATTTCAATTTTGTACTCTGGTGTTTTAATGAAGTGAAAATTAAGTGGTATATTTTATGTATGATACAGGGGATCACCCCAGAACAGCTGGAGAGGATAGAGAGGAACAAGCAGTTGGCAATGGAGAGACGGCTGAAGAAAATGGGTCACCTTACTCCAGGTACAAGAGATCAGTAAACACAATGTTAAATATTCAGCTATCTTCTTTCTTACTGATGAATGTACATTAAACAGCTAAGAAAATATGAAATTTGCTATTTTTAGCTCACCTGAGCATGAGGTGCTCATGGTGAGCTTTTGTGATCGCCCCGTGTCCGTCGTCAGTCGTCCTTCCGTCTGTCGTCAATAATTTGACTGTTAACACTCTAGAGGTCACAATTTTGGCCCAATCTTAATGAAACTTGGTCAGAATGTTACCCTCAATAAAATCTTGGGACGAGTTTGATATTGGGTCATCTTGGGTCAAAAACTAGGTCACCAGGTGAAATCAGAGGAAAAGCTTGGTAACACTCTAGAGGTCACAATTTTGGCCCAATCTTAATGAAACTTGGTCAGAATGTTACCCTCTATAAAATCTTGGACGAATTCGATATTGGGTCAGGTGGGGTCAAAAACTAGGTCACTAAGTCAAATCAAAGGAAAAGCTAGTTAACACTCTAAAGGCCACATTTACGACTGTATCTTCATGAAACTTAGTCAGAATGTTAATCTTGATGATCTTTAGGTCAAGTTTGAATCTGGGTCATGTGGGGTCAAAAACTAGGTCACCGGGTCAAATCAAAGGAAAAGCTAGTTAACACTTAGAGGCCACATTTATGACCATATCTTAATGAAACTTGGTCAGAATGTTAATCTTGATGATCTTTAGGTCAATAGGTCAGGTGAGCGATACAGGGCCTTCATGGCCCTCTTGTTTAAAATCTTAATAGTAAGATGTTGGTCAAAATATTTGGCTTGTAAGAGACCATAGCAGTATAAATGTGAAACAGAAATGATAGTTTTTAACCTTTACCCTGCTATATTTTCTAAATGGACTGGTCCATCATTCTATTTGGGCAGTACCACTTATTATTTAAAGGGGTGTTCACTGAAAATTTATTGACTGAATAGTGAACAGTGCAGACCATGATCAGCCGGCACAAATGTGCAAGCTGATCTTGGTCTGCACTGGTCGCAAAGGCAAAATTACTTGCTACCAGCAGACTAAAGGTTATTGAGTTAGAATTTTGACTGCTGCTACTTGGTGATTTTTTAATGTTTCAGATAAAATCTTGCATCAAACACCAATCTGCCATGCAAACATTTTGAAATGATCAGTTAATACTGGTATTGATGTTAAACTAGGACAGATGGTAAAGTCGACCACCTTCAGATTATTAGATTTCAATCGGTTATTTATATAATTGAACACCCTGTCTAATAGCAGTTTCTTACAAGACCAACTGGTGTTAACAAAATTGGTAAATATTCTGTATAAATAAATGACATACATTTATCTGTTTAAAAAATATTTATCCAAAATTACTGGGGAAGAGGATGTTTTTGCATATGCTCACTGTCGACACATGAAGGCCTGACATTGGGTCACTTTTCATTACTTGATCCGGAATGACTGTTGGAGCATTTTTAGGAAAGTTTCAAAATAATACTGTAGAGAAAATTTTGTAAATGACTAAGTGGTCGAATTTATCATCAGTCAACGTTCGTACAGTCCCCATTTTACATACCCCTTTCAGGGCCTCACTTCGTGTGAGTTTACTTACTAATATAAATTTAAATCATGTCAATTTTTTAGCAGATGTTAAGCTTTATTTTGATACCAATCATTGATAACAATTTTTAGAAATAAAAAAGTTACAGGTAAAAAAAACTCATTTTCTGTCCAGGTTTATCATCAGTACCAGTAGTGAATTTTGCAGTTCAGGTTTATTTAAATAACTAGGTTGCAGTATGTAAAACAACAGAAATGCATGTCTTTAGTTATTTCACTTTGAATTCTAGTTTAAATTCTTACTTGTTCTTTTGAATGGTATTAAATTCTTCTGTTTCTAGGGTCCAAAGCAGTGCATTCCCTAACACCAACAAAGACCAGAACACCTAGCAGTCCAACGCAAACAAAACCTAACCAGAACAATGTTGATGCCTCACAAGATGATAATGAAGGTTTTAGTCAGAAGCTAGGGGCAAATCTAGAAAATAGCAGTGAAAAAGCTGGATCTGCTTCTCAAAATACCAGCAAAGATACTAACAGTGAAAAATTTACTGATATGGATAGCGAGATGTCAGAAGTTGTTGAGAAAGGTCCAAGTCAGAATATAACTGTGGCTGAAAATCCCAAAGAAAATGCACAACATTGGCACACAGGGCCGGCTGGTCAGTCTGATACTGGAATTAAATTTGGTTCTGAGTCAGAAACCATGGACACTGAAACTGGTGAAACAGTTGGTAAAGGTAGTCATTCTGAAGAAATGTCTGAAGTCATTGAAAATCAGGATGTTCAGAACTGTTTACAAACTGAAAGTGAAAGTACTGTAGACACTCAAATGTCTGAAGTCATTGAACCTTTAGGAAGTGAGAAAATTATCTTGAAGGAGAAGCCGAACAATATTGCAAGTGGATACACAGAAATTAAACAAAGTGAGAACAAAAACGTGGAATTGCCAGATATAAAACAGAATACAGATGTTAAACATGGTAAAGAAAATGTGTTGAGTAACAAGGTAGATATGAAAGGTGATCATTGTAATGCTGAGGTAGATGTTGACGACTTTGATGATGAACTAACAGAAGATCAGTTAATGGATACTTTAGAAAATTAAGAAGAAGTTTTGTTAGTTTTAAAGTATCATACAAATTATTGTATTTTTATTATTTTAATAGTGTAAAATGTACAATGTCATGCTTATTATACCCCCACCAAACATGTTTGAGGGGGGTATATAGGAGTCAGTTTTGTCGCGTCCCGTCGCGTCCCGAAATCTATTATCTCAGTTATTACCAAATGGATTTGATTCAAACTTAAAATACATGTTCCACCTTATCACCCACATCATGTGACACAAGGTGCATAACTCTTGACACCAAGTTTTCATGAATTATGTCCCCTTTTACTTAGAATTTAAGGTTAATTTTGTTGTATTTTCACTATATCTCAGTTATTACTAAATGGATTTGATTCAAACTTAAAATAGATGTTCCACCTCATCACCCACATCATGTTACATAAGGTGCATAACTCTGACACCATTTTTTTATGAATTATGCCCCTTTTTACTTAGAATTTAAGGTTGATTTTGATGTATTTTCACTTTATCTCAGTTGCTACTGAATGGATTTGATTCAAACTTAAAATAGATGTTCCACCTCATCACCCACATCATGTGCCCACATCATGTGACACAAGGTGCATAACTCTGACACCAGGTTTTCATGAATTATGTCCCTTTTACTTAGAATTTAAGGTTAATTTGTTGTATTTTCACTATATCTCATTATTACTAATGGATTTGATTCAAACTTAAATAGTTGTTCCACCTAATGACCCAGATGATGTGACATAAGGTGCTTAACTCTGACATAAATTTTTTATGATTATGCCCTTTTACTTCAAATTAAGTTGATTTTGATGTATTTTCACTATATCTCAATTATTACAAAATGGATTTGATTCAAACTTAAAATAGATGTTCCACCTCATCACCCACATCATGTGACACAAGGTGCATAACTCTGACACCAATTTTTCATGAATTATGCCCCTTTTTACTTAGAATTTAAGGTTAATTTTGATGTATTTTCACTATATCTCAATTACTACTGAATGGATTTGATTCAGACTAAAATAGATGTTCCACCTCATCACCCACATCATGTGACACAAGGTGCATAACTCTGGCACTATTTTTCTTGAATTGTGTCCCCTTTTACCTAGAATTTAAGGTTAATTTTGATGTATTTTCACTATATCTAAATTCTGATTGGCTTAGAGCCAAAGGAAGTAACCTTTTTTAGCTCATCTGATTTTTGAAAAAAAATGATGAGTTATTGTCATCACTTGAGCGGTTGTCGGCGTCGGCGTCGCGTCGGCGTCTGCGTCGGCGTTGCCTGGTTAAGTTTTATGTTTAGGTCAGCTTTTCTCCTAAACTATCAAAGCTATTGCTTTGAAACTTGAATACTTGTTCACCATCATAAGCTGACCCTGTATAGCAAGAAACATAACTCCATCTTGCTTTTTGCAAGATTTATGGCCCCTTTTGTACTTAGAAAATATCAGATTTCTTGGTTAAGTTTTTTGTTAGGTCAACTTTTCTCCTAAACTATCAAGCTTTTGCTTTGAAACTTGAATACTTGTTCACCATCATAAGCAGACCTGTACATCAAGAAACATAACTCCATCTTGCTTTTTGCAAGAATTATTGCCCCTTTTGGACTTAGAAAATCAGTTTTCTTGGTTAAGTTTTATGTTTAGGTCACTTTTATCCTAAACTATCAAAGCTATTCCTTTAAAACTTGCAACACTTGTTCACCATCATAAGCTGACCCTGTACAGCAAGAAACATAACTCCATCCTGCTTTTTGCAAGATTTATGGCCCCTTTTGGACTTAGAAAATATCAGATTTCTTGGTTAAGTTTTATGTTTAGGTCAACTTTTTCTCTTAAACTATCAAAGCTATTCCTTTAAAACTTGCAACACTTGTTCACCATCATAAGCTGACCCTGTACAGCAAGAAACATAACTCCATCCTGCTTTTTGCAAGATTTATGGCCCCTTTTGGACTTAGAAAATATCAGATTTCTTGGTTAAGTTTTATGTTTAGGTCAACTTTTTCTCTTAAACTATCAAAGCTATTGCTTTAAAACTTGCAACTCTTGTTCACCATCATAAGCTGACCCTGTACAGCAAGCAACATAACTCCATCCTGCTTTTTGCAATAATTATTGCCCCTTTTGGACTTAGAAAAATCATTTTCTTGGTTGAATATTATGTTTAAGTCAACTTTTCTCATAAACTATCAAAGCTATTGCTTTAAAACTTGCAACAGTTTTTCACCATCATAAGTGGACACTGTACATCAAGAAACATAACTCTATCCTGCTTTTTGCAAGAGTGATGGCCCTTTTTAGACTTAGAAAATCATGGGTAGGACAATATTTCTATTATACAAAAAAAATCAGATGAGCGTCAGCACCCGCAAGGCGGTGCTCTTGTTTAACCTTTGTACTGAGTTTCTTCCCCTTAAATTCCAGGAATTAGTCTATTTTTAGAAATCCTATTTTTAGATTTTCAATATTTTAGGTATTTTTCTAACTTTTTTATTATAAGTCCTATGTAAAAAGTAAAAACATTTTTCCGTGGTAACATGGGTCGGTAAGACACTTTTTTGTATTCACTTTTAGTGTATCTCTAATATTAGAGATTTAATATATTTACTAGTATTACTATACTAGTATTATACTAGTATTACTTATATGTGGAAGCCCAGGATGAAGTACTCCAAAGTATTTTTAAGATTCCTTATGGTTGCCATTCTTCTGTGACAAGACCATATGGTGGGGGTATGAGTCACTCCTGTGACAGTTCTAGTTTCTAATCAGTCAAGATGTTATTTATAACGGAATAAAATGTGCAAGTACTGCTTGTGCAGTTTTCAGTCTAAATGGGAAATATACAGGAGAATGTCTCTTGTCTATGAGTATCCTTAACATGCTGTATAAGTAGAGTGCCTCAAATTTATCTGATAGGCCACACAAAATTGGAAAATTGTTCATTACTCATTAGATTTCTGAAATCTGAGCGTGTGAAAAGAAATGCAGAAAACCGGAGCAAGTGAAGAAATATATTCAACTTATTTATAAACTAGAAAGCACCAGATAGGAAGTACAACCATTTTACATTAATAGTTATTCACCAGGAATAGAGAAAAATCATCTTGGTTTTGGTACAGTGTTGATATGCAGGCACAAAACATCTGGTGTGAAAGAAATATAAAAGCATTCAGAGTCTGGTCTATACTGTAGTGTAGTGTAATCGAATAATGTATGTGGTTGAAAATGTGACTGTGAAATAGGTAATAAACAGCAATACATAAGAATGATGTAGAACTGTGACTTGAGTAATTACTGTAAAACATAAGGGCTAGGGTAAAAATTCCAAGGATTAAATTTGTTGAAACATAGAGTTAAGGTTCGACATAGACCTAGATCCAAATTGGCCTGAAGACAACCCCATATTACTTGCACCACCCACATTTTAATACAAATGCTGATATTGTTAAGTGGCAAAAATGCAAACAGAAAAATGACATGACTTTAGAATAAAGATGTTTACACTTTATACCAGAATAATGAATGGTAAGTTTATTCATCTGTATTTCAGAAATACAAATTTATCTTACTTTTATAAGAAACATTCTACTGAAAGCCCATCTGCTTAGCTCAATAGGGAGAGCTACAGGTCGTCGGGTGGTGAATCTGATCCATAGGTGGGGTGTACCATGTATATTCTCGTGACAATTTGGCCTGTGTCTGAAATCATTCATCCTCCATCTCTGTTACATGGGGTGAAGTTGGCAGTTACTTGTGGAGAACAGGTTTGAACTGGTACAGAATGCAGGAACACTAGTTAGGTTAACTGCCTGCCGTTGCATAACAAATACTGTTGAAAAACAGCATTGAACCAGAAACAAAAATTCGACTGGCCAAGGGGAAATAAATGTCATGATGCATTATAGCTTGTGTGTATGTAATATGTTTTTATTGAGATAAAGTACATTTTAAAACAATTTGGACTGGAATTATAATCCTTGTGTACTGTTACATCAATGAAAGGTAGCCACCAACAGTTTATCACTTTTTATGCCCCCATCATCTACTGATGCGGGAGGCATATAGTGATCGTCCTGTCCGTCCATCCAGCCGTTCGTTCGTCCCTCCGTACGAGGTTAACCAAATGGGACCGTTTCGTCTAGCATCAATACCCCTTACTAGAATGACTTGATACTAATGCAGATGTAACCTGTGACCATTCCTCATCTTCAGACATCACCTAACCTCAGTTTGACCTTGACCTTGACCTCATTTTGGACTTAGGTTGCTTTATATGGGCCATCTCTTGGTTAACCAAATGGGACCGTTTCGTCTAGCATCAATACCGCTTACAAGAATGAATTGATACTAATACAGATGTAACCTGTGACCATTTCTCATCTTCAAACATCACCTGACCTCAGTTTGACCTTGACTTTGACCTCATTTTGGACTTTGGTTGCTTTATATGGGCCATTTCTTGGTTAACCAAATGGGACTGTTTTGTCTAGCATTAATACCACTTACAAGGATGAATTGATACTAATGCAGATGTAACCTGTGACCATTCCTCAGCTTCAAACATCACCTGACCTCAGTTTGACGTTGACCTCGTTTTGGACTTAGGTTGCTTTTTATCGACAAGGATGCCACCGGGGGCATCAAGCGTTTATTGAACGCAGCTCCTTGTTTTTTTCAGTTACGCAAAGAAAAAAATATGTTCCTGAAAAAAAAAATACTAAGTGCAAGTCTGATTTAGAACCTTTAATTTGGCAAAGGAACAGACTGGCTTATTTTATGTCTAGATAGACAGCCAAACATATGTCATCTTGTAAATCTTTGTCTGCAAACATGCATGTCAATAGTTTTAACGTAAGGCTTAGAAGAATCGAGACATTACAATGTTTAGTTATATAGGAGCAGTTTTTAGCTCGACTATTCGAAGAATAGTCTAGCTATTCTACTCACCCTGGCGTCGGCGTCACACCTTGCTTAAGTTTTTGCATGCAAGTACATACAGCTATCATTTAAAGGCATATAGCTTTGAAACTTATTTATTCTTTTTCTAGGTCAATTACCAACCTCACTGGGTCAAGTTCAATAACTCTAACATGTATTTTGAGCAAATTATGCCCCCTTTTGGACTTAGAAAATTCTGGTTAAAGTTTTACATGCAAGTTACTATCTCCAAAACTAATGCAGATATTGAATTGAAACTTCACATGTGTCTTCGGGGTTATAAAACTAGTTGATAGCACCAAGTCCCATAACTCTGACCTTCATTTTGGCCAAATTATGCCCCCTTTTGTACTTAGAAAATTTTGGTTAAAGTTTTGCGTGCAAGTACATACAGCTATTACTAAAAGGCATATAGATTTGAAACTTATTTTTTCTTTTTCTAGATCAATTACCTACCTCACTGGGTCAAGTCCCATAACTCTGACATGTATTTTGGCCAAATTATGCCCCCTTTTGGACTTAGAAAATTCTGGTTAAAGTTTTGCGTGCAAGTACATACAGCTATTACTAAAAGGCATATTGATTTGAAACTTATTTTTTCTTTTTCTAGATCAATTACCTACCTCATTGGGTCAAGTCCCATAACTCTGACATGTATTTTGAGCAAATTATGCCCCCTTTTGGACTTAGAAAATCCTGGTTAAAGTTTTGCATGCAAGTACTTACAGCTATTACTAAAAGGCATATTGATTTGAAACTTATTTTTTCTTTTTCTAGATCAATTACCTACCTCACTGGGTCAAGTCCCATAACTCTGACATGTATTTTGAGCAAATTATGCCCCCTTTTGGACTTAGAAAATTCTGGTTAAAGTTTTACATGCAAGTTACTATCTCAAAAACTAATGCAGATATTAAATTGAAACTTCACATGTGTCTTCGGAGTTATAAAACTAGTTGATAGAATCAAGTCCCATAACTCTGACATGTATTTTGGGCAAATTATGCCCCCTTTTGGACTTAGAAAATCCTGGTTCAAGTTTTGCGTGCAAGTACATACAGCTATTACCAAAAGGCATATAGCTTTGAAACTTATTTATTCTTTTTCTAGGTCAGTTACCAACCTCACTGGGTCAAGTTCCATAACTCTTAACATGTATTTTGAGCAAATTATGCCCCCTTTTGGACTTAGAAAATTCTGGTTAAAGTTTTACATGCAAGTTACTATCTCCAAAACTAATGCAGATATGGAATTGAAACTTAACATATTTTTTTTCGGGGTTATTAAACTAGTTGATAGCATCAAGTCCCATAACTCTGATACGCATTTTGGTCAAATTATGTCCCGTTTCGAACTTAAAACTCTTTCGATATTTAACATTTTGGGTAATAATTTCCTGCTTCTGTGACAATATTTCGAATAGTCGAGCTTGGCTGTCTTATGGACAGCTCTTGTTAAAGTTGTGTTTAACTAGTTGAAATCAACACCAACCAATTAGCTGGTCAGGATTAATGAGAGTGTTACAAAACTTACAAAATGTCATGAACTGTTTTAGGTAAATGTTCTGCAAAGTATGCAGTGCATGGATACTTATATTCTGTTCAGTATAAAGCTGCATTCTTTGTGTTAATTACTGATAATTAAGCATTTAATTCTGTGAAGTATGCTACAGTTAGAGGTCCAGATCCACAGGAAAGCAATGTAACAAGGTTAGAAATGACAGATATCCACAAATATTTGACAGTAAGTCCCTTTGTACTGTTGTTTTCTGTGTGAAATAAAGTTTGCATATCAAAGTTAGTTTTATTACATGTATATAGAAGTAAGGTATAATATGGAGCTGTAATGAATACAATTTGCATTCAAGTTTTAGCATATATATTTTGATATCACCAATTAGCGAATGAATAGTGAAATGGCAACCTCTAACTTTGAATTGACTTCGCAGTTTCTTTGACATATTCTAAATTTTCAGATAAGCAAGTTTGAGATGTGAAGTATAAAGTGTAATTACAGTATACTAGCTAATCAGTTTCCCCGTTTTTGTTGGTATGAAAAAAATAATGTAGAGGGAAGTTGTCAGTATTTGTTATATTTTATAATCTTATAATGATCATAATTATATCTATTGTAATCTAGGGCAGTTTGTTTCAGTTCAGGTATGAGATTTTCATTAATTTACAGAAATGTAACAGTAGATTGTAGCCATTTCAGCAGGTTTCTTTAAGCCCTCTACAGACGGTAGGTTTTTGTTGTACAACACCAATTAAATTCAAGATGTACAGCCAAATATTATTGTGTGTATGATGCTATGAAATTCCAGAAACAATTGCCCAAAAATTAAACACAAATATGAATATAAAATGGCTTCTAATGCATAATGGAAAAAGGACGACACTGAAAAGTTAAATGATTTGAGCCGCGCCATGAGAAAACCAACAAAGTGTTTTTCCGACCAGCATCCGCACAGTCAGGTCCATGCTGTTCGCTAACAGTTTCTCTAATTGCAACAGACTTTGAAATCAAACATCATTGATCCTGACCAGACTGCGTGGATGCACAGGCTGGTTTGCATCCATGCTGGTGGCAAATCCACTATGTTGGCTTTCTCATGGCGTGGCTTATTTGTGTCATGCCTAATCAAATTCATGGGACATAAAAAGGTGAATATCATTTTTTATTATTAATGATTACATTTTTTTCAGTACCTGATGCACTATGTTTAGTAGGTAAATCTCTGTGATTTATATTAGAATGGAATACTGTCTGTATGTGAAAAATGTACAATTTCAAAATTGTACATCTTTGAGATAATTAGTGTTGTACAACAAAAACCTACCGTCTGTAGAGGGCTTTATTTGACACATTCTATAATTGAGGAAAAGACAGAAGTTCAATTCAGCTAAGTGCAGAGTTTCTTAACAAGAACATTATCTTTTAGTCTGCTCACGTAGTGCAATAGGGAGTGCAGATCTAGGGATCGCAGGGTTGCACTTCGATCCCAGGATGAGGCATATGTTCTCCGTGATGATTTTATAAGACATTGTGTCTGAAATCATCAGTCCTTCACCTGTCTGATTCTTGTAGGGAAGTTGGAAGTTACTTGCAGAGAACAGATTTGTACTGGTACAGAATCTAGGAACACTGGTTAGGTTTACTGTCTGCCATAAAATAATTGAAATAATGTTGAAAAACAGGTTAAAACCAAACAAACGTACATTTATCCGTCGTTTTTCAATCAAAATACTGGTATTAAGGAGGTAGGTTACCTTGTTACAAGGGTAAATTCAAATTAGTTGAACCGCAGCATTTTTTTGTATTTCGTGTAATATGAAGTTTTAACTGCTACAATCTCAATTTCGTTTGTCTCTGTCCCTTCAAGTTCAGTTTTTATCCAGGTTTGAAGAACATGACCCTCCAAAGGTATTTAATATTGAAAGAAGAAGGAAAATACGGATATTTAACACTTTTCAGTGTATTTTAGTTTCATTGATATCCGTAGAAGTCTGCATAATTGATAACTTTACAAGTATGCACGTTAGCTTTCTAATACAAGCTTAAAATATATATGTCGCGGGGCTCGTGTTTCCATGGTAACGCATTTTCTCTCATTTTTAAACAACTTTGTATAAAAATACGGGTTTTCGACGGCTTCAGTGCCATGCTGTTAATGACCAACATGGAATATTTGGGTAATATTATTAGCAAAATACCAAGCACTTTACATGGTACCCTATTTTTCTCAAAGTTTAAAGTAACCATGGCAACAGAGATGTTTAAAATAGCTTATATCTTGCTTTTTGCAGTAATTTCTTATAAAAGAATATTGAATAAGATTATCTTTCTAGTTAATGTAGCTTTAAAACATATTATTTCTAACGTAAGTTATATTTTCGTGTTATTTGCATTTATTCTAAGAAATATCACAGCTTAAAATACTTACAGCAGTACCGCTCGTCTGGCATTTTTCATGGAAAAGTCGTTCAGCATGCTGTTATTATTCTCATGGATATTGTTGAAATGAAAATGAAAAGCCGAAGCTGTGTTTTTTAAATAGACCAGTGTCAACGCTATTGAATTTCACATTTAGATATATAGGTCACGGGCTTCGTTTCCATGGTAACATCAATTTAATTCAAGAAACCACAATTTTCTACTGAAATTTGAACAATTTTAGATCTTAATTTAAGTATATAAGTAACAAATTATCAACGGAACCTGAAAAATAGGTATTACAAATCAAACTGCTAGATTTTTTATTTGAAAATGGCCGTAACAAGTAACCTTTCACCCAACTATATTCAAAATAACATTGGTTACCATCGTCCATTTTCTTACATTCCGCATAACATTTCAATATAACCACATAAAAGAAGCAAAATATTGTTTATTATTCAGAGCAATAGACTCATAAAAATATTTCAACAAATAATAGTTATTTGAAAATAGTTGAAATAAAGTAAATGCACAAAATTACGTACTTTCAAGATAAAAGCTTTTAATTTTGCGCGGTAACTGACACGTAACGTCATGACGTCAATGACGTCATTTTAAAGCAACATTGTTTTGAAGCGTTTCTGCGGCAATGTATTCATTATTTCTGCATTATTAAGCCATAAAGCATCAGATCGAAGACGGGTTCATGATTTGTTTTCAGAAGAATGAATATACAAACACATTTAGTTTGTCGTAAACGTCGTCGTAAATCGTCACGTTAGCTTCCGGTTGGACATGCGCACATACAAATATGAAGGTAACCTACCTCCTTAATGAAATTAGATTATTTCACAACAAAAGGACATCAGTACATAAAAACTCTGATCAAAGTTCGGTTTAAAATGGGTTTGTTTTATTTTTTTATGTAAAGTTCAGTTTATCTTAACTATTTTCCACTATTAAATTGTCACTTCCAGTATGTGAAAATATTTCATGATTTTCACTTCATGTGACATTTTGATTTTACATGTGAGTGATGTATGTTCAGTAAACTGTAGTACAAAAAATGATCGCTGTAGTTGGAAGGGGAATGCTTGAGTGACCAAACAGAAAATTTAAGGCCTTAAACCATTTGCATTGCACCAGTGAGCCCAAATATGTTTGCAGTACTCTTGTATTCAGCTTGTATACAGATAGCATTCTTTCTGTTTTTAAAATAGAACTAAACTTTTAAATAAGTAGGGAGTGAACCCTTTTAATAACTTTTCATCTTACAAATACAAGCTGCTTTGCTAGAAATTTGTGAACATGCTTATTCACGAAGGACATATTGCAGATATAGTAATTGGAAATAAAGTCTGTAGAACTTATTGTTTTTGTTATAGTCTGAATTTATGTAGAGTGATCATAGAGTGACTTCTTTGACCAGGTAATTGAGTAGACTTCTACTGACCATAAGTGAGCTAAAGGCTGTCACCAGGACATTTACTGGTGCATTATCTGAGGTTATGGTAGAAAAAATAAAACTGATACTTGTTTATCTTTATTTTCTGAGAATTCAGTTACACAAATTTATTGCAGTAGATGCATCACCAATACATACTGTACATGAGAATTATACACACCTAAAACAACACTGAATCCCATGAAGCAAATCTTTACGTAACTGACATTATGGTCACACTGCTGAGGCATCATATTTATTGAAACATCGTACATATAATTGCCATGAAGTGTAGACATATAACATATAAATTTTTCTTTGATGAGTCACACATCGCAGAGTTATATCCCTCTAATCTTACGACAAAATTGTAAATAAAGGTATTTTTGGTATATGGAAGTTTGTAGGGTAAACTATTTCCACGTTTTTAAATTTTTTTAATGAAACTTCATATACATGATCACCGTGAATAGCAAATAAGAATGACAAATTTTCTGTGATGCAATGTTTGACTTGACAAAATGTGTACTCTTGCATTATTGGCACAAGTTTTAAAGTGATTCCAAGAACACCTTATACACATGATCACCATAAACTGTAGACTTGCACAACACATTTTTCTGGTATAGATAACATTCAAGAGTATATAACACATGGTAGCTTTAACCCTTACCATGTGGACATGATTGGTTCTGCCTTTGCAACCAGTGTAGATCATAATCAGCCTACACATCCGTGCAGTCTGATAATGATCTGCACTGTTCGCCATTCAGTCAGTATTTTTTTGGTAAGCACCCCTTTCAACAGTTAATGATACTGTCCAAATTGAAAGATGGACAAGTTCATTATAGAAATTTAGCAGAGTAATGGTTAGTTGCACATAAGATTCAGACTTTTCTGGTAGCAAAGTTAAATTCCATGACTTATATATCGAAATGGAACTAACATCCTCTAAATCCTTTTGAATCTGTGTAATTACTAAAAATATTCTGGCAGGTATCATGTATTGTTATATACATGTACCTTACTATAAATAGCAACAAATTAAAAAGGTGTTGAAAATTGATGGATCCATAATGACACATTTTTGTTATACAAATGATACTTAAAAATTAGTAGAAAATGTGAAAAAAGTGAAAATACGAAGATAAAAATGAAGAGAATTTATATAATAACAAGGCCAATAAGACTGGTGTGCTGGCTAGTAATAATGGCACACATAGCTTTATAATGTTCCTTCGGCAATAATGACACTAGGTGTGCCATTATGGCTAGAAGGCACACCAAAAACATACAGTAACCTGTTACTAACTGCAATGGGACTTATTATGCATTTTGAATAAATACAATGACAATGGAATTTCAGCAGTAAAAATATGGTACATAAATGGCAATACTTTTCAAAATAGATGATTTGTAAGGCTTTCTTGTAGAATATCATACAGAAATTTCTTTTTATCCTTCTATAAAAATTGTTAGTGGCACTAAGCCAACAAAAAACTGTTATAAGTATCTTGTCAGAGACTTGGTAGGCAATCCATTGTTTTTTTTAGCTGTATGAAGTAATCAGAAATGTAACAGAATCCAGTCTTCCATTGGTCCCAATCCACTAGAGACTTGACTCTCTGCATTTTTTTTTCTTCAATTCTTTCTAAATGTCCACTATGTCAATAAACTAACCTCTCAAATTATCAATCTATTTCCTCAGTGCCAAGCACCTCTTAATACTGGTAACTTGTCACAAAAGTAGGAACACTGCCAAACAGAACTCTTGACAAGCACGAACTTGGGCATCTGGAGTAAACTGTGCCTACAAACTTATTAAAATTTTTTTAGTAAAAGTACAGTAAGCTAATACAGAGCACCATGCAAGGGAAGACACATCACAAGTACAAACACAATATTGAAGATGGGTTAGAAGAAAGACAGGTCTAAATCAAGAGAAAAATGGGAAAATAAATAAAAGACCTATAAGTGAGCTCCATATAAAAAGTGAACCACATTACTGAAAATATGGGAATGACTGATTAAGATTTTACTACTATGATGGTCATAAGTTGTTGAGGGGAGAAGACAGTGGAGTAATGGAGAAAAGATAGACACTAGGGTAGTGGAGAAAAGAGTCAATGTAGACAGTAGGGTTTTGTTGAAAAGAGAGATGATAGAAAAGTGAGGTAATGCATAAAAGTAGAAAGTGAGCTAATGGAGAGACAGTTGGATAACAGAAGACAAAATGTAGACAGCGGGGTAATATAGAAAATAGAGAAAGTAGACAGTGGGGTAATGGAGAAAGCAGTGGGGTAATGTAGAAAAGAGAGAAAGTAGACAGTGGGGTAATGGCAAAAAGTGAGAAGGCAGACAGCAGGGTAATGGATAAAAGAGGAGAATGTAGAGAAAAAAATCTTCAAAACTAATAAAAATTAGACTAAATGGTCTCTTGCTCCTTAAGTTATTGCTCTGACAGAAGAAAGTGTTCCCTATTTGTTTATCTTTTTTGGGGAGCCTAAAAAATGTGCATTAAACCTGCCAAAAATACAGACGAAAAAATATGGGCTTACTTACTTTACAAGTTTGTTCATTTTACTTGTTCAGTATACTGGTACTTCATAAATGATTCACTTACAATGTCACAAAACATTTACAAACTTTCATCGATACTGACAAGATGTTGCTTGAACAGGTAACAACTGTTTACTCAGCATATGGTTTTAAAATACTGGATTCAACAGATGGCAAAGAAAAGTTAAGTTGAAACATATGTTCATAATGGTGGAAACACCTGTTAGACAATAATAGAAAAATTCACATATACAAAAATATGCACAATAGTATAAAATTTAGACTTTTGTAAGTGGAATTGCTTAACAAAATAAATAGTTATACAATTAAAAGTATGTGAAAAGTTTGGCCATCAAACAGACAGCATTTTAACTTAAAAGTTTAAATCCATGAAATCATGCCCCCATGAAAAAGCCTATGCGGTCAAAACCATGAAATTTTAATGCCCAGAAAAAGAAATGATTTCACACATATAATTTCTGAAATTGGACTTGAAACATAAGTCATGCGAGATCGCCGAGATGCGTTTTTGATAATCTAGAACTCTTTACCCGACAGCTGATAATCTGAGAAGTTCTCTGTTAGCTAACTCTGCCGTGTTTTTCGTACTAATAAAGGAATGTTAATAACTTTGAAAGATGCCAGGTTAAAATAATGAGATATAAACACTTAACTACAACAACTAGATTCTATAAATATATTTTTAAAAAATTCACTACAGTCATTCTTGTAATATCATTGCAGTATACTGACATGGAAGTATATTACATCAGCAAAGAAAGCTTAACAATACTCAATAATGTTTTTAAACTGTTACAGTAAAATAATTTCAACAGAACAAACTTTTCACACACCCTGTATTTAGAAAGAAATTATAAGTAGACTATTATTGAAATCAATATCAAGATTGTTTGGACCATCTGTGTTGTACTGTAGCCAGGTAGTCAGCAGCTCGTTGGCTGATGTTTAATGCAGCATGCATTGGTTGAAGACCCGCTTCACCCATCAATGAGAGACCACAGATTCCAAAATAGGCATGAAGTGCATCTGTAACAAATACAAAATATCAGTGGCGCAACTGCAGTTACTGACAGTAAATTTTCAGTCACATAGCACCTGTTTTTACGTATATAAGATGTTTGTTTCAGCACGTACTGTGGCCCATACCAAAGACTGCAAGAGGGACATGCAGTGATGAAGGGGTACAGTGTCTTGGGTTCAGTCTCATCTAGGCGTTAATGATCACCGTCTTCACTGCATGAAGTAGAGACGTTTTTTTGGAAATACCACTTCTTTTAAGTGATACAGAGATATACATCTGTCAGTTTTAGCTAAATCCCTTGAGAACTTTAGAACAATTTTTGGATGGACTGATGGATTGTCTGACAAGATGGTGACGATATACTGCTCTGAAATTTTTCAGAGAATGCAGCAACTCCAAAAATAGAATAAAGTTAATCCTTATATAATTGTTTGTATTCAGTTCTTACAGTTTTTATTAAATTAACAAACCTATTTATAAAGTGATTATGTCTACAAAACTTGGGCTTTGCCAAACACTACCAACCGTAACACCTGCCTTTTATGGCATATTGTTAAGATAACCACTTTACTTCAGTTTAAATAATACAACTCTTGTAACATTATGCTATTTAACCTTTTAAAAGAGTCATTTTGAGAAGGCCCCTATTAAATGTATGAAAACACTTTACCTGGATTATGACTTGGCCATTTTGAGAAACCCCCTGTTATATGTTGCTGGGTATCCATCAGGAATGCTCTGTTACATTGACAGTTCACAAAGTTGTAGCTATCTAGTAACTGTAATTAGACAATCAAAATTTAGGCATCAACAATAATGAATTGTAGGAATACAGAATTCTAAACACTAGAACTTGCTGGAGTTAGACAAGCAGAGAGTATGACTTATGCACATATACTGACTTTCCACCATTGCTGGTGCGGAAACACCCCAGGTCTTTCCTGAAGACTTAATCTGGAACTTGAAGGTCAGGCACCTGGGTAGGACTGGCAACATTATGGCAAGGTCAGGCACCTAGGTAAAACTGGACATTGGTTTGCAGGATGTTTGAAGAATTTTCTGTTTATATCTTTGGTGGTCATGTATTTTGATGAATCAGAATAACCTGAACATTCTTGATAAAGGGTCACCAAAGGATTATCTGGGTGAACTTATTTTATAATTTGGCAAGCAATCTTTTCAATTTTATTTTTCAAAGCATCCTCTATACACATTAAATGAAAGCTGACCATGACCTCTGATGGCTATGTCTTTTTTGAAGAGTTGGTATAGCTGGAACATACTTAGTAGTCACTAGAAGATAATCCGATTTGATTTTTCTAAAAATATTAGACAAGCAGTGTCTAATAAGAAGATTTCCTTCATATACATGCAAGAAAAAGTGTTGCCAGATGGTGAGTGATCACAGTAGCTCAACATGAGCATCATATGCTCTGGTAATCTAAAAGCATCATTAAAGGTTCATGACAGAATATCTTTTTACAACCATTATATTCTGCAAAATAATCTTATTTCATGCTTCAGTGGAAACGGCTAGTACTTAGGGATAAGATTATTTCATAGATTTCAACTGCTCAAATGAAACGAGTGTATGATAATTACTTTTGTTCTTTGAGATTAATGCAACCATGAAATCTAAGAAAACTCGTTACGCACATAATTAAATGATTTTACAGTATACAAGACAATTTTCCAAACTGTTTATATAGATTTCCTGAGAAAAAAAACATCAATCTACCTGTAATGTTGCACCAACCCAGAAAGAATAGCATGTATCTATTGGTTTGTTAGGACGTCCCTGAAATCCTGACTGTTGCCGAAATATACACCATCTCTTCAAACACTTCACTTCTCTATCTGTTAATGCACTGTCCAATTTATTCATTAAAACTAGTGACGCTACTGCACAAAATGTTGATCCACCTACAGTTAAAGTCAAAACAAACAAAATATATACTGAGCAAGAAACCGGTAAAATAGTTATCATTTTTCTGCCTTCTATACTTCATTGCAGCAGGAACAATGTTCTCTCTCAAAGACTTTTGTTTTCAATCAACTAGTACTGATGTGCAAACTTTTCGAATACTATTGTATAAAATCAACATTACATAGCCTTAGTAGCTGAAACTTCGTCCGTATGGATTTGTACATTTGTTATAACAATCTCCTACGACAGATGTAATATTAACAACCAAATGTGCTACTCAGATCATAAAACTGGAGCCAAGACTGCCATTAAGTTCAACATTTTTACCAGGTCATATTGGTAATTTGCCTTTGGGACCAATGCGGACCATGATCAGCCTGCACAAATGTGCAGGCTGATCATAGTCCGCACTGTTAGCTATTCAGTTAGTAAATTTTCAGTGAACACCCCTTCGAATAATACATGGTATTGCTCAAATTGAATGAAGGAACACTCCATTTTAGATATTTAGCAGGGTAAAGGTTAAACAAGCAAATCTGACTTATTTTGATAGCTTATGTTTATATAACACTATCAGTGCATCTCACATTCCAAGAGGTTCAGTTTATAGTGATTTAAGGAAAAATACTGTTCCAGGATGGTGTATGCCTGGGTACCCACCTATACCTAGAGTTTACCATAAATGTTTAATCTCTCTGTTGAGCTGCAAGAGAAGTCTTACCGTGAGCCTCTAGATATGGTCCCTGTCCTACTCCACCTTCGTATGACTGAATAAAAAGAATGAAATATATCTGATTATTCCTAAAGTACATACAAGTAGGTATATTGTATATCCATATTAAAGAAGGCATATAACAAGAAAATTCTGTATTTCTTTCGGGAAAAGACAACTGTTAATAACAGCCACTGAGATGGCAGCCTGCCTGTCAATAAATGTGGTGTTGTAAATTGCAGCCGTAAAAAGTCTTCCCAATACTTGGATTCAGTGTTGTTATATTTTCTGGTCCTTTGGGATCATGGAGTCCATTCAACATATGTGTAACAGAGTTCCTCTTAAGCTGGTGCTAGGGAGCGTGAGAGGTGTTGCACATTTCATTACCTCCATGAACAGACTTAGTCAAACCAAGTCAGCTATTATTCTTCTTGGTTGCATTCTTTGCTTCCAAAGGATCTTTTTACAGATTTTATTCACTGACAATCAATAAGATTTTGTCACTTTTTTTTTCGTTGGGTTTAACGTCGCATCGACACATGGCGACTCTCCAGCTCTGATGGTGGAGGAAGACCCCAGGTGCTCCTCCGTGCATTATTTCATCACAAGTGGGCACCTAGGTAGAACCACCAACCTTCCATAGGCCAGCTGGATGGCTTCCTCACATGAAGAATTCAATGCCCCGAGTGAGTCTCGAACCCACAACGATGAGGGGCAAGTGATTTGAAGTCAGCGACCTTAACCACTCTGCCAGGGAGATTTTGTCACTGATGATCAAGATGGTATCATTATTGTCAATCAAGATGGTTTTTGTCACATGGTACTGTCACTAACAATCAAAACTGTTTTGTCTCTGGCAATCATGGTGGTACTATTGCTGATCTTGAAAATCTTAAGTGAAGTCTTGCATGTAACATAAAATGGTACACATCACAATGAATGATTTTCCTTTTTTTAAGCATGCTGTAATAAACCAAGCCATAACTTACTAAACACTTTTTGATCAAACTGAACTTTTTTGTGATTAAAATGAACATTTTTAAAACGGGATAGCACATGTAATGTGTACAGTATAACTCAGGAAGCCGCATACCAGACTGTTCTTGATATACCCTACTGCTTTATCTACATCCATTCCACTCCAGTCATTCAGCATATAACATATACATGAGGCGCAGTATACAAAACGCATATCATTCTCTGAAGGTTCACAAACAGGACGAAAACTGAAAATAAACAAGCAAATTCGATGAATTGGTATCCCCCGCCGAAAGGGTCTGTGGTGAGGAATGGCAAAAAGATATATCCGGTAAAAAGTTAAGGATGTTAATAAGAAGCAAATAATTTCATTAGTCAAAATCAATTTAACAGAAAACAAATGTTTAATTAAAGAGTACATAATAAATGTATGATACTTTGATCCTGACTAAAGAATTTATTTTGAATGGGATATGCTTACTGTAATAAGCTTAGCTTTTAAAATTAAATGCAGTTAATTGAAATGTGAGCTTGAAGTTTAACTGGAATGAAATATTGTCTTTGAGTGGTTTGGCACCAGGTGTTGCTGTTTTACATGTACATTTGAACTTAAAAGATCAGATGTCCTTAAAAGAACACAGGTAAGATATCTTGAACATGGCTGAGGGCAAGGTTTGTGCAGTCACAACTTAACATGTTGAAGGTTTGAACATATAAAAAAAAAAAAAGGAATGGAAATATATATATCTATATATAGATATATGTATATATTTATTTTTTTAGGGAGTGGGGGTGCAGGGGAATGGGAGAGGAAACAAAATTTCACATGTTGATTATAAATATTGATTGAAAATTAAAAATGAAAAAAAAAAAAAAAAAAGGGTAAAAGAGTGAAGTTGGAGGAGGGTGGGGGGGAGGGGGCAGAGGATGCATGATCAGTGGTGGGCATGACTGGGTGGAGAAGTGAGGTGGGGGAATGTTACAACTTGGAAGGTTTGAAAAAAATCTAAAATAAGAAATGAAAAAAAAAAATTTGGGAGGGGGGGAGGGGGGTTGGGAGGGGGAGGGGGTGTGACCAAGGCAAGTGGGTGACCAGGTGTGGGTGCGCAACTTCACATGTTTATAATAAATGTTCACAGAAAAGAATGAAAGAAATTTAATGAAATTCTGCCAAATGTTAAGTTTGTTATGTACAAATATGTGGATTTTTAGACAATTAAAGGGCAATAACTCTGAAGTTACAAAAAGAAATCCGTAAAAATTGTCTGTGCACAACCACATTATAGTGCTCTAAATTCTGTTAAAGTTTCATAGTTCTAGGTCAAATATATCAAAAGTTATGATGCAGAAATTGGCATATCTATAGATCTATAGTACCCTATATAGTTAACACTAGAAACTTCTAAGGGCCATAACTCTGGTGTTACTTGGGCAATCTGTCTGAAACTTGATGGGCCCCATAACCTCATAGTGGTGAACATGTATATAAAGTTTGTTTGAAAAAAATCTAAAATAAGGAATGATTTTTTTTTTTTTTTTTTTGGGGGGGGTGGGGGGGGGGGGGGGGTCGGGGGATAGGTTTGTGATCAAGGTAAGGGGGTGACCAGGTGTGGGTAAACAACTTCACATGTTTACAATAAATGTTCATTGAAAAGAATGAAAGAAATTTAATGAAATTCTCTACCAAATGGTAAGTTTGTTATGTACAAATATGTGGATTTTTATACAATTAAAGGGCAATAACTCTTAATTTACAAATAAATCCAAATGAAATTGTGTGTAAACAACCACATTATGGTGATCTAAATTCTGTTTAAGTTTCATAGTTCTAGGTCAAATATATCAAAAGTTATGATGCAGAAATTGCCATATTTATAGTACCCTATATAGTTAACACTAGAAACTTCTAAGGGCCGTAACTCTGGTGTTACTTGGGCAAACTGACTGAAACTTGACGGGCCGCAAGAACTCATTGTGGTGAACATGTATATGAAGATTTAAATAAATATTCCCATCCATTTCCTAGATATGGCTCCGGACGGACGGACAGAAAGACGCACGGAAGGACGGACGGACGGACAACGCCAAAACTATATCCCTCCGACTTTCGTCGGGGGATAACAACAAGCAGAAAATGTATTATTCCAGTGTATTTTTTCTGAGAATATGTCTCTGAAAACTAATTGTTTCAATTGTGAAATAAAACTTATACATTTGTTCCATGTTCTGACAGACAGCATTAATTTTAGTGTAAAAAGCAAGTGGAAATGGTTTATCATTGAGGGCTCTTTACATACATATCACAGTCTTGCATTGACATATTTTACAAACATGGGAACAATCAAATTAACATACCTTCCAACTTGTACTTGATTTCTGAGTAAAACAACAATTCAATCCACTACATGTGTGTGTGTGTGTGTGTTCGGGTTTAATGTCTTTTTCAACAATTTTTCACTATAAACGACGGTGTCTACTTGTAGCAGTGAGCACAATGCCCAACTTTATAGTGCTGCCTCACTGGAATATCACGCCGTAGACATGTGGCATGATACCCCACCCAGTCATATTATGCTGACACCAGGCTGACCAGTTCTAGCACTATCCCCTTAATGCTGAGTGCCAAGCGAGGAAGCTGCTAGTACCACTTTTTACGTCTTTGGGACGCCCTGTAACTGTAGATTTCACAGTGCAACAAGAATGACAACTCTGCTACATACCTCCCATCCTGTAACTAGATTTCACAGTACAACAAGAAAGACCTCTTTTTACATACCTTCCATCCTGTAACTGTAGATTTCTCAGTGCAACAAGAATGACCTCTCTGTTGACATTTGATAAATCATCCCCTAGTATTAGCAGTGTAGCTAGAGCAGTGTATGTCATAGCTATATGAGCACCATCATAAGGAATACCGCTGTCCTTTGCCTGCAAAGCAACAAAATAAAACAACATGGTTATAACAACAGCTTTATCAGGATTTTTTATTGGCTCTCAATGATAGGGAACAGTGTTAGACCTTTTCTACATAAACCACCACCTATTGTTTGTTTTTGATTTAAAAAATCTAATAAACAAGAGACCCAAATGTGCATAAGTCACTCACCTGATGAATACTTTGCTTCTGACTGAGTTTAGCAAACATCCAATTTAGAAAAGTCGCTCTGATAATGCTACAGACCAAGTTTAGCCAGACCTTTCCAGCAATTCATAGGAAGAACTTGTTTAAGAATTTTCTGTTGTTTTCTTTAATGAAATACAGTACACACAAGGATGTAATAAGACAAGTTGGGTGAACATCCATGAAACTATTCCTGAGAAAAAGTTGCTTAAAGGTTTTTTCTATTTTTAGCTCTGGCAGTCCCTAACAGTGGCCAGGCAGAACTACTTAAACCAATCTGAGGGAGAACCATTCAAGGATGCTGCAGTCTAACAGACAAAGTTTGGTGAAGATCCATCAACTAGTTCATGAGAAGTAGTCTTTTTGAAGGTGGCCAAGTGGAACATTTTAAATATTTCTTAGGACTGTACAAGGATGCTGCAGGCTGACTTTGGTGAAGATCAATCACATGGTTCATGTGAAGGTCATTTAAAGGTTTGTTTTTCTATTTTTAGTTGTGGTGGTCCAAATGAGGCCAAAGATCAAGTTTGGTAAAGATCCATCTAGTGGGTTCATGACAGGAACCATTCAAATATTTTTTTCTTTTATTTTTAGCTCTGACATTTGAAAAAAAAAAAAATAAGAGAAGTGTTTACAAGGATACTACAGACCAATTTTGGTGAAAATCTATCTAGTGGTGTTTGAGAAACAAGTTGTTTAGGTAACACTGTAAGATTCCAAACCCACTTGGTAACATTTTAAGATTTTTGACCTGCTAGGTATCTTTATCAGATTTCTGAAAAGCTAATTAACCTTTAGCCTGTAGACGGCAAGTGATTCTGCCTTTGCGACCAGTGTAGAACAAGATCAGCACATTGGTGCAGGCTGATCATGGTTTGCAAAGTTTGCTATTCAGTCAGTAAATGTTCAATGAACACCTCTTCAAATAATGAATGGTACTGCCTTAATTGAATGATCGACCAGTCCATTATAGAAATTTAGCAGGGCAAAGGTTAATAAATAAGATTTCTGACCTGTTTTGAATCATAAGGATTTCCCATGCTGGAACAACCTCTGAACCCACAATGATTCATATTGGATTCTGAAAATATATGTTACAAATTAACAATGAACAATGTAGTTAATACATATTAAAACAAGAGGGCCTAGATGGTTCTGAGTCGCTCATCTGACCTTGAATGGTGACCTTGAATATATGTCATGACAAACTCTATCATGGAAGACAGCAACTGTATTAAAAACAGTATTATTATTTGACCTAATGATCTATATTTTACAACAAGGTGACCCAGTTTTGCAACTGATATTTATTTCATTAAAACAAACAGTCTGAATGGTTAAAAGATTTGACCCAGTGACCCTTTTTTAAACCCCAAATGACCCAGCTTCAAATTTAACCAAAAGTTCAAAGACGAACAGTCTGATCAGATTCAAGTAGATAAGGCAGAAAATGTGATCTTTGGAGTGCCAGCAAGTTTTTTTATATGATTTGATCAAGTGACCAAGTTTATAACTTAGGATGACCCACTGACAATGTTGAGGAAAACATTCTGACCAAGTTTCAGGAAGACTGGGCCAAAACTGAGATCTCTAGTGTGTAAACTGCAACTGAAGGAAGACATACAACCTAATTTTCCACCACAGATAAAACCAATATCGCCCTTGACCAAGATTTCATACAGCCAAACAATCTAGCCAAGTTTCATATAAATCAAGTAGGAAATATCAGCTCTTAGAGTATTAACAAGGTTTTCTTTGATTAGTCTTAGTGGTCTAGTTTTAAATCCAAAATGACCCAGTTTCAAACCAGACCTCACTATATGAAGACAAATATTCTGACCAGATTTGCATATTTCAGGTTTAAGGTAGTTTTGCATGTCAGATAAAGAATATTTAGTCTAAATTTGATGAGCAGAAATAAAGATCATTAATTGCAACCCAATGGTATATTTATTACAACAGCAAAGCAAAAATGTAATATCAAAACTTCTGAAACATTAAATAATCCCAAATAATGTCTTAAAATCAGCTTGAAATGTGCGAATATCTTCAATCATGGGAAATATCTCAACAAGAACTGTCCGTAAGACAGCACGCTCGACTTTTCTCAGTGCTTGACTCTGAATTAGTGCTTTGCCAGTAAAAACTTTAACCAAAAATTCTATGTTAAAAAGGGGCATAACTCTTTAAAAGTCAAATCAGAGTTATGGGGATCGTTTCTCATGGTGAAAACATTGATAGTAAATAACTATTCTAGGTTTCAAGTCAAAAGCTTTGATAGTGACAGAGATATTTGACTTTAACAAAAACTTTAACCAAAGAATTCTAAGTTGAAAAGGGGCATAACTCTGTCAAAATTCAAATCAGAGTTATAGGGATTGTTTCTCCTGGTGCAGACATGGATAGTCAATAACTATTTTAAGTTTCAAGTCAAAAGCTTTGATAGTAACATATATGTTTGACTTTTATCAAAAACTTTAACTAAACAATTCTAAGTTAAAAAGGGGCATAACTCTGTCCAAATTCAAACCAGAGTTATGGGGATTGTTTTTCTGGTGTAGGCTTTGATAGGAAATAACTGTTTTAAGTTTCAAGTCAAAAGCTTTGATAGTAACAGATATATTTGCCTTTATCAAAAACTTTAAGCAAATAATTCTAAGTTAAAAAGGGGCATAATTCTGTCAAAATTCAAACCAGAGTTATGGTGATTATTTTTCTGGTGAAGACTTTGATAGTAAATAACTATTTTAAGTTTCAAGTCAATAGTTTTGATGATAAGAGCGATATTTTACTTCATCAAAAACTTTAACCAATGGTGATGCCGGGGTGAGTGCAATAGCTCAACTTTTTCTTCGAAAAGTCGAGCTAAATACAAGCACACAGACCTATACATTTAATTTTACCATATTATAGGCCATATTTAGGACTGTGAGAAGTTTTATTAAAACCAAAATTGCAGAAAAAATTACATTTGCGAAAATGGTATTAAAACTGTGATTTTCCCATTCAACTGACTCCCATAATGAAAATGTGTGAGGTTCAAACTTTTCATATCAGTCTAGCAAAAAATCAAGCATACAACCCTCTCTTTTTTAGCTGCTGAATTTTCTAATTATACTCTTTAAGTTTTGAAAATTCAGGGCTTAATCAAATTCAAAAAGATCTGATCCAAATGTGCAGAACTACCTTTAACTTCTGCTGTGATATAGTTTGGCATAAACACGTATTTTCTGCTGCTTTTGTAAGTATCTAACAGGTATATATATGTCATTTCAACAAACAATATAATAAGTAATTTTTTGCATTCATTAGTAGTTCTATACTTTAAAGGAATATATACCTAATTTAGGCTAAATTTCTGAAACAATGGGTTTATTTCTGTGATATTCTACAAAAAGTATGAAATAACTTTCTGGAATGTCTGACAGTCTACTAGTTACCTTGGATATTAGGTAGGACTTGCAAAGAGTAAATCCAGTCTATGATGTTCTTCTTGTCTTTCTCCAGTGTATCTAATGCATTAAGCATATCTAGACCAGAGATAGCAAAAAATGCTATTGTCATCCTGGAATGAAAGAAAGTATCTGTCTACATATTCTCATGTATATACCTTGCAATCATTTCTTTGAATATAGCAAGTATAATCAACTGCAACTCAGGACTGAACTTAGCTTTTAAAACTTTAAGCTGTCGTGCTACAACTGGAATTTCACAAAATCTATACTCAAGAAATTTAAAAATGCCACATTTAACATGTTTAACCATTGAAGGAATTAGTTCCAGTATAATTTTCGTAATGTGTATATTTATTATATCTGCATAATAAATCTGTGTATCAATGGTCTTTGCTTCTTGAATCGAGACCACTGCTTATGAAATTCTTATTTGAATATACAGTCACTGTAAAAGCTGTGATATCATTAAATGATAAACATATTGACCGTAATTTCGACAGTCGTGCCTATTACATTTTTAATTTTTATATGATTATATTGCATCATGTTTTGAAAGTACAATGTAATGCTGAATATTTTTGTTATCAATACAACTAAACATATTGTATATATACATAATATTATGTAAAATCTAGTAATAAGCTTTTCTGTAGTTTTTCTATGCTTAACAGATCCCCATAGTGCTGATTATTTTACAATTTTTGTCATGCAAAGTTGAAAAGCCAAGACAGCATGCAAATTATTATGTTGAATGACTTACAAGCGATTTATTGAATTAAATACATCACATGAAAGTTAGAAACACAACATTAAGGACTTAGATTACATAAGGTTTAATAACTAGAGATGCTTTTGAGAAAAGCGCATGTCTCCCACAACTGCCTAATCATCTAAAAAGTAAGTCAGTCTTTATATACTGTTTACTTAGACACATGCACATGCGCTTTTCTGACACCAAACAGACCCCTATACTACTTTTAAAAGTAGTATAGGGGTCCTTTTGAGGTCAAAAATGTGCAAGAAATCTTAGCGTTTTTTTGGTAATTCAAGGGCCATAATTCCGAAGTGCCTGGGCCGATTTGGCTAGTTATCGAACTTGGCCAAGCACTTATTGGCAAACACATTTTGTTCAAGTTTGGTGAAGATCAGATGAGAAATGTTCGACTTAAGAGTGCGGCTTTGTGACAGACAGACACACAGACAGACACACACATACACATAGACAGGAGTAAATCACTGTGTGGTGGGAGACATAATTAACCTTTAGCCTGCTACTAGCTAGTGGCAAGTGATTCTACCTTTGTGGCCAGTGCAGACACAGATCATGGTCTGCACTGTTTGCTATTCAGTCAGTAAATTTTCAATGAACACCCCTCCAAATAATAAATTGTATTGCCAAAGCTGAACAATGACGAACCAGTCCATTTTTGAAATTTAGCAGTGTAAAGGTTAACTTATTAAGGTATAAACTGAGGTTTAAGTTTTCTGTGCATTCTTAATAATTTATTTGTTAGATGAAATTTATGAATTAATAAATCAATTCAACTAATAAACAAGAGCTGTCCATAAGACAGCTAATGCTTGACTATTTGAATTGCTGTCCCAGAAGCAAGAATATTCCCTTAAATGTTAAAATATTTGTAGAGTTTCAATCTAATATCTGCATTAGTTCTGCAGATAGTAACTTCAGGGATATAAATTAGCAGGGGCCAAGTAGCCTGTGGCCCCTAGGTTTTGGGCTAGGCCCCTAAATTACTGGAGAAAATGCCCATATACCTAATGTTAAACATTTATTTTGGACAGTCTGGGCCCCTAAAAAAAATAGCTAGTTTATATCCCGAACTTGCATGCAAAACTTTGACCAGGATGTTCTAAGTCCAAAAGGGTGCATAATTTGGCCAAAGTGCATGTCAGAGTTATGGGACTTGATGCTATCACTTAGATTTATAACCCTAAAGAGACCTCTGAAGTTTCAATTCAATATCTGCATTGGTTTTGGAGATAGTAACTTGCATGTAAAACTTTAACCAGGATTTTCTAAGTCCAAACGGGGGCATAATTTGGCCAAAATGCATGACAGAGTTATGGGACTTGATGCTATCACCTAGTTTTATAACCCCGAAGACACAGTTAAGTTTAAATTCAATATCTGCATTAGATATTTATAACTGTATCATAACTGATATTCAGAACAAGCTGAAACAACTATCAGACTTCAGGAAAGTTGGAAAAAATGGCAGGATACTCAGTCCAGTAATGCCTAAAAATCTGGCGGACTAAAAAACTATATGGAAGACCAAAAAAACAAGAACTGTCGGAGGACAGCAACGCTCGACTATTCAACAGCCTTGTCAATTGAATGAATACAAAAGTCAAAAAAGGGGCATAATTTAGTAAAAAAGCAAAACAGGGTTATGAAACCTGCATAGTGCTTATCAGCTCATGACAGTGGACAGGTGTGTGAAGTTTCAATCCATTCACATTAGTGGGTACCGAGATACACTGTACCAGCTTACATATAAGAATTTAACCAAAAACTCCTAAGTTGAAAAAGGTGCATAATTTTGTAAAATGCGAATAGAGTTATTGACCCTTTGCACTGCAAGTCATATCATTAAAGTGAACAAGTGTATGAAGTTTCAATCCTTTCCCATTAGTGGATACTGAGATACCAGCTTACATACAAAAACTTAACCGAAAACTGTCAAGTCATAAAAGGGGCATAATTTTGAAAAAAAAAAGCGAATAGAGTTATGGGACCTGCTTTGTGCATGTCAGATCATGACAGTGAACAAGTTTGTTTGTTTGTTTTGGGCTTAACGCCGTTTTTCAACAGTATTTCAGTCATGTAACAGCGGGCAGTTAGCCTAACCAGTGTTCCTGGATTCTGTACCAGTACAAACCTGTTCTCCGCAAGTAACTGCCAACTTCCCCACATGAATTATCAGAGGTGGAGAACGAATGATTTCAGACACAATGTCTTTTACCAAATCGTCACGGAGAACATATGCCCCGCCCGAGGATTGAACTCGCGACCCCGCGATCCGTAGACCAACGCTCAACTGTGTGAAGTTTCAATCCACTCCCATTAGTGAGTACTGAAATTCCAGCTTATATACAAAAGTTCTTGCAGTATGTTTCTACATTTACTTGTATTAACCCAAATTTCCAAATGTTTACCCAAATTTATATCACGAAAATGTATGATTTGCCACTTTGCCTATCTCGCAAGACCGACCGCACATCGGCGTATGGCGGATTGACCTGGGCACTGCCAGGAAGCCAAACGAACGCCTAGCCGGTTGCACTCAGCGAAACGGCGTACGCCGCAAAAGTGAAACGGATTGGCCCACTATCATTCACCGTCAAGAACATTAGATATGGCACAAAATGTAAAAGCGAAGATTTTTTCATCATTATAAAGACAAATGAAAATTAATTCAATGTTCTGTGTGAGGAGAATGACTCACCTGCTTGTATCTAATGATGAATATCTTGCAGGTAAAATCTGGAGACATCTCTGAAAGAATTTTATATGTTTTTCCCGAAGAAAATTGTCATACGAGGGCGCAGCCATTTTCGGTGAATTCATTGATTTTTCAATCTGTGAAAATTACTTCATTTACGACATCGTTGTTTACTGGTTGGTAGGTTTGGATTCACTTACGGTAGCAATTTCATGATTTATCTGGAACTTGAAGAATGGTGTTCTAGTTATTTTAAGCGACATTCCAGACCCAGATGTCTTCAGAACTGTACGTAGTTAACTGATCAATGAAAATATCCATATCTCTTTTCTTGACACTTTTTGTAATGGTCATTCATTGACATTGAGTGGAGAGAATTATATCTGTAAGAGTCTAGCAGCTTTCAGTTCAATCCACTTGTATTGATATTTGTATTGTATAGATGTTATATGTATTGATGTTATATGTCATATATGTCTTGATAAATAAATATGTTTAAACAAAATTTTATGGTCACTCATTCATGAACATCTGCATCGCACTAGTGACTCTTCTGAGTGTCTCCGTCTGGTGTTACGCCCCTGCAAAAGATTAGACAGTAATGGAAGATTGATATCTATCTATCTATCTATCTATCTACCTACCTACCTACCTACCTACCTACCCACCTAACTACCTACCGACCTACCTACCTGCCTACCGACCTACCGACCTACCTACCTACCGACCTACCCACCTACCCACCTACCTACCGACCCACCTACCTACCCACCTACCTACCTACCTACCCACCGACCTACCTACCTACCGACCTACCTACCTACCTACCGACCGACCTACCGACCTACCTACCTACCTACCCACCTACCTACCCACCCACCCACCCACCCTACCCTACCCACCCACCCACCCACCCTACCCACCCAACCTACCCTACCTACCTAACCTACCTACCCTACCTAACCTACCTACCTAACCTACCTACCTACCTACCTACCTACCTACCTACCTACCAAACCTACCTACCTACCTACCTAACCTACCTACCTAACCTACCTAACCTACCTACCTACCTACCTACCTACCTAACCTACCTACCTAACGTACCTACCTACCTAACCTACCTACCTAAACTACCTACCTACCTACCTACCTACCTAACCTACCTACCTAACGTACCTACCTACCTAACCTACCTACCTAACCTACCTACCTACCTAACCTAACCTAACCTACCTAACCTAACCTAACCTACCTACCTACCTAACTAACCTACCTACCTACCTACACTGCATCACGCCACGTATTACATGCAGCTGCGCACCTGTATCTATCTATACTGCATCACGCCACGTATTACGTGCAGCTGCGCACCTGTACAAGAAATTTAAAAGTAGAATGGACAGGAGAATAAAAGTAATACACCATGTGTATTGCAAGCATGAAATACAGTAGATAGTGTTAAAAAACAAGAAGGATTTCCAGATAAAAGCAGTTTAAAAACAGGTCTATCATGTTAAGCATTGTGTGCAAGTTTGGTCACACCCTGCTTAAACTGGTTCAGGGTTGGGGCTTGCACAAGTTGTGCTGGAAAGGAATTCCAAAGCACTATGGTGGCTGGAAAAAAAGAGTACTTATAGTAATTACAGGGAGTGAGGATCTGGGTATAGGAGTGGGGGTGCATATGTCTAGTTAGACGGGATGGGGGGCTGACATAAGGAGGAAGTGGTACAGCAACCAAACCATTCACTATTTTGTAGAACATAAGGAGGCGTGAATCAGATCTCCTATTTTCAAGGGTACGCCATCATAGATAGAATGTATGCATGCTTATACCTAGATCTATACATAGAGCTCTGAATTTGGCTACTGCTGTCGAGCCTCAGTCAAACGGCAGCATGTCAATAGGTTACACTCTGCCAGTTTCAGTTCTTTCTTTATTTCATATCTTGAAATTTCATTTTCAGTATCGCTACTTTAGAGCATTTCAATGATATGAAAACCATATATTATGGTCATTTAGTATGACAATTTTGTCTTATCACAAGTAGAAAAATATTGACATGTTATGTGACATATAAGAAAAATAATCTGTTCTGGAAAACATCACCCTCTGAAAATGCTCTCATGAAAATAGCCGTTTAGCGGTTACCGGTATGTAGACATTTTCTCAAAGAATGAAAAAATGATGTAGTCAGTATTGAAACAGTGTCCAGATTCAAATCAACACCGGCTATATTGTTTACAACATAATTCCAGTACAAATCATTTTGCTTTTATCCTGTTTTAACCCTGGTACTGACTTCTTCCTTTCTGCACAACAGTTTATGTGTATATATCATTCACAGTAAAGGGAACTAAGATTTAAAGTGTTAGGTTTTTGCACCATTTTTATCAGAACTGTTAGGAAACTTCAGGGGTGTAAAATTCCACTCGCCCGCTCGCGTTGGCGAGTTAAAGTCTGGATAGGACGAGTGGATCTCGCTGTATACTCGACCGATCGGGCGAGTGGTTTTTACGTCGTAGCTTTAATGAAATTCAGAAATTACATCTTGAAAAACCTCAACAAACTTTGAGATAGTTCAGTTGCTACTTTGATTCACTGGAATTTACTCGCGAATCGTAAAGATATCAAAACGTCATGCCGGTATTTTTCCATTCCGAGAGCACGTGCGACCTATCGTAATATCAAATTTACATCTCCGTTACTTTTGTTTATTGACACGTACACAAAAAACGTGCGTAGTGCATTCATTTTTTAACATTATCGCTTCAGTTTTTCAACATCGCTTGAGAAGTAATACAATTTGAATTCTACTAAGAGTTCAATAAAATATCGACGGAAATGTAAGCAAATTTGTATGAAAACGGTCGAATTTTCATATAATCATTTGTTAAATTTCAAACAGCGCGATCTTAATTACTGATTTCTTTCCAAGAGAAAATAAGTAATACATACTATGGGCATAAAATTCGGACTTTTGACCAGAAGGAACAAAAAACAATTAAAAAATCTTAAATAATGAAAAAGCGGCAGTAATTTAAATACATTGATTAAAACGATTTTTTTTGGTAAAAAGGTTTCTGTTAGTGCGGCGGAATAGGTTACGTGACCTCGTGGACGTAAATAGAAATGTGGTTTTAAAATAAAACAAAATGATGTTGTTGCGGTTTTTAATAGTTTTGAATGAATCTTTGTACATGTACTTTTTTAATAAAATATTCTTCTCAAACGATAATGTAAATTCCTTGAGGGCAAATAGGTCACATGGCGCGAAAACTGTAATATGACGTAATGCCATGACAATCTCGTGCAACAATACCGCTTTGATCTCCACTTCAGATGTCATGATACCGACACACTTCTTTTAGCTCTTTGAGAGATGTTAATTGATGATGAAAACAGGCCTTTTACTTAGTTTATCAACAGAATAATTACCGATGATCGTCAACTTTTTTTTTCGCTTTCAAGACGGGTAGGTGGATGATGATTATTGTGTCGATATTTTTAGGACACTTTTCAAAATAATTATTTTTCGGGAAATAAGTCTTGAGAAAATGAAAATAACTGATGTTTAATACTTTCCTGACACTTTGGGAAACTACAGTAGGGGTTAGACTGTGATTATTTTTACTATCGATGCAGTTATTATGGAAAGCAACTTGATGGTGGAGATGACAAAATTACTGAAAGAAAAATATCTGGTGTGAAAAGGAAATTTAAGAGTAACAAAACTGAATAATCAAAAAGGAAACGTAGTGTACGAGCTATGTATTATGTTTGAAATTTGCTTGTACATAATACTTCTTCCATAAAACGTGACAGTATTAAAAATATCAATTATTAGGCCGAGTGACTGTCCACTAAGGGCGAGTAGATTTTACCAGCTACTAGTCCTGCAGGGCGAGTGGTGTGAAAAAGAATTTTACACCCCTGGAAACAATAGGTGGATTGAGTAGCCTAGGAAACCTGACAGCAGGGCTCTAGATTATTTTTTTGGCCTATGAGTATTTACTCATCATATTTTTTGTGAATGAGTAAAATGGTAAAATCTGAAATTGACTAGGAGTAATTTTACTCCTGAAACTTTATGAATGTGAAAAAAACAGAAATCAGTTTTATAACATATTTATTGGGTACATAACACCCATGAATTTGTTAGCAGTTCGGTTTCAATTCAATATTCCATTTTTTCTTCTTTTTTCTCCCTTGGCTTGCTTTGGCTTCACATGCACTACTGAAGACAATATTTAATATACCTTTAGCTATGTTTTTGGGATCATTTTTGTTGGTTTAAAATTGCGTAGAGTGTTTATTCACTTTTTTCTTAGAAAGAGACATTTTTATTTTTACTCTGCACTGGAAGTTGATATTTTAGATTGACACCGCTTTTAAATACACTACCATACCATCAATAGTAATTCCCAGCTATTTGATTTACGCACGCATTTAGTGTATAATACAGTTTAACCTAGGTTTATTGAGTACCATTCAATGCGTGTGTGGTCGTTCAATGTGGGAGAATTAATTCCAACCATGCTCTCTTACATAAAGCATCCAGACAATTCAGATTTTGTTTATGCTAGTAAAAAGTCATTGCGTGTGTTTCTGTAATTTCATATACGTTTTTATCGCTTAAAAATTATCAGACATGCATATATACATTATTTCAAAGCGTAATTTACGCTAATGCGCATCTTATCTGGAGCCCTGCCAGACAGTCTTTTACTCTACTATCAAAGAAGAAGAAGAAAAGAATTCTTCAGTAATGAATAAATTTAATGTAGTATCAAACAATTCCATCTTGTGTCAGTCATTTAAAATACAAATCCCATTAAGTGTCCGTAATGTTCATATATACTTATAACTGTAATAAGCTGTTAAAGCTACCCTTCTAGCTGTACATTTGTCAATATTGTTTATAGATCATTGATGCATACTTGATCTACTTATAGACTAAGTCTTGTGCACATTTAGTTGTTTTTATTAAATTTAATTTCATTGGATCACATGCGCACATGCAATGTCCAATCATATACTTTTTAGCTCACCAGAGCACAAAGTTCTCAAGGTGAGCAATTGTGACCTTGTGCCTTGTGGTCCTCTACCAAGATTGTTCAGATTATTACTCTTGGGTGAAAAGAGGCCCTGCAAAGGTGCTAATCAATTCACAGCAAATCTGATTTGAGGTGATACTTGTATTAAGACATTTTTATGCCCCCGGCATCTACTGATGCGGGAGGCATATAGTGATTGTCCTGTCTGTCCGTTCATCCGTCCGTCCGTACGAGGTTAACCAAATGAGACCGTTTTGTCTAGCATCAATACCCCTTATTAGAATGACTTGATACGAATGCAGATGTAACCTGTGACCATTCCTCATCTTCAGACATCACCTGACCTCAGTTTGACCTTGACCTCATTTTGGACTTAGGTTGCTTTATATGGGCCATCTCTTGGTTAACCAAATAGGAATGTTTCGTCTAGCATCAATACCGCTTACAAGAATGAATTGATACTAATGCAGATGTAACCTGTGACCATTCCTCATCTTCAGACATCACCTGACCTCAGTTTGACCTTGACCTCATTTTGGACTTAGGTTGCTTTATATAGGCCATCACTTGGTTAACCAAATGGGACCGTTTCGTCTAGCATCAATTCCGCTAATACAAGAATGAATTGATACTAATACAGATGTAACCTGTGACCATTCATCATCTTCAAACATCACCTGACCTCAGTTTGACCTTGACCTTGACCTCATTTTGGACTTAGGTTACTTTATATGGGCCATCTCTTGGTTAACCAAATAGGACTGTTTCGTCTAGCATCAATACCGTTTACAAGAATGAATTGATACTTATAATACAGATGTAACCTGTGACCATTCCTCATCTTCAGACATCACCTGACCTCAGTTTGACCTTGACCTCATTTTGGACTTAGGTTGCTTTATATGGGCCATCTCTTGGTTAACCAAGTGGGACCGTTTCGTCTAGCATCAATTCCGCTAATACAAGAATGAATTGATACTAATACAGATGTAACCTCATCTTCAAACATCACCTGACCTCAGTTTGACCTTGACCTTGTTTTGGACTTAGGTTGCTTTGTATCGACAAGGATGCCACCGGGGCCCTCAAGCGTTTATGGAACGCAGCTCCTTGTTTAATTAGGTTAGTGTCTTCATCTTTTTCTTAGTTTAATTATATTTTATTACTTACATATACATGTATATACAGAAACAAAACCTTTAAGAAACATTGAAAAGCAAAAGGGTTGGGCCCAAGTTCTTACAACATTAGCGATATGTTTGTAGATATACAATTAGTTTCAGTGACGTATGACTCTTTTTTCGTGAATTTGATATGTGCTCATGCTTTCCAAGTTTATAATTACATACTTACCAATTTCAGTTCTTACCCCCTATAGATTGTTTGTTTGTATGTAAAAGGATAGATAGTCTTGTTTTGTCGGAAAAAAGGTAGCTTCTATTAGCTAGTGTTAAACTGTTTGTTAAAACCGACGTTACATAAAGATTATTTTACCTTATCTCATCTCATCTCATTTCATCAAATTGTTTTCTTTTACAGGCTAACATAGAATAGGTACAGATTCAGCAGCAGTTATCATCAGTTTGGGTTGACTAACAAAAGGAGTAGGAAATCAAAGCTACTGAACTTGAAGGAGGAAACCACAGAAGACATGTCCAAATATGAGTCTAAAAAGTCAAAGAAGGGATCATCAAAGTCCGGTAGTGTTGTATGGACAGTGAAAAAACAGTCAGCTGCCCTTGATTCTGATGGCCCTGTGGGATATGGCTCTAGCTTTGTACCATCTGTGCAGCAGCAGTCAGCAAGCCTTGATTCAGGTGGCCCTGTTGGGTATGGCTCTAACATTGTACCATCTGTGATGCGGCAGTCAGCTGGCCTTGATTCAGGTGACGCTGTTGGGTATGGTTCTAACATTGTACCATCTGTGATGCAGCAGTCAGCTGGCCTTGATTCAGGTGATGCTATTGGGTATGGCTCTAACATTGTACCATCAGTGATGCAGCAGTCCATGGCTCTTAGTTCGTAAGTTGGTAGTTGTTTTATATGTAGAAATTTCAGTCTTTAAACAGAACCTTGGGCTAAGAGATAGCATTTTCATTTATGGTATTCCAGTGTGCATTTTTGATGTAAAGTGTCATTATGTATTGCACACATAGAATCTTAGTTTCCCAGTTATTACAGATTTCACCGATGTAGTATTTTTCCAAAAAATGACACTGTCAGTTTCCTTGATTTTTTAGCTCACCTGAGCAATGCTCAGGTGAGTTTTTCTGATCACTCGATGTCCGGCGTCCGCTGTCCGTCGTCTGTCGTCTGTCGTCCGTCGTCTGTCAACATTTAGCTTGTGTATGCGATAGAGGCTGTATTTTTCAATTAATCTTCATGAATATTGGTCAGAATGATAACCTTGATTAAATCTAGGCCGAGTTCGAAAATGGGTCATCTCGGGTCAAAAACTAGGTCACTAGGTCAAATCAAAGAAAAACCTTGTGTATGCGATAGAGGCTGTATTTTTCATTTAATCTTCATGAATATTGGTCAGAATGATAACCTTGATGAAATCTAGGCCGAGTTCGAAAATGGGTCATCTCGGGTCAAAAACTAGGTCACTAGGTCAAATCAAAGAAAAACCTTGTGTATGCGATAGAGGTGGTATTTTTCAATTAATCTTCATGAATATTGGTCAGAATGATAACCTTGATGAAATGTGATAGAGGCTGTATTTTTCAATTAATCTTCATGAATTTTGGTCAGAATGATTACCTTGATGAAATCTAGGCCGAGTTCGAAAATGGGTCATCTCGGGTCAGAAACTAGGTCACTAGGTCAAATCAAAGAAAAACCTTGTGTATGCGATAGAGGCTGTATTTTTCAATTTTTCTTCATGAATATTAGTCAGAATGATAACCTTGATGAAATCTAGGCCGAGTTCGAAAATGGGTCATCTCGGGTCAGAAACTAGGTCACTAGGTCAAATCAAAGAAAAACCTTGTGTATGCGATAGAGGCTGTATATTTCAATTGATCTTCATGAATTTTGGTCAGAATGATTGCCTTGATGAAATCTAGGCCGAGTTCGAAAATGGGTCATCTGGGGTCAAAAATAGGTCACTAGGTCAAATCAAAGAAAAACCTTGTGTATGCAATAGAGGCTGTATTTTTCAACTGATCTTCATGAAATTTAGCCAGAATGATAACCTTGATAAAATCTAGGCTGATTTTGAAAATGGGTCATCTGGGATCAAAAACTAGGTCACTAGGTCAAATCGAAGAAAAACATTGTGTATGCAATAGAGGATGTATTTTTCAATTGATCTTCATGAAATTTGGTCAGAGTGATTGCCTTGATGAAAACTAGGTCGGTTTTGAATATGGGTTATCTGAGGTCAAAAACTAGGTCACTAGGTCAAATTAAAGAAAAATCTTGTGTATGCGATAGAGACTGTTTTTTTCAGTTGATATTTATGAAATTTGGTCAGGTTGATTGCCTTAATGAAATCTAGGTCGAATTTGAATATGGGTCATCTGAGGTTAAAAACTAGGTCACTTGGTCAAATCAAAGAAAAAACTTCTGTATGTGATAGAGGCTGTATTTTTCAGTTGATCTTCATGAATTTTGGTCAGAATGATTGCCTTGATAAAATCTAGGTCGAGTTTGAACATGGGTCATCTAGGGTCAAAAACTAGGTCATATATAAGAAAATGCTTGTTTCATCGCAAGAGACCAATTTTTTGGTCCAGTCTTAATGAAAATTGGTCAGAATATTTGTTTCCATGAAATCACTAGGTCAAACATATTTTACACTGTTATGGAGTGTTTCTTAGGTGAGCGACCTAGGGCCATCTTGGCCCTCTTGTTTAAAACCTATTAGGTGATATCCAATTGATTCTAAAGTTGATCTGCTGCTAGGTGTTAAGGATATCACTTTTAATGTTTGTTTTTCTTTTCCTGAAGAAAAGTTGCCAAGAGACCTCCACCCCCACCTCCTGCTCCTCCACAGGTGGCACCAGCACCCCCACCAGATCTGCAGGCCTACCTAGCTCACCCACCCATGAATCCGGCAGCTCAAACAAAAAGGGTAAAGATAAACCCTCGAGACTTAGAACTGGAGAGAAAGAAATTAAAGAAACCATATGAAATAAAAAAACAAGGTGAGACACACTTTACACATCATAAGCACTATCATTTCTAATATTGTTGACATATTTGATCTAAAATCTGTTCTGTTGATGCTTCAGTTTTGTATGTTTTGGGTTTAACACTGTTTTTCAACGGTATTTCAGTCATGTACCATGGATTCTGTACCAATACAAACCTGTTCTCCACAAGTAACTGCCAACTTCCCCACATGAATTATCAGAGGTGCAGGGCAAATGATTTTAGATATCAAATCATCATAGAGAACATATGCCCTGCCATGGGCGGGCGGGCAGGGGGCTCTTGATGGTTAAATATTTCAGCTTTTCAAAACATTCGTCAATAACCTTTAGCCTGCTGGTGGCAAGTGATTCTGCCTTTGAGACCAGTGCACTATTCAGTCAGCACATTTTCAGTGAACACCCCTTCGAATGATAAATGGTATTGCCCAAATTGAATGATGGACTGGTCCATTTTAGAAATTTAGCAAGCTAAAGCTTAATTTGCTAAAAATTCCTGACTTGGTGTATTTTGTTTACTTCAAACACCATAACTTTTCAAGTTTTTCTAAACACATTTTTTCCCATTTCATCTTGTTGATAATCTTTTTATTCTAGTCGACCTTGAGAGAGATGATTTCTTTGACCTTCACAAGAATTATAGATATATTCCACTGGTGGATGCAAGGGTAAATTCTTTTTATTTTCACATATACGTATATTATAGATTCCTCTTTTTACTCTATATTTCTGGATGATATTTTTATTCATATCCATTTTCAACGCACTAGATTACTTTCTCAGGGGACGCTGTGCAATTTGTCGCTTAAGGCATTTTCTAGAATGTTAAAATTAAGAAAGGGGCTCAAACTTCTTTCATGTGGCTCTTAAAATGAGGCTGTTTTTATTACTAAGAGTAGATAAAATTCTAATTATATTACTTTTACACTGATAGTGGCTCAGTACAATTTTCAGCCATTGTTACCCTTGCTTGTGTCATGACAGACATTTAAAATCAAAAGGTCACGTTCATGCAAGCAAGGTTTTCCTATTAGCCTTTTTGTTGTAAAAGTGAAATCTTTTTAATGGGCAAATTTGATGCAAATTCTTAAAGCATTTTGTGACAGTCTGCATTTGAAATTTAAATGAACTATAAAGCCAAATATTTACTTTGCTGTAGCTTTGATTGGCATTAAGTCTCTTACATTGAATATAAACACACATTGAATTACACTAATAAACCTAGGTAAAACTTAAAGGCAATGTTGTTTTGATGTTAATACTGTCTGCTTAGATTTCTTAAATCATTTAAAGAAGTGAAAGAGTTTTCAAAATTGGCTTAAAAATGAGAAAGTTATGAACATTTAAATGATATTATGTGAACAAAGTGGTGGCAATTTTGCTTCCATTTTTAAAGACAAGGTATAGCTATTGCACTCATCCATTTATTTGCCTTGGTGTCTGTGTCCCAGTTTGTTTTTTGTATGTAAGCTGGTGGCTTAGTATCCACTTACGCAAATGGATTAAAACTTCACACAGTTTTGTCTGCCTGCTTAGCTCCATAGGGAAAGTGCAGATCTAGAGATCACAGGGTTGTGAGTTAGATCCTTGTGCCAGGCTTACTGATTAGGTTAACTACCCATTGTTACATAACTGGAATACTGTTGAAAAACGGCTTTAAACCAAAAACATACATACAAACAAATCATAAACTTTTTCACTATGATTATCTGACCTGCAATGCACAAGTTTGATGGAGTTTTGTCCAATTAAGACTTAGCAAGTTTTGGTTAAATTCTTATATGCAAGCTGGTATCTCAGTGACTGCTAGTGGCTAGTGGATTGAAACTTTACATCCGTGTTTTCTTTAGTCTTCTGACATGTATTGTACAGGTAATATAAGTCTGTTTTGCTTTTTCATAGTAATGTTATGCCCCTTCTTGAACTTAAAATTTAAATGGCCCTATATAAGGAAATGTGTTGAAGTAGTTGTAAGTTTTGGACATTGGCAGCTGACGGGTTTTACTTTATTGATTAGGTCAGCATACTATAACCAATCATATTTTCAAAATATTGTGATCCTGGCTTGATTCCTGATCACAAATGGTGTTGTAACTCATGTTTATTGCTGGGTGATAACTTAAATTTGTACTGTTTGCAGCAGCATTCTGGAAAGGATGCCAAGGAGGTAAATATGACAGCTGTCGTAGGCTTGGCTGAAAATTATGTTGCCCAAGTCATTCTTGATGGGGAATTTTGTTTGATTTTCACATTAAATAAGTAACCTGTACCTTTATACATTTGACATTGTGTGCATCAGCCATTCTTGGTGGGGAATTTGTTGCTTATTTACATTAAATAAGAAACCCGTACCTTTATACATTTCACATTGTGTACATCAGCCATTCTTGGTGGGGAATTTGTTGCTAATTACATTAAATAAGAAACCCATACCTTTATACATTTGACATTGTGTACAGCAGCCATTTTTAGTGGGGAACTTGTTGCTTCTTTACATTAAATAAGAAACCCGTACCTTTATACATTTGACATCCCTTACAGAAGCAAGCCTCTGTGGCGTACATGCTGCGTATTTGCTGTGTATATGCCGCGAACACAGTAGTATGCCAGAGGAGTACATTTTACATACACCGCATGCCGCGTACATGCCGCGTACTATTTCGACGAGTACACAGCATGTACGCAGGAGGTCACTAGTACACTTCAAGTACGCAGCACAGGCTCTGAAAATTTAAGGAGTACACTGCATGTACGCAGGAGGGACTTGTACAAGAAAATAGTACACTGCATGTACACCGCAGATACTTCGAAATTTATAACACTTATATTTAGTTGCATTAAAGTTGTTTCCCCTTGATGCAGTTACGCCATTTTGTTCAGATGTTTACCAAATTACATGCTACAAAAATTGATTTATTTCATTGAAAAGTGGATGAAGAAAAGCATACTAATTTATTTGATAACATCAATCTACATTATTTTGGTAAGGGTAAATACTTATTGATGCATGTCACTTATCTTTTTTCTGTTTTTTTCTGTCCAAATGATCAGCATTTGCATAAGAAAGTTGGTGGGGTAAGGAATTTACATTATCACAGCAGTTTCGCCACAAGAGTACACAGCATGTATGCAGCAGGAGTACACAGCATGTACGCCGCAGGACTCAGGCCAGGAGTACACAGAATGTACGCCGCAGGAGTACACAGCATGTACGCTGCAGGAGTACACAGCATGTACGCCGCAGGAGTACACAGCATGTACGCCGCAGGGGTAGTACACCGCAGGCTCATTTGCATGTGAAAAGTGTATGTGCCGCGTACATGCTGCGTACTATTTCCCGCATACTAAATTCCTCCAGCGTACATCCTGTGTACTATGTAGTCCACAGCATGTACGCAGCAAGTAGTACGCGGCAGAGCTCATTTGCATGTCAAAAGTGTACTACAAACGTACTATCGGTGTATGTGCGGTGTATATCCTGCGTACTATTGATTTCAGTACACATCATGTACGCATCATATACGCTGTATGTACACAGCAAGAGTACGCAGCAGGCCTTTTTCTTCTGTAAGGGATTGTGTGCATCAGCCATTCTTGGTGGGGAATTTGTTGCTTATTTACATTAAATAAGTAACCCGTACCTTTATACATTTGACATTGTGAGCATCAGCCATTTTTGGTGGGAAATTTGTTGCTTATTTACATTGAATAAGTAACCCGTACCTTTATACATTTGACATTGTGAGCATCAGCCATTTTTGGTGGGAAATTTGTTGCTTATTTACATTGAATAAGAAACCCCTACCTTTATACATTTCACATTGTGTACATCAGCCATTCTTGGTGGGGAATTTGTTGCTTATTTACATTAAATAAGAAACCCATACCTTTATACATTTGACATTGTGTACATCAGCCATTCTTGGTGGGGAATTTGTTGCTTATTTACATTAAATAAGAAACCCGTACCTTTATACATTTGACATTGTGTGCATCAGCCATTCTTGGTGGGGAATTTGTTGCTTATTTACATTGAATAAGAAACCTGTACCTTTATACATTTGACTTTGGGTACATCAGGTAGAAAATCTCAACCCCTTTCATACAAGCACAATGCAACAATTTAGAAAGATAAAGTGTTTGTCTCTTTGACAGGAGTCTATAAGAATGTCTACACTGAAGACAGAAGTTGTATCAATCAGTTTTGATGGAATTGAGCAGCTGACTGATGCGTTTCTCTTCAGTCTGTACCACTGTAAACTGAACCTAAGTACAGTCAAGTGGATCTCCCTCACAGGTAATAGCATGGGTATAGTCTAGTGGATTTTCCTCACAAGTAATAGCATAAACTGAACCCAAGTACAGTCAAGTGGATCTCCCTAACAGGTAATAGCATGGGTATAGTCTAGTGGATTTTCCTCACAAGTAATAGCATAAACTGAACCTAAGTACAGTCAAGTGGATCTCCCTCACAGGTAATAGCATGGGTATAGTCTAGTGGATTTTCCTCACAAGTAATAGCATAAACTGAACCTAAGTACATTCAAGTGGATCTCCCTCACAGGTAATAGCATGGGTATAGTCTAGTGGATTTTCCTCACAAGTAATAGCATAAACTGAACCTAAGTACAGTCAAGTGGATCTCCCTCACAGGTAATAGCATGGGTATAGTCTAGTGGATTTTCCACACAAGTAATAGCATAAACTGAACCTAAGTACAGTCAAGTGGATCTCCCTCACAGGTAATAGCATGGGTATAGTCTAGTGGATTTTCCTCACAAGTAATAGCATAAACTGAACCTAAGTACAGTCAAGTGGATCTCTCTCACAGGTAATAGCATGGGTATAGTCTAGTGGATTTTCCTCACAAGTAATAGCATAAACTGAACCCAGGTACAGTCAAGTGGATCTCCCTCACAGGTACTAGCATGGGTATAGTCTAGTGGATTTTCCTCACAAGTAATAGCATAAACTGAACCTAAGTACTGTCAAGTGGATCTCCCTCACAGGTAATAGCATGGGTATAGTCTAGCGGATTTTCCTCAAAAGTAATAGCATAAACTGAACCAAAGTACTGTCAAGAGGATTTTCCTCACAAATAATAGCATAAACTGAACTTAAGTACAGTCAAGTGGATTTACCTCACAGGTAATAGCATAAACTGAACCCAGGTACAGTCAAGTGGATTTTCCTGACAAGTAAATAGCATAAACTGAACCAAGGTACAGTCAAGTGGATTTTCCTCACAGCTAATAGCATAAGTTAACCCAGGTATAGTCAAGAGAATTTTCCTAACAGTTAATTGCATAAATGAACCAAGGTACAGAAATATGGATTTCTATCACATGTATTAGCATGAATGAATGCAGGTACAGTCAAGTGGCTTACCCTCACAAGAAATTGCATAAATAAATCTAAACACGGTCAAGTGGATTTTCCTCACATGTAATAGCATAGATTGACAGAAATACAGGAGATCCACCTCACAGGAAATACAATAAACTGGACCGTAATGTTGTTTTGTATTTTGTAAACTATCCACAGAAGTAGCCAATTGAAAGAGTGGATTTGTTTATATTGTTTTTTACATGTTCAGCAGTAAATAGTTAATGGTAGTAGCAGTCATTGCATTGCATCATATTGATTTTTATGCCCCCGGCATCTACTGATGCGGGAGGCATATAGTGATTGTCCTGTCCTTTCGTCCGTCCGTACGAGGTTAACCAATTCCGACCATTTCGTTAGCATCAAAACCCCTTACTAGAATGACTTGATACTAATGCAGATGTAACCTGTGACCATTCATCATCTTCAGACATCACCTGACCTCAGTTTGACCTTGACCTCATTTTGGACTTAGGTTGCTTTATATGGGCCATCTCTTGGTTAACCAAATGGGACCGTTTCGTCTAGCATCAATTCCGCTAATACAAGAATGAATTGATACTAATACAGATATAACCTGTGACCATTCATCATCTTCAAACATCACCTGACCTTAGTTTGACCTTGACCTCATTTTGGACTTAGGTTGCTTTGTATTGACAAGGATGCCACCAGGGGCATCAAGCGTTTATTGAACGCAGCTCCTTGTTTTTAATTGTTGTAAAAGTAGGATATACGAAAATAAAAAAGTAAGTAGCTTTATTACTGATTGGAAAAAATGCTTTAATTAATATTGGGTTTGAAATGTTCGTTTCTGCAAGAATAGAGTTATTTGCTTATGTTAATTAACAATTATAAATGTATATCTATAGATTAGCTTACATTCATTATTGGGGATATTGTTAGGCCATCATAATTTTTCAGTTACAGAAAGTTTCACTGACACATTGCAGACCATCAGTTGTCATAGTGAAAAAAAACCTATAGACCATTTCACCATTTCACACTTAGTCAGTCATATCATGCAAGGGGGTACTAATTACGCACAATATGCATGTGCATATAATTTTATGTCAAAGTACCACCCTAAAAAGCAGCCAGACTGCACCAAAATTAATGAAGTCAATATTTCAAAAAAAAATTTGGGGAAGTCCCCTGTACCCCCACCAGCGGGAGGGGAGCACCCCCTCCCACACCCAACCCCTTTCCTGTGTGTATAATTCCTACCACCCTGGGTACGCCCTTGTCATGGACCATTTCTTCACACTTTATGAGTGTGACAGTCATATCATGGACCATTTATTCACACTTTGTGAGTGTGACAGTCATATCATGGACCATTTATTCACACTTTGTGAGTGTGACAGTCATATATTGGACCATTTATTCACACTTTGTCAGTACAACAGTCACTATTCATGATTTTGCAGTGTGACAGTCACATCATGGACCATGTATTCGCAATTTGTCAGTGTGACATTTACATCTTATACAAGTTATCTCTTGTGTTACAATTACACCATGAACCATTTATTTACAATTTTGTCATGTACATTCCACCATACCTTTTTTCATGATGCGACTTTTAATCACATTTTTTGTGTGTCTGACCATACCATTATTAATTTTTGTCAGGACTGAGGTAAAAAAATCACCGTCTTAATGTGTTTTGTTTCACCTACACAAATGCTCAAGGGAGCTTTTGTGATCGCCCTTGTCTGTGTCCGTCATGTCCGTCATCGTCTCGCAACAATTTGACTTTTTAACACACTAAGTTCCAATTTAAGCGCAATCTTAATAAAATTGGGTCGAATGAAGCCTAAATTTAAATCTTGGAAAAATCAATATCGGTTATCTGGGGAAAAAATTTTGGGTCACCGGGTCAGAAAAAAGGAAAACTTTTTAAACACTCTAGACTCAAAATTTTTTGCCCAATCTTAATGAAACTTGATCAAATGTTCCCCTTAATAAAATCTGGGACAATTCGATTTTGGGTTTTATCTGGGGTCAAAAACTGGGCCACCACTCAAATCAAAAAAAAAGTTTTTAAACTGTAGGGGGTAACTTTTTTTGGGCTCAATCTTAAGAAACTGGTCAAATTTTCCCCTTAATAAAATCTGAACAATTAAATATGCTCATCGGGTGAAAAAATTAGTTCCAAGGTTAAATAAAGGAAAAATTTTTAACATTCTAAGGTCACAATTTTGGCCCAATCTTAATGCAACTTAGAAAAAATGTTGCTCGCAAAAAATCTGGACATTTAGTTTTGGGGTCATTTGGGGGTCAAAACAGGTCCACCAGGTCAATTCAAAGGAAAAGCTTGTTAAATTCTGGGGCAAATTTTGGGGCCTAATCTTAATGAAACAAAGTCAAATGTACTCGCAATAAAATCTGGGAGGGTTTTTATTTTGGGGTTTTCTGGGGTCAAAAACAGGCCACCAGGTAAAATAAAGGGAAAAGCTTGTTATTTTTTAGTTTAAACAATTTTTCCCAAGAGTACTAAATAATTTGATATTTACAACAACAAGTAACAGGTACTAAAAAAAGGGATAAAAGAAAGGACATGTCTTAAGAATTCTTTCCAGTGGACAAAAAGTTTGAGAAACACAAAAGAGCATTATGTGTTATAAAATTTTTTTGGCCCAATCTTAAAAAAATTTGGTCAGAATGTTACCGTTAATAAATTTTGGGGAAAAGTTCGATTTTGGGGGTCATCGGGGTCAAAAATGGTCCCCAAAGGTCAAATAAAAAGGAAAAGCTTTTTAACACTGTAGAGGCCACATTATGCGTACTTAAAGAAATTTGGGTGGGAGGGGGTTAATTTTTGATGATTGTAATCCATTTTTAAATTGGGTCATGTGGGATCAAAAACTGGGTCACCGGCAAAATTAAAGGAAAAGCTAGTTTTACCTGTAGAGCCCAAAATTATACCAATCTTAATGAAACTGGTCAGAATTTTGATTTTTTCCAAGTTAAAATCGGGGTCAGGGGGGGTCAAAAAACTAGGTCACTAGGAAAACAAAGGAAAAGTTGTTCACTCTAGAGGCCACTTTTAATGACTGCAATCTTCATGAAATTTTAGTTGAATTTTATTTTGATGTTTCCCTAACAATTCGAATTTTGGTCATAGGGGTCAAAAAAAAGGGAAAAGCGGGTTTAACACCGAGGCCACATTTTATGCCAATTTTAAATAAAATTTGGGTCGAATGTTACTTTTTGATGATTTTTAAGTAAAAGGTTAAGAGCATACAGGCCTTCAGGCCCTCTTTTTTTGTTTGTCGATTATAAAAGTATGTAACAAATAAATAGAAAGTTTCTGTTTTTTTTGTAGGTTGTTCCTCACGATGAAGGGTATACTGGAAATCCCTTCCTCCCCAAATCCAAGTTGTAATTTTTAAAAAACAAAAATGAATTTTAAACTGTCAGAAACAACATTTTTTAATTTTTTTTTTGTTTGTTTTAAATTTTCCACGACAGGTTTTAGAACAAACAGCAATTTCCATTTTAAAACGGTGAAGAAGCCCTTTGCCCCCCAAATTAGTTTTTTCGCATATGGGGGGGTTCGGGGTAAAACCCTGACCTTTTAAAAAGGAGGGGGACTACCTAAAAAAACTCTTTGACATTGTTTACAGTTTTGTGTTTTTTTTTTTCCGATTCTTTTTTTGGATTTTTCCAAAAAGTCACAGAAAATCAATTACTACTGAAGAAACTTTCTATGGGAAAATTACCTTTTACGGAACAAATTGTGGTGTTTTACCGTCAATTTTAAATTTTGGGACTTGCAAACCCTGGTTTTTCCCAGTAGTGTATCATATTTAAAATAAAGTTTAAAATTTTTAATATAGGGAAATTTTTAGCAGTGTTTGATCGGGGTTTTGATGGTTTTTTGTTTACTTCTCTTTGCTCAAGTTCAGAAAAAATTAAACAAAAATCAAAACTAAAGATAAAACATTCTCTAGTAATTTTTTCTTAAAATAAACTACTTCCCATACGGGAAACATTAAATTCGGGGGAAAATTTTTTTTGTAGTTTTCATGGTTGGTCTATCGTGAAATAATCCCAACAAACAAGTAAGTTTCCCCTTTTCATTCTTTCCCCATACTCAAAATTGAAATCCACAAATTCATATCCCACAAATGCTGTTTTGCCAAAACCTAAAATTTCCGCCCACAAAATTAAATTTTTTTACATTTTATCTTGTATCATCTTCTGAACCAATTTCATCATAATTGGTTGGTTTGATGGACTACTTTTTTGTCGTACTTTCATTTTTCATCAACCAACTGGCTATGTGACACAATCTCAGATAATGGTGAGCCGATGATGATACAAGATGTTGATAAAGCCTTTATTTTGAACAGAAAATATGTTGGTAGGTAAAATAAATTCACATGCAATTCACAAGAGGGCAAAATTAGTGTTCTCTTATTTTTTGTTGTGACATTTCTTCAATGTATTTGTTTTTAGTTCTGTGGTGAAATATTTAAACTTGACATTTGGGTCCGAGAGGATTTAAATTTCTTATTAAATATTACCTAATTTTTTTGGGAAATCTGGGGGTTTTTTTTTTTTTTAATAAAAAAATTGAAATCTGTGGGCCTCATTGTTTTTTTTTTTACAGGAGTATCAATGATGGTTTGTCCTTTGTATCCCACTAATCTCAAAAAAAAGGAATCTGGATAAAAAACCGGTCCCCTGCAATTTTCCGGGAAAAACCGACTACAGTAAGTCAACGCTTTAATTACACTCAACGTTGGGGAAAGTTGTAAATGTTGGGTGTTAAATAACAGCAAATGAATTCATTGTACAGCTGAATCTGCCTTAACAGCCATCTAAGCAACCTTAGGGGATAATTTTTGTTCTAATTTTAACTTGTTTTATGCAGCCAACTACAAAATGACAGAAAGAGTGGAATTAAAACCTGATAAATCAGTTATTTCTTCACGAATGCATATCATTATAATGCTTTTAATTCTGTTCCACGAAGAGGAAAGTTCCTCCTGATTAATTGAAATCAAACATAAGAAAAATAATAATATTTTCCCAAAATTTTGGGACAAAAAAATGATTGATTTTTTTACTGCCTAAGATTTAATTTTTAAAACCCAAAATTTTTTAAGAAGAAAACCCCCAAAGTTTGGGACCCTTTCCCAAAGAATTAGAAAACCTAAAAATCACCTGCTTTTGTCAATATATCTAAAGGGAATCGATTATGGCTTGCTTTTTGGGGAAAAAAGTGCTTTTGATTTATTTTTAAATAATTGTATAAAAAAAATGTCAGTAAAACACATGTTTACATGAATCTTTGATCTGCTGCGCAAGCTCAGTGCTTGAGGCATTTGGCCTGACAAAGTCAGTTTATAACATTAAAACACAGATAGTTTTGAATTGCAGCAACTCACAGAAAAGTTGTGATATTGACTCCAGAAGACCTCCCATGGAACCCTCTAGCTGTTCTGACCAATGGTCAAGATTTGACTGCTAAAGTTGGCCTGACAAAAAAAACAAGAGGGGACCCCATTTAAAGATCAAAAATAACGGGGGAAGATCTTCAGGGGGGCTTTAAATGTTTTCAATAACCAACAAAAGGTTAGTGTTTTTTTTGCTTCTTTAAAGTTGTTAATTTTTCTTTATGAATTTTTGTTAACTATCCAGGGTTTTGGGCGTTTGGGATGGATTCATTTGATTTTTTTGTATATATCGGTACCCAGTATCAACTGATTCTGTTATTTTTTTGGGTTTTTTGCTTTTTTTCCCCCCAAATGACCCTTTTTATCCCCCGAAGGGGGGGCAATATTTTTTTGAACCTTTTGTCAGTCTTAAATCTGTCTTCTGTCGGTCTGCCCGCATTTTTTCGTGCCCGGTCCAATCTTGTATCGATGGGGGTTTTTCAAAAAATTGGGGGCATGAATGTTCCACAGTAAACCGTGTCAGGGCAAACCTGGGCTGTAGCTCAAATAAAGGGGTCACACTTAACTTTTAAAGGGTAGTGCATTGGGGGGCGTGGGGGTCCATATCTTTGTCCGATGAAGGGATTTTCAATAATTTGGGCTTAAGGTGTACCCGTAAATGACGTGTCGCGGAAAGCCCCAAAGGAAAAAACCGACTCAAAGGTCAAGGTCACTTAACGTTAAAGGATATTCATTGGGGGCGGTCCCGGCCCCATTCTTTGTCATCGATAAATTGGTTTTCAAAAAACTTGGCATGAATGTTACCAAAAAGATGCGTGTCGCGCGAAAGACCAGGTCCGGCTCAAAGGTAAAGGGTCACACTTAGATTTTAAAAGGATAGTGCATTGAGGGGCGTGCCCCGGCCCAAAATTTTTTCATGATGGAGGATTTCAAATAATTTGGCATAATTTTACCACATAAGAGGCGGTCGGCGGAAGCCCCCGGGTCTGAGCTCAAGGTCAAGGGTAACTTAATTTTTTAAAAGGTCTTTTTTCTGAAATGCATTGAGGGGGCTGTCCATCCTATTTTTGTCTTTCCCTTTCATGGATTTTAAAATAATACGCAGAACTGTGGCACAGAAAGCGACATGTTGCGCCAAGACCCAACTTGTAGGCAAAGGTCCAAAAACCAACAGGGGCCATAACTATTCATTCAAAGTGCCTCGGGCTTTGTCATCCTATGGAGACAGCTCTTGTTTTCTTTTGGCATTTAGTTAGATTTTTGTATGTAAGTGGTATCTCAGATGGGAATGCATTGAAATATCGAATACTTGTTCACTGTCAATGGACGGCAGTCACGGGTTCCTATCTCTTTATTTACCCCTTTTTTCATTTAGAAATTTTTTGGGGGAAGTTTTTTTTTTTGGGGGGTATTTCTTCCGAAGGGAATGGTTTAAACCCGCACAAACTTGTTAAATCTGATGATCTGATATAAATTGACGGGTGCCTCAACCTGTTTACATTTTTTAAAAAGTCTACTCCCCTTTTTTTTGCCTAGCATTTTTGGTTGGGGTTTTTTGTACAATTTTGGGTTCGCAGGTCAAAATAACAATAATTGAATCTTCCACTTATTTTTCATTGTCATTAATTGAAGCATGCAAAGGTTCCGTAACTCCTTTGCATTTTTACAAAGTTTTTTTCCCTTTTTCGATTTTAACGTTTTTTGTCATGCTTTCGATGTAAGGGGGTATTTCAGAAACCACACAGAATACTGGTAATTTAAAACTTAAATTCTTACTTCACTGTGAGGCATGACAGCTTTACAGGCCCCATTACTCATTTGTTTTTACACAAAGTTAATACCCAATTTTCCAACACAGTCTCAATTCAATCTCTGAAACTGTTTTGAGTTTTCTGATTTCTAGTGATTGCATTTGGTCGGTAGATGACTGCTGTTGTTTTGGGATCAGAACCTTAAGGGCTTAGGACACAGTAACCTTAAATTTAAAAAGGTTTCAATCATTCGAAAATGCTGGACCTATGGGCTTCAAAGGTTAGTTGCTTAGTAGGAGATACTTTTACTTTTTTATGTCATTTTTTAGAGGTCAAGCACAGTATGCATGCCTCAGACGGGCCATTTTGGGGGTACATTTGTTTTACAAAACACTTTTGTTGTATGAATCCCCTATCATCCCTTTAAATATCCCCAGCGCACTTTTTTTTCAACCATTAAAGCTGGAAATAACTATGACCTAAAGTATGTTTGATTTAAAATCCAGCAACAAAATCATAATTTTTTACACTGAGAAACAAAAAAATCACATCTTCAGGAATTGTAGTGTACATTGTAATAGGTACTTATTGTTTCAAACTAGCATTGCTTGTTCTGTTTTTTTTCGTTTGGGTTTCTTTTGGGTCTAAAATGATTGGTACTTTCTCCGGGAATACTTTTCTGCCGACTATCACAAAAAACATGCTCCTCCCCAGCAGCGGATTTGGATAAAATTTTCTTCTTTATTTCAAAGGTAAAAATATTTACTAGGGTATTCAATACTGTATTATGTCCTGTGTGTAAAATTTTAAAACTGTTTTACAATTATACTCCCACCCATAGTGGTGGGGGAACATATTGTTTTACCCTGTCTGTGTGTTGTGGTGTGGTGTGTGGGGGTGTGTGGGGTGTTGTCACAAAATTTTGTCTCCCCTCAATCAAACTTTTCTCATCCTCTTCATTAAATTTACATTAAAAAAAATGGTTTGGAAAATAGTTTTGCCAAGTTCGTAATACCCAAATTACCCAGCACTAGAAAATTTGGCCTTTCAAGCTATTGTTTGAAACTTGGAAACTTGTTAAACCCATATAAGCTGCCCCCTGTAAGCAAGAAACAAACCCCATTTTGCTTTTTGCAAAATTTTAAACCCTTTTGTATTTTGAAAAATCAAATTTGGGGTTAAGTTTTTGTTTAGGTCAAATTTTCTTCTAAACTCAAAGCTATTCTTTGAAATTTGGGAGAAACTTTTTTACCATCATAACTCCCTGTACTCAAGAAACATAACTCCATCTTGCTTTTCAAGTTTATTCCCCCTTTTTGGGCCCTAAATTTTCATTTTTTGGGTAAGTTTTATGTTTGGGTAACTTTTTCTTTTTAACTATAAAGCTTTGCTTTAAACTTGAAACACTTGTTCACCATCATAATGCCCCTTTAACAGAAAGAAAAAAACTCCACCCGCTTTTTGCAGATTTAGGCCCCCTTTTTGGGACTAGAAAATACAATTTTTTTGGTTAATTTTATGTTTGGTCAACTTTTTCCCTTAAACTATCAAAGCATTGCTTTAAACTTGCAAATTTGTTCCCACCTAAGCTATTTTGTACACAAAAAAAATCTATCCTGCTTTTTGCAATAATTTTTCCCCCTTTTTTGGACTTAGAAAAAATTTTCTTGGTTTATTTGTTTTGTCAATTTTTTTCTCAAAAACTATCAAAGCTATTGTTTTTAAAAACTTGCAACCATCATACGGCACTGTAAACAAGACCATAACTCTACCTGCTTTTTTTTTTAAATGCAAAAATGATGGCCCTTTTTTTAACTTAGAAAACTGGAGGAAAATATTTCTTTTATACAAAAAAAATCGATACGTAAACCCCGCAAGGGCGTGCTCTTGTTCGATAATCAAAGCACTGAATTTGATAAGACATTTAGAGAATGTGCTTTCCCTCAAAACAGCTATTTTCTTTTTTAAATTCATAAAACTTACTTATACAAACCATTAAAAGGGAAATTTTTTTATTAAAAAAGTGTTTTGTTTATGAAAAAGAGAACATCTAAAAAAAACAAAAGTAAAAATTTTAAAAGCATAATATTCTTTTCACTTTGGGGGGAAAAGAATAGAATTTTATGTTTTTTGGCAAATTTTTTTTGGTTGGATGAAAATTGTATGATTAAGTGTTTTGTTCTGTGAAAATTTGCTTATTTCTTTGTAATTTTTTCTTGTGTTTTTTACACATTTTGATGGCTGCTTTTTGTCCGTTTGTAATACTTGGTGCATCTTTTGTCTTATAATTTACATTTTGGTTTCTGTAGTTATCCCCCCCACAAAACAAATTTTAAAGGGGGGGTATAAAATTGAGCTTGGCTGTGGGTCAGTTGGCCTTGGGTTTTGCTTTTTCGTATGATAACTCATGAAAGGCTTGCCCAATTTTAAAATGATTTTGGTACACAGGGTAACTCAAAATCAGCTCAATTTTAATTTGGGTTGTAGGTCAAAGGTAAAGGGGTCACAGTGACTCTGAACATTAAACTTTTTGATAAAACTTAAAACCCTTTGGGCCTGGATCTAATTTTGGTACACTGCAAATCATAAAAATACAGTCAATTTTGACTTTGAGGCCTGTGGGTAAAGGTAAAGGGTCACTCCCGGGAAACTTTTAAAAAACATTTAAATGGTTTCGGGATTGTAACTTTAAAACGTTTGGGGCCTAGGATCATAAATTTTGGTACACAGGTGTAACAATAAAAAGGGGTCAAATTTACTGATTCGAGGAAAGGTCAAGGTCACGGGGACTCTGAACCTTAATGTTTCCACATGATAACTTAAACGTTTCACCCTGGGTCATAATTTTTGGTTTTCACATTTTTAACATCTAAAATACGGGTCAATTTTAATTTTGAGGTCAGAGTCAAAGGTCAATATCACGTGATTGGAACATTTAAGGGTTTCCGGATGATAACTTGAAAATGTTTGGGGTCTGGATCATGAAAATTTTAGGGGTTTGGTTTTACTACGGGTGAACTGATGATTTTGAGGCCATGGTCATAGTTCAAGGTACGTGCCCCAACTTTTTAAAACAGTTTTTGGACTAACTTGAAATGTTTTGGGACTGGGACAGGAAACTTAACTGGAGGTTGGTCATGTCAAGCGGGGGGGCCCATGATTTTGATTTCCCAACAAGGGCTTTTGACCTTTAGGACAATAACTTGAGAATTTTGGGCAAGGTCATGAAACTTCATAGGGGGTTATCATGACTACAGAGACCTCTATTGTTTTTGGGGTCAGTAGGTCAATTTCGGCTAAACTCTAGTTTTATCTCCATTGTTACACTTCAGCAGCAGAAGTTTTGACCTATGTGTGACAATAGAATTACTCTAGATAATTTTTAGCATAAAAACTGCTTTTGTCCTGTTCAAAATATTATTACATTTTGCCCCTGTTTGCACGTATGTTTTTTTCATTTGCCTTTATAACAGTATATGATTGCAAATTTGTCCTTTTTGTTGCAGTATAATTATTGAAGTTTTGTCCTTTTTGCAATAGTAACACTTTGTACATGTATTTTGTCCTTCTGTGCTACAGAAAGATTATTACAGTTTTGTCACATGTGTAACATTTTGTTTGTCTGTAGTATGTTCTTGTGTAATTTTTAAACTGTTATATGTAAATGATTATAGTTTTTTGTATATTACAGTAGTGACATATTTTGTCCTGTATACTAATTTGATACTGTAGTTTTGTTTTTTTATGACTAGAACGTTTTTGCCTGTACATTACAGTATATGACTGTATTTTTGTCCTGATATCATAAACTGTGTTTTTTCTCGTATATTTTGGTTGATAACTGTAATTTTTTGGCTGTGATTTCTGTGTAATTGTAAACTATTAATTTTAAAGATTATATTTTTTTTTAATTCAGTTGAGACAAAGTTTTGTCCTGTATACTACGTATGATACTGTAGTTTTGTTTTTTATTAAGTTTGACGTAGTTTTGCTCTGTATATTTCGTATATGACTGATTTTTGTCCCGTATATTTTAGTAGAGACTTTTTTCCCTTTTTTATTACAAATATCAATTAGTTTTTTTTGTGTATATTACAGTTTGAGACTGAGTTTTGCTTGTATATTTCAGATGATGCTGTACTGTATATAACAAAATGGCTGTGTTTTGCTCTGTAATATTCGTAGTACTTATTTTGCTATGTAAAATTTCAGTATGATGGCTGTAGTTTTGCTCTTAAAATTCAGTTGATGACTGTATTTTTCTCTGAAATACGTAATGCGTATTTTGCTCTGTAATTCAGATGTACTGATTTTTTTTCTGATATTCTATGATGAATATTTTGGGTCTGTATATTACAGATATGCTGTAGTTTTTCTCTGTTATACGGGTTAGACTGAGTTTTGTCTTATATTACGGATGATACTTGTTTTTGCTCTGTATTTACAGATGTGCGTATTTTTCTCTGTATCTTTCGTTTGACTAGTTTTGCTCGTATATTCGTAGAACGTAGTTTGCTCTGTTTAATACAGTATGAAAATTTTTTTTTGCTTGTATTTACATTTGAAGACTATAGTTTTTGCTATTTTTTCAGATGATGACTGTAGTTTTTCTCTGATCTTACGTATGTACTGAGTTTTGCCGTTTAAATTTTTGTATAACTGGTTTTTTCTTGTATTTACAGCATGATGACTTTAAAATTTCTCTTATTACACATAGACTGTGTTTTGCCTTTTTGTATTTACAGTAGATACGTGTTTTGTCCTGTAAATTTTTTAGTATGTACTGTTTTATTTTTCGTATAAACACATAACCGTTTTTGCTCCGTATATTACGCTGATGACTAGTTTGCTCCTATATTACAGCAGATGACCATAGTTTTGCTCTTTTATTACATTATGACTGTAATTTCCTTAATTACAGCATGATACCTATTTTTTCTCTTATATACATATATGATGTATTTTGCTCTTAATTACATATGAAATGGGTTTTTGCGGTAATTACGTTAGATGCTATAGTTTTGTATTACTCCCGGCTCGCGGGTTTCTTTTTCCGCTTACCCCGCACAATATTGCCTTGATGGAAAATTTCATATTTTTCACATTTAAAGGGTTTTGACAAACGAAAAATCGCGATGATTTTTAAAACAAACCCCAATAATAGTATAATAAATCCCCGGCGAGTCCGAGGAATTTCTCAGCGGGGCGCTGTGTATGCGATGGATCCGTGAACCCCCCATCACCCGCGAAATCCAAAAATTTTTTATTTAAAAACAAGCAAACGTATCTACTGTTTTTTTACATTATAATGCATTGTTTTTTTTGTACAAGTAAAATAATAAATTTTTTTTTAAAAACAAATTAATAAAAATTTAAAGTTGAAAAGGAAACTTTCCCTTATTTAAAAATTTTTGTAATTTTTTTACAAAATAAAAATTTTTTTCCTACTTAAACCTTTTTGATAAAATTTAAAAATTTTTATGTAGGGCTTTTCGTCTCAATTTTTGCTTTTTTAAGGAAAATTTTAGTTATTTCCCGTAGCGGATAATTCTATATATTTATTTTGCCAAAAAAACGAATTTTAAATTTAAAACTGTTCATTTCCAAAAACTGTCTCATGTCATTATGGAGCCGTTTGGGGAAAAAAAAAAGACCTTTCACACTTCAAGAAATGTCCCCTTTTTTATCTTATATTTCATTTTTTTCTTATGCATATCAAATATATAACGTACTTCCTTTTCACTTTTCTATTTTTATGAAAAAAGGTCACAATGTGTTATTTTTATTGTTTAGATATTTTTAATTTCACACTGTATTATGGGATCTTATCATGCGTAAATCTACAATAACTGAAAATGGCAAAATAACTCTAAATAAAATTTGACATTTTTGATTTAATTTTGAAGGGGGCTAAAGCAACTGGAATCGTGCGCCTTTTAGGGGCTAAAGGGCATACTGTTCAACAACAAATAAGTTATTGTACACCAAAATTTAATATGGTATTTTTAACCAAAAAAACCAAAAACCCAAAATGAACAGTTCAAATCGTTTTTGAACCGGTGTTGAAATAGTAAAAAAGCGCGCACACAATGCAAGCCTCAAGTAAAAAGAAATTTGGGAAATTTTAAAAAGATGGACCAATTTTCACTTAAACCACCAAAACTTTTTCCCAGCTATTTACCAGGAAAAACCCCAAGTATTCAAATGGTGAAAAAAAGATAAAGGGGCCCCCGGGTTATTTTTTAAAAACTATACAGAAAAATGACACGATGAACGATATAAAATTTACGACGAAATACAAAACAATCACAATAAAAAAACCACATCGTACGGGAGATTGAAGCAGATGCAAACATCTTCTAAGCCAAACCCCCTTTTAAAATTCATTTGGCGTATAAAGGGCGGGCGAAATATCTTTTTTGTGGAATTTTGGAAAATGGTTTTTTTTTCCGACTTTCTGGGAAAACCCCCCTTGTTTGGGTTTTTTTTGAAATTGTACCAACGGGCATCGACGCAAAAAATAACACCAAAACACAACAAATCTATCCCAAAGGTTTTATGAAAACTTGGGAAAAAACTGGAAGGAAAACTGGTGGCCGCTGGAAATATTATTATTTTTAGAGCGGGAAACCCAAAAAATTTAGAAAAAAATAAAAAAAACATGAATTCAGTTTCAAAATGACAAACAAAATCCTTAGAATTACTTTTTTCTTGTTGTTTAATTCCGCAAAACTCCATGGGCAAATACCTGAAAATTCATTTTAAAACACAAAATTTTAAAAAACTGCTGTATTTTTCAATTTTTTTTTTTTCCCTCAACGTTTTGAGACTTCCATTTGTTTAAAATCAGTTATGTTAAATCATTGATTGGGTTATTGAATTAAATCTTCCTTTTCTTACGGTCCAAAATTTTTTTTAAAAAATATCATGTAAATTTTTATCTAAATTTTTTTTCCCACCATATATCACAAAAATGTTTTAAAAACTTTTATTACCCCCCTTTTACAAATACAAAACGGGAAACTTTTTTGCTTGGGGGTTTTGAAATATGCTATCACGTTCCCTAATTTTTTTTTGTGACGTTGCGTATTGCATACGTGAAGATTAAAGGGACCAGTTGAAAGCACTTTCAGTGAAAAATTTTAAAAACTTTGGGAAAAAAAACAAAGTCTACTGCTGTTTTTCCATGGAAATCGAACTTTTTAAAAAAATCAAATTATATGCAATCATTACGAATAAAAGCAAGATGAGGGAAAAAAATAAAACAAGTAAAAAAAAAAATTACTTTTATTTTGCACACATCATTATTTAATTAATTAAGTACAGTAGAACAACAACTTCATATTAAAATAAAAAGAAAGCTCTTTTTTTCTGCTTTTCAATTTAAAAAAAATACTATCTAGCATGTCAAAAAGTATGCCATATAAAATGTTTTTTTTTTCCACAAAAAAAAGCATGGTTAGCCACAGTTTTTAAAATTTTTTACCCAATGAAATATTCATTTTTGGGCCACAATAAAGCATGGTTAGCCCCAGTTTAAATTTTTACACGAATGAAAAAATTTTATTGTAGTATTTGTAAGACAATACAGCGAACAAAAAAAACTTCATGTATTTATCTAAATTAGCGCCGCCCTATTCCATTCTTTTGTTCGGGGGGAGCCTGGTAAAGGGAAACTGAGATCTTTAGGTGGGCGCAGTCAATGCACTTGGGATTTGTCTTTTTGCCTTAGAGCTCATTTATTTTAGGGCCCACTCTGTCTCGCCACTGTTCGCTCTACAGCTAGGGGTATAAAAATAAAATATGTTTCCAAAAACGTTTTCTTTCTGGGCAGAGTTTTTCCCTTTGTTTAACACCGCCCCCAAACCAATTATACGATGGGGTAATTTTTGGGGGCCAAATAATTCAGGGAATGTCTTTTCACAAGCTGACCCAAGGGTTTCCCGCACCCTTTTTAAACGCGTTAATCTAGCAAGTTCCTCCTCACTAATACTATACTCTACGGGAAAACCTTTTCAATGCATAGAATGTTCACTTCTTCGAAAAATTTTTTGTTACTTGAGCTGGAGCGGGACTAGCGCGTGAAGCAAGTAATGGGGTTTAAATGTCCCCTCATGACACGGTTTTCCGACAATTTCATGGGGCTCCTTATTCATGATCAATGCCGCGCGTTTCTTTTTCCGGTTTGATTAATTTTTGTTCACACTGTCCTGAGAATTTAAAATGACTGAAAACCTGGTAACATATTCATCGACTTAACCCAAACATAAAATTTATCTTTATGGTGTTTCCCTCTCAAGAAACTTTTTTGTGGATGTACCGGTTTTACTGGATTTTTTTCTTGTTGCCCACTGTTCTTGTTTTGTTTTGTTTTTCGTTTCCTATTTTGATCGTTTTTATTTGGGTTATTTCCCCTGTGCACGTGTTGTTTTTTTCTCTGCTGTTTTGTTTGTTTTCCTTTTTATGTGTTTTACTGATTTTTTTCTTGATTTTTCAATGTTATGTTGTTTTTCCGTTGTTGTTGTTGTTGTTTTCTTTGAATTGGTCTACCATTTTGGGGCCCCAGATTAATAACCTTATTTTTTTTTTCCCTTTTGATTCTGCAAAAAACGTTTTAAAAAAAAATTTCGCAAGACATATCATATAATAATAAAAAAAACCTATTTTTTCTATAATATACTCATATTTTACAGAAACCCCAAAAACATACTTTTTATATTTCATATGAATGTAATTTGCCGTGGAATTTTATACCAAATTTGTACATTTGTGTATACCAAAAACTCCCCGTTCGAGCCCAAAAATTTATTCTTCTAGCTTTACTTGAAAAAACTCAAAAGTTTAATTAGAGCGTCCTGCGAAAATTTATTCCAACAAAATAACTTAAAATTTTTTTATGTAAAAACGTGTAAAACATTTCAGGTTTAAGGAAATAAAATTTCATAAATTTTAAAACTCAAACGAAAAGAAATTTTCAAATTAAAATCCTTTTTACTATGACTTAATACTTTCATTTTTTGATCAAAATTTTTTGTTTTTTTCGAAGTTTTTATTAAGGGAGATAATAAAAATGCGGTGTTGAAAGAATTGGTACTAATCAAAACGCGAACCACCTTTTTTATCGACGTCAAAAAAGGACTATTTATATCTTAACGCGGGAATTTCCTTCCAAAATTTTCCATGTGAAAGGCTTCCCCAATTTTTCCCTATTAAACGACTACATTTTTCTTTTTCATTTTAGTAGATTTAGTTTATTCGTTTTCTTTAGTCTGAATTTTAATATGCCTTTTTAAAAAAATTTTGAATTTAAAATTTAAAGCCCCCCTTTAAAACCAATCGAAATGGTGGGAACCGTTAAAGAGGCTGTGGCAAAATTGAGCCGAGAACAAAAAATGAGTTTTGGGGTCAACTAGAAACCTTTGGGCCAGGAAATGACTGTTGAACTTTGTACCCAAATATTTGACCCTATCATAATTTTTGCACCAAATTGTTGTTATGAAAGGAAAAGCAACAGGCGATCTCCCCAACAAGGATTTCCAGAAAAAGATCTGAAACGACATTCACTTTTTTAATGAAAATACGAAAACGGGAAACCGTCAAAGCCAGATCATAAAATACAAGTCAATTCTTTGATTTTGAGGAATAACCTAACCTTTCTTTGGTTGGTTCATTCGATGCGTTTCCGGGCTGCGTTTTTGTAAAAAAGTTTTCAGGGTGGCTATCGGGGCATGGAAACGGAAAAAATCCTTTTTTTCCTGTACCGAAGCTTATATGCTTTTGTCAATCAGACTTTCCACCCCATGCCGTTGTAACCATTCCCAAATTTCACCTGCAATAACGAGTGTCGGAAAACAAAAAACCCCAAACATTATTTTCCTGGAGATACTGAAAAGTGTACTTTTTACTACGACTAAATTGGGATTTGCAGTATTTTAAAACTTTTAAAAGCTTTTTTTAAAGTCTTTTTTTAGGTATTGAATAGTTCATATTTATTTAATCTTTCAATAAAAACAATAATCAGGGATTTTAATAAAATTATATAAAAAATTAAGAAACGTTTTTTAATACTTTCTTATACCTCCCTTTATTTCTCGGGAAAAAAAATTTCTTCATTTTTCAGCAACCCTTTTAATTTTATGATCGTTTAGTTTAAAAACGCCCGTACATATTTTAGTGCTACCCGACCGGGCTTTAATTCAAAAGTAAGCAGATTTTGAATATGAAATTTTCTACTGCATCAAAAACAATAAAAACTCTAAATGCCTATGTTTGCGGTCTAGGCAATAGTTTTTTACAGACCCAGGGGGAATATATTTAATCGTAACGGTACACCAAAAAAGCGTGAAACATTAAGGGGAAATTCGACTAAGTGAAGTAATAGCGTGCGGGTAACAATTTTTTTTCAGCTTATTATTAGCTAAAGTATAAAAAAAACAAAATGTAAAATATTTTTAATTGAACAAGTACAATCAAATTTTTAAATGCTTTTAAAAGAGTAAAGAAAATAACACGGTGTTCAGTACTGGAAAAAATCGGAAAAAAAAAAAAAAATTTTCACAAAAGTAAAATTTATTTCCCACACACCCACAACAAATGATCATGATCCCTATTTTCTAATTTCCTAAAAAGTTTTTCTATCATGAAAACATACCTATTTCTAGGCTTTAAAGCACTGACTTTTTTTTTTTATGATATATATAACATTCATGGAAAATTTACCTTTTTATATTTAAATGAAACACATTGAATTGGGATAAATTTACATGAAAGTAATTTTGGTATTTTAAATAAAATTAAAGTGTCCGCTATCGATTTTTGGCCCGGAGGAATTTCCGTAGCAAAGTGTTACATGAAAAAAAATCTATATATAGCCGCGCCATAAAAAACCAACATTGGGTTCAATAAAGCTGTTCCTTACTGTTTTTTCCCCGTAGGCTTTGAAAGCGAAAAGCAAGATCCTGACTAGACTGGCGGTTCCAGGGTGGTCTGGACCAGCTGTCGCAAAACCACTATGTTTATTTTTTTCTCATGGCGCGGCTCAATTAAAATAAACATTACCTCGATATGTTTGACTGCAGATATGAAATGTCAGGGGGGATTCCCTTAAAAAATGCATTTATTTCCGTTATTTAACTCGTAAAAAAGAGGGGGCCCAAAACGACATGCAAAAATCCCGGGAAAAAAATAAGATATAGGTAAAGAAGGAAATCTTTTTTTACCTCATCATTTTTTTTTTTAAATTTCCTTTTCTCCCGATTTTTTTCTTGTCGTCACACAATATTTTAAAAGAAAAAGCGAAATTTTATTCTCCTTACGAAGTGCCCTTTAATTACTTCTTATTCCAGCGTAAATCTAAAGTTTTTTAAAACAATATCACAACTATATTGAACAATGCTTTTTTTAAGTATTTAAAATTTTAGTGTACTTTAATGCTTGACAGTAACATTTTTATTGGTTAACGAATGACCCGGAAAATCTTAGAACTGGGAAAACACTCAAGTCATAATCAAATATAATTAAATTTATCTCAAAATTAAAAAAAAATCGGGTCATTTAATTTGGGCAATTTCAACCCAATACTTTGTAAAGAAATCAAATTTTTGATGGTATGTATTTATCGCCCTCTGTATCACATCAATTACTTCAAACAGAATTTTAATTAAAAATTGGTGCAATTTATTCAAAACCAAAAATCCTGGTTTAAAAAAAATTAGCTAATTATAGTATACGAGTTCAATGAAATTACTAACCGGAGTTTTAAAAACAAAAACATTTTTGTCATTTATGAAATTATAGAATTTAAGGAAAAAAAACTTTAAATAGAATAGTTTGAAGAAATTTAAAGCTTGCAAAAAACAAAAAAACTATTTTTTTTCAAACTTGTTTTAAAAAATTAACAAATTACACAGTTAGTAAAAACGAATATAACGAATTTTTCGGGTTTTAATGACATTTGATATTAAATTTCATTCTGAGTTTTAAAACAAACCATGCTTTATTTAAAAATATATTTTATGGAAAAAAAAACTTAAAAAAAAAAGTAGAAGAAAAATTATTTAAAAAAATAAAACATTGTTTAAATTTTTTAATTTCTTACATGTAAAATGTATCACTCAATGTTGAAAAATAAACAGTACAACAGGCTCGCATTTACCGTAAATCGCGGCATTTATCGCAATTCACCCCGAACCACCCCTTCATCGCGACGCCGCGCCCCCCATCGCGGGACACCGCAATCGATTTTTTTGCATTTGGCCGGGGGGAGCTGAAAAGTGTGCGGAGATGCTGAAAAAAAGCGCATCCCCGGGGCTCAGGAAATTTTCCGCGCTGGTCCCAAACGGGGGAAAGCGCGGACCCTTTTAAAAAACCCCCGAGCCAGGGGCTGTATAATCGTAGATGACTGTGTTTTGTGTGTATCTTACATATGATGACTGTAGTTTTCTCTGAATTTCATTGAACTGTAGTTTTGCTCGTATATTTCAGTATGAAAAACTGAGTTTTTCTCTGTACTTTCAGTATGATGACGACTTTTGTCCTGTATTTAAGTTGAGCTGTATTTTGCCCCGTTTTTTAGGGATGATGACTGTAGTTTGGCTCTTATATTTCAGTATGATGACTTGTTTTTTCCTGTAAAATTTCATAGGCTGTAGTTTGCTCTGTATATACAGTATGAAACTGGTAGTTTCCGTAGTTACATATATGACTGTAGTTTTTTTTCCGTACTTACTATATGCTGTAGTTTGTCTTGTAATTACGTTTCAGTTTTAGCTGTAGTTTTGCTGTGTATATTACAGTATGATACTGTTTTTTTTGTCCTGTATATTACAGTTTGATGGTTGTAGTTTTGCTCTGTATTTACAGTATGAGACGTAGTTTTTTTCCTTAGGTTCATATGAGATTAATTTTTGCTGTGTATTTACGTATGTGACTGTAGTTTTTCTGATATTCAGTAGGGAAATGAGTTTTTGCTGTGTATATTCATATGATGCTGTAGTTTTGCTCTATATATTACAGTTTGATGACCTAGTTTTGCTGTGTATATTACATTATGATTACTTTAGTTTTGCTCTGCATATTACAGTATGATGACTGTAGTTTTGCTCTGTATATTAAATTTGATGACTGTAGTTTTGTCCTGCATATTACAGTATGATGAATGTAGTTTTGCTCTGTATATTATAGTATGATGACTGTAGTTTTGCTTTGTATATTACAGTTTGATAACTGTAATATGCTCTGTATATTACAATAAGATGACTGTAGTTTTGCTCTGTGTATTGCAGATTGATGTCTATAGTTTTGCTCTGTATATTACAGTATGATGACTGTAGTTTGGTCTGTATATTACAGTAAGATGACTATAATTTTGCTTTGTATATTACAGTATGATGACTGTAGTTTTGTCCTGTATATTACAGTATGATGACTGTAGTTTTGCTCTGTATATTACAGTATGATGACTGTAGTTTTGCTCTGTATCTTACAGTATGATGACTGTAGTTTTGCTCTGTATCTTACAGTATGATGACTGTAGTTTTGCTTTGTATATTACAGTAAGATGACTGTAGTTTTGCTCTGTAATTTGCAGTATGATGACTGTAGTTTTGCTCTGTATACTAGTATTACAGTATGATGACTGTAGTTTTGCTCTGTATATTACAGTATGATGACTGTAGTTTTGCTCTGAATATTGCAGTAAAATGACTGTAGTTTTGCTTTGTATATTGCAGGAAGATGGCTATAGTTTTGCTGTCTATATAACAGTATGATGACTGTAGTTTTGCTTTGTATATTACAGTATGATGACTGTAGTTTTGCTCTGTATATTACAGTATGATGACTGTAGTTTTGCTCTGTATATTTCAGTATGATGACTGTAGTTTTGCTCTGTATATTACAGTATGATGACTGTAGTTTTGCTCTGTATATTACAGTATGATGACTGTAGTTTTTCTCTGTATATTTCAGTATGATGACTGTAGTTTTGTGTTATGGGGCATGAGTAATAGTAAAGACCAGACAGACTATGAAGAGACTGTTGAGAAGATGCATGAAAATGTGAGGAAATATTTGTCAAAATGGCTTGACAGATTAGATGGAGCCATACGCACTGGCATTCAGTATGTACTTTTTGGTTCCTTTTCAGCTTCCTACAATATGCAGTATATGGCAGTACACAGAACACTTTGAAAACACACAGTTTTTAACGTGCACCATAAAAAAGATTGAGAGTAATGTAAAAAATATGTTTGATTACAGGATGCTTTTTGACTTCTAAAAATCTCAAAAAAGTTTGGACAAAGTTCATGACACATGACCACTCAATTTAGACTCTCTGCTTTTTATGATCAGATAACCTTCTTCCCAGTAGGAATTGTAATTCAGTTTTGCTCCTGTATGCTGGTTTTCATAACGTTTATTACAATTTTGTTGTACTGTAAAATCATTTAACTTTGTGGACATGAAATTTTGTGGTTTTGGTCAAAACAGCAATTTCTTGGGCATAAAATTTAATGGGAATTTTACTTGTTTGTTGCAATTAAATTTCATGGATTGATCACAAAATTAGTCCCCCACAAATATTAATGATTTCAGAAAATTAATTCTATAGTCTTTGAAACTGATGCTACAACTATGGCTTCTTTCATTACTTTAAATGATCTCAAGGTTGAGAGTTTTTTTTTTCATTTCTCAGAATGTGGCTATGCTTATTATGTCTCCCCCAGGAGACATATTGTTTTTGCCCTGTCCGTCCGTCCTTCCTTCCGTCCGTCCGTCCTTCTGTCCGTCCGTACGTCACACTTCATTTCCGAGCAATAACTGGAGAACCATTTGACCTAGAACCTTCAAACTTCATAGGGTTGAAGGGCTGCTGGAGTAGACGGCCCCTATTGTTTTTGGGGTCACTCCGTCAAAGGTCAAGGTCACAGGGGCCTGAACATTGAAAACCATTTCCGATCAATAACTAGAGAACCACTTGACCCAGAATGTTGAAACTTAATAGGATAATTGGTCATGAAGAGTAGATGACCCCTATTGATTTTGGGATCACTCCGTCAAAGGTCAAGGTCACAGGGGCCTGAACATTGAAAACCATTTCCGATCAATAACTAGAGAACCACTTGACCCAGAAAGTTGAAACTTCATACGATGATTGGTCATGAAGAGAAGATGACCCCTATGGATTTTGGGGTCACTTCGTCAAAGGTCAAGGTCACAGGGGCCTGAACATTGAAAACCATTTCCAATCAATAACTAGAGAACCACTTGACCCAGAATGTTGAAACTTCATAGGATGATTGGTTATGAAGAGTAGATGACCCCTATGGATTTTGGGGTCACTCCGTCAAAGGTCAAGGTCACAGGGGCCTGAACATTGAAAACCATTTCCGATCAATAACTAGAGAACCATTTGACCCAGAATGTTGAAACTTCATAGGATGATTGTACATGCAAAGTAGATGACCCCTATCGATTTTGGGGTCACTCCATTAAAGGTCAAGGTCACAGGGGCCTGAACATTGAAAACCATTTCCGGTCAGTAACTTGAGAACTCTTGACCCAGAATGTTGAAACTTAATAGGATGATTGGTCATGCAGAGTAGATGACCCCTAATGATTTTAGGGTCACTCTGTTAAAGGTCAAGGCCACAGGGGCCTGAACATGGAAAACCATTTCCAATCAATAACTTGAGAACCTCTCGACCCAGAATGTTGAAACTTCATAGGATGATTGTTCATGCAGAGTAAATGACCCCTATTGGTTTTGGGGTCACTCCTTTAAAGGTCAAGGTCACAGGGGCCTGAACATTGATAACCAGTTCCGATGAATAACTTGAGAACCACTTGACCCAGAATGTTGAAACTTCATAGGATGATTGAACATGCAGAGTAGATGACCCCTATTGATTTTGGGGTCAGTCTATTAAAGGTCAAGGTCACAGTGGCCTGTTCATGTAAAATCATTTTTTGGAAATAACTTGAGAACCACTTGACCTACAATGTTGAAACTTAATAGGATGATTGGACATGCAGAGTAGATGACCCCTATTAATTTTGAGGTCACTTGACCAAAGGTCAAGGTCACAGGAGCCTGAACAGTGACTTGAGAACCACTAGGCCAAGAGTGTTGAAATTTAGCAGGATGACTGGACATGCCAAGTAGATGATCCCTATTGCAGCCAACCATCAGTGTCTCTTTGACTTTCGCTCCTGACCCCTATTGACTTCTTGCCTATAGGACTTTGCATTGGGGGAGACATGCGCTTTTTTACAAAAGCATTTTCTAGTTGGATCTTTGTTTTTGTATGCTGTTATATAAACAATTAAAGTATAATGAAAGATTTTGTGTGAAATGTTTTCAGTACTAATTGGAGAATGGCAGCATTTAACTATCAGGAACAAGAGGTCCTGTCATTGGGGCAAAAACAACTACGAGAGATGAGGTCATTGCTCAGTGAAAATGAGCCTACAAAGCAACTTATCTCAAGCTCTGTGGTATGTAGAAAATTTCGTATGCTGAGCTCTGTGGTATGTAGAATATTTCGTATGCTGAGCTCTGTGGTATGTAGAATATTTTATATGCTGAGCTCTGTGGTATGTAGAATATTTTATATGCTGAGCTCTGTGGTATGTAGAATATTTTATATGCTGAGCTCTTTGGTATGTAGAATATTTCATATGCTGTCTTAAGCAGTAACAAAAATTGTTGCAGCGGGTTGACCTCATTACTCAACACCTATTTTTTTTTTTCAATTTTCTATTAAACATATTATTTCAAGTTTTCGCAAAAACTCTACATTCATAAAAGAACTCATTGTGGTTTGAAGGTAACCAGTAATTAAGTGTAAATCATTTACATGTTAACATCAATGTAATATGAAGGCAGGGGCATACCTAAGCATATTTTTGTATGCCTGTGCATACATTTCAGATTCAGCATTAAGAAAATGAAAAAGCGTATTATGCAATAAAATGTAAACTTGCAAGCGTGCATTTGTTTGGTGCTAGTACTACATTTGAACAAGGTCATATGTTATAATAATGCAGAATTTGATTACTGTAAAATTATTTAATTTCGTGGGCATGGCATTTTGTGGTTTTGGTCAAAAGGCAATTTCATGGGAATATGAATTCGTGGATTTCAACTTTTGAACATAAAATGAATGGGAATTTTACTTGTTCGTTGTGATTAAATATCGTGGATTGAATCAACCACAAAATCCATGAAAATTAGTCCCCCACGAATATTAATGATTTTACAGTAAATCATAGTTTTTTAATACAAAAAGATACATTAAGAACACTTGACCAGTAAAACAAGATGTTCATATGTTCAATATTTTGTTAGACTGGTTTGAAAAATAAGTACCTTGATCAAATTTCATAATCATTTTTACATGTATTATGAAAGTTGATGGAAAAGTCGCAATATTGATGACATTTTCACACATAGGAAACTTTCTACAGTGTGGATCTTACTAAAACTATTGACATATCGTCTTTCTTTTGATGAAATAAAATTATATAGATCTAAGTGATTCTTTTTTAGATATTTACCTATAATTAAAGAGAACTACTAATTTTAATTTCAAGCTGGTTTTATGATGTAATTTGGATTATTTTCCCTTGTTATATTTTTATCATAAAAAATGAAGAAATAAAGAAATGTTGTCAATTCATGTTTTTTTTTTATTCCAGATATGGGCTTTAGTCTATGTTTTATAGATAAATGACATTATACTGTTTCAGACATGCAAAACTACATGAAGCTTGATCAGAGTTTATATTCCTTCAATTGACACAACCACAAGTTTCAAGAAAATTGATCCATCACAATTAATCCCTGATTTTGTAGCATTTTGTTTTCTTGTTTTTCAGAAAGTTGGTGAACAGACAAAGTTGACAACATCAGACCTGAAATTTTTGTCACTGATTGTTGAAGCAGATGAGTCTCACTTTCCTTGGAATAGGCAAGCCATGATGAGTGACAAGGTTTGTGCATGTTCTTGTTTCCCTGGAATAAGTACTTAGCCATGATGAGTAACAAGTTTGAATAGGCAAGCCATGATGAGTGACAAGGTTAAATGTGCATGTTCTTGTTTCCCTGGAGTAAATACTTAGCCATGTTGAGTAACAAGTTTGAATAGGCAAGCCATGATGAGTGACAAGGTTTGTGCATGTTCTTGTTTCCGTGGAATAAGTACATAGCCATGATGAGTAACAATTTGAATAGGCAAGCCATGATGAGTGACAAGGTTAAATGTGCATGTTCTTGTTTCCCTGGAGTAAATACTTAGCCATGATGAGTAACAAGTTTGAATAGGCAAGCCATGATGAGTGACAAGGTTTGTGCATGTTCTTGTTTCCCTGGAATAAGTACTTAGCCATGATGAGTGACAAGGTTTGTGCATGTTCTTGTTTCCCTGGAATAAGTACTTAGCCATGATGAGTAACAAGTTTGAATAGGCAAGCCATGATGAGTGACAAGGTTTGTGTATGTTCTTGCTTCCCTGGAGTAAATACTTAGCCATGATGAGTAACAAGTTTGAATAGGCAAGCCATGATGAGTGACAAGGTTTGTGCATGTTCTTGTTTCCGTGGAATAAGTACTTAGCCATGATGAGTAACAAGTTTGAATAGGCAAGCCATGATGAGTGACAAGGTTAAATGTGCATGTTCTTGTTTCCCTGGAGTAAATACTTAGCCATGATGAGTAACAAGTTTGAATAGGCAAGCCATGATGAGTGACAAGGTTTGTGCATGTTCTTGTTTCCGTGGAATAATACATTCATGATGAACATTAATAGCAGCCATGATGAGTGACAAGTTTTGATGTCTGTTTCTGAATAGTACTTAGCCATGATAGTACCAAGTTTGAATAGCAAGCATGAGAGTGACAAGGTTTGTGCATGTTCTTGTTTCCGTGGAATAAGTACTTAGCCATGATGAGTAACAAGTTTGAATAGGCAAGCCATGATGAGTGACAAGGTTTGTGCATGTTCTTGTTTCCCTGGAATAAGTACTTAGCCATGATGAGTAACAAGTTTGAATAGGCAAGCCATGATGAGTGACAAGGTTTGTGCATGTTCTTGTTTCCCTGGAGTAAATACTTAGCCATGATGAGTAACAAGTTTGAATAGGCAAGCCATGATGAGTGACAAGGTTAAATGTGCATGTTCTTGTTTCCCTGGAGTAAATAGTTAGCCATGATGAGTAACAAGTTTGAATAGGCAAGCCATGATGAGTGACAAGGTTTGTGCATGTTCTTGTTTCCGTGGAATAAGTACTTAGCCATGATGAGTAACAAGTTTGAATAGGCAAGCCATGATGAGTGACAAGGTTTGTGCATGTTCTTGTTTCCCTGGAATAAGTACTTAGCCATGATGAGTAACAAGTTTGAATAGGCAAGCCATGATGAGTGACAAGGTTTGTGCAAGTTCTTTTTTCCGTGGAATAAGTACTTAGCCATGATGAGTAACAAGTTTGAATAGGCAAGCCATGATGAGTGACAAGGTTTGTGCATGTTCTTGTTTCCCTGGAATAAGTACTTAGCCATGATGAGTAACAAGTTTGAATAGGCAAGCCATGATGAGTGACAAGGTTTGTGCAAGTTCTTTTTTCCGTGGAATAAGTACTTAGCCATGATGAGTAACAAGTTTGAATAGGCAAGCCATGATGAGTGACAAGGTTTGTGCATGTTCTTGTTTCCCTGGAATAAGTACTTAGCCATGATGAGTGACAAGGTTTGTGCATGTTCTTGTTTCCGTGGAATAAGTACTTAGCCATGATGAGTAACAAGTTTGAATAGGCAAGCCATGATGAGTGACAAGGTTTGTGCATGTTCTTGTTTCCGTGGAATAGGTAATCCATGATTAGTAATAAGGTTTGTGGAAGCTCTTGTTAGAAATTGTTTATAAAGGTTAGGGTTTAATTCAGTAGCAATGTTAGTTTAGGCTTTTAAGAATTTCCTCACATTGTTGTTCTGATGAAGTTTTTCTTTTCTCATGTTAGGAAATTGTACAAAATGTTAAAGGAGGGACAAGCATTTTGGCATGATAGAACCTTACAAAAACTCTTCATATAAAGTGTTAACAGAATTGGGTCTTTAATGATTTCTTTGCTTATTATTTTGTTAGAATTTACTGCTGGATTCTCTACTTTGCTGTCTTCATTTAGCAGGTAGTTTGTAAGGTTTTACAGACCATAGGTAATGCATATATGAACCTTAGTTATTTTATAATCATGTAAGTACGAAAAACCATAATGTATACATCAGTGTGTTGACTGTAGGTAATGCATGTATGGACTACAGGTAAAGTACATACAGACTGCAGATAATTTTGTATTGCTACTGGTGATGTATGTATGGACTATATGTTGATTAATGTATGTATAGACTCTTGATAACCTTTTTATGGACTGTAGGTAATGCATGTATGGACTATGGGTAATGTATATATGGAGACTAAAGATAACATATATACAACCTACAGATAATTTTTTATTGCTACAGGTCATGTATGTATTATAGGTTGGTTATGTATGTATAGACTGCTGATAATCTTTCTATGGACTGTAGGTAATGCATGTATGGACTATAGGTAACGCATGTATAGAGACTAAAGATTACGTATATACAGACTACAGATAAACTTTTAATTACATACAGACTTGCAATAATCTACATATGAATTATAGCTAATTCATGTATGGACTGTAGGTAATTGGCTATAGGTAATTTATCTATGGACTACAGGTAATGTGCATGTGGACTTGCAGTAATCTGTATAGGAATTATAGCTAATTCATGTATGGACTGTAGGTAATTGGCTATAGGTAATTTATCTATGGACTACAGGTAAAGTCCGTGGACTTGCAGTAATCTGTATAGGAATTATAGCTAATTCATGTATGGACTGTAGGTAATTGGCTATAGGTAATTTATCTATGGACTACAGGTAATGTGCATGTGGACTTGCAGTAATCTGTATAGGAATTATAGCTAATCCATGCATGGACTGTAGGTAATTGGCTATAGGTAATTTATCTATGGACTACAGGTAATGTGCATGTGGACTTGCAGTAATCTGTATAGGAATTATAGCTAATTCATGTATGGACTGTAGGTAATTGGCTATAGGTAATTTATCTATGGACTACAGGTAATGTGCATGTGGACTTGCAGTAATCTGTATAGGAATTATAGCTAATTCATGTATGGACTGTAGGTAATTGGCTATAGGTAATTTATCTATGGACTACAGGTAAAGTCCGTGGACTTGCAGTAATCTGTATAGGAATTAGAGCTAATTCATGTATGGACTGTAGGTAATTGGCTATAGGTAATTTATCTATGGATTACAGGTAAAGTCCGTGGACTTGCAGTAATCTGTATAGGAATTATAGCTAATTCATGTATGGACTGTAGGTAATTGGCTATAGGTAATTTATCTATGGACTACAGGTAAAGTCCGTGGACTTGCAGTAATCTGTATAGGAATTATAGCTAATTCATGTATGGACTGTAGGTAATTGGCTATAGGTAATTTATCTATGGACTACAGGTAAAGTCCGTGGACTTGCAGTAATCTGTATAGGAATTATAGCTAATTCATGTATGGACTGTAGGTAATTGGCTATAATAGGTAAATTATCTATGGACCACAAGTAATGTATATATGGACTACAGGAAGTCTATGGATGGATTTTATATATGGACTATGAGTAATCTGTGTAACGATTATAGGTATTGCAAGATTATGTAAGTATGTCAGCTTTAACCCTTACCATGCTGGACATGATTGATTCTGCCTTAGCAACCAGTGCAGATCATGACCTGCACTGTCCGCCATTCAGTCAGGGTGGGGTGGGGTGGGGGGGGGTCGGGGTAAGGATTGATTTCTTATCCTCTTCCACTTTATCCAGTCTCTACAAGAAGTTTCTCATTAGTCATTCATCTAGTACACAGAAAGAACTTTTTCCATGTGCTGAAAGATAAAATAGCAAAAGGTTGACCTTTTATGCATTTGGTAGGCAGTACCTCATTTTATATAATATTACCAATTATTTCAGGTGCTAGAATACAGTGCAACACTGAAGAAAACAGCTTTCAAGTTGACAACAGTTTCCAATGTCCAGAATATCTGCAAGTTTAAGGGCCTTCCAGGGAGGACTTACAATGCAAACATGGCTAAACTGATCACATACGCTGCCCTGTGGGTATGTCTTTATACTACTTTCTTGTCATTCTTCAGTCATGTGGAACTCAAGCCTTCGGTCATCACTTTTTGGCTCACCTGATTACTCATTGCTTATGATAAACCATCAGGATTGCCATGTATCTGTCATTGGTTTCTGTGTGACATCCTTCATTAAAAGTTTTACTCTTACCATTGTAGAGGTGGTAATTTTCCCAATCTTAGGCCAGAAAAAATAAACTTTAAGATTCTCACTCATATTTTGGAAACAAGTGGGGCTGATGGGCACTTATTATTTTCATTTTAGAACTAAGGAAGACTTAGAGTCTTTGTTGATTGAATCCTGTATGAAGTACATGGAAAATTATGACTGTCTCTTCAGTATATTTGCCAATTAAAAATATTTAGTGCAATCAAAGTACCATCAAGTTATGTTAGATAAGAAATATGCAGTTAAATCAGTGAAAGAAGTCATTTTTAGTTTGACATAATGGCATCGGCGTCAGCGTGAGCGTTAGCGTCGACACAAATGTTAAAGTTTGCGTACCACCCCAAATATTTTCAAAGTCCATTGAGATATTGCTTTCATATTTTGCATACTTGTTTACCATCATGACCTCATTCTGTAAACAGGAGCAGGTAACTCTATCAAGCATTTTGACTGAATTATGGCCCCTTTTCGACTTAGAATATGCTTATTGTAATGTTAAAGTTTTACTCATAGCTTATATTATACTATCAAGCACTGAGAACAGTTGAGCACGCTGTCAACTGACAGCTCTTGTTCTTGCCACTGAGCACATGCTTAAAGTTACGACAGTGGAACCAATAATGATGCAGTCAAAGATTGATATTAAACTTGCAATTTAAGTGTGTAATTTGACTTAAGAAAATATCAAATGTTTATCAGTTAAATGCATTTGCAAACAAAACACATTTTAATCAGTTGATATCACATCCGAATTAATGAATAAAATCATGGAAGTGCTGACAGCTTTGCACATGAAAATGACTTGTCGGTCTTCCTGATTGAGATAAATACCTCTGAAATACACAATTGAAACTGAAGTCCAGACAACAGACACTAAATTTTCATCAGTAAAAATTAGTCACAGTCAGATTTAGAAAAGATAACTGAAATATTTATTGGGTGACCTTCAAGCCAAATTAATTTGTTAAGAAACTTGGCCACCATTGTGGCGGGCTTATAATCTGTATATGGCTGTGTGAAAATTCTAATTCCTTAATTCTTACTGATCATTTTTATGCCCCCGAAGGGAGGCATATAGTTTTTGAACCGTCTGTCTGTCTGTCGGTCTGTCGGTCTGTCCGCAATTTTCGTGTCCGGTCCATATCTTTGTCATCGATGGATGGATTTTCAAATAACTTGGCATGAATGTGTACCACAGTAAGACGACGTGCAGTGCGCAAGACCCAGGTCCGTAGCTCAAAGGTCAAGGTCACACTTAGACGTTAAAGGATAGTGCATTGATGGGCGTGTCCGGTCCATATCTTTGTCATCGATGGATGGATTTTCAAATAACTTGGCATGAATGTGTACCACAGTAAGACGACGTGCAGTGCGCAAGACCCAGGTCCGTAGCTCAAAGGTCAAGGTCACACTTAGACATTAAAGGATAGTGCATTGATGGGCGTGTCCGGTCCATATCTTTGTCATCGATGGATGGATTTTCAAATAACTTGGCATGAATGTGTACCACAGTAAGACGACGTGCAGTGCGCAAGACCCAGGTCCGTAGCTCAAAGGTCAAGGTCACACTTAGACGTTAAAGGATAGTGCATTGATGGGCGTGTCTGGTCCATATCTTTGTCATCGATGGATGGATTTTCAAATAACTTGGCATGAATGTGTACCACAGTAAGACGACGTGCAGTGCGCAAGACCCAGGTCCGTAGCTCAAAGGTCAAGGTCACACTTAGACATTAAAGGATAGTGCATTGATGGGCGTGTCCGGTCCATATCTTTGTCATCGATGGATGGATTTTCAAATAACTATGCATGAATGTGTGACACAGTAAGACGATGTGTTGCATGCAAGACCCAGCTCCGTAGGTCAAAGGTCTTAAACTCTAACATCGGCCATAACTATTCATTCAAAGTGCCATCGGGGGCATGTGTCATCCTACGGAGACAGCTCTTGTTTAAAGGACTTAGTTTAGTGCCAGGGAGTAGGAACAGCCAGTTGTCTCTATGTGGCTGTAAGGAAAATTAAAACCCTTCTCCTCGTGCCTGAAAATAACTTTAGAACAGTTTTGAACAGCTCCTACTTTTTGATAGTATCATCCATTATGCAGTTATGTCTTTCTTTAATATTAACAGGGACAATGCTTGTACTACCCAGAGCTAGAGATAGGCCCAGTTGTCACAGATTTCCAGTTTTTGGCAGAAGTCATACAAAAGTTAATGTTTACAGCTGCTCCAAGGTCATGTGATATTCGTTGCCTAGGAGACAAAATTCCATGCTGGAAACATGAAGACCTGATGAAAGTTTGGTCTGGAGCGTCTGAGGAACAAAGCGTGAGTAATAATATTGGCATTACTGTTTTTATCTACTTCTGTAGATTTTCTATGCATGCACACTGTTTTGGAATGAAATTTGTCTGTTAATATGAGATATTTGATGTTGAAATTTGGTGATTATACAACATACAGTTTTCAAGGTACTTTGTTTCCATAAAATGTTTTGTCATAGCTTGCATGCGCTGCATGTTTTGCTGACTTGGTTAAGAGTCATATGATGTGGATGTCAGGATTGTCGCTAACTGACTTATGATTATTGGTAATGTGAATTGTCAGTGTTGTCTCTAGCCTACTAGACTTATGATTATTGTGTATAATGTGAGATTGTTAGGCTGTTTTCTCTAAGCATAACTAGACTTTTGTAACTATGCATATTATGTTAGATTGTCAATCTGTTTTCTATAAATCTTTCTAGACTTTTTTACTATTGCATATAGAGTTAAGCTGTCAGGTTGTTGTTTTTTAGCCTCTCTAGACTTGGTGACTATTGTAAATAATGTTAGACTGTTGGGCTGTGAAGATTGTTGCTATGCATATAATGTTAGACTGTCAGGCTTTTGTCTCTTTGAGACTAATTAAACTATGTAGCTATTGCATATAATGTTAGATTGTCAGGACGTTGTTACGAACCTTGAGTAAACAAAGTAGGACACAAGCAGTGACAGTATGTGTTTTCTATTTAGATGTTACTGGTGCGCCCTGGAGAACTGGCTGTCTGCAGACATTGCGATTGACCCATGTCCAGCATCAGGATGTGTCATTTGTGTATGTTTTTACAAAGATTTTACCAGTCCAACAACCTCCAATGCTGGTAAGCTGTTTCTTAAGTTTTTTTTTTTGATCTTATCTTTTTAAAAATATCATCAAAGATGAATTTGAATGATTGCATTAAGATATATATTGCATTGTATCATATTTAACTTAATTGTTGAAACTTGATCAACATTATATAATTTGTCACATATCTCACGGTTTACTGGACACAGTAACTGTTGTCATTTATCTCATTGTTTATGCTTGACAAAGTTGTCATGTATCTCACAATATTCTAGACAAAATTGTTGTCACACAATAAACTTGACAAAAGTGCCACATATCTCATTAAAGACTAGACAAAACTGTCATGTATCTCATATGATCTTAGACATGGTATTCATATACCCATTAAAAGGCTAGACAAATTGTCATGAGTTGAACAAGTGCCAATATCGCACAAAAGTTTAAGACAAAATGCCATTTATTTTCAGTTTACTTGAAGACTGTAATATTTACAATGCCTAGACAGAATGTCTATAGTCACGTAACCAGAAACGCTTCATGTAATACAAGAATTTTTATGTATCATTTAATCATTAAACACTTACCTGAAGCGTATTTTGTGCGGTATATACAAGACAATGCAATTTAAAATGCAACAATGGTATGTTGTGTGTGTGAGCACGATAAAGACAAAAACAAAGAGTCCGGTCAAAATCTGTAACACATGTATATATGGTCAATATAACAAAAATAGAAATTAGGCTCAGACACGTAAGGGAAGCAAATCTTTTGTACTATAGATATTTTATTTTGGACTGAATTTTTGTGATGAACAGGAAGAGTTCTGGCCATTGAAGAAAGGTACACGTGTTGTTGAGAGAACAAAGTTTTTCTTCTGTTGTCCGGGACTTCCAGAATCTTTCTTCCCAAATCTGCTCAGGTAAAGCAGTTGTTATATTTCAATTTTTGTAATTTACATGTGAGCCGTGCCATGAGAAAACCAACATAGTGGGTGTGCGACCAGCATGGATCCAGACCAGCCTGCGCATCCGCGCAGTCTGGTCAGGATCCATGCTGTTCGCTTTTAAAGCCTACTGCAATTAGAGAAACCATTAGCGAACAGCATGGATCCTGACCAGACTGCGCGGATGCGCAGGCTGGTCTGGATCCATGCTGGTCGCAAACCCATTATGTTGATTTTCTCATGGCACGGCTCATGTTGATAAATGCTTAAATTGTTGAAGATTTATCTCCAGTTTCCCCTGCGCTGGTCAAGTTTTTTCTGTATTTCACAAGTTTTACAGCTTCTTTAGTTTTGATATTTTTTTTGTTTTTACAAAAAGTATACAAAATGTAAACCACTTCTGTTAGGTTTATTAATATTCCATTCACCCAGCATCAGCTAATTTCAATAATGAATTAAAAATATTTTCCGAACTGGGCCTTCTTTTGTAGAGATACAAAGGTCTTTTAATCAGAGCAACCAGCCTAGGTTAAAATCTAATTAAAATTGCACCTATGTGAAAGCCTATAAACTTGTTTTCCCTGTAAAATTTTGTGAGTTAGAGTATTGGAGTTTTGATATGAAAATGAAATGTTTTAATTGTAGACATGTATTCAAACTTGGTGGACCGGTGCTTGCTTGGAAGGATGGAGCTGTCATACAGAAAGGACATCTGTCAGTACTAGTGGAAAAAATATATGAGTGTCAGGGTACTTAAATTTATGTTTTCTGTGTATGAAATTCAAACACTATTCGAGGCCTGTATTTATTATAATGTTTTTCAAAATGGCTTATCATTGTATGTATACAAGGGCTGTCATTAAGTTATTGAACTGTGTCAGTAAATATTTAAGGCTTTAGATCAGCATTTAGTCTTGATGATATAGCAAAGTTTATAGGCTCAAAGCTGTACAATATGGAGAATGATAAAAAATGCTCAAATCCTAAGAAATCAAATATCGTCAGTTTGTGCTCAATATGTTGGCATGGCTCATTTACTTGATGACGTAGTCGGACCAGTCATTTGTCCATCTGTTCATCTGTCTACTTACGATTGATAACTGAAGAACATCAAGGCCCAAAGACATAAAACTTTATAGGATGATTGCCTGTGGCATTTAGAGGAACCCTTTAGGGTCAGTTGGTCATAGGTCAAGGTCGCAGTGATCTTGAAACTGAAAATGGTTTCTGATTGATAACTGAAGAATGCTCTGACCTACAGACCCCAAACTTCATAGGATAATTGCCTGTGGTCAGTAGATGACCCCTACTGTTTTAGGGGTCAGTATGTCAAAGTCAAGGTCACAGTGATCTTGAGACAGAAAACAGTTTCCAATCGATTACTGAAGAATGCTTTGATTTACAGGCGCCAGACTTCATGGTATGATTGCCTGTGGTCAGTAGATCACCCATATTGATTTTGCAGTCAATAAGTCAAAGGTCAAGGTCACAGTGACCTTGATACTGAAAATGCTTTCCAATCATTAACTGGAGAATGGTTTGGCCTTCAGGCATCTAATTTCATTAGATGATTCCCTGTGGGCAGTGGATAACCCTTACTGTTTGCAGTCAATAGGTTAAAGGTCTAGGTCACAGTGACCTCGAGACCGAAAATGGTTTCCAATCGATGACTGCAGAACGGTTTGGCCTAACTTCATAGGGTGATTGCATGTGGTCAGTGGATGGCCCTAATGTTTTTTGGGTCAATAGGTCAAAGGTCGAGGCCACAGTGATTTTGAGACTGAAAATGGTCTCCAATCAATAACTGAAGAATGCTTAGATCTCAAGGCATTAAACTTCATAAGGTGATTGCCTGTGGTCAGTAGATGACTTCTAATGCTTTTAGGGTTAGTAAGCCTAAGGTAAAGGTCGCAGTGACCTTGAGACTGGAAACAGTTTCCGACCGATAACTGGAGAATGGTCTGGTTTAGAGGTGTCTTACTTCATAGGATGATTGGCTGTGGCCAGTGGATGACCTTTACTTTTTTTTGCAGTTAATAGGTCAAAGGTCAAGATCCCAGTTACCTTGAGACTGAAAACAGTTCCCAATTGATTACTGGAGAACAGTTTGGCCTACAGGTGTCTAACTTCAAGGGATGTTTGGCTGTAGTCAGTTTATGACCCTATTGTTTAAGGGTCAATAGGTCAAAGGTCATAGTTATTAGGAGAAGCCATCATGAGGGTGGATGCATGTTTTACAAACATGTCTTCTTTTGAATATTTGTTCTCATTTACATTTACAAACATTGTACATATTAATTTACATGAATGATAATATATATCGTAAGCTACTATGATATTACATATATCTTCATGACATAATATCAGGTTATGGAAAAAAAAGAAAGTAAAACATTGGCTTTACTTCACTTTTAAAACAACTTTAAGCAATTGCTGCATATGACCCGAGGTAGTACTAGAGTTAAAGTTTCCAAGCACATTTTTGAAACTATGGAAGCTTTGGTCAAACATTTTGTCACAGAAATAGTTTCAGTTTACATGGTATGTGACGGGATAAGAATCTACATTACAAAAAATCCCTCTCAATTCAGAATGGTTGTGGTAGAGGTAGGAGGCCCTGTGGCATAAGAAAGGAATTGGCATTGTCATTTTTACATTTATTACCAGTTTTCTTCATTTATTATACCTCAAAAGGAACTTACTATGTTATGATGCCAGTGTCCGTCCTTCCATTAGCAATTTTATGTGTGCTCTGTAACTGTTCAGCCCCTTGAAGGGTTTCATAGGAACTGGATACAAATGTTTACCACATCAAGATTATGTGCAGAGCGCATGTTTTAGACGGCTTACTTCAAGGTCAAGGTCACACTTAGGGGTCAAAGGTCATATGACTTTGTTTCATGTCTGTTATGTAACTCTTGAACCCCATGAAGGATTTCAAAGAAACTTGACACAAATATTCACCACATTGAGATGACGTGCAGAGCATATGTTTTGGATAGCTCACATCAAGGTAAAGGGCACACTTAAAGGTCAAAGCTCATATCACTTTGTTTTGTGTCTGCTCTGTAAATCTTGAACTGCTTGAAGGGTTTTAAAGAAACTTGGCACAAATGTTCACCACATCCAGATGACATGCAGAGCACATGTTTCAGATGGCTTGTTTCAAGGTCAAGGTCACAGGGTTTAAAGGTCATACCTGTACTTGTTTGGATTTGTTTTTGTCATTTCAGAAACTTTGTGCTTGAAATGTTTTGTTTTCTCTGATGGGGTATAAATGACTCTAGTGATAGGTATAGTTTTCTAAGCTCTGCCCCATTTTACAATCCGGCATTGAAGTAGTCAAGTGTGCTGTCCCAGACAGCTCTCGGCACACTCCTTCAAGCAGGATTGCCTGTGATTGTTATACATTTAGGTGCCCTGCAATATAAGCAGTGAAATTACAATGATATTCTTTTACATTTCTTCAACATACAGGCTTGCCAGTTATTGTGATGCAGGTACGAGGCCCTGCTCTTCAAGAAATGAAACACTCAGAAGACTGGACAACTCTTAAACTCTACACAAATGTGATTGATTCTTTGGGATTGAAATACAGGCTTGCATTTGATGTAAGTTAATATGTTGCAGATGTGAACTTCAATAAAAAAAATAGCCTAGTGGTAGAGTGCCCGCTTTAGGTGTGGGAGGTCATGGGTTCGATCCCTGGCCGCGTCATACCAAAGACGTTGAAAATGGTACTAGTAGCTTCCTTGCTTAGCACTCAGCATTAAGATAATAGTATTAGGACCAGTCAGCCTAATTTCAGTGTAATGTGACTGGGTGGGATATTCTATAGCTAGTGAGGCAGCACTATAAAGTTGGGCATTATTCTTACTGCCACAAGTAGACACCATCCTTAATATCACTGAAAAATTGTTGGAAAAGATGATAAACCTGAATGCACACACACAGTTCATGCATATCTTTATTTACAATTTACTCCAGTTACCTTAAAATTTGATTTACAGTGTTACCAAAAGGTTACAGAAACTATAACTTTTACATTCATCTTTAGGGCCATCTTTAAACACATTGTTTCCTCTCAATGGTGGGTAGGTAAGATGGCAAAATATTATATTTATAATATTTTTTGTGTGTAAATAGCTTTTAACTACCAGTAATGTAATGGAACAAAATATCAGCAGTTTTTGACAAAAATAACCACAATAACTGTTACTGAACAGCAGATTAGTTTCCCCTTGAATTTTTAATACCTTTTTGTATGTCACAAAGCTATTGGATCCAGTTATGTTGCTTAACCATTACTTCACAACTCACAGTTATTTTATAGAAAAATTGTGTAATTATGGTCAAAAAACATTACAGACAAACATGGCTGCTGTCATTTTTTTGGTAGTACAATAAAAATGTGGAAATAATGATGAGCAGATGATGTGAATTAAACAAGTACAAAATAGTGCTTTGTTTTTTCCCCCAACTGAATTTTGCAATAAAATATTTTGGGTTGCATTATTTTTTAGCTCGACTATTCGAAGAATAGTCTAGCTATTCTACTCACCCTGGCGTCGGCGTCGGCGTCACACCTTGGTTAAGTTTTTGCATGCAAGTACATACAGCTATCATTTAAAGGCATATAGCTTTGAAACTTATTTATTCTTTTTCTAGGTCAATTACCAACCTCACTGGGTCAAGTTCCATAACTCTAACATGTATTTTGAGCAAATTATGCCCCCTTTTGGACTTAGAAAATTCTGGTTAAAGTTTTACATGCAAGTTACTATCTCCAAAACTAATGCAGATATTGAATTGAAACTTCACATGTGTCTTCGGGGTTATAAAACTAGTTGATAGCACCAAGTCCCATAACTCTGACCTTCATTTTGGCCAAATTATGCCCCCTTTTGTACTTAGAAAATTTTGGTTAAAGTTTTGCTTGCAAGTACATACAGCTATTACTAAAAGGCATATAGATTTGAAACTTATTTTTTCTTTTTCTAGATCAATTACCTACCTCACTGGGTCAAGTTCCATAACTCTGACATGTATTTTGGCCAAATTATGCCCCCTTTTGGACTTAGAAAATTCTGGTTAAAGTTTTGCGTGCAAGTACATACAGCTATTACTAAAAGGCATATTGATTTGAAACTTATTTTTTCTTTTTCTAGATCAATAACCTACCTTACTGGGCCAAGTCCCATAACTCTGACATGTATTTTGAGCAAATTATGCCCCCTTTTGGACTTAGAAAATCCTGGTTAAAGTTTTACATGCAAGTTACTATCTCCAAAACTAATGCAGATATTAAATTGAAACTTCACATGTGTCTTCGGGGTTATAAAACTAGTTGATAGAATCAAGTCCCATAACTCTGACATGTATTTTGGGCAAATTATGCCCCCTTTTGGACTTAGAAAATCCTGGTTAAAGTTTTGCATGCGAGTACATACAGCTATTACCAAAAGGCATATAGCTTTGAAACTTATTTATTCTTTTTCTAGGTCAGTTACCAACCTCACTGGGTCAAGTTCCATAACTCTTAACATGTATTTTGAGCAAATTATGCCCCCTTTTGGACTTAGAAAATTCTGGTTAAAGTTTTACATGCAAGTTGCTATCTCCAAAACTAATGCAGATATGGAATTGAAACTTAACATGTTTCTTCGGGGTTATTAAACTAGTTGATAGCATCAAGTCCCATAACTCTGATATGCATTTTGGTCAAATTATGTCCCGTTTTGAACTTAAAACTCTTTTGATATTTAACATTTTGGGTAATAATTCCCTGCTTCTGTGACAATATTTCGAATAGTCGAGCTTGGCTGTCTTACGGACAGCTCTTGTTTAGCTCACCTGTCACAAAGTGACAAGGTGAGCTTTTGTGATCACGCAGCATCCGTCGTCCATGCCTGCGTCCGTGCGTCCGTAAACTTTTGCTTGTGACCACTCTAGAAGTCATATTTTTCATGGGATCTTTATGAAAGTTGGTCTGAATGTTCATCTTGATGATATCTAGGTCAAGTTCGAAATTGGGTCACATGCGGTTCAAAACTAGGTCGGTAGGTCTAAAAATAGAAAAACCTTGTGACCTCTCTAGAGGCCATACTTTTCAATGGATCTTCATGAAAATTGGTCAGAATGTTCATCTTAATGATATCTAAGAGTCAAGTTTGAAACTGGGTCATGTGCCGTCAAAAACTAGGTCAGTAGGTCAAATAATAAAAAAAACTTTGTGACCTCTCTAGAGGCCATATTTTTCATGGGATCTGTATGAAAGTTGGTCTGAATGTTCATCTTGATGATATCTAGGTCAAGTTTGAAACTGGGTTAACTGAGGTCAAGAACTAGGTCAGTAGGTCTAAAAATAGAAAAACCTTGTGACCTCTCTAGAGGCCATGTTTTTCATGGGATCTGTATGAAAGTTGGTCTAAATGTTCATCTTGATGATATCTAGATCAAGTTCGAAACTGGGTCAACTGCTGTCAAAAACTAACTTATACCGCCTCAATAGCCTAGTGGTAGAGCGTCCGCTTCGAGAGCGGGAGGTCGTGGGTTCGATCCCCAGCCGCGTCATACCAAAGACATAAAAAATGGTACCAGTACCTCCCTTGCTTGGCGCTCAGCATTATAAGGGAAACTGGCCTCTTCTCTCATACCCTCGTTGCGATGGATTCCATCAGGAATGAGGTGTTGAGAGTGATTCATATAAGTTGCAAAACTTTCTTCACAATCGACCTAAAATAAATTCTGTATAAACTAAAAACTAGGTCAGTAGGTCTAAAAATAGAGAATCCTTTTGACCTCTCTAGAGGCCATATTTTTCAATGGATCTTCACGAAAATTAGTCTGAATGTTCACCTTGATGATGTCTAGGTAAAGTTTGAAACTGGGTCACATGCAGTCAAAAACTAGGTCAGTAGGTGCAAAAATAGAAAAACCTTGTGACCTCTTTAGAGGCTGTATTTTTCATGAGATCTTAATGAAAATTAGTGAGAATGTTTACCTTGATGATATCTAGGTCAAGTTCAAAACTGGGTCACATGCCTTCAAAAACTAGGTCATTAGGTCAAATAATTAATTGAAAAACCTTGTGACCTCTCTGGAGGCCATATTTTTCAATGGATCTTCATGAAAATTGGTTAGAATTTTTATCTTGATGATATCAAGGTCAAGTTAAAAACTGGGTCACATGAGCTCAAAAACTAGGTCACTATGTCAAATAATAGACGTCATACTCAGTTCAAAACTGGGTTATGTGGGGACAGGTGAGCGATTCAGGACCATCATGGTCCTCTTGTTTTTGTTTGTCACTGGAGGAGAAACAAAAATGGCTGTGACTAAATACAGAGATGGTACGCCTGTGATATATTACAGACTACGGTATATACCGGATTAACTAAATTTGAACAAAAATATCTTAAATGTATATATTTTGTAACCACGGTGATACTAACCCTAACCTTTAGTCAGTATATTATGCATACTATACACTAAATGCGTGTGGACATGCAAAAGAATGAGTAATTTTGCATGCGCTGCTATTGATAATAATACCTGGCATGCGCAGAAACGGCTGCACCAACTCTGCAATGAGAAACATTCAACAAAAATGTCATTTTTGGCCTATAGAGCACATACAAAAATAAAAGATGGACATATTTGATAGTGGAAATGCATATATTTGATTGAAATTTTGGTTTTCGTTGTTTTGCTGGTGGAAGTCTGCTATATAATCAGAGTTATAATGTTTTTACATTGCTTTTGTACAGAAAACTGTTCCATGTCTCTATTGCCCAAATTCCACTGTCGACAGTAGATACGAAATTCTGCGTTCTAAAAAGCCAGGAAGATACTTCCATGAGCATTTGATTCGAGCAGGAGAAAACAGAGAATTGAAGTGTAAACACTGTAATAATACAAGTTCAGCTCCTCTTCAGATTGGACCAGGTATGGACCTAACAGATGGAGGATATTTAAGCCACACCATGAGAAAACCAATATTATAGTGCATTTGGGACCTGCATGGATCCAGAACAGCCTGCACATCAGCGTATTCGGGTGAAGATCCATGCAGTTCACTTTCAAATCCTGTTGCAATTAGAGAAACTGTTAGTGAACAGTATGGATCCTGACCAGACTGCGCGTATGCTCAGGCTGGTCTTGATCCATGCTGGTCGCAAACCCAGTATGTTGGTTTTCTCATGGCGCGGCTTATTTGTTTATTTCAGTGTAAGATTGAAATATCTTTCACGAGTGAACACCAGATGCAATATTTTCGTGAATGGCATTGACCAGGTGAAAATGTAAGATATGATGTTCGTTAGTGAAAAATTTTCTGAACTTTCTTATAAAATGAACATTTTTAGCTCACCTGTCACAAAGTGACAAGGTGAGCTTTTGTGATCGCCTGGTGTCCGTCGTCCGTGCGTCCGTGCGTGCGTCCGTAAACTTTTGCTTGTGACCACTCTAGAGGTCACATTTTTCATTGGATCTTTATGAAAGTTGGTCAGAATGTTCATCTTGATGATATCTAGGTCAAGTTTGAAACTGGGTCACGTGCCTTCAAAAACTAGGTCAGTAGGTCTAAAAATAGAAAAACCTTGTGACCTCTCTAGAGGCCATATATTTCACAAGATCTTCATGAAAATTGGTCAGAATGTTCACCTTGATGATATCTAGGTCAAGTTCGAAACTGGGTCACGTACCTTCAAAAACTAGGTCAGTAGGTCTAAAAATAGAAAAACCTTGTGACCTCTCTAGAGGCCATATATTTCACAAGATCTTCATGAAAATTGGTCAGAACGTTCATCTTGATGATATCTAGGTCAAGTTCGAAACTGGGTCATGTGCCATCAAAAACTAGGTCAGGTCAAATAAAAGAAAAACCTTGTGACCTCTCTAAAGGCCACATTTTTCATGGGATCTGTATGAAAGTTGGTCTGAATGTTCATCTTGATGATACCTAGGTCTAGTTCGAAACTGGGTCACGTGCGGTCAAAAACTAGGTCAGTAGGTCTAAAATTAGAAAAACCTTGTGACCTCTCTAGAGGCCATATATTTCACAAGATCTTCATGAAAATTGGTCAGAATGTTCACCTTGATGATATCTAGGTCAAGTCGGAAAGTGGGTCACGTGCCCTCAAAAACTAGGTCAGTAGGTCAAATAATAGAAAAACCTTGTGACCTCTCTAGAGGCCTTATTTTTCATGGGATCTGTATGAAAGTTGGTCTGAATGTTCATCTTGATGATATCTAGGTCAAGTTTTGAAAGTGGGTCACGTACCATCAAAAACTAGGTCAGTAGGTCAAATAATAGAAAAACCTTGTGACCTCTCTAAAGGCCATATTTTTCATGGGATCTGTATGAAAGTTGGTCTGAATGTTCATCTTGATGATATATAGGTCAAGTTCGAAACAGGGTCATGTGCGGTCAAAAACTAGGTCAGTAGGTCTAAAAATAGAAAAACCTTATGACCTCTCTAGAGGCCATACTTATGAATGGATCTCCATAAAAATTGGTCAGATTGTTCACCTTGATGATATCTAGGTCAAGTTTGAAACTTGGTCACGTGCTTAAAAAACTAGGTCAGTAGGTCAAATAATAAAAAAACCTTGTGACCTCTCTAGAGGCCATACTTTTCATGGGATCTGTATGAAAATTGGTCTGAATGTTCATCTTGATGATATCTAGGTCAAGTTTGAAACTGGGTCAACTGCGGTCAAAAACTAGGTCAGTAGGTCTAAAATTTGAAAAATCTTTTGACCTCTCTAGAGGCCATATTTTTCAATGGATCTTCATGAAAATTGATCTGAATGTTCACCTTGATGATATCTAGGTAAGTTTCGAATCTGGGTCATGTGCGGTCAAAAACTAGGCCAGTAGGTATAAAAATAGAAAAACCTTGTGACCTCTCTAGAGGCCATATTTTTCATGAGATCTTCATGAAAATTAGTGAGAATGTTCACCTTGATTATATCTAGATAAAATTCAAAACAGGGTCACATACCTTCGAAAACTAGGTCAATAGGTCAAATAATAGAAAAACCTTGTGACCTCTCTAGAGACCATAGTTTTCAATGGATCTTCTTGAAAATTGGTCAGAATTTTTGTCTTGATAATATCTAGGTCAAGTTCAAAACTGGGTCACATGAGATCAAAAACTAGGTCACTCTGTCTGATAATAGAAAAAACGACTTCATACTCAAAACTAGGTCATGTGGGAAGAGGTGAGCGATTCAGGACCATCATGGTCCTCTTGTTTAGCTCACCTGAGCACGAAGTGCTTTTGTGATCACCTTGTATCCGTCGTCCGTCAGTCGTCTGTGGTCAGCAATTTGACTGTTAACACTCTAGAGGTCACAATTTTGGCCAATCTTAATGAAACTTGGTCAGAATGTTGCCCTCAATAAAATCTTTGATGAGTTTGATATTGGGTCATCTGGGATCAATCAAAAACTAGGTCACAAGGTCAAATCATAGGAAAAGCTTGTTAACAATCTAGAGGTCACAATTTTGGCCCAATCTTCATGAAACTTGGTCAGAATGTTACCCTCAATTAAATCTTGGATTAGTTAGATATTGGGTTATCTGGGGTCAAAAACTAGGTCACCAGGTCAGATCAAAGGAAAATCTTGTTAACACTCTAGAGGCCACATTTTTTGGCCCAATCTTAATGGAACTTGGTCAGAATGTTACCCTAAATAGTATCTTGGATGAGTTTGATATTGGGTCATCTGGGGCCAAAAGCTAGGTACCCAGGACTAATCAAATGAAAAGCTTGTTTACACTCTAGAGGCCACATTTATGACTGTATCTCCATGAAACTTGGTCAGAATGTTAATCTTGATGATTTTAAGGTCTAGTTTGAATCTGGGTCATGTAGGATCAAAAACTAAGTCACCAGGTCAAATCAAAGGAAAAGCTTACACTGTAGAGGCCAATTTATGACCATATCTTAATGAAACTTGGTCAGAATGTTAATCTTTATGATCTTTAGGTCATCTTCAAATCTCAGTCAGATGGGATCAAAAACTAGGTCACTAGGTCAAATCAAAGGAAAATCTTGTTAACACTAGAGGCCACATTTATGACTATATCTTCATGAAGCTTGGTCAGAATGCTAATCTTGATGATCTTTAGGTGAAGTTCCAATGTGGGTCATGTCTGATCAAAAACTAGGTCACTGTGTCAAATCAAAGGAAAAGCTGGTTAACACTTTAGAGGCCACATTTATGACCATATCTTAATGAAACTTGGTCAGAAGGAAAAGCTGGTTAACACTTTACATTTTAGATACAGATTTTAACTGTCCCTAGTCTGTTTTATCGAGAGCCTTTTTATGCCCCCGAAGGTAGGCATATTAGTTTTCAACTGTCCGTCCGTTCGTTCATCACAACGTTAACTTTTTGCATGTGGGCAACATTAACTTTTTGCATGAAGGCACTTTACTCGCGAACTACTGCACCTAGGACCTTCAAACTTCACATGCTGATAGTACTTATTGAGTACACGACCCCTATTGACTTTTGGGTCACCAGGTCAAAGGTCAATGTCACCAGGTCAAAGGTCAAGGTGCTGCGGGGGCATTTGTCACCATTAGTGACAGCTCTTGTTTCTTATAAATTTTCATCTAGCCAAAGTGCAGTGGGCTCAACAAAGCCATCAAAATGGCTGTTTCTGTTTGCTTTTAACCCTTATCATGCTGGACAGGAATTGATTCTGCATTTGCAACCAGTACAGATCATTATCAACATGCACATTCGTGCAGTCTAATCATGACCTGCACTGTTTGCCATTCAGTTAGTATCTTTTTGGTAGGCACCCCTTTTAACAGTTAATAGTACTGTCCAAATTGAAAGATGGACAAGTTCATTATAAAAAATTTAGGCAATGTCAAATTTTGGGTCAAAATATCATTTTAAGGGCTTTCCTTAGCTGTAACTTTGACTTGCATGAAGTAATCATTTGTTTCTGTTCAGAAATAATTCTCTAATTTTTCATTTGTATTTCTCTTTTTTTGACTGTGAAAATGTCATTTAGATGCAGTGTCCTGACTTTGCTGCTTTTTGGCATCTACATTCTAGAGTCAAAATTTGTTTTGATTGTTATAAGCTTTACCAACTTTTTCTGAATAATTTAATGCATGTGGTAAATTATGAACAGTACTAGTGTACTAATTATATAGTTATGAAATGAAAACTTACTTCAGGGTAGATAACCAAATGAACAAAACAAACATTAACAAGTCTACAGTTTTGTTATTTGTTGTCAAATCTGATATCTGATGCACATCATTTTTCAGCAACTAACTTGACAGAACTTGTACCGGCTCATGATCGTTCCGGGTGGGCCAGCCCAACCACAAACCTCCTCAACAGATGTGTTATGTGTGAGAACTGTGCGATTGATGGTATACATTGTGCTGTCAATTTGAAACAGGGAATAAGAAACTGGTCAGTGGTTTTGTAAATGAAATATATGGTAAACTTAAGTTTTTAGCTCACCAGAGCACAAAGTCCTCAAGGTGAGCTATTGTGACCAGTCATTGTCCGTCGTCCGTCGTGAGTTGTCCGTTGTGCGTCGTCCATCAACATTTGCCTTGTGAACACACTAGAGGCCACATTTGTGACCCTATCTTTATGAAACTTGGTCAGAATGTAAGTCTTGATGATCTCTAGGTCAAGTTTGAAACTGGGTCATGTGGGGTCAAAAACTAGGTCAGTAGGCCAGATCAAAAGAAAAAATCTTGTGAACACTCTAGAGACCACAATTTTGACTCAGTCTTTATGGAACTTGATCAGAATGCTTGTCTTGATGATTTCTAGGTTTAGTTCGAAATTGGGTCATGTGGGGTTAAAAAACTAGGTCACCCAGTCAAATCAAAGGAAAAGTTTGTGAACACTTTAGAGGCCACAGTTTGACTCAATCTCCACTAAACTAGGTCAGAATGTTTGTCTTGATGATTTCTAGGTAGAGTTCGAAATTGGGTCATGTGGGGTCAAAAACTAGGTCACCCAGTCAAATCAAAGGAGAAGCTTGTGAACACTTTAGAGGCCTTAATTTAGACTCAATCTCGATGAAACTTGATCTGAATGTTTGTCTTGAGGAACTCTAGGTCAAGTTCGAAATTGGGTCATGTGGGATCAAAAATCAGGTCACTCGGTCAGATCAAAGGAAAAGCTTGTGAACACTTTAGAGGCCACAATTTTGACTCAATCTTGATTAAACTTAGTCAGAATATTTGTCTTGATGAATTCTAGGTCAAGTTTGAAACTGGGTCATGTGGGGTCAAAAACTAGATCAGTAGGCCAAATCAAAGGAAAAGCTTGTGAACACTTTAGAGGCCACAATTTTGACTCAATCTTTATGAAACTTGGTCAGAATGTTTGTCTTAATGATTTCTAGGCCCAGTTTTAATTTGGGTCATTTGGGATTTAAAACTAGGTCACATGGTCATATCAAAGTAAAATTTTGTGAACACTCTGAAGGCAACAGTTGTGAATCAATCTATAGGAAACTTGGTCAGAATGTTTATCTTGATGATCTTTAGCTTAAATTCAAAACTGGGTCATTTGGCCTAAAAACTAGGTCAGTAGGCCAGATTAACTCTGGTGAGCAATATAGGGCCATCATGGCCCTCTTGTTGTTTTTTTTTAAGGAAGTATGAAGGAAGTAGAAGTCATGGAAGATATCAGTGGACTAAGTACACTATGACTGTCAAAAGTTCCACTTCAGTTTGTTTAAAATGAAATAATTTAATCTTTGAAATGTTTTGCTTCTTGTCTCGGTTACCAGCAGTTTGCAAAATAGCATTTTCTCTGAATGTGTACTGTATATTACAGGCAGTGTGGATGTGAGCGAGAAGGCATGTTGTGTAATTATTGTGGCATGTGTCAGAGATGTTGGGTCTTCATCAAGGTAATATACACAAACTGACCTTAAGTTTTGCTGTTATTGAAATGGTTTTCTCTGTGTTGCTGTCTCTTTCTCAAAAGTTTTTCTGTGTATGTCTGTCTCTTGCCCTGTTAAATAGTTTCTTTGTTTTGGCTGTTTCTTGCTTCATTTCTTTCTTTGAATTATGTCATTCTTGTATATAGTTTTGCATGCTTGATCTTTTTGTGCTCCCCCAATTTTATGGGGGTGTTGGGGGTGGTGGCACTTATATAGAGTTGCCCTTGCCTGACAGTAAGTCGGTCAGAATCGTTTCGTGCATATTTCAAAAACAACTTGACCAAGAGTCATCAAGCCTCACAGGATTGTCATTTAGAATGTGAACTTGTGCATCTGGGGTTTTAATTGGGATTTCTCCCAGCCTCACCAGAGTTATGACCCTTGACTGATTAGAAAATATGCATGAATAGATTAAAATTTTGTGTCACCTGACCCTCAGAAAGTAGTCATTGTCCTTGACTTAGTCATGAAATACACATTTAGTGCCTAGAAATTTATGTTGCATATATCTTAAAAACATTTTACCAAAAGTCATAAAACCATATAGGAATTTTATTCAGTTAGTAAATTTGTGCACCGGAGTTTTGTTTTGGATTTCACAATGCAGGACAGGAGTTATGGCCCTTGATTTCATGTATTAAGGGCATACAAGTTTGTGTCACAAGTGTCTCAAAATATTTTTGATATAGAGTCATAAACATAAAGGTGTTGTTATATACATGTAGCATGTGTTGTGCACCTGGTGATCTGATTGGGATTTCTCTCAGTCTGACCAGAGGTATGGTTCTGACTTTAGAATACACATGAAAAAAGGTTATGTTGCAGTTATCTTAAAAACATATTTCACCTACAGTCACGAAACCTTGTACAGTGATAGGAAGAAGTTTGTGGGTTGAGGGGGTGGTGGGTGGTGGGGATTGGGGTTTAGGGGTGTCTTATGGAGACTCATGTAGTTTTTTCTGCAATATAGACCTTAATTCTGTCTGTCGTTCATCAAGAGATTTCAAAATTATTTTGACGCAGATGGTCCTAATAGTAAGGTGACTTGTCATGGGCAAAGCATAAGCCCTTAGCTGAAAGATCAAGGTTACTTTTTGTTGTCAAAACCTATTCCGGTCTATTACTCTGTCATCCATAAAGGGATTTTGATATTGCTTGGGACAAAATTAATGTTCCAGATAATGAGGTGAATTGTCATGTGGGATACCCAGACCCGTTGTAAAGGTCAAGTTCACACAAGGTCAAAAGTCAGTATTGATCTTTACCTTTCCAGCCTGTAAACCATTACTTAAGCATTTTTTTCACATGGACCAAATTAGAAAGAGATGTTTGGGTATTTTCTTAAAAATTACTTCCTTTCAATATTGATGATTTCTTAGATTTTCTTGTCATATTTTCAGTTGAAAATTGTAATGTTATCAAAATTGAAACTAAATGTTTTTATGCCCCCGAAGGGAGGCATACAGTTTTTGAACCGTCTGTCGGTCGGTCTGTCAGTCTGCCGGTCTGTCGGTCTGTCAGTCTGTCCGCATTTTTCGTGTCCGGTCCATATCTTTGTCATCGATGGATGGATTTTTAAATAACTTGGCATGAATGTGTACCACAGTAAGACAATGTGTCGCGCGCAAGACCCAGGTCCGTACGTCAAAGGTCAAGGTCACACTTAGACATTTAGGGATAGTGCATTGATGGGCGTGTCCGGTCCATATCTTTGTCATCGATGGATGGATTTTCAAATAACTTGGCATGAATGTGTACCACAGTAAGACGACGTGTCGCGCGCAAGACCCAGGTCCGTAGCTCAAAGGTCAAGGTCACACTTAGACATTAAAGGTTATTGCATTGATGGGCGTGTCCGGTCCATATCTTTGTCATCGATGGATGGATTTTCAAATAACTTGGCATGAATGTGTACCACAGTAAGACGATGTGTCGCGCGCAAGACCCAGGTCCGTACGTCAAAGGTCAAGGTCACACTTAGACATTAAGGGATAGTGCATTGATGGGCGTGTCCGGTCCATATCTTTGTCATCGATGGATGGATTTTCAAATAACTTGGCATGAATGTGTACCACAGTAAGACGACGTGTCGTGCGCAAGACCCAGGTCCGTATCTCAAAGGTCAAGGTCACACTTAGACATTAAGGGATAGTGCATTGATGGGCGTGTCCGGTCCATATCTTTGTCATCGATGGATGGATTTTCAAATAACTTGGCATGAATGTGTACCACAGTAAGACGACGTGTCGTGCGCAAGACCCAGATCCGTAGCTCAAAGGTCAAGGTCACACTTAGATGTTAAAGGTCTTTTTTCATGATAGTGCATTGATGGGCGTGTCCGGTCCATATCTTTGTCATTCATGCATGCATTTTAAAATAACTTCGCATAAATGTGTGACACAGTAAGACGACGTGTCACGCGCAAGACCCAGCTCTGTAGGTCAAAGGTCCTAAACTCGAACATCGGCCATAACTATTCATTTAAAGTGCCATCGGGGGCATGTGTCATCCTATGGAGACAGCTCTTGTTTTCTATCTAAAGATGTAGTAAACGATCAACAAATGTAGATTTTTATGTATACAAATTTTACTGCAAATTTTGTGTATTATAACATAATTATTGTATGTATAGTACAACGTTGCTTATTGCCTCGAAGATGTATACAAGTTTTTGAATGGGATTCTGTGTATTTCAGGCAAATGTATTATTTTTACTCCGTTATCCTTTAGATTGAATTACATGTACACTTTATATGACAATTGTTTACAGGCATTGACCTCCAAATTTTGGCTAAATATAATCTTTCTGTTAGGATGTATGCTAGAATTCGGGGTGCAATTTCTCCTAATAATAGAATATCTTTAAACTTTGGATATTGAAGGACAATCATCTAAGAAACAAAAATCTGCAATAAAAGACATAGGTCACCAGTATTGAAAAAGAGTTATCTGCCCTTGTAAATGTCATTTTGCCTAAAAATGCCAAATTGCATATTTTTGTTTCTTAGATCATTGTCCTTCAATAACCAAAGTTTGAAAATATTCGGTAAAAATTTCGCCCATCTTATATACAGGGAATTTTAGCATACACCAAGTTTTATCATTATTATCATAATCACCAGAACATGAGGTTTTGTTCCTGAACTGTCTTAAAAATATCAAACCATGAAACAAAAAAAATCCCGCTTCAGGAATCAAACCCGGGCTGCCTTGGCAATAAAAATTTCCTATGTTCTTGACCAATACACCACAGGTTAATACATACTTAAAAAATTGTCAAATGTAAAGCTTGTTAAAAGGCAGTTTACCTCCAAGACCTAATTACATAGGCTTTTCAATATTGAGTGAAAAATTAATAAAAACAACTAAATTAAGTCTTACATGTTTCCATAGCATATTATCTGTCAGTAACTAAGTTTCATAGCCTTAATAAAGATATTGCAGATTTTCTCTGTCTTTAGCTCACCTGAGCAATGCTCAGGTAAGTTTTTCTGATTGCTCAATGTCCGGCGTCTGCCTGTCGTCTGTCTGTCCATCAACATTTAGCTTGTGTATGCAATAGAGGCTGTATTTTTCATCTGATCTTCAAGAATTTTGGTCAGAATGATTACCTTGATCAAATCTAGGCCGAGTTTGAAAATGGGTCATCTGGGATGAAAAAGTAGGTCACTAGGTCAAATCAAAGAAAAACCTTGTGTATGCGATAGAGGCTGTATTTTTCATAAATCTTCATGAAATTTGGTCAGAATGATTACCTTGATGAAATCTAGGCTGAGTTCGAAAATGGGTCATCTGGGGTCAAAAAGTAGGTCACATGGTCAAATCAAAGAAAAACCTTGTATATGCGGTAGAGGCAGTATTTTTAATTAATCTTCATGAATTTTGGTCAGAATGATAATCTTGATGAAGTCTAGGCCAAGTTCGAAAATGGGTCATCTGGGGTCAAAAACTAGGTCACTAGGTCAAATAAAAAAAAAATCTTGTGTATGGGATAGAGGTTGTATTTTTCAATCAATCTTCATGAATTTTGGCCAGAATGATTGCCTTGATGAAATCTAGGACAAGTTCAAATATGGGTGATCTGGGGTCAAAAAGTAGGTCACTAGGTCAAATCAAAGGAAAACCTTGTGTATGTGATAGAGGCTGTATTTTTCAATTGATCTTCATGAAATTTGGTCAGAATGATTGCCTTGATGAAATAAAGATTGAGTTTGATTATTGGTCATTTGGGGTCAAAAAGTAGCTCACATGGTCAAATCAAAGAAAAACCTTGTGTATGCGATAGAGGCTGTATTTTTCAATTGATCGTCATGAAATATTGTCAGAATGATTGCCTTGATAAAATCTAGGTCTAGTTTGAATATGGGGTATCTTGGGTTAAAAAGTAGGTCACAAGGTCAAATCAAAGGAAAACCTTGTGTATGCGATAAAGGCTGTATTTTTCAATTGATCGTCCTGAAATTAAGTCAGAATGATTTCCTTGATGAAATCTAGGTAGAATTTGAATATGGGTCATCTAGGGTCAAAAAGTAGGTCACTTGTGTATTTGATAGAGGCTGTATTTTTCTACTGATCTTTATCAAATTTTGACAGAATGATAGCCCTGATGAAATCTAGATCAAGTTCGAATATGGGTCATCTGGATTCAAAAACTAGGTCACTAGGTCAAATCAAAGAAAAACCTTGTGTGTGCGTTACAGGCTGTATTTTTCAATTGATCTTCATGAAATTTGGTCAGAATGATAGCCTTGATGAAATCTATGTCAAGTTTGAATGTGGGTTATCTGGGGTCAAAAACTATGTCACTAGGTCAAATCAAAGAAAATACAGCGTTTTTTGCTCCGATTTCAATGATAATTGGTCAGAATATTTTTTCCATGAAATCACTAGGTCAAATATGTTTACACTGTTATGGTGTTTCTCAGATGAGCAACCTAGGGCCATCTTGGCCCTCTTGTTGTTGTTGTAAGCTGCTGATATGTTTCAGTACAATATTTATTTGCAGAGAGGAGTAGCATTGGTTGAGCCCGTGTTTATGCCCCCACAGTCAGGACGATATTCGCAAGACCAGTTAATAGCATTGGATGAGGTCAATGTGACAGAGAAGGGAAGCATTGTGGGATTGCTGACTTCATCATCGGAGATAAATCTCAAGTCCAGTTTACTTACGCCAAACTACTGTCCAGATCTTACTGTCACAGTCATTAAAAATGGGAGTTTCTCACTATCACTTTCCACGTGAGTATTTTCAGCTTGCTATATGGAAAGTCATCAGAGCTATTGTTGTGCCCAACATCATTAGAATTAGCATTGGCTTCATATTTATGCTGTATATGTGGACCACTTTGCAAGATTGCAAGGTTGAAATTTTTATGAATTCTAGAAATTCGCAAAAATATTGGACATTGTAAATTTCCACAATCAGACATGTGATTATAGTTAAGTTGAAGCAAACTTAGCTCTTTGTCCAAGGAAAAATAGTTGCTTTGCAAATAGGAAACTTTAACAGTAACCTGATGACAGAATATGCAAATTCTGACATTCCTTAAAAAAGGTACTGTAAAAATGGTCATGATTTTTAGATTGTTTAGTTCTTCATCAATTTGTAATGTCCCTTCTTTTACTGACTGTAAAGGGGGTGGGGGAGAGCAGCCTTGTCCAGAAGACATAATTATATCTAAAGATACATACAAAACATAGATACGATATATCCTACCTTCTCATTATTTCAGGGTTGCAAAAAATATGCCAGTAATAAAGTATATGAGTGAAACTGGAAAAGTACTTGAAGAGCTGGAGAAGCAAACTGAGAAAGAGATACTAGGGGGTGATGCTTTCCGTTGCTGTAATAATGGTGATACGGTCAAAATAGCCTTACGCTACTTGAAGGTAAGAAGTGACAAAATTGTTGAACATATTCTGGATTAAGTACATATATTTGTTGGGTATGCCAGAAATCAGTTTGCTTGATTTTGAAGCATATCTTATTTTGACCACAGAGATCATTAGGGAATATCGATGGTTCACCTACATGTAGCAAGCATCCAAGTCATTCTTTCAACTTTCAGTTCTGGTTTACTATCAAAGTCTACACCAGGAAAAATGGTCCCACAACTCTGATTTGAATTTGACAAAGATATGCCCCTTTTTAACTTTTGGGTTAAAGTTTTATCAAGTTTTTTTTAGAAAAAGCTCTAATTCAGAGTCAAGCACTGAGAAAAGTGGAGAGGGTTGTCATCAGAAAGCTCTTGTTTTCTGTGGAATATCCATGCTTCTTGTTAAAGGAATAGATGTAGTGATGGATATTTGTCACATTGGTATATTTGGTGATGGATATTTGTTCTGTGGGTATATTTTGTGAAAGTTGTAAGGGCTACTATTTTAGATCCTAATTGTACTGTATGACTGATAAAGGGATTGAATGTTTCAGGGAAGCTTCAAGATGATGAGATTGATGTTACTGCTCAATGATACAGAGATATACAGTGCAGAGATGAATGCAATGAGAGTCACTGTGAAGCTGAATAGTTTGAGTTCTGCGGGTGTCTTCCTCCAGATAAAAACACCAGGAAAAGTAAGATAGTATTTTATGATGGTGTTTAAATATCCATTTGTTTCTGTTTCTTCTTTAACCCTTACCCTGCTGAATTTCTATAATGAACTTGTCCATCTTTCACTTTGGACAGTACCATTTACTGTTAAAAGGGGTGCTTAACAAAAAGATACTGACTGAATGGGGAACAGTGCAGAACATGATTAGACTGCACGGATGTGTAGGCGGATCTTGATCTGCACTGGTCCCAAAGGCAGAATCATTTACTGCCAGAGGGCTAAGGGTTAAATGTGGACAGAAATAGGGTATGAATATATTTCTCCATCCACTATTCACATATCTACATACAAATCATGTCCATCAATGAATCCACATAGAAGTCCTCATCTTCTATTCATTTAGCCAGGGAACCACATAATGGTCCTTGTCTGTTTATTTTTCCATACATATGCTACAAATCCTTGTCTGTCTGTCTATGATCTGGTCTGCAAAGAGTTCTTTATCCATCAGTTTATCTGCAGAGAATTCCATATCTTCTCTCTATCTATGCTGGGGTCTGCATACAGATCCTTGTTAGGCATATAGATCATTATTCAACCATCTATCTGTGGATCTTCGTGTATATCCTTGTTAATTCATTTATCCATAAATTCATATGAAGATCCTTAGATTATTCATCTACATATCTATATGCAGACCCATGTATCCAAGGATGCTCAATCCATTTCTCCAGGAACCACAAACAGATCCTTGACTATCCATCTGTCTTCTGATACAAAAACAGAACCATGTTCATTTATCTACATTTGGAGCTACATACAAAGCATTGTCCATCAGTCTGTCTTAGGATACACAAAAAATCCTTGTTTATAATTCTGGAACCACAGTGGTCAAGTGGTTAAAGTCGTCACTGTGGGTTTGAAGTCTTTGCTTGGGGTGTTTGAACTCTTCATGCAGGGAAGCCATCCAGCTGGCTTACAGAAGATCACTGATTCTACCAAGGTGTCCATGCTTGATGAAATAATGCTTGGAGGGGCACCTGAGGTCTTCCTCCATAATCAAAGCTTGAAAGTCCCCATATGACCTATAATGGTGTCAATGTTACGTTTAAAGTAACAAAAAACCTTCTATTCACACATGCACAAACTTGAAAGTAGCCATATGACCTATAATGGTGTTGGTGTGATGTTTAACTTAACAAAAACTTTCTTTTTGCTTAAATGCACAAACAGGTCTGTGTTCATCCAACTATCGATAGACCCACAAACAGACTTATGTTCATCTGTCTATTCATGGATCAATGTACAAATGAATGTATAACCATTAATCCATGGTTCCATAAACATCTATGTAGATCCACATATCCTTAGATCCACAAACAGAGCGTTGTTCATGATCTCAAACTTCTATGTCAAAATCCTCGAACAAAAACTTGTTCAGACTAAGATTTACCTTACATTCTCAAGCAATTACTGATGATGTAGAGACTACAAATTCTGAACTGCCAAGCCAAACTTCTTAAATGAAATCTACTTAAAATTCAAACTAAAAATGACACGTACAGTAACTTGTTGAGGAAGCTGCTTTAACACGATACTGTATATTCTATTAACAGTTTCTGAACGCACAGAAATCAGAGAAGACAGAAAAAGCAGAGAAGAACTGTAGTGAAGCTGTACTGAGCCTGCCCTGTGGTAAGATACATGTGCTTATTATGTCTATGTTATATCTAAAAAAAAACATTTTATATCCTGAAGTTTTGAAGAGCTTGGTTTTAACAATTATTGAATTCTACTTCAAAGAAAAAAAGATGGAAAAATCTATAGAGACTGGTAGTGCAAGATTACTGGAAGTTTGGACTCTGATAATGCTATGTTAACAATTGTGTTTGTTTCAGCTTTAGAGATGAAGATGTATGGAATGATAGAGGCCATTGAACAAGTAGTGTTTGGTGGGCGTGGCCTCAGTTTGTCTGGATCTGCCTGTCTTACACTCCCCTCCAAAATTACATTAGACAGTCTCAAGTACCCCAGACTACGCTTATTTGATGATGTCAGTTATCACCATATGTGTCTGACATGGAGTAAGTAGTACTACATGTATATAGATCTGAGAAAAATTTTAATCTGCAGAGTACCTTTCATTAACACCAGATCCAAGAAGGGATGTAAGAATGTTACGATTATTTAAAGTAAAAGAAATTAACACTCATACATGGCATAGTATATAAAATTGGCTTTATTTGCCTTCATCAATGGGTATTGCGTGTATGTTTCTGGCATATTAAGTAGCTATTCAGCTAGCATATTAAGTAGCTATCTAGCTGGCATATTAAGTAGCTATCCAACTGGCATGTAAAGCAGATTATCCAGTTGACATATGAAGAAGATATCCAGCTGGTATGTGAGTAGCTCTCCAACTGTCATGTGAGTAGTAGCTTTCCAGCTGGCATGTGAAGTAGCTCTCCATCTGGCATGTGAAGTAGTTTTCCAGCTGGCATGTGAGTAGCTTTCCAGCTTGCATGTGAGTAGCTCTCCATCTGGCATGTGAAGTAGCTTTCCAGCTGGCATGTGAAGTAGCTTTCCAGCTGGCATGTGAAGTAGCTTTCCAGCTGGCATGTGAAGTAGTAGCTTTCCAGCTGGCATGTGAAGTAGCTTTCCAGCTTGCATGTGAGTAGCTTTCCAGCTTGCATGTGAGTAGCTCTCCAGCTGGCATGTGAAGTATTAGCTTTCCAGCTTGCATGTGAGTAGCTCTCCAGCTGGCATGTGAAGTATTAGCTTTCCAGCTTGCATGTGAGTAGCTCTCCAGCTGGCATGTGAAGTAGCTTTCCAGCTGGCATGTGAAGTAGTAGCTTTCCAGCTGGCATGTGAAGTAGTAGCTCTCCAGCTGGCATGTGAAGTAGCTTTCCAGCTGGCATGTGAAGTAGTAGCTTTCCAGCTGGCATGTGAAGTAGTAGCTTTCCAGCTGGCATGTGAAGTAGCTTTCCAGCTTGCATGTGAGTAGCTCTCCAGCTGGCATGTGAGTAGCTCTCCAGCTGGCATGTGAAGTAGTAGCTTTCCAGCTGGCATGTGAAGTAGCAGCTGGCATGTGAAGTAGCTTTCCAGCTTGCATGTGAGTAGCTTTCCAGCTGGCATGTGAAGTAGCTTTCCAGCTGGCATGTGAGTAGCTCTCCAGCTGGCATGTGAATTAGCTTTCCAGCTGGCATGTGAATTAGCTATCCAGCTGGCATGTGAGTAGCTCGCCAGCTGGTATGTGAAGTAGTAGCTTTCCAGCTGGCAAGTGAAGTAGCTTTCCAGCTGGCATGTGAATTAGCTGTCCAGCTGGCATGTGAGTAGCTCTCCAGCTGGTATGTGAAGTAGTAGCTTTCCAGCTGGCATGTGAAGTAGCTTTCCAGCTGGCATGTGAGTAGCTCTCCAGCTGGCATGTGAATTAGCTTTCCAGCTGGCATGTGAATTAGCTATCCAGCTGGCATGTGAGTAGCTCGCCAGCTGGTATGTGAAGTAGAAGCTTTCCAGCTGGCATGTGAAGTAGCTTTCCAGCTGGCATGTGAATTAGCTGTCCAGCTGGCATGTGAGTAGCTCTCCAGCTGGTATGTGAAGTAGTAGCTTTCCAGCTGGCATGTGAAGTAGCTTTCCAGCTGGCATGTGGGTAGCTGTCCAGCTGGCATGTGAAGTAGCTTTCCAGCTGGTATGTGAATTAGCTATCCAGCTTGCATGTGAGTAGATCTCCATCTGGCATGTGAAGTAGCTCTCCAGCTGGCATGTGAATTAGTAGCTTTCCAGCTGGCATGTGAAGTAGCTTTCCAGCTGGAATGTGAGTAGCTCTCCAACTGGCATGTGAAGTAGCTTTCCAGCTGGCATGTGAATTAGCTATCCAGCTGGCATGTGAGTAGCTCTCCAGCTGGCGTGTGAATTAGCTTTCCAGCTGGCATGTGAGTAGCTCTCCAGCTGGTATGTAAAGTAGCTTTCCAGCTGGCATGTGAATTAGCTATCCAGCTGGCATGTGAGTTGCTCTCCAGCTGGCATGTGAATTAGCTTTCCAGCTGGCATGTGAATAGCTCTCCAGCTGGCATGTGAAGTAGCTTTCCAGGTGGCATGTGAATTAGCTTTCCAGCTGGCATGTGAGTAGCTCTCCAGCTGGCATGTGAAGTAGCTTTCCAGCTGGCATGTGAATTAGCTATCCAGCTGGAATGTGAGTAGCTCTCCAGCTGGTATGTGAAGTAGTAGCTTTCCAGCTGGCATGTGAGTAGCTCTCCAGGTGGCATGTGAAGTAGCTTTCCAGCTGGCATGTGAATTAGCTATCCAGCTAACATGTGAAGTGGTAGCTTTCCAGCTGGCATGTGAAGTAGTTATCCAGCTGGCCTGTGAAGCAGCTATCCAGCTGGCATATGAAGTAGCTGTCCAGCTGGCATAAGAAGTAGCTATCCAGCTGGGATGTAAAGTAGCTGTCCAGCTGGCATATAAAGTAGCTATACATGGCATATGAAGTAGCTATCCAGCTGACATGTGAATTAGCTATTCAGCTGGCAGGTGAATATCTCTCCAGCTGGTATGTGAATTAGCTATCCAGCTGGCACGTGAATAGCTCTATAGCTGGTATAAGAAGTAGCTATCCAGCTGGCATGTGAAGTATCTATGGAACTGACATGTGAAGTAGCTATCCAGCTGGCATGTGAAGTAGCTATCTACATGGCATATGAAGTAACTTTCCATCTGGCATGTGAAAAAGCTATCTGTTTGCATCTGAAAGAATGGTTACTCACCCAGGTGCTCACCCATGCCAGAAATATGCTGACAGTTGCTTGTCTAAAACTGCATCCTTGAGTCTTCAACCTTCATTACAGCTAAAAAATTGCCATTTGTCTTTAATTGTGCAGCTGTAGTTGTAAATTCAATTCAAAAACCGAAGGTATTGCCCTTTAGTTTAGAAATTTACAATACACTGCACTGCCATATGAATTTGTGTCTGATGATATCAATTTTATACAGATAAAAGGTTTGTTCCTCATCATTACTTGAAGTAAATGATTCACAAAAGTGTGTGATATTACATATTTATGACTTACTCTCTTTTGAAAGCTTGTGTACATATATCTTTTTTTTTTTTATATAAACATTGTCATTTTCTAACATTAACCATTTGTTCTGTCCCAGACCCAGTTGGAGGAAAAGCTACACTTGGTTCTCGAACCAAAGGTGATGGTGTACTGAAGGATCGTACAAGCTACAGTACGTGGATGTTAACGCGTCTAGTTCACCTTATTGATGCGGACGGTATTAACCAGAAGAGTGTCAATAATACAGATGATTTGGTTTCTCTCTTTTGGATGTGGCATTTCATCGTTTCCACTTACCCAGAGGTAAGTATCTCAGATCATTTAACAAATAGGTGTCAAAGTCGGTCCTATAGCATTAGGTGTCTCAGTTTAGTCTTTCCAAGGCAGGTACCTTGATACAGTCCTGCCATGTTTGGTATCTCAGTTTTATTTCCTCAATATAGGTATTTTAGTTCATTCTTCTGAAAGACAGGAATTGGGGTTCTGCCATCTCAAGATAAGAACCTCGAGTCAGCCACCATAAGGTATACATCTAGCAACAGCTTCCCAAAAGGTTCTTATTATCCAGTGAAGGTATCCCAATTCATTCTTCCTAAAAAAGCAGGTCACTCCAGTTATGTATTGCAGCAAGTCATCTCAAGGTATATATCTCTGCTCAATCATCTCAAGGTGTGTATCTCAGCTCAGTCTTTCCAAAGTATTTATCTTAGCTCAGTGATCTCAAGGAATGTATTTCAGCTCAGTCGTCCCAAAGTATTTATCTTAGCACAGTTATCTCAAGGTATGTATCTCAGTCCAGTGATCTCAAGGTATTATCTTAGCTCAGTGATCTCAAGGTGTTTATCTCAGCTCAGAGATCTCAAGCTATGTATCTCAGTCCAATGATCTCAATATATTTTCTTAGCTCATTGATCTCAATGTATGTAACTCGGTTCAGCCATCTCAAGGTATATATCTCAGCTCAGTTATCTCAAGGTAGGTATCTCAGCTCCGTCATCTAAAGGCATGTTTCTCAGTTTACTGATCTCAAGGTATGTATTTCAGCTCAGTGGTCTCAATGTATGTATCTCAGTTCAGTGATCTCTAGGCATGTATCTCAGCTCAGTTATCCCAAGGTAAGTATCTCAGCTCCGTCATCTAAAGGCATATTTCTCAGTTCAGTCATCTGAAGGTATGTATCTCAACTCTGTCATCTCAAGGTTTGTTTGTCAGTTCAATCATCTAAAGGTATGTATCTCAGCTCAGTGATGTCAAGGTATGTATCTCAGCTGAGTGATCTCAAATTATGTATCTCAATTCCGTGATCTCAATGTATGTATCTCAACTCAGTAATCTCAAGTTATATATCTTCATTAAGTTCCTCCATATGAGAAGACCTCTAAGTTCTGTTCTACCTGGTTATGCATCTCAGTTCAGTCATGCTAAGGTATGTATCTCATCTCAGTTTCTCTAAATTCTGTTCCACCTAAATGTATTTGTTACTTTTGATTTTTCTCAATACTCCAGTTAAATTAAATCCCATGTCGTCACCTGAAGTTGAGTGAAAGCTTAATGATTTTCACTTAACAAAAATAACTGAATATATGTAAAGTGTTCTTGCTTAACAGCAGTGCTGTTAGTCTTAGTAAAAAGAAATTGTTTTACACTATAGATTGTTTTGTTTTATAGATGATTCTACCAGGTACAACATCCAAGCTGTTTGCAGATGATTTCCTCACGGATGACAACCAGCTGCAGGTATGGCTTTGATTTTATAGTCAGTTACCATGCTGATTTCACAGGCAATATTACCATACTGATTTCACAGGCAACATTATTGCGCTGTCACAGGCAACATTACAGTGCTAATTTTGCAGGCAATCTTATGATGACTTTACAGGCAATGTAACCCTGCTGACTTTACAGACAATGTAACCCTGCTGACTTCACAGGCAATATTACCTTGCTGATTTTATAAGCAATGTTAGCCTGTCCGCTTAGCTGATTAGGGAAAGCATTGGTCTACTGATCCCGGGGTCTTGTGTTAGATCTCTGGGTGGGGCGTATGTTCTCCATGACGATTTGATAAAAGACATTGTGTCTGAAATCATTCATCCTCCACCTCTGATAATTCACACGGGGAAGTTGGCAGTTACTTGTGGAGAACAGGTTTGTACTGGTACAGAATCCAGGACCACTGGTTAGGTTAGCTGCCTGCCATTACATGACTGAAATACTGTTGAAAAACGGCGTTAAACCCAAAACAAACAAAAGCAGCGTAACCCTGCTGACTTCACAGGCAATGTTACCATACTGACTTCACAGGCAATGTAACCCTGTTGACTTGACAGGCAATGTTATCATGCTGACTTTGCAAGCAATGTAACCCTGCTGAATTCACAGGCTATGTTGCCATACTGACTTCACATGCAATGTTACCATACTGACTTTACAGGCAATGTAACCATGCTGACTTCACAGGCAATGTTACCATACTGACTTCACAGGCAATTTAACTCTGCTGACTTCACATTCAATGTTACCCTGCTGACTTTATAGGCAATGTAACCCTGCTGACTTCACAGGCAATGCCACTGCCGACTTTATGGGCAATGTAACCCTGCTGACCTCACAGGCAATGTTATCATACTGACTTTACAGGCAATCTAACCCTACTGACTTGACAAGCAATGTTATTTTGCTGAATTTACAAGCAATGTAATCCTGCTGACCTCATGGGCAATCTTACCATACTGACTTCACAGGCAGTGTAACCCTGTTGATTTCTCAGGCAATGCTACCATACTGACTTCACAGGCAATGTAACCCTGCTGACTTCACAGGCAATGTTACCATACTGACTTCACAGGCAATGTAAGTCTGCTGACTTCACAGGCAATGTTACCATACTGACTTCACAGGCAATATAACCCTGCTGACTTCACAGAAAATGTTACCTTGCTCACTTCCCAGGCAATGTTACCATGCTGATTTTGCAGGCAACATTATTGTGCTGTCACATGCAGCATTGCATGGAATCTTATGTCAAGCCTACAACATTTTATCTCAAGTGTACAACATACGTCAAGAGCTCTAGATGATTTAAAAAAAAGTAAGTCTGTGTCCTAAATATACTACTGTATAAAAGCACAGGATACAGTAAGCATAATTTTATTCAGGTATATAAAATGGGAAAGGTGTAATGAGCAAGACATTCATAAGTTGCCTGTTGGCAACATCTTGAAAACTGTTTTCAACACTCATTGTATCATTTTACATACATTTTAACAGCCTGAATATTTCTTTTGATGAAGCTATGTACAACTAATGCATACTAGTCACCATCTTGTGACTCCAAAGTAGGAGCATTCCAGAGGTCATAATGATTGATTGACTTCAGTTGTTTACATATGTCACTTTGTTATGTGCAAAGCATGCATTTTCCCCAGAATTTCCCATGGAAGGCTGGCATTTGGATATGACATTGAAACGTTTTCTGTTCCAACAGCTGTCATTAGTTAATGATTTTTTGTTTGTTTCTGATTTCAATTTATTCAACACTAGTATTCAACATTGAATCAAATAAATCATTGTTAAAAAAGGAAAAAAAAACAACAACATTAGTTACCATCTATAAGTTATATTGCCTTTGCAACCAGACCAGACCAAGATTGGCCTGCACACCTGTGCAGGCTAATCATGGTCTGCACTGTTTGCTATTCAGTCAGTAAATTTTCAGTGAACACCCCTTTGAATAATAAATGGTAAATGGTAAATAAATGGTATTGCCCAAATTGAACGATGGACCAGTTCATTTTAGAAATTTAGCAGGGTAAAGGTTGATTGAAAACAGTCCTAGTTGAATATTTTTTGGTTACAGCATGCTAATCAGGATTATCCAGAATTGTGTATTTTTCTACTGTTCTTGAATGTATGTAAATGTTTTATTGAAACTTATATGAGCCGCACCATGAGAAAACCAACATAGTGGCATCCCCGCAGTCTGGTCAGGATCCATGCTGTTCGCTTTCAAAGCCTATAGCAATTAGAGAAATCATTAGCGAACAGCATGGATCCTGATCAGACTGCGCGAATGCGCATGCTGGTCTGGATCCATGCTGGTCACAAAGCCACTATGTTGGTTTTCTCATGGTGCAGCTCATATTGTTCTGTAGGTAAAGGAAGGCCTTCGGTCACTGGTCAGGACAGCGCTGTGGTGGCATTTCAGTCAGTTTGACATTGATTCATTGGAAAGGATGCTTAAAACTAATCATCAGGGAAAAACCTTTTTTTTGACGGCAAAAAATGATCTGGTACAAGGTTCATTGGTAAGAATTATGTTACATCTTTTTTACGTTTTCTTTTATGGGATTTTGCCAGTGATTTTTGGATTAAGCACACAGGTGAATCTTGAATTCATATTATATAACATTCCCATGTTTTTACTTCTAAATGAAATGTAGCTACATTATAAATACCATTTTATGAAATACATGTATTGGTTGAAATGCTAAAAGATTTTGAAGCTTTCATATGAAACATTTTTCAATATCCAGAAAGAAGCTTTCACCTTCTTATTGAAATTCAGTAAGTTAAAATACATATAATCAATAGCTTCTGTAAGCTGAGGAAAGTTAATGTCTGCAGACACAAGTGATTTTACTAACTGATCCTCATTTTTAAGTCTGTAAAATAGAGAAAAAAAAAAGATTCTTCAAGGTAAAAATTTTTGATTTTTTATTTGTTTTGAGAAATACTGCAGATGGTATAGAAATATCCTTAGAATTTGTTGCTAAGAAATATGACTGTCTAAATTCTGCAGGGGACAGATATGCTTAAATTTTGCTAGGGAAAATATGCCTAAATTCTGCAGGGGAGAAATATGCTTAGTTTCTGCTGGGGACAGAAATGCATAGATTTTGCTAGGGAGAAATATGTCTATATTCTGAAGAGGAGAAATAAGTCTAAATTCTGCATTTTACAGATATGCTAAAATTTTGCTAGAGAGAAAATTATGTCTATATTCTAAAGGGGAGAAATATGCTTAAATTCTTCAGGAGAGGTATATGCCTATATTCTGGAAGAGAGAAATATGCCTTTTTTTAATAAGTGATACACACACTTAAATTCTGCAGGGGGCAAATATGCCTAAATTACGCAGGGAACAGATATGCCTATTTTCTGCAGGGGAATAATATACCTGTATTCTGCAGGGGACAGATGTACCTAAATCCTGCAGGGTGAACATGCCTAAATTTGTAAGAGAAAAATATGCCTAAATTCTTCAAGGGTGAAATATTTCTAAATTCTATAGAAGAGAAATATTCCTAAATTCTGCAGGGGAGAAATTATGTTCTTCAGGGTAGGAATATATCTGAATTACATAGGAGAGATATATGCCTTAATTTTGCTTTGGAGAAATTTGCCTAGAATCTGTTGGGAGCAAATATGCCTAAAATTTGCCGGGAAAAATATGCTTTAATTCTGCAGGTGGTAAGTTTGCCATAATTCTGTAGGAAAGAAATATGTCTAAATTCTGCAAGGGAGAAGTATGCTTCAGTTCGCCAGGGAAGAAAAATGTCTCAGTTATGCAAGGGAGATTTTAATTGACATTTGGAGCACAATAGTATAATGAAAAAATCAGTGCACATATCTCAATACAAAATTTATTGACTTTTACTTTATATGCACACAAATTGTATGAATCCTGTCCAGTCAGTATACATGTTTGCATTAAATATTTCTGATAAAAAATGGCTTTGTTTGGTGCATAAAAGGACTTTGTATTGATAGTTTTATCGTTGTAACTGTTCTTTTTACAGGCACTTCAAGAGATGCTGCAGGACAATTTGGAGAAGACAGGTCTCAAACAGACATGTAGCAGGTTCAATAAGAGTCTAACACTCTACCTATGCCCAGCTCACACAGACTGTATGCGCATGAAGGAAAGTTTACCTGATATATTACCTGAGCTTACCGGACATTATGCAGAATTTCTCACATTCATTGATATGTCTTACAATGATATCAGTGTCATACCCGACAGTTTCTTCAACAAGTTGCCAAACCTTGTGGATCTCAAAATAGCTCATAATTTCATCAGTGAAATACCAGGTAAACAGCATGCAGCTTTCATAAATGACTTTTTTATTTAGACCCCGTCCTTACCCCCACAGTTGATCAGTGAAATACCAGGTAAACAGCAGCTTTCATAAATGACTTTTTTATTTAAACCCTGTCCTTACCCCCACAGTTGATCAGTGAAATACCAGGTAAACAGCAGCTTTCATAAATGACTTTTTTATTTAGACCCTGTCCTTACCCCCACAGTTGATCAGTGAAATACCAGGTAAACAGCAGCTTTCAGAAAAATGACCTCCCGAACGAGAAGAAGAAGATAAATGACTTCTATATTTAGACCAGGCACCCGAGGTTAATCAGTGAAATACCAGGTAAACAGAGCTTTCATAAATGACTTCTTTATTTAGACCTCACCCCCGCGGTTCATCAGTGAAATACGAGGTAAACAGCAGCTTTCATAAATGACTTCTTTATTTAGATCTCACCCACGTGGTTAATCATTGAAATACGAGGTAAACAGCAGCTTTCATAAAATTAAATGACTTCTTTATTCAAACCCCACCCCTGTGGTTCATCATTGATATGCCAGGTAAACAGCAGCTTTTGTAAATGACAGACACACATACACATAAGCATTGCAAAGTTATGGGCTCTTGGCATTATTACTACATAGGAAATTTTTTTAAGCATTATAGAGTTATAAGCCCTTGGCATAATTGCTACATACGAAATTGTTCTCCTTTTAAAAGGATTCAAATATAACTTCATGTAATCACCACAAAGTGAGTCAAAATGGTCACTTTTGTATATGATAAAAATCTTTAAAATCTTCTTTTCTAAAACCTTAGATATTTGACTTGTAGGATTGTGTAGTGGTCTGCTACCAGTTTTGTTCAAATCATTCCTCTGGGTTTAAAATTGTTCCTGACCAGGTGTCACTTGTTTTACATAGACTTGTATTAGAAAAACTAAAAAAAAATTCTTGTCCTCTATTAGGCCAAATAAAAATTATTTTGTTTTCTTTGACCGAGGAGGAAGGAGATAGTGTTTGAAACATTTTTGACAGACCAGATTAAATGGTTTTTTGCAGTATGTTGTTGAATGGCAACATAAGATATGCTATGTTTTGTTTTTTTTAGCTCACCTGAGCCAAAGGTGAGCTTTTGATACCCCTCCACCCTTACAGAAGCAAGCCTCTGTGGCGTACATGCTGCGTATTTGCTGTGTATATGCCGCGAACACAGTAGTACGCCAGAGGAGTACATTTTACATACACTGCATGCCGCGTACATGCCGCGTACTATTTCGACGAGTACACAGCATGTACGCAGGAGGTCACTAGTACACTTCAAGTACGCAGCACAGACTCTGAAAATTTAAGGAGTACACTGCATGTACGCAGGAGGGACTTGTACAAGAAAATAGTACACTGCATGTACACCGCAGATACTTCGAAATTTATAACACTTATATTTAGTTGCATTAAAGTTGTTTCCCCTTGATGCAGTTACGCCATTTTCTTCAGATGTTTACCAAATTACATGCTACAAAAACTGATTTATTTCATTGAAAAGTGGATGAAGAAAAGCATACTAATTTATTTGATAACATCAATCTACATTATTTTGGTAAGGGTAAATACTTATTGATGCATGTCACTTATCTTTTTTCTGTTTTTTTCTGTCCAAATGATCAGCATTTGCATAAGAAAGTTGGTGGGGTAAGGAATTTACATTATCACAGCAGTTTCGCCACAAGAGTACACAGCATGTATGCAGCAGGAGTACACAGCATGTACGCCGCAGGACTCGGGCCAGGAGTACACAGAATGTACGCCGCAGGAGTACACAGCATGTACGCCGCAGGAGTACACAGCATGTACGCCGCAGGGGTAGTACACCGCAGGCTCATTTGCATGTGAAAAGTGTATGTGCCGCGTACATGCTGCGTACTATTTCCCGCATACTAAATTCCTCCAGCGTACATCCTGTGTACTATGTAGTCCACAGCATGTACGCAGCAAGTAGTACGCGGCAGAGCTCATTTGCATGTCAAAAGTGTACTACAAACGTACTATCGGTGTATGTGCGGTGTATATCCTGCGTACTATTTAAAGCCCTTGATTTCAGTACACATCATGTACGCATCATATACGCTGTATGTACACAGCAAGAGTACGCAGCAGGCCTTTTTCTTCTGTAAGGGCATGTCCGTCTTGCGTCGTGTGCTGTCCGTCGTGTGTCAACAACTTCCATAAAGATCTTCTTCTTCAAAACCAATGGGCAGAATTACACCAAACTTCACAGAAATGATCCTTTGGTGCCCCCCTTTCAAAATTGCCCAAGGAAATCTGTTAGCCGGATTTCAAATATATTTTGTAGAAATGATCTCTAGGTGACCCTGTACCAAAATTGCCTTGGCCGTTCTGTTTCGGTAAAGAACATAGCCACCAGGGGTCGAGACTTATTTTCCTATATGGCTATATTGTAAATTTCAAAAATCTTCTTTAAAACCACTTGGCAGATTTACACTAAACTTCACAGAAATAATCCTTGGGTGGCCCCCTGTCAAATTTGCCCAAAGAATTAAAATCCATTTAGAACTCTTGTTGCCATCGCAGTTGAAAGGAAAATCTTTAAAAATCCTCTTGTCAGAAACTGTAAGCCGTATTTCAAAAATATTTTGTAGAAATAATCTCTTGGTGACCCTCTACCAAAATTGCATAAGCCATTTCTATTTTGGTAAAAAACATGCTACCAGAAGGCGGGGCTTATTTTCCCTTTATGGTTATATTGTAAATTAAAAAAATCTTCTTCTTCGAAACCTGAAGATTTAGAGCTAATTTATTTGGTATGTGGCATTGTCTAGAGGAGTTTTACCAAGACTGTTCAAGTTATTATCGCAGGGTCAATATTGGCCTCGTACCACAATTTACGTATACATAGAGTTCTATAAGAAAATCTTAAAAAAATGTTCATCTAACTGAGAGGCACAAAGCTTAGATATTTTACATGCGGCATTGTGTAGTGGTCCTTCACTCATGTTACTAAGATAGTTCAAATCTTGACCCAGGATCCAATTAAAGCCCCGCCCCAGGTTCACTTAGTTTTAATACGAGTTAAAAATATTAAAAAAATATCTGGTTATACTTCCTAGTCTGTATAATTATGATTTCCTGACGACTCCAAGTAATTAGGGTCAGTTGATTGTGACCTCGATCTAATGACCTACTTTCTTGTTTTTTTAGCTCACCTGAGCACAGTGCTCGGGGTGAGCTATTGTGATCACTCACCTTCCATCGTCCGTCCATTGTCTGTCCATTGTCCATCCACACTTTCCTTTAGACAACATATCTTCCTAAACCATCAGACCAACTTTGATGAAACTTCATAGTGATGTTCCTTAGGTGTCCCTCTTTCAAAAGTGTTCAAAGAATTGAATTCCATGCAAAACTGGTTGCCATGGCAACTGAAATGAAAAAGTTTAAAAATCTTCTTGTTCAAAACCACAGGGCCTAGGGCTTTGCTATCTGGTATGTAGCATCATCTAGTAGTCCTCTACCAAATTTATTCAAATTATCCCCCTAGGGTCAAATATGGCCCTGGCCTGGGGGTCCAAAGTTTTACATAGACCTTTATAGGAAACCAAAAGACCTAACGCCTTTGATATTTGGTTTATAGCATTATCTTATGGTACTCTACCAAAATTGTTCAAATTGTACCCCTTGGGTGAAAGGAGGCCCTGCCCCGTGGTTTAAAGTTTTACTTTGACTTATATTGGAAAAAAACTTTAAAATTCTTCTTGTCTGAAACTGAAAGGCCTAGGCTTTTGATATTTGGTATGTTGTATTGCCTAGTGGTCCTCTACCAGTATTATACAGATTATTACCCTGAGGTGAAAAGAGGCCCTGCCCAGGTGGTCCCAAGTTTTATGTAGACTTATATAGGAGAAAAAACTTAAAAAATCTTTTTGCCTGAAAATGCAAGGCCTAGGCTTTTGATATGATGCATTGCCTAGTAGTCCTCTACCAAAATTGTTCAAATTATGCCCCTGGGGTGAAAAGAGTCCCCACCCCGGGGTCACTTAGTTATTATATGAGTTATATAGGAAAAAATACTTAAAAAATTATCTGATCCTATTTCCTAGACTGTTAAATTATCATTACCTGATGACCCTAAGTAATATGATGTCACTTGACTGTGACCTTGACCTGCTGACCTCCTTTCTTGTTATCCTCCCATGAAGTCAGAGGGATATAGTTTTGGTGTTGTCCATCCGTCTGGAGTCATATCTAGGAAGTGGTTTGGAATATTTAGATAAAACTTCATATACATGTTAACCATTATGAGCCTATGCGGCCCATCAAGTTTCAGTTAGATTGCCCAAGTAACACCAGAGTTATGGCCCTTAGAACTTTCTAGTGTTAACTTAACCCGGCTGTACATATTCCAGAGTAACTGTGGAAAAATTGCGGAGAAATGCAAAACTTCCATGGAAAGTAGGTACTTTCCATGGAATAGTACGGAAAAGTCACCTGTTATATAACATGTCCAGAGTGATTGCTGATGTTTTCCACGGACATCTCTGAAAAATACTCTGGACATCTATCAAAATGTTCATGGAATATTCACCGACACTGCAGAAATGTAGCACTTTGAAAAAATTCTGGTCATTTAACTCTGGAAAATAACTCTGTCATTTTCTAAGGGATTTTAAACACATCAGAAAACAATTAGCATCAGACTGGGAATACCATGTGATCAAGCTCAGCCAATTAGATGAACTGATCTTACAGAGGAATTTTCAAAATGTGTAACTGGAAGTCTGATGTTAACAAGTTGTTAACCAGGTTTTCAACGAAAACCTGAGTTATTAGATTGGGGTAGATGTCGGTCGGGTGGGCGGGCGGCGGTGGCGTCAAACTGGTGTTTCCGGTCAATAACTTTTGTTTCAGTAAAGATATTTGAATAAAACTTGGTATGTATGTAGCTTATATCAAGACAAAGGCTGGGATTGATTTTGGGGTTTCTGGGGTCAAGGTCAAGGTCACTGTTACTTTAAATAGAAAAAGGGTTTCCGGTCAATAACTTTTGTTTCGGTAAAGATATTTGAATAAAACTTGGTATGTATGTAGCTTATATCAAGACAAAGGTTGGGATTGATTTTGGGGTTTCTGGGGTCAAGGTCAAGGTCAAGGTCACTGTTACTTAAAATAGAAAAAGGGTTTCCGGTCAATAACTTAACTTAGGAATGAGCTATCATGATGAAACTTGGTGTATAGAAAATATATATAAAGTTGTAGCTTGGGATTGATTTTGGGGTTTCTGGGCAAGGTCAAGGTCATTGTTACTAAAAATAGGGTTAGGGTTAGGTTAGAGTTAGGGTTAGCATATCTTCTACATGCATGGAGGGATTTTGATGAAAGTTGGCACAATTGTTCACCATCATGAGACGGAGTGTCATGCACAAGAACCAGGTCACTAGGTCTGAGGTCAAGGTCACACTTAGAGGTCAAAGGATACAAGAATGAAAACTTTGTCCGGAGCATATCTTCATGCATAGAGGGATTTTGATGTAACTTGGCACAATTATACACCATCATGAGACGAAGTGTCTTGCGCAGTTCCCTTCTTTAGAATTACTTCCCTTTGTTGTTACTATAAATAGCTTATATTGTAACTTTTTCATTACTAGACGTAGGGAAAAATCGAGACCACTTTTCTGTAGTACAACATGCATGTTACATCCAATTTTGAGGTGTATTTTGACCAATCTCTACCTGGTAAGGATTTCTGTGTGGACTTACAATTTTATTTTTTTTTAGTTGTTACTATAAATAACTTATATTGTAACTTTTTTATAATTGACTGTAGGGAAAAACCAAGACCACTTTTCTGTGGTACAACATAGTTGTTACTTTCTAATTTTAGGTGTATTTTAAGGTATCTCTACCTGGTAAGGAGTTTTTTTGTAGACTTAGAAAAACAAAAGAATTACAATGATTACTAAACAACCACAAAATTAAAATTACATCTGCAAATACAGGTGCTAGAGTAAAGAAATTTGCTGTGACGGGCGTATATTGTGACATTCTGGCACTCTTGTTTATTCTTATGAAAAGTGTTGAAAACCTGGTTTCGTGGCATTGCCGCGTTTCTTGTGTAAAAATTAGTGAAACTTCATTATGTGAGGTAATTTAGTTCAAAGTTAATACTGAGGATTCTAGAAATTGCTCAAGTAAGTTTGTTTACATAATTGACCAATGAAACGATACATACATTTGTAATTATGCTAATTAACACATGCATGTATATTTGTACATCAGTCATTATATAGCATAAAACAATGAATGCTAAAGTATAACCAAAGGCTTCACAAAGATTTTATAAATAATACGCATATATGAAAACAGATATCTTTAAGTACTTTCTTTGAATGATTTCATAATTATTTAAGTGTAACTAATCGTTGTTTGAAACTATGTATATGCTTAAAAAATATTCTAATCAGTCACTATTAACTGGCAAAGATTCATTTTCCTTGTTCATATATATCATATAGTGTTTGAAACTGCAAAAGTGATCACATGCAATAAAATCATATTGCTTGTACTGAAGTGTTATTGCTCACTATACATGTACTGCAAAAAAGTCTATAAATCACATTTATTGCTATTGAATAATACTGTCAGCAGAACTTCCTGGACGACTGCGGAATAACTCCGGAAATTGTTCACGGATGTCTGTGGAATCACTCCAGAAAATTGTCCATGGAAAGTTCTCCAGAAATCCCTGGACATTTTCCCGCAGTTTTCTGCAGTATTCCATATCAAGCTCCGGAAAGTTTGTCCGAATACTCCAGAGTCCGGACTTCCATGGAAATTCAAAGACATTCCATGGAAACTTCTGGAATTTTGACAGCCGGGTATAATATAGGGTACTATAAATATGGCAATTTCTGCTTCATAACTTGTGATATATTTAACCTAGAACTATGAAACTTAAATTGAATTTAGATCACCATAATGTGGTTGTGTACACATAATTTTGTCTGGATTTCTTTAGTAACTTCAGAGTTATTGCCCCTTAATTGTTTAAAAATCCACATATTTGTACATTTGTACATAACAAACTTACCATTTGGTAGAATTTCCTTAAACTTCTTTCATTTTTTTCCCATGAACATGTATTATAAACATGTGAAGTTATGTACTCACACCTGGTCACCCCCTTGCCTTGGTCACACCCCCCCCCCTCCCACTCCTCCTCCATCTACCCCCCCTCCCACACACACACCCTCCCCCCCCCCCAAAAAAAAAACAGAAAAAAAAAGAAAAAAAAAAGAATTTCTTTGTTTAAATCTGTTAAATTGATTTGACTAATGAAATAATTTGCTTCTTAGTAATACAGTCCCTGGCTCGCGGATTTTTCAAAGTCTGCGCTTCCTCGCGATTGGACCCTAGCGCGGACACTTTTATGAGCCGTGGGGATGAGCGTTTTTTCCTGCATCCCCGTAAAATATTTTACAGCTTCCACCGCGACCAAAAGCAATAAAATAAGGCATTCTTTGTCATACCATTTATAATATGTTAATTTTGTTTTTCAATGTGGCCGTATAATGTAAAAGTAAATATCTGAATACAATGAAAACTTATATATTTTTTCAGTATTATAATAATGAAATAATGAAAAATGTCATATCAGTGTATTTTTTTTTTATTTATATAAAAAAAACTTACAGAAGAATGGTTAAATGTGTTTTATCATAAACGTACAATCATGCATAGCTATTGAAATATAACACAGCAGGATAAACTATATTTTTGAGTTTCACCTGTACAAGAAATGTTAAAACTAATGATAGTAAATATGAATGAATAGGGTAGATAAATCGCATGTAGTGGGGGTATATCAAAGAACCTCTCTAAGATTAATGATATGTATGCAGCTGCTTTAAACTGCAATACGAACAGTCTACGCGCTTTTAAAATCAAATTGGTGAATGTAATGTGACATTCCGCTAGATACATGTATAAATACAATAACTAAATTTACAATATTTGGGTAAAAGCAAACTAAATTATTTAAAAAATTATATTTCGCAATTAAAAAAATAACTAAATTTTAAGGTAGTATATATTAAATATTACGAGATGAAATCATTTTACCCTTCGCAGTGACGAGATATTTCAATGTTGTTTTAATGCTTGTCAATAGATAAGGGGTTAATTGACAACTTTTGCCGATATATGATCACCTTTAAGAAAAATGATGCACGTGGTACAAAATACACATTTTTCTTGTATTATCTTTGTTTAACATTTGAAGTATGTTTGTTTTAAAATTATCATCAACAGTAATGGCTCACACGCTATATATTTTTATAAACTGGATATTATGTATTACCAGTTTAAAGATTTTATTGGTGTTCAAATCTAGCTTGATATAATAATTATTGGTTTTGAATCTATTAAATGTTAAGTCTAGATACACCATTGAATAACTTTTATCAATTCGTAATGTGTGATTTATTTAATTGTAGCTAAAACATTAACATCGCAGACCATTCTTTATATTAATTGAAAATAAATGAAATACTATTTTTATATACCAAGTATAATTGTAGCAAACCAATTTAAAGGAAATAGACTAGATTTGAAATAACGGCGCCGCTTTATTTTTAATTAATTCCTATGATAGTATACGTTTTCGTGATTAAAGTAAAATTGCCATTTTGAATATTATTGCATTTACGTTATGAAAAGTGTATTTGATAAAAGTAAAATTTTATAAAGATACATTAATTAGTTTTTAAGATATTTGCAATTAATGCGGTTGCAAATATTTCTAAAATCATTCGTTAAGTGTATAAATATGGGCCTTAGCAAACCTTACCTGGATTTTGCGGTGACTGCCCGTGTATATCGCCGCGACCCGCTGCGATTTTCCATCGCTAGTCGCCGCGGACACTTTATCTATAATAGATCGCGGGGTCTTACAAAATCATCGCGATTTATCACAGTCTTCAGTAATGATTCAGTGTGAAAAATCATCACGATTTTCCACTCAGGGTAAATATTTGTGCGGGTGGTAAAGCGGAAAAAGCAAAATCCGCGAGCCAGGGATGGTATCCTTAACTTTTTGCCAGATATACTTTTTGCCATTCCTCACCACAAAATTTTTTGGCGGGGGATACCAATTCATTGAATTTGCTTGTTTTTTTAAGATACAGCCTTGAAATTTGGATGATGTACACAATTTTGCACACCGATATTAAAATTGACTTTCATTGACCATGAATGTGACCTACTGACTTTCTTAATATTTTAGCATCAGTTTGACATTTGAGACATGTAGCTCATATTACTCAGGTGAGTGATCCAGGGTCATCATTACCCTGTTGTGAAGATATAGCCTTGAAATCTTGATGACATATACCATTTTGCACACCGATCTTAAAACTGACTTTCAGTGACCATGAATGTGACCTACTGACCTACATTATTAATATTTTAGCATCAGTTTGACATTTGAAACATGTTCACACAACTGTGAAAAGATTTCAATGCTAACTTACATTTGACTTTCTTACCTGATCTCTTTCACTTGTCCATGTTGCTCTTATTATGTAGGTGAGTGATCCAGGGTCATCATGACCCTCTTGTTTTAATTACTGTAACTTGGATTAATCAGAAGTTTATTTATTTCAGCATCTGTAAAGAATTGTAAGAAGTTGATGAGTTTAGTTGCCATGGAGAACAACTTGTCAGAACTTCCTGAAGAGTTTGCACAGCTGCAGAGTATTCAAACCTTGGAAATTGGGAATAATTGTTTCTCTACAGTTCCCAGTGTTGTGACAAAGATGACAGGGCTTACTCGACTTAGCTTTCCCTACATGATGTTTACAGGTAAAAGTGTTAGCTAACTTACCATGCAGTTAGGCTCCTTACACTTTGACTTTCATTTTTAGCTCAACTATTCAAAGAATAGTCTAGCTATTCTACTCACCCTGGCGTTGGCGTCAGCATTGGCGTCACACCTTGGTTAAAGTTTTAAATGTAAGTATGTATGGCTATCATAAAGGCATATAGATTTGAAACTTACTTTTTCTTTTTCTAGGTCAGTAACCTACTTGGTCAAGTCCCATAACTTTGTCTTGTACTTTGGCCAAATAATGCCCCCTTTTGGACTCAGAAAACCCTGGTTAAAGTTTTACATGCAAGTTACTATCTCAAAAACTAATGCAGATATTGAATTGAAACTTCATGTGTCTTTGGGGTCATAAAATTAGGTAATAACATCAAGAGCCATTACTCTGATGGGCATTTTGGCCAAACTATACACGCTTTTGGACATGAAAATTCTGGTTAAAGGTTTGCTAATGCAAGTACACATGGCTATCATTTAAAGGCATATAGCTTTGAAACTTATTTTTCTTTTTCTAGGTCAATTACCAACCTCACTGGGACAAGTCCCATAATTCTGACTAATGTATTTTTGCCAAATAATGCCCTCTTTTGGACTTTGAAAATCCTGGTTAAAATTTTACATGCAAGTTACAGTCTCAAAAACCAATGCAGATATTGAATTGAAACTTCAAATGTGTCTTCAGGGTCATAAAACTAGGTGATAGCATCAAGAACAATCTGACACGCATTTTGGCCAAATTATGCCCTCTTTTGGACTTAGAACTAATGCAGATACTGGATTGAAGCTCTATAGATATTCTAACAATAAGGGTAATATTCCTGCTTCTGGGACAACAATTTGAATAGCAGAGCATCTGCTGTCTTACGGACAACTCTTAAAGAGTACTTTAACAAGAATGTAACTGTTTGGATATGTTAACCCTTACACTGCTAAATTTCTGTATTGAACTTGTTCATCTTTCAATGTGGACAGTACCATTTACTGTTGAAAGGGGTGCTTACCAAAACGATACTGAATGAAAGGCCAACAGTGCAGACCATTCACAAAGGCAAAATCAATTGTGTCCAGCATGATAAGGGTTAACAGGGCTACCACAATATATTGAATGTAGGTCCAGAAATAATTTTTTTTTTAATTTTAGGGACTTTCATTACTTTTTACTTTCAACAATACCGCAGTGTAAACATATTACAGTCTATAGTTTGAATACTCTGCTACTCTGTAGCAGGGCTTCGGAAATTTGCCGGTTTGTCGGTTTTGGACCGATTTTTGACTTTTCAGACCGATTCGTGAAGTGAAAAAACGAAAAAAATCGGTCCCGTAAAAATGGAGAAAAGTATAAATTTCGGTCTGATATCTCAATACACGATCACCTGCCAAGTAGGAAATTGTTGGTCGCACCTTCAGATAATCAGTAAACGTGTCAATCGGTCTGACTGTCACTTTGATAATCGGTCCGTAATTAGCGCGTGACGCAATCAGTGCTCGCGCGGCACATCCTTTAATGTAGCAGACAGCCGACTGCGGTGTATTAAACATTTTTGACTGGTTTCCTAACGTTTATGACTGGATCCAAATCATTTCGACGGGGATCCACTTCTTTTATTTAGAATCCGACAGATGGTTTATTTCAAAAGGCTATGTTTGATCACGGTAACAACAAATGATCGCTGCATTTAATCAAAGAGCTATAATTGTACATTATAGGTCTTTGATTTAATGAGACATCACACGGAAAACCGATAAAAATAATTTTTATAATTACTTGATTTGAAAAAATTACATGGTTCATTTGTTGGGGCTCCAGTTGAAACAAATGCAGAAAATCGTCTTTGCAACCCGACTGTACAAAAAAGAAAAAAATGGACGGGCAACCACGAATGATAAAGAAAACCGGAGTGGCACTGTTTATCAAATTGGTCTTTTAAAAAACGTTTCAAAATGAAATTTTGTTTACATCAGAAGAGAACATATAACTTTATAAAATTTAGTTGCTTATTGAAGTACAACGTAAGTGAAATGAAATATCCTTGGCCAACCCGCGTGACGTTTTGGTACTATACATGCGGGGAATTCGACCTCAGCGTTCAAATAACGTACACATTCGGTCTGCGGCAGAGTATTCTTTAAATACTGAGGCTGTTTAGCAGAGAATATGTGTCGTGTAACTCACTTTGACGCATTGTATTTTATAGAATTCCGTCAAAGAATGAGGAAACATCACAAAGTATCTGCCGTGTATACGGTATCGAAGTCACGTGCGTTGGCTTTTAGACTAGTTACGCACACGGTGTCAATGCCTCGTATTATCTCGGAAAAACATCGAAATTTAAACAAATTAACGATCACACATAGCACTGAATAACTGTCTTCATTGTATGGTAACGCGCGGTGACTGGTAACTCAGTTTTAATGCATGACATGCTTATTTCTTTACCCTACCACGTTTTACAAAATATGTAATATTGGGAATGCGGTGGGTGGGGTAGCGCCGATGTCAGGATTTTCGTTTCGGACCGATTGAGTTATCAAAATTTCCGGAACCCTGCTCTGTAGACATACTACAGCCAACAATTTGAATATCCTCTATAAGACACCATAGTGTAGATATGTTACAGTCAACATTCTGAAAAACTATACTGTACCTCGGGGTAGACCTACTTCAGTCTACATTTTGAATAATCTGTACTTCAGTGTAAACAAGTTGCCGTCAGCTCTTTGAATACACTGTAGACATACTACAGTCTACATTTTGAATGTACTTCACCTCAGTGTAGACCTATTACAGTCTACATTTTGAATATACTGTACCATAGTGTAGACTGATTACAGTCTACATTTTGAATATACTGTACCATAGTGTAGACCGATTACAGTCTACATTTTGAATATACTGTACCATAGTGCAGACATGTTACAGTCTACATTTTGAATATACTGTACCATAGTGTAGACATGTTTTTGAATATACTGTACCATAGTGTAGACATGTTTTTGAATATACTGTACCATAGTGTAGACCTATTACAGTCTACATTTTAAATATACAGTCTACATTATACTGTACCATAGCGTAGACATGTAACAGTCTACATTTTGAATATACCATACCACAGTGTAGACCTATTACAGTCTCCATTTTGGATATAGTACTATTACTCATGAATTAGACCTATTTACAGTTCTTTGATACAGATTTTGAATATACTGTACCATAGTAGCAGGCTCATGTTACTACAGTGTCTTTCATTTTTTGAATATTACTATTTCATGAATGATGAGACAGTACGTTTTTTGAATATACTGTAGAGCCATATGTAGACCTATTACTGTCTACATTTTGAATATACTGTACCATAGTGTAAACCTATTACAGTCTCCATTTTGAATATACTGTACCATAGTGTAGACCTATTACAGTCTGCATTTTGAATATACTGTACCATAGTGCAGGCATGTTACAGTCTACATTTTGAATATACTATTTCATAGTGTAGACATGTTTTTGAATATACTGTACCATAATGTAGACCTATTACTGTCTACATTTTGAATATACTGTACCATAGTGTAGACCTATTACAGTCTACATTTTGAATATACTGTACCATAGTGTAGACATGTTACAGTCTCCATTTTGCGTATACTGTATCATAGTGTAGACATGTTACAGTTTACATTTTGAATATACTTTACCATAGTGTAGACCTATTAAAGTCTACATTTTGAATATACTGTACCATAGTGTAGACATGTTACAGTCTCCATTTTGAGTAAACTGTACCATAGTGTAGACCTATTACAGTCTACATTTTGAATATACTGTACCATAGTGTAGACATGTTACAGTCTTCATTTTGAATATACTGTTTCATAGTGTAGACATGTTTTTAAATATACTGTACCATAGTGTAGACCTATTACTGTCTACATTTTGAATATACTGTACCATAGTGTAGACATGTTACAGTGTACATTTTGAATATACTGTACCATAGTGTAGACATGTTTTTGAATATACTGTACCATAGTGTATACCTATTACAGTCTACATTTTGAATATACTGTACCATAGAATAGACCTATTACAGTCTGCATTTTGATTATACTGTATCATAGTGTAGACCTGTTACAGCCTACATTTTGAATATACTGTACCATAGTGTAGACATGTTGCAGTCTATGTTTTGAATATACTGTACCATAGTGTAGATATGTTTTTGAATAATTACTGTACCATAATGTAGACCAATTATTGTCTGCATTTTTAATATACTGTACCATAGTGTAGACCTATTACAGTCTGCATTTTGAATATACTGTACCATTGTGCAGACATGTTACAGTCTACATTTTGAATATACTGTATGGTACCATAGTGTAGACCTATTACAGTCTACATTTTGAATATACTGTACCATAGTGTAGACCTATTACAGTCTACATTTTGAATATACTGTATCATGGTGTAGACATGTTACAGTCAACATTTTGAATATACTGTACCATAGTGTAGCATATTACAGTCTACATTTTAAATATTTTCATAGTGTAGACTATTGTCTTTTGAATGTACTTTTTCCATATTGTAACCTGTTACAGTCTACATTTTGAATATACTGTACAAGTGTAGACTATTACAGTCACATTTTGAATACACTTACCATAGTGTAGACCTATTACATTCTACATTTTGAATATGCTGTACCATAGTATAGACCTGTTACAGTCTGCATTTTGAATATGCTGTACCATAGTGTAGACATTCGTTTTTGAATATGCTGTACCATATGTAGTACCTGTTACTGTCTACATTTTGAATATACTGTACATAGTGTAGACTGTTACAGTCTACATTTTGAATATACTGTACCATAGTGTAGACATGTTACAGTCCATTTGAATATACTGTACATAGTGTAGACATGTTACAGTTTAATTTTGAAATATACTGTACCATAGTGTAGACCTATTACAGTCTACATTTTGAATATACTGTACCATAGTGTAGACATTTACAGTCTCCATTTTATAAATACTTACCATAGTGTAGACCTTTACAGTCAACATTTTGAATAACTGTTCCATAGTGTAGACATGTTACAGTCTCATTTTGAATTACTGTTCATAGTGTAGACATATTTTTATAATATACTGTACCATAGTGTAGACCTATTACGTCTACATTTTGAATATACTGTTTCATAGTGTAGACATGTTACAGTCTCATTTTGAATATACTGTACCATAGTGTAGCATGTGTTTTTGAATATACTGTACATAGTGTAACCTATTACAGTCTACATTTTGAATATACTGTACCATAGTTAGACCTATTACAGTCTCATTTTGATTATACTGTTTCATAGTGTAGACCTGTTACAGCTCCATTTTGAAATACTGTACCATAGTGCTAGACATGTTGCAGTCTAATTTTGAATATACTGTTCATAGTGTAGATATTGTTTTTGAATAATTACTGCACCATCATGTAGACCTATTATGTCGCATTTTAATTACTGTTCCATATTGTAGAACATTACAGTCTCATTTGAATGTACTGTACCATGTGCAGACTTTACAGTCAACATTTTGATATACTGTTGGGACCATTGTGTAGACTTTACAGTCAACACTTTGAATATACTGTACCATAGTGTAGACTGTTACAGTCAACATTTGAATATACTGTACATGGTGTAGACATGTTACAGTCAACACTTTGAATATACTGTACCATAGTGTAGACATATAACAGTCTACATTTTAAATATCTCTACAACCCACTGTAACCTATTACAGTAAATTCGGAATTTTAAACCCGATTTTCCATATTTTACAACTCAGGTTTACAGTCGTACATTTGAATACTTCTGATAAGTGTAAATATGTACAGGTACATTTGTGGTTTACATTCCTAACCATATTGGAGGACCTAGATTCATTTTCTACCTTGTTTGACTTGCTGTTGTCCCGTCTGTCATTAGACTTTGTGTTGCATTTTGAAATCTGATTACCAAGTGTAGACCTATACAGTTAATTTTGATTATGCTGTACCAGAGTGTGACCTGTTACAGTCTACATTTTGAATATATTGTTACATAGTGTAGACATGTTACAGTCTACATTTTGAATATACTGTACCATAGTGTAGACATGTTACAGTCGACATTTGAATATACTGTACCATAGTGTAGACATGTTACAGTCTTTATTTTAAATATACTGTACCTCAGTGTAGACATATTACAGTCTACATTTTGAATATACTGTACCATAGTGTAGACATATTACAGTCTACATTTTAAATATACTCTACCTCAGTGTAGACCTTTTACAGTCAACATTTTGAATGAACTGTTCCATATTGTAGACATGTTACAGTCTACATTTTGAATGTACTGTACCATATTGTAGACATATTACAGTCTTCATTTTGAATATACTGTACCATAGTGTAGACCTATTACAGTCTACATTTTGAATATACTGTTTCATAGTGTAGACCTATTACAGTCTCCATTTTGAATATACTGTACCATAGTGCAGGCATGTTACAGTCTACATTTTGAATATACTGTATCATGGTGTAGACCTATTACAGTCTACATTTTGAATATACTGTACCATAGTGTAGACCTATTACAGTCTATATTTTGAATATACTGTTTCATAGTGTAGACCTATTACAGTCTCCATTTTGAAAATACTGTACCATAGTGCAAGCATGTTACAGTCTACATTTTGAATATACTGTTTCATAGTGTAGACCTATTACAGTCTACATTTTGAATATACTGCACCTCAGTGTAGACCTATTACAGTCAACATTTTGAATGTACTGTTCCATATTGTAGACACATTACAGACTACATTCTGAATGTACTGTATCTCAGAGTAGACCTATTACAGTCAACATTTTGCATATACTGTACCATTGTGTAGACATGTTACAGTCAACACTTTGAATATACTGTACCATAGTGTAGACATGTTACAGTCAACACTTTGAATATACTGTACCATAGTGTAGACATGTTACAGTCAACACTTTGAATATACTGTACCATAGTGTAGACATATAACACAGTCAACATTTTGAATATACTCTAGACAACACCACACTGTGAACTATGACATGGTAATTGTATTTTCCAGAGATGCCTGAAGATATCGGAAACCTTGTAAACCTGAAATATCTGCATGCCCAGGGTAACTGTTTCACCAAACTCCCCAAGAGTTTCACCAAGCTTGTCAATCTGGAGGAACTTCTGCTAAGTAAGTAAATATGTAAATTGGTTTATTTGTAGGGTTTTACATGTGGTCCCAAACATATTGGGGGAGGGGGGCATATAGATTTGCACTTGTCCATACCTGTGAGTTTGTCTCTGTCTGTTTGTCTGTCTGTCCATTGGAATTTGTGTTGTTCATATTTTAGCAAACCTTATATGATTATTATTCAGCAAGTGAGGTTTCTGCTTGGAGTTTTGTTTGGTATTTCACTCAGCCAGACCAGAGTTGTGACCATTGACTTAGTCAGAAATATGAATAATAGAAACTAAAAGTTTGTGTTACATGTATCTCAATAAGTAATTGACTCAAGGTAATGAAAAATAGAAGTGTTAATCAGCATGCACAGTTGTATACATGGGGTTTTGTTTTGTGATTTTTCTCTGTCAGACTAGAATTATAGCCTTTGACCTAGTCAGAAATATACATGAAGGGTATAAAAGTGTGTGGCATATATCTCCACAGTACATGAACGCTGGAGTCATTAAACCTTGCAGGAATATTATTTTGCTAGTCAAGCTTTATGCCTGTCTGCCCAAAGTTATGGTCCTTGACTTTTTAAAAAATATGCTTAAAGGACCAAAATATATGTGCTGCATGTATCTCAAATACCGTACTTTGGGTTGTTTTCGTGTCGTCAAATTTTCGCCCTTTTAGCCCAAAATGTAGTGGTTTTATTTTGGCATGTGTATTTTTCGCCATCTTACATAGGTGGCGAAAATTTGCCTGAAAATTTCATCAAAGTCCAACAACATTACCTTTTTGAAGAGTATCCAAGGGAGGTTACTTTTCTGCAATTATCCAACTACACAAACTGCGTACATGTGACTTTATTATATCTGGTATATACATACTGAAATTTATTGCGAATTGTATTAAAATATAAAAGCAATAAAATTCGTTAAAATGTTCACGAATATCTGGGGATAAAATGTTGTACTTCCTACGTTTGCAGCCGGGTGTTTCACTGTATATTTCTCGTAATTCCACATTACACAACTCGTGTAAATTACAGTCCTCTGACTGCTTTTTTCTACTGGCAGAAGAACTTCTTTTTCTTGAAAATATTTGAGAATAGACATGTTTGTTTTCACACTGTGACAACCATGTACAGTAAGTGTACTAATTCTAACTGCTGATTATCAACTACATATATTCAATAGATTTAATAAAACTTGGTCAAGGTTAGAAAATCTCGGGTTTCACGTTTTTGTAACAATATAGGTAACACAAAAGCAATTATAATTTCACACCCGAATCTGAAGTGTTTGAGTCATGAATCATCTTTAGAATCCAATAAGAACTGTTAGATTTACTGACAGCCTTTATATAACATAATTTTTACATAAAGCAATGAAAATAATATTGAATTTAAGGGAAGTGGTAGTTTAGATGACAAAATGAAAATCCTTCAACTTGGAGTCTTGGGTTTGAGAACCACTGAGGTATTAATAGCACCTCCTCATACCTCCCTGTACTTGTTTTTAGCTCACCTGTCACAAAGTGACAAGGTGAGCTTTTGTGATCGCGCGGTGTCCGTGCGTCCGTCCGTGCATCCGTCCGTGCGTGCTTGCGTGCGTGTGTCTGTCCGTAAACTTTTGCTTGTGACCACTCTAGAGGTCACATTTTTCATGGGATCTTTATGAAAGTTGGTCAGAATGTTCATCTTGATGATATCTAGGTCAAGTTTGAAACTGGGTCACGTGCCTTCAAAAACTAGGTCAGTAGGTCAAAAAATAGAAAAACCTTGTGACCTCTCTAGAGGCCATATATTTCACAAGATCTTCATGAAACTTGGTCAGAATGTTCAACTTGATGATATCTAGGTCAAGATCGAAACTGGGTCACGTACCGTCAAAAACTAGGTCAGTTGGTCTAAAAATAGAAAAACCTTGTGACCTCTCTAGAGGCTATATATTTCACAAGATCTTCATGAAAATTGGTCAGAACGTTTACCTTGATAATATCTAGGTCAAGTTCGAAACTGGGTCATGTGCCCTTAAAAACTAGGTCAGTAGGTCAAATAATGGAAAAACCTTGTGACCTCTCTAGAGGCCATATTTTTCATGGGATCTGTATGAAATTTGGTCTGAATGTTCATCTTGATGATATCTAGGTCAAGTTCGAAACTGGGTCATGTGCGGTAAAAAAACTAGTTTCAGTAGGTCTAAAATAGAAAAACTTGTGACTCTCTAGAGGCATATTTTCATGATATCTTCATGAAAATGTGTCAGAATGTTCACCTTGATGATATCTAGGTCAAGATTCGAAATGGGTCACATTGCTTCAAAAACTAGGCAGTAGGTCTAAAAAGTAAAAACCTTGTGACCTCTCTAGAGCTATATTCACAGATCTTCATGAAACTATGTCAAATGATTCAACTTGATGAAACTAGGTCAAGATCGAAACTGGGTCACGTATCGTCAAAATAGTCAGTTGGTTAAAAATAGAAAAACTTGTGACCTCTCTAGAGGCTTATATTCACAGATCTTCCCATAAAATGTTGGTCAGAACGCTTTATTGAAATAATCTTTAGGTCAAGTTTGAAACTGGGTATGTGCCTCATAAAATAGGTCAGTAGATGCAAATAATGAAAAAACCTTGTGACCTCTCTAGAGACCATATATATTTCATGGATCTGTATTGAAATTTGTTCTGAATGTTCATCGTTGATTTATCTAGGTCAAGTCGAAACTGGGTCATGTGCCGGTAAAACTTGGTCGTAGGTCTACCATAGAAAGCTTGTGACCTCTCTAGAGGCCATATGTTTCATGAGATCTTCATGAAAATTGGTCAGAATGTTCACCTTGATGATATCTAGGTCAAGATCGAAAGTGGGTCACATGCGGTCAAAAACTAGGTCAGTAGGTCAAATAATAGAAAAACCTTGTGACCTCTCTAGAGGCCATATTTTTCATTGGATCTGTATGAAAATTGGTCTGAATGTTCATCTTGATGATTTCTAGGTCAAGTTTGAAACTGGGTCACGTGCCTTCAAAAACTAGGTCAGTAGGTCAAATAATAGAAAAACCTTGTGACCTCTCTAAAGGCCATATTCTTCATGGGATCTGTATGAAAATTGGTCGAATGTTTCCATCTGATGATATTAGGTAAGTTCGAAACGGGTCATGTGCGGTTAAAAACTAGGTCATTAGGTCTAAATAATAGAAAAACCTTGTGACCTCTCTAGAGACCATATTGTGAATGGATCTCATAAAATTGGTCTGAATGTTCACTTGATGATATCTAGGTCAAGTTTGAAACTGGGTCACCTGCCCTAAAAAACTAGGTCAGTAGGTCAAATAATAAAAAAATCTTGTGACCTCTCTAGAGGCCATATATTTCATGAGATCTTCATGAAAATTGGTCAGAATGTTCACCTTGATGATATCTAGGTCAAGATCGAAAGTGGGTCACATGCGGTCAAAAACTAGGTCAGTAGGTCAAATAATAGAAAAACCTTGTGACCTCTAGAGGCCATATTTTTCATGGGATCTGTATGAAAATTGGTCTGAATGTTCATCTTGATGATATCTAGGTCAAGTTTGAAACTTGGTCAACTGCGATCAAAAACTAGGTCAGTAGGTCTAAAATTATTAAAATCTTTTGACCTCTCTAGAGACCATATTTTTCAATGGATCTTCATGAAAATTGTTCAGAATTTTTATCTTGATAATATCTAGGTCAAGTTCAAAACTGGGTCACATGAGCTCAAAAACTAGGTCACTATGTCAAATAATAGAAAAAACGACGTCATACTCAAAACTGGGTCATGTGGGAAGAGGTGAGCGATTCAGGACCATCATGGTCCTCTTGTTCTAGGAATACTTTAGAGTGTTTCTGCACCATGAAGCTAAAGTGAATTATTATGAACCTGAACCTAGAGTTGAACTTTCATCTTTGGGATTTGTATTGCTATAAAGTTTTCTCTCTGATGCCAAAGAAACTTATACACTGTGCTGGCCATTTTGCTTAGTTCATTAGGGATAATGTGAAAGCAGTGAATGAGTTCTTTGTGAGGACTTAAGAATAATTCATAGACAAAATAGTGTTTATTTGATTATGTCTTCCATACAGCTGTGTGATGGGAGACATATTGATTAACTCCTGTCTCTTTGTCTGTGTGTGTATGTCCATCCGTCTGTCACAAATCTTGTCCGCACTCTTAAGTTGAATATTTCTCATCCGACCTTCACCAAACTTGAACAAAGTTTGTTTGTCAATAATCCTTGGCCAAGTTCGATAACTAACCAAATCGGCCCAGGCACTTAGAAATTATGGCCGTTGAATTACCGAATATCACTCAGGTCTTGGTGCATAAATTACTGATATACTACTATTTAGATGGTGCATAAATGACTCATATACTACTATTCAGATGATTAGGCAGATGTGGGAGACGAGCGCTTTTCTCAAAACCAGCTCTAGTTGTGCATTGTTTAAGATGTGCCACACCTTGTTTACAACATGTTTATTTTGGCAGCCGGAGTACAGTGGGCAAAGCTAAGCTCATCCCAAGAGCATATGTCATTCATGGAGTTCCAGCATTACCTACAGAAGAAGGTGGAAAGATGGCTGAAAGCTAATGGCAAGGTAACTAATACAGTAAAAATCTATTTACAGTCATTTGAATAAGACCTTGATTGTGAGTAAACACATTCCCATTTTACTTGACAGAGTCTATAAATATTGGAAATAATACCAGAATAAATCAGAGTTCTATTTTTGAAAAAAAAGTAATAAAAGACATATAAAGTAGTGCTCATGTTGCAAAGAGTTTGCACATATGGGTGGATCTAGGATTTAAAGCTACAGGGGTACACTAGAGAAAAGCTGTCTTGATGTACAGCTATATAGGCATAGATTTATACATGGGGTGCTTCACACCTCAAGTAAATGTAATATAAGTTTGCTTAGTCATTCATTGTCAGCATATAAGGTGTGATTATACAGTGACAGGAAGTGGGGGCACCAGTGTACTATGGACACACATCTAGTTACATTGGCTTAAATACTTACTTTAATGAGGCAGAGTCAGGGTTGGCAAAAACCCAGGTTTTAAGCATATTGCCTAGCCCAGTGGGTAATACTGGGAAAATCCGGGTTTTACTGGGCAGTAGTGGGCGATACTGGGTAGTATCATATTTCAGTTCATACTTCAATACATATTTCAACACTTTAGTTGACTTACAACCCATATAGTGATAACAATGACACCTGCATGCCTAATGTTATAATACCTGAATAGACATTATTATGATGATGATTGAGCAATTATTGAGCAAGATTAGGGGATTAAAGTTAGAAGTGTGAACAACTTAAATCAGGCCATTTTACTCATGAAAATCAGTTTAGATCACATTGTCATTTCTATTATATAACCATAAAACCTAAGGACCATGCACAAACCCTAGATCCCAATATCAAAGGTCAAGGTCACACACTGGGATCTTGCCTGGGCCAAAACTGTGACAGGCATGGAGCAATCACATTTTTATTTGTAATAAATACTGCATCAATGAGATAGAATGACATACAATACACAGGCCTCTATCTCAAAGGCCAAGGTCATTTTCATTTTTGCTTCTTTAGTCAATAACTTTGAAATGCTTGGAGCAGTCTTACTTTTTGACATAAATGTTTGCCTCATTCCTTTTTATAATATATGAAAGATGGAATTTATTATGGGAACGCTCTTGGCGGGTGTCCACAAACTTTGTCCAGAGCATTTCTTCTTCATGCATGGAGGGAGTTTGATATAACTGCATAAATGTTCACCATCATGAGACAGAGTGTCATGCACAAGAACTAGGTTCTTGGTCTAAATTCAAGGTCACACTTAGACGTCAAAGGTCAAATTCAAGAATTACTTTGTCCGGAGCAATTCTTCTTCATGCATGGAGGAATTTTGATGTAACTAATGGCACAATTGATCATAAGATGGATGGTCATGAGCAAAAACCAGGTCTCTAGGGCTGAGGTCAAGGTCACATTTAGAGGTCAAAGGTCAGATACAAGAATGACAACTTTGTCTGGAGCATTTCCTCTTCATGCATGGGGGGATTTTGATGTAACTTGGCACAAATGTTCACCACCAGGAGACGAAGGGTGATGCGCAAGAACTAGATCCCTAGGTCAAAGGTCAAGGCCACACTTTGAGGTCAAAAGTCAGATACAAAAATGACAACTTTGTCCGGAGCATTTCTTCTTCATGCATGGAGGGATTTTGATGTAATTTGGCACAAGTGTTCACCACCATGAGACAGAGTGTCATGTACAAGAAGCAGGTCCCTAGGTCTAAGGTCAAGGGTGACTTATATGCAATTCAGGCAGTATCCATCGTTTTTAATGATAACCCTTGTTTTTGTATTTTTGAAGCTTCTGTCATGATATTTGAATCATATGTGCAGTTCTATAATAGAAGCTTTTCTTCTAACAAGCTCTAGATGGGCATATCTTGTGACTATGGCACCCTTGTTTATTATTACTTCCGCCTTGTTTACAGGATAAAGGAGAGTTATTTCACATGTTTGATGAGAACAGCAATGGTGTGTTAGACATTAAAGAAGTGGGAAAGCTAAATGCTGCCATCTTTAATCTGTTCCCTAGATTTGGATACAAAGGCAAAGAGCAGCCAGGTAATAACTTTCTGCGTAACACACATATTTCATTGTCTGTGTTGATGTAAAAGCAGTCTTAAAATGAGTTTGTTGACATTGCTATTTACATTTTGCTAAGGGTGGCATGGAGAGTGTTTCTTATTTCTGTAAGAGAGTAGCTGAGCTAACTTTGAATCACCTACCACTAACCATTGTTGACTTCAAACCGTGCTTGCTTCTCATGTAAAATTCTTTGAGGAAAATTTACAGTTCTCTTATGACAGTGGTTTTACTAATTTACTAGACATGCCTATAATAATGTCAAAAGGGACACCTGGGGTCTTTAATGCAACCTCATTTGTGTGCATGTAAGCTAAACCTTGATGGAAAACCATAACTGCTGTCAAAAGACAGAATTGTTTAATGAGAGGAAGCTACTGAGCTGGCATGTCAAGGTTGGTTGCCTCTATCAGGTGTATGCTAAAAAATAATGTCTGGAGCATTTTTGGTTCTCTACAACCTTTCTAGCAGGAAGGCTGTCACATGACCTAACAAAACTAAAAAAAATAAAAGAAATAGAAAAAATATACAGAAAACATAAAAACTTAGCATTGAGTTAGGAATATTTTCGTTTGTTTTATCCTCATTTCAGTGTATTTTGTCTGGATAAATTTGCAATGAATACTGTAAAATCATTTAATTTTGTGGGCATGAAATTTCATAGTTTGGGTCAAAACAGAAATTTCGTGGGGATATGAATTCGTGGATTTCAACTTTTGAATATAAAATGAATGGGAATTTTACTTGTTTGTTGGGATTAAATTTCGTGGATTGACTCAACCAAGAAATCCACGAATATTAATGATTTCACAGTATCACATTGTGGACTTAGAATATGTACTTTGACTGAAATAAGGACTTCATTTGACATTTCAGATGAGTCAAGCCCTGATGGTTTTCCGATGGAGGTCCTGAGCTGTAAAAAACTGAAGGTGTTACTCCTGCCTAACCAGGGGTTTACCAAAATTCCCCCGGAAATATGCCAGCTAGGAAACCTTTATGAGCTGAACATCAGTCAGAACCCCAACCTTCTGTCTATACCAGCAGAAATCAGCCAGATTAAATCATTGAAAAGTCAGTTTTTATTTTATCATAATTTACTATATTGATCCATCAAGTAGTGACCTGCTATTTGATATTGTATTGACTATTATATGTACATTTGACTTTTAAACAAAGTGTTTCTTTAGTAGAAAAGGGGTATGATAAGTCACACCTTTAGAAATTAAAAAAAAAAAATTTCATGACCTTAGATGTGCCTAGTATCCATTTTTGAAATTCTTCATCCATATAATATATATGTCTGACGATACTTTCCAAGGCCATATTTTAGCTTAAAAATAGAGTAAATTGAGCAGGTCACTTGACAACTGAAGGAAATACACTGAACATTTTAACAAGTTTGATATTAAGAGGTTTTCAGATTTCTTATTTCACATTTGTAAAATTATTTTTATGATTACAGAGTTAGATTTGGATGATTGTCCACTGTTGAAGACCCCACCACGTGAGATCAGAGAGAAGGGATTTCACTCAACATTTGCCTACCTCCAGCGACTGATGAGTGGAGCAGTGTTGAGCAAGAGAACAAAATTAATGTTAGTTGGACTTGGAGGAGCTGGAAAAACTAGGTTTGTGCAATAGTTTTATATGTAACACTGACTCTTTGTATAAAATTATATAACACTTTACTGTAGAAGGTGAACATTTTTGTATCAGTTTAGTTTTTATAACCAGCTGTTAAAATAGTTCTGCATGTTCGAATTAATTTTTTTTCCACAGAATGGTATTTTATTAAGCCCATTTTTTTTCTTTTAAGTTCCAGAATGGTCTAAGAAAATTTGAAAAATGAAAAAATATTGCTGTGTGCTTTTTAGCTCACCTGAGCAATGCTCAGGTGAGTTTTTCTGATCACTCGATGTCCGGCGTCCGTCCTCTGTCTGTCTGTCTGTCGTCTGTCAACATTTAGCTTGTGTATGCGATAGAGGCTGTATTTTTCAACTGATCTTCATGAAATTTGGTCAGAAGGATAACCTTGATGAAATCTAGGCCAAGTTCGAAAATGGGTCATCTGGGGTCAAAAACTAGGTCACTAGGTCAAATCAAAGGAAAACCTTGTGTATGCGATAGAGGCTGTATTTTTCAATTGATCTTCGTGAATTTTTGTCAGAATGATTATCTTGAAGAAATCTAGGCCAAGTTCGAAAATGGGTCATCTGGGTTCAAAAACTAGGTCACTAGGTCAAATCAAAGAAAAACCTTGTGTATGTGATAGAGGCTGTATTTTTCAATTAATCTTCATGAATTTTGGTCAGAATGATTATCTTGATGAAATCTAGGCCGAGTTCGAAAATGGGTCATCTGGGGTCAAAAACTAGGTCACAAGGTCAAATCAAAGAAAAACCTTGTGTATGCGATAGAGGCTGTATTTTTTAATTTATCTTCATGAATTTTGGTCAGAATGATTGCCTTGATCAAGTATAGGCCAAATTCGAATGTGGGTCATCTGGGATCAAAAAGTAGGTCACTAGGTCAAATCAAAGGGAAACCTTATATATGCGATAGAGGCCGTATTTTTCAATTGATCTTCCTGAAATTAAGTCAAAGTGATAATCTTAATAAAATGTAGGCCGAGTTTGAAAATGGGTCATCTGGGGTCAAAAATTAGGTCACTAGGTCAAATCAAAGAAAAACATTGTGTATGCAATAGAGGCTATATTTTCCAATTGATCTTCCTGAAATTAAGTCAGAATGATTGCCTTGATGAAATCTAGGTCAGATTTGAATATGGGTCATCTAGGTTCAAAAGGTAGGTCACTAGGTCAAATCAAAGAAAAACCTTGTGTATGCGATAGAGGCTGTATTTTTAGCTCACCTGAGCACAAAGTGCTCAGGGTGAGGTATTGTGATCGCTCACCGTCCGGCGTCCGTCCGTCCGTCCGTCGTCCGTCCGTCCGTCCACACTTTCCTTTAAACAACATCTCCTCCTAAACCAACAGGCCAATTTTGATGAAACTTCACAGGGTTGTTCCTTGGATGGTCTTCTTTAAAAATTGTTCAAAGAATTGAATTCCATACAGAATTCTGGTTGCCATGGCAACCAAAAGGAAAAACTTTAAAAATCTTCTTCTCAAAAACCAGAAGCCCTAGAGCTTAGATATTTGGTGTGAAGCATTGCCTAGTGGACCTCTACCAAGTTTGTTCAAATCATGACCCCAGGGTCAAAATTGACCCCGCCCCAGGGGTCACTTGATTTTACATAGGAAAATCTTAAAAAATCTTCTTCTCAAAAACCAGAAGCCCTAGAGCTTAGATATTTGACATGTAGCATTGCCTAGTAGACCTCTACTAAAATTGTTCAAATCATGACCCCGGGGTCAAAATTGACCTTGCCCCAGGGGTCACTTGATTTTACATAGGAAATCTTCAAAAAATTTCTAAAAATAAACCAGAAGGCCTAGAGCTTAGATATTTGACATGTAGCATTGCCTAGTGGACCTCTACAAAATTTGTCCAAATCATGACCCCCGGGGTCAAAATTGACCCCACCCCAGGGGTCATTTGATTTTACATAGGAAAATCTTCAAAAATTTTCTAAAAATAAACCAGAAGGCCTAGATCTTAGATATTTGATATGTAACATTGCCTAGTAGACTCCTACAAAATTTGTTCAAATCATAACCCCTGGGGTCAAATTGACCCCGCCCCATGGGATTACTTGATTGTACATAGAAAAATCTTCAAAATAAACCAGAAGGCCTAGAGCTTAGATATTTCATATGTAGCATTGCCTAGTGGACCTCTACAAAATTTATTCAAATCATGACCCCCGGGGTTAAAATTGACCTTGCCCCAGAGGTCACTTGATTTTACATAGGACAATCTTCAAAAATTTTCTAAAAATAAACCAGAAGGCTTAGATCTTAGATATTTGACATGTAGCATTGCCTAGTAGACTTCTACAAAATTTGTTCAAATCATGACCTCCGGGGTCAAATTGACCCCACCTCATGGGGTTATTTGTTTACCTTTAGCAAAGAATTTATTTCAAGAAAGCAATTAAACTCAGGTGAGCGATATAGGGCCATCATGGCCCTCTTGTTCAATTGATCTTCCTGAAATTAAGTCTGAATGATTGCCTTGATGAAATCTAGGTCAGATTTGAATATGGGTCATCTAGGTTCAAAAGGTAGGTCACTAGGTCAAATCAAAGAAAAACCTTGTGTATGCGATAGAGGCTGTATTTTTCAATTGATCTTCCTGAAATTAAGTCAGAATGATTGCCTTGATAAAATCTACGTTATGTTTGATTATGGGTCATCTTGGATCAAAAAGTAGGTCACTAGGTCAAATCAAAGAATTCTTTAACCCTTCTGTATGCAATGGGACTGTATTTTTCAATTGATCTTTATGAAATTTAGTCAGAATGATTGCCTTGATGATATGTAGGTCAAGTTCGAATATGGGCCATCTGGGTCAAAAAGTAGGTCACTAGGTCAAATCAAAGAAAAACCTTGTATATGCAATAGAGGCTAAATTTTTTCAACTGATCTTCATAAAATTTTGTCAGAATGGTTGCCTTGATGAAATCTAGGTCAAGTTCGAATATTGGTAGTCTGGGGTCAAAAACTAGGTCACTAGGTCAAATCAAAGAAAAACCTTGTGTATGCGATAGAGGCTGTATTTTTCAATTGATATTCATGAAATTTGGTCAGAATAATAGCCTTGATGAAATCTAGGTCAAGTTCGAATATGGGTCATCTGGGGTCAAAAACTAGGTCACTAGATCAAATCAATGAAAATACTTATTTATACTTAAGATTTTTGCTCCAATTTTAATGATAATTGGTCAGAATATTTTTTCCATGAAATCACGAGGTCAAACATGTTTACACTGTTATGGTGTGTTATGGTGTGTTTCTCAGCTGAGCGACCTAGGGCCATCTTGGCCCTCTTGTTATTAGATTGGTTTGTTAAATAGTGGAGCTCAAATAAGTTTTCTGAATTGGAGCCTTTAGGAAAATGACAGTTTGATCAGACTTTTGGGAATAGAAATTTTGTAGATTTGAATAAAACTTTTCACAGCTGTAAATTGATGTATTGTCAGGTTAATACAATGCTCCATCTCTACAACAACACCCTTTGGGAGACGGAAAATTTTTTTGTTGTTCGTAGTGAGTTGTAGTAGAGAGGTGAAATGAAGAACAATTAGCATATTTTGGAGTCAGTAGCAAGTGTTGTTGCAAGGAGGGAATTGTTGTTCAGATGGCCGCTGTAGCGAGGGAGCACTTTATATCATAAAATAAAATGTACAAATCTTATTTTTGAGATACTTGCCAGTGATTTAAGAGATATGCAAGTTTCAAGTTGATTTCAAGTTACTATTGGAGTTATTTCAGGAGTAAACTTTTATACTATATTTTAATCATTAAAAAATAAGTAACATTACAGTTTTTATAAATTCAACACCCAAGTTGCTGTTATCTGTAGGAGTTTTATAGTTCCCATATGCCAGATCTAGAATTTATTCTTTGTTGTCCAGATAAACGACTTTAACCCTTACCCTGCTACATTTCTAAACAGGCAAAATCTCTTTGACGCTAGCAGGCTAAAGGTTAAATACATTGTATTCAAAGTTTACTACCAATGCCATTTCACAGCATATTAAAAGACTGCTTTTTAATAAACTGAAAAGAGTGAAGCAGTCAACTTGATAATATCTTATCAAATCATCAAAAATTATAATAACAGGAACTGACAACATTAAAACTTTAGTGACATCATAATATATTAAAATTTCCTTGTGTTGTGCTAATGCTTGTAGCACAGCTTGTTACTCTTTCTTATTTGAGTTATGTCTGACTTGTGTGGCATGAGTTAACATGCTTACCATATATCTGGATAAGAATGTAATTATGTCTCCCACCACTCAGTGGTGTTGGAGACATATATATTTATTCCTGTCTGTGTGTCAGTCTGTCTGTCACAAATATTGACCGCACTCTTAAGTTGAATATTTCTCATCCGATCTTCACCAAACTTTAACAAAATGTGTTTGCCAATAAGTCCTTGCCCAAGTTTGATAACTAGCCAAATCGGCCCAGGCACTACGGAATTATGGCCCTTGAAACTTGTTTTTTGATAATCAAAGCACTGAAAGTCTGATAAGGCAGTTGAGGTATTGGTGCATTGTTGACTCATATTCTACTATTCAGATGATTAGGCAGTTGTGGGAGACAAAGCAGCTCTTGTTTTCTTAATGATATTTTCAGGAAATTTTGCATATTGATCAGGTTACTTGGGTGTGCATTTTTGTTGTTTTCTTTTCATTACACACTTTTTTTGTGACTCCAGTGACATTACACTTATATTGATTTTTTTTCTATGTTTAACTGGAAATAAACTATCAACTTGTCATGTGTTTCAGTTTAGTGAAGGCACTTTTGAGTGAGACTGGTAAAGCTGAACTTGAACAAGGGGAGGCAATCACTGATGGTAAGTTCTTAATGTAAACAGCTAGAACTATCTTGTTTGGGCAATTGCAGTGTTGTATAGTTGCTTTTGGTGCCTGGAATTTTCATTCCTTACCCAAGATAGCGCAGCAAGATGTGATGGGATGCACCACATCTTGTACCATGATGCATGACGAGACGTTACGACTTCCAATATTTAGTACTATGGCAGTAATGTAACACATGCCACACAGACAGCCCTATCAAGATTCCCAGATAACGCTAATATAACCAGATACAGAACTTCCACCCTGTTATACTAATGATTGAAATACTACACACACGGCATCCTTCATGTTTGATGTAATTATCTGTTTTTAGCTAGTAAGGTCTAGCAGGTACATAGTTTGTTTGTTTTGGGTTTAACACCGTTTTTCAGCAGTATTTCAGTTATGTAACGGCGGGCAGAAAACCTAACCAGTGTTCCTGGATTCTGTATCAGTACAAACCTGTTCTCCGCAAGTAACTGCCAACTTCCCCACATGAATCAGAGGTGGAGAACGAATGATTTCAGATACAATGTCTTTTATTAAAATTGTCACGGAGAACATGCACCCCACCCGGGAATCGAACTCATGACCATGGTATCTGTAGACTAACGCTCTCCCTATTGAGCTAAGCGGGCGGGCAGGTACGTAGTAGACTGTGTGTATTTTGATTAGATTTTAACTTGCTTTGGTTTAGTCTGAAGAAGTAGCTATATTTATTTATGTGTCTCTCCCAACTGGGGGAGACATTGTTTTTGCCCTGTCCGTCTGTCAGGCAGTCCGTCTGTCATACTTCATTTCCAATCAATAACTGGAGAAACATTTGACCTAGAGCCTTCAAAGTTCATAGGATGGTAGGGCTTATTGAGTAGGCGATCCCTATTGTTTTTGGGGTCACTCCATCAAAGGTCAAAGTCAGCAGGGGCCTGAACATGGAAAATCATTTCCAGTCAATACCGTGAGAACAACTTGACACAGAATGTTGAAACTTCATAGGGTGATTAGACATGCAGAGTAGATGACCCCTATAGATTTTAGGGTCACTCTGTTTAAGGTCAAGGTCACAGGGACCAGAACATGGAAATCCATTTCCAGTCAATAACTTGAGACCATTTGACCCAGAACCTTCAAACTTAATAGGGTGATAGGACTTACAGAGTAGATGATTCTGTTGCTTTTAGGGTCACTCCATCAAAGGTCACAGGGGCCATCTGCCTGTCACACTTCATTTTCAATCAATAACTGGAAAACCATTTGACCTGGAACTTTCAAACTTCATTGGGTGATAGGGCTTACAAACTAGATGACCCTATTATTTTTGGTGTTTCTCAATCAAAGATCAAGGTCACAGGGGCTTGAACATGGAAAACCGTTTCTGATCAGTAACTTGGGAACCACTTGACCAAGAATGATGAAACTTCATAGGATGATTGGAAATGACTCCTATAGATTTTTGGGTCACTTGATCAAAGTTCAAGGTCACAGAGGCCAGAAATTGGAAAACCGTTTCTGATCAGTAACTTGTGAACCATTTGACCCAGAACCGTCAAACTTCATAGGGTGGTAAAGCTTATGGAGTGGATGACCCCTACTGATGTTGGCAAAATATATTGACTCTATTCATTATCATTGTATATAATTCAAATGTTTTGTCTTTTACCTACAGGTATAGACATAGAAACATGGCAGGTGAACCATGAGGGTGAGAAGATAACCTACAATATATGGGACTTTGCTGGTCAGACAGTCTATTACAACACACATCAGGTAATGTTGATAACCAGTCTATGATTTTTGCATGCTTTATATATTAGATATGAGATAGATTTAAACTGAAGCTTTGCCTGAAATGTACTCAATAGTGCATTGGAATAAACAGATCTGAGATGTTAATTAAAATACACCTGTGGTCTTTCTGTGGCAGAGTGGTTATGGTAGCTGACTTTGAATCACTTGCCCCTCATCAATGTGGGTTCGAGCCCCACTCAGGGCATTGAATTCTTCAAGTGAGGAAGCCATCCAGTTGGCTTATGGAAGTTTGGTAGTTCTTTCCATGTGCCTGCATGTGACAAAATAATGCACGGAGAGCACCTAGGGTTTTCCTGCACCATCAAAAGCTTGAAAGTGGCCATATTTCCTATCATTGTGTCAGTGTGACGTTGAACCCAACAAAAACAAACAAACAAAAAATTCATTTGGCGAACATTATAATTATGAGTTCGTTTGATTCTACCAAAAAATTATGAAATTTATGAAAAGCTCTTATATTTACAGTTCTTCCTGTCTGCAAATAGAGCTATATATCTGCTGATGTGGAATGTTAGACTTGGACATGAGCATGCTGGGCTTGATTTCTGGCTGAGCTCAATATCTGTACAAGCTCCAAAAGCTCCGATATTTGTAATAGGAACTCATATAGACCAGGTGAGCTTAATATTGGCTAAGCTTAATTGTGCAATCTCCATAAGCTTTTATATTTGTAATAAGATCTCTATTTTGTTGCTACCTGACCAACAAATACCTCATAGTGACAAGGTGAGATTTTGTGGTTAACCATCATTCATCTGTCCATCGTCCATCCACAATTTCTTGTGAACATGAAAGAGACCATGTTTTGCAATCAGTTTTAATCAAACTTGCACACAACTTGTTTTGGCAAATATCTTGGTTCCTGTCGAAAACTTGCCAGATCCCATCATGGGTTCCAGAGTTATGGCCCCTTAAAGGGCCAAAATTTGCTATTTTGGCTTGTGAACAAGATAGAGAACACATTTTGCAATGGAATTTAATCAAACTTGCATACAACTTTATTGGCATAATATCTCAGTTCATTTCAAAAACTGGCCAGATCCCATCATGGGTTATGACCCCTTAAAGGGCCAAAATTTGCTATTTTGGCTTTTGCAGCCATATAGAGACTTCATTTATGGTTTGATTTGATACAAACATGCAAAATTTTTTTAACAACAATATATCTTGGACTCTATGATGAATCCGTCAGATCCATGTTTTTTTAATATTATATGTTCCAGAGTTACGGCCCCTAATTGACCCTGCAAGAGCCAAAATTTGTTTATTTTTACCTTGTGAACACGATAAAAGTGACATTTTACATTCGATTTTAACCACACTTACACACAACTTAAGTCACAATAAGATCTCGGTTCCTTTCGAAACCCGGCTAAATTCCATCATGGGTTCTAAAGTAACTGCTCCTGAAAGGGGTGAAATTTTCTGTTTTGTCCCTTTCAGCCATATAGAGGTTTCATTTATGCTTTGATTTGATACAAACTTGCACAGAATGTTTATCTTCATAATCTTTAGGCCAAATTCGAAACTAGGTCATGTAGGGTCAATAACTAGGTCACGTCAAATCAAAGGAAAAGCTTGTTAACACCCTAGAGGCCACATTTATGACCCTATCTTCATGATGTTGGTAAGAATTTTTATCTTGATCATTCCTATGCCATGTTGAAAACAAGGTTGTATAGGGCCAAAAACTAGGTCACCTGGTCATATCAAAGGAAAAGCTTGTTAACACTCTTAAGGTCATATTTATGAACCTATCTTCATGAAACTTGGTCAGAATGGTTATCTTGATGATCCCTAGGCCAAGTTCAAAACTGGGTCTTGTTGGGTCAAAAACAGGGTTAGCTGCTTAAATCAAAGGAAAAGCTTGTTAACACTCTAGAGGCCATATTTATGACTATATCTTCATGAAACTTGTTAAGAATGTTTATCTTGATGATTCCAAGGCCAAGTTTAACAGGTGAGCGACATAGGGTCATCATGACCATCTTGTCAAATAAAAGAGGGTAAAGCCCTAGTAGTTAATTATCTATTTAGGATTGAGTTATAAAATGTCACTTTACTGTAAAGGGATTATGTAGGGACATTTGAGGACTGAAAAGCGCCGTGCTTAAATGATCTTATGGTCAATGGTGGTTGTAAATGAAGATTCCTAACTAAGAGGCTTTAGTCGGGTAATGAAGGGAATACCTTATAATGGTATACTTCTTGACTAACATTGTGATATATTTAACAGGTGAGCAAGTCAGAGCTGCCTATAGAAGAAATGCAGCAGCGATACCCACAAGTTATTGGCTTCCATTTCATCAGCTCCTTTACTGGACAGGTATGTCTATAGTATATCAAATAACTTTAGTTTAATACTGATTGATTTTAGCTTAATTGTGATGAAAGCTCCAAGCTTTTTTGAACCACATTTGAGTCTGCTTCATGGGAAAACCAGTGCTGGTGTCATATGAGAAGCCTCAAACCCATGACCCACAGTTGAGTGGCCAACACTTTAACCACTAGACCATAGCTTCACGTATATCAGATTATGTGATGTAAGATATCTGTATTGACACACTGACCAAGACCTTGTCTTGAGTATTACAAGACTATTATAGATATGAACATATACAATAGTAACAAAGGAACATTTTTTTTTTTTTAATTTTTTAATCACATGACATATGCCATAATTTCAAAGTAAGACATTTAATAGATGAAAGCCAATTTCTGGTATATTAATGTAGGGATAACGCATGTTTTTTTTGTGTTATAACATCTGCAGAATACCGAGGGTACCAACGATTCCCGAGGGATTCTGAAGATGTTATAACAAGAAAAAAGCATGTGCTAAAGCTATTCTAGCATAAAACGCGTAAAAACCAAATACCGGTAAATGAATATATTGTCCCTCAACGTCATCAGATTTCCATGAAATGTGCAGTAAAGTCTACGCTGTTTTTAGCTCACCTGAGCCAAAGGCTCATGGTGAGCTTTTGTGACTGGTCAATGTCCGTCGTGTGTCGTGTGACCATCAGCATTTTCTAAAAAAATCTTCTTCTTGAAAACCACTTGGCAGAATTACACCAAACTTCACAGGAATGATCCTTGGGTGGCCCCCTTTCAAAATTGTTCAAAGAATTGAATTCCATACAGAACTCTGGTTACCATGGCAATCCAAAAAAAACTTCAAAAATCTTCTTGTCCAAAACCACAGGGCCTAGGGCTTTGATATCTGGTGTGTAGCATCATCTAGTGGTCCTCTACCAAAATTGTTCAAATTATCCCCCTAGGGTGAAATATGGTCGCCCCTCAGGGGTCACATAGTTTAATTAGACTTATATAGGGAAACATTTCAAAATCTTCTTGTACAAAACCACACGGCCTAGGGCTTTGATATTTGGTATGTAGCATCATCTAGTGGTCCTCTACGAAGATTGTTCAAATTATTGCCCTAGGGTCAAATATGGCCTCGCCCCGGGGGTCCCAAGTTTTACACAGACTTATATAGGGATAAAAGTTTAAAAATCTTCTTGTCTGGAACCACAAGACTTAGACCTTTGATATTTTGTTTATAGCATTGGCTTATGGTCCTCAATCAAAATTGTTCAAATTGTAAGCCTTGGGTGAAAAGAGGCCCTGCCCTGGGGGTCCCATGTTTTATATAGACTTAATATATAGGAAAAAAGTTTAAAAATCTTCTTGTCTGAAACCACACGACCTAGACTTGATATTTGGTATGTTGCATTGCCTAGTAGTCCTCTACCAAAATTATTCAAATTATGCCCCTGGGGTTAAAAGTGACCCCCCGCCCCGGGGTCACTTAATTATTATATGAGTTATATAGGAAAATATACTTAAAAAATTATCTGATCTATTTCCAAGACTGTTTAATAATAATTACCAGATGACCCTAAGTAATATGATGTCACTTGACTGTGACCTTAACCTGCTGACCAACTTTCTTGTTTTTTTAAGATACATTCTTGAAATGTTCAAATTCAAGAATGACTTTGTCAGGAGCATATCTTCTTCATGCATGGAGGGATTTTGATGAAACTTGCCACAATTGTTCACCATCATGAGACGGAGTGTCATGCGCATGAACCAGGTCCTTAGGTCTAAGGTCAAGGTCACACTTAGAGGTCAAAGGATACAAAAATAAAAACCTTGTCCAGAACATTTCTTCTTCATGCATGGAGGGATTTTGGTATAACTTGGCAAAAATCTTCACCACCACGAGACTAATTGTCCCTAGGTCTAAGGTCATGAAATTTGGATGACATGTACAGTTTTGCACACCGATCGTAAAACTGAATTTCAGTGACCATGAATGTGACCTACTGATTTCTTAATATTTTAACATCAGTTTGACATTTGAAACATGTAGCTCATATTACTCAGGTGAGCAATCCAGGGTCATCATGACCCTCTTGTTTCATGTTGACATCATTTCCTTTTGAAATACAGTCGAACTTCGATGGCTCGAACTCGAGGGTCCCGTGGAAATTAGTTCGAGTTTTCCGTTGTTCGAGCCATCCAAATGGCGGCCATTTTGAATTTGGGAATTCGAGGGCATGATGTGTTACAAACCTTACATCGTAATATATTGTCATATTGTACCTAAATGTGTGTATGATACGATGATGAATAAAAAACGAACGCTGAAATATGCTTTATTATTAATATTCAAACATGACATAGATACGAAAAAAAAAAACACACACACATATAAAACACTGATATGATTATAAGAATTTGGTGAAGACAGCATCAAATGAAAAGCAAACCTTTATGAATCATAGTCCAGTGCAAATATTATCAAATATATTGCTTTCAAGTAGCTGACTTAGATATGCCCCCGTTTCCGGGTCCTTTTCTAAGTTGCTCAGCCATGCTAAAGCAGTACGAAAGATGACATCGGATCTCCCGTTCATTTTTGCGGCCGTAATACGTTTACGCTTTGACACTGAATGCGCTATATAAAAAGGTGTTATAACAGCATGTGAGCGCGAGAATCTCTCTTTTAACACACGTTTTCTCTCCTGTTAAACACCCCCCGAAAAGTGACAATAACAGCAGTTTTATGCTAGAATGCAGGTTGAGTAGTGTGTAGAAGTCTTAAGTGCTGCATGTTTAGGGATATTTGGAGATCAAAACACTGACTTTTGAGTGTTGTGTGGAGGGCGTACACATTGACTGTTATGTGTTGTGTGGAAGCCTTCACATTGACTGTTAAGTGTTGTGTGGATATTGACTATTAAGTGTTGTGAGGAAGTCATACTCATTGACTGTTAAGGGTTGTGTGGAGGTGTACACATCAATTGTTCAGTGTTGTGTGGAGGGTGTACACACTGAGGATGGAGTGTTGTTTGAAAGCCAGAAACTGCACATTGAGTGTTTTGACCTACATAAATATTGTTTTTATTTATTCCATATTACTCGACATAAAATAAGAACATGTACCATTCTTTGTATTTTATTTATCTCATTGTTATACGGTTAAATGTTTTAAGATCATATAACACATTATGACGAACAAATGACTTAAAATACTTGATTTCTAACTTAATATATTCTACATCTGCTAAGGTAAATGCATCAATAGATCTGAGAAAACATTGAAAAGTTAAGTTGGCATGTTTTTGGCCGCTCTATCTTCAAGCGAGAGGAGACCAGGCGCAAGCATGAGAAAACACGCGATGCGATGACCCCTAAAAACCGCAGATGGCACCCAGCACACGGACCACACCCGAATGTATGACAGCAGACCTCAGATCACCACGGCTCCGCACCAAAATGATGCCACTAGCAAGTCAAAAGCTGCTACCAAACACTCGGTGCTAGAAAGCTGTCTGATATATGTCTGTGCTAAAACAAGACCGACAATATTGGCATTATTGTCCACGAAAACGGCACGCGTTAAATATTCATGAGACAGCCCAATTCTTCAGCTAGTAAAACTAAAATACGGACTGACCGGGCCTACCACACAAAACACCAACTGATGCACCCCAGACACACTTCACCTTGCAAGAAGCAACGCAACATAGGCACCACACAACATTATAGTGAAGCATTACAGACAACGGAATGCAACCAGGGCCTCACCAGTACCATTGTGATGCATTACAGACACTTCATATCGCAAGAAACAACGCAACATAGTCATTACCAACACTATAGTGAAGCACTACGGACAACGGAATGCAACTTGGGCCTCACCAGTACCATGGTGATACATTACAGACACAACCTAGGTTTCGCCAATACTGTAATTATTCACTATAGAAGCTTCACTACGCAAAAAAGCAAAGCAACCTAGACATCACCAGAACCTATAGTGGTGCACTACAACCACTTCACAAGCAAGCAACGCAACGCAATGCAATCTAGGACTCGCCAGTACTATAAGGACGAAATCCTAGTGACCCGAAGCAACTTCAGGTCAACCAACCTTAAATAGCAAGGTGCATCTTTTGCAATGAACAACCTTTGGTGCACTGTTTAAGACAATAATGCCCTTGTGATAGGCCCGATAAAGGCAAACATAGTTTCATCAAACTGAGTGGACCGTGTCCATAACTGACAGACGACAACGCCAATTACACTGAACTGTTCCGAATAAAATTCATCACACCAAACGCATAGATATATCTCTAGTTCGGCATCAACCGTATAAATCGCCACAAAACAAACACCCAACCGGTTATTGTTTAGCAATCTAATTAACTCGATATCTCGCCTGATCCCCTCAATTCAACATTATTTGAGCGACAGTCCTAACATTTAAGGTATAATTACCGATTCATAAAAAATACATAACACAGAAATAACTGCCAGTGAGCCTTATCTTTTATCTAGAAGCTAAGATATAAATGAAAATACCTAGGCTAAAGTAATACACAAGTTCATGTAATTTCTTTTCCTATATATTCTTTTACAGAAAATGTCTTAAACATTAATTTAATTTCCGATATCCTAAAAAAGCACACAGTTCCAGTTAAAAACATTCTAACGAATGCTGTTATTTATCAACATAATACACCTGAATTCCATAAATCGGAAACTATCCAAAAGTTAATTTCCAGGAAGTATCTACGGTACTTTGAAGTTCCTTCGACTTGGCTTCTATCACAGAACATACATTCGTAACTTCTTTGAGTATGATTATAATTGGGATATCGGAGACTTCACAGTGTACGTTGCACTAACAGCTCACTGACATCTTCAATAAATGCCATATAAGAAATCGGTACCCTGAAAGTATAATCCAAAACGCAGCAAATCTGACACAAATTTCTCCAAAATGTCAGGTCTTTCACCAAAAACTAAGTTAACCATAAAAAATTACTGCATTAGCAACTTTAGGGGTGTGGCGGGAGGGTAAGTTTATCTTTACTGAACGACAAGTAGAAGAACAGTAGATTCTGTCAGTCAGTGTATAATAACGGTCTATTCGCCCTTTCAGACGCAGTGTGAGAAATCTGCACGGGCTTTTTGCTTTTATATCGAACAACTGGCTGTGTTCTCGGCTCGCTGAACATGCACATCAGTACTGTATTGATAAAACGAGAACCAGTTCAACTTAATAATAAAGGCTGATTAATCCCGAATCCTTAGAAACTAACAAACATTTTAAGTCTCGAGGAATAAATGAAATTATTTTAAAGAAATAATTTATATTATTCCATATTACTCGACATAAAATAAGAACATGTACCATTCTTTGTATTTTATTTATCTCATTGTTATACGGTTAAATGTTTTAAGATCATATAACACATTATGACGAACAAATGACTTAAAATACTTGATTTCTAACTTAATATATTCTACATCTGCTAAGGTAAATGCATCAATAGATCTGAGAAAACATTGAAAAGTTAAGTTGGCATGTTTTTGGCCGCTCTATCTTCAAGCGAGAGGAGACCAGGCGCAAGCATGAGACAACACGCGATGCGATGACCCCTAAAAACTGCAGACGGCACCCAGCACACGGACCACACCCGAATGTATGACAGCAGACCTCAGCTCACCACGGCTCCGCACCAAAACGATGCCACGAAGCAAGTCAAGAGCTGCTACCAAACACTCGGTGCTAGAAAGCTGTTTAACAAACACCATGCGTCCCGTCTCCTCTCGATTTATTGATTTTTTCCGCCACAATAAATTTTGCAAAAATTTATCCCCCAAAAATCAACACAAAGAAAAATTAGACATTTACAATTTTCTATTAAAGCATCTCTGTGACCGCGGCAAATCTCAAGTAAAATGCAATGAATCCGCGCGAAAGAAATTATAGCGAAAGCATAAAAATATAGGTAAACATTTAATCCACACGGCCAGCCAATCGCTGGAGTCGAAAATATCATGCGGTGTTACCGAAAGATATATACTGTAATATTTCTAATACAAATGATCAGTACGTACAGGACAAACTAATTAAGCGTATTGATGCACTTATCCCTAATAGCATAAGTCTGAACCACATTTTACCGGGAAAAAAGTTGCTGTGGCATAACACATTATTGTGTGATTTGGTTTAACCGTAAAAATCTTGGGCAAACTAGATCTTAACAAAATAATTCGATGTCAGGTTATTTGTGACGTCAGAACTTTTGAATCACAGTAAGTAGTCATGAAAAGTTATTTGTTTTATTTGCCTGTATACATGGTAAAAGTACATACATAGTTTCAAATCACCAAAAATTCGTAATTTCGGATATTGCTTAATATTTTACCTAAATCAATAAAGAATTGTATCAACTTTTGGCACACACAAGTTTTATTTGAATTTGTGTCCCAGTTGTGAAATAATTGTCATAAATTTAAACCTCTAGTATGTAAAGCGTCGGTAGCGATGAACATTTTCTCAGAAATTGCTTGAACTATTTGGTCTTTTGAATGTTTGACTCGGGGGATATTGCCCATAAGAAAATAGTATCTTAATATTTCATAGAATCGCGTTAAATTAACTGAACTATGGGCAAGCTACACTGGTTTCGTTTTGTATTTTCAACAAAATAAAATCCTCTTTCTGATTTGTCTTAGAATTTATTAAACGTATAACCAAGTACTGTCTGTAAAAGACAGGTCAGCCTCTTCTCTAAATACCGGATCCCAACGACGCTTGAATCTACCAGTACACTTAATTAATCTGAATAGGTGGCCTGCCAAAATAGGCTAATGTGAAAACAACTGTAAACATCCTTTATTCGTAGTTATAATAAATCTGCAATAAAACTGGTTTATATCTACCGCCGCAAGAATGAATTTGATTCCGTATGACAACCCTGTAATAGATTACTTAAAAACACTCTCATATAAAAACTAATGAAAAATAATGCTCGTAAGGTATGATAAACTTTGATGAGGACCCTTACACTAAACCATACGTCATGAATAAACATGATGACGTATTCACTAAGTATAGGCTATACTTTTACCGGTTATAATTGTCGAAATATTTCAAATGCTTTTAAAAGCAGTGCTACACATTATCAGAGAATCGGTAGAGATTTCCGACCAATAAAATAAAATGTGTATTTTATACTTCTTTGTTCTAAATAAAGAATGTCTTGAACTTTTCAGTTCGAAGGCGAAGCAGGCCATTTCAAATGCCATTAAAACGACCAGGCACGTGATTGGTTTTGAATAAAAGATTTATATGAAGGCACCAAACATAATCGCCACTGAATTTGATTTCTTTATTCGACAAGTCGGTATCCCAGATAAATGGGGAATAATATAATAGTTCTAGAACAATTCTGTCGGAAGTTATGCCACATTTATGCCACGTGTCAGGCAACAGTTTGCGTGACACCAATGACCTTTAATCCAAACCTTCACCCCAAGCATTTGCAGAAAAAACAACTGTTTACCCTGATTGGTAATCCAAAAATAGTCCTGAAAAAACGGGTATACCGACTGTAATATCGCAAGAATCCTAGTATTGTTAAATCTAAACAAATCTCAACCCTTATGTGGTGATAGGCTTGCTAAATCAACAGAATGAGTCGGATGAAGCAGAGACGAAACAATCCACATACATCTGCAGTCCTGAATAAAAATTATTCTGTGAAACAATCGATGTTTTTTTGTTTTGTTTTTTTTTAATTTACTTTCTGAAGTGTAGTGGTCAGAATTCGGATCACCATCTGTAGGTCTACAAATCAAGCTCTGAACCCCAAAATTTCCATCATTATTGCCTTTGTTCTTTCGTTTGCCAACTGCTATCAAATCCTTAAATACTTTTAAAGCCGCAAAACCACCTCCAGTAAAATCGTCTAGATAGTTCTGCTGTTTGCCTGATTTCATGTTTGATTTCAGCACAAAATTCTTAAATGCCCACCACGACCTAGTAACCTTTTTTTTTTTTAACTATGGAAACTTCATGAAAATCATTCTTAAATTACAAGTAATATACAGCCATGATGGATAATTAAGGCCCTTCCTAAAATAAATGAGTTTTACAGCTTCATATGCAAAACTTATTCAATCAATCTCTTATCATCATAAAGAGCATAGCATAGAATGACTACTTTACACTGAAGAAACCAAATGTGTTCGAAATTTAACTTAATACACTAATTTCTGTACATATTGTTACATTGATTAGATATAGTATTAAGTCATTAAACACCTTGTTTTGGCCTAATCTATGTCACCGTCAACTTGTTACTAAATACTTGTATATTTCAATCTTTTCATGCAAATCATTTTAAACTACCGTCATGGAAATACAAAAGAATACAGGTATTTTGTGGCGTATCTTTAAATCCTAGCAAATTTTGCAATGTTATCGATTCCTCAAAAGGAAGTGTTGTATCAAAATAAAAACTTTCTGTGTCAGTCCAGTGTTTGTGTTAGCAGAGAAGACTATTAAACGTACTAAACGGTATGCGTTTTGCGTTTTTTGATGACACGTCCCTTGACCTAGATCTTGACCTATTTTAGAAATTTAACAGCTGTTATTTTAGGTCGATATAGTCTACTTTGACCGGTGAATTTGCTAAGTTAACTATATCGATATATTTTTTTGTTTTTGTTTTTGAGGTCTGAGACGAAATTTCATTTGAACTTCATCTCCGGGCGCGACCCCAATCTTGACCCCTAAAATGTCTCCGAAATGTTCTACTTGCAAATTATCCCGGGATGTGGGTTTTGATACTTCACTGAAAAGTTGTACTGACTGCAGGACACTCCCGAATGTGGAGCGAAGTATGTGCTATATATGGAATATTTGAATATTAACGAAGTAATTGCACATGCAGTGACGTGTACTCGCCCGAACCGTTTCCGCTGCGTCATTAACCTGCACACATCGCCACCACAAGTCTGTTATGTTTTAAGACCAGGATGCGGGCGATATCACCCGACGCAACTGAAACTGCCCACCGTGCACACGCCATGCTAAAACTTGTACGTGTAACAAAGCATTTTCTGAACTTTGTCACTGATTGGTTAGATATGTCGCCGCATAAATAATGAACGCTTTCGACCACTGCATATAGAATTAATCTTGCCCGGGTGTTTTCAGCCTGACCGTCGGTAGACAGTCTAAAATGTCTTTCTTACAAAAAACGTTTTGATAACTAAATGCCCCCTTTGACCGGCAATAATGCCAAATTGATATATTCATCTCTGAAAATCTGTTCAAGGGAGGAAAGCAGATGTGCCGCCAGTAAGACACTGGTAAGACTAACAGAAGGTATGATTTAATTTGCGCATCTTCCCACAGACTGTAACTTTTTGTTCAATATTAGACATGCTGACCATACAGACGAGCCTAGTATAAATGACCTATACACTGACATCGCCACACCCTCCTTGAAATTTTACCTCTAACCATGACATAGTCTTGTGAAATACCCGAACCATGTAAAAATACTTAAAAATCAATAATAGTATTAATACACCCACCAGCATGATCTTGTAACTGTCTGTTTCTTCCTTCTCGATATCGTTTGCACAATTACCGGTCCCTCGTGCTCCAAGGTCATGTGGAGGTATCTGATTCCGCACCTCGTTCCTGGCCGGCCTTTTGTTTCTCTCCTCTCGTCCTATGGTGATATTCCTGTTGTTGACGATTTTGCTCTTACATTTTGCCTGTGACCTTCGTCCTTCCTTTCCCGGCCTTGTCGTTTAGGTCTAACACGTTCATGCGGCATCTCAATTTAAGATTACTTTAAGTTTATCTTTACTGAACGACATGTAGAAGAACAGTAGATTCTGTCAGTCAGTGTATAATAACGGTCTATTCGCCCTTTCAGACGCAATGTGAGAAATCTGCACGGGCTTTTTGCTTTTATATCGAACAACTGGCTGTGTTCTCGGCTCGCTGAACATGCACATCAGTACTGTATTGATAAAACGAGAACCAGTTCAACTGAATAATAAAGGCCGATTAATCCCGAATCCTTAGCAACTAACAAACATTTTAAGTCTCGAGGAATAAATGAAATTATTTTAAAGAAATAATTTATATTATTTTCAGGGTATAAGTTCACTGAAGACGAACTTATTTGAGGTGACCTTACAGCAACAGTACATGGGAGAACATATACCAGCTGTATGGCTCACTTTTGAGAAGAATATTGATAGGTTAGTATTATCAGTAAAGATTTGAGCAATCAACTTGAACAAACTTACATACTCAACTTGAATGAAGTGAATAAACTTGTTCACGGAACTTAACTCGTACAGAACTAAACTGTGTAGTTATCAACTTGTATAGTTAACTTGATTGAACTTGTGTGGTTAATTAGAATGAACTTTAGGGTTAACTTGAATGAGCGAACAAACCTATACACGTTACATTAAATAACTTGCACACTGGACGTTGTTGAACTTGTACACTCAGCTTGTATTAACTAGTACTTGCAACTTAAATGAATTTGTACATGGAACTTGAGCTTACATGTTCAGGGTTCCATTGTTGTGTTTTGAAGCATTTATATGATAATAAATAATGATTTGTTGTATAAATATGTAACTGAAAAATTGTAATTCAATGTTTTCAGAATAAAGGAAAAGAATGATATTGTGACATACCAGGAGATTGAGTTGTTAGCCAACAAGTCTGGTATCTTTGAACCTTCAGAGGTGAGTTGTTAGGCAATAAGTTGGGTATCTTTGAACCGTCAGAGGTGAGTTGTTAGCCAACAAGTCTGGTATCTTTGAACCTTCAGGGGGGCCTCCGTGGCCGAGTGGTTAAGGTCGCAGACTTCAAATCACTTGCCCCTCATCGATGTGGGTTCGAGCCTCACTCGGGGCATTGAATTTTTCATGTGAGAAAGCCATCCAGCTGGCTTACGGAAGGTCGGTGGTTCTACCTGGGTGCCCGCCCGTGATGAAATAATGCACGGAGGGGCACCTGGGGTCTTCCTCCACCATTAAAGCTGGAAAGTCGCCATATGACCTATCATGTGTCGGTGCGACGTTAAATCAAAAAAAAAAAAAAAAATTGAACCTTCAGAGGTGAGTTGTTAGGCAACAAGTTGGGTGTCTTTGAACCTTCAGAGGTGAGTTGTTAGCCAACAGGTCTGGTATCTTTGAACTTTCAGAGGTGAGTTGTTAGCCAACAAGTTGGGTATCTTTGAACCTTCAGAGGTGAGTTGTTAGCCAACAGGTCTGGTATCTTTGAACTTTCAGAGGTGAGTTGTTAGCCAACAAGTCTGGTATCTTTGAACCTTCAGAGGTGAGTTGTTAGCCAACAAGTCTGGTATCTTTGAACCTTCAGAGGTGAGTTGTTAGGCAACAAGTCGGGTATCTTTGAACCTTCCGATGTGAGTTGTTAGGCAACAAGTCGGGTATCTTTGAACCTTCCGATGTGAGTTGTTAGGCAACAAGTCGGGTATCTTTGAACCTTCCGATGTGAGTTGTTAGGCAACAAGTCGGGTATCTTTGAACCTTCCGATGTGAGTTGTTAGGCAACAAGTCGGGTATCTTTGAACCTTCCGATGTGAGTTGTTAGGCAACAGTCGGTATCTTTGAACCTTCCGATGTGAGTTGTTAGGCAACAAGTTGGGTATCTTTGAACCTTCCGATGTGAGTTGTTAGGCAATAAGTTTGGTATCTTTGAACCTTCCGATGTGAGTTGTTAGGCAACAGGTCGGGTATCTTTGAACCTTCCGATGTGAGTTGTTAGGCAAGAAGTTTGGTATCTTTGAACCTTCCGATGTGAGTTGTTAGGCAAGAAGTTTGGTATCTTTGAACCTTCCGATGTGAGTTGTTAGGCAAGAAGTTTGCAGGCTGTCTAGCGTCCCTAAAATTCCTACTTTTTCCTATTTTTTTTCAATTTGGCTAAAATTCCTATTTTTTTTTAAAAAATCAAAGGAAATTCCTAAAAAGGCCCTATTTTTTCACAAAGATTCCTAATTTTTTAACTTTTTTGCAATGATCAAAAAGAGAAAATGTTTTAAATGTTGTTTAAAAGTTCTTCTAATTCAGAAAAAAACAATTTAGCACAGTTCAAAACAGTGGAAAGCTAGGAGACGTCTTTTCTGTAAATAAAGCACTATTTGTGAGTTACTTTTATGTCAATTACATAAAGGTAAGCACATTACATGGTCTTTAAAGTCCGTATTTTGATTTGAAAATTCCTAAATTTAGCCCTAAAATTTCTTTAAAATTGTACCAAATTCCTAATTTTAGCCCTATTTTTTTGTACAAATTGCCCTAAAATTAGCCCTAATTTTTTGTCGGGGTATGCTAGACAGCCTGAGTTTGGTATCTTTGAACCTTCCGATGTGAGTTGTTAGGCAAGAAGTTTGGTATCTTTGAACCTTCCGATGTGAGTTGTTAGGCAACAAGTAGGGTATCTTTGAACCTTCCGATGTGAGTTGTTAGGCAACAAGTCGGGGATCTTTGAACCTTCCGATGTGAGTTGTTAGGCAACAAGTCGGGTATCTTTGAACCTTCCGATGTGAGTTGTTAGGCAACAAGTCGGGGATCTTTGAACCTTCCGATGTGAGTTGTTAGGCAACAAGTCGGGTATCTTTGAACCTTCCAATGTGAGTTGTTAGGCAACAAGTTTGGTATCTTTGAACCTTCCGATGTGAGTTGTTAGGCAATAAGTTTGGTATCTTTGAGCCTTCTGACACGAGTTGTTATGCAACAAGTCGGGTATGTATGAACCTTCTGAGATGAGTTGTTTGGCAATAAGTCAGGTATCTTTGAACCTTCAGAGGTGAGTTGTTAACCAACAAGTCTAGTATCTTTGAACCTTCAGAGGGGAGTTGTTAGCTATCATTGAGACTATTGTAATTTCTAGAGTGATGTGAAATAAGCTTTTTATGCACACATTACAGCAGTGAGAGTTTTATTCATTATGACGGAGATAGCTTTGGACCTAATCTTAAAAGTTCTTCAAACGTTATAGTAGTGAGAGATATTAACATAACCATAGGGACACATTTGACACTACATTAGGAAGAGCTATGAACATTGCAGGTAGGGCTTTTGGCATTACAGTGGGGAATGTTTGGACATTATTGTAGGGAGAGCTTATAACATTACAATTTGGAGAGTGTTGGGCATCTTATTAAAAAGAGCTTTGTTTGTTTGTTTTGGGTTTAACACCGTTTTTCAACAGTATTTCAGTCATATAACGGCGGGCAGTTAACCTAACCAGTGTTCCTGGATTCTGTACCAGTACAAACCTGTTCTCCGCAAGTAGCTGCCAACTTCCCCACATGAATTATCAGAGGTGGAGGACTAATGATTTCAGACACAATGTCGTTTATCAAATAGTCACGGAGAACATACTCCCCGCCCGAGGATCGAACTCATGACCCCGCGATCCTTAGACCAACGCTCTTACCTACTGAGCTAAGCGGGCGGGCTAAAAGAGCTTTGTACACTGCAATAGTGATTTAGACATTGCAATAGGAATAGAGCTCTAGACTTTACAATAAAAAATGCTTTAGAAGTAACAGAAAAAATAAACAAATTAGAAATTACAGTATAGATATCTTCGGTCATTACAGTAAAGAATGGTTTGGATGTTACAATAGGTAAATCTTTGGACATTACAGAAGGGAATGCTTTGGACATTACTACAGGGAAGGAGCTCCACTTTACAATAAAGAGCATTGAACTTTATGCTTTATGTAATAGAGTATGAGAAGACATTACAGTAGAAAAAAAATTTGGACAGCTTGAAACATTGTAAGGAGACCTTCAGATTTTATATGAGAGACGGATTTGACATTACAGTAGGAAGACATTTTGAAGTTACAATAGGAATGCTTTTGACATTATATGACAAAGAGCTTTTGACAGCACAGTAGGGAATGATTTTGACATTATATTACAAAGAGCTTTTGACAATACAGTAGGGAATGATTTAGACATTGCAGTAGGGAATGCTTTTTGGCATTATATTACAAAGAGCTTTTGACAGCACAGTAGGGAATGATTTAGACATTACAGTAGGGAATGTTTTTGACATTATATTACAAAGAGCTTTTGACAGCACAGCAGAAAATGATTTAGACAGTACAGTAGGGAATGCTTCGAACATCAGAGTAGGGTAGGAACAGTGAATGCTTTGTACACTGCAGTAGGGAGAGCTTTGGACATTACTGTAGAGAGTGCTTTGGACATTACATTATGGACGGCTTTGGACATTACTGTAGAGAATGCGTTGTTCATTACATTATTGAAAGTTTTGTACATTTCTATAGAGAGTGCTTTGGATATAGCTAAAGAGAGTGCTTTAGACAATATTGAAGAGTGTTCTTTGGACATTTCTGTAGAGAGTGCTTTGGACATTAAATTATGGAGAGATTGGGATACTACTGTAGAGAGTGATTTGGATATTACATTATGGAGAGCTTTGGACATTAAATTATGGAAAGTTTTGGACATTACTGTAGAGAGTGCTTTAGACATTATTGTAGAGAGTGCTTTGGACATTATATAATGGAAAGCTTTGGACATTACTGTAGAGAGTGCATTGGACATTACATTATGGAGAGATTTAGATATTACTGTAGAGAGTGCTTTGGACATTACATTATGTAGTGCTTTTGACATTAAATTATGGAAAGTTTTGGATATTACTGTTGGGAGTGCTTTGGACATTACATTACGGAGAGCTTTGGACATTACTTTAGAGAGTGCTTTGGACATTGCATTTTGGAGAGCTTTGGACATTACTGTAGAGTGCTTTGGACATTACTGTAGGGAGTGCTACAGAAATTACAGTAGAAAGAGCCTTTTGAATAGCATTACAAAAGGCGTTGGACATTATAGTAGAGAATGCTTTGAACATTAGAGAAACTTTAGGACGTCAATGTAGAGAATGCTTTGAACATTAGAGAAACTTTAGGACGTCAATGTAGAGAATGCTATGAACATTAGAGAAACTTTAGGACGTCAATGTAGAGAATGCTCTGAACATTAGAGAAACTTTAGGACGTCAATGTAGAGAATGCTTTGAACATTAGAGAAACTTTAGGACGTCAGTGTAGAGAATGCTTTGAACATTAGAGAAACTTTAGGACGTCAATGTTGTGAATGCTCTGAACATTAGAGAAACTTTAGTAGGTCAGTGTAGAGAATGCTCTGAACATTAGAGAAACTTTAGGACGTCAATGTAGAGAATGCTCTGAACATTAGAGAAACTTTAGGACGTCAATGTAGAGAATTCTTTGAACATTAGAGAAACTTTAGGACGTCAATGTAGAGAATGCTGTGAACATTAGAGAAACTTTAGGACGTCAATGTAGTGAATGCTTTGAACATTAGAGAAACTTTAGGACGTCAATGTAGTGAATGCTTTGAACATTAGAGAAACTTTAGGACGTCAATGTAGTGAATGCTTTGAACATTAGAGAAACTTTAGGACGTCAATGTAGAGAATGCTTTGAACATTAGAGAAACTTTAGGACGTCAATGTAGAGAATGCTTTGAACATTAGAGAAACTTTAGGACGTCAATGTAGTGAATGCTCTGAACATTATAGTAGAGAACCTATTGGGAGTTATTGATGGGAAGACTTTGGCTGTTACAGTAGAGAACACTTGGAATATTCCATTAGGAAATACCTTGGATTGCTTTTGATATTACAGTGAAGAACACTTCAGACATCACAGTAGAGAAAGCTTTGAACTATTAACATAAGGATTGTCAGTGTTTCTATTTGGTTCAATGATCTGTCTGTTCAGGGTTCCTTGGCAGCAAACTTGTTTTATATCAGTGCCTGCTTTGTTGTTAATCTAAGAAATGTGTTACTTTTTGTGATACTATTTGTGCATGCTACAATTATGTTGTGTTTGATACAATTTGTCATATTTTATCTTTTTCACAAATGTTAACTTTTTTAACTTACTTAAAATCAGTATAATTATAGTTTCTTTCAATCTGAACATTTTAAATATTTCTAGAAATAATGGTTCTTTTCTTCTTCTTTTCACAAGTTTTAGAAAGAAAATGTGTTACATACTGATTTTCTGAAGTGCTATGTCAATTTCTACTATTTAACGATATAATTGTCTTAAAAAATTTTTAAGGGTAGAGAATTTTTTTTATTCCGAAGTTTTACTTTGACAACCAAAGTCTCACTTTTTATGATTTTTATACACAGCTGAATGATAATGTTTTATTTTTCACAGATTTTCCAAGCTGTCCAGTTTCTACATGATCTTGGAAGTGTCCAACATTTTTCAAATGAATATCTCAAGTCTAATGTTGTGATCAATCCACAGTGGATAGTTGATGTGATGGCTTGTGTGGTGTCGGTGAAAAATGATTTTATCCAGGTAAAATATTCAAAGAGTTGAATAAAAGAAATGAGTGAATAATTATAGGTTATTAGCTTTGTATTAGGAAATCATTCTCGCATACCAGAGGTCAACCGTGGTTCCCCGGATAAACCTCTGGCACATTTCGCCGATATTTGTGGTTTGCCCTTACAGAAGAAAAAGGCCTGCTGCGTACTCTTGCTGTGTACATACAGCGTATATGATGCGTACATGATGTGCACTGAAATCAAGGGCTTTAAATAGTACGCAGGATATACAACGCACATACACCGATAGTACGTTTGTAGTACACTTTTGACATGCAAATGAGCTCTGCCGCGTACTACTTGCTGCGTACATGCTGTGGACTACATAGTACACAGAATGTACGCTGGAGGAATTTAGTATGCGGGAAATAGTACGCAGCATGTACGCGGCACATACACTTTTCACATGCAAATGAGCCTGCAGTGTACTACCCCTGCGGCGTACATGCTGTGTACTCCTGCGGCGTACATGCTGTGTACTCCTGGCCCGAGTCCTGCGGCGTTCATGCTGAGTACTCCTGCTGCGTACATGCTGTGTACTCTTGTGGCGAAACTGCTGTGATAATGCAAATTCTTTACCCCACCAACTTTCATATGCAAATGCTGATCATTTGGACAAAAAAACAGAAAAAAGATAAGTGACATGCATCAATAAGTATTTACCCTTACCAAAATAATGTAGATTGATGTTATCAAATAAATTAGTATGCTTTTCTTCATCCACTTTTCAATGAAATAAATCAATTTTTGTAGCATGTAATTTGGTAAACATTTGAAGAAAATGGCGTAACTGCATCAAGGGGAAACAACTTTAATGCAACTAAATATAAGTGTTATGATTTATTATAGACGATGTGTGCGTAGTATGTATTTATTTTGATTAAAATCCATCTGAGAACAATCTAGGACTGGAATTATATAAGCATTTATACACTTTTACGTCCGTAAAAAGTAGCGCACCAAAAAATTTTGGATTGATTTTTTCCAATGGGGCGAGCGCAATTAGCCAAAAACGTTCTGAAAATATACGAGCGGCAAATCCGATGAACAACTTTTTAATTTGGTGAGGCCTTAATGAGTTAACATAATGAGCATTAAAGCCTTTATAAAACATGATAGAATGGTGTTTTGCTTAAGAGTATTCAAATAACAGTGAGAGCTATTAACTCTTCTCATTCGGGCGCTGTTGAGGCATTATCTTGGTAATTATTTCATGGATTACAAAATGTAATGCAACAAAGTTCAAATAAGGCTTTTCAATTATCCAAGTTAGAAAGCTCCAGGACTAATTCAAAATGAAAAAGAATATATTTTTACACTGCATGCAAGGTGCAGCTCAGAAATCACTAAGATGTAAGTTTCACAAATGAACATTGCAAATAGTTTGGCAAATTTTCATTGTTCAGAATACTGGTAATCTGAACTATTCTATGCTATTAAGATAAAAGTTACTCGGAAATCAAGTTCTTGCTTCCAAAAAAAAAAAATATGTACAAATCCTTCCTGCATGAAGTGTACTTCAGACTTTTACCTAAAAAAGTTCAAAGTATAAACACCAAAAGAAAATGAACAAGTCCCTCTTGCATATATGAAGTTTACTTCAGACTTTAACTTATAAAAAAAAACTAAGTATAAATGCCAAAAGAAATTGTACAAGTCTTTCCCACGTATATGAAGTGTACTGCACAAATTTCAAAGTATCTGCGGTGTACATGCAGTGTACTATTTTCTTGTACAAGTCTCTCCTGCGTACATGCAGTGTACTCCTTAAATTTTCAGAGTCTGTGTTGCGTACTTGAAGTGTACTAGTGACCTCCTGCGTACATGCTGTGTACTCGTCGAAATAGTACGCGGCATGTACGCGGCATGCGGTGTATGTAAAATGTACTCCTCTGGCGTACTACTGTGTTCGCGGCATATACACAGCAAATACGCAGCATGTATGCCACAGAAGCTTGCTTCTGTAAGGGTGGTTACATTACAGGTAAAACGTTTCAGCCAAGCGACAAAATGTAGCGAACCAATCAAAATCGTCCGTGAAAAGCGTGACCGCATCCTTTCATATCGATGCCGACTTTTGGGTAATATTACTATTTCTTCAGGTAAATTTCTTAACATCGAATAACAGAAATAAATCTTTATTAATCGCAATCATGGAATATCGCCTTTATCTATCGTTAGCAATTACCTTGCTTACATATTGTTTGAAATTTCAATTTGGCATGCCAAATAGTGGCGAACATTGATTGGCTGAAACTTTTCCCGGTAGTAATTACGAGTGCGCATGCTCACCAAATAAACAACAGAAATAAATCAGAGGTTCGTCTCGGGATTTTGACGAACATTTGATTGATGAGTATGCGGGAAATATGCACGAGTTCTTCTTCGGAAATATTGCACGACTTTAGGAGTGCAGTATTCTTCTGCTGAAGAAGGAGTGCATGTTTCGCAATGCAAAGATAATGACCTTTTTATTACATACGCATCTACACATATGAATATTATGTAAATATTATAAATATGTTCAAAAGCCTGAATAGGATTGACAATACTGAACTAAATAGAAAAACTAGTGCAACAACACACACTGAATTACGTCACGCACCTGATTTGAAATCAGGTGTCAGTGTATGGAAAAATATTGACGTTTCCGGTACCAGTGTAACTTAACGGGGAACAGAAACGAGTATGTAACGGTATGATATACAAGGAGCTAAGACAGTCAGTAAACATTCCATATCGTAAATTACAGATTTTACAGCTTGGCATGTATTACGCCTGAACTATTATAAACATAATAAACAGAACTCTTCTCATATTTATGTCTCTCCCCCACCAACTATAGTTGGTGCAGACATATTGTTTTTATGCGGGGGGCATATAGATTTGCTCTTGTCCGTCCGTCTGTCCATCCATCCTTCCGAGAATGTTGTGTCGTGTCTAGCTCCAGAAGTATTTGACATTGAGTCACAAAACTTTACAGGAATGTTGGTCAGCATGTGTAGTTGTGCCCCTGGGGTTTTGCTTCCGGATTCATTCAGTCATGTAGAAGTTATGGCCCCTGACTTTGTAAAAATTGGTCATTTTAGTGTTGTGTCGCGCCAAGCTCCAAAAGTATATGACATAGAGTCACCAGAGTTTACAGGAATGTTGGTCAGCATGTGCAGCTGTGCACCTGGGGTTTTGCGTCCGGATTCATTCAGTCTTGTAGGAGTTATAGCCCCTGACTTAGTTAAAAATTGGTCATTTTAATGTTGTGTCGTGCGTAGCTCCAAAAGTATTGACCTAGAGTCACCAAAGTTTACAGGAATGTTGGTCAGCATTTGCAGTTGTGCACCTGGGGTTTCGTGTCCGGATTCATTCAGTCTTGTAGGAGTTATAGCCCCTGACTTAGTTAAAAATTGGTCATTTTAATGTTGTGTCGTGCGTAGCTCCGAAAGTATGTGACATAGAGTCACAAAACTTTACAGGAATGTTGGTCAGCATGTGTAGTTGTGCACCTGGGGTTTCGCGTCTGGATTCATTCAGTCCTGTAGGAGTTATGGCCCCTGACTTAGTAAAAAATTGGTCATTTTAATGTTGTGTCGCGCGTAGCTCCAAAAGTATTTGACCTAGAGTCACCAAAGTTTACAGGAATGTTTTTCAGCATGTGCAGTTGTGCACCTGGGGTTTCATGTCTGGATTCATTCAGTATTGTAGGAGTTATGGCCCCGGACCTGGGAAAAAATTGGTCATTTTAATGTCATGTAGTGGGGGCATCTGTGTCCCATGGACACATTTCTAGTTGTCCATTCAGCTTTCTGTCTGTTACACTTCATTTCACATTTGGGTGATAGGGATTATGAAGTAGATATTAGTTTTGGGGTCACACCATTGAAGGTCAAGGTCAAAGGGGCCTGAACATGGAAAATATTTTCAGTCAATAGCTTGAGAGCCACTTGACCCAGGATGTTGAAAGTAGGATGATTGGACATACCAAGTAGAGGACCCCTATTGACTTTGGGGTCACTCCATTAAAGGTTATGGTCACAGGGGCCAGAATCCATCACACTTCATTTCAGAAACTTTGTAGGATGATCAGACATACAGAATAGATGACCCCTGTTGGTTTAAGGGTCACACAATTAAAGGTCAAGGTCACAGAGGCCAGAACATGGAAAACTGTTTTCAAGCTATAACTTGAGAATTACTTGACCTAGAACATTGAAACTTCATAGAATGATTAGACATGCTGAGAAGAAGATCCCTATTGCATTTCAGTCTCTAAGCCAACCATTAGTATGACTTAGATTTTTGCTCCTGTCCCCAATTGACTTCTTGCCTATTACTACAATCCGATACGATATGATACAATCCAATACGATGCTATGCTATGCTATGCTATGCTATGCTATGCTATGCTATGATATGCTATGCTATGCTATGCTATGCTATGCTATGCGAAGCTATGCTATGCTATGCTACGCTACACTACACCACACCACACCACACCACACTACACTACACTACACTATGCTATACATGTGCTTTTCTACAAAAACATCTTATAGATGAATACCAATTTCATATTAGTCATGCGTATAGAGCTTCCTGTTTTGCTGCTTACTTATGTGATCAGCTGCAAGACCTAGGTTACACGTATGACTAGTTTTCATGTAGAATATTTGTACATTTCTATAGAATGGTCGCCTCTTGCATGAGGATATAGATAAGGTATGGAGTGCCTACCCAAAGAAGTTACGCGGCTGGCTTCTACGGCTCACAGAGGAGTTTGATCTGACATTCCCACTGAAAGATCAACCAGTGAATCTGGTACCATGTCTTCTACCAGAGAAGAAACCACATGTAAGCTGTATTGTTTTATTATAAATGTTTTAATTTCTTCATATTGATGTGCCATTTTGGTAAGTTTTGTAATAGATTAGGACATAATTCTCAAACTGATGGCCATTTGCATTTACCATACGGCATGATTGTCATTCTATATCAGAAGCATATTTTTGTTTCTGCCTGTTAGTGTGGCCTTTATTTTATTGACATAGATATAGATTTTGAGAACATGAATTTACATAAAAACCCTAATTACTTACCAACTGAGTTAGACTAAATAACTCAGAGAGGTGAATAGAATCTACCAGTTGAGTTAGAGAGGCAATTTACCCATTAAGTTAAAGATTATCAGGCTCCATTCATCAAGAAAAGGTTTAATTGACATTTTTCTGACTGATATGATTACCTTCATTGATAAAGAATTTTTTTCATTTGATGGATAATCTTTTTTTAAAAATTTTGCTCTTTTACTCATTTTTGTTTTTCATTTCTAAACACATTCTAATTTTAGATGAGTATATATTTTAATTTTAGTTTGTGTGGCCTGAGATTGAGAGGGGTTCAGATTTGCGAGAAAACAAAATGGTGTATACTTTTGATTACCTTCCAGCTGGACTTTTTAACAGAGCTCAGGTATGAACTATTTAGTGTTCTGTTACCTATTGATGTGTGTTATGGTAGGTGTATCTAAATGTAGATGTATGTATAGCTAGATGTATTGATATGTTAGGTCAAAGCTGGTAAATATAAGGATAAGGCAACTGTGTGTATGGGTAGGAATATTAAAGCTGCTCACCTGCAATTTTGGTGAAAATTTTCAACATGTTTATTTCCACCAAGTTTGTCATAGAATGTATATATTGATACTGAAAAAAAATGATAAAAGTGGGTGGAAATACAAATAATATTAAGATATATGTAAAAAGCAAGAAGAATGTAAATTTTCTGCATCTTTTTCAAAAGAATAACAATAGTTTACTACCTTCTGCACAGTATTTTTCATTATTTATAAGAATATCTTGTAAAACTCTTATGCCAAAAAGTTTGTGCCATTTGTCACTGTCAAAGTATTCACTTTTTATCAATTTATGAGAAAAAAAGTTTCTGCCTAAAATATTTGAACAAGTCCCTTTAACAGGTAGATGTATTTATAGGTTAAAGTAAATGTATGTATTTTCATATTAGGTTTTAAGTCGTCATAAGAAATCTTGTTTTCAGATATCAGTAACCATATACATGTTTTTGGTAAACAATCTATTATCTCTTTTTATGTAAAGCAACTACTAACTTTGCTTTGGTTTCTGTACTTTGTTGTGTATAAATTGTAATTACTTACCATGACAACATTATTTACTATTTTATGTTTTAGTTCATATGTTTTATCCGCACTGTTGGTGTCTGCACTCAGTAATAGTGCTTGATCGGAGAAAGGATCCATCCCACAAAGTCATGTCGCTTACTTAACGTTAGTTGTATATGTTTGAGGTGTCTTATTAACCAGGTTTTCAACGAAACCTGAGTATAAATTTGGGTGTCTTGGCGGCGGCGGCGCAAACTGGTGTTTCCAGCAATAAACTTTTGTTTCGGTAAAGATATTGAATAAAATTGGGTTGTGTGAGTTATATCAGATAAGGTGGATGATTGGTCTGGTCAAGGTCAAGGTCAAGTACTTAAATGAAAAGGTTTCCCGGTCTACTTAAATTAAATAGCATCATGATGAAACTTGGTGTATAGAAACTTATTAAGTTTGTGGATTGATTTTGGTTTCTGATCAAGGTAAAGGGCATGTTTTACTAAAAATGGGTTTAGGTTTAGTTAGGTTTTATGGGTATGGTTAGGTGTTGCTTTAAAGTGTTGCACTGTGATTCATTTACCTTTTTTATTCTTATGAAAGTGTTAAAACTGGTTTCGTGCTTGCGCGTTTCTTGTTTATTTCTCTACATTGTTATGCCCCTGGTGTCAAATCTTTGAGTCTGAAGCATATTGTGTTTGAAATTCACTTGCCCCTCACATTCATCACTCCAGTCATTGCACTTTCTTGTGTACTCAGCTCCTGCTACAGTTTAAGTCCAGTTAAAAGAAACTGGGTATATACCATCAGCATGAAAAGCAAAATTTGATTTCATTACTTTTTATGCCTTGTCATAAAACGGGGGCAGGGGGTTGGGAATAGTGTTATCCCTGTCCGTGTGTGTGTTTGTGTGTTCGGGAAAAGGTGTTGTTTGTGTCCGAGCCATAACTTTGACATGCATGGTCCGATTTCAGAATAATTTGACACAAATGATAAGCATGGATAGACGATTTGTCATGCACAAAACCATCCATTAGCGCAAAGGTCAAGGTCACGGTTATTGGTTGAACTTAGCCAATTTTCACTACGTAAGTGGTCTTCGTGTCCGGGCTCAGGTGAAACTTGGTATACATCATAAACATGAAGTGGACTTGCATATGTATTTTGGAGTTTCATGCCCTATTTTCTAATATTATGTAGCTCTTTAGACTTTATGATGCTATTCTATTGAGCATTTTGTGATGACTTCACTGGAAAAGTTAAGTTAGCATTAGTTAGCATTGCTCTAGCCTTTATTTTGTCAAGGTCTGGTTAAAGTTTTGCATGTAAGTGGGTTTCCCACAAATTACTAGGGCCCACCAGCTTTGCTCAATAGGGAGAGTGCAGATCTATAGATTGCGGGGTCGTTAGTTCGAGCCCTGGGCGAGGCGTATGTTCTCCATGACGATTTGATAAAAAAACATTGTGTTTGAAATCATTCGTCCTCCACCTCTGATTCATGTAGGGAAGTTGGCAGTTACTTGTGGAGAACAGGTTTGTACTGGTACAGAATCGATGGAACACTGGTTAGGTTAACTGAAATACTGTTGAAAAGTACGGTGTTAAACCCAAAACAAACAACCAACAAATAACTAAGCCGAATACTTCCAAACTTGTCATAAGTCTTTGTCATCATAAGGGCAAGTCACATATAACTGGCTTATATGTAGTTTATGTTATGCCCGTAAATGAAAAAAGAAATTTTATTTAAATTTAATTATTTTGCATGTAAGGATGTTTCTCAGAAATTGCAAAACTCTACACACATCTTTGACATTATGACATGAACTTATAGAGTCAGTTTTATAAATCTGGCTTACTTTGGGGCAAAAAGTATGTTCCTTTTTAATCTACTAGATTTTTTGAAGAAAGTTTTGCATGTAAGCAGGTTCGTCAGGAATTGTAGTAAAGGATTGTAAGTTTTTTTTTCTGAATCCGGTTTCGTATCTCTAACTTGGGTTTACTAAACTATTCTCCTTTTTTTTTCATAGCTCATTTTAGCAAAGCTTTTGTATGTAAGTTAGTATTATTCTTGTGTGGAGGGGTTTCAAATAGTCAGACATGCATATTAGACAGTTCCAGTCTAGATAATTCTTTTTCAATATAGGTCATGTTTTATATTATCCAGGGATTCTGAAATGGTTGTAACTGCACAGGGCCCCAGACCCGAGAATATCCTGTTCCTCGTGCATGAAGTGTTTGAAGGTCTGATTGCTGAATCATTCCATGGTGTCACATATGACTTCACTATGCCATGTCCTGAGTGCCAAAGAATGGTAATTAACATACCTGTCATATTTCAGAGTATTGAAAAAAATCCTTCCTTGGGAACATTATTTAGTGAATTGCAAGTTAAAATATTTGAGCCATGCCACGAGAAAACCAACATAGTGTCTTTGCAACCAGCATGGATCCAGATCAGCCTGCGCATCTGCGCAGTCTGGTCAGGATCCATGCTGTTCGCTAACAGTTTCTCTAATTGCAATAGGCAATAGGTTTTCTCATGGTATGGCTCATTTAACTCTTTAGATACAGTTGAAACTCGATATCTCGAACTGAATTCCAGTTATCTCGTGGACATTTTCAAGCCCAGTGTCATAACAAATGCACAAAATAATCATTTTGAGTTAAGTTTCGGTTATCTAGAAGGAAACGGCTTTGTCCCTTGGAGTTTTGAGATACTGAATTTCAGCTGTCATTTAGGAAGTCCTCCATGTATAAATAAGTCTTTAGAAATAAATGTACAAAATAAATTTTAAAGTTGCTAGAAATGAAGGCTTGATTTTGACATAACCATTTGTTTGACTAAAATAAAACAGCTGCAGTTACTAACTTTAGATCAATTCAATAAATATTCTTTAATATAAGACATTTTTTCTTTGTTGTGATGTTTTGCAGGTGGTGAAAGATCCACACCTGTTTGCTGCCTCAACCATACGAAGAGCTCTTGATATGCAGGCTCCATTCCTGCAGTGTATCAAATACTTCCACACCATTTCATGTGCCACATTGCAAAGTAAGTATAAATACTGCCATACCATATCATGTGCCACATTGCAAAATAAGTACAAATACTGCCATACCATATTATTTGCCGCATTGCAAAGTAAGTGCCATACCATATATTGTGCCACATTGCAAAGTAAGTACAAATACTGCCATACCATATCATTTGCCGCATTGCAAAGTAAGTACCATACCATATATTGTGCCACATTGCAAAGTAAGTACAAATACTGCCATACCATATTATTTGCCGCATTGCAAAGTAAGTGCCATACCATATTATTTGCCGCATTGCAAAGTAAGTGCCATACCATATATTGTGCCACATTGCAAAGTAACTGCAAATACTGCCATACCATATTATTCGCCGCATTGCAAAGTAAGTGCCATACCATATTATGTGCCACATTGCAAAGTAAGTTCAAATACTGCCATGCCATATTATGTGCTACATTGCAAATTAAGTACAAATACTGCCTCCGTATCTTGTGCCACATTGCAAAGTAAGCACAAATACTGCCATGCCATATTATGTGCCACATTGCAAAGTAAGTTCAAATACTGCCATGCCATATTATGTGCCACATTGCAAAGTAAGTACAAATACTGCCATGCCATATTATGTGCTACATTGCAAAGTAAGTACAAATACTGCCTCCGTATCTTGTGCCACATTGCAAAGTAAATACAAATACTGCCATGCAATATTATGTGCCACATTGCAAAGTAAGTTCAAATACTGCCATGCCATATTATGTGCTACATTGCAAATTAAGTACAAATACTGCCTCCATATCTTGTGCCACATTGCAAAGTAAATACAAATACTGCCATGCCATATTATGTGCCACATTGCAAAGTAAGTACAAATACTGCCATGCCATATTATGTGCCACATTGCAAAGTAAGTACAAATACTGCCATACCATATTATGTGCCAGATTGCAAAGTAAGCACAAATGCTGCCATACCATATCTTGTGCCAGATTGCAAAGTAAGCACAAATGCTGCCATACCATATCTTGTGCCAGATTGCAAAGTAAGCACAAATGCTTCCATACCATATCGTGTGCCACATTGCAAAGTAAGCACAAATGCTGCCATACCATATCTTGTGCCACATTGCAAAGTAAGCACAAATGCTGCCATACCATATCGTGTGCCACATTGCAAAGTAAGCACAAATGCTGCCATACCATATCTTGTGCCACATTGCAAAGTAAGCACAAATGCTGCCATACCATATCTTGTGCCACATTGCAAAGTAAGCACAAATGCTGCCATACCATATCGTAAGCACAAATGCTGCCATACCATATCTTGTGCCACATTGCAAAGTAAGCACAAATGCTGCCATACCATATCTTGTGCCACATTGCAAAGTAAGCACAAATGCTGCCATACCATATCTTGTGCCACATTGCAAAGTAAGCACAAATGCTGCCATACCATATCTTGTGCCACATTGCAAAGTAACTACAAATACTGCCATACAATATTATGTGTCACATTGCAAAGTAAGTACATATACTGCCATGCCATATTATGTGCCACATTGCAAAGTAAGCACAAATACTTCCATACCATATCGTTTGCCACATTGCAAAGTAAGCACAAATGCTGCCATACCATATCTTGTGCCACACTGCAAAGTAAGCACAAATGCTGCCATACCATATTATGTGTCACATTGCAAAGTAAATACAAATACTGCCATGCAATATTATGTGCCACATTGCAAAGTAAGTACAAATACTGCCATGCCATATTATGTGCTACATTGCAAAGTATGTACAAATACTGCCATACCATATTATGTGCCACATTGCAAAGTAAGCACAAATACTGCCATGCTATATCTTGTGCCACATTGCAAAGTATGTACAAATGCTGCCATACCATATCTTGTGCCACATTGCAAAGTAAGTACATATACTGCCGTGCCATATTATGTGCCACATTGCAATGTAAGCACAAATACTTCCATACCATATTGTGTGCCACATTGCAAAGTAAGCACAAATGCTGCTATACCATATCTTGTGCCATATTGCAAAGTAAGCACAAATGCTGCCATACCATATTATGTGTCACATTGCAAAGTAAGCACAAATACTGCCATACCATATCTTGTGCCACATTGCAAAGTAAGCACAAATGCTGCCATACCATATCTTGTGCCACATTGCAAAGTAAGCACAAACACTGCCATACCATATCTTGTGCCATATTGCAAAGTAAGCACAAATACTGCCATACCATATCTTGTGCCATATTGCAAAATAAGTACAAATACTGCCATACCATATCTTGTGCCATATTGCAAAGTATGTACAAATACTGCCATACCATATCGTGTGCCAGATTGCAAAGTAAGGACAAATGCTTCCATACCATATTGTGTGCCACATTGCAAAGTAAGCACAAATGCTGCCATACCATATCTTGTGCCATATTGAAAAGTAAGCACAAATGCTGCCATACCATATTATGTGTCACATTGCAAAGTAAATAGAATGTACAAATACTATGTAAAGTATGTACAAATACTGCCATGCAATATTATGTGCCACATTGCAAAGTAAATACAAATACTGCCATGCCATATTATGTGCTACATTGCAAAGTATGTACAAAAACTGCCATACCATATTATGTGCCACATTGCAAAGTAAGCACAAATACTGCCATGCTATATCTTGTGCCACATTGCAAAGTATGTACTAATACTGCCATACCATATCTTGTGCCACATTGCAAAGTAAGTACATATACTGCCATGCCATATCATGTGCCACATTGCAATGTAATCACAAATACTTCCATACCATATTGTGTGCCACATTGCAAAGTAAGCACAAATACTGCCATACCATATCTTTTGCCATATTGCAAAGTAAGCACAAATGCTGCCATACCATATCATGTGTCACATTGCAAAGTAAGCACAAATGCTGCCATACCATATCTTGTGCCAGATTGCAAAGTAAGCACAAATGCTGCCATACCATATCTTGTGCCAGATTGCAAAGTAAGCACAAATGCTGCCATACCATATCTTGTGCCACATTGCAAAGTAAGCACAAATACTGCCATACCATATCTTGTGCCACATTGCAAAGTAAGCACAAATACTGCCATACCATATCTTGTGCCACATTGCAAAGTAAGCACAAATACTGCCATACCATATCTTGTGCCATATTGCAAAGTAAGCACAAATCCTGCCATACCATATCTTGTGCCATGTTGCAAAGTATGTACAAATGCTGCCATACCATATCGTGTGCCAAATTGCAAAGTAAGCACAAATGCTTCCATACCAAATCGTGTGCCACATTGCAAAGTAAGCACAAATGCTGCCATACCATATCTTGTGCCATATTGAAAAGTAAGCACAAATGCTGCCATACCATATTATGTGTCACATTGCAAAGTAAATAGAAATACTGCCGTGCAATATTATGTGCCACATTGCAAAGTATGTACAAATACTGCCATGCCATATTATATGCCACATTGCAAAGTATGTACAAATACTGCCATACCATATCTTGTGCCACATTGCAAAGTAAGCACAAATGCTGCCATACCATATTACGTGTCACATTGCAAAGTAAGCACAAATGCTGCCATACCATATCTTGTGCCACATTGCAAAGTAAGCACAAATGCTGCCATACCATATCTTGTGCCACATTGCAAAGTAAGCACAAATACTGCCATACCATATCTTGTGCCACATTGCAAAGTAAGCACAAATGCTGCCATACCATATTATGTGCCACATTGCGAAGTAATCACAAATGCTGCCATACCATATCTTGTGCCACATTGCAAAGTAAGCACAAATGCTGCCATACCATATCGTGTGCCATATTGCAAAGTAAGCACAAATGCTGCCATACCCTTACCATATCATGTCACATTTCAAAGTAAGCACAAATACTGCCATACTGTATCATAAGTCACATTGCAAAGTAAGCACAAATACTGCCATACCGTATTATGTGTCACATTGCAAAGTAAGCACAAATACTGCCATACCGTATATTGTGCCACAATGCAAAGTAAGCACAAATACTGCCATACGGTATTATTTGTCACATTGCAAAGTAAGCACAAATACTGCCATACCATATCCTGTGCCACATTGCAAAGTAAGCACAAATACTGCCATACCATATCTTGTGCCACATTGCAAAGTAAGCACAAATACTGCCATACCTTATTATGTGTCACATTGCAAAATAAGCACAAATACTGCCATACCATATCCTGTGCCACATTGCAAATTTTAATCACTTGCCTCTCACAACTGTAGGTTTAACCTTTATTATGCTGGACACGGTTGATTCTGCCTTTGCAACCAATATAAATCATGATCAGTCTGCACATCTGTGCAGTCTGATCATGATCTGCACTGTTTGCTATTCAGTCTGTATCTTTTAGGAAAGCACCCCTTTTAACAATTAATAGTACTGTCCAAATAGAAAGATGGACAAGTTCATTATTGAAATTTAGCAGGATAGGGGTTAAAACTATGCTTAGGGTGTATAAGTCTTGTGAGGAAGCCAGGAGGTTGATACTTCTAAACAGGTGACTGCCTGTGCCTGAAATTATAGTTTTGAGTGGGACCTGGGGTCTTCCTATACTTCGTGCCATGTGCCAAAATATGTCTTCCAAACCATCTCATGTGCCACATACAAATATTTCCAAAGTATCTCATATGTCACAGTTCAAAATCTGACTGAAGCACATCTGTAAATTGACATATGAACCGTGTCATGAGAAAACCAACATAGTTGGCTTTGCGACCAGCATGGATCCAGACCAGCCTGTGCTTCCGTGCAGTCTGGCCAGGATCCATACTGTTCACTTTCAAAGTCTATAGCAATTAGAGAAACAGCGAACAGCATGGATCCTGACCAGACTGCGCGGATGCGCAGGCTGGTCTGGATCCGTTCTGGCCGCAAAGCCTCTATGTTGGTTTTCCCATGGCACAACTCAATTATGTTTTTCACTTTTATTAGTCTTGTTTTTCACTTTTATTAGTCTTGATTTTCTCCGCAGTTTTACTGGTTGCATTACTATGCATTGTATATTAAATTGAAAATAAAATGCACTTAGTATAACCTAGGTAAAAGAAGGAATGTCCCTCAGAAATATCCAGCTAGACCAAATCTATAGTATATTTTCCTTGAGCCTGCTGGCGGCAAGTGATTCTACCTTTGCGACCAGTGCAGACCAAGGCAGGGACGTCTGTACAGGCTGATCATGGTCTGCACTGTTCGCTCTTCAGTTAGTAAATTTTCAGTGAGCACCCCTTCAAATAATAAATGGTATTGCCCAAATTGAATGATGGACCAGGCAAGTTTAGAAATTTAGCAGGCTAAGGGTTAACCTCCCCAGAGTGTCAAACTCTTTAAACAAGGGCATCTGATACTGTCCAGCAATAATGTCTGTAATAAGGTTGATAGTAGCTTATTTAGTCAGTAAAATGGTTGATAGTGAAAACATCTTAACTAAAACAGTTTATTATGTTGTAGCATTGTTACCCCCAGACAGCCACAGTGATTTTGATGCACAACTTATACATTGTGTACAAGGACTCAAACATCTACGCAAAGACCTAGCAGCAGGTTTGTCTTAACTTATTAAATATCTGTATATATCAGAACCTTTCTACTTGACAACAATTTTTTGCTGTACTACATATGAGCTGCACCATGAGAAAACCAACATAGTGCGTTTGCGGCCAGCATGGATCCAGACCAGCCTGCGCATCTATGAGGCGTAGGCTGGTCTGGGTCCATGCAGTCGCAAATGCACTTTGTTGTTTCTCTCATGGCATGGCTAATATACTTGAGTATTGTATGTATCAAAACCCTTCTACTTAACAACAATTTAATTCTGTACTACGTGCAGTAAAATCCGTGTTAAGCAACCAGCCAAAAGGAAGCAGCATAATCTGGCAGTTAAAGGCAGGTGGCTGAGAGGTTGAAATTAGAACAGAAAGTCAATTTGGGAAGTTAGCTGACTGGCAGCTTAAGGCAGGTGGCTGCTTGAGAAAGGTTGAAATAAGAACAGAAAGTCAATTTGGGAAGTCAGCTGACTGGCAGCTAAAGGCAGGTGGCTGCTTGAAGAGAGGTTGAAATTAGAACAGAAAGTCAATTTGGGAAGTCAGCTGATTGGCAGCTAAAGGCAGGTGGCTGCTTGAGAGAAGTTGAAATTAGAACAGAAAGTCAATTTGGTCCCAGGGAAGTCAGCTAACTGGCAGCTAAAGGCAGGTGGCTGCTTGAGAAAGTTTGAAATTAGAACAGAAAGTCAATTTGGGAAGTCAGCTGACTGGCAGCTAAAGGCAGGTGACTGCTTGAAGAGAGGTTGAAATTAGAACAAAAAGTCAATTTGGGAAGTTGAGTGGCTGCTAAAGGCAGGTGGTTGTTTTAGAGAGGTTGAAATTAGAATAGAAAGTCAATTTTGAAAGTGAGCTGACTGGCAGCTTAAGGCAGGTGACTGCTTGAAGAGAGGTTGAAATTACAACAGAAAGTCAATTTGGAAAGTCAGCTGATTGGCTGCTAAAGGCGGATGGTTGCTTGAGAGAGGTTGAAATTAGAACAGAAAGTCAATTTGGGAAGTCAGCTGACTGGCAGCTAAAGGCAGGTGACTGCTTGAAGAGAGGTTGAAATTGGAACAGAAAGTCAGTTTTGGAAGTCAGCTGACTGGCAGCTAAAGGCAGGTGACTGCTTGAAGAGAGGTTGAAATTAGAACAGAAAGTCAATTTGGGAAGTCAGCTGACTGGCAGCTAAAGGCAGGTGACTGCTTGAAGAGAGGTTGAAATTGGAACAGAAAGTCAGTTTTGGAAGTCAGCTGACTGGCAGCTAAAGACAGGTGACTGCTTGAAGAGAGGTTGAAATTGGAACAGAAAGTCAGTTTTGGAAGTCAGCTGACTGGCAGCTAAAGACAGGTGACTGCTTGAAGAGAGGGTGAAATTAGAACAGGAAGTTAATTTTGGAAGTTATCTTACTGGCTGCTAAAGACAGGTGACTGCTTGAAGAGAGGTTGAAATTTGAACAGAAAGTCAGTTTTGGAAGTCAGCTGACTGGCAGCTAAAGACAGGTGACTGCTTGAAGAGAGGGTGAAATTAGAACAGGAAGTCAATTTGGGAAGTTATCTTACTGGCTGCTAAAGGCATGTGGTTGATTGATACAGGTTGAAATTAGAACAGAAAGTCAATTTGGGAAGTCAGCTGACTGGCTGCTAAAGGCGGATGGTTGCTTGATAGAGGATAAAATTAGAACAGAAAGTCAATTTGGGAAGTCAGCTGACTGGCAGCTAAAGGCAGGTGACTGCTTGAAGAGAGGTTGATATTAGAACAGAAAGTCAGTTTTGGAAGTCGGCTGACTGGCAGGTAAAGTCAGGTGACTGCTTGAAGAGAGGTTGAAATTGGAACAGAAAGTCAGTTTTGGAAGTCAGCTGACTGGCAGCTAAAGGCAGGTGACTGCTTAAGAGAGGTTGAAATTAGAACAGAAAGTCAATTTTAAAGTCGGCTGACTGACAGCTAAAGGCAGGTGGCTGCTTTAGAGAGGTTGAAATTAGAACAGAGAGTCATTTTTTGAAGTCAGCTGACTGGTAGCTAAAGGCAGGTGGCTGCTTAAGAGTGTTTGAAATTAGAACAGAAAGTCATTTTTAGCTCATCTGATTTTTTGAAAAAAAATGATGAGTTATTGTCATCACTTGAGCGGTTGTCGGCGTCGGCGTCGGCGTCGGCGTCTGCGTCTGCGTCGGCGTTGCCTGGTTAAGTTTTATGTTTAGGTCAGCTTTTCTCCTAAACTATCAAAGCTATTGCTTTGAAACTTGGAATACTTGTTCACCATCATAAGCTGACCCTGTATAGCAAGAAACATAACTCCATCTTGCTTTTTGCAAGATTTATGGGCCCTTTTGTACTTAGAAAATATCAGATTTCTTGGTTAAGTTTTATGTTTAGGTCAACTTTTCTCCCAAACTGTCAAAGCTATTGCTTTGAAACTTGGAATACTTGTTCACCATCATAAGCTGACCCTGTACAGCAAGAAACATAACTCCATCTTGCTTTTTGCAAGATTTATTGCCCCTTTTGGACTTAGAAAATCAGTTTTCTTGGTTAAGTTTTATGTTTAGGTCAGCTTTTATCCTAAACTATCAAAGCTATTGCTTTAAAACTTGCAACACTTGTTCACCATCATAAGTTGACCCTGTACAGCAAGAAACATAACTCCATCCTGCTTTTTGCAAGATTTATGGCCCCTTTTGTACTTAGAAAATATCAGATTTCTTGGTTAAGTTTTATGTTTAGGTCAACTTTTTCTCTTAAACTATCAAAGCTATTGCTTTGAAACTTGCAACTCTTGTTCACCATCATAAGCTGACCCTGTACAGCAAGCAGCGTAACTCCATCCTGATTTTTGCAATAATTATTGCCCCTATTGGACTTAGAAAATCATTTTCTTGGTTGAGTATTATGTTTAAGTCAACTTTTCTCATAAACTATCAAAGCTATTGCTTTAAAACTTGCAACCGTTTTTCACCATCATAAGTGGACACTGTACATCAAGAAACATAACTCTATCCTGCTTTTTGCAAGAATGATGGCCCTTTTTAGACTTAGAAAATCATGGGTAGGACAGTATTTCTATTACACAAAAAAAATCAGATGAGCGTCAGCACCCGCAAGGCGGTGCTCTTGTTTGAAGTCAGCTGACTGGCAGCCAAAGGCATGTTGCTGCTTGAAGAGAGGTTGAAATTAGAACAGAAAGTCAATTTGGGAAGTCGGCTGATTGGCAGCTAAAGGCAGGTTGCTACTTAAGAGAGGTTGAAATTAGAACAGAAGGTCAGTTTTGGAAGTCAGCTTACTGACAACTAAAGGCATGTGGTTGCTTGAGACAGGTTGAAATTAGAACAGAAAGTCAATTTGGAAGACAGCTAAAGGCAGGTGACTGCTTGAAGAGAGGTTGAAATTGGAACAGAAAGTCAATTTTTGAAGTCAGCTGACTGGCAGCCAAAGGCATGTTGCTGCTTGAAGAGAGGTTGAAATTAGAACAGAAAGTCAATTTGGGAAGTCGGCTGATTGGCAGCTAAAGGCAGGTCGCTACTTAAGAGAGGTTGAAATTAGAACGGAAAATCAATTTGGGAAGTAAGTTGACTGACAGCTAAAGGCAGGTGGTTGTTTGAGAGAGGTTGAAATTAGAACAGAAAGTCAATTTTGGAAGTAAGATGACTGGCTGCTTAAGACAGGTGGTTGCTTAATAAAGGTGATTGCTTAGGCAGGTTCAACTGTATACTCAAGTATTGTATGATATATTGTCTTTCACTGTCAGAATAGTTGGAGAAGGCAGAATCTATGTTTTTGCCATACCCTGTCCATTTCTCCTGAAAATCTTCATTTTAACTCCTCTTACATTATAAAGGTAAGTTTTGTTGAGAACATGCACAATTGTAATGATTGTCAGTTCATTTAATATGGGGATTTGTGAAAAAACCTTATTTTTTTGGTTTCTTAATTATATGGTTTCCACTCTGATATAACAGTTTACAGGATAAGACAACTGTCCACCTATAATTAATTTCAGATATATTTATCTCATTTTATGTGTATATATAAATTATGCTGTTGTATTTTCAGATATATTTATCTCCTATTGTTTTAAAGACAATCAACTGAATAAATCTTCCTTCATTTTACCATCAAGAGTTCACAGTGATCTTGTAAATAAAGGATATAAATGGTAGGTACTTGTAACCTTGAGAATTTTTACATCTAGTGTTTTTGGATGTCTGGATGTGGTAAGTACAAGTAAAAAAAGTGTTTTTGGACAGTGAGATGTGGTAAGTATATGGTAAGTAAAGGTAATTAACCTAATGTTTTTTTGATGTCAAGACCTATTTAAAGGGGTAATCTTCAAGAGGAGCATCAGAATTTAAAGATGATTAAAGCGGCAACACATATGTACTAGATGCCAGTTAGTATAACTTGATTTGATACTATTTGATAAAAGTATGTTATAAGGTGTGAAGATAGTAATTTGCCAGATATGCCTCGGTGGTCCACTCAAATGTAGTCCATATCAATATATAGTGCAATTTTCCCACCTAGTAACCATTTTCATGCCAGATATAAGCTTTATTGATGCTTGATTTTAAAGACAGATGCCTGCAGATGATTTTAAGCTATGTTATATGCTTCAAAAGTTGAGTCGAAGCTGATTGGTAAAATGAAAGTGAAAGTAGGTAATTTCTGATGTCTGCCTATGCAATTTTAGAGTTTTTATCACGTTTCACAGTCACTTGCATTATGGCCAACCCCATATTTTTTTGTATTTTTTGATTGCCTATAGACAGACCTTCAAGATAAGGATAGTCTCGCAGGTAGTGAAAGGCTAGAAATGCTGATAAACATATGTTATAAATTGTTGTTTTTACATAGAAAATTGTAGCAGATGCATTGAATACCATCTAACCTATAAAGCACATCGTCTTTTCTTTCCATTTTGCTTGATATTTCTGTTGTGTGGCAAACACTTTCTACAGCTTGTTTAACAGACTTCCTAAATGCTGTCTAGAATTCATATTAAGATTAACTGCATTTTTATTATTTTAAAACAATTATTTATCGATGAAAGCAATTTCAATTTTAAAACAAAATTAATTTTTTAAATCTTTAAACAACTTGCTTACAGAATTGTTGATTGGTGAAAAGTACATCTGAAAGATTTTATACACCTCTTCCCTCACCCCTCCCCACCCCACCCCCTCCACCAAGTCACAAATATTTGTTTTGGGGACTATATATGGATCATATATATGTATTTCATTGGAACTTCACATAAACCTGTGATCAAGCTTAGTATTCTCATTTGAATTATTTCTTATTTGTGCTATGTAAGCTGTACTATTTATGCCAATTTTGTGACCATAGTGGCTTTATCCTAATGTTAGGGTATTTCAGCTGAGAATGTTGTCTATTTAAGCTGGTATAAAGGGCAAGAGGAGAGCCAGTCTACAGATGAAATGGCAAAAGCTCTCATAGATTCCTCTGTGTTTGTTGCATTTGTCTCTGTAAACTATGCTGATGACATAGACTGCGTCAACATCTTCAAATATGCTAGACTGGTTCTGAAAAAGACTATGATTGTGGTTGCCATTGGAGATGGGTTTGAATGGAAACACAGCAAACTTGGAATTCTACTTTCAGATGAGGTAAATGTCATACATTTAATTATATATTTTATGTCTTTATTAAGATTTAACATGCTTTATTTCATATTTACTGTTTGGTCTACTTAACCTTAGCTTGCTGGCGGCAAGTGATTTTACCTTTGCGACCAGTGCAGACCAAGACCAGCCTGTACGCCTATGCATATCAGGAATTGAATTAAGTTGTTTTTCTTATTTAGGTATTACATGTGGCCACTTTCTGTATTAAGGTATTGCATTGAGCTCTTTCATTACAGTGGTATTACATGTAGCAGCTGTCTATAGCTAGGTATTGCATGTAGTTGCCTGCCCTGATAGTTATTATCTTGGCAGACAGTCACACCCGTGCCGAAGACCACCTTTGAACAGATACCACCTGGCTATAAAGAGTTCTAGTTTTGTTTCCTAATTTAACTCTGTATTTAACCTGTGAATAGAGACCACCCTGCCAATACAGACTATTTTTGTCTGCCCTAAGGTTGGTCTTTGTAACCAGGTTTTACTATATATTAAAATACAGCAGTTTTGCATGCTAATATTTTGCCTTTTGTCTGTATTAAGGTGTTTGTGAACATGACAAAACCAAAGTTAGAGTACTACAACAGTAAGTTTGAGGAGTTGTTGAGGACGTTGAAGGACAAGTCTGAGGTTGATGCTGAAACACAAGCCAGTCCAAAACCTCAGGTTTTCTTCAGTTACACATGGGTGAACTCGTCACAGGCTGTTGCCCTGGGAACCAGGTACAGCTCATACGTGTTCTTGATAATATAGATGAAATCTGTTAACAATTTCTTTCCTTGAACCACTTGAAAGATCATCACCGACTATTTTCAGTAGCATCCTTGTATGGACCTCCTACAAAATTTATGGTTTTGTGGAATCAAAGCAAGTGGCAGAAAAAAAGTCTTTAAAAGACTCCTTTTGATGAACCAGCAGATGAATCTTTATATAGTATCAGTTGCAGCATCCAATTATGGACTTCTGTTAAATTTGTTCAAATAGTTACTTTTAGGTGTTGCTAGAATTAAAAAAAACATACTTATCAGCTACTTAATGGATCTTCACCAAACCTGGTCTATCATTCTTGTATAAAGTTGTCTTAATATGGTTCTACTTGGCCATTAACAGAGCTTTAACTTCTGCTTTAGCCAACAGAGCTATAATAGAAAACCTTCAAACAGCTTCTTCACCTGAACTGCTTGATTGATCTTCACGAAACTTGATTTGTAGCATACGTTGGTGGATATTTCTCAGGTTTATCAATTGGTTCTACTTGACCAGGGTCCTGTCTAGCCTTGTTTTACATTAATCAGAATTATTTCATTCAATGAAATAGTGTGTCATGACATATTTAAGGTCAGAAGTCAAGGTCAGATTAGCATCCTTAGGGCCATCTTGGCACTTTTGTAAAACATACAGTTAAAAGCACATTGGAAATTTAACCCTTAGCCTGCTGCAGGCGAATTTAACAGCCTTTGCAAACAGCTTGGAACCAGATCAGACGCCGATTAATCGGCGTCTGATCTGGTTCCAAGCTGTTTGCTACTCTGATAATATTTCTTCCAATTTTGGAGCAAATTGAATGAACTTTACAATTTTAGCAGACGACATTTCCAGCAGACGACAGTTTATCTAGCATGCTAAAGGTTAAGAGTATTTGTTTGTTTTCAGAGAGATACCAGGTGCATTAGGGTATGGAGATCCAAGGGAGTTGAAAACATTCCTTGAAGAGCAAGGAATACGGTGTTGGATTGATGTCGAGCGTGTTGGAATGGTTTGTTATATATCTTTTGCTAGAATTCAGTGGTTGTTACAAGTCATTTAAAACAATATATAACTTTTTATTTCGCAGGATAATTTTATTACTACATTGGTAATTATGTTTCAACTCAAGTAAGTTTTTTCTTGTAGCAGTACCTTGTGGTTTCTCCAGAAAAGTGATAAATGTCCTTTGGTGCATATTGATGTCCTTCACCGAAGGGATATAGTTTTGGCGTTGTCCATCCTTCCATTCATCTGTCTGTCCAGAGCCATATCTCAGAAGCGGTTTGGTATATTAAAAAAAACACCATCATATACATATTTACCACAATAGGGAAAAGCGGCACGTCAAGTTTCAGTCAAATTGCCCAAGTAACACCAGAGTTATGGCCCTTCGTAGTTTATAGTGTTAACTGTATAGTGCACTATAAATATGGCAATTTCTGCTTCATAACTTGTGACATATTTGACCTAGAACTAAAAAAACTTAAATTGGATTCAGATCACCATAATATGGTGGTGCACACACAACTTCATCAAGATCTCTTTTGTAACTTCAAAGTTATTGCCTTTTAATTGTTTAAAAATTCATGTATTTATGCAAAACGATCTAACCAATTGGTAAAATTTTTTTTTATTTCATTTTTCTCCCTTGAACAGTTATAATCAACCTGTGAAGTTTTGTACCCACACCCAGACACCCCTATCACCCTGGTCACACCCCTTCCCCCTCCCCCTCCCAACAATTTTTTTCTTTTTTTTAAACCTTGAACCTTTCATGAATATTGATCAGCATGCACAGTTGTACCCTCCCTCCACATGTCACCCCCACCCCAATTATGCACCCCACATCATTTTTCTTTTATATTTTTAGCTCACCTGAACCAAAGGCTTATGGTAAGCGTCCGTCCAGTGTCCGGCCACACTTTCCTTTAAACAACACCTCCTCCTAAACCATTAGACCAATTTTGATGAAACTTCACAGGGATGTTTCTTGGATAGTCAATGACTATAAGTCATCTTTAAAAATTGTTCAAAGGATTGAATTTCCTGTAGAAATCTGGTTGCCATGGCATCTGAAAGGAAAAACTTAAAAAATCTTTTGTCAGAAACCACAAGGCCTAGGGCTTTGATATTTGGTATGTAGCATCATCTAGTGGGCCTCTACCAAGATTTTTCAAATTATCCCACTAGGGTCAAATATGGTCCCGCCCTGGGGGTCACATGGTTTATATTGACTTATATAGGGAAACATTTTGAAAATCTTCTTGTCCAAAACCTTAAGGCCTGGGGCTTTGGTATTTTGGTATGTAGCATCATCTAGTGGGCCTATACAAAGATTGTTCAAATTATACCCCTACAAAGATTGTTCAAATTACACCCCTAGGATATAAAATGGTCCACCCTGGTTGTCACATTGTTTCTATAGACTTATATAGGGAAAAATCTGAAAATCTTCTTGTCAAAAACGAAAGGGCCTAGGGCTTCAATATTTGATATGTAGCCTTGGGGTCCACCAACATTGTTTAGATTATTCCCCTAGGGTAAAAAGAGGCCCTGCCACGAGGTTTCCTAGTTTTACATAGACATAGGAAAAAGCTTTAAAAATCTTCTTGCCTGAAACTGCAAGGCTTATGCTTTTGATATTTGGTATGTTGCATTGCCTAGTGGTCTACTACACAAAATATTCAAATTATGCTGCTTGGATGAAAGGGGATCCCAAATTTTACGAAGACTTATATAGGAAAAAACTTTCAAGAACTTCTTTTCTGAAAGTTCAAGGGCTATGTCTTTGATATTTTGTATGTATTATTGCTTAGTTGATCTCTTACAAGATTGTTCGAATTATGCCCCTAGGGTGAAAAGAGGCCCCCGTCCCAGGGATCGCTTGATATATGAGTTATATAGGAAAAAATACTTCAAAAGTTATCAGATCATTTTTCCTAGGCTGTTTAATTATATTTACCTGTTGACCCCAAGTGATAAGGGTCACACGACTGTGACCTTGACCTACTAACTTACTTTTTTTGTTTTCTAAGATACAGCCTTGAAATTTGGATGACATGTACAGTTTTACACACTGATCTTAAATCTGACTTTCAGTGACCATGAATTTGACCTACTGACCTACTTTTAGCTCAACTGTCACAAAATGACAAGGTGAGATTTTGTGACTGCTTAATGTCCGTTGTCAGTCGTGCTTTGTCCGTCGTGCGTCAACAATTTCTAAAAAAATCTTCTTCTTGAAAACCACTGGGCAGAATTACACCAAACTTCACAGGAATGATTCTTGGGTGGCCCCCTTTTAAGATTATTGAAATAATTAAATTCCATGCAGAACTCTGGTTGCCATGGCAACTGATAGGAAAAAACTTGGCCCCCTTTCAAAATTATTCAAATAATTGAATTCCATGCAGAACTCTGGTTGCCATGGCAACTGATAAGAAGAAACTTAAACAGAAGCCCTAGAGATAAGATATTTGGTGTGAAGCATTGCCTAGTGGACCTCTACCAAATTTGTTCAAATCATGACCCTGGGGTTCAAATTGACCCTGCCCCAGAGGTCACTTGACTTTACATAGGAAAATCTTAAAAAAATTCTTCTCAAATACCAGAAGCCCAAGAGCTTAGATATTTGACATGTAGCATTGTCAAGTGACCCCGCCCCAGGGGTCACTTGATCTTACATAGGAAAATCTTCAAAATTTTTCTAAAAATAAACCAGAAGGCCTCAAGCTTAGATATTTCACATGTAGCATTGCCTAGTGGACCTCTACAAAATTTATTCAAATTATGACCCCCTGGGTCAAAATTGACCCCCGCCCCAAGGTCACTTGATTTTACATAGAAAAATCTTCATTTTTTTAAAAAAAATAAACCGGAAGGCCTAGATCTTAGATATTTGACATGTAGCATTGCCTAGTAGACTTCTACAAAATTTGTTCAAATCATGACTCCTGCCTCATGGGGTTATTTGATTGTACATAGAAAAATCTTCAAAATTTTCTAAAAATAAACCAGAAGGCCTAGAGCTTAGATATTTGACATGTAGTATTGCCTAGTGGACCTCTACAAAATTTGTTCAAATCTTGACCTCCAGGGTCAAATTGACCCAGTCTCACGGGTTACTTGATTGTACATAGGGATATCTTCATAAATTTGCTAAAAATAAACCAGAAGGCCTACAGATCTTAGATAATTGATATGTGACATTGCCTAGTAGACTTCTAAAATTTTGTTCAAATTTTGACCCCGCCCCAGGGGTTACTTGATTGTACATCGGAAAATCTTCCAAAAAATATCTAAAAATCATCAGTTTGACTTTTGAACAATGTAGCACATATTACTCAGGTGAGTGATCCAGAGTCATCATGACCCTCTTGTTTGTTTTTTAAGGTACAGCCTTGTAATTTGGATGACTTGTATAGTTTTGCACACTAATATTAAAACTGACTTTCAATGACCTACTGACCTACTTTCTTGTTTTCGAAGAAATTTGTTCAAGCAAGCAACTTAACTCAGGTAAGCGATATAGGACCATCATGGCCTTCTTGTTTATTTTCCATCAGTATTTATCAATATGTGAAGTTCCATACCCTCACCGATCCCCCTTCCCCCCCATCAACACACACGTTCTAGATTTCTGACTTGAATGTGCTCTCTTAAGGATCTCTGTTCTTTTAAGTTCAAATGCAATAAAATTATTTGCTTCTTAATAACATCCTTAATTTTTGCTGGATATATTTCTTTGTCATTCCTCACAACAAACTAGTTTGGCGGGGGATACCAATTCATCGAATTCGCTTGTTATATCTTGAAATCTGTGATCTACAAAAGCTTATTCACATTAGTTGTTTCCTGGTTTATATTACCCTTGTATATTATTTTGTTGAATAGCTGATCAGATTGTCTGTTTATTTTTTTTTAGAATGGATTATTTGACGATATTGCTGAAGGGTTGTTGAGTGCTAAGGTTGTGATTGTTTGTGTGTCTGATGAGTATGCAAGCTCCTCAACGTGCCAGATGGAGTTCCGCTACGCAGCTAATACACTCAAATTACCAATCATAATGGCTGTCGTCGGTACTGGCGATAACTGGAGAGCTTTGGAGGTAAGCAGTATACATTAAATGAAGTAAAGCCTTCTCTACTGGTTCTACAGATCACTGTAAAGCAGTGGCTGTGACCACATGTTTAATTTTTAATTTTATTATTTCTAGAATATTTTAACCTGTTAATGAAGACCAGTTTTTAGCCCCACTATACATCCTTTCATGTCCACACTTTGGTTAAAGTTTTGATGCACTTTCTCTTTATCTTTTTTATAACTTGATGGATTTACTTCAAACGTAAAATATTGTTTCTCATTATCACCCACATCATATGGCACAAGGTCCATAACTCCGGCGCCAATATTTTATGAAATATCCCACCTTTTTGCTTAGAATTTTAGGTTACAGTTTTGTTGCACATTCATTTGATCTCAGTTATTACTCAATGGATTTGATTCAAATTAAAGTAGTTGTTCAACATCATCACTCACATCATATTACACAATGGTCATAACTCTTGCACAATATTTCATGATTTATGCCCCCTTTTTACTTAGAATATCAGGTTTAAGTTTTGGTGCACTTTCACTTTATCTTAGGTATTACTGAATGGATTTGATTCAAACTGAAAAGTTGTTCCACCTTATATCCCACATCATATGACACAAGGTCAATAACTCTGGTAGGAATATTTAATTAATTGTCCCACCTTTTACTTAGAATTTCAGGTTAAAGTTGTGGTGCACTTTCACTCTATCTCAGTTATTACAAAATGGATTTGATTCAAACTTAAAATAGTTGTTCAACATCATCACTCACATCTTAACTCTTTCACCAGTAATTCTCGAATTATCCCCCCTTTTTACTTATAATTTCAGGTTAATGTTTTGATGCACTTTCTCTATATCTGAGTTGTAATTGAATGGATTTGATTCAAACTTAAAATAGTTGTTCCACCTAATTACCCATATCATATGACACAAGGTCCATAACTCTGGCACCAATTTTTTATGAGTAATGCCCCATTTTACGGAGAACTAAATGTTAATTTTGATGCATTTTAACTACATCTCAGTTATTACAAAATAGATTTGATTCAACATGAAATGAGGTGCACCACTCCTGCAACATTATTTCATGAATTATGCCCCCTTTTTGCTTAGAAATATACTTATTAAATGTTTTGATGCACTTGATCCTTATGTCTTTTATTACTTAATGCTTTGACACAGACTCAAGCTATTATCCAATATCTTCATCCACATTGAAGTCATTAAACATTCCAGTGACACCTCCAGCTTCATCAAATATGCCCAGTTTCCCTATCCAGCATAGTAATAGTCGAGTGCACTGTCTCCGAGTAACAAAGTTATACTAAACAGAATGCTGTCACTGTGTCAGCACCATTACCAGTTATTGGCATGTTATGTGATATTTCTGCTCCTGAAAGCTTCACTTAGTATATAATTAACAGTCAAACTTTGTTTGCTTGAACTCAGATCATTTGTATATCACCATTCGCTTTAACTCAGATCATTCGTATATCACCATTTGCTCGTCATCAGGTCCCAGCAAAATACATGTATCTATATCATGTGTATTTTTGATGGCTCATACTATCTATAACTCGAACATATTGTGCCTGCAATTACATGTCTTCAGTGGTTATTGAGACATAAATAAGCATTCGGCATGTGTCTACTTCCTAATTCCATAACCTCCATAGGCAGGCCATTCCTGAGTAATAGGTGTAGAGTCAAGTTACCTATGCTCGTCCATTTTCATTACATTATTGCTAATACTGTTTTACTCAGGTTCTTAAAATTTGATCAGATTCGAGCGTTAAACAGTAAGTACACAAGTAGAAATTAGGTCGAGTAATCAAGCGTCTGATTGATCACAGATTTTGGAGTAAAATATGTCCAGTGCAACTAAGGTCAAACACCACTAATTTCACTAGATACGAACCATTATGCTCGGCCTCCAAGTTAAAAAGCTTGTTAAAGTTAAGTGCTTTGTTTATATTTTCCCCAACGAAAGTCGGAGGGATATGGATAAAATTGTCCGCCCGGATCCATATCTAGGAAGTGGTTGGGAATATTTAAAAAAAAACACATGTACATGTTCACCACTATGAGGTTATGTGGCTCGTCAAGTGTCAGTCAGATTGTCCTAGCAACACCAGAGTTATGGCCCTTGAAGTTTCTTCTGTTAACTATATAGCGTACTATAAATATGGTAATTTCTGCTTCATAACTTGTAATATATTTGACCTAGAACTATGAAACATCTTTAACTTTTTGCCAGATATATTTTTTGCCATTACTCACCGCAAATCCTTTAGGTGGGGGATACCAATTCATTGAATGTGCTTGTTATATTTTCATGTTCATCTTCTTCTCATTCGCGATATTTTCATGTTATTAAACATGTTTCCAAACGAATTATAAATCAGAAAACAGTATTTCGGTATTTTGATATAATAGTTTATCACATATTAAACCTAAATGTATTTTAATTATTATAGTTTATTTCAGTCATGCTAAAACACTTTATAACAGTTATCAACATTAAAACAATAATAAATGCTTTTATATATGTGACTTTAAATGAAAAACAAATATTTAAACTCATGAACGCAAGGTGCGGATTTAAACTCATGAACGCAAGGTGCGGGCAAGGTGCATGCGCGGTGTGGGCTATTATTTACACTAGCACCACAAATGGTGCCAATGATAGAAGGCAATTTTTGCATTAAAAACGTATAACTTTCGTATACATTGTACATAAATCAATAGAGTATACATTTTTGCAAATATTTATGTAAAAGTTACACATTTGAACATTTTTTATCATATAGTGCTACTGTTGAAACTCCAAAAAGCGCTAAGTGACAGCTGTCATTGTTGATCATTTTCATCTGCAACAGAAAAGCAAGCGCCTGGCCAACACATATTCGACCCCATTTTGAATTGGCGTCCGTAACCCGAAAAGTAAGCAAACACACAGTGCAGACTTGACTGGATCCATGCTAGTCGTAAATGCACTATGTTGGTTTTCTCATGGCGCAGCTCATATACAGTATTTGAAAACAGTGCTTCCTAATTTACAGGTTGGATTGACTTCAGTACAGTATCCAATAGTAAACTTCCAGGAGAAGACAAAAAATGCCAGGAAGAAGTTAGTGAACTTGGTTAGAGAAAGACTAAAGAACATGGACGATGTTGAAACTACTAAAGCACAGAAAGATAAATCCAATGAGGAACATAAAAATCTGTCTTACCAGGTATATAAATAGAAGTAATGTGAGTATATACATCAGCCCATCTTTATTGTAGAGTAGCTAATTTCTAAAAAAAATTTATCACTTCTGTTTTTTAATTGATAGAGAAAAAAGACATATTTGGATTTAATATCAGGAATTATCACTTCCATGTTGTTGATACTACTGAAAAAATTATACAAATGTTATCAATAATAATGTTCAGTTATGGCCCTTGAATGAGGTCAATATTAGGACTTGTTAGCCTAGAAAATGTGATACTGATTGAGGGCATTTATTGCCCAGTCCACAATTATTGATTTTTCCCCTGCTGAATGCCTATACAGGCTGTTGTTTTATGTCTTTTTCTAGAAAGTACATTCATTTGGTAACAATTACCCATAGAGAAAAAGCAGGCTGATTTTTAAATTCTGGGAAGTGGGTATTTGTAAAGTAACTCATACAAAGCCTATTGCATACAGAGAAACTGTTAACGAACAGCATGGATCCTCACCAGACTGTGCGGATGTTGGTTTTCTCATGGTGCGGCTCATATTTTGCAGCATTGCCATTTATAGTTGAAATATTGAAAATGATACCCACTACACAACTTATTATTTCTATACCTAGGAGCTTTTTGAGCTAGGTCAGCGAAGGTTGTTACGTCAGTTGATGATGTATGCCGAGAACCAGGACCTGGACATCTATCCAAGAGTGTTTGTTGTAGACTTTGCTAAAGAACCCGAGGACCAAGAAATTCCAGGTACTGATGAAGGTACATTCAGGGAAGTTTTGGTACATTGTAGGAAATTTGGGTACATTTTGGATAATTTGGTTACATCATTGGAAATTTGGGTGCATCATAGGAAATTTAAATACATCCTTTGGAGTTTGAGCACATCTTGAGGAAGGAAATACATGTATATATCATGGGGAAGATTGTCATGGGATATATGGGTACCTCTTCGGAGTTTAGGTGCATCATGGAAAATTGAGGTACATCATGTGAAATTGAGGTACATCATGTGAAATTTATCATGTGAAATTTGATTACATTATTATGGGAAATTTATCATAAGAATTTCTGCTAACTTTTTTCCAGACTAGGTCAAGGCATAATAGCTCTGGCTTCCAAATTTAACTTTAGCTAAGTTTTACTTGAGGAATACCCCTATGGATCAGTTTGAACTTCATTTTGTATCTAAATAGTATCACTCATTCAACATCCTAGTTACCCCAACTTAACCCCTTCTGTATATCTGTATGTTTTTTACTTTCAGTTCAGTTTCATAATTACGTATATTAGTATCCCTCATCCACATCCTGCATCCCCCATATACCCCTCTTTCCCTGCCATCTTCCTCTCTACATACCCCCACCCCCCAATAACTGTTTCCCTGCAGTTTCTTGTGTTTCCTCATATTTTGAGAGCCTCCCATACCACACATTTCCAAAGTAATAGCTGTTTCCAATGGCCGTTTATACTGCAGTGTCCTGTTTTGCTTGTGGATAGTGTATTATGTCTTGCCAGGTGGAGCTCTTGTTAATATCTATACATAGTATGTCATAGCTTTTAAAATCATGACCTTCTTTAATCATCAGCACTTGGAACCTTTCTGCATTAATGGGACATTCTGAGCTTATTGAAATGTATTTCATTGTATTACTTTACATTAGACATAGGTAAACTGGAAGAAGAGAAAGCAGATGTTGAAAAAGAGAAATTGTTACTTAAAAGAGAGAAAAGCAACACAAAGAAATTGCTTTCCAAAAAGTCTTCAGTGATGTATCCTGCCTATAGACTTCAGAAATATTGTGTATATACCCTCTGTGAACATGATGAGGTAATGATTTAGATATACTGTGTATACATAGTCTGTGAACATGATGAGAAAAGGATTAAGAAAATCTTTGAACATGGAGAGGTAAGACTTCAGAAATACTCTGTATATACCCTCTGTGAGGTAAGGATTCAGAAATACTGTGTATATACCCTCTGTGAGGTAAGGATTCAGAAATACTGTGTATATACCCTCTGTGAGGTAAGGATTCAGAAATACTGTGTATATACCCTCTGTGAACATGAAGATGTAAGACTTCAGAAATACCATATATATACCCTCTGTGAACATGAAAAGGCAAGGCTTCAGAAATACTCTGTATATACCCTCTGTGAGGTAAGGATTCAGAAATACTGTGTATATACCCTCTGTGAACATGAAGAGGTAAGAATTCAGAAATACTGTGTATATACCCTCTGTGAACATGAAGAGGTAAGGATTCACTAATGCTGTGTATATACCCTCTGTGAGCATGATAAGGTAAGGATTCAGAAATACTATGTATATACCCACTGTAAACATTATTAGGTAAGGATTCAGAAAAACTGTGTATATACCCTCTGTGAACATGATGAGGTAAGGCTTCAGAAATACTATGTATGTCTATACCCTCTGAACATGAAGAGGTAATTATTCAGAAATACTGTGTATACACATTCTATGAACATGAAGAGGTAAGGATTCAGAAATACTGTGTATCTACATTCTGTGAATATGAAAAGGTAGGATTCAGAAATTCTGTGTATATACATTCTGCTAACATGATGAGGTGAGGCTTCAGAAATACTGTGTATATACATTCTGTGAATATGAAGAGGTAGGATTCAGAAATTCTGTGTATATACATTCTGCTAACATGATGAGGTGGGGCTTCAGAAATACTGTGTTTATACATTCTGTGAATATGAAGAGGTAGGATTCAGAAATTCTGTGTATATACATTCTGCTAACGTGATGAGGTGAGGCTTCAGAAATACTGTGTATATACCATCTGTGAACATGATGAGATAAGGCTTCAGGAATACTGTGTATATACCCTCTGTAAACATGAGGTAAAGCTTTAGAAATACTATGTATATACATTCTGCGAACATGACGAGGTGAGGCTTCAGCAATACTGAGTATATGTGTATACTTCAGAAATATTGTGTATATACCCTCTGTGAACATGATTAGGTAAGATTTCAGTAATACTGTACATACCCTCAGCATACATGATGGCATAAGGCTTCAGAAATACTCTGAATATACCCTCTATGAACATATGAGGTAAGGATTCACACATGTTGTGTATATAGTGTATATACACTCTTTCAACATGAAGATTAAGTCAGAAGTACTGCTGTACACTCTTTTTGAAAATTACAAGGTATGGCTTCAGAAATATTGTGTATCTCATATGATATGAAATTATGCTTACAATGTGGATGTGTGATTGAGAATTTTTACATTATCATTTGTTTCGCCTTTGTATTTCTTGCAAATGAACACATTTGGATGTAACTATTGAGCTTGTTTAAATGACAGTAGAAATTTTATGACCATAAATAAACCATTGCAAGTATGAACTCAAAAAGCAGTTCAAAGTAAGTGTTACATGTATAAGTTGAATTTCTAAGAAAAAAATGAAGAATTTAATTTATTGATATTAAGCAGAGAATTACTGATTTTTGATTTACAGGGCTTTGTATACACTGAATTAAAGATTGAACTGTTTCATTACAGGGCTGGCATAGTGTGGCAGAACCTCTAGAGTTGGAAGCAGATTTTGGTGTAGCAAGTTTAGATATGTTTAGTCCCTACATATCTCGACTGACCACGGTGATGAAGTATAACAAGAAACTAGTGCTCAACTGTTTAACAGATGACGTCGGTGAGGCTTACATGGACTGGCTAGAAAAGGTAATGCTTTAAGAAATGATTTTTAGCTCATCTGATTTTTTGAAAAAAAAATGATGAGTTATTGTCGTCACTTGATTGGTGTCGGCGTCGGCGTTGCCTGGTTAAGTTTTATGTTTAGGTCAGCTTTTCTCCTAAACTATCAAATCTGTTGCTTTGAAAATTGCAACACTTATTCACCATCAATAGCTGACCCTGTACAGCAAGAAACATAACTCCATCCTGCTTTTTGCAAGAATTATGGCCCCTTTTGGACTTAGAAAATATCAGATTTCTTGGTTAAGTTTTATGTTTAGGTCAACTTTTCTCCTAAACTATCAAAGCTATTGCTTTGAAACGTGCAACACTTGTTCACCATCATAAGCTGACCATGTACATCAAGAAACATAATTCCATCCTGCTTTTTTTAAGAATTATTGCCCCTTTTGGGCTTAGAAAATCAAATTTCTTGGTTAAGTTTTATGTTTAGGTCAGCTTCTCTCATAAACTATCAAAACTATTGCTATAAAACTTGCAACACTTGTTCACCCTCATAAGCTGACTATGTACAGCTAGAAGCATAACTCTGTTCTGCTTTTTTGCAAGAATTGTGGCCCCTTTTGGACTTAGAAAATATCAGATTTATTTGTTAAGTTTTATGTTTAGGTCAGCTTTTCTCCTAAACTATTCATGCTATTGCTTCGAAACTTGCAACAGTTGTTCACCATCATAAGCTGACTCTGTACATCAAGAAACGTGACTCCATCCTGCTTTTTGCAAGAATTATGGCCCTTTTTGGACTTAGAAAATCATGGGTAGGACAATTTTTCTATAATACAAAAAAATCAGATGAGCATCAGCACCGCAAGGTGGTGCTATTGTTTTTCTGGAGTTCATATGAAATATTAAAATATTTGAGTTATATCAGTGTAATTATATAGTTGGCTAAGCAGATGCATACTTTACAGTTTAGCATGTTTGGTTGAAAAAAAAAACAGTCAGCAGTCTATGATTTGATAATACCCAAATTTGTCAAAACTTCAGAACATACTAAGAAAAATAAGCAAATAAAAAGACAGGGTTGTGTGCTTGATTTTAGAGGGAGTGATTAGAAAAAAAACTGATTAGAAAAAATCTCCACCTTAATATATAAGTTTTCATAACAGGAGTCGATGGGAAAATCACAATTTTGATGATAAATCTGAGAATGGTAATTTTGCTTCTACTGTATGTAGAGTTTAATAATTTTCGCTGTTGTAAATCAACATTTTGTCAATACTGTTTCAGTTTTTTTTTGCTTCCTATTAGTTCAGAGATCTGCAAATTACAAGAAGATCTGAAATTATTCCATGTGTCAAAATTTTTGTTGTCATTTTTATTGTTGAGCCTGCTTTCGGAAGCGAAGACATAGTTGTCCAAATGGCTGTTTGTTGTATGTGCGTGAGTGCGTCCGTCCGGATTTGTTTGTCCGGACCATAACTTCGACATGCATGGAGCAATCTTCTTTATATTTGTACGAATAATAACCTCAGTGAGATGGAGTGTCATGCGCAAACCCCAGGTTCCTATCTCAAAGGTCAAGGTCACACTTACAGGTCAAAGGTCAAATTCAAAAATGACTGTCCGGAGCATTTCTTCTTCATGCATGGAGGGATTTTTATATAACTTGGCACAACTGTTCATCATCATGAGACAGAGTGTCATGTGCAAGAACCAGGTCCCTAGATCTAAGGTCAAGGTCATGCTTAGAGGTCAAAGGATTCAAGAATGACAACTTTGTCCGGAGCATTTCTTCTTCATGCATGGAGGGATTTTGATGTAACTTGGCACAATTGTTCACCACCATGAGACGGAGTGTCATGCGCAATAACCAGGTCAAAAGTCAGATACAAGAATGACTTTGTCTGGAGCATTTCTTTTTGATGCATAGAGGGATTTTGATGTAACTTGGCACAATTGTTCATCATCATGAGACGGAGTGTCATGTGCAAGATCCTAGAATTACTTCCCTTTGTTGTTACTATTAATAGCTTATATTCGTAACTTTTTTATTACTGGTCGTAGGGAAAAATCAAGACCACTTTTCTGTAGTACAACATGCATGTTACATCCAGTTATCAGGTGTATCTTGACCTATCTCTACTGGTGAGGTTTTTTTTTAAGGTTTACGTCCCTTTGTTGTTACTTTAAATAACTTATATTGTAACTTTTTGCAATCTCTTTTTTATTTGGCATAAATGTTTGCCTCAATGAGACAAGGAGTGTCATGTGCAGCTCCCAGTCCTTTTGACAGCTAGCGGGCTCTACATGTTGCTCGTGGGTATCTGGTCTTTAAAAAAACCCAGTTATGTTGCCATTTTTAGCTCATCTGATTTTTTGAAAAAAAATGATGAGTTATTGTCATCACTTGAGCGGTTGTCGGCGTCGGCGTCAGCTGGTTAAGTTTTATGTTTAGGTCAGCTTTTCTCCTAAACTATCAAAGCTATTGCTTTGAAACTTGGAATACTTGTTTACCATCATAAGCTGACCCTGTATAGCAAGAAACATAACTCCATCTTGCTTTTTGCAAGATTTATGGCCCCTTTTGTACTTAGAAAATATCAGATTTCTTGGTTAAGTTTTATGTTTAGGTCAACTTTTCTCCTAAACTATCAAAGCTTTTGCTTTGAAACTTGGAATACTTGTTCACCATCATAAGCAGACCCTGTACATCAAGAAACATAACTCCATCCTGCTTTTTGCAAGAATTATTGCCCCTTTTGGACTTAGAAAATCAGTTTTCTTGGTTAAGTTTTATGTTTAGGTCAGCTTTTATCCTAAACTATCAAAGCTATTTCTTTAAAACTTGCAACACTTGTTCACCCTCATAAGCTGACCCTGTACAGCAAGAAACATAACTCCATCCTGCTTTTTGCAAGATTTATGGCCCCTTTTGGACTTAGAAAATATCAGATTTCTTGGTTAAGTTTTATGTTTAGGTCAACTTTTTCTCTTAAACTATCAAAGCTATTGCTTTAAAACTTGCAACTCTTGTTCACCATCATAAGCTGACCCTGTACAGCAAGCAACATAACTCCATCCTGCTTTTTGCAATAATTATTGCCCCTTTTGGACTTAGAAAAATCATTTTCTTGGTTGAATATTATGTTTAAGTCAACTTTTCTCATAAACTATCAAAGCTATTGATTTAAAACTTGCAACAGTTTTTCACCATCATAAGTGGACACTGTACATCAAGAAACATAACTCTATCCTGCTTTTTGCAAGAGTGATGGCCCTTTTTAGACTTAGAAAATCATGGGTAGGACAATATTTCTATTATACAAAAAAAATCAGATGAGCGTCAGCACCCGCAAGGCGGTGCTCTTGTTAAACATGTACACCTGGGTTGGAAATTATAATTATGAGCAGCGCCACGTGAAAACCAACATAGTGCATTTGCGACCAGCATGGATCCAGACCAGTCTGCACATCCGTGCAGTCTGGTCAGGATCCATGCTGTTAGCTTTCAAAGCCTATTGCAATTAGAGAAACCGTTAGCAAACAGCATGGATCCTGAACAGACTGCGTGGATGCACAGGCTGGTCTACTAGTTCCATGCTGGTTGCAAATTAGCCACTATGTTAGTTTTCTCATGGTTTGGGAATTATATGCAGGATGATTTTCCTTTCTATATGCTGGGAGGATGCTTTAGGCTCATCAAAACATGCAGAAATAATTTGCTATCAGTAAATAAGCAGTGTAACCTAGATTCTATTTTTTCCCATTTTATACATTAAAAGCATAGCTGTTGCAACAATATGATTTGACAGTAAATTCTTGTCAGCAATGTGATTTAATACCCAAATTGACGATTTGACAGCCACAATATGATTTGACAGTCATCAACAATGTGATTTAATAGGTAGCATGATGATTTAAGGAGGTAGGTTACCTTGTTACCAGGGTAAATTCAAATTAGTTGAACCGCAGCAATTTTCTGTATTTCATGTAATTTAATGTTTTAATTGCTACAATCTCAAATACGTTTATCTCTGTCCCTTCAAGTACAATTTTTATCCAGGTTTGAAGTACATGACCATCTTAAGGTATTTTGTATTGAAAGAAGAAGGAAAATACGGATATTTAACACTTTTCAGTGTATTTTGGTTTCATTCGTTGTTATCCGTAGAAGTCTGCATAATTAATAGTTTTACTAGTATGCGCATTAGTTTTCTAATAAAAGCTTAAAATGTATATGTCGCGGGGCTCGTGTTTCCATGGTAATGCATTTTCTCTCAATTTTTCAACAATTCTATATGAAAACGGGTTTTTCGACGGCTTCAGTGGCATTCTGTTACTGACCAACATGGATTATTTGGGTAATATGATTAGCAAAATACCAAGAACTTTACATGGTACTATGTTTTTCTTGAAGTTTAGAGTAACCATGGCAACAGAGATGTTTAAAATAGCTGATATGTTGTTTTTTATCCTAATTTCTTATGAAAATTATTATATAAAAGTACCTTTCTTGTTAATGTAGCTTAAAACATCTTATTTCTAATGTAAGTAATATTTTCGTATGAATTGCATTTATTTAAACAAATTTCAGCAGTGCCCGTCGTCTGATATTTTTATCGAAAAATCGTTCTGCATGCTACTATTATTCGCATGGATATTGTTGAAATGAAAATAAAGAGCGGAAGCTGTGTTCCTTAAACAGACCAGTGTCAACGCTTTTGAATTTTACAATTAGACATATAGGTCACGGGCTTCGCTTCCATGGTACCATCAATTTAATTCAATATATCAATTTTATACTGAAATTTGAACAATTTTAGAGCTTAGTTTTAGTATTTAAGTAACAAATTATCAACGGAAACTGGGAAATAGGTATAACAAATCAAACTACACAATTTTAATTTGTAAATGGCCGTAATAAGTTACCTTTCACCCAACTATATTCTCAATCACATCAGTTAACATCATCCATTTTCTTACATTCCGCATAACATTTCAATATAATTACATAAAAGAAGCAAAATATTGATTATTTTTCAGAGTAAAAGACTAATAAAAAGCATTTCAGCAAATAATGGCTGTTTAAAAATAGTTCAAATAAAGAAAAAGCACAGAATAACGTACTTTCAAAATAAATGCTATTAATTTTGCGCGGTAACTGACATGTAACGTCATGACGTTAATGACATCATTTTAAGGCAACAATGTTTTGAAGCGTTTCTGCGGCAATTCATTCATTATTTCTGCATTATTAAACCATTAAACATAAGATCGGAGGCAGGTTCATGATTTATTTCAAGAAGAATGGATATACAAACACATTTAGTTTGTCGTAAATCGTCACATTAGCTTCTGGTTGGACATGCGCACATACAGATTTCAAGGTAACCTACCTCCTTAAACAGCAACAACTTGATTTGACAGTTAATAACAATATGATTTGACAGCATTGATATGATTTAACAGTTATAAATGGCAGTTTTTAGACTGAAATCTAGAAGACATACCTGGCTCATTCCAGATAAGTAATTTTTATGTACAATAAAAAATAGGTGACTAGTTGTGACATTGAATGTTAAGACTTTACAGTGTGTTCTTGTTTCCTAGAGCCCAGAAGCCACGATGTCTGACTACCAGAATGTTTACCACAGTTTTAGAGAGATGGTGTATAGACTAGATACAGAAGGCAAAATGGGAAATCTCAGCAGGTCAGTATCTGTCTACAATAAATTTCAAGTCTGTTTGAAAGTGTTATAACTTATGTGAGCCGCGCCATGAGAAAACCAACATAGTGCATTTGTACCAGCATGGATCCAGACCAGCCTGCACATCCACGCAGTCTGGTAAAGATCTATGCTGTTCGCTTTCAAAGCCTATTGCAATTAGAGAAACCGTTAGTGAACAGCATGGATCTTGATCCACTCATTCTGGTCTGGATCCATGCTGGTCGCAAATGCACTATGTTGGTAAATTTCCTGTCTGTTTGAAAGTGTTATAACTTGTATGTAGTTTTTGTTCGATGAAATTGCCTTGATATTTTTAGAGGATTTTACTTGTTTATCTTGTCATATTGAATTCATGAAACAAGTTTGAGTGAAAAATAAAATGTGAGGCTGTGCTGAATATTTTTTAAAAAAATTTTCAACAAGGTTAATAAATTCAGCACAGAAAAACAAAAATGTGACATGTGACCTTTTTTTCTCTGAAACATTGAAATTTCATCAATTATTACCAGCCATAAGCAAAGACAAATCAACTAAAGTTATCTATATTTGAAAAACAAAGAAATAAAACAAGATTTGACCTTAAAATACTGTACCTATCAGGTACAAGATTTTTACTGGAAACTGAACTTAACATTCTTTTGAATGGGTTTATCAAGGAAATGTTGTGACAGCTGATATTAGGAACATATAAAGAAGTACTTAACTTAAAGTTACTGCACTGTACACTTGTTTAAGCTTTGAGTTATTTCCCTTTTATTTGCTATGTAACAGATGTCATCTGTCAAGTGGGAAGACAATTTGGTTGTGTGATAAGCACCGTGACTCAATGAAAGTTACCTGCCTTAGTAAAGATGACAAGAGTGTGAACCTAACGAAGGATGCAGATACTAAGGTGACAAACTGGATGTTGACAGGTCTCCGCACTGTGGACCAGGAAATGTTCAAGTTCAAGTCAAGTGGAAATGCGCCCCGTCCAAAATCAGGTAAGGAAACTATTTTACTGGTCTGTGCACCCAAAAGGGAAACTATTTTACTGGTCTGTGCGCCCAAAAGTCATAATATATATAAATTTTAAAACACTTCGCAGAAGGTGAACTGTAATTATAACAAGTACTGAAAAGTTTTCAAAAATATGGAAATTTGCCTTAAATCACATTAACAGATAACCTGCATCTACCCACATTAAGTGGTAAAAATATACTTAGGCACATTCCATTGTAAATGTCAATGCATTTTAAATAACATGAAGTGGATATACTTAGTTGATAAAATTCAAGTAAAAAGTTTTTGTTGTAAACGGGAAGTTTACATCATAGTAATGTATTTAAAATTATCTACTCCACCACCACAAAAATTATTCCTTTTATTATTTCCTCCTACCCAAAGTTATCTCTCAAATTCATCCTTTTTATCCCAAAATTATCTCCGCCATTATCTTTTCTATCAAAATATGATGTACTCAGTTATCTCCCACTTCCCAAAATTATCCTGTTCATTACACAAGCTCCGGATATCATGACTCAGATGTCCTCTGTCCTTTGTATTGTGTTAACTTATTATGCCCCCCTTTGAAGATGAGCGGTATATTGTTTTGCAAATGGTCAGCCAACCGTCTGCCAGGTCAGTAGACCATTTGGTTTCAGAGGAATAAATACAGAATGCTTGGTCTGATAAATTTCATTTTGCCTATAGTCAGTAGATGACCCCTCTTGTTTTGGAGTCAGTCGGTTGAGGTCACTGTGATCTTGAGACTGAAAACTGTTTCCTCACAACTAATAATGGCTTTGATCTAAAGTCATTAAACTTCATAGAATGATTGCCTGTGGTCAGTAGATAACCCTTATTGCTTTTGGGGTCACTAGATCAAGTGACCTTGAGACTGAAAACTGTTCCCACGCGAAAAATAAATAACACCACAGCCAACAGTTGTAAAATTTTATAGGTTGATTTCCTGTGGTCCGTAGATGACCCCTATTGTTTTGGAGGTAACTAGGTCGAAGATCAAGGTAACTACAACCTCTAGACTGAAAACAGTTTAGGATGATTGCTCTGGTTAGCATATGATCCCTGTTCTGTTGGGGGTCAATAGATCAGCAGTCATTGAATGAAAACAATTACCTCTTAACAACTACAGAACACTTGCGCCTCATGTTTTAAGACCTGTTGTCAACAGAGGACTTCTAAAGTTTTTTGGGACAATAGGTCAAATGTCAAGGACACTAAGGTAAAGGTCACAGCATACAAAATTAAATACATATACCCAGATGCCTCTGACAAGCCGTTATTGGGGTATATGTGTTTTACAAACATATCATGTTCTTTCGAATTTCACCACCTTATCATTATTGCAAGAAGTATGTCGTTGTTTTCCATGGTTTGACTTTTCTGTTACTAGGGACGTGGCAAATGTGTTAAACTTTTTACTTGTACTTTGCTCAATTTTGTCTAAAATAAATCTTGTTCATAATGACTATTGGCGGCTTTGTGCGAATTAGAAAATCATTTTAGAAGAAACAGAAACCAGGGCTTTTTTATGACTTTCTGGCACTGATGTAATATTACAATAAAAAAAGTGGAAAACCACAGGTCGGCCAACACAACATAAACAAAAATATTGCAGGCTCGGTTTGATTGAGCCTGTTCATGGATGGTAGTGGAAGTGCAAGCTACTGTCCATGCCCTGTAGCCCCTGGTTGAGCAGAACTCAACATTTACACATGTTATAAGTACCAGAATGTAATTTAGAGACATCCACAGATGTGTTCATACACAGTGCACATGGAATCTTCAATGATGTACAGAGTGCAATTCCATGAAAAGCGGTGAATGGTCCCCAGATAAAATAATGGCTAAATTACTTATAATTTACAAAATTTTATTAATATTGGTATATTAAAAACATTATGTGAGTTTGCTTGCACAGTTTGCTGATTTGCTCAAAGATTCTACAATTTTGACATTTCAGATTTTTTTCATATATGTTATATTAATTCCAAGTCAAACTTAGATAAACAGTTGTCAATGAACACTGTTTTTTTAGAAATGAACAAATATGGAGAAGGAAGGAAAGCAAAGTGTGCAGAGAAAAAGAAAGAAAAAGATGGCAGTAAGTAGATATTTCTTTACATCTGTTTGTAATTTTGGGAACCAGATTCAAAACTCCAGCATCTGATTGGTTGATTTTGAACTCAGTTCTAAGACTGGTCTCCAGCTTCATTTTAATAACCTTTGACCCTGTACCTTTGACTTCTATAAATAACATATTGCAGTATTTCCCTTGTACACCTGGACTGACCTCAGTACTTTATTGGAAAAGGCATTCAAGACAACAAATTAGCTAAAATTCTTTCAAGACAACAAATTAGCTGAAAGAATTTTATATATTTGTATATCACTGTTTTTAAAATTGCCATTTATTCTACATACAGGAATTAAAAGTATTCCAAAGTGCAAAATAGATCAAGTTAATTTTACGTATTACGTATTACCAGAGTTGCATCTAATAACTTTAGTGGAAAAATCATAAACAAGTTATTGCATGATACTGTCATAAAACATATGTGTTCCCCTCAAGATTAATGGAACAAATATTGTTTATCCCTAGCTTAACAGAAAAAATAATTCCAACAGGGGCTATAGTTCTAGTTCCATACAAGTGTTGCTTTCACTTGGGGTTCCTGAGTTTAATTTTAAGGATGACCGATACCACAGATTTATAATTTCAAGGAAAAAGTAGGATTTCTTTTGAAACCACCTTTTTTGACTCTTTTAAACTCTTGATGATGCAGTGACAACTAAAATTTACTGTCAGAGCATAAGGGTCTGATTTATTCTCCATTAAGAATAATATCCAAAGTTCCTGAAGTTGACTTTAAATATCCAGATTATTTTCACTCCAAGAAGAAGTGTATAATTCAAGATGTAAACTAGCAGTCTGAAGAAATAACTGATTAGCACATATGTATAGACAAACACTAAAAATGCTGCAAAATTTGATTGGTCAATGACATTTTCGTACCTTTACAAAACGTTTCTCAACAAATGCAAGAAATGGAATGAATGTCATAAAAAAACCATTTACATAAAATCTTTATCACTAAATTTCAAATAACAAATATTTTTAACAGTACTTAATTAATTCAACTGTCAAAAATTGACACAAAAATGACACTGTTTATTCCCTAAAATCCAATAGTGCCACAAAAATTAGGTCTTTACATCTAGGAGCCATTTTAAAGATTTGCAAGGAAAACAAGCTGCTAAGATTACTCCATAGCTACAAAATGTTAGGAATGTCCTCATACTTTTACATAAATGATAATTACAGCATAGTTTACATGAAAATGTCATAACATATAAAATACGGTTTAAGAAAATGTATTTGTTTTTGCAGCATCTTGGTTCTGGTCAGAAAAATATGGAATATACTTTTACTTATAACTGCATCAATATCAATCCAGTTAAATTCAAATCTCCACTACATTTACTTAATAAGATGCTATGTTAGTCATTGACCCCTAAGAAGTGCAAAACAAGAAAATGTTATATGGTATTCTCAAATAAGCCAAAACCCATGTTTACCACAATACTAAAGTACTGCTAATGACAGCTGTACAGGTGAAATGATTAAGTAATGGCACCAGTAAACATGTAATTTTGAAGCATTTACAAAATTTAAGATAATTCAGTATGATATTTAGTTCTGCAGATATGTGTGAATGACATATATCAAATCTTGAACAAATGAAACAGAACTTAGGAGATAATCTTTTATAGAAGCAGTGTAGTATTTAAGGTCGGCTTGTATAAAATTTCAGAAGGAAAGCATGACCAAAAAACACATGGGAAAAGAAAACAGGAACCAAGTGACATTGTTGATGGGGCAGAGCAGGGAACCAAGGACCAAGAGGAAACAGATCAACAAGAAGTGAAAAACTCATCTGTTGTCAAGGAAGAGTCAGATGCGACATTAGTCCCGGAGATGTCAAAGCAAACTACCATAAAAGACATAGCTGGAGTACCTCACCAGACAGAGAGAGTACAGTCCGCGGATACAGCATCTGTCATTTCCGAAGCTTCACAATCGTCAGCAAGAAACTCGGCAACAGAAAAACGTAAACCAAGACGGCCTCTGCCAGGACAGTCACAGTATAAAACTCCAACTTATAAGCAGAAAAGCAGGGCATGTGAAATATCATAGAGTTCTACTTTGTGACTGCAAATAGTAGACATTTTGGCTATTACGCCTACCTTTATCAGATTTGTTGATCGGCAGAAAACTCAGTATGATTCTGTCACATTTAGTACTTGAGTTGCAAACATGATTTGAACAGCAGCTATTTTACACATATTCTTCATTCATATACCTAGTTATATTTGACATATAATTTTCAATTTGTATCTGTTAACAAAATGTAGTGTATGCTTAATGTTTCGACAAGTGAACATTATCATTCTTTTATTTAATACAATGATATAGCCCAACTTCATTCGTTCAAACACAGACCACTCAAACACTTCCCTTGTCTCACTCACTGTCCGGTTCTGGCAAACTCCCTATATGATACATATTAAATATAACTGTTGCCTCTGTCCCATTTTAACTGTAGCATACTGTCTTTTTTAGCTTTTATTCTTTTAACATTGTAACATATCAGTTCTTTAACAACTGTTTCTCTGACAGCGCCGCCCAGTGATAGTCGGAAATCGACGGTTGGGTGAAAGATGTAGATGTAGATGTAGATGTAGATTGCTGTACCTCGTATCACTTGAACACGTCTGTCTCGAATTCTCCTATAATACCTGCAGTCCCAACAACTATATTTCAGTGTAAATAATATATTTTTGGCTCGAACAAGGAAAGGTACAAGTTTAATCTCTATTATTTATGTTCCGTTTTGTTCTATTATTTACGATCCGTTTGCACATATTTTACACCTTGCCAAATTTGATATAAAAGGAACGTTTATTAATCTAGGATAATTTGATAGTGTTCGGTGTTTTACAACTTTAGAAGTATTTGTTAACATTTTAATTTATTGTTTTAAAATACGCAACTATTTATGAAATTGAAATACAATATGTACCAACTTCTTCTGATATATGCAATTTTGTATTATGTTTTCCTATGATTTCAGAGAACTTTGTACTCTTATCAAAGTCTATGATTTCATGATGCATGATACTTATTTGACCTTTACACATATTAGAAAAATATTGCTTTACTTATGTTATTTGATATGTTTGTTTTAAATCAGCCTTATATCAAACCGAACATTTTCGTTTTTGTTGTGTTGAGCGACCTGTGGAGTTTCCACTTTTTCTATTTTATAGTATAAATATGATAAAATTAGAAACTGTTACATCGTTTTCAGATATGCCTCAGTTAATATGCTTGGCAATGTTTAGAATACGTCTCATAGATCCACATGTTAATCTAATATATTCATATTTATGTCATTAATGAAAACTCAGTTGACTTGAATTTCCAATTACTAGCACAAATTTTGACAGGCCCTTCGAAGTCGAGCGAATGAAGTTTGACTGTATAAGTAATAGGTTTTAGCTTAAATTTGTATTTTTCACTGTAAAAATGAGTGCATATTTTTATGATGGTTTGATAATCTTGATCACATACGCATTTATACTGATTGCACAATAATGGTCATATGACATATATATGTATTGACTTGATTGCTTAGTGTTTTTAGTAACTAGTCCAATGACATAATGTCTTGTAATAATTTTATTATGTTGCTTTTTTCCTACAGCTTTTTGCATGAATGATTATCATCCTTACATTTACTTAGGTTTTGTATGCTTCTTAATAAATGGTAATATTAAGAAATAGCCATAGCTGTTGGATATGTATAGGTTTTTGTAATACAGAATGTTACTTAATGGAAGTTATATTAAGATGTTTTTACCATCTTTAATATACTTTGACTGAAATTGTTCTGTTTCTTGATCAAAACTGCTAATTCAGTTATATTTTACTGTGTTTTTTTTTTAATGAGGGGAGGGGTGGGGATGGAGTTTATTATCATCACACAGTTGTGCCAAATATTATTGATATTTTCAGAAAATTAAGGGTATTTTTAATCATGATGTTGTGAAAGATTGATACATACCTTAAGTTCTTGTGACAGTGTGAAGGACCAGTATTCACCTTACCATCAGTGAAAACTGAATCCTTTTAGCAGAAATGATCGTAATTTAACAAATGGTATTTGATAGACCCTATAATGTTTATGCATAATTTGGCTATAAACAGTAGATTTTCTACTTATAGGGTTACACCTTCATCAGACCTGACAGTCCTCCTAACACTAACTTGTTAAGTTGCTGTAGCTCTGATGCTCCACACTCAAGATTTGGTTAAGTTCTTTTAGCCCTGATGATCCAGTCCTGGGCTTTGTAAAGTTCCCTTGGCCCGGATGATTCAAACACTGGGTTGTTTAAGTTATTGTAGCCCAGATCATCTAAACACTGACTTAGTTAAGTTGTTTTAGCCCAGATTACCTAAAAACTAGCTTAGTTATGTTGTTGTAGCCTTGATTACAAAAATACTGACTTTTCTGAGTCGCTGTGACCTTGATGATACAAGCACTGCATGACTTAGTTAATTTGCTGGAGCACAGATTATTCAAACACTAGCTTAGTTATGTTGTTGTAGCCTTGATCACCAAAATACAGATTTTACTGAGTTGCTGGAACCCTAATGGTCCAAACACCGACTTAGTAAATGGAACACGGATTATTCAAACACTAGCTTAGTTATGTTGCTGTAGCCTTGATCACCAAAATGCTGACTTTACCGAGTTGCTGGAACCCTGATGGTCAAAACAGTGACTTAGTTAATTTGCTGGAGCAAAGATTTTCTAAACACTGGCTTAGTTACGTTTTTGTTGCCCAGATCACTATCTTAGTTATGTTGTTGTAGCCCAGGTTAACCAACCACTAGCTTAGTTATGTTTTTGATCACCAGAACTCTGACTTTATTTATTGAGGTGTTGTAGCCCAGATGATCCAAACACTGGTTAAGTTAAGTTGCTGTGGCATTGATCATCCTTTTACTGGCTTAGTAAAGGTGCTTTAGCCCTGATTATCTAAACCTTGTATTAATTAAGTTGATGTAGCGAGCCCAGATAATCCAAAATCTGACTTACTTAGGTTACTATAGCCCTGAGTGGCCAAACACTTACTTGGTTAGGTTACTGTAGCCCTAATCATCTAGACCCTTCTGTTGTTTATGTGCTGTAGTCAGACATGTTTTTCACAGTTGTGTTTTAATTTATTTTAAACAATGTAAAGTCAGGAAACGTTCATCAACTCTTCATCTTTTCTGCTAAGAACATTTATTCTCTTCAATTTTCAAAAATATACTTATTCTCGAACGCATGCTGTGTAAATGCTTTTATAAAAAAATTATTTTTGTATATACTTCTAATTGTTAATGTTTGTTACACAACTTGCTTTTCCTATATATATTTCTTGTCAGTTTTAATGTTTGCTTTTAGTATTTTTGTGTGTTTATTTATATAAGTCCAAACAAGAATGGATATATTGTTTTGCTCATTGTCAGTCGGATGGATCCAAAACTGTCATTCAATAATATTTATGTAAAACAGACTATCCAGTGGGGACTGTCTAATACGATTGACCTAGTTTACACAATAAACCAGGTGCGTTTTGTTTGTGATACCGCTTATAAGCACTTGACCTTGGTATGAATAGAATAATAACAGAGGGAGGAGTTTGATGAAATTTATCGACAAAAACTGGAACTGTCTATTGGTAAGTCATTTGTAGACTATTTGGTAGACAGACCATTAACTAGAGAATGTTTAGGCCTGCAGTATTCCATAGGATAGATGCCTATTGTCAGAAGATGGTGTTCCTTATTTTGTTGGGAGGCATTAGGTCAAAGGTTAAAGTGAAAGTGTCCTTGAGATTGAAAATGATTTCTGCTGCATAATGAAATTTTTTTTTGCCTAAATTCCTCAAGTTTTATAAGGCCAGTAGATAAACATTTTGTTTTTGGAGTCGGTAGGGCAGAGGTGAAGGTCAAAGTGACCTTAAAACTACAGTCGTCAAATTTCCTAGGATGATTGCCTGTGGTGTACAGAATGCAGATTTTGGATTTTTCAAGATTGGTCCTGATTTCAAACTTTCGATTTCTGAAACAGTTTCGTCTTTACAGGTAAAGACAGATTATCCCTACTTCTTTTAAAGTTCAAAGCATTGTTGCCTGTGGTCGACAGGTGACCCAGAATGATTTGGGTTGATAGGTCAAAGATTAAGGTCACAGTAATACTGAAAATGAACACAGTTTCTGTTTAATATTTGGTGCATTTTCTGTCTTCTGGCTTCAAATATCATAAGGGTTGCCTATTGTCATGAGATGTTCCTTTTCAGCCGTTAAGGTCAAGGCCACTATGACAATGAGATTGAAAACGGTGTCTGATTAATCGCTTTTGAAGATTTGGACCTATGATCTTCAAACTTCATAGGATTATTACCTTATCTAGTAGATGTAGCCGAAAAGTTGACATGTCGATGGGACTTAACCTTTACCCTGCTAAATTTCTAAAATGGTCTGGTCTATCATTCAGTTTGGGCAGCACCATTTATTATTCGTAGAGGTGTTCACTGAAAATTTACTGAGCGAACAGTGCAGACCATGATTAGCCTGCACGGATGTGCAGGCTGCTCTTGGTCTGCACTGGCGCAAAGGCAGAATGAACTGCCGCCAGCAGGCTAAAAGTTAAGTCATTAATAGACTCAAAAATTGTATGCTACTATTCTAATTTCCTTTTTTAAAACCAGTGACACAACGTTTTGTCTTTTTTTTCCTTTTAAAAAATCCTTTATCTTCACCGTAGGATCTGCTGCAAAGGGTCGAGGAGCATCCAAAAGCAGCACTTACATTAAACTATATCCCTCAAGGATAATGCGGTGGTGTTTTCGGTTTGTGCTCATTGAGTTTACCTGAACCAGTGGTTCAGGGCTATCTATTACGGTTAGCCTGTGTCAGTTGTCCGTCATCTGGCGTTAGCTTTTCATCTTTAAACAATTCATGAACCGCTGGATGGATAATCACTAAACTTGATCTAAAGCATCCTTGTTCCCTGTAAGGTCCTCTCCCAAGTTTGTTCGAATGGTTTCTCTTGACAGGTTTTAGGGGCTGCAAGAGCTTAAAATAGAAAAACTTTTTATACTAAACTCAGCAGTTACCATTCATGTGTCATACATATATTTAAGGTCATATTGTCAGTTTCAAAGCGAGCAACTAAGGGCCACTTTAGCTCTCTTGTTTGACTTCAACATCATATTAATTAAGTGATGAATTTCGTTTATTATTTTATTAACCTTACATATTGCTATAGATGTTTTTACGTTGTGATGCACATACTGTAATGTCTCATCTTCTTTAAGCCCATGTTTATTTATTGTAATATGACATTATCATTATCAAATTGATAAAATTCCGGACATTGCCAGTTCTAGCAATACCGCTGTTAGGGTGCATATCTAACGCTTCTGATTTGTTAATGTGATATGATTGATTAAATTGACAGACGTAGCATATAAAGTTATTTTGAGAGAATAATAACATAACTGACATCCTTGTAAGCTCTAAAAGCACACCGGGAATTTAAAAATGTTGACTCGCCCTTTTGATGTCTGGCGACGTTTTACAGACGTTCGAAGTTTTCGAAGTTCGAAGTTTTCGAAGCTCGAAACTCGTGTGTCGAATGTGGTTGATTTGGCAACATTCAGCATTTTTAATGTGGCGCCTTTATGGCTTTTCGCGAAATTAAACTACCATGGTTGTTAAATATGGTTTCTTGGCAATGTCGGATGCTATCCTGTGTCAAATGTCTGATGAATGTCGTATGTCATTGTATAAAAGATGCTCTTTTGTCGGTTGAACGGTATTTTGTATCGTTTTTTTTCTGTTTCAGACATTGGTACGCTTTACTCATATTTTGCCAAGGCATAGTTTTAATCACCCGCTAAAAGTGGATGGAGATAGATTTGGCGTTGTCAATCTGACTGTTCGTCCGTCCGTCCGTCCGTGCGTCCGAAACTGAAAATGCTTATAATACAGAAAGAATTTTAGCTGAAAACCTCACATAATTACAACTTTGCATGACCGTTTCCCTATAAAGTATTATCCCTCTTGATCAGTAAAAGCAGAATTTTCCTCTTTTATTTGGTGAAAAATAGATTCTGACTGTATCTAAGTAACCTATTAATTGACCTTCATTAAACTTTACAAAGATGTATATCTCTATAAGGCAATGAAGCATGCGAAATTTTGTCAGGATCCCATCAGTAACTTTAGGGTTATTACCCTTTAATTTGTTTATAATCCATAAATTCCCATCATTTACAAATATAGATTACTATATGGCGGTGGTGCATGCACATCTTTCATCAGGATTTCTTCAGTAACTGCAGTTATTGGCCTTTAATTGTTTTCAAATTTATAAATATATATGGAAATCAAATATATTTCAAAATAACCTATTCGGCGGGGGAAATAAATTCACTGAATTTGCTCAGACGTTTGTGCGCTTATCTCATATTGTACCAAAACGTGTAGCTATTTGTTTCATACGATGGTACACTTACCTCATATTGTGCCAAGATGGGACCTTGTCTTCGGTTCCTGATCACTGATTTTCCATTACTCCAACCTCCAATACAAATTTCAACTATACTGTTGTTTATATCAGTACGACTTTCTTGCAGCAACACGTGGGCATCATTACTGCCTGAAATTATATAAAGCTAAAGTCATCTCGGTCCGAAGCAATATGTTAATTACATATCTATATCCTAAAAAGACGATTCACTGACTCCATCCCTCATAAAATTGATAAAGCTCCGTGAAACTATCAAAGAATGAATCCCTTTTAATGAAAAATAATCAGTAAAAGTGGTAAATCAAATATATTCTCGGATAATGAGAACACAATGCTTTAAGACTTTGGAAGAGCAGATTGTAAAAATCATTTTAGCTAAGCTGTGCACACAGAACCAGTTGAAGCTATAGGTAAGTTCACATCGGAGCTCTAAGAAAGGGTAGGCTGTTGTATAAATGGTACTTACTCCCACCAGTAAAGTAACCAACCAATCAAAATTTGGGCCCTGGAAATATGTAAAACTTATTTTTCCTGCACATTGAGCGCTGTGATGAAAAGCAAGGAACCAGTAAACCCTACCTCGCCGTGGAGTTTGCAGAGTCTAGCTCTTCAACAGGAAAGGTACGATTGGTGAACTAAATTATACCGTCAAGTGGGTTATCGATTACAGTCGGTCTCTACTCTACCCTAGAGCTTCGATGTGAACTTACCCTATGTACATTGTGGCAATGAGATCTAGGTTAAATTTTCATTGTGCAAGTAAAGAAATTGCTCATAATTTGTACAAAATTGACATAACCGACCATGTTTAATCTCCAGCGCCTATATTTCTTCTCAATTATAATCATAGTTAGACAGAACGTGTATGACCTAAAGATCTTGGTTGAGAAATGGGCCATATCGAAGTTTTGGTTTGTCAGACATGCCACATTTAACTATGTTTACATTCTTGCACCAATTATTATCATATCTACAAGGAAACATGTATTCCTGTGAGGTCCAGTTCAAGGACCTGTATGTCATGTCCCGTGTTGCGATCCATTGATTAATAAACAAATGCAATATTTCACTTTATTTAAAATCTAACACATACTTTTTTCACCAACACTTATCTTAACCATATTAGATGTATTGGGTAAATTCGGAAAAATAGGTTCAGAGTGATGAGCCCTTGATTTATGAAATGCCACATCCACGCAAGCACCATATTTACATAAGTTGAGTATATCTGTAAGATCTTGTTAGTTAGATCGGTGTAGCAGTTTATTTACCCATGAATAATAAAAAAATGACAATTTTTCAATTTTTTTCACTAGGCGAAAGTATTTTTTAAGTTTCCACTTCTTTACCTATTGTCATCATATCATCAGTCAGAAAAATGTTTATATTCGCAAGAATTCAATTAAGTTTCATCATGAGCTGGATCAGACGAGGTAGTTTAGAGTTATGTGTCCTTGTTTTATCACAAATGATGTATTTCATGATATCACCATCTTCACTTTTTCATCAATTCTAACCATATTTGAGCCGCGCCATGAGAAAACCAACATAATGCGTTTGCGACCAGCATGGATCCAGACCAGCCTGCGCATCCGCGCAGTCTGGTCAGGATCCATGCTGTTCGTTAACAGTTCCTCTAATTGCAATAGGCTTTGAAAGCGAACAGCATGGATCCTGACCAGACTGCGCGGATGCGCATGCTGGTCTGGATCCATGCTGGTCGCAAAGCCACTATGTTGGTTTTCTCATGGCGCGGTTCATTTAGTCATAATGTGATTTCCTATGTATTATGTTCCAGTTATTGCAAGCTGATCAAGAGTTACGTTCCTTTGATTTACCTCAATAATGTTTCCCTTTTTATCCAGCGAGTTTATAGACATTGTTTCTTCACTAATGTTGATCTGGTTTTATGTATGCGTACGGATCTGCCAGGATATCCACTAAGGAATTCAGTATTATTAATTAAGCAACTACTTCTATGCATCTAAGTGGGTTTTAACTCTTATATTACAACACAATTATGTACTAAAATTGGTATGTGAACTATTTTATGTTTGATTGTAACACGACAGGATACGACACGACTCGACTAGGCATAGCACGGCAGGGAACGGCACTGCAGGGAACAGCACAGCATAGCACAATATAATATAACATAACTGGAATAAGCTCTTGCCTTTTGTCTGAAAGATGATGGATGTTTTCGAGTCGATCCTCACCCCTTTGGCATACAAGTCATGTAGTCCATAGTTGTATAATTTGTCGGGACAGTAAAATGACAAGACTGAAATGGAATTCATAGTGAAGGTGCTTACTGGGAAAAAGAGTAATCTGTCTTCTTTCCAGAAATATATTTGTGCACAATAGAATTCTTTGTCTGAAAAAAGTTACTGCAAAGCAGCATTCCTTGCTTGAAAAGAAAACGTAAAGGTATCTGACTGACAGAGTTTGTTGAGGTTAAACTTTTCCATTGCATTTAAGAAAAATTGAGTCAATGGTCCCACTTGAAATTCTTTGGATTCCACCTTTTATGTGGCATATCTCAACATTTATTTTTTTCAAAAAGAGCTATTGTAGAGGATTGATTTTATGGCCCTAAGGACTCTTACGACTTTTGCCAGTCCGTTAACCACAAAATATCTGCCCCTTTATTCGAGTACGTACTAATGATTACATTGAAGGCGGAAGGCAAAAGTCAGTAAGTCATATCCAATACATTGTTTATGCTTTTATAACTTTTATGACTCGGTCTTATAAGGTGAAATCCTCAAAATAGCAAACAAGTCCAATGTTATGGTCTTGGTCACCAAGGCGGCGTATGTTTTAACGTGTCCGTTGCAAAATAATTATTAATAAATTGAGCTCAGCAGCAACCCGTATATTACTAAAGACATCAAGCAATTTCAGTGACAAATAGCAGCTCCCTTAAGAATTCTTAAAATATGTCATTCAACTCAGAGAAAAATATATAATACAGTGCTATTTGAAGAAAACATTCTTGAAAGATAAAATGAAAGAAAAAATGGCTTTTTTTGAAGAAAAAGAGACGAGTTTTACATCTGTTTTGTGAGTGGATCTTGATTTGCGAATGCTTGCGGACGGATGAAAGCAGAAAAAAGCAGCTCCTCAGCTAAAATATAACATATCTATCTTTCAACAAGATATTTTTTTACAATAAATTATCTGATCTATTTCTTTTTAATTTTATCAATACAATTCGTAAAATATAATGAATTTATGTTTGTTTTCTCATCTTTGATAAACAACAGCGGCCGTATTGTCACACGTAAAAGAACATATAAGCATTAAAATTAAAACATCTGGCTTTTCAACCGGACAAATGGCGTTGCAAATTCATATACATGTATATTGACAATACTGAAAAACAAATGTAGAAAAAAATGTAATAAATATAAATATAAATAAACAGTTTCAAAAGGAGAAAAATAGTTTAATATGTTTTTAAAATAGCCTACAACACATAACTATACATTTGAAGTAAACTTGTGTGTCCTTTTCTGAAAGTCTAGTGACCTTTAAACATACACGAAAAATAGGGGTAAAATGCTCTCTTTTATAGTTCAAGTACTGAGTAGGTGCTAACTAGGAGACGAGACATCACTTAGTCAAAATAAACACGAAATTTTAACAAACAGCAAAGTTTGAAATTTCTTATATGTCAAATATTCCCATGCACACTTCAAATTCTTCATAAAAGATTCATTCTTCAGGATTTTTTTTTTAAATCTTGAATGCGGGATTGAATTCAAGTTTATATTAAGCCAGATGTTATTTTATAATACATATAATCATTATGTAACCATGTAACTTCATTGTGTAACTACGATAATTAGATATTTTAGAATCTATGAAATGCAAAAGCGTATTCTTCAACAGAAGAAATAAAACTTTTCGTCCTTCATGAAGACGTATAAGAGAAAACGGAAAATGCTTTCGACGCCACCGTAACACACACACACACAAACACATCTTCCCACCCTTACCCCCTGTTTTATGACACATACCATCTCCCACAACCTCCCGCCATTTATTACTGATCTGTCATTCTTCCTAATCATTTTAATTTCAGTCTGTTGCAAAAATGATAACCACCTCTCCATGAAAATTATCATTTTACAACTTTGTTGATAGTTTCTAAATCTAGTGTTTTTCTGATAACTAAATACGGGGTGGAGCAGCAGGATTTTGTCAGCCTTATAGACACATCAAATATTCAGAGTCTTTACTACCGTCTGAGTGCGTATCGTCTAGAAATTTAAAACAATTGTATTTCATTCCGGTGAGAATAAAGGGAACAGATAAGCACGCAGAAAAAAATTTATAAAGAACGAATGTTAAGGTATATGTAGTACACACACAAATTAAAAAAAAAAACAACGAACGAATCCTTGTTTCGCATTTTGCAAAACTGTTTAATTTCGAACAGGCGCCCTATGACTGACACGCGGCCAATATCCGGTCCAAAAGAAGTTCAAAGTGCTATACCGCATGCGGTGCTTGTGATCATGTTGTATAATGAAAAATGAGGGTCCTCTAATTAGCGCAGGCTTGATCTTATCTTCCATGCCGGCTTCGGTGTACTTATGGTATGAAGGTATTAAATGAATCCGCTTCTATTTTCTATATAAAATTAACAACTTATAACATATTTTTATCAAGATTTCTAGCCTTTCACTTCCTGCGAGACTACCCTTGTCTTGAAGGTCTGTCTTTAGGCAATCAAAATATACCCAAAAAATATGGGGTTGACCATAATGCAGTGAAACCATGGTCACGTGACTGAGACACGTGATGAAAACGTTAATATTGCGTAGGTAGACATCAGGAAATACCTACTTTCACTTTCATTTTACAAGGCAGCTTCCAATCATCTTCTGAAGCATATAACGTAGCTTAAAATCATCTGCGGACATTCCTTTTTACAATCAAGCACAAATAAAGCTTATATCTGGCATGAAAATGGCCTTTACTAGGCGGGAAAATTGCACTATATATTGATATGGACTACATTCGAGTGGACCACGGAGGCATATCCGGCTAATTGCCCCCTTCATGCCTATACTTATACATGCTATATGGCTTTTAAATGTAAGATGAGATTCAAGTTCAATTTTTAGTGTAAATCTTTAAATAATAACTTACATTTTTTTTTCAGTATTCGACATATACACTTCGAAACGAAATTGTGAATATGTTCAAGTTCATTTTTCAATAAAATAAAATAAAATAAAATAAAATAAAAAATAAAATAAAAAAATAAAATAAAAATGATAATAGATAAACGATATGACTTAAGTATATATTTCTTTTGCGGAAGGTGGGGTGTATAAATTCTCCAGGACTATCTTCTCCTCTCCATAATCTGACAAAGGCAGACAAAATATCTTTTTGATCTTTATTAAGCATAAAAACAATACACATATATCAAATTCATTTCATCTAAAAATGGTGTCCAGGAAGGATGAAATTGGGAATCCGGCCCTCAGCGGCAACAAAATCTTCCAATAAACTCGGAACGACCGTTTAATATCGTAAATAAGCGGTTTACGTCACAAACGCTTTTCAATTTTCAATGAAAATATTAGAAATAACAATCAATCCTTGTGTATTCCATAACAATAGTGTGCCAGTAAAAAGTTTCGATGGTGCCTTAAGAAATATAGCATTAACCTCCTGATACCTAATATGTTCTTTTTTTGCGGTAAGGTCTGGTGCCAGTGCCTTTAAACCTCACTTTGCGACTACTGATAACACCTTAAAATTAGAAAAAGAAAGAAATACGATATAGGTGAGATTTTGTCCACTTATTCAAAACCTAACGGAAGCAGTTTTGATCTACTCTCTAAAACATAGTTTTGAGTTTTAGATTCGTTAACTACTTTCTTTCTAATATAATTAAGAAAAAAAAAAAAAGATTGATCCGCTCATATGAAAATCCCAACTCAAATGCGCGTTTAAAGGAAATTTAATCTGCCGAATAGAATTCTGTGGGATTGAGGTGGTCCGGAGAGATCTTCATGTCATACGTCACATGATTAACACGATTAGGTATTTCAAAAACTCACCAGTAGAATGCAGATGAGCACAGACTGCGAGAAACTTGGGACGCTAGACCCTGCGGCCGTGGTAATAGCTTTAACACTTTCTTGAAATTGGCGTCTTCACATCGCTTTAATGATGATGTGTAAATCTGCAATTAATCTTATCTCTTAAATTTTTGTTTACTTATCTATTCACATATTAAACATAGTAACAGGAGCTGATTATTAATAGAGCGTAGCCTGAAAAGTCCGAAAGAGGTTCTTACTATTATATATTTTAATAATTTATCTTATATTATTTAGTTTATAATAAATGTATATATACATGTATTTCTTATATTGTTTTATAATAAATAGCTTAAAGACCTTTACTGTAACTATCACTTAAAATCTTTAAACTAGAATAATTTTTCAAAAAAAAAAAGAAAATTAAAGAAAACATACGTAATTTTAAGCCATTTTAAGGATAATTTTAGACTACAATTTTAAAACTAAGAGACATTTCCGTGCACCCACTTTACATTTCGGCAATGATGGTCACCTGTTTTTACTACATTAGTTTTAAATATAATTTTATATCAAATTTTTAAAACTTTAGGCACAAGAAATATCAGAAATAAGAGTCTTTGTGTTTCGTTCTTCAGTATAGGCCGACTCAGATTTGATCAAATTTTAGCTAGTTTTAACAATTTTAACCAAATTTTACACAATTTTAACATGTAATAATAGTAATCAAGAAGTAACCACAGATAGTAAATATTATTTTAAATACAGTTAGGCCAGCATAATAATGTTAGGGACATATGGTGAGATAAACAACATACAGACCGAAGTAACAGGTATAAGTAAAAGACCACCATAGGATAAACTAGTAGTAAACAAGCAGACGACGACAGGCAACTGTAAGCATGCAACAGGTAAACAGGAAAGTTTTAGCTAAAAGTTATATCTCGAAATTTAGGTGTCCCGTACACAGGAAACGCGTGTAGAGCTTTTATTATTTAACAAATTTGCTTCAAACTTAAAGCATTGATAAAGGATAAATATAACTAGAATATCAGGGCATTTTCATTAAGATATAAACATTAAATCAAACAAAATTACATAAAAAACGGTCGATTTGCAGTAAAATTACCGGGAAAATTTCATACAGCGCGATCGTAAATAGTTATTATGTTTTAAAAGTAAATAACTTAAAACTACTGCGATCATTTAATCTTGACTTTTGGCTGGAAAAAGCAAAAAACAGAATAGAAAAATCTTTAATAATGAAAAAATGCCATCAATTTAAAAACATACAGTAAAGCGAAATTGTTAACTATAATGCGAACAGTAAAGTGCATAGAGTAACATATTTATCGATATGACATAGGCGTGGCGTGTAATCTAAAAATAAACCTCCAGAACTACTAGACAATCCGGCTGATTATCGAACTTGCCCGAGATGCGAACACTCGGACCAAGTTTAGTGGGTGAACACTGGATAAGAACTGCTCAAGTTAGATAGCGAACAACCTTTCGAGCAGCCCGCCCGCCGCCCGCCGCAGGTGTTCTCATAATACGTCGTATACAAATGAAGAAAACACCAAATTCCGCGATTAATATTTATAGAAAATCATTCGCATTCGCATTTATATATGTAGATAAAAAAATATGATACATGACATTGTATACCTTTTTGCAGAGGAAACTTCAGTTCAGAGTAAATGATATATTTCTAACCCATCTTAACACACAGAACCCACCATTTTCATGCGTTTTCCGGGGAGCACCCCAGAACACCACTCGCATGTATACACCAAAATAAAAATCTAAATCTAACGTCGGAGAATTCAGTTTTTGGAAAATTATTCGAGTAAGCCCCCGGTCACATTCTACCATTCTTATACATTGTGTTTCAAAGATATTTGTGGTGGACTGTCGAAACCCATCGCCTTTAAAGAGAAAAAAATCTTTTTGTGTCGGAATAATAATATCAGTCATGTGTTTACGAATCGGATAGAAGGCACCTGCGCATTGGGCGGTAATGAGGCTTGCATATCGTATACATTCTAGCATTTTATTCTGACATGTAGAAATACTTAGGCCTACGCAGCACTATTTCTTATAGTAGAGAATGAACACAAAGCGCGGGAAATCAACGTCCGTAAACAGAAGTGACGTCATGATGTTTTGCGTTATGCAGAATACTATAGTAACAAAGTTCCAGTTTAGTTTTATCGTTTGTTGCGTAACGTTATGTTAAACCAACGTATTTTGAGTCAAGAAATATACTATAAGGAATGGAGAGAAACTATCAAGGTACCTGCTTTTTCGTATTTTAGGTTGTCATTAACAGCACGAGACTCATCTGGCATGGGGGTGCCAGATAGGTTTTGCCGACAGACTGTGACTTAATGCAGACTTGGAGCGCCGGTATAAATTACAGACTCCGGTTCATACCGGATTAACTAATTTTGAACGAAAAATATCTAAAATGTATATATTTTGTAACCATGCTGATACTAACCCTAACCTTTAGTCAGTATTTTATGCATATTGTACACTAAATGCGTGCGGACATGCAAAAATATGCATATTTTTGCCATGCGCTACAACTGATATTCACTTTCGGGCATGCACAGAAGACGCTCCAACTCTGCAATGAGTTACATCGTTGCCGGCATGGGTGAAATCACCGGAAACGCCAGTCCGGTGTGTAAGAAATATTTATCTAAGACCCCTAAAACACGCACAGAATTCACCATTTATGTTTATGTAGGATGTTTTAAAAATAAACCTAGGTGGAGGACCCACGTGTCATTCTCACAGTTATACTTCGTTTTGCAGAATTCAACACTTTCGTGCTTTAAAACTCTCGGTGGGTTAACCCTCCGACAACAATAGCACATTAAAACAACAAAATAATACAATGTTATTGCATAGGAAGCGTCGTATGAGGCCCTTTTCAAACGCCCAGGAATCTACATTTTGGTTGTTTTTATACGAAAACTATATCTCGGCAGGAGAACTTCAAACCCCCCCCCCCCCCACCATTTTTATAGAAGATATTCCCTCCTTTTATCTCTCTCTTTTGTGCATTATGTAAAAATGAGCACAGCCCCTGATGTAAAAAAAAACCTACCAAAATACGTTTCAACCCATGGTCCTTAACTAATCATATGTACCCTTGCAACGTATTTTGTCGCTACCAAAACTCGGCCGAATTTGCTGAACTTCATTTCTTATAAATATGTAAGAACTCAAGACTGATTGTGAAGCCTCGATATTAGGAATACATTGATTCTTTATTGGGCGTAAATATTTAAAATTAGATTTTTTTTTCGATACAAGTTATAATATGTAATCTCCGAAAAAAAGTACTCCGTGTTATTTAGAGATAAAAAAACTGGCCGCACACTACAAACGTAGTGCTTTTGCGAACGAAATAAGTATGTTTCGGATTATAATAGCAACACATATTTAATAGAAGATTTGGGTAGAATGCACTTTAGCGGTCCCCGGAAGTTTACAATGCGCATGCGCAGCAAGTTAGGGGTGTAGGGTAAAGCGGGGATGTGGGGGCTGCTGCCCCCAAATATATTCATCTCACAATAAAGTTACACTTTTTAACTTTTGATATTTAAGACATTATTAAACTACTATTGTTATAGGGACCGCTAAAGTGCAAGTGCTCCGAAGATTTTAAATTAGCAATTTCTTTTTAGATTTAATTCAGTACACCATCTGCGTATAATATAGATACTTATATTTTGATATGTGATAATGACAGCAAACCAGCATTAATGTGGATTTGTTTTAATCGTGACTGTTGCACGATCGTGTCACAGTGCAGACTCGGCCACTACTACGATCAAAATAATTTGAACAGGAGTTTGATGAAGGATGATACTCAATAGAGCCTATGTCAGTTTTTTTTGTTTTGTTTTGTAGTTTTACAGTATTTTTATTGTATGCTAAACACAAAAAGGGGTTATAGGAAATATGCATAATGAAATATGAGTATGACTTTGGGATTTAAATTAAAGCTAGTGTTTGTTTTATTCGCTTTGGAGATTTTTGGCATTAGAACGTATAAGGAAGAGAGAGAATATTAAACTCTATTTTAGCCCTTACCCCGATGAATTTCTACAACGAACTTGTCCATCTTTCACTTTGGACAGTACAATTAACTGTTAAAGGGGGTGCTTACAAAAGGACACCGACTGAATGGCGAACAGTGCAGATCATGATCAGACTGCACGGATGTGCAAGTTGATCATGATTTACACTGGCCGCAAAGATAGACTCAAACGTGTCCAGCATTATTAGGGCTAGTACGAGTAGTAACTCCAGATCACAGCAGTGCGGTTTAGATGTAATTTTGCAGTAAGTAAATGTGAAAAGAAATATCGCCTGTAGAAGACACATGACCATACTCTATTTCCCATTTGACATACACTATTTCCCATTTGATGCCAATTTAAACGATAGTATCGAAGACTTTCATATCTAAAAAGGTATTATTCAGTTTAGAATATTCAGTTTCTTATAAAGTACTTTTCTGTAGAAAATTATACACATGACTTATTTTATATTTAATATTCCCACCGGAATTCATTCCCGTCGGAAATATTTCCCATGGGAAATATATCCCATAGGAAATATTTCCATGGGAATAATCTAAAAGTCTTCCCATCGGAAATATTTCCCATAGGAAATGATTCCCATAGGAACGTCCTCCCATGGCCGAAATATGGGAACGGTTTCCCATGGGAAAATCTGTAAAATAATAAAATGACAAATAACTTTTTCCAAAGTCATGTTATGATGTGCCTGGTGTAGAATAAGTTTAAAAGATAATGATTTATCATTTTAGGAAACAAATATATTTCCCATGGGAAATTCCCATGGGAAATCCACTTTCCCATGGGAAAATTTATCATATGTTCTTCCCATGGGAAAGTTATTTTCCCATGGGAAAGTGGATTTCCCATGGGAAAAGACCGCATTCCTATGGGAAAATAGCATTTCCCATGGGAAAGTTAAGTTTTTAATGTTGACTGCTGCTTTGTTGGTGGCATAAAATCAAATTGAAAAGTATGGCGTGCATCAGAATTTGAAGTACTTTACTTTTGCGAAAGAATTTTTAAGATAGCTTGTATAGAAGTACTTGCTGTTTTTGCCACATATTGGCGTGGCAAATTAAAATTGGCGGCCATTAGTATGTAAATTTATCAACAATTTCAACCTGTACATCCTTGTACATAAAATTAATATCTCTGGGTAACCTACCACCTTTCTGGTTTTAGATGCATTTACAGTTAATTTCACCTGTCACAATAATCTAATAACATATTTAATCCCATTTGTAATTCTTCTTTTGTATTTGCAAAAATAACAATATCATCAGCGTACATGATCAAAAACATTTTGAACATGTCAACATCAATACCGGGTACTTCACCGTGTAAAAACGTGTCTTCTTAATCATTTAGAAACATTGAGAATAAAAAAGGAGATAGACATTCGCCTTGTCTTACACCTAGCTTACAAATTCATCACTTAATTGATTACAATATTTCACTTTTGTTTTTACAACAGAATAAATAGAACGAAATAATTTTCAAAATAGGGCCTCTAATACCAAGATTTATCATTTTAAACCACAAATTGTCTCGTACAATATCATCAAAGGCTTTGGTAAAGTGAATAAAAGCGCAGTAAATTGTCTCCCTTGATTAATTAAATGTTTAATCAAAACATGTTATCACAAAAAAAAATCATCAATGTGCCCACATTTTTCTGAAAATCAGCTTGTGTCTCAACATTTACGCCGTAATCTTCTGCCCAGTCTAATATTCATAACTCTTGTAAATAACTTTCCTAAAACACTGGGTAAGGTTATCCCTCTATAACTATTCACATCATTAATACTACCCTTTTTATGTCGTGGAATTACAAAACCTTCAGACCATCTTTAAGGGAAATAACCATTATCATTTTTTTGTTAAAGAGTAATGATAGTGTAGGCAGAAAAATATGTTTTTCACGTATAAAATATTCATTCAATAACATATCGGGACCAGCACTTCTACCAGATTTCAGCTGATTAATAGCATTTAATATTTCCAAATCAGTAATTGTCACATTTAACTGCTCAAAAATATCATGCAATTCATTGTTTTCATAAGTTTCAATAAATTGTATAACATCTTCATCTGGTGTATAAAACTCGGAATCTGGATTACTAACAGCCTTGAAGTATTGTTCACATTGACTCATTTGTACATTTGATTTTTTAATACCTGCATTCTTCTTTGACATATTCCAATTCAGTTTCGCATTTTTATATGTTGCTGAAATCAGCTTATAAGTTTCCTGTTTGTCAAATTCATATCTACATTTTCTAATGCATGTTTTATATTGTGATCTAGCATAAATCTGACTAATCCTATTAACGTCAGACTTACTTGATCTGTATCTGTTCAACATTTAATGAAAAATAGTTTTCTTTTCATAACACTCGTCATTAAACCATACATAATCATTAAAATGTACATTCACATTATCTTGGTGTACCACAATATTTCGTTTAAATAAAGGGGATGCAACCCCGTCAATAATATCACGGAATGTATCAAGGCAATTATCAATATCGTTCGAGTCTATAACAGAACTAATGTTTTCATTCTAAGCATTAATTTTCACCTTTAATTCTTCGGTATTCAAACCATCTACAAAAGTTGCCTTTAAATCATTTGACCATACGTATTTGTAATTAACATTTTGGTACGATTTATTTTCAATATATTGCACAGGTTTATCAAACTCCAATACAAATGACTTCAAAATGCGTGACATATTGAAGTAAATTTTGCGATCCAATGAAATAATCTACTAGGCCCTATGTCCAACAAAAGTGTATTTACCTATACCATTGTCTTTGTCCAGTCTACCATTGAAAATGCGCATACTCGTTTGTTTACATAAGTGTTATAAATCAACCTAATGTATGTTAGATCATTTATAATTATAATTTAATTAGTGTTAAAAGTCCAATTTTCTGGTAAAGATACACGACGACAAGCATATGAGTAGGCGACAATTTACAATGTCCGATCAAGCAAATTATATTTTATCATGTATGTTAGATCATTTATAATTATAATTTAATTAGTGTTAAAAGTCCTGTTTTATTGTAAAGATACACGACGACAAGCATATGAGTAGGCGACAATTTACAATGTCAGGTCAAGCAAATTATATTTTATCATACAACGGCAGCCATAACTCAACAGATAAATAATTCAGAAATATATTTATCAAAACGACTTACTTCGATTATTGTTGATCATTTTTAGCACATTTTTAATTATTGGGTTTGTTAGCGAACCTTCATGGACATACGTGGGGTCTGTATGTTAAATGCGGGGGTTCGGTGTTTGTGTGTGGTGGGGGGGGGGGGGGGGGGGGGGGGGGGGGGGAGGCGTCAGCCGAGTCCCCATATTTATAATATAGTAGAAAAATACCACCGAACACGATAAATATTACAATTTTAATATATCGACGTTTCGCCGAAAGGCTTCATCAGGGTTAATACATAAATAGCGGAACTGACGTAACGTCAGCGTGAAAATAGCGCCAACGCGTTAAACAACGTTACATACATAAGCGGCAAAATGCATGTAACAAATATACAGCAAAAGGTATATTTGAAATATCAAGCTATCAGATCAGTAAGATACGAAAAGTTTCTATAAAATATATATAAAACTGACAATAACATTGATATTTAATATGATAATCGTTAAGCATGCTAAATCACTTTGGCATTCATACCGTCTGGATATAATGTTTTAAGTTTGTGTATCCAGATAGTTTCTTTGCACAGTCCCTTCGTACCATCATGAATAACGTCAACAGGCATAAATGAAAAATCCCCAAGAGAATGATCATTTTCATTAAAGTGAACAGCGACATTAGACAAATAACTTGAAATCGATTCATTATATTTCTAATGTCATGACGATGGCTATTAATACGTTTTGAAACCTGCTTGTTTGTTTGTCCGACATATTGTGTTATTTATTACAACTTATAATGTATATAACATCTTTCGTAGTACAATCTGTAGAGCATTTTAGAGAAAATGACTCGTTTGTATTAAAACTATGAAACTGGCTATCAGTAACAATATTTTTACAGTGTGTACATCTCTGCCTGTAACACGTCTGTGAGCCATGGAACTACCATAGCTGTTCCCATACACTGACGATAATCAATTCTCACCATCAAATTGAAAACGTTTATTCTCAAGAACAAGTTGTACCAACTCAGCAATATTTTAACTAGAGAGTATACTACTGTGATTAGTCCCGTCCATGAAAAACTTGCACGCCTTCATACCGTCAGAATGCGGTATTTTAGCTTTTGAAATTCACAGACTTAATTTTTAAAAAGAAGGTAAAGACTGCATAATAGTTTTAACGATATATCATACATATTTATATTTGTAATACTGAACCCACTTATTTCCTTGGAAAGTCATTAACAAACCCATTAAGTAATTTGTTTCATCAAGTACTTACTTTAAGTCTAGAACAGCATGGAAATCTACTGAGCCTCCACAGAAATACAGAATCAGAAAATGCTAGAACCTTGTTGGAGGTTAAACAAAATTTGTTTCATATGCAGTCGTACCAGAAATAACTTATTATATATAAATCAGTTATGTATATATAGCTAAATTCATAAATAAATGCCATGCAGTAACAGGCGATTTTTAAAAAATCTTCTAGCGTCTTTAGCGCTGGTACACATTTATACTGTGTTTAGCTATGCATGCATACAGTGTGCACTATTTTAAACCTAATACATGATACTGTTTTTACACATACTATACTCGTATAAGTCAATAATATCTGTTCATGTTTTCAAATATGAAATCTGGATCTAGTATATCTTTAAGTATACAATTTAACATGAATATTTATGATACCGATTTATTTTTTTTTCTAGCAAAAGATGTCACGGATCAAATGAATATAATAAAATACAAATTGTGTCCTGTCAAAAATAAATCACCAACATTGCAACGATGTAATTAAGCAACATCCAACATTGGAATCAAATTTGTCATTATTTTTACTAACTCCGTTAATTAATCACCCTGCCAGATGCCATACATTATATACACTTTATAATTTCATGCATACTGAGAAAACATGCAGAAATGGAATTAAAAAAACAATTGCAATAAATAAATGCATCAAAATCGAATATCAAATTGTAAGTTAAACCAATTCCTAGAGAAATATAATTAATATGTATTTTATAATGAAGTTGATTTGAACTACAGAAACGAAATTCATACGAAGTCAAAGTCATTTGTAAAAATTCAATGTGTTTTGCGTACAGCATGAGGAATTGAAAATGATATTAATGACACATATGACAATTCTCGGAGAATCGTCGAGAAACTACCCTGTGCTCCTTATAAGTTATAAATTTTGCTAATTATTATATAATTATTGTTTGATATTGTTGGTTAAACAATCGATTAAAATGTTTCATGATACATTGATCATAGATAGAAAGCAGAGCCCAAATGTGGTCCTTAATTATTGTAACTTAATTGTTTAACTTTGTCTACGTTTTTGTTTAAATGCCAGTCATTTACAAATCCAACAACACAATATCGTTTTGTAGACGCTGAGTTTTCTGAATGTGGCTAAAGCTAAAATATCTTTGTACTTCTTTTAATGTTGTCATAAATGTCTGCAATTTTACACATATTAGCTATTCAGAAATAATAACTTTTATTATTCGGTACAAAAGCAAACTTTTTTTCATCTTTACTTAAGATATAGAAGGTTATGCAATATAAGCGTACACATGTACGTGCTAGTTTTGCTGTCAGCTGACATGATTGACGTAAACCGAAGATGACCGAAACGGTTATGACAAAGTTTGCCCAATTACACTGATTAAGTTAAATCCGTGTTAATTACATTTCAAATCTAAAATTTAAATCAAAGAGATTGTAGAAGTGACAATATTTTGTGTCAGAAGAACTGAGTCCAGTTTCGCAGCATCGAGAATTTGGCACTAAGATCGAAATTAAATTTCGAGCTAGCTTTGAACTTCGAGCCAGGTCGGAGATCAAAATTCAATATCAAACAATTTTAATTTCGTGCTGGCTTTTAAATTCGAGTCAGCCCGACGATCGAAAATGAAATTTTCAAAAGTGTGCATTCCGAGCTGGCCATCTTGAAGATTGATGTTCAAATTTTCAAAAAGTAGAATTTCGAGCTAAAATTGAATTTCACTCAGAGCTCGAAATCCGACTCTTTGTTTCTATCCTTGAGCTGGCTCGAAATTCACCGGAGCTCAAAATTCGTCTTTTTGAGAATCTGAAGTTCGAGCTTATATTGTTATAATGTTGAAGGTCAAATAAAAAATCATTTTATTTATTATTTTGTTGGATTTAATGTCGCACCGACACATGATAGGTCATATGGCGACTTTCCAGCTTTTAATGGTGGAGGAAGACCCCAGGTGCCCCTCCGTGCATTTTCCGCAAGCCAGCTGGATGGCTTCTTCACATTAAACTCCCTGAGTGAGGCTCCAGGGGCAAGTGATTGGAAGTCCGCGACCTTAACCACTAGGCCACGGAGGCCCCTACATGTCATTTATCGGCCAGTAATAATCATGGTAATATCAATTGTTGTCCCTATTAGAGATCAGTTCATCCAACAATGAATCTGTTACTTGAATGTCAAAATTAGATTACTATGTCAGATTTAAAGCTGGGTGTTATCTTCGTAAACGCATAAAGTGTGCCTAGCCGACATTGCGGATGCGTGTCTATACGACACTTGTGAAGTTTCTAGTCAAAATCACCATGCCCATGACATGTATATGCAGTGAATTGTATGCTTTGGTATGTTAATCAACGTATTACTTTTCGGAAACACGAGATGAGTTACTTTACATAAGCATACTGGTATCTATTGTCTTAACAGTCTTTTTGTTTTCTGATGAGATGAATGAGTAATAGACATCCTTAGATGACAAATTAAATCAATTATCAATCTTGATGAGATAATACTAGTTTATATACAAATATTGTCGCTCAACATGTACACATTTAGAAGTCAATTTTTTCTTTACCTATTTCAATCTACAAACCGTACTGAAAATGCTAACAATAATGTGCTTTTGGCAACATTATAAGATGCATCGAGTTCGGAAATGTGTTTGTGCGCATGCAAAGTGTTTAAAATGTGTATAGGTTTCTAACACAGGGTATTTGTGGCACTACAATATTTTGAATGTGTTTGTCTCATACAGTATGAATTGGTTACACGTATCGTCGTAGACAGTGAGTACTCCTTTTGAACTACTTGTGTCAGTTTCCTACTGCACAAGGCAATTAATCGTATACAATGTACTGAAATATCAAAACACGAGTCAGTGTTATAACAAGGCAAGTGATATGATACTTTCAGTAATGTGAATTAAGAATAATGATTGCTATTCTATTTGCCCGGCTATCGGCGTCAGCCAAAACACAAGGCAATTAATAGTATACAATATACTGGAATATCAAGAACGAGTCAGTGTTGTAACAAGCCAAGTGACATGATAATTTCAGTAATGTAAATTAAGAATAATGATAGCTATTCTACTTGCCCGGCTATCGTCGTCACACTTATGTTAAAGTTATATTCGCAAAAACAAATATCAGCAGCCATTTAATACATTCGATTGAAACTTTACACAAAGCTTCCTAGTCGTCAAACCTACTGAAGAATTTTAAAATCTTGGCTGAATCTGGTACAAATGTGTTTTTTTTGCGTGCAACTGACTATCGAGCTGTATCTCAGTAACAAATGTATGAAACTATACATCAGAATTCCTGGTCATCAAACTTTCTGACACAGCGTATTAAGTCTATTTCAAATTATGTCCCTTTTTACTCGCCTAGACTAAAATCACCATTTTTGATGTTATAGATTTGTCGTTCGACAGGTTTCAAATTGATTCAACGGTTTGGTCACATTGTATGATTAGGTGTATTTATTTTCAATAATTTTATCTGACTTTCTGTATTTGTTGATTTGTTTGGTACCGGTATTTCTATTTTCCGGCTGTTTCGTCAAATAAGGCGTGTTTAACATTTTCTAGATATCAATACTTTTCCTTTCGAGAGGTCGACGTTAACATTTTCGTTAAGTAATTGAGTGGGCTACAGTTCAATGTACACTGAAACTTCATTGGGATTGCAGTAACAGCATAACCCAATATGAATTCTAATCCCATACAATTAATCTTTACTTCGTGCATACACATATACACATTTCGATGGCAACCAATACATGCAAAAAGCTGGAAAAACCTTAATGACTTAAATGCTTGGTGTAAAAACAATAATAATAATAATAATAATAGCTTTATTTAAAGAGGATTACATATTTGGCTATAGCCAGTCAAACATATGGTCCTCTGACATGATAATGTAAAAAATCATCGTACGTAACCACTGGCGCCAGATCAGAAAGAAATGCCTCTGTACATGTTATACCCTACCCCTAGGTATTCTATAAGAACCATGGTCGTGAACGGGAAAATATACTAACCCATTTCAATCGCGTATTTCATATCTAAAACACGCAGTTCAGTAAATGTGTACTATTGATATTAAACAAGTGGTAATTTATCTTCCGTTGTGTACCGGTCACATTTCTTCAATAGTTCTTATCTAGAAAACAACGTGTAGTTTACAGTTTTCACAGGTACACAAAAAAATTGCTTGACTTCCTGGTGAATTTCGTTTAGATTATAGACACTTGATTGGCTGATGTGAAATGTATGTCAGTCGTCATTTTATACACGTGTACGCTAAATGTTTTTGCAGCATAAATGTGCAAAATGAATTAAATAAACACAGAATAGATGTATAACTAAGTATGATTTCAAATTCAAACCATATACAAGATGAATTTCATTCATCATTTCGAGTCTTATCGTAAAACTGTGAATATATTGCAATCGTTTGTTTGTTTACATTTCGCTTAACATGTGCCACTGTCGTGACCTCTAGATCCGGATGTTCATTAGGGAGTTCACGCAAGTTTTTCTGTACGTTGACTAAGCATTAAATTACGGAGCATCTCTGCATATGGAATATTGAGACAAGGTGACTGGTGCACGATGAAGATAAATTATCGCTGTTAATATCAGTAGAACACATTTACTGACCTGCGTTGTTTTAGGTATGAATACGCGATTGAAATGGTTAGTATATTTCCCGTTCATGACCATGGTTCTTATAGAATACTTAGGGGTAGGGTTTATACGTACGTGCATTTTCTTTCTGATCTGGTGCAGTGTAGTAACATAGACAGTGAAGTAGACTGATTAATAACGTATTATGAACAAATTAATTCTTATTGGCATAAATTGTTTATAGTACAATGAACAGAGATTATAATAAGATAAAATTATGTACAAGTAGTGAAAGAATATATCTAATTTGTAATCCGCGCACCTAAACCCTAAAAACTCAAATGTGAGAAAAGTATGGAAAAGCGTTGGATTACATTTAAAGAAATAATAATATAATTATTATGTCCCACATGCAATAACAAAAATGGACTAAAGAAAAATAATAATAACACATGATATGAAAATGTGAGCATTGCAAGGCTATTACACTTTAAGAGAGAGAAAATAAGAAAGAAAGAAAAGTAAATGAAAAGAAAAAATGTGATGATAGAATTGTCATTTGAATGATGCATAACTAATTAGATAAGAACTGAATAAAACGAAATTAATTTAATTTATCAAATGATTGTACTTCCTTTAGTTCTATGGTAAACATTCTTTATCCACACATATATTTGACTTTTAATAATTATTTAATGATAAGAAAATAAATAAAGTGAGAACTGTCAGAAAAAGGTGAAACTGTTTAGCTTATCAGATTTTTAAAAAATATTTGACTAACCAATGATACGTTGCAAACCTGACAACGGTATTCATAGGTAGTTATGAAAATAATTATTTATAATGATTTATTATGCTATAAGTGCCTGTAACGCTTTATGCTTGCGAATTTTAAAAGAAAATGTTAATCGTTATAGAAATAGATTAAATTAAACAAACAATAAAAAGAGGTAACTGATATGAAACAAATACTGTTTATATGTCTAACATTTTCCAGTAACTGTGACATGCGCAGTTGATCCTGACTATACCCTAGCACTGACTTCCGATTCACCTTCTGGAGTGATATTTATATATGGACAATTCGAGGCGCAAAGGACAAACATATTCGATGCTTTTTCTTATACAGCAGGGGCTGTTCCTGCATTGGTATGATGTTTTACTTCTTTTACGGCATCAGCATTAAGGGCGATAACTCACGCCTGTCAACAAGATTAGAGACCAAAATCAAAACTCCGGCCTCTGACTTACCGTTTTGTATACAGTCTTGAATCTAACTAATGAGAGATAACTTCATGACACTGGTGTCAAAACTAGAAGAACTGTATCTTGCATGGAGGTCTAGGATGATTTGTGGAACGATAATGTTTCTACACATTCTTTACAGACTGTCCGACTAGATATATGACTAAATTCTGCGTATAATATACAGAATCACTTTTTGGTTTTACTATTTATACGCCCGTCTTTTCAAATCGGGATGTATTATGAAATGGCGGTCTCCGTCCGTCTGTCCATAGCTTCAATTTCGAGAACTTTAAGTCATACAGTCTAATATCTACAGCTTTCAAATCGTACATGATGATTAAACAACGAGTGAGGAAGATCCATATATCCTTCGGTTCATTAGATCAAAGGTCAAAGTCACATTGACTGGAGACTGAAAATGGTGCTCCGGACTCTAAGTCATAAGTCATGAAAGTCATAAAGTGTAATAACTAAAGCTTTCAAACTTACCTGATGACTTCGCACCACTTGAAAAAGATTCTCATTGTTTTAGGATTGACATGTCAATGGTCAAGATTTCAGTAACCCTGAGATTGAAAATAGTTTCCGGAAAGTAACATAAAAAAGGCACGGCTTTCAAACTTTACACAATGCCTAAATAATTTTTGAAGAAGTTCTCTTGATTTTGGGGTTACAGATTACGGTCAGTCGGTCACAGAGGTAACCTCTTACACCAAAATATAATAGGTAAGGGTAGATTTCTCGGAAGCACAGAGCACCAATAACACAGCCTTAGAGCCACGCATTTGCAAAGTAGGCTCACAAAAAGAAGAAGCTGTAATGGAAACATATTACAGACGGGTTGCTTCAAACATCTAACAAGTACATATTAATTTATGTCAAATATAGATAGAGGGGGAGGAAGTAGTAAAATGGTGGTGGGGAGGGGGATGTTAAGGGGAAAGAAGAACAAGGATGAATATACAAAGGGAATGCTACGTTCCTTAATAACAGTCAAACAGTCACACTACAACGTAAACCCCAAAAGTGCAGACATCCATGTACCAAAATCAAACACACAACCACATCCAACTAAATAACACAGAAAAACGAACAAGTAAGACACAGCAGGGCACCGCTTTAGACCCACGATCACAAAAACGCACTCATATAAGTAAGAAAAAACAATTGTGTACCGCCCTAGGACTCCGACAGGCAGAATAAAGGGAAGGCACGAAAACTAACTCAAAGTAAAGGGGGAGGGGATGCAAAAAGTAGCGCAAATGCAAGGGAAAATGAGTGGGGGGGGGGGGGCAATAGGGGGAGTAAGGAGGAGGAAAAAACGCTTACAACAAACAAGAAAACATACGCAAGAGACAAAATAAGACAGACAGAAAACCAGTTGAAAATAGGGGCACAGCCTTGGAACGGTCTGTAACCTATGTAAAGGAAACTGGGGGTTTAAACGCGTTTAGGGCATGCTTACTTCGCACTTACCCTTTTTTCAACAAGTTACACAACACAATGTAAATAAAATCCCCGCTGAGAAAGGCTCTAACATTAGCGCAAAAATAACAGATTAATAAAGTAAAACATAAAATTAAGGTAAATCTCAGGTATAATTACACTAATGTACTCAACAACTTGTCTGAAGTCAGAGCACCAAGAGCCAAACTTTTAAGGGCACGACTAAGAAAACTGCTAGACAAAAATAAATTTCCTCCGTCCATTATATGTACGATTTAGGAGAAAAGCATCATGGAGTCTTACACTTTATTAGTCATCGCACCATCAAATCGGAAAGCGTTGCGATTAACTGTAGAGGGGTCAGTCCCTAAACATGCACTGTGCTTCACGATTTTCGCATCGTATCATCTTTTGATAAAATTTTTAACCCATTTTACAAATATTTGATTAAAATGAGGGCTATTTTAATTTTCCGAATTTTATATACTACATCTCCATAGTATTCCGGGTATGTAAGTCTAAGTTTTAAAAGTGTTTTTAGGTTTGTATTGTATTTTTCTAACAGTTCCGACGATCTGTAGTAAAATTTACTGAAAGCTTTCCGTAGCTTAGTTAACGGTAACCCTGTTGTAACAATTTCTTGGTGATATGAAGATTTCTGTCATTAAAATCATCTATCTTTGAGCAAGCTCTTGCAAAACGAATAAGTTGTGAAATATAGACTCCGTATGATGTTGCTTGAGGGACATCTCCATCAAGGTGGGGGAAGTTGACATTTTCAAAATTAAAATCAGTCCTTTTATCATACATTTTCGTTTCTAGATAATTATTTACAATTGTTAAATTTAAATTCAAAAATGACGCTTCTAAATCTGAAGAATTAGCCTTGTTAAGCTGTAACTCTTTTGGGTAAATATGTTTCACCGTTTCTGAAAAATACTGGTTGTCCATATTTAAAATATCAAGATACCTTGAGGTTCCATTAAAAGCTTCAATCATTTCAAATTGTGTCTCAGTGGATAAACTAAGCATGAAATCTCGTTCATAACAGTATAAGAATAAATCAGCAAAGAGTGGGGCGCAGTTGGTACCAATCGGGATACCAAATACTTGTCTGTAAGTTTTATTGCCGAATTTGATAAATATGTTATCTAGTAGACACCTTAGAGCTTCACAAACCTGATCACAACTCCATAGGTTGTATCTCTTAAATGCACTGTTAGAAAAGAATGCTCTAGTTTCATTGCAAGCCAGATAATTAACGTTTTCCATGCAAATGTTTTCTCAATTAAAGCTACTAGTTTGTCTTTAATAAGATTATTTGTTGGACTTTTTACTTTCAGTTCACTTTCATGTATCTCATTCACGTCACAGATGGCCAGCAACTGTATCGACCTCATGCAATGTTACCCAATTTTCTAAAAATAATATATTCACCGCTTACTTTCTTATATTGTTTCACTCACCGGATGATCAGTTGTTTGCAGAGTACGCTGCATCATATAGTCAGCTACTCGCCACGGTTACAGTATTGACACCTTAGTGTAGAGTTGTCATTGTAGACGGTTATGTGAGTACGGATTCAATTCTTATACTCATCTTCATTTAATACAAGTCGATTGCTCATGTTTATCGGTCTTGGGCCTATTTCTTGAAGCCTACTTAGGACAAAGTTAAAACTTGGGAGTAAGGTGTTTCAAGAACATCATTTTAAGCAGACACTGTTTATCATTTCGGCTAATCTTAGAGTATGAGCAAAACAAAATGAAACATATTTGTCATAGAATTAAAATGATATTAGCGAATCCTATGAAATATATTTGATTTAAAAGTTTATACTTAGGAGAAAACTTGGTAAGCATAATTATTTAAGAAACAAGCTAGCTACAAATAATCGATCAATATTGGAACGTGAAAACGTCATTGTCCAGACATTAATCATACAGCAGTTGTCTCCACTGATGTTGATTTCCTCAAACTGATTCTGATGAGTTTTGTTTTTCAATTTTGATTTACTTATATCGACCGCTTAGCTCAATAGGGAGAGCCCGACCTAAGGATAGCGGGGATGTGAATTCAATCCCCGGTGGGCATATGACGATTTGATAAAAGACATTGTGTCTGACATAATTCGTTCTCCACCTCTGACTCACGTAGGGAAGCTGGCAGTTACTTGCGGAGAACACATTTGTACTGGTACAGAATCCAGGAACACTGGTTAGATTAACTATCCGCCGTTTCATAACTGAAATACTGTTGACAAACGGCGTTAAACCCAAAACAAACAAACAAACTTATATCGACTTGTGAACTTGAAGAAGCCCTTACGAAATATGTTCAAATATTTACTTGAAAAAAAAAATTACCATAGATAATATATTTTTGCCAAATATTTCTGTAAAAGATCTAAAACGGGTAAAGCGTCATATACTTTAAGAAAAAGCAGCATTCTGCATATTAGGATCACACAATAGTGAACGTGGAGCATGTAGGTTGATAGAAATTTGAAGTATTACAGGAGCTGTCAGAAGAATTGGATTATTACAGCTGTGTACGAGTTCAACTGAATTCAGTTTTGTACTAAACACTGTTAGATTACTTCTTTATTTCATGATAAAAATGAAATGAAAAACAAACCAAACAATTCAAATGACGATTAAAACTTTACAATAAACATTAGAAATTCATATTCTTCTCTAGTGTTTGTAAATGTTAGATATGTTTTATTCCCAGCTCCTCAAAACTGAATACACCAAGATCATCAGATCTTTTCTTATTTTCTCTTTTAGAAATTACGAAATTATAACTCGTTCGGACTTGACCATCACAACTAGTCCGGACAAAGAGAGCTAACTCGAATAGAATGTATACTTGCACTGGTCAATATTGTACATGTTATACCCGAAAGAAATAAATAAATTTCTAGTAAGGTATGACTTTTTAACTTTTATTGGTAGGGAGAGTTCAAGAGAAGAAATTTAAAGACGGCGGCCTAAACAACTCTGCCAATGAGGACCTGAAAGCTGAATGAAGAAAAACATAAAAGCAATTACTTTAAATATATAAAAGTGTCTTTATACACGACAAGATCAGACTGTTAGACTAATTTATGATATAATGTTCTATGCAAATGTATAATATTCAGGTATGCCTTTTCTACTTGATTTCGCAACAAAATGGTTTTATATATACCGCGGCTGTCGTCAAGGTGATCCTTTGTCCCCTTACCTTTTCATTCTTTGCACCGAAATCCTAGCAATGTTAATAAAATCCCTCGCAAATATTTAGGGCATTAGAATAGCAGATCAAGAATTCATTTTGTCACAATATGCTGATGACAATACATCAATCTTGGATGGCTCTGAAAAGTCTTTAAATCACACTATGTAAATTTTAAAATTCTATGCGGATATATCAGGACTCAAAATTAACGTTGACAAAACAAGGACTATTTAGAAGGGTTCAAAAAGGGGTAATGAAATTTTCATATTGTAGAGAACATAACATAAAGTTTTTTGGAAGTGTGGACGTGATTATGTTAAAAGGAACATATAAAATTTACAAAACGAATTTTGGAGGGATTTACTTAACGCCCCGAACTTCTTAACACAATTAAGTTGGAACTATAGGAAAAGTTATTATCTTTACCTATCTGGTACAACCCCTTATTTAAAATAGATGGTAAATCATTCTGTGATTAAAAAGTTCATCGATGAAGGCATTCATTTTGTAAATGACCTAATGAAGTCAAATGGTACACTTTTCACTTTTGAAGAATTTCAAAACAAATATCACATTGAAAAAAATTCCTGCAAAATAACAATATGGTGTATTCAATAAGAATCTACAATCTATAGACATTCCACATAAAGTAATAAATCAAGTGCAGTCTTGTCAGTGTCATAGAGTGTGTCGTATTTAGCACCTTTGTTTATGGTTCAGATTTCGTACCAAAGCTACAACTATTTTACAGCTATTAAAGAATTCAATTTTGATTGGGTTATGTAGTTCTGATAGAAAGATATTAGTCTTTATACTTGGTCGAAAACGCCTTATACAGTTCCGTCAGTCAGTATAGTCGGTAGTCTAAAATAATAGTATTTCGTAGAATTTACTACCCTTTGACCATTTATTTCATATTCTATTCGATTAATCTTCTACTTAACATTCATTTGCATGAATCAATAACCAATTACAGCCCAACCGCCATATTCAAAAGTATAAGGCATAGCAATATTGTGCTCAAATATTTCCATCTGTTGTTTACATACATTTATATATACAAGTTATTGTGTGTTTGCATTTCTAAACATGTATGTATTGTAATTATCGATTATGTGCATTAATTAATTGTTCCAATACTCGTAAGTATTGTTTTCTTATGGTTCAATCGAATGTTTATCTGTTACAGTTGCAGGATCGTATCTATCGTGTACTACACACTATATCGACCCCAGGTTACTTAATCTACTGACTGACTAAGTCTGCGACTTGTTTCAAGTTAGGATAATTACTACAAATCACATCTTATCAAAAATAGTCTCCGAGATAACAATGTGGGTACTTTCTGTGGGAGACTCCCAGAGACTATAGAACACTTATTTTTGGGAATATGAAATACACAAACTTTTATACAAAATATCAAGCGCTTTATTACTCACAAATACAATATTAATATCTTTGACTGGACTGGAGTCAAAAATGCTTTGAACGCCATAATGTTGACAGTTAAATTTCACATCTATCAGTCAAAGATGAAATCTTCTCTCCAAAATGTAGAATCATTAAAAAAGAAAAAGCAACTTCTTACACTAATCAGCACAGAGAAACTAAATGCCCTGAAAACATTCACCTTAGAGAAATATGACAACATATGGGAATAATTATTATACAAACATTTGATTGTGGACAACTAGGTACAGTGTAATCATAAAATATCGATGTGGCTAGATACATTAGTAATTTCACCATATCCTAACCTTGTGGGACATGCTCTATTGAACATTTTGATTTATCATGTCTCTAACCCACCCTTTTGAAACTAGCATCTTTTTTACCTTTGGGTAATAGATATACATAGGAAATAAACATCCACTGGGCTACTCTGGGCCTTTTTATTTCCTTCATTTCTTTAAAACAAGCAAAACTATGAACAGATTGCTTATCAGTATCTGATATATGTGCACAGAATGAATACTAGGTAATATTTAACGATGAAATACTAGTAATGAAATGGTTAAAATTTGCAACACATTACCCTTTCATACAAAGTTTTAGGTTTACTTAGGAGACATAGTGTCAGTCGGACTTTTGCATGTCTTTCCACATATTCATAATCATAATTGGAGAGCAAGTTAGAAGAAATGCATGCAACTTTCATTTTAAATCATTGAATACTCCGGCACAATGTAAGCTTTTTGTCTAAGCCTAACGGAGTTCTTCCCCTTGGACCTGTTTTAATTAGCTGAATGTATTTTTTCTTTAAAATAAATATCAAGTGTAGTTGTATGCTTCTCATTTTTATATACATCACTCCAAGGTCAGTGAAGTAGTATCATTAGACCTCATTAGGCAAATGTTTCTTTTCTGTATAAGGTAGTAAAATGTAAACTACTTGCTCGTTCTATCAAATGATGCAATCAACGTGGATTTAAGATGTTTTATGCTCTATTTATATATGAATAGTCTTAAGCAATTACTTGACTTTGATCCTAGTATCTTTAATTTAATTTACTTAAAACTACTCTGCCTTTTTTCAAGACTATATTAAAGAAGCCGGAAAAGGTTCCACTATGCTTGCATCTCTCTTTTAAATGTGATACATGAATGCAAAGTGGCTGCGAGGATATATCTCTGTGACAAGGTTATCTATGTATTAATTTTGTATTAATCAGATATTATTTAATTCACAAACTAAGCCTTTATAGGTAGTATTTCACTCGACTCCTAGATGAAGTTTTGTTATCTAACATGAATTTTCGATACAATATTCTAATATTTGAACTCGTCTTGTGTATACTTACGATGTTTTGCACGAATCTGTATATCATGCTATGCTTAGTACAAATAAATTATATAAAAAAATAGATAATAAACACGAAAGACCAGCATATCTGGGTTTTTATTTCTGGTAATTTTCAGCACTATTTTACCAATGATAAATAAGCAACTACGAGACAGTTCAGATGACTGTCTCCTTAGTGAAAAACAACAACAGGAACTAGGGGTCACGAATTCAAAAGCATTACCCACTGCATAATTTTCCTTCCTATGCCTGACGTTACAACAAAGACTACGATCGTTTTATTTCTGTGTAATGGATGTTAAAGGTAAATATAAGCCAACTACATAGATCTATTAACAGTATTATGAAAACTCGCCGGGAATTTATTTTTGAATTAAATGTTCTTAGTTACACAGTTCATTAGTTACAACAGAAAACGTTCGTTTCCTTTAAATAGCGGTTGAGTTTAGAAGAATAAGTTGCTCATGACTCCAGTAAGTACGGGTCACTAACACACATTTTTTTCTAGCAAGGGTTTTGTCTTTAATATCAAATCCATTCGAACAGTGAGTGAGTGAGTGAGTTGGGTTTTACGGCGAATCGACACAAAATGGTCATATATCGCCGAGAAGAAGTCATATTGCAAACGCCAACCATTCGAACAGTACTTCACGATGTGACTTACAATTTTGAAATTTACAAATTTATTTGAGTACAGTAAAATTACAGTTCTTCTTTTAAATTTAGACATGCGCCCTAAAACGTGTGCATTACGTTATGTATAGACTGTACAGTAGTAAATAAATTTTCTACATGCTCTTTACAAAAGTAACACTTTAAACCATTTTAAAAAGGAATTACTAGCCTTATGTTCTTAAATGACCTGTAAACCATAAAAAAAAACACCAACAAAATAGGGATTATGCATCTTCTAAGAGAGATTTATTTGTCAGACCGTTCAACACTATAGAATAGCTTTCAAACTGACAGCTAAAATGTGGGTATATGAACACATGAGTAATAAGGTTTGTTTACATTTCTCTAAATGCAAACATTTCCTTGAAAATGCTAACAAAATGTCAAGTATAGATCCACAATGAAATAAAAACAGGAACTGGTTTACATAAAACAAGAAAATACCATTTTAACAGGTCGGACAAAATTGAAGATTTCTTTCTTTCCGCCATTATCTGACTAGCCCGGAAGTGCTGTTTGATTACCTATTTAATACTATTGTACCTATTACAATCCTCAAACATTCTGTCTTAGTTTCTTGTGCATTATTGCCTAGTTACCACGCCCCTCTACCCATCATCCAAACCCAGCAATGTCCAACATCCCAATCTCCGGAAATAAATGTTTCTTTAAATTTTACTTCTTTATCCTTTGATCTCATAATTTGGGCTAATCGCATCCTACCTTGTTCTTACGTATTATACACTTGATGCTGGTTAACATTATCATTTTTAAAAACTGTTAAATTTGTATACCATTACCTGTATGTTATGTAACATTAGTTTACATATATACACATTATTTGATTGTCTGACAATAGTGGTAAACTTAGCAGAAATTTTGTAGAAATATACTTCAAACTCTTGAATAATATAATTATTTGCAGATTACAATTTTCTGTCTTTCCCGTAGAATTTGATAATAAACCGTCTAATCATTTCCTTCATATGTTATCATTTACCATTTGACATTTATTTCTTAAAACAAAACTGCTGTATACATTGTTCGGCCAATTTGTAAGATATCTTAGCAGGAAGGCATGCTGCATGTGAAAAAATTAAGCACGTTTCATTTCCTCTCCTTAACAGATTCAGTCAAACAGAGCCTGGTAGTTCTTTGCTTGGTTGTGTTTTTTTATATGTTCCGTTTTTTAATTGACATGTCAATGAAACATGCCAAAACACACATCCTTATTCCCAGAACTTTTAAATGTGTAATCAAAGGCACTAAAAGCATTCATATAAATTACGTACTTAATTTGCTTATTTTTGGAATAATAAATATTCTTAGATTTTTATTTTTGAACATTTAAAAAATAAAAATCTAAGAATATTTTTAAATTATTTTTCTTTTTGGGTGTTGGTTTTGGTGTAGTTTGCTATGTTTCGGCTGTTACTCTTGCCAGAGTGAATGAAATCCGAAAACAAAACCCTAGGATAACAGCCTCACATGCTGGATAATCCTATGAAAATTTATGACTCAAATTAAAATACTTTTTGAGAAATGCACGGCAATGCTCAACAATGACCTAAAATGTGGTTCCTCATAAGTGTCTTTTTGCTCGGGAACTAGACTTAAATGTTCATGATGACCTGAACCACTGGCTTAATTATTACAAGCAAAAGCCAGAATTCCTTATAAAACCACATTTCAGAGTTATTATAAATTTTTAGTGCTGTAATAATAATTTGATAATTATTATTACACCACTTTGATTATAAATAAGAAAAGTCAACACATAATGCTGTAAAATTAAAAGAAGACACAAGATTAAGTCCAGTTTTATAAATCTATCAAAAAATCTACAGTCCACTCATTACCGCACATTCAAAAAAAAGAAAGATCTGAATCCTACCTACCAATAAACGTCTACAATTAATATACAGGTATACATCAATTCTGAAATTTTCTTCTTTAAAGATATATGTAAACATTATCAAACATTCAACATTTATTAAAAACGCACGAAAATTTCAGTATATTTTTCAGCGAATAATACCTAACATAAATTCTAAAACTGTGATTCATTTATCCTATGAAAATAAAGTCCGATGTTCCCAAAACTGGCTCTAAATTTTCAATAATTTCCAATCCAATAAGAAGTTTTAAGTCCAAAGTGTTAACTATAAGAGCCAAGAAATTATTGATAAGCCCGTATTATTAGAGAAGTACCCAAAATGCTGCAATCTGATTGGTCAATGACATTTTTCCAAATATGCAAACCTTTCTCACCAAATGCAAGAAATTGAATGAATGTCATCAAAACATAAACAAGAGAAAAAAACTATACCATATCAGTATATTTTAAATTTTCACTTGATTGGCGTCGGCGTCGGGGTTGATGTTGCCTGGTTCATTTTTATGTTTAGATCCGCTTTTCCCCTAGACTTTCAAAGATGTTGCTTTAAAACTTTCAACACTTGATCACAATTGACTCTGTACAGCAAGAAACATAACTCCATCCTGCTTTTTGCAAGAAACATGACCCTTTTTTGACTTAGAAATTATCAGATTTCTTGGTTAAGTTTTGCGTTTAGGTCAAATTTCCTCCTTAACGGTCAAAGCTATTGCTTTAAAGCTTGGGGCAATTATTTGTCATTAAAAGCTGACTCTGCACAGCAGGTACCGTAACTCTACATTGCTTATGCAAGAATTATGGCCCTTTTGGATTTAGAAAATAAGATTTCTTGGTAAAGTTTTGTGTTCAGTTTTTCTCCTAAAATATCAAAGTTATTGCTTTAAAACTTGCATCATTTGTTCACCATCAAACGCTGAATCTGTACAGCAAGAAACATAACTCCATCCTGCCTTTTGCAAAAAATATGGCCCTAATTTACTTAGAAAATACCATTAAAACACACGGGTAGGACAATATTTCTATTATAGAGTTACAAATAATCAGATGAGCGTCGTCTGCCGAAAGGTGGTGCTCATGTTAAAGGATTGCAAGAGAACAAAGCCTTTAAATATTTTGAAAAGTGCATGTAAAGTAGACAAAGTAGACTTTTACCCATATAGAACATAACCGCTATATGAATACAATATAATCTTATTGTCTGGAATGTAGTGTCTTGTTGCTTGATCACATAATTTTACAGCATAGACGAAAACATCACATAAAGTTACAATAATGGATATAATATTTCAACTACTATGCGTAAGGTGTGCCCAAGTACGGAATCTTAATATATCACAACAATCTTCACAAATTTGACTTCGGAATAGTATCAAAATGTACAAATCATTGTTTATTTATCATTTAGTGCATGAATTAAAACAAATGTGTTCAATCATTATATACCATACTAAAATAGTAACAAAACTCCGTAGGACAGAATCCAGTAACCGAAAGCGGGCACAATAACGGCTATTTGGACCGCTACGGATGTGAGACATCATTTTCAAAGTTATTTTGCTCCTAGTCGTCACGTTTAAAAGTTCGTTAACGTCGATATTTAAGAAATTATATTTGGCAAAACAGTGTTTTAACACTATTTATAGACGACTGGTGGTTAAAGATCGAGCGTAATGATTTCATTAGGGCGTAGCACTGGAGTGTACATTGTATAAAAGGTCTTAAAAACGGGGTTCGTTTCTAATACGTCTTTCATTGCATAATTTATATCAAATGTGATAGAACTGTTTCTTCGCGGATGTACTGCGCACGACGGTAGGGCGTCATGCTCCTTTTTTATACACGCCAATATCGAAAATGGTAATACGTCTGGCGGAATAGTTCAGTTAGAGCGCAAATGATGGCGAATTACGCTGTACAGCAAATTTTACCAACTTAAATTAATCAAGCTATTTGTGTTATGTGACATTTTGTTTTAAACGTTTTTTTTTAGTAAAACATTTTCTTGAGTTCGGAAGTGCTATTTCTCCATGCGTACATGGCGCTTCGTATGAGATCGACGTGACGTCGACGTAATATTGTTGTGATGATTTAAGCATAGACTAGTCATATAAGAATAAGTGATTCAAACGTTTGAGAACACATTATTTTGTTTAGGTCTATTATATAGAGATAGTACCTAAGTTTTTCAAATCATAGGTTTGAAGTTAAAAAACTTTGAAATGAAGACAAATGTCCATATATTTCTCAAAAACAGAAATATAGAAATATTTTTACCAGAAGTGTGGAGTCATGAGCATTTAATATTTTCATGTTAAAGAAAATTTTGTGATCAAGGAAATGTAACTCTTCTTGAACATGGAGAGCATAAACATCAAAGGGACATAATATAGTGAATATTTCCTAATTGGGTGCATTTGATTTAACATTCAACTTTGATCTGGATTGCTAAATAATGATCCATGATACTGTGTGCTAAAAATTAGAACATCTGGAACAGTCTAATAACAGCAAAACTATGCTTTAGCAGAATGCAAATAGTTAAGCTCTAATTGGGACTCGAACCCAGGACCTCTCACACCTAAGGCAGACACTCTACCACTAACCTATAACAGCAGCAGCTTTAGCTATGCAGTTTAATTGCCTGGATAACATTGCGTGAACTGGAACAATAATCGGCGAACTCCGGACTATCGGCGTATTCGCTTTGTTACCTATTGGCAATTTTCGTGTAAGGAAAAAATATAATCTAAGTCTGCAAACATCCTAATCGGTTAAATCTGCCCAAATTTCTCTGACGTTTTGTTCAGAGTATGAACTTACTAACTGGTAGTACCAGTGAAATATAACTTACACTGAATCTTTTATATTTGCCCTTTTAGCAGCTGTCAAACGGAAAAGACCGTGAGCTCTGTCCAAATATAAGTAATTATTTTACCAGTTTTGAGAGGATTTCAATTAATGGGAAATTACAGTTACAAACTAAATACCTTTCTGCAACACATGAAGTCATCAGCATTCACTGTCAATCGGTATTATGACTAAGACCGAGTGTCAATCATACATTTCAAAGATTACAGACAGAGTCTTTTGTTTACATTTTTTATCGTAACCGGTGCATTTGTAAAAATCACTTTAGTTTGAAAAATCAAAGTATGCGAAGAGCTATGGTACGGTCTCTATATTATAGACAAATTTTTAAACGGCGTTTACGTGCCTTATTAACATTCCTAAACCTATACTGGCACTCCGGCTATTCGTCGTGCAAACAAAGGTTTAGTCATGCCTAAAGCCCATCATTGCTGTTTAAAAACCTAACAGTACATGATCTATTCATTTGTAGTGAATTTGAAATAGCCATCACTTCCATATCCATAACTAATCCCAATTCCAGCAAATGAGTAAGTTAGGCCGCACCATTCCATAATTCTGTCTGAGCCAACAGCGCTCCCCTTTCCTACCTGGTAAAAAATAAAGAAAATTAATAGTTTATAATGGTTAGTATATATCTTTAATCGTTTTAAGTCATCTATGGCCCATAACTATACATATTATATAACAAATACATGTACATTAACACACTCGTGACAAATCTCTATGTATGCATAGAGAAGTGTTGAAATGATTTCAAGTGGTTCGTAATTGTTATTCTTTTAAGACATTACAAACCTCAGGATTCTCATTCCTATGACGACCTATATAATAACATCGAAAAAAATAACCATAACAAGAGATCATGATGACCATATATTGCTCACAAGTAAAACTTGGTCTTGGAATCATCGAGATAAACATTCTGACAGTTTCATGAAGATTGGGTCATAAACGTGGCTTCTACAGTGTTAGAAAGGTTTTCCTTTGATTATAGTGCTAACCTTATTTTTGACAGGTTTAAAACTTAGCATAGGAATAATCAAGATAAACATTCTGTCCAAGTTTCTGGAGATAAGATCATAAATTTGGCCTCTAGGGAGTTAACAAGCTTTTCCTTTGATTTGACCTGGTGACCTACTTTTTGACCCCTCATGATCCAGTTTCAAACTTGGCCTAGAAATCATCAAGATAAACATTCTGTGCAAGTTTGTATCAATCTAAACATAAATGAAATCTCTATATGGCTGAAAGAGCAAAACAGAAAATGTTGCCACTTTCAGAGACAGTAACTCAAGATGGAATCAAACCGGTTTTCTAAAGAAACCGAGATCTTATTGTGACTTAAGTTGTATGTAAGTGTGGTTAAAATCAAATGTAAAATGTCACTTCTATCGTGTTCACAAGGTAAAAACTAACAAAGTCTGGCTCTTTCTAGGTTGTAGCAGGGGTCGTTACTCCGGAACCTATGATTGGATCTGACTGATTCATTATGGAATCAAAGATTTATTGTTGTTAAAAATATTCTGCAAAGTTGTATTAAATAAAATCATAACTGAAGTCTACATATGGCTACAAAACCCAAAGTAGCAAATAAGGGGCCATAACTCTGGAACATATGATCTAGCCAGTTTTCGAAAGGAACTGAGATATGCAAGTTTGATAAAAATCGATTGCAAAAGGTTGTGTCTTTCGTGTTCACAAGCCAAAAAGTATATTGTGGCCCTTTAAGGGGCCATAACCCGGGTCTATCCTGTTCACAAGAAATTGCGGATGGACGACGGACGCCGACAGACGACTGACGAAGGGCGATCACAAAAGACAATGTGTCGTTTTAGGCTAGGCGATAAAATGAATCCAGATGTTACGCTAGAAAGAATAACCCAAGACATCTGAATGTTATTTCAATTAATAATTGTAAGAAATATAGTGATATTTTAAATCTTAACTGTTGAATCAATGATTGCTATAATATAACTGGACTTTTATTAAATAGAACTGCACCAAGGGCAATTTCCAGATAGATTCCATGCTGGAGTTTAAACATATGATTAAGAGAATTTTGAAAATTTTCACTTAGAAAATATAGTACCACAGCCAAACCTAGACAGAATTTTCAAATTTCTGGAATGTTTTCATGACCAGCATACAGAAGTAGAAACAAACAAACAAACAAACAAACGATCTGTAATTCAGCACTTTTATAAATTCTGAATAAAGAAACGCTATTTATAGAAAAAGGATTTTTCCACTATTTCGTCGGACGCAAAAAGTGTTTCGTCATGCTAAACAACTGAAACAAAGACAGTCACCAGTCGACATAAAAAAAACACAAATTATAATGATGGGTAGTTACATCTTTTAGTAGTCAACTGTGAAAAAAATAGTGACATAAGATTAAAGTTAGTTATTTGTTTTTGGCTCTGTGAAATAGGTGGACATAAGCATGCGGCGACCATAATTACCAAGGTTGTTAATCAAGGTACTTTGGCAGGTTTTTGTTTTTTTTTATGTTTTGTTACATATATTTTCATGGCTCCAGTGACATTACTAATTGATCGTCTTACGTACAGTTAATTTTAAGGTTATAAAACTCTGAAATATTCTTTAGTTAGCGCTTTTAGACCTGCAGTTGAAGTAGCACTGCTCATCTTAAAATAGTTGAAGATTAGAAGCTTTGGCTTGATCCATCCACATAATCTGTTACTTTTGACTTTCTGATAAAGCTATATATTTTGTCGAAAGTTACTTAAATAATAGAAATCATGGTGTCAAATTCAGCAATGTTAGAAGTGTTTTATGAATATCATGAACAATTTACACTGTAAGTCTACTTTAGACCCTGATCTTTATGAACGATATATTTGTCCGTGAGAGCAAAGCTTTACAATTATGTTAGGCTCATGACAAAGCACCTGTCCTGTCTAGTAAAACACTTGAACATGAACAATCTACATAAGGAAGACATGTGAATTTAACCTAATTACTGAATGTAAAATGTGACGATTGGGTTAAATTATTGGGAGTCAGTTTCTTTTTTGTTAAATTATAATTCCCGTATATCAAGTATTTGAAAAAAGCTATAATGTTACGAAAATAATAGGTAAACGTTTAAAAAAGCCTCGGCAGCCTTTCAATGCACCATCTTTTATGGTGTCAAATTTTAATGACTATCCTTTAAATTATCACATGTCATTTTACGTATTAAAATATGTTTGTTTGAAGTTAAACGCCGTTTTCTCAGCAGTATTTCAGTTATGTAACGGCGGGCAGTTATTGTCGTAAGGTAAATAGTGTTTCTGGATACTGTACCAGTTCAAACTTGAGTCTGAAATCATTTGTCCTCCATCTCTGATTCATGCTGGGCAGCTGGCAAGAGCAGGTTTACCTTGGGACAGAAATCAGGAACACTGGTTAGTTTAACTGCCCGCCGTTACATAACTGATAGTTCAGTTATGTTTCGAACACAACAAAACTGGAATCTTTATTGAAGAATAATCTAGTATTACCTGTACGCAACCTCCATCCCAGGAGATCCAGAACCAAGTATAAGATTCAGGATTGAGAACCGCTCCCTGGAACCATTATAAAAATAAATATTACTCAAAGGTTACATATTTATATTTTTTTTTTAATTTGAGAAGAAAATAGAAAAACTGTGAACTGCATTATTTACGAAGTAAAACGTAATCTAATGGAAAAATAGAGTAACATGTACTTTATAGTATACTTTACCAATCATATTTTTAGGTCTGATTAGGAATTATTTCATGTGAAGAAGTTGGCACCTTTGCTTTGCACCACTGGTGTGCCTGGGGGACACTCGCCGATGCCTGACATAAAGCTCAACAGGGCATCCAGGTTTGTTTTTCTCAACCATCAAAAGCCGAAAATTGCAGTGTCGATGTGACTTATTTTTATGCTTTAAAATTTGTTCTAACTGCAGTTTTAATGCCAGTGATACAATGTTTTGTCTTTTTTACTTTTTAAATAAATCTTTATCTTTACCGCGCATTGTGCTGCAAAGGGTCCGGGAACATCCAAAACCAGCACTTACATTTAATTATATCCGTAAAAGTTAACGAAGTGGTGTCTTCCTTTTGAGCTCACCTGAGGCCGTGTTTATGGGAGAACTATTTTGATTAGTTAATGTCCGTCGTCTGTCGTCCGTCATCTGGCGTTAGCTTTACACCTTTAAACAACCTTTCATGAACCACTGGATTGGTAATCACCAAACTTGATCTAAAACATCTTTGTAAGTCTCACCATATCTTACCAATTATATTCAAATGGTTCTGATTGACTGATTTAAGGGGTCTCCAGAGCTGAAAAAAAGGGTTCAATTTGCCAGCATTTGATTTACTAAACGTTTCCAATCGTGTCGTAATTTTAGGATCATACGGTTTAACCATCGTTTGCTTGGGGGCAGAGATGATTATTTGACAATTCCTGCGCGGAGGTTACCGTATTACATCAAAAAGTGACTTACAAATTTAAAAATGCTGGCTTGCATTACTAATAAGAAAGGACGTTTTACAGACAACCGGTTTTCGAAGCTCGAGATTCGTGTCGAATGTGATTGATTTGGCAACATTCAACATTTGCCGAATATTAGTTTTTGAGCGATGCTATCTTATGTCAATTGAGGATGAGTGGTGTATATAGATGCTCCTTTGTCGTTGCTGTATTGTATTTTGTATCGTTGAAAATGATATTTACAAAGACGTCCGTCTTATTTTTTCCGACACTGGTACGCTTACGTCATATTTTGTCAAGACTAGTTATAAAAAAGGAAGGATTTTGACTGTGTCTAAGTAACCTATAATGATGGATCTTTACGAAATTTCACACACATATGGGTCATTATAGGGCTGTGCAGCAAATGCAATTATATCAGGATCACTTCAGAATCTGTTAGAGTTATAACCCTTTAATTGTTTAACAATCCATAAATTCCCCCTTACCAATGGATCTATGGATCTTCATGAAATTTAACACAAAAGATGATCGCAATCGATCGGTGGTGCATGCTCACATTTTACTAGGATCCCTTCAGTAACTAAAGAGCTTACTGTCCTTTACATGTTTTCAAAATTGCAAAGACATCTGAAGATTCTATTCTAAATATACCCTAATCAAAACAATCTATTCGGCGGGGGATTTAAATGCACTGCTTTTGTTTGTTTCTTTAAAATGTTTGTGCGCTTACATTATATTATATTAAGACGTAGGCTAATTGTTCCTTACGATAGAACACTTACCTCATATTGTGCTAAATTGGGACCTTGTTTTTGGTTTCTGATTACTGATTTTCCATTACTCCAACCTCCAAATACAATTTCAACTACATTGTTGGTTTCATCCGTACGACTTTCTTGCAGCAGCACGTGAGCATTGCTGCTGCCTGAAACTATGTAAAGATAAAGTCATCTCCGTCCGTAATAATATGTTGAATAAATATCTATATACTAAACGACGTTTTACTGACTCTATTCCTCATAAGATTGATATCGCTTAGTGAAACTATCAAAGAAATCATCCCTCCTTACGAAAAATAAACTGAAAAAAAGTGGTTAATGAAATATATTTTAGGGAAATGAAAACGCAATGCTTAAAGACTTTGGAAGAGCAATTTGTAAAATTATTTCAGCTGAGCTGTGTACACAGTACTCATAATGTACTATTAGGGTCGTTGTATGATGTTCTCCACAATTTTGGTGGAATGCGCCTATAATTTGAAGTGATTGGGTTCCGTTTCGACATTTTGTTTAATATAAAATTCAGTAAATTTCTCATATAATGCGTATTATATTTTTTGACACATCTGTAACTATTTTCTCTGCAAACCTTTAAACATGACCATTAACGTCCATTTTTGATGAGCCGCGACTTCACGTCAGGTTGACGATTTTCGTAAATCATTTTGTTACTCTACAAAAGTCACGTGATTTTTACTCATCATATTTTCGTTTAAAAATGTCTGTGGAATGATTATAATATGAAGACAATATTTTAACGATAAAATCGATATTAAATGATCATTTAAATTACGGAAGAGCGACTAATTAAAAGTAAAGGGGTAGGGGTTGCAAAAAAAGGAGCACAAATGCAAGGGGAAAAGTGTCTGTGGGGCGGGGGGAAGTGGGGTGCGCAATAGGCAACAAGAGCACAAATAAGAAATATTCAATGTACCAATGAACAAGCTTTCCGTTTAAAAACACTACTAACATGAAACATTTATGCATATTCAATGGTGTATATAGTTCGGAGTTTTCACACTTGAAACAAAACTACTATCATTGTAAGTTATCATAGAGGAATATCATACAACATGTTCAAATAGTTTAAAGTTTGTTATTTCAGACGTATGACCATTGACTTTGCTGCCCCACCACTACAGTAAAGGTTGTTTGTATCTTGCCTTTCTTGATATTATCCCTAAGCACGCACGCACGCACACAGAAACAATCTAAAATACACGCTGAAGCTATGTATTTTATTACCATGAGTTCTAGTTTTAATGTTCCTTGGGCAAGTGAAGAAATGGCTCTTAATTCATATGTAAATGACATAACTGACCATGTTTACGCTCTTGATCAAGATAGTGCCTTATCATAGTCATATTTCGACAGAATATGTATGACCTTAAGATGCGCCAGATTGAAGTTCTGGTTTGTCAGACATGCAACATTTCACTATGTTTATAAACCTGCACCAATAATTACATCTACTATGAAACATGTATTCCTTTTAAGTCCCTTTCAAGATCGACAGTTGATAAAATCAGACCTGTTGCATGCCCCTTTGATTTACAGAAATGCAACATTTACTTTATTCAAACTCTAAATCATTGTCTTCACAAACATTTATCTAAACCATGATAGATGGGTAAATTTAGTCAAATAGGTCCAACATATCTGCTCTTGATTTATGAAAAAGTGCCGCATCCACATCAGCATTATATTTTATCTATTACATTTTGTTCAAGAGATCGGTGTAGCAGATTATTTGCCCATGAATGATAAAGAATGCCATATATAATTATTTCACTAGGCTTATATATCTTAAACATCTTCACTTCTCCATGTATTCTAACCATATTTAGTCATAATGTAATTTCCTATGATGCAGTATGTTGCAGCTATCTTATCAAGAGTTACTTTCCTTTGATTTACCAGAATAATACTTCCCTTTTCATTCAGTGAGTCTATAGACATTGTTCCTTCACCAATGTTGATCTGCCAGGATATTCACTGAGGGATTCAGTACTATTAATAAAGCAATTACTGCTATGCGACTAATTGGGTTATAAATCTTATGTTACCACACATAAAGGTACAAAAATTGGTATGTGAATTATTTTATGTTTGATTATAACATAACATAAAGTATCCTGACATGACATAGAACAGAAGAACACGACATTACAGGATACAACACAACAGGAAACGGCACGACTCGGCTCGGCACGGCACGGAGGTGGCACGACAGGCCACAGCACAGCACAGCACAGCACAGCAACCTAACTAAATTAAGCCCTTGCCTTTTGTTTGAAAAACGATGGATGTTTTCGAGTCGATCCTCACCCCGTTGGCATACAAGTCATGCAATCCGTAGTTGTAGTTGTTGGGACAGTAAAAGCGCACTGAAAAAAGAGTTCATAGCGGAGGTGATCGTTAACAAAAAAGAAATCTGTCTTCGAAATTCTTTCCTGAAATAAAGTTGTGCACAATAAAATTCTTTGTCGAATTGTTTTACTGCGAAGCAGCATTCCTGGCTTAAAAAGAAAATGTGATGGTACCTGACATATCTGTTGATATTAAACATTTTTCATTTTATTTAAGAAAAAAATGTCAAGTTCTTTGGCTTCCTCTTTTTCTATGGCACATCTCAAGAGAGATAGAATATGTGTTTTTTTTTTTATCAGAAAGTGCTATAAAAAAGAATTGTTTTATATCCCTAAGGACTCTAACAACTGGTCCTTTTGAAATTCTTTGGCTTCATCCTTTTCCTTGGCACATCTAAACAGAGATAGAAGATATTGAGTTTTTTTTTCCAGAAAGTGCTATTAAAAAGGATTGTTTTATGTCCATAAGGACTATAACACCAGTCTACCTGACCCTTACCCACAAAATGTTTTCCCAATTCCGATACCAAACCCGACGTGAGTTCTGACGATGACATGGACAGTTGTTATAAGAAGATATAGTGAAATTTAGAAGCTTGCCATGAAACTTTTAATCTGGTTCCCTGATCTATAATAGTTCCCAACAAAGTTTTATTTTTGGTGGCTCGTCACATATCATGCCTTTGACCAGTTTTAAGTAATTGAACAATTTTAAATGATAAATATGGCCAAGGCAAACAACAACATACATAAAATATATTGAAACAAAGTCAAATGCAATATGTTAAAGAATGTTTTACAAATGAACATAAATATGCATAGACAATTTAAGACGCAGTTTCCGTTTCGAAGGTTAACTTCCTAAACTGAAATGCATGATGTACATTTTTTTCAGTTTTATATAACTAAGATTTACTTTCAAATGAAATAATAGCGCACAAGTTAATTATATATAATGCACAGTAATTTCTCATCTGTGAAACTTTCAAGCATATCCTTTCTCTCAATAGTGATTGAATAGTTAGACACACAATATTTTTCTCTATATTCCATATTGCAAAACTATGAATGGGCAATAACAGAAAGAGTTCCTTAAGATATTGTCACATCACATGAAGCTTGTTCATCTGTGAAAGTTTGAAGCAAATAGTGTGGAAGTAGTTGAACACACACGATTTCGGAACGTGCAGACGGATGTATGGACATGGATGTACGGACAGCAGTAACACGCCCCCCACCCCCATAAATGTGGAGGCATAAAACAGATCCACTCTCTTCAAATATATACAGAGGATTTATCTTATGAGCATGTGCATTGAATATGTGTATGAAAATAATGCTAAACTATCTCTGACGTGACATGTACTTAAAAAGTGGACAATTCTCTCTTTTTCATTGTTCTATAAGTAATATATACATTGGTGAGTTTTGATTTATTATAACTTTTAGCTCTTTCTCTGCAAATTACACATATTTGATATCTACCAAGTTCCCCTGATAAAGATAAATTAGGAGTTCGATGTTTGATGTTCAACTCCTCCAATGTTTTTAAAAACTTTATTCGATAAGTATTTTATCTACCTCTTTTAAATAATAAATGCCCCCCAACCGCCTCGGTAGCCTAGTGGTAGAGCGTCCGCTTCGAGTGCGGGAGGTCGTGGGTTCGATCCGCGGCCGCGTCATACCAAAAATGGTACTAGCAGCTTCCTCGCTTGGCGCTCAGCATTAAGGGGATAGTGCTAGGACTGGTCAGCTCGGTGTCAGTATAATGTGGCTGGATGGGGTATCATGCCACGTGTCTACGGCGTGATATTCCAGTGAGGCAGCACTATAAAGTTGGGTATTGTGCTCACTGCTACAAGTAGACACCGTCGTTTATATGACTGAAAAATTGTTGAAAAAGACGTTAAACCCGAACACACACGCACACACACACACTTGCCCCCTACATAAGAGCTGTATGAAATAACTGATACAGTCTTTGAATAATAAAAAATAAATATTGTATTTTAGTATATTTTTCTCATAAAATCGTGATGAGCCGGTCAATTCAAATAAAATAGAAAATATTATATATACCTTTTCCACAGACAATGACATGTGACCACGAGCCGTTCGGCAAACACGTGATTCTATTGATGTTTGGTACCGCTTGGTAACCAGCATCACATTCTATTTCAAGTGTTGATCCAACGTCAAACATATTTCCTTTGAAATGTCCATTCTCAAGTTGAGGCCGCGGGCACTCTGTAAAAATCACAATACAATAAGTTTCCACTCGCAGTAATCCTTTAAGGGGACGATCACTGGATAAGAAATTGAGAAGAATGTAGCATTAAGCATTAGGTAGTTGACATTTAGCATTAAATAATTGGCATATGGCAATTAGCATGGCGAACTAGCCTTCCATAAGATATAGATACTTAAATTATTCATAGATTATATTACATGTATATCATTTAGTATTTGGTATTTAAACATTTGCCATTTAGCATCTATATTAGCAATTTTGGCGATTTAAGGAAAGGATATGTTAACAATTTATTTTTATTTTTTGTATCAACATGAGGATTATGTAAGAAGTACAAGCAACAACACTCAGCCAGATATATTTTTGATTCTAACCCGATCCGATTCATTTTTATTGAACAAAATTATATCACTCAGGCTGCGCCCTCGTGATATAACTCCTTCGCATCTGAACTCCAAACAATGATTTATTCAGCGACAATTCACCATATGAGATATATTATTTCTTAAATAAGTGGAAGGACAAAAAAAATCTTTCAAAGGGTAATTGCTTTCTGTCAATTGTCGTGAAAAGTTATCGACTCACCTATTCTTATTGACACTTATTCTACAACTTTTGATTATACAACTACTGATTTTATGAATGTGTTTAAAGTTTGTTTGAGTCTCATCATTGTACAAATATTAACTTACATTCAAATATAAAATTCATAAAAAGTACAATTATGCCATTCATTATATTGAATAATATGAGACTATTAAGTAAAGCATTAAAATACTCTATTACACATTCCTGAAATTGCAACATGATATCTTTACATTGAAAAGTTGAAAATTTAATAACCTGACTATATAACATGTAAGCTATAAGTCTAAAAATATTAAACCTATTAGAACAGAAACAAAATATCTAAAACAGTGATCTGCCCCTGAACAAAAAATCATTTTGTCTTTATGATTCGCACTATAACATACATCAGTCTATTCCCTCGATATATAATACTTTTCCATCAGAACTTCAAAGCACGAATCCATTCAATAGCATATCACTTTTTCATAGTAAGATATATCATCTCTTAAATGATGAATATAATTATGATCTGTAGCTTTATTTCGCAAGACCAAGATCACCCCGTGTACCCGGAAAAGACGTGTAAAGTTGCTAACGTATAAAGTTGCGGCGAAAATGACAAGTAACGAGAGGTACGTCATTATCACAAAAGTCGGATCAGATTTAAAACTTGAAGAAACGTGTCCAAAAATCAACAGTTCAATCAATTAAAAATAATCAAAAAAACTTACAGACACTAGCGAAAACTCAGACTTCGTGAATATGTAGTGGAACAATATTAGAATATTTACTCGCAAAGATGTATGCACTGGCCTTGGTACCTTTCTCCAAAATGACAGGTTTTCTGCACTTGGTGGCACAAAATGGATACTGCACGAGTAATATGGTGGATACTGCACATGTCCAACGTAAAATGAATTGGAAACTGCCCGTGATGCATGTTTTATTATTCTTTTACAGAGACAAATACAGGCTTGGGATTGTTTAATTTAATATTTTCTGGGCTGAAATCGACATATAGTCCTAAGCTTATACACAATAATACTTTATTGCATTTTTTTTTCAAAATATACAAGTACAATCAAATACATAAAGTAAGTGAAATGTGCAAGTGGATCGCGCTACAATTTATTTCAACATTAGTTACAGCCCTCTCCAAAGGGTCATTTTCCGATTTAGCGTTTCTTTCGAGTTCTATCTATGTACATGTGTTTTGATTGTGTCCTTTTTTCCTTACAGACATGGCATAGATCTATTTTTCTGTCTGTCTGTCTATCTATCGCAAAAATTAGGTATTGGGAAAGATGAAATGAACAATGAGATAAGATTATCTATTTATCTGTCTGTCTGTCTGATTGTCTATCTATCTATCTATCTATCTATCTATCTATATATACATCGCGAAAAGTAGGTATTGGGAAAGATTAAATGGACAATGAGATAAGATTATCTATTTATAGGTATTGAGATAGATTAACTAGACAATGAGATAAGATGATCTGTCTGTCTGTCTCTGTCTCTGTACCTATCTATCTATCTATCTATCTACTGAAATCGATATTCTATTTCAATAAACCGTGTGTTCTCAATGATGGATCAGTTCAAGTGTTACTACTGTGAGGAGACGTGCCTGACATTGTCTGAAATTGTGACACACTGCAAAGTATTCCATAGTAGCCAAACAATGAAATTCAGAGAAATTATGTTAGATGAAATGTCTGGTAAATATGGATACATGATTTCGAAGAAAATGTGAGACCAAGCTGAATTTCGATGTGTGTTGATCTTTCTTTCCCAGAAAGTTTCGTTGCTGAAGAATAATTTTGAAATAACTTCGATTTTTGTACGGGTACTACTCTGATGCCAGTAGAGTCATTGCAAATGGCAGATTGCATACAAAGGGAGATAACATGAGACGTTACATGACTAGCGTGTATGTTTTCGGAAGTCAAGATATATATAGCTGGTGTGTGTTTTGAAAATTCAAGACGCACGTCCGTACCAAGATCACATCAAAATTGCCCCCGAGGTACTGAGAAAATAAGGAGATCAGATGAGTTACAGCTAAATGCATATTTGGAAGACTCTAACATGTAGATAAAAGTTATATTTTAAATGTGTTTTGGTCTTGAAAATGTAGTTTTCAGTTGCATGAGTTGAAAAGCATTAATAAACAAGGCAATACGGGCAGAAGCACCATCGTCTCGTGCAGTATCGAGACAATTTCACCATCTTACTCGTGCAGTATCCATTTTGTGCCACCAAGTGCAGAAAACCTGTCATTTTGGAGAAAGGTACCAAGGCCAGTGCATACATCTTTGCGAGTAAATATTCTAATATTGTTCCACTACATATTCACGAAGTCTGAGTTTTCGCTAGGGTCTGTTAGTATTTTTGATTATTTTTAATTGATTGAACTGTTGATTTTTGGACACGTTTTTCAAGTTTTAAATCTGATCCGACTTTCGTGATAGGAAAAAATTTACATCTCCGTGTAGAGGAAGGACCACTGCATACATACCTGTTCATCGTTTTACTCGTGTACCACGAAATGAATAAAACAGACTCGAAATAACGTACCTCTCGTCACTTGTCATTTTCGCCGCAACTTAATACGTTAGCAACCAGCATAACATGTCTTTTCCTGGTACACGGGGTGAAGATATGCACCATTCAAAAGGTCTACAGCGTACGTTGTAAGCCTCTTTTGAAATTGAATAAATTCTGTTTATGGTAGACAGGTGGATCAAATTGGAGCATAGGCGTTGGAGCGAGTTTAACTTTGTGTGTGTGTGTGTGTGGGGGGGGGGGGGGGGGGGGCGGCAAGGGATCCCCGTTGCATTCCTGACAAAACCTTGTCCGGGGGCCAAATGGGCCATAGGCCCCCTCAAGCCTCTGTGTTTTAGCAATCATTGAGTTATTCCGGTGATACGCATACGACAAGGCGCTGAACTGTCTGCAGCATGTAACTTAATCGGTCAAAATATGTATTGTTCTAATCAAGTGTGCCATTTTTTTACATTCTTCGGTTGAAGCCCTGGACATATCAAATAGCGCTGCATTTGTCTAATTGTGATATAAAGTTGTGGAAATATTATTTCCCTTGAATGGACAATGAAAAACGTAAATACATAACGTTTACATGCGAAAACAGGCTAAATACTTACATCGTTTTTGCAGACGCTCAAACCGGAACTGTAGTGATTGCACTCAATATTGTATTCTTTTTATAAAATATAATCAAACAATGCTCGGCGCGTACGAGGTTTCAATACTCACCTTACGGAAAGAGACAAGTCAGAATGCAAGGAAAAGCCAAATACAAATCAGAAATCAGGTTGAAAAGAATTATATGATACTAAGTAAAGGTTATATTAGACTGCAAGTTATATCTCTTTTCCAAAATATTTTTTGTGGGGGGGGGGGGGGGGGGCGGCAAACTATAGTTCGGCCCCCCTATCCTAGCTTTCTATATCAATAATGTTCGTTATTAACTTAACAGTGCGAATTTCTGACTCCTGCATTACAACATGTTGAAAGATTCTATCAGCTGCTGGTAGTATTTCTTTTTCATTTCGCGGCTCTTGTTGTTTGCTACAGCTTAATTTCTTTAGCGACGCTGTTCATTTCATTCATATCATTATTGTCTGCCTACAAACTCTATCAATTTCTTCAAATATAAAAAAAACACTGGCCTCCAGATCGCACTTCAACAGCAACAACAACAAAAATTAAAAATTTAGGTATCAGGAAATACATTTTAAGAATGTTTTGAAACTTTATTACTGAAAGATTTATGTTATGGAAACACAAGAGAATTAGTTGTTTTACTAATTTTTACAATTAAAATCGAAAAACGTTTTTAACATTTTACTTAAGATAAACTGCCTTAATTATGAATATACATATTTAACGATGGTTAAATACATTATCCTCCATGGCGGTATTGGTAACAATAGCGAAAAACAATTTTATTGCCTCGGCGGCCCGGGTTTGATTCCCGATGCGGGCATTTTTGTCATGATTTGGCATTTCTAAGATAGCCTAGAAACAAAAATTCATATTCTAATCATCAGTTTTAATGAAATATCATTTATAGCCAAAAGGTCAGTTTGGAGGTTAGTGCCTTTGAAACTAATATATTTACCTTTAGCATGACAGTGGCCTTCTTCGCTGTTACAGGTTTCAGTTGTGTTTGAGAGCTTGAAAATATGATAAACATGATAAATATGTAAGTTGTACTGAAGTCACTTGTTCAAGAGAGATTAAAACGATACGACAAACATGACATATATAATGTGTTATACTAACACGATAAACATGATAAATATGTAAGTTGTACTGGTCACTTGTTCCAGAGTGATTAAAACGATACGACAAACATGATGTATATAATTATGTGTTTCGGTGTTATACCAATACGACAAACATAATAAATATATGTCTTTGTTTCACATGCACTTCTGTAAGAGAACTTAAAATAATATGTAAACATGACAATGAAATATACCCATGAAATATACCCATGGTGCATGAACCACTTGTGTTAGAGAGCTTAAAATACTTTATACATGAACGTGAATAAACCAAATTTGGACTTCTTTCCGGCAAATCATCCAAGAATGCAGGGAATCCCAACGTGGGGTTTATACCCATATAAACGCAAAAAAAATAGGATTTAATTCTTGAAAATGTAGGTGTTATAATAGCATTACTTGTAACACTGTAAAATGAGAAAATATTATACGAAATATTCATCTATAGGTCAGAGACCACAACTCAAAACTGTGAATATGGTAAGTGTAAACATGGGAACACGTTCTTATTGATCAGTCATGTTAACAAACCCAAAAAGTGATTACTTTTTTCAAAATTGAAATTTAACTTCATTTACAGATTTTATCATAAATTTTGGAAAAAAATGCTACATTTTTTGTGTATTGAAAAATAGCTTTATCAAACGAATTTCTCCCGCTATGCCGACGATGTAAGCAGGAGGTCATCGCATTCGTACGAAAATTACTTAAGTAAAATATCACTATTAATATGTCGTCCGATATTTTGGTGGAGAAGATAGTTATTGGAAAAAAAATGTGATTGCATATACATGTTTCGATTTATGGAAGGCCGTACACGCCATAATGTTATAATGGAAGTCTATGGGAAAATAATTGGTGGTCTCTAACCAAGGTCAAAGAGCGCCAGAAATAGGGCCACAAAGCGCGGAAAATAGGGCAACAGAAGGCCGAAAATACGGAAACAGAGCGCCGAAAATAAGACAACATATCGCAGAAATTACATCAACCCCGACAATAGGGCGGCTACAGAGCGCTAAAATAGGGCAACAGAGCGCCGAAAATAGGGCAACAGAGAGCCGAAAACAGGACAACAGAGGGCCGAAAAAAATGCAACAGAATGCCAAAAATACGGCAATAAAGCGCCGAAAATAGATTGGGCACAGATCGCTGAATATAGATCCACAGAGTGCCGAATCTAGGGAAACTTAAAAACTAAAATAAATATTATGGCATAACCATTTCTGTGGTCAGCTAAAACATGGACATGTTTATCGAAACCTTGAGATGCATTTGATGAAAATACAAGTAATATGAAATTTTACCAGAACCAATATAGACAGAACATGTTAAGTTTCATTTTAATTTCATGATTAGCTAATAAACTATATCGTCACCTCAGTGCAAAAAGTGGATAACTGCATTGACTTAAAGAAGGACTTATTCACTTTTTGCGCTAAGGTGACGGTATATTTGTAAATAATTAAACACCTATCAAGTTATCACGCAGACTTCATTAATATAAATTAAAAAAAGACACTTATCAAGTTTTGAAATTAACAGATGATGTAGTCAATATTTCATTATTGTTTAATTAGATATTTTTGAAATGTATTTTTTAGTATTTTTCGTTTTTTATTTTTTATTTTTTTTTTGTTTTGTTTTGTTTTGGAAGGTGTGCTGGTTAGAGTCAGACTGTCACGGTGTAGGTCATATGGTAGCATTTAATGGTAGAGAAAGACCCTAGATGCACTTCCAGGCATTGCTTCAGGCGTGGGCAGACACCAGAGTATAACCACCAATATTCCATAAGCCGCCTGGACTGTTTACGTGCATGAAGAGTTCAAACATCTTGTGTGAGGTTTCAAACCTTAAGCGGTGAAAAGCGAGCGATTAGAAGTCAGCGACCTTAACCACACGCCAATGGAGGCCTCACTAGAAAGTACATAGAGTTTGAAGATGTATGATTAAAGTGTGTCATGAAAGTTACTATGCCAATTATTGTTTTCATTGTGTGATTTCATCATTAACCGTCTCCTATTAAAGATATTTTCACAATTATTTCTAGCGGACAGATTTTTCTATAATTTTGCATATTTGGTTTGAAAATTTTTTATTCCACATAACTGCAGTTATTACAATGTTACATATATCAACATAGAGGACTGAGTAGGAAGCTAATAGCTTTTTTAGAAACTCACTCCTTGCATATTTATAGACAGATATACCATAAGTAAAGACAGAAAAGGGAAAATAGCTTTTTTTAATAATCACAGTTTATTTGGCGCACCAAAATTTCTCATATCTACTTTTACATTTTAAAGACTTTACAGTTACGAAAGTTTTTAAATATAAAGTTGATTAACACCTCTCCTGTTCATCTGGTAATAAAAGGTTAACACTGATTGTGAAGGTCATTAAGGGTTCTCTGATCCTTGGCACTGCAGTCAATCAAGGATTAAGTTACATCATGAAAAATTTGCAATGATTTTCCGGTTTCGTGGTGATAATAAGCTTGGCAGAATTCTGCAGAGTTAGATCACATTTGTCCAGTCGCTAGAGTCAGAGGTAATAGATATTGTAAATTTCCCCAGAAAGTGCTATTAAAGAGTATTTGATAGTAGAGATATCTGTTTCGAAGAGATGGCCACTGAGCGCCGAAAATAGGGCAACAGAGCGTTAAAAATAGCGCCACAGGGCGCTGAAAATAGGACCACAGACCGCCGAAAAGAGGGCTACACTGAGCGTCGAAAAGAGGGCAACAGACCGCCGAAATGAGGGTCACAGAGCAAAGCCACAAAACAGTGATGTACGCTAACACTTGTGGAAAATTATTCATCTGTTTAAAAGGACGTATGCAGTATGTATACATATTGTATTAGTTTTTATATAATTATATAATGATAATAATAATTTCTGTTATGCCCTACGTAGGAGTTAGTCGCACATAGTAGTTAGTTAACGATAGTCTAGGCTTATAGGGGATGGAAATCCCCGAGACGGTAACGTCCGTTTGCATATACTAAGGCAATTTTTTAGATGTTTTCGGGTTCCGGTTTATGTACACGTCGTAGACTGGTTGTCTGCATGAACATCCGAGCACCACGAATCAGTCACAGAAATTCATAAACCGCGCCAACATGATTTTTTTACTTCTTTTTCGTTTTACATGCAATTAAAAACACTTTTTAAAACAGTAAGGAAGTGTAAAGGCCGTCAAGTTTCTGTGTGGAGTGCAAACAAACAAACAAATCCTAATGCCAGTGCGAGAACGCGGTGAATGACGTCATCGTCACGGCTTTCTGTAAATTTTGCAAAGTATGATATTCGCTATAAGAGGTATGATGACACTAAATGTAAACTTCACTGATACAGCGAAGTTCAACTTCCTTTCAGTGTTGAATATTTCTTTGTACTAAGTGGATATATAAAAGATAAATCCCCATGCTAGTCGCACAGAAGATGACTGAACCTTTTAGAAAAATAGATTTTGGATTACAAATTCATGTGAGAGAAGCGTCAATTTTCTTTTACTTCCGTAAAATATCAAACTAAAATAATTTCCGAAGGCAAATAAGTGACAGTGATTAAGCAAGTTATATCTATTACATTAAACCTTGCCTGTAGAACTTTGTTGTTTACTACAGTACTACTTTTACATTTTTGTTTTGCTTCATGTAATGCAAGGATACCCAGAGATCACCGGTTCGAACCCTTCATCATAGCTTCAGAACTTGAATTTGCCTTGATCACCGCCTCGGTAGCCTGGTGGTAGAGCGTCCGCTTAGAGTGCGGGAGGTCGTGGGTTCGATCCCCGGCCGCATCATACCAAAGATGTAAAAATGGTACTAGTAGCTTCCTCGCTTGGCGGATAGTGCTAGGACAGGTCAGCCCAGTGTCAGTATAATTTGACTGGGTGGGGTATCATGCCACGTGTCTACGGCGCGATATTCCAGTGAGGCAGCACTATAAAGTTGGGAATTGTGCTCACTGCTACAAGTAGACACCGTCGTTTATATGACTGAAAAATTGTTGAAAAAGACGTTAACCCGAACACACACACACACACACGCACGCGCGCGCGCACGCACGCACGCACGCACGCACGCACACACACACACACACACACACACACACAGATACACACATACACACACACATGCATACACACTTGATCTTACAAGTGCTACAAACGACCCGTATTGAATTAGTATCATATAATGATCTTAATAAAATAATATTTCAATATCTCTTTTTGCCGCCAAAAGTGAGACCCATACCTTGAGTACCGTGATATCTGATCGTTGCACAGTTACACACTTTTTTACTTTATCCGTCACTCCGTTGTCGTTAGCAAGGGTACGAAGTTCACATAATCCGTAATGCCTTTTATATGTGATAACGTCACAATTATTTGTTGTACCACAGTGATACACACATTGGTCTAAAGATACGTCCACAAAATGTCTTATAACGTTGTCGGACACCGAACACTGTTTTAAATTTGTTATCCAGTATTCCAATACGGTGCCGTCATGTTCAACTCTGAATCCAAAAATTATTATTATCAAAACGTATAGAATCAGAAAAATCACTTCAAAGTTTAAAAGATTCATTTTTCACTAAAGGTGTGTTTTCTGAAAATGTTTTAGTAAGAATTGAACTTAACTTACTACCCAGATTTCAGGTCAATAAGAGACGAGTATATTGTAGAGTTGATATATTTCGTAACAACGGTTTGAAGAGATTCCGTAAACATGCTTTAAATAATTCATAAATGTTTCAGAAATATAATATTCATGCTGTTTGACAGATAAGGAAACGAAATAAACAGTGATTTAAGCAGATTTGATAAAAGTTTATATTTAAGAATTAAATGTTATTTTTTGTGCGTTTATACGGGTATAAACCATACTGAGACTTCTTGCAAATCCATGACTAGGGTATAAACGCACGGAAAATAGCATATTTAAATTTTGTACAGTAGTTTCTACAAAAATAAGTGGATTGCTTTCCATGAGTTCCAAAAATTCAAAATCAATGTCAGGATATCGATCTTTTCAACAACTAAATAGAACAGCCAAAAAGACCCGCCGTCGTTCAGTTGTAATTCACCAACTTCCTGATTTTTATTTAAAATGTCGTTAAATTCAATGAAAACCAATATAGTCGTGCCGATTCAATTTTGATCTTTATCGCGAAAAAATAATGGTAGCTAAAATTTACTGTTCGTTTTGAATTGTGGTGTACAGTTTTGAAAGAATTTTCCGAACGACGCCATTTTGTTGATGTTTTATTGCAAATGAGATCAGATTGCGCGTGCAATCTCACGGAAAGTGTAAACCTTGATGTCGTTACGTTCTTCCTTTCTATACAAATATAAAGTGAATGTAAATATTCAGATTTAAATCCCGCGTCGCTCTCTGTGTATCATTTTTATCTCTTTTGTCAAAGTTCACATGGTTAACGTTTGTCAAAATGATTCATGTTCTTTTAAACTACTAATGCTTAGTTAAAGTGAAAATCATTGTCAGTAATTATTATTATTATACCAGATTTATATAGCGCCCTTTTCATGATAAACACGTTCAAAGACGCTTTACATATAGCAAACGCAGCCACACAGGGCGCGAAATTCATCCTCTACTGGTACAGATACAGGGCAATCTGACCAGAGGGACAGAGTGAGACAAAGCCCACAGAACAGATGGAGAGAAATTCTTTTTAGATACAGGCCTGTCCGGCTAACTTAGCCCAGCTCTTTGCGAATAGACAGTCTGGTTCTTTAACGTGCCCGGTGTATAGCACCGATACACGTGAAGCTGTCTTTCCTGGGAAGAACCAGTACAGGCCTCTAGTTAGATGGGAGACACTCAAGAGCATCTCAGAAATTTCCAGTGCCTGGACCGGGATTCGAACCTCGGACTTCTGGATTGACAGTCAAGCGTGTTACCACTAGACCACCGGCCCACCTAAAGTAATTAAATTTCAGTGCGAGTTTAATTTACAAAAACAGTCATGCGTGTATATATTCACCTGTCATATACATGTATATTATTTGATGAACACGACTAAAACACCTTGATGTTTAGACACGTACATTGTTAGAAATGTAAAAGTTTAGCACTCATGTATAAAGCGGTGAATGCAAATGTTTTTAAAACTAGTCTGAGAAATAATACATCGGCTATGAATTATATGATTCGAACAGTAATTCAGTCTTTAGGTGTTATGTATAAATGATTTAACTTTCAGTAGTCGAATCGATGTTGAAAATACGTTTTCCAGATGCAGGTGATTGATTCGCATTTCATGAAAAACGTCCGTTATCCCCACAGGAATACATAGTCTATCCGGTTTTAGATTTAACTTTTAAAAGTGATAAAACAATGCCTGCTAAATATTTAAAATTTTGATTAAATGTAAGTGCACCATTAGGCTGGCGTTTATGTTGATATTTGATTGACGTTTGAAAATCCCACAGGCACCCGCCAATTAGTTTCTGGAAGTTGCCTTGTTATTGTTATAAGTGATGTAATTGTAAATACAATTTTAATGTGAAATCTATATAATGCAGCATACACAACAATGAGGTTGTTAATTTCTTTCTGATGCAAAATTTACAAGAAATATCTGTTAACCTTTAGCCTGCTGGCAGCAAGTGGTTTTGCCTTTGCGACCAGTGCTGACCAAGATCAGCCTGCACGTCCGTGCAGGCTAATCATGGTCTGCACTGTTCGCTATTTAGTTAGTAAATTTTCAGTGAACACCCCTTTGAATGATAAGTGGTATTGCCCAAACTGAATGGTGGACCAGTCCATTTTAGAAATTTAACAGGTTAAGGATTAAAAAGGTGTCAATGTCATTAGAAACATTGATAGATGTTGCAGTCTCAACATTTTTGTTGGTGTATATGTACAAAGACAAACTTTGATTTTTAGAATGAACAAAATTTATGCGTTTATGCATTTTTCTTTTTTCTTGCCCTCTGTCCACGCACGTTTAAAGGCACTGACTTCCAGTCCGTGCGACAACAAAAAAGAGTTTTTGTATATATCAGAAACTTGTTGCTATATTTCTTAAGAAGGACTTGAAGCTTAGTTACTGACAGACTTTAAGTAATGGAAACACATAGAAATTAGTTATTTTTACTATTTTTTTTAATTCAGAAGTGTTTGTAATAGGCCTATTATAGGGTACCAGAGGTAATCTGCCTTGAAGTTCACTAAATAATAGGGTCATTGTAATAGTAGCTCGATCAAAGATGCTGTATGCGGCTCGAGTGGAGTTTACTTTGTGAGATCCGACCTTGAAAAATCCACGTGAGCCGAATATAAAATTCCAGAACGAGCTACTGTTAAAATGGCTTTTATATTATATACCTTTTTTGCTTGGTGTTTTGTTATTGATCGAAATCTTCAATGTTTTTCGATTTTAAAATGAAACTTAGTGAAGTTTTAATTTGCGCTATTTATAGAAGTAGTCCGATAACATACGATACAAAAGGTACAATACGGATGTTTTTTTCCAGCATGTTCACTTTACTTGTGATATACAAGCCGTTTTTTACAGAATTTATATAGGTATATATAAACTTTTATCACGTATTTAACGTCTTAGGAGTGAAATAAAGCCATTAATTTGATAATACACTAAAGTGCAATAAAGCTTTGACGTTGACGTCGTTTATCTTTTGGAGACGTTGGTCGAACTTACTTGGTCTATAATAGGTAAAGAAAGAATAAATGTTGATGTTTCAACAGGAAAAGCTTACATGTGATAAAAAATATTACATTTGTGTCTTTCCACATTGATTTTATTAAGCTCGTTGAATAAAATTGATAAAATGCTCGGCAGAGATAAGATATTTGTTGTGTTTTCGTATTTGTCATGTTTTTGGGGCGAAAACATGACAACACGAAAACTTGGCAAATACCTTATTTGTCGAGTTTTCGTGTCGGCGGGGCGAAAACACGACAGCACGACAAATAAAGGGCGTTAATACGACATATTAATACCCGCCAACACGAAAACTCGACAAATAAATACTTGACTGAGCAACTGATCTATCTCGAAAACTGCTGTCATTACAAGCTGGAAAAACTTCGTGACCTTAGAAATGAAATAACCACTAACGTTAAAATTATTCTTCTCCAATCGAGGCGACACGATCTCTGGTTGAATCCGAGGATGGAAAAGTGGCGTTGTTAAACATGCCAAACATCTTATCTGTCACAAAGGTTAACATACGTCGTTATATTCAAATGCATGACAATATGTGAAAACAAACCCCAATGCGACTTGAATATATGTCCATAAGGTAGTGGCAAGGGTTCCAGTAACCTGATATCTAGAAAACCGCCTCAATAACTCGGCGTTAGAGTATCCGTTTTGAATTCGATATGTTAACTTTTTAAACAGATACTAGTAGTTAAGTGCCGCTCCATTGCACAACGAGGTCACAAGAGCTAAATTATTTTTTTTTTACTAAAACCTTTAAAAAATCTTCTTGTCTGAAACCACAAGGCCTAGACCTTTGACATTTGGTATGTAGACACTGCAACCTAATTTTTTACAAGATGGTTATTATATTTTTATATAGATATGCCCTGGAAAGTACTTTTGCTATACTTTAACTTGTGTACAAATATTGTCATTGAACATGTACACTTTTATAAGTTAATGTATGCTTTACCTATTTCCATCTGAAACCCGTACTGAAATGGCTTAAATTAATGGACTTTCCTACTGCATAATGCAATCAATAGTATACACTACAAATATAGTCAAACCTGTGTTAAAGACCACTTGTGAATAGAGGCCACCTGGCTCTAAAGACCACATGTTTTTCCCCCATTTTAACATTTACAGTGTATTTTAACCTGTGAATAAAGACCACCTCCCAGTAAAGACCACATTTTGGCTCTCCCAATGGTGGTCTTTACAGACATGTTTGACTGTACATGTATATAAAATATCAAAACTGAATCAATGTTGTTACAAGCCAAGTGAAATAATAATTTCAGGAATGTAAATTAAGATTGATGCAGTGAAAAAAATAGAAACCAAAATATCAGCAAGGCTACTGTAAAATTGCTGTATATATGCTACCTACATGTCATATTGCATATTCTAAACGGAAATTGACACCAAAATTTACCTCGACTTTTCGAAGTATAATTACAGCTATTCTACTTGCCCGGGCATTGGCGTCATCGTCGCCGTCGTCGTCGGCGTCACAACTTTTATTTTTATAAACAAATCTCAGTAGCAATTTATTACATTTGATTTAAACTTCACGCAGGGCTTTCTGGTCGTCAAACCTACTGAAGAATTCTTGTGTTTTTGTAACTTATACTCATTCAGTAAATTAGTTTTAAGGCCTGCATAAGAAATATAGTAATATTTTTTTATATGTAAAAATCACCTTTTCTTGTTGTCCGATCTGGGATCAGTGTCAATTTTAGTTATCTCATAATTATACCGTCGCTTATTATGTTATAGAATTAATGGTGGAAGGAACGAATAAACAAATAGATGGAGGCAATTTAAATATCAATTTTATTGAAAACATGTTTTATGGCCCAACTTATTTCGGGGATGAACGCAAATTTATGGAAGATAACGATCAAAGCTATACGATTATGGCATACAGACACTAAAAAGCAAAATGGCGGATTCAAATCCTCAGATTTTTGCTATGTAGAGCTACTTTCCGTACTTAAGTTTTCTTTGCATTTTTTTCCGGAAATCACATGACTGATCTATGCTTGACATGTAGGTAGCATTTTCATAATGAAATGATGACATGACAGATTTTGACATGGAAACTTAGATCATACACCACCACTACAGTCTGGGGACTCATGTTTAGCTGATTTTTGCAGTTTATGTGTTTGACTGAAACCATTTTTCTTGCATCAGATATGACCCCCACTTTTCTTTTAATTTTTATTCAGCACTGACAATATTCTTCAATCAAATGTAAGTTACAGACATTTAAAATGGGTCCTGATGTGTGCTGTGGCCAAAATATGTCAATTTTATATAGAATAAAAAAGAACAGCTATTTCGTGTGTTGTAACCTAATCAAATAAGGCTTATCAGCTGTCGCGTTTAATACAGATAGTTCGATATGGATACAAATTATGACCCATTTTCAACTTAGAATATTTGTGTCAAACTGTGTCTCAGTAACAAATGTACTTAATTGAAACTTAACACAGGGCTTCCTGGTTATCAAACTTTTAACAACATAGTTAAATTTATTTCAAGTTATGACTGAGCCGTGCCATGAGAAAACCAACATAGTAAGTTTGCGACCAGCATGGATCCAGACCAGCCTGCGCATCCGCGCAGTCTGGTCAGGATCCATGCTGTTCGCTAATGGTTTCTCTAATTGCAATAGTCTTTGAAAGCGAACAGCATGGATCCAGACCAGTCTGCGCGGATGCAAATGCACTATGTTTGTTTTCCCGTGACACGGATCATGTCTGTTTTAACTGGCCGTAACGCAAGTCACATTCCTCCGTGTTATAGACTTGTTTCAGACTGATTCAATGGCTGGTTCACTGAAAATTCATAGGTGTATTTATTCTGAACTAATTTTCTGATCTGACTTTCTGCATTTGTTGAATTGTTCATTTACTGTAACTTTCCGGTTGTTTTGTCAAATAGATTGTGTTTAGCAAAGTACCATTCCGTTTGAGAATACGCGAAGACCATATTTTCATAGAGTAATTGAGTGACCACATACATATGTTTTCTTTAGGGTGTGCTTCTGCACAATGTACCGCAGCTTCATTTACTGACTCAAACATTTACTGATTATGGCCCGGGTGCGTTTTTTTTTTTTTTTAATAAAATAGGTATATGTAAAGGCATTAATAGTCAACTGGTTATCTATGATGTTTTAAGAACTAAGGATTCCTGCGGACGAGTTTTTCTTTTGTAAAATAAATAAATGTTGAAATCGATTTTCCTACCTCGGTGTAGACGACCGGGTCTAATATCTTACCTGAGGTAACGGAAGTCATACGGAACGGTAACGGCTTTCCATCCATCCAGATTCAGCTCAAATTTGCGGAAAACGTAGACGGTTATGAGACACTTTTCATACTATTAAAAGCAAAACATATACAGTTGAAACAACCACATACACAGTAAAAATCACTGCAGATACAGATGGAAGCACCGCCTATACAGTGTTAAGCTCTTTATACACATGTATAAACACTGTATATATGGATAGAGACATTTCATATACCGGTATATGTACAGCATAAAGTGCTATATCAACATCAGAAGACAGCTAGGGCGTTCCATAGTAAACCCCTCTATTCAGCTGTATACCCTATAAATAAATGTCTAAAATTGTAAAACATATATAATATGTCTTTGTCTTCTTGAAACTTAAAATAATCTGAACAGGAATCAGTTATCAGCAGGTCTGTGGATAGAATCATTCTTCATTTGTTCCAGCCATTAATTTTTCTGTTATTTTTCAATTCCAGCCGAAATACTTTTACCCGCCCGCTTAGCTCAGTAGGTAGAGCGTCGGTCTACGGATCGCGGGGTCGTGAGTTCGAGCTTCGGGCTCGGCGTATGTTCTCCGTGACTATTTGATAAACGACATTGTGTCTGAAATTATTAGTCCTCCACCTCTGTTTCAAGTGGGGAAGCTGGCAGTTACTTGCAGAGAACAGGTTTGTACTGGTACAGAATCCAGGAACATTGGTTAGGTTAACTGCCCGCCATTACATGGCTGAAATACTGTTGAAAACGGCGTTAAATCCAAAATTTTAAACAAACAAACAAACAAACAACTTTACTGAAGTAGACTTCTTCCGTTGAATAATATACATTGTGTATTGAAATGGTTTAACGATTCCCTTTTTGTCATTCTACAAATCGCCGAGGCGTTGCATTTACAACTAAAAGAGAATATAGATTGCAGGCCCGTCACACTTACTACCTACGTTAATGAAATTCATCAGAAAACACTGAAGGAACAAAGTAAATTAGTCCCGGTGGAGCTTTAAAATTGCAGACAGTGTAGACAGTATTGCATACAATTATGGCCTTTTTCTATATTGGAATATTTTGTTTCAAACATTTTACTGACGTCACGCTATTCTTGTAATCGTTGTTTTTTTTTTCACGAATCCTCAGTTGATTTTATGTTAACAAGTTGTCTACATATATCTGGACTAACGAAGTAAACTTATCACTTCTTTCATAATTCTAACAAGACACATAATTTGTTCTTAAAAATCCCCAAGAAAGTCATTAAATGGACTCTACATACTCAGTGAAATGTGTCTTCGCTAATGTACCTCATGTATTATTACAACATACATGTACATACTGCTAAATGCTGAACAAATGCTGTTGTTGTTATTGTTGATGTTGTTGTTGTATTGTAGATTACACCATAACAGGATAAAATCAAATAAAAATAGCATTTTTCGCATGTTTCACATGTTTCGATTTTCTTATCTTTTGGTGGCGGCATTGTAAAAATAAAAAAGTATTTATACATAAGAGAATAAAACATGATAAAATGTCTCTGATTTAACAAAGGGAAGCTTTGTGGTCAAACTGAAAAGGAACAATCGTATTATGTAATGAATTTATAACACTTCTTTACAATACTTCTTTACACTTTGATCACACAAAAAGGGAAGATAATCAAGCATGTCTTTGTTAAAAATATTTAGTCTCTTTATGCAGGTAGCACAATGTGATATTGTGAATTTGACCCTTATATCGATGCTACCTTATTTTTTGATGGACTGAGAATTTATTAGACTAGGAAAAAGAAGTAAGGCATATTCTTTTTATTCTAATTCATCGTTTCATGTTATACTGAATTAATTTCAATATTGGATTTACTATAATGAATGCAACAAAATCAATTATCTCGGGGTATAATTTACCGGCGATGTTGTTTGTTATTCTTTTTGATTTTTGAAAATAAATTTATATGCACTGAAGTTTAATTTGTAATTTATATTATTTTCACCACACACACTTAACAATTCTTAACCAACACATTATTTTTGCCGGTATCTTTAAGTTACGGAAAGTACATTCTGAAATTTACCATACCTTTAGACAGTTTTATTGTAAATAATACAGGAATTCCAATAAAATAGATTTAATCCATATTTCACAGATTTCCAAATATTTTTACACTTTAATTGAATCTGTCATAAATATGAATTGCAATATTATAGACTATAATAGATCTAATATAAAAACGTTGTACCTTTAAAAAAATCAGCAGTATAGGTAGATTAATTAATTGCTTATTTAAAATGTATAGAAATCGCCGACATATTTCAATCTAACTGTTATTGTATTGCTTAATTGTAAGTTTGTTTTAAGTGTGTTGATTTATATTTATGTCTTATTAAAAAGTCATAGCTCTATTTGTAAAATTGTAACTCTTCAACATGGATAGAAGTATAAAAAATATGCATATTCAATACATCATTCATATACATATTAATCAACATCATCATCATCATCATCATCATCATCATCAAAAACAACAACAAGGACATCATCATCATCATCATAAAAAACAACAACAAAAACAGCAACAGCAGCAGCAACAACAATAACACCATAATTATAATAATAATAATAATAATGATCATCACCATCATCATCATCATCATCACTGTGCCACAAGGATGGACAGACGAACGGACAAAGTTACAGAAGAACATGAAAAGGGAAAGTATTTTTTCACCCACATTTATATGACACTTCGATTTCTTCATAATTTAATGAATACATGTAGTACAAATAACAATAGACGAAGACCTGAACTTCAATATATCATTCAATTTTGTCAGATATATTTGAATTTGCCAAGCTGTATAGCATTGACCTAAGTTTCGCTTTTCAGCTAGGATCACGTGGCCGCCATGTTCAAGTGTGCAGCTTTATTCGTCTTACTTCTACTGAAGATAGCAACAGCTCAGTTTAGCCCCTCAGGTAAGCTAGTAAAGTGCATCCCTTGGCCAGGGGCAAACTCCAACACAGTGTTACTTCCCCTTATCGGTACAGTAGATTGTTCGCGGAGGTTGGGCCAGGGGTTTCAAGATGAAAATATCCTACAGATATTTAAAAAATATAGAAAATGACAATATTCCTTTTTTTTAATGTCAGATAAGTAACTGATTGCTTATTCCCGATTCGCAGGAAATATTTTGTACCCTAGATTTTACTCAGACCAATATTTGCTAAGTTTGGAGACATTCCAGATGTACCTACAGACACTGTGACCTTGATCTTTGATACACTAACACTAAAACTAACAGGCACAATCTACTGTCCAATAGTAATCTGCCTGTAAAGATTAAAGGCAGGCGATTAAACCATTCTGAAGATACAAAGTTGTGTTATTGTATCAACAGTCAGTGTGACCTTGACCTTTGATCCATTGTCCTTAATAGAATAGGAGATATGCTAACTTTGATGATCGTAGATAAAGGGTTCTAAAGATATTGAGCGGAAACTGTTTTTTAGCTCGTCTTTTCGAAGAATAGGGGAGCTATCCTACTCGCCCCGGCGTCGGCGTGAGCGTGAGCGTGAGCGTCACACAAATGTTAAAGTTTGCGTACCACCCCAAATATTTTCAAAGTCCATTGAGATATTGCTTTGATATTTTGCATACTTGTTTACCATCATGACCCCAGTCTGTAAAAAGGAGTAGGCAACTCTATCAAGCATTTTGACTGAATTATGGCCCCTTTTCGACTTAGAATATGCTTATTGTAATGTTAAAGTTTTACTCATAGCTTATATTATACTATCAAGCACTGAGAATAGTCGAGCGCGCTGTCCAGTGACAGCTCTTGTTTTTTATTAGCATTAGCTGTCACTGCGATCTTGCTCTATGATATGCTAGTTCCAAAATAAATAGAGAATTTTCACTGCCAGTAAGAGCAATGTTGAAAATTTTAGGCATTCTGAAACGAATTTGCTAACAAACGGACAAGAAGTGACATCACATAATACGTCCGTTCAGGCATATAAAACATATTCTACAGTGCTTTCAAAGAGAAGCGAGAACTGTTAGAAAAAAGAACGGTAAAGTTAATCGAATTCTTTAAAATATTTGACTGATCAATGATAGGTTGCAAACCTGACAACGGCATTCTTAAGTAGCTTTTTCAAAAACAAAACAAAAACAAAAAACACAAAAAAACTATATTTTAATTTTATTATGCTATTAGCGTCTGAGATGCTATAAAGGCTGTTACGGCGTGTATTGCGATTTTAAAAGTGAATATTTATTATTAAAGAAGTAGATTAAAATAAACAAACAATTATAACTGAATCAATTATCGTTCATATATTTTCAAACTCTTCCAGTGACTGTGACATGCGCAGTTGATCCTGTCTATACCGTAGCACTGACTTCCGGTTCACCTTCTGGAGTGATATTTATAGATGGACAATGCGAGGCACAAAGGACAAACATCAACGGAACATACATATTCGATGCTTCATCTTGTACAGCAGGGTCTGTACCTGCATTGGTATGATGTTCTACTTCTTTATCCTTTACTCTACTAAATTTCTAAAACTGACTAGTCCATCATTTAATTTGGGCAGTACAACTTCTTATTCAAGGGGGTTTTCTATGAAAAGTTACTGACTGAATAGCGAAAAGTGCAGACCATGATCAGCCTGCACGAATATCTACGAATACAAGTATATTACATATTGACTTCATTATGGTAACTTTATGAAGAGTCGATTTTTGTAAAACAAACCTGTCTATCTATAAAAATTGATTTATCTATCTGCTATAAATACAATCTGTCTGTTCTTTTATGTGCAAGTGTAACTGTACCAAAATTTGACCGGAAAGGGGCGGAGTAAAACTGTCCTCTGATAATGTCTTCAACAGTTGACCTGCAACTATTACGACCACACACCCTGTTGTCCAGTCTTTTTAAAGCAATATGTTCACTGCTTACTTTCTTGTTTTGTTTTATTCACACCAGGGGACTGAATTCAAGTTGGTTGTGCAAGAGTACGCTAGCATTAATATGGGTACAGATTACGTCGTCAAGGTAACCTGTAACCTTGACACCTCCAGTGTTACAGAAGTTGTCAAGTTGTCAGATGGCGTCATGTAAGTATTAGCTAATCAAATGAAACAAATTTAGTAATGAATTTAGGATAAAACTTATCAACTTTTTATGAAACAAGCTCCTGATAATCAAACAATTGGCTGTGACTAAAAACAGATCTGGTGCGCCTGTGATATATTACAGACTCCGGTATATACCGGATTCAAGCAATTTGAACGAAAAGTATCTTAAATGTTTATATTTTGTAACCATGGTTATACTAACCCTAACATCTAGTCAGTATATTATACATATTATACACTTAATGCAAAAAATTGCGTATTTTTGCCTTGCGCTCCAACTGATAAACACTTCCGGGCATGTGCAGATAACGGTTGCACCAGATCTGTAATGAGAAACATCGCGAACAATTTAGGCTCGCATGAAACCCGTAATTGTCCAGACAGCTGTCTCCACTGTTACCTGATTTCCGTCAAACTGATTTTGAGGATTTTTTTCTTATTTTATTTTCTGTGGAAATAACGAAATGGAACTCCGGATTTGATTGTACGAATAGAGATAACTCGTATAGTAATGGAATGTACATGGTAATGGGTCAGCTCGCCCTGGTTCGTATGTGTTGTAGATCTAGAGTAATGAATAAACTTACAGTAAATTTTAGCGACTTTCAAGCTTTAAATGGCAGAGTTAGATATCTCCGGGCATAATGATAGGCACGGTCGGATATTCCGCAAGCTAACTTGAACTTTTCGTTACATGACATTGAACCTGAGCAGGACTCGAGCCCATAGCTTTCAAGAAAAGGGTCTAAACCGATCTGCCAATGAGGCCTCGAAAGATTTATGAAAGAAAACGGAATAAAACAATTCGTCACCTCAACGCAACAAAGTCGTATCTCTATATAAATTTATAATAAGATACGACTTTGTTGCGTTGAGGTGACGAATTATTTTGAAATAGATGAAAGAATTAAATAAAAAATAGATTTAAAAAGAATTACCTAAGTGTCCCTTTAAACCACAATACACATAAAAGACTAGAATACTTTTATTTCTGATAATTTTCGGCATTATTTTACCAATGATAAAAGAAAACAACTATGAGAAACTATTGATTTTACAGCTCAGATGCCTGTCTGCTTAGTGAAAAACAACAACAGATACGAGGGGTCACGTGTTCGAAAGCATTACCCACTGCACGGTTTTCGCACGTATTACTTGATGTAGCAGCTATGGCGACGATCTTTTTATCGTAACGGTTGTAAAACAGATTTTAAAGGTAAATATAAGTCCGCTATGTTGATCTATAAGCTTTGTCAAAAATAGCTGTATTGTAAAAGTTGCCAGCTTAAAGAGCTATCTTTTGAAAAATTTCTGCTCAAAGACTCAATGTAAACACGCTGGGAAGTTTTGCCCCCCACCCACGCACCCCCATTAGTAACTCAACGGGTAAGCTACTACAGAAACTGCTTGTTGCTTGTTGTTTTTTTTAAAGGCTCAAGAATTTAGAAGAATAAAAATGTTGCAGTTTTAATGCTGAGTATGATTCCAGATGTCGATTCTGTTCTTTTTGTAAGTACTGGTTATCATATGGGCATTTTTTACTAGCAGCAGTTCTTTCTTTAATTTCAGATTCAACAGTACAGTACTTCACGATATGATTTGCAATTTTGCAGGCGGAAAATTCCTCTTTGTTTTACATTTTTTTCCCTTCCTTTTAATAAATGTTATTGTAGTTTATTCCACAGTGTTTATTTTTCTAGATGTATTTCTGTTATCTTTATTTGAGCGCAGTAAAATTACAGTTCTTTAAAGCTACTCGCCCACAGTGTGGGTGAAGTTTTTTTAACATGTTCATTTCAATCAAATTTGGAATAGAATGTATATTATGACACTTAAAATGATAAAGTGGATGAACATAAAAGTTAGATATTGGTAAAAATGCTAGAACAATGTAAAATTTCTGCATTATTTCAAAAGCGTTGCAACGGTTTACTACCTTCTACACACTATTTTGGTTATTTATAAGAATATCTTGCAAATATCTTCTGTTAATAAGTTTGTACCACTAGTCACTTTCAGATTGCTAATATTTGATTGATTTTTTAGAGGAATTATTTTTCGCCAAAAATGTGTGGATAAGTCCCTTTAAAAGTTCACTTTTTACATTGTAGACACGCTTCCTTCATCTTGTAAATTACATGATGTATATTAATTTTATAGTTTTTATAAACCCCATAAAACTCTTACTGGCTACTGTGAGTTGGGAGTCACCACAAAAATGTGTCATTTTTTTAACCACACAAACGTTTTAATAAAGTTGCCAAGGCGATGTCAATTAGTGATAAGACGTATATACAGGAAAATTGTATAGGTGACTGAAAAATACAACAGACTGTTGAAATACCACTCGCATCAAAGCTTACTCAGGCAACTTATATGGGCGCCCTCCACGCCCCCCTCCCCCACCCCCCTGCGGTTTTTATCATATCAATGTTTTATTGCTCAAAAGCTCAAAAACCTGGATCATTCGAGCAGTTTGCGACCCCGAGCGAATAGTTTTCTTGTAAACAGAACTAAATAAATAAAAAGAGAGTATTTACAAAGACAATGCCATGATGAACAATTTAGCACGTATAATGAATAAACAGAATAAATGAATAAAAAGGATGTATAATCAAATAAACATGATCTGTAATGCTGTGGTGGATGGTAGTGGACAGAAACATTAAATGCATTAAGCTATTGCGCTATTTTATTGACCTGTCAAAACATGTTTCTGGCTTTCATGTTAATCTTATATAGGCGTGAACAAAATATAATTAAAGCCGGGAACAAATTTTGACAGGTCAAATAAATTGTACAATATAAACATGGAAAAGACTGTTGAATAAATGATGACTTCTGGTGCACTACATATAAAATTGAACGGAGTGGCATTTTAAAGGCGCACTAATAGATTCTTGTAGATCTCTTTATCTTGTTATGGAATAAAACATGTTTACGGTCATATATAGCGGGACAAATGTTGCCGACTATTCATTGCTTAAGCGTATGGAGTTCTCTCGCTTCTGCCTTATTCAACAGCGCAATATGTTGTGTTGCTGGGCTGGAGTAAACATTAAATTGCATTTTCTATTGTTTCTTTGTTATTGACCTAAATGATTCATATGTAGATAAAGTAAATATATATAGTCATTCATGCAGACTTTTCTCCAGCGTCAATTATATCTATGGTGTGTATGTTATTTTTGTGTTTATAGTTAAATATGTATATTATTATTGAATATTCATGTGCTTTTCAGCTTGAGTTATTAAAACTGTAACCATGTGTTCTTAAGTTTTAAATTTTATTTATTGTATTTTCACTGATGATGGTGGAGATGCCCCAGTGTCGGCATATGAAGTTGGATGAAAGGAATGCTGTCACAGAGCAGCGCATTTTTGGCCATAATGTTCTTTGATCTTTAGGAATAGGTTTTACCTTTTATAAAGCAAGCTGTAGTAGTAGTTTTGTAGCCACAGACAAAGTCCATTAGTCATCCTCGCCTCTGGTATTGAAAATCATCAATTCGAGACAATATACCGTATACAGTTCTTTTTTAAATTTTAATAATTCATAGACATAACTGATTATAGATATAATGCAATGTAAGCTTAAACTGGTAGAAAAACACTGTGCTGTTAATGATTGTGTTTGACTTGGAAGTTTTTAACCTTTAGCCTGCTGGCGACAAGTAATTTTGTCTTTGCAACCAGTGCAGACTAAGTTCAGCCTGCACGTCCGGGCAGGCTGATCATGGTCTGTACTGTTCGCTATTCAGTCAGTTAATGTTTAGTGAAAACCACTTCGAATAACAAGTGGAATTGCCCAAACTGAATGATGGACCAGTCCATTTTAGAAATTTAGCATGGTAAAGGTTAAGTCTAAATTAGCAATACTGTAAAGTATATAGCATAACCTGTACCAATCGTTGGACACCCACGACACTTTCCGTTTAGCATCCAAGGGAAGTTCAGTTCACATTTTTAATTGTTCAAATATATTATGTCCGGTACAGCCAATTTGCCTTTATAAAGATTTTAGGACCAGTCACAACGCCCGTTTTTAAAGACACCTATGAACTCCTGCTTTTCTCGTGATAATCTTGTCTGGATTAATTTATATGGGCTAATTTTGAGGCCCAGTATTACAGTTTTTACTTGCTTATCTAGTTGAATATATGTGTATTGTTAGCCTTCTTAGTATTCAAGGACCTACGACAAGTTTTCTGTTTTCATCAGTCAAAACTGGTCGCTAAAAACTGTCGCCCAGTTAACTAGAAAACAATGCGGCATCAAGAAACACAAACCAGCAGCCAAATAAAAAAAAAGCCAGCAAGCCGACAACACAAACCAGAAACCAGGTAACACAAACCAGCAGCTAGGTAACACAAACCAGCAGCCAAAAATTAACAGACACCAGCAAGCAGATAACGAAATCCAGCAGCCAGTAACATAAACCAGCAGCCAGGTTACATAAAACAGCAGCCAGGTAACACAAACCAGCAGCTAGGTAACACGAACCAGCAGCCAGATAACACAAACCAGCAGCCAAAAATTAACACAAACCAGCAAGCAGATAACGAAATCAAGCAGCCAGATAACAAAAACCAGCAGCCAGTAACATAAACCAGCAGCCAAGTTACATAAACCAGCAGCCAGGTAACACAAACCAGCAGCCAGGTAACATAAATCAGCATCAAGATAATAAAACCAAGCAGCCAGATAACAAAAACCAGCAGTCAAGTGACACAAACCAGCAGCAAGATAACAAAAACCAGCAGCCAGGTAACACAAACCAGCAGCCAGGTAACATAAACCAGCAGCAAGATAATAAAACCCAGCAGCCAGATAACAAAAACCAGCAGCCAGGTAACACAAACCAGCAGCCTGGTAACATAAACCAGCAGCCAGGTAACAAAATCCAGCAGGCAGGTAACATAAACCAGCATCCAGATAACAAAAACCAGCAGCCAGATAACAAAAAAAAAACAACAGCAGTCAGGTAATATAAACCGGCAGCAAGATAACAAAACCAGCAGCAAGATAACAAAAACCAGCAATCAGATAACAAAAATCCAGCAGCAGGTAACACAAACCAGCAGCCTGGTAACATAAACCAGCAGCCAGGTAACAAAATCCAGCAGGCAGGTAACATAAACCAGATTCCAGATAACAAAAACCAGCAGCAAGATAACAAGAAAAAAACAACAACAGCAGTCAGATAATATAAACCAGCAGCAAGATAACAAAACCAGCAGGAAGATAACAAAAAACAGCAATCAGATAACAAAAATCCAGCAGCCCGTAACACAAACCAGCAGCTAAATAAAACAAACCAGCAGCACAAACACAAGCCACTTTTATTCAAACTTGGACAATGCAATGCTTGTGGCGCTTTATAAGCGACTCTAGACAATGCTGGGCAACTGTACTTTATTTCTGCATTGATTTGTTTATTGTAACGTTTGTTAATTGGTTTCTATCCATATCTTGATAACTAAAGAATCACAATATGTTTTGAAAACTGTGCAGTAAACAAGGCGATTTGTCAAGAGAGTACTCGTACGACCCGTTCCCAAGCATCACCGTGTCCAATCGTTACATTGATACATCGGATCAATTATGAATGATTAAGGATCAAACGGGCAGATTTAACGATTCTTGGTAAGAAAATCCTTAGATATTACTGTCATTGATGATATATGACATAGGATGTGCTCCTACCATTGTTAAATACTCGTCTGAACCATTTTCATGTAAATCTTGTTTGTTCCAAAAGCTAAACTGAGTTTTATAAGTGGGAATGATAATAATGAACATTTGCCCACCGAAGAGCTTTAAAATAATGAATATGAATTAACAAAAAAAAACCAAAAAAAAAAAAACAGAAACTGAATACAACGGCCTAAACTTTTAATATAAACAAACATACCTGATCCTGGGAATCAGCGACTAGGCCAAACAAATGTCTCTAAAAGACATGCATTTCCAGATAAAGAAACTTTTACTTTGGTAATCAAAACGGTTTATGTAACTAGTGTAATAGCTTATGTTTGGAGTTTGTTGTCGTCAAATGGGAAGAACACTTTTCGACTATCTGTAACGCGGTTTAGCCACTGCAAAGAGAGAGAGACGAACTCTTTTAGAAACATACGGATCGAGATGAGCACGGGAACCAGTATTAGGATGCCTTTCTGTCAAGACCACTGATTTAGATCAGTGAAGTCATCCAATGAGTTTAATAATGATTTTGAAAATTACGTAAAAGATCATTTATATTAAATTTGTCGCACCGACACAATTATAGGTCAAATGGCGACTTTCCAGCTTTGATAGTGTAAAGAGAGCCCTGGAGCCCCTACATGCGTTATTTCATCACGGGCGCGCACCTTGGTAGAACCACCGAAATTCCATTATCCAGCTGGATGGCTTCCTCACACGGCGAATTCAACACCCCGAGTGAGACTGGAACCGACACTGATGAGAGGCAAGTGATTCAAAGCCAGACCTTAACCACTCGGCCACGGTGGCCACCCACGTAAAAGATCAATCTGTACAAATACAGAATTTAATGAAGAAAATGAGATATTCCGGATACAATGTGTGTGGATATATTACCCCGTCATTATAGTGACAGGCAATATTATGCCAACAGAAATAACTTGAAACGAAAAACCGTGTTTATGAAATTCAACGCCGTAAAGCTATTGACGATAGTCTCAGATGTTTGTGACAATCACTTTAGGAGGGATCAACATGAGATAGTACGTGTTACAATTGACAATTTCTGCGAAAGTAATACATTATAAAAGTATTTACTGTATTTTGATGATAATAAACAAAATTTTGATACTCGAAACTATTTTGTTTTAATTACCTTAAATTAATAGACAAAATTGTAGATGCATGTCTATATTCGTCAGTGTATAAACTATTGAAACATTTATGTGTTCGATCGTATTTTTCACCCTTGTCCTGTTAAATTTCTATAATGGACTGGTCCATCATTCAATTTGAGCAATACCATTTATTATTTGAAGGAGTGTTTACTGAAAATTTCCTGACTGAAGATCGAACAGTGCAGACTATGATCAGGCTGCACGGATGTGCAGGCTGATCTTGGTCTGCACTGGTCGCAAAGGCAGAAGCACTTGCCGCCAGCATGCATGTCTACGAGAATTTTATTTTACACAATTTGTCAGCTTTCATGGTTTTACTTTAAATTTTAGTGTGTCATACATTACAAGTAGTGTGGGGTTTCACTGCATTGCATTCTGTGCAACATTGAAGGTACCATTCACACTGCCGTATGTGCATATAAGCAGATGTCTCTTAATTGTTTTTGGTGCTTGTATCATATGCAAATGTTGAGTTCGGCTTAACCTTGGTCTAGAGAAAGTGTGTGGTAGCATGCATTTCCACTGTCTCATGAACAGACACAATTAAATCGAGTCTGCGACATTTTGATTTTTGTCATGTTGGCCGATTTTTGTCGTGTTTGGAATTTGCACTCATTCTGTTTTGATATAAATTGGTTTAGTTTTGTTAAGTATTACTTCTCGAATACAGTTCCGTAATGTGGAACGTGCTAAATCCATCTATCGGTTCCATGAAGAATAGAAAAACTAATAGATGGACCTGTCTCGCAATGTCTGTAGATGGAATCCTTATGCCGCTGAAAGACTGAATTGAACGTCACAACGCCTCGTAAAGTTACACTGTGTCTCTGGAGCCTCTTTCATGCAAACCTAATCACTTTATTGGGGCCTCAGTGGCCAAATAGTTAATGTCGCCGGCCTCAAATCGACTTGTCCCGCACCGATGTGGGTTCGAGCCTCGCGTAGATTTTTTCGTACGAGGAAGCCATTCATCCGGCTTATGGAAGGCCGGTGGTTCTGAAATAATGCCCGGAGGGGCACCACAGGACTTCTTCCACCACCAAAAGCTGAAATATCGCCATATGACCTATATTTGTGTCGGTGCGACGTTATACCCAACAAAAAATGTTCAGTTTATACAAGTACAGAATGCCTTGACAGTATAACATACGTATTCTAGTGCAAAATGAGTTAGGTACACAGGTATAATTGTTTGTAATTAGAAAAAAATAATCAAATTATCGTTGATATTTCAATTGTTTGGATACTATAGCATATGGATACGCATCTTTGTTGATATTTACAGTTGGCTCCCCCGTAAGAGCGTAATTTGTATTTGAAATCATCAAAACCATATATTTACTGGACTTTAATGCCCTTAATGCCATATCAAGATTCATTATATTTTATAAAAAGATGACAAATACCTTTGTATTGCTTTACTTTTGTAAGAAAAAATTCATTTTAAACATTTGCTTCTTGTTATCACTCTTAGAAAATGGTCTTGGTGTACAGTTTAATTTGAATACCGGTATTACGGGTGATGCAGCGCTATATATTATTTCATCGATGGTACATGTTTAAGTGCGAGACACTTTTTGTTTTGACCTGGAAATCAGTTTTTTTTATTTGGCTGTCTTGCTGTCTCTCCCTAATATGAAATCATGTCAAACTATAGTAAACATACGGGGGCAAGCTTTCAGCTGTGGTAAAGATCCAACTTTTATAACAAAAATGTTCCATACCAGCTTTGAACGGTTAAATTTTGATATAACTGGTTAAAATAACGTTTGTTTAAGGTAGATGAGGAATAGAAACCTTTGTAGCAACAACATATTTAAAAAGAAATACATACTTATTACAACAGCATTACTTACGTGAAATAGATGAAACAGAGCTGTGTTATATGTTTAGAGAAATAAACAAAGACTCATCTGGTTAATTCGGATTTACATTGATCCTGTATTTATTAGACTGTTCTTATTATAGATAGAATGATATTGATGAAATGAAAGGAGAGATTCACCATGTTAAAGGTAGTAGCTAACATGTAAATGACGTTAATTACCAACATGTGTTGCTGGTGAATCGATAGAATCAAACAACTTCAGCGTTTGCTGTGGTGGAATTTGCAAATCTTCACATTATAAGAAAACAAAATTCACATTTAACAGAGACGGCCATCCCTTAGTGACAACTTTGTATCGAATAAATCCATAATGCATGAGAAATATTCTTGATATAATATTCGGATTACTTTGATCTTACACTGTAAGTACGTATTTAATGACATATTATATTTCAATGAAGACATATCTAAATAATACAACACAATGTTTCTAAGCTGACCCTCGAATGAGCTTTTTCTTGTACGTATATAGTGGGAATGTATTTGCTCGATTTCTAGATAATATCACAACATGTTTCAAAGATGATCCTCTGACGAATTAGAATTATTCAATTTATTCTGATTAAAAACATACATGGTCCCCAATATTCTACCTAGGTACCCACCCACACCTAAAATTATATCAGAGGGACACCTTGGATCTTACGCCGCCACCATCGAAAGTGGAAATGGTGCCATATTACCAATGATTGTATCAGTCAGCAATAAAATCAAGATCTTGCAGTATATTATCACTCTCCGTCAAAATTATTTGAAACTTAGACAAATAACGTGTAAAACAAAGATACAAAGACATGCAAATAAATGCATTGCTCTTTTTATTTTCAAATGCGTCCAAAAGTGGTATGATCTTAATTGTATGAAGCTCGTTACGCAAATTACCCTTAAACAATGTATGGCCCCTAATTTCAATCAAGATGTAACGAACATCAACATTCTTCTGTTGTTTTAAAACTTTTGAATCATGTTTTGATAACTGTGATCATATACCTTCCATTCGCTTGCTGTGTGTGTATTTCTTTATCTGACATTTACTTTTAACAGGGTTATGTTTGTATTATTAGGAGACAGATATTTTTCTTACTGCTCTTATTCCAAACTCGTGTCAAATCCTTGCAATTTCTGTTTGCAGTGTTGTAGTCTAATTTTTACTTAGTTCTCAGAGAGCATTGATACTTACGAAATCAACTGTATAATATATGTAAATAATGCATAGTTGAAATAGTTTAAATAAATCCGATTTAATAAGAGCTATTGCACTCGCCCATTACCGGTTTGGTCAAGGTATGTAAGCTGATTTCTCAGATACCACAAGTGGCAACGAATTGAAACTTCACACACTTTTTATGTGATGAAATGGCTCGCAGTGCACCGGTTCCATGAACAAAACTATGGCTCTTTTTCGACTTAGCAAGTTTTGGTTAAGTATTTGTATGAATAGAAATTAATCAAAACCTCACATACCTGTTCTGTGTGAGGATCTCACGTGCATTGTGGTTTCATTGAGTATTTTTTCCGGCCGCTGACCGGTATTGATTTCATCTTTACTGCTTGTTTATATCTGAGGTGGAGGTCATCTTACAGCTAATTAAAACTAGTGGATGAAAACTTCCACAGGTTTCCGAATGGAATGGATAATATTTTCCAAAGGGGTGTACAGGTTGCAAAGCACCAGTGAAAAGAGCTTGCAAAAAAAGTCATAAACCCAGAGTTCGACTCTGCCACTCTGATACGGTACGGAGTGATCTACCGTAAACAATTTACAGTCAACTCGTCCCCTAGTCCCCAGTTAACCCATCCCCATTTTGCTCATTTCGTATCCCTTGACGATTTCAAAATTGGTCATTTCGCCTCCCCCCCAATCTCCATCTTTCGGCCCTATCCTTTTTTAGACTTAGTTTTTGGTCAGAATTTCCTAGATTATAATTAATATAATTATGATGTAAAATATGTGTTATGTAAAATATGTTCTTCATAGAAAACATGAATTGATTTCGGTGAATGTTTTATATAGTTGTCTAACCTTTTATAACAACTTGAAGTGAATAAATCGTATGGACAAATTAAAACATAATTTTGTGTTAGCGTATATTTTACTTCAAATAATCAGTGTTAAAACATATTTTTGTCAATTATTTCTTTATTCGATATAACACACTTTTTTGTTTTTGAAAAACATCGGCAGGTAGGACCTGATGTGTGTGTGTATGTGTGTTTAGGGCAAAGTCGAGGAGGGCTCCCCTAACTTTGAGAGTGTGCCGGGGGAGGGTAGCATATGCTTTGACCCCAAACGTTTGGCAAAGAAAACTGATTTTTGCACAGAATTAATAGCAAATAAAGGAAAATATGCTTTGGCACCTCCGCCAAATACTGGCAAAGAAAGGGATTTTTTCTTGCTCTGAAATAACAGGGAAAAAGCCTATTTGAGAGTGTATTTTAATGAACTAGTGAGGACTATATAATTATGATGTCTACTGTCAAGAAAGTTTTTAAGGTTTTCCAATTAAAGTTAGTCATATTCTTAAATCATTTCCCAACAAAATAAAGAATGCAAACTTCTGGAAAAGGCTCCGCTTATATAACTTCTTCCAAAACTATCCCCAACACTGGCAGGCGTTTCTATTTCCAGTACCGCCCTCTGGTCATCGCCATCACACACCTAATAATAAATTCATGATATGCACGAACTCCCCTTTTGGTAAAAGAATCTGGCGAGTACTTGCCGCGAAATTAAGAGTGGAGATATGGCTTAAAATGAATTTCTGACATTTACTGAACTGAGATTGGTACATGTTGCCATTCTGATTTTTTCCGGGACACAAAACAATATGCCTCTAATTAAACACATTAAATGTCTTTTTAAACTTCTTTTTGACATCATGTATTGCGTTAATCTACGCAAAACATTGTTTCTTTGTTCTCTATCAACAATATTCGATCTTACAAAGAAACAAAAGAATCTGTTGCCATTTTATTTTCGTATTGTGCTCTTTTTTTCACAGTGCAAAAGTTAGGATGAAACTATTCCACATTGGACTGTTATTTACTTGCGAAATAATTGCTTAATTACATACGAACGCTTTTTTCATTTTCTAAACTGCACGTCTTGAGTTTAGGTTTTTCATGACTGAAATAAGGAGCGTATTGCTATCGTAAAACTCTGTAAAGCCTGATAATATGTTGTGACACTATAGTCGCTATTATTATAACCTTCGTGCTATGTCTGAGAAAGAAAGGAGATAAACAATTTAATTATTTTGTTATGAAATATCATTTTCGCCTGTGCTATCTCCGCAATATAATAGAAGACAGGAAATTAGTCTGGTATTAGAAAACAGCCAGCCACGCAATACGGCCATATGATCTGTTTCGTAACAGCGGCGCAGTTTAGCAGATTCTGGTTACGATATATAAAATGGAATAAAATCTATTGCTTACCTGAAATTCCTTCAAGTAATAAAATCATTATAAATCAGCCGTCACCACATTTTCAAATTGAAAATAACGTCTTTATAGCGCTTAGCTTTCAATCTACGGCCATATGATCTGTTTCGTAACAGCGCAGTTTAGCAGATTCTGGTTACGATATATAAATTGGACTAAAAGCTGTTGCTTGCCTGAAATTCCTTTAAGCAATATAATCATTATAAATCAGCGTTGAAAATAACGTCTTTATAGCACTTAGCTTTCAATCTATATTTCAAATTAACCTGAAGCAAATACTGATTTAAGAGTATGACAGCGAAGTGCAATTAAGTCTAGCCTTCGTGGTATTCAATGTCACACTTGGGCGGGTGTGGTGTTATTTGACTTGAAACCAAACTATACGTTTGCAGAAAACTGAATCGATTGATTATCCCTTTTATCAATTTTTGAAATCAAAAGTTTGTCAGTTTGGGTTCACATGAAAATAGAATTGTTTATTCTTTAAAAATTGCGTCGGTTAAAATACAGTTATAATACTATATTGTTCCTAAACGAAAGCGTTAAGAAACGATCACAGTAATGTTCCACTTTTCATATGGAAGCACCATGCTTTTCTTAATAAAATGCAGTGCAATTTTTTGACGCATATATGTATTCTAATGAACAAATGTATTCAATAGGTGTAATATACGTCCGTCTCAAAAATTTAGTTATTTATATGACCCTCTGTCGGCTAAATCAAGATCACGCTAAAACGGTTTTGCTTTTGTATGATTTAACTCGTTTTGCTTGCAACTGATGCAATTCTAACATAAACAAAGACCATTGATTTAAGAAATAATAAGTTCCCAATCGTGGTTTATCGTAGAATAACCCGTGTTTTGAGTTCTTATGAGTAAGAATATATCACGAAGGCCGTAGGCCTGAGAGATATGTTGTTTCGCATAAGAACGAAAAACTCGGGTTATTCTACGATAAATCACACTTGGGAACTTGTTATTTCTATTCTAACACGACATACTAGTATCAACAGTGTTAGAAAAAATGGTAACTACTTTTTCGACCGTGCTACGCACCTGGATCGGATGACGTCATTGCACGCGCGTGGGTTATCCGAAATAGATTTTGCTCTACATGTATGTAGGTTATTATTTGCTGGTCGTGTTAGAAAAATGGATAACAACACATTAAGTAGTTAAAACCTAATTTTGAATTTCTAGAAAAGTAACCAGCGTTTTCCATAAATATTTAAAATTTATTAATATAGAACAGAAAATTGAATTTTCGAAAAGAACAGGAAACCACCTTTGCTTGGGTATGTTTGATGAAATTTAGCTCTTTTAACTTTTTGAACAGTCTTGGTGTCTTTTTTCAATCAAATATATCATTTATGCAAAATTTAGGATTTGAACTATTTCATGTAATAGATATTATCTCATTTATGATTATTTGAAAGCGTTGAACTAGATGATTTTGTAAGTAGTAACATTTTTAATTCATATTGTCCGTAAACGACCACACAAAAATTGAGAGAAAAGTACACTGGGTACATACATTTTGGACTAATATTCTCACTAAAATTATTATGCAACGTCGTATGATTGTTTGAGACTGACTAAACTGCTTAACGAAAGGGCAAACATATATAGATACAATCAAGGTGTAAAAGGAGTTTAGAAACTGGAGATGGACTGGTAAGAAATATGAACTAATGGATACATTTGGAATAAGAGTCCAAATGTATCTGCTAAATTACAGGTATGACAATCGGTAAATTATCTGTATCCGGATTCGGCATTTTCCGATTTTTACGTTCGTTGAGTTATTTCACGTGAAAAGATTGCCTATTGCCTAATAATTACATAATCATACGGAAATTACCGAGTGTCACAATTGTCCGTAAATGGTTGATTTGTAGAGTGTAATGAAATCGTTAACGACTAGATATCATTTTTATATTATTTCTTTTTTTTTTACACGAGAAGAATTATGTCAAATGATTTGTTTTTCTATCTATATGGTGATGTCTAATTATATGTTTAACATACTCCCCGACCTTTGAATAACTATGACGGACATTAATCAGGAACAAACAGCGGCACAAAAAAAAACATAGTACCATGTCATATCTTCTTTTGTATTCGGCTAATATAGATTCATGTTTACAAACCAACAGATTCGTTGTCCATGTCTGATTTGGGAGTTTTGAAAGCCGGACTACTGTGGTTTAGGCCTAATGGGTCAGCGGAGCTGAAGAAACTTGCCAAAGTAAACCTTTCGTAAATTTTCACATTAGTGAAATGCCATATCCTTCCTACTTGTAGTATCATGAGTATGTGATAGTTCGTCTGCATGTAGCCCGTACTCTGCCTCATGTTATACTCTGTCTGTTCGTTGACTGTACCCTGTCTGCATGTAATACCCTCTCTGCTTACATTCTATACTATGTCTGCATGTAATACCCTGTCTTCTTACATTCTATACTATGTCTGCATGTAATACCCTGTCTGTACGTTGACTGTACCCTGTCTGCATGTAATACCCTGTCTGCTTACATTCTATACTATGTCTGCATGTAATATCGTGTCTTCCTCTGGTCTGTACCCTGGTTGCATGTAATGCCTGTAATGTTTGCATGTAGATTTCATGACTGATAAAACATGTCTACTTGTAGTAAGATAAGATAAGATAAGAAATTTATTTATTATAGTGACATGTGTAACAACAATGATATGATACATACAAACAAGAAACATGAAATTTGCACCCGGCCCAATGGACCTATATGTCACCTTGTTTATAACGTACATGTATTTACAATTTTCAAAATTATTTGCAAATGCGTATCTAAGAATGGCGATTATAAAATTTGGAACAATCGTAGAATAAAACAATGAAATGAAGCTCCCCTATGAATGAAGACTCAATTAAATGAATTTTAGTTAATTATCAGTGATATGGATCAATAAGGCTTAGTATTAGGATAATTAAACGAAAAATGTAGTGTACTTAATGTAAATGAGAAGTTTTATCTGATGAAGTAATACTAGACAGATTGTATTAATAGCATTATTGTAACACCAACGTTAAATTGCAAAAGCGACTTTCTATATTAAATTATGTCTCTCATCCTTAACTATAGCTATATTACAGTTTATGATTGCAATGATTATCACAAAACGTACTACCATACATATATGTGCGATTAACTACTCGTATTTCATTATATGTGTACACTTATCACAAACATCAACCTTATACGAAACGAAAAGACATATGAATGAGATGTGATATTGAATTGTTAAAATATATTGTAACAGAAGTGTTGGTCTTGAAACGAAACGAAAATTCAAAAAGAATACTACTAGTTTACAATTACAAGATAAGGTATGGAGTATATCTTGACTATATCTACAAAATTCACGTCCCTTAATTTTTACATGATAATCAGAAACTAGTGGATATGATACAAACATACAGTATGCATTTTAATGATAAAATAAACTTCTTCGTAATAGGAATCACACCCTATAAACGACTGTATTCCCGCTCTTCCTCTTGCGAGTGATCAAAACAATAAACTGACAGCTAAAAGTTGAAAAAGAGCATTTTAAAGTGACTGACTTGCTTTGAAGGTATGTATATTTACATTTTATTGATGCTAAACATGATTTGTTTCTGTATATAATGTGTTAGTCTGATGACAGGTAGAATTATAGCAAAAAAACTCGATTGATCACTGATTTTGTCCAGAAATTGTACATTGTCGGCGTCAAAACTACTTATTTTCTTGCTTGAAGAATTACTTACATGTACATTTCACTGTTTCGTGGATAAAGAAACAATACTAGTTTGGTAAAATAAAATAAAAGCATTGATAAATTCTCCAATTTGTTTACAACCGTAAATGAAAGAAGATTCGGTGTTATTTCCTGACTGTATGCACGCTTGCTTAATTACTGTACAAGTGCTTGCGAGTTTGGTAAAAAGACTGTATGCCTGTTTGTGAGTGACTTCTTTATAAAATATCGGCGTTTCCTATGCTCCTGTAGTATTTCTTCATATTAGGAACCCGCAAACAATGTTTGAAGGAGGGTGGTATAAAGCAGTCACCACACGATCTGTCTGTTCGATCAGTTTGTATATGTGTCCTTATATATTTGGTCGTGCGTTACTTCAATGCTGTTGCACCTATCTCTCTCAAAGTTTACATACAAACATCGGTCATATGTAGTTAATGTCAATCTTATCATTTTCCATTTTCTTTTTAAAGTGACACTTAAAGGTGAAACATGGTCTGTTTTTCGTGTCAGTGCCATAACTTCTTTATGCAAAAAGGGATTTTGAAATAACTTGGCACAAATGTTAACCACCATGAGACGGTAATGCGACGATGTGTTGCATACAAAACTATATTTTCTAGAATTTCAAACCATTGAAACCAATATATAATCGCAACTGCAATTAATAAGGTGTGAAAATATGAACAGTAAATCGGGTGATTTGGAGTGAAACGGCACCAGATTGAATACACTAATCCTTTGTGGATCGCTTTCTTGACAGCGTCGCACAGTAAACCGCTCTATTTTAGTTTTGTCTTTGTATTTGCCATAAACACATGAACTTTAACATGAAACTTGTCTTATTTTACTGAAAATACATTCTGCGAATGAGAAAAATGAGGGGTTATTACCTCACCTGAGCAAGAAGTGCTCAAGGTGAGCTTTTGTGATCACCCTGCGTCCGTCGTTGTCGTCCGTCGTCAACAATTTGACTGTTAACACTGAGATGTTACACTTTTGGTCCAATCTTAATGAAACTTGGTCAGAATGTCACCCTAAATAGCATCTTGGACGAGTTCGATATTGGGTCATCTAGGCTCAAAAACTAGGTCACCAGGTCAAATCAAAGGAAAAGGTTGTTAACAGTCTAGAGATCACAATTTGGTCCAGTCTTAATGTAACTTGGTCTGAATATTACCCTCAATAAAATCTTGGACCAGTTCGTCATTGGGTCATCTGGGTTCAAAAACTAAGTCACCAGGTCAAATCAAATGAAAAGCCTGTTAGCTCTCTATCGGCCATAAATATGGCAATATCTCTAATGCCTACCCACGACTACCCGCATTTCTCCTACATTTATACTTTCCAAATAACATACAGCTTCCGATATAAATGTCGGAATTTGCCGATCATACTGAAACAAAGACGAGGTACAACTCACGCCATTTTTAAAACAACGGAAGTGGATTGAACAAGGCCTAGCAATGAAAACGACAAAATCCACAAGGACAGATTCCCGGCGTGTGTGCGTTATCACTATCAAATGTAAATTATTTCTAACATGAGAAGTAGCGGTAAATCTTGACAGGTAGTAAACACGACGGCTGTATTATTCGCGCACGGTATAGTAGTCGCAACTTGACCGCGATGGTTGACCTTAGGCTGATTATTCATATCGACTGTTTCATTATAGAAATTAGGGTATCCGTGTATATTTATATGGAATTAATTTGTAAACAGTGCAGTATCAAAGTATATATACTTTCATTTGGTTAGTTAAAATTTTCGAATACACTAATTTATATTTACACAAATTTATATTTCCTTTTTCTCGTGCAGATCGTATTTTACGTACACTCCTTTTCAATAACAAGTTGTGCCTCATTATGTATTATAATGCAAAGGTTAACCATCGGGGTCAAGTTGCGTCCACTATATTTGTAACGATAACATGTTTATGTTATTATTGAGGAAGAGGGAATCGGGTAGTTAAACCATTAGGGCATTCGTGACAAAATAGTTGTACTACTTTTGAATGTTGTTGATTGATTTACCATGAAGTAAACTCTGAATTACTAATAAGGACTTAATCGACTTTTCCGATAATGTTTTCGTTATATTTTTCTATTTATACGTCCATTCGCAGGATCTTTGCGGGTGAAAAAGTATTTTTTTTTTTAAATAGAGGATTATTTTGTTGCAGACGGACAGACAGACGGGGATCAACCTATAGTCCTCTACTGACGCATCTCATCGATATTTTGAAACCGTAAGGTAACATTTCTTTGTGTGATATTCATAGAGAATCGACGGTTAATTTCTTGCATGACATAGTAGGGACACTGTGTATATTTTCAGTTTCTAATTCGTATTTTATGATAGTATATGTGTGTAAAACCAACACTGAATACTTGCATGTAAACGACACTGAAGCATTCAATTAATTATTTAATTAAGTAGGATAGCGAGTCACAGATACTCCACCCAACCCCAATGGATTAGTACAAGCATCGCACGGGGGTTCGACATTATATGACATTATAAACATGACGACTGATCAAAAGAAACTATTTTGTATGCATTGTATACATTTTTTATTTCATTTACGCATTTTAAGGACCTAAATCGCCTATTGTACTCACAAGATGGAATACAGTATAAGTCGCAAAAACGCATTCAGATCAATATCAAAATTGGCAAGTCGGCATACAGTGAATGTTTTTTCACCGACTAGATAAAAATTAATTTCATTCAATAACGCAACAGAAACGAAACATTTTATTTACATATATTTATGGAGTAGGCATACTTATTACAGAAACCATTATGGACATTTGGATTACAAATCAATTTGGCGTAATATTCATCAGTTTCGTGACTTGGTCGAGTGAATGTCCATGCAATGAGTGTGATCAGTCAACATTTTTTAAACATTACCTGTCAGTTTCATCTATTACAACACCATATACACATATTTATGTTAGACTTATCGTTTAATTTAAATACACATACAGTGTAACGCCAAAGTAATGACTTTGAAGACGATTCTTACCTTTTGCGTGTCTGTTTATTGTTTTGATCGCTCTCAAGAGGAAGAGGGGAAATACAGTCGTTTATAGGGTGTGGGAATGCTTTAACAATATATTTTGCTACCTTTCTAGTATATGACTGCATTAATAAACTTAATAGATCAGCCTCAGATAAATTGTTCTGTGAAGTGTTTATATCATTAAATGTATTATTTCTCAATGTTGTGTATTTATCACAAGATACCAGAAAATGAGTTTCACTGGTTATCTGGTTATTGTGTAAAGAAATTGATATAATTTCTTTTTGTTGAAAAAAAACACACTCTCCTTATATCTTTTCATAAGTTAAGAAACACTTTTCTTCCAAAAAGGCGAGACTAAACAGGTTAAGATCTAGGTTAATTAGTAAATGCGTCACTATAGAAAAACATGTTGTTTAATTTTTCTCACGAAGTGCACATAAAATGCATCTAAAGTTATTGGTCAGGTAATATAAGTGTTATTTTGCAGTAAAATGATGGACATTGTGTGTAACTTGAGTGACAATTTATCTATATTTTACGAGAAATATTTTTATTGTTTATTACTTTCGGTTTGTACCAGAATTCATTAATGTTGCTTATGTAAATGATGTATTTGACCAATCTGTATAAATATGGAGACAAATTGTGTATTGTCGGACTAAGCTGTAAGGGGACGCCCGCTCACACAGCAACCACGTGGTGGCTCGGAAGCCGGCCAGGGCTAAGGCCTTGCGCTGCGCGCAGCCTGAGAACGATTGCAGACGTAGACAGAGAGTTATGAAATGCTTAAAGGCTTATTTGTGCTAGATGGAATTTTGTTAGCTCTGTCAGTTAGAAGTTATACAATTGGTGACGGAAAATAAACTAGATAGAAACAAAAACAGTGTATTGAGTTATTTATCCAGATGACTTAAGGAGCGGCTACGCTACAATTGTCACAAAACAGACACAGTCTTTCCTCCAGACGTTCACCAACGAAACGGGAGGATTCCAAAACGAAATTGGCACAACAGCGAACACTCGTACTTTTTTAAGTTCAGTGTTAAGTACTCCTCTTTTTTAAACGAGGATTTGAACAGGCGACAAGTTCGTAGCTTATTCACATTCATGATGTCATTTTGCCATCTGGTGTTGTACTTTGTCTTTAAACAATCATTCACAGTTGTTAAGTTAACAATAGTTTATGTCGTAAATTCATGATTTAGATTTAAGTAGTTCATAATTGTAGTACGTGTATAAACACTGTATACTAGTACCACTCTGTACTATTTCAATCGAATAAATCTTTGTCCGTGACTGTCTGATGTTAAAATTTGCAGATGTTTTTAGTCATGATATTAGATACAACATTGAATTTATCATTTTATATGTCCTCTTACCAGCATATTCATTTTATCATTAGTATTAACAGTAAAATCATGAAGAAATGATACATGTTTAAACCATGTTACCCATTCTCAATTTTATGTTTAGAAAAAAGTTTTAAAAGGAGTAACGTGGATACCATCTCTATTCCACTTGTATAACGATTCGATTCTTACTACTTTTCTTCTGAGTAACATTACATTGTGTTCACTGTATATCTAAAACAGATGAACGTTTAATTCACAGGCGGAAACATCTCAAGACGCATCAGGAAGACGGTATCAGAAGACTCACTCTTTTCCTTTCCATCGTTCATTGTTACAAAACGATGAAATTGTTGTAGTTAAATAACATACAGTACTAATTTACATTCTAAAGATGAAACTATGCCTTTACAGTGTTTAGCCTTTAGCTAGCTCATAGTTCGTAGATAGAATTTTAAACAAGCCAGTAGACTTATGGCAAGTGTTGCTCTTGTTGTTGTATTTCTTTTTTCTACAGTCCTATACAACTGTTACTTAGGATAGTGTGATATTAATACCAAGATGACATTTAGAAAGATAAATGAGGGCTTCAAAAGTAAAGTTGCTCTCGATGTAAACACCAATGACACAAATGCTGTATCTATAATAATTACAAACATACCAGGAATATATGGGGACACTAATAGCTTATTAGCACATACTACAATCTATGTGTTAAATAGATAGGCGCACCTAATACGGAATAATAACGACTTTTATATAAGTATGAAAAAAAAACAAAAAAAAAAACAAAAAAAAAACAATCGGATTTATATGTTTACTCGTACCAAACACCCAACGAAAATAGTCTGTTATTTTAAATACCACATAGCGACAAAGTACGTATATCATAACTTGTTATGTAAGTTCTGTTGGTTTTCAAATCTAAAGAAAAAACTGCAACAACGTGTGTAAATACCTGACTTTTATCGAAATACTGTTACCGTCGTAAAATTCTAGGGAACGTAGACACTCAAGTGTATTCAGTAAAATTGTTTTAATGTTGTTTAAACGTGCCTTTGGCCCCTCTGTTTTGAGACACGATACATGTTTGATACTCAGCTATGCTTTCCTACTGGGACTGCGATTCTTCAATATCAGTCGTCTGGCCATTTCTTTCAGGATCTGCGTTCAGCAAAGTCATTTAGAACAATCATATGTGGGTGTTTAGTTTATATAATTGATGTTTTTCTACTGACTGATGCGGAACCCAACCCTCTTCATTTGCTTGTTTTGTCAACATGTTTTACTTTGTCTATATAATAGTGTGTTTTGTATCTCTCATGTACACATCCGTGCAAAAAGTACTACTTGTTATATTTTGAGGAGGCTGAGTTCTTTGAACTTGTGTAGTCTTATATGATCTTTGTCCTGGGTGAACACCAGTTTAAGACATAAGAATACGTAAGCCTTTATTATATGAGCCGCGCCATGAGAAAAACAACATAATGCATTGCGACCAGCATGTATCCAGACCAGCCTGCGCATCAGTCTGGTCAGGATCCATGTTGTTCGCTTTCAAAGCCTATTACAATTAGAGAAACCGTTAGCGAACAGCATGGATCCTGACCAGACTGCGAGGATGCGCAGGCTGGTCTGGATCCATGCTGGTCGCAAAAGTACTATGTTGGTTTTCTCATGGCGCGGCTCATATCAACTATTTCCAAATGCAAACAATCACTTAATACACAAATAATAGCTTTCTGATACTACTGATTAGGTAGATATAAGGTTTTAGAGTAAAATTTGCTGATTTGCAATATTATTCCTTATCGCATAGTGCGGCAGTTTTCCTTTGATCTTTGCAGTATGTTAAACATGGTAACACACATTAATACTACAAAATCTGTTCTGATATTTTACAAAACTGTTACGATATATATCAACACAGAAATCTCTATAGAGTTTCATTAGAAAAAAACTGTTGCGATATATATCAGCACAGCAAAACTGTCCCGATATATATCGCAACACTTTTTCTCTATTGAGGTCCTATCAAGGGAGTATAATTTTTTCCTTTCAAAGAAAAGTTGATTTTAGCTCCAATTTGAAGTTCACAGAGAAAGAATTGTCACAAACACCTACATTTATAAAGTAAAAGATTAAATTAACTAGAATATTTCAAAAACTTGATAGTTATTGCCAAATTCAGACATACATGAAATATATGAAATTCTGGGATTTCTCAAATGTTTCTTTTTCTTTGATTTTTTTTTACAAACAAAACAACAAGTTTTACAATATGTTTGGCCAATGAAATGCAAAGATTTAAAACCAATCCAGAAATCTGTTGGATACTTTTATCTGGGGAACAATTTTTTCTAAAACAGAAGTTTTAGTGTTTCAGTCAGCGAGGCGCAGAAAGGGAATCAAAAGAGTAAAAATATTAATAAACAAATTTAAATGAAAATAATATATAAATTTTAATGATAACCTATGCGATAAAACAGTTATAATATGTAATGCTCGTGTGTTACCCGGATATATCAGAGCTAGGGGTACATCTCGGTATTTTTCTCTGCACATATCTGTCTCGGCCTACCGGCCTCGACGATATGTGAGGAGAAAAATACCCTCGATGTACCCCTAGCTCTGATATATCCTGGTAACACACTCTCACACATACTATAACTATTACATATATCGCTCAGTCGAATGTGTCATACTATCTTACTAATTAATCAATCGATTATATCTGCTGAAATGTCGCTAATATTGCTAACTTGTTTTTTATCAGTTACATACATACTTTATAAATCTCCGACTCATATCTATATCATAAAGAATGATTAAAATGAACACTCACAAATTAAGAAAGTCGTTTGCCTGCAAGATTATAAACGTTGTTTATAGATAAAGTAAGAAGCAATAATATCCATTTGGAAACAATTTAAGAGTTAGACCAATTAAGACAATAAACTGACATCCTCTTGAAATTTGAAAAAGAAAAAACTACAATTTTACAATACTGATAAATCCTTACATATTATCACTTATATTTGATATCTTTATAATTTAGTGAATAGGCTACTTCTTTTCCCACATCTAAGGACAATATATCGAAACATGCATGTAGTCAATTTTAAGCTCATTCGTGACAGTACATACTAAGTCTGTCAATTTTTCAAAGACAAAACTTCAAAGCTGCTTATTATCTACCTACATGCATTTTATTTCTATTCAGGACAAAAATTGCAATGGTTATAAAAAAGTGGTGATTTTAGATTGTACTAACTGGACGACTGCACTGTAAGGGAGGCAGTGCCGTTACAATATGAAACTTGTGTGTGACCGTCAATACATATTTGCAGTACTTCGATGAAGCTTTATACAGCAGCTTCATTCCAAATTCGCCATCATTATCATATTATTTTTTTTACAATATTTTGAAGTTTATTATACAAAACAATATCTTATTGAAAAAGTAATAACTTTTTTTATCATTATAAAACGGGCAAAATGTTTACACTGATATGTCTGTATGCTACAATTCCTGCTTTATCTCTGAGGCCTTTTGTAGGATTTATACCGGCAATTTCTCCTTGCAAAGGAAAAACAAAATTCTAGATAAATTATCTATTTTAATTATCATTTTGGTGACTTAAGCTATAAATACATTTGGAAAGAAACTGCTGCTAAAATTTACTTTGTCCAATATGTGTAGTCTTTTACTTTATGACCTGTCTTGAAATCTGCTCTATATGCTTATACTGTCTATCAAATTTTACCTTTATTGAACTATGCCATTCATGATGGTATAAAGAATGTCAAGAATAATATCAGCTAAACATTTTGTTTTTATTATTAAGTTGATAATGCATTTATGCCGTAAACATCATATACACAGATATATTAAATAATGATGCTCCAAAGAAAATCAAACTTAAGAAGGCGATTATTTGAGAACTTTTATGCCATCCATAAAATCTTATAAACTAATCAGTATTAAGATATGATTTTTATGATGAATATAGCAAGAACACTTTAAGCACATTTTACACTAAACAGTTTTGGCAAGACAAACTGATCTTATCTTGTCCTGTCCTGTCCTGTCTTGTTCTGTCCTATCCTATCCTATCCTATCCTATCTTATCTTATCTTATCTTATCTTATCTTATCGCTTTGTTCTGAAAATACTGAAATACTAAAATTCCCTTATTATGTTTATTATATTTTATATTTGAGAAGCATTTCCAATCTCTAGTTTTGCTGTTTGCTGATCTGGTTGCCTATATTCATAAGTCTTCGACTGTTTTTTTTAAATTCTAATGTGCAATCATCATACATCCTATTATGGTATTAATTAAACACATAAATATTTATGAACATTGTATGGTACAATCCTTTGAAATTTTCATACATGCTTCACTTAATAATCTCTTCTCGTTTTTCAGAAACATTTATGACAAAAAATAACAAATACTTATGATGTATAATTAATATGTTTTATGTTAAGAACATATCTAACAGTGGTGGCCATTTACCTTCTAATTAAGTGAAAATGTCATCATGAAACGCGGCAGTTATGGAACTGCTTTCCTTATGTCACTCGTGATCAAAATGTACTAGGCATGTAGACAATCGATTATGTTTGACTATGACTAAATTGTAACAAGAACTGTCAATAAAATACAAACGAGAAAGGCTGTTTCAGCCATATTATTAATACTCAATTTTATGTTAAGAAATATCATTTTAGCATTCGAAAAAGGCAAATAAAATAAAATACTTTACGATCAATTATTGTTATCAAATAATAATTATTATTATAACAAATATTACATCATATGATAAGCATTGCAATATTACAAGTTCACGTTAAGATAAATCTTGGGATTAAAGGCCATTTAAAAGTAGGACAGGGAGTGCCGGAGCCTGAATAGTTTTTCTTGCAAAATAAAGTCAATTATTTGCAGGACAAAATAATTTTTTATAGTTTTAAAAGGCGTCCCACGTAGTTACCAACTCTGTTTCGACTGTTTTAAGTTTTTTTCTTTTAGACATTTCTCTAAACGGCCATATTACATGTTTTTCTAGAAAATTTCACAGAAGTAACATAGCAATGAGTTATATAAACATTCCACATGCGGATACTAGTATAAAACAGTGCAACAAACATTATGAAATGGACATTAGAAAACACTCTCTTTATCTATTCTCTTTAGAAAGGATGGCCTCTATACCCAGATATGGCATTAAAAATAAATGAGTGTTTCAGAAAATATTGTTTATTGTTGTTAAGAAATAAGCAATTGTGACATACAGGCTGTATCTATGATAGGGAATATATATGGAGGCACTAAAAGCTTATTAGCACATACTACAATCAATGTGTTAACATTAATAGGCGCACTTTATATGGAGAAATAACAAATTTGTTAATAAATATGAAGACAATCAGGTGATGTGATGTATAAGTTTATTTGTGTCAAACACCTCATAGTTATATTCTGTTATTTTAAATACTAGTATTACATAGCGACACATGATCGTAATTCGTCCAGTATTAGTAGTGAAGGCATCTAGAATGAACAAAATCTAATTAATTTCAATAAACATGTATTTATATTCTATCTACATGTTGTTCGTGTCGTTTTCTTTCCGGAGCTTTTAATCAAACTTCCTGTTTCTATGTGAGTGAAAAGAAAGAAATTCATACTTCTTAAAGTACCTTTTCTTTTATTTTTATTGAAAACAGGCCCCAACAAATTCTAGAAGAGGCAAGTGCTTCCGTTTGCTCCGTGTGGTTATGGCCCTACAAGTGACAGAAAATAAATATGCTTTATTTATAATAAATAACGTCACTGCGCATGTGCTTTTTTATCCTACCATTTAAAACTATCGTATATAGTTTTATGAAATAGTATACATGAAGTGTTAAACTGCTTAATATTATCAGTTCAAATGCGTTTATTAGCTGACATTTTATGTTGCAGATGATGAATACTAATGACCATGAAGAGCTTGACCCGAAAGTCGGAGCTTTACAGTAGTTACAGCACTCGTCTGTCTACGCTACGTCGTCATATGAAAAAACGAGCATACTGTAAGCTGTCCTTGGAAAGCGTGCGCTGTACATAATGCATCGTAAGAAATCCAAAGATCCGCCGTCACGTGACTATTCCAACCCAATAATTTTTGAAATATGCGAGAATAGATAAAAACTCAATGTTAAAGACAAAGAAATTCTAACATTTCCTGATTTTAAAAAAGACTGATAATGTGACGTCATTTTATGCGATATTTCAAAGGGTACCAAACACACGTCAATGTCTGCAATTTACAAACGAGCAAATTTTGTTATAAAGCTAAAGCAAAATAACTCCTTAGTTTAATCATATTTTATTGTAATCATCACACAAGACATTATGGTAATGTACATCAAGACAATATTATACAGATACATATGTAAATATATATACAACAGCAAACTATCATTATACAAGACATATAATTATTATTACTACTGTATATTAGGAAGTATTCAGTAACTTTGCGAATGTGTGATAATACAAAAGGGTTGGACCACAAGTTTTGCCAACATTAGAAATCGGTCCGTCCCTGGCTGTCAAATTAATGTTAGATTAAACTAAATGGCGGATTTTTGTTTGGTCTAGGATGGAAAAATTATATAGGCTTAACATGCGTCAGACAAAAACATAGCTGATAACCAAACAAATGTGTTCAATAGTCGGGTCATAGCCTCTTTTGAAAAAAAAAATTCCTTAAGCTCGTCATATCTTTGCTTTCGATTAGTATATTCTAAACACTGTAAGATTCTACGAAACGGCAACTCTGTTACTTGAAAGAGGCTATGACCCGACTATTGAACACGTTTGTTTGGTTATCAGCTATGCTTTTGTCTGACGAGGCAAATAGCCGTTTTTGAAAACCCACTGGGACTTGATTTTTTAGTATTTGTCTTTTGTTAGGTTTCGTCGGGCCATTTATTTTTTACGAGTTCTGCAAAGTCATTTGTTTATTGATAAGAAATGTCCGTATGTACTAAATTAAAGTAGTTGTTGTAAAAATAGGTTTCATCTTAATTTAGACTGGTTAATCTACATGTATTAAAAACGCTTGCTTAAAATAAAAATAAATGTGTTAGTGTCCAAAAGACAAAACAATATATCCTTTTTAAAATAAATGCGTACGTACAAGACTTTTACACTTTGTGACTGGAGGCAGGAAGGGGATTTACCTCTCGTGGGTATGTTTATTTACAATATCCTGTACATTAACACATATCGTCGAGTGTCCATCATTCGTCACTGGCCTTCATTCGCCACCATATTGTTTTTCATGTAGTCTCGCGAGATTTTACAGGTGCACGTGACCATCCACAAGAAAATATGTTACAACCGTAGTAGTATATGTAAAATAAAACAACAACATCAAAATGCGCAAATAACAGGTAATTTTTCTCTACCTTCTAAGAAAATGTAAAACAGTATTATTTTACCTGTCTGCCAACAGCATTTTCTATTTAATTCCCATTTTTATAGAAGTTTTATCCTCAAAATAAATTTGACAGTTCGTCTGCTTTTGTTTACAAAATGAATGAAGGCCATGTGACCGAAAATTTCCCTCTCTCGTGTTGTGACGTCACAGGAAGTGGTGGGGTAACGACCTTGGGACCAAAATGTGACGGATATTTTTTGCAGTGTGTTGTTTTTTAACGGAATGGCTACAATTTATTTTTTATGGTGTGCAGCTAAAACTTGCTAAATCTATGGATTAAAGGCTATTAACTACTTGTAAGTGCTTAGTTTACTTTGAAGTTCGATAATTATTTTTTATGCGTGTGCAAATGCTTACGGTAACGAATGATGGATATTCGAGGATAAGATTTTTTACACATTGTGACTTCTGATACCAGTGGATTGACCTAGCAGATGTATCTTAAGTTACACTTTCCTGAACATAAACATTTTACTTTTTCTATGTATTGTAACTTCATTCCTTACTTACGGGGATATATTAATTCAAACTCTTCTGAACATTAACATGTTACCAGGGGATTCACCAAACGGCATATGCGTATTTACATCTGTAATTTGAAACACGATTGGGAAAAGAGTAAGTTTTGTGCATAGTTACATTGCCAATTTGCATTTTCTCCACTAACCTTTCAAATGCTTTACCCAACTCCTCCTTCGTTTGTTTGCTTGGCCTTCTTTTGTTTCATGTTTACTATGTCTACACACGAGTGTATTTTGTGTATGCTTACTATGTATCTCATATACACAACCCTACAATGTATGTTTTCGATTTCATTTCGAGAAGGCTCGGTTTTTTTAACAGGAGTAGTTTTATTATTCCTTCTCTTGAGAAGGAATATCTTATTTCGGTAAGTCACATTTGACTGAGCTACTGATATCGAAAGCTGTTGTAATTACAAGCTGACCAATTAAATCCGTGACCTTAGAAATAACCTCTAACGCTAAACTATTCTTTCTCTATTGTGGCGACTCTCTGACTGAACCCGTTCCATGGATTACATAATACTTAACCCGAGGATGATTGATTGATTCTTTTATTTCCTCCATTCTTGACGAACATAACATATGTACATTCAGTCGGCCAGATAGACATTTATCAGCAAATTTAAATGTTAACAACCAAGTATTATCGTTACCTTCAAATGCATGGTTAATATATTAAAACAAACCCCATTGCAACCCTCTAATTATGCGCAACAAATTCACACATCGAATCATAATGGATTGACCGGGTCAATGTCTTGTTGCCGTATTTACTCTGAAAGTGGTAACAGATTTTATTTGTTGTTGGATTTAACAATTTATGTTAAATAACTAGCGTAAATACTTACCTGACATTTTTTGGCAGTAGAAAACAAACATTGCAACCAAAATTTTACAAGATGATCATTTTATATTTATATAGATGTGCCCTAGAAGGAACTTTTGCTATGCTTTAACTTGTTGGATATTTGTTTTTGTTGAAAACCAGAGTCAGACGTTGCGTAAGCATTGATGAATATCAGCAATTCCCCGATGCAAACAAACACATAATACACGAACTGTCACTTTCCTGACACTACAGATTTTGTAGATATTACGTTTCAGAGATGGGTTAATTTGTAATATTATTCCATATATCGCTAAATCGAATATATCTGATCATTTTACTAATTAATCAATCAATTATATCTGTTGAAATGACGCTAATATTTCCAACTTGTCTTAGTCAGTCACAGGACTGATTCGTCATCATCCGATAACATATTTAAAGATACAAATCTATATCATAAAGCCTGGATGACATGAAAACTGAAAAATAAAGATGATATCAATTATCTTTAACATGTGCATGAAAAGAGTGGTATATAAAGGTGGTATAATAATAATGATAATAATAATCATAATAATGTTATTATTTATTTATCTATCTATTTATTTATTTGCTATTTGAATTCAGAAACACAGATTTTCTATTAGTATCATTCTACTACATATTTCTGTCAGTTTTGTTTACAAGACATATGGAAATATTAGGCACAAACAACAGAATGTTTTGAAGGTGTATTTTTATATTAAACTTGAACTGCTTATATAAACTACAACCTAAACTATAACAATTTTATCATATGTTAATATCTAAATTGATCGGATATGAAAGATGGAGGCGAAATAGAAGAAGTCGGAAGTGTCTTTTAAGACGCACGAATTTAAGCTATGTTGTAGGGCTAAATGGCATTTAAACTGGGATACGAAACCAGAACCACAGCTTTTCATTGTTCCCGAGTATAAAACTACGTATCAAATCTCTTTGTTTTCAGTATATATCCATGTACATATATAAATATTGAATTATTCCGTATGCTTGTTATATAACAATGTATTTAGTGTAACTGTGGTTATTGGGCTAATATTGTTTAGGGGATCTGTGCGTTGTCTTTGGTATATTGAGCAGCTGTAAAAGAAATGGTATGTATTTTCTACCTCACCACATAAACACAATGGACTGTTTTACGATGGTTTTTTTAAAATATGTATTGACTAAGAGAGCTACATTGTGTCCCTAGTCTGCCGTAAAGAATATGGTATTTACGTTCGTCTACATAATTGCGACAGGGGACTTTCAGTATATCAGAACAAGGCCGTTTTTGAAGATGTTTAAAGTGGGGGAATTCCTATGACCCATTGGTAATTTGTTCTGGGCGGGACAACTCTTCAAATTCCGTATAAAAGAGTCGTCTGGAATTACATCCCTTGTATGTGGCGTATCGCCTGCTGGAAGCAGTAGTATTAGGCAAAAAACTGCGATAACTTTTTACTTTCAAACGAAACATACATGTGAGCACTCAATCTTTTATATATTAGTTAGAAGATTTCCTAATAGTTTATGGTTCCTAGTCAAAAGTCAAAATCTAGTGAAAAGTGTGTTCGTTGTTTTTGTTGTTTTTGTTGTTATTTTTTTATTTTTTTTTTTTTTTTTTTTTTGCACTGGGAGTAGGCCATCGCTGCTGAAACAGGTTTATTTGAAATCAAAAGACTAATATTTTTCAAGGTGTTCTTGCATGTACAACGCAAACGTCTAAATTAACATACCTATTATCAAAGAAGAACATGAACTTTATATATATAAGATGCTCAGTTTCCAGTCGTCAAGTAAAATGTGTGAATTTTTGTTTTCTTTCTTAGGCGTAAAAAAAATTGTTTGTTTCCGGTATCCCGACCTACCCTAACTTTTTGACCCGAACCTAAATGTTTTTAGGGCCTTGGAGAATATTTTTTCAACTTTTTAACATAAAGTTACTAAACTTCACTTTTTATGCTTTAAACATGGTTAGTATTGTTAGAAATCAACTTACTGGTGCTCTAAAGGCATAACCCCCTTATTTGTATTCATTTTTTGACATAAAAATAATTTCCGAAAAGTCTCACTTAATAAAAAATAAATCAAAAAAAAAAAATGTTTCCGACCTACCTACCCTAATTTTTTTAGCATGTTACCGGAAACAAAGAATTTTTTTAGGCCTTATCTGTCATTTCAAAGTTTTATTTTATGGTATGAAATTAAGAAGTAATTTAAAGTTATTGAGTAATTGTACTCGTTCACAGCATTAAAATCCATAAAATCATCAATATTTGGATTCGGTATTCGCCTTGTTACTGATGCCTACTCGCCCAACAGAATTCAATATGATAACAGGAAAATAGACAAAAATGTTTATACAACTTTTAGCGTAACCAGTTAGCTATGAAATATGATATCCTCATAATATGATGTTGTATTGAGGTTGCTTAATAGGATTTCTTAGTAGTGCCTGGATTTTATCTTGTGAGTCACTGTTTAATTAATTACGTATATTAGTTCTGGCCAGCTGCTGGAATTGTATCTATAAACAGACTGATTTAAATTTTAAAGCGTCCTCTTCAATGCTCAATAACTACTGTCAAAGATGCCACATTTTATTATGTTTAAATAACTAAAGCTTTGAAAAGTAATTTCAAAATTATACGAAAAAAAAAGAACAACAATAAAAAATATTTACTGAGAAATCAGTATCTTTTATTATTAAATCAGTCACTAAGGAATCATCTTTTTAATGACTTGTACTTAATATTTGAACAAGAATATAATCGAAAATTAAAAGATTTCTTAGTTTCTTTCAGTCCTAAGCCAATTTGATAGTGAAAAATGATTGTCAATCGAAAACAAAATGTTAAACCGCCACAAACCCCTGCCAATTTTTGAATCAAAATTTGTTTCGGCATCTTTTATGTTTGAATAATTTTTAAATTTAACAAAACGGCAACTATTCCTTTACATTTTCTGATTTGGATTAGACACGGATTGTCAAATCATAATGTACATTCTTTTAAACTGTATCTAAATTGCGATATTTTTAAGATTTATTAAAAACATTTAAGCAAAATGCTTTGCACTCATTTCAATAAAAAAACAACAAAAAAACGCATTTAAGTTATGTATAAACGACTCGATGTTTTAAAACTCTTTAACTAATTCGCATTGATATGCAATCTGATCTATATCTGGCTTGTATATATACGTTTATTTTAAACTGCGAATTTGAAGTTTATTTACATTCATTTACTGTATAGACATTCGGAAAAATACATTACGTTTTGCCATTTACAATATTACATCACAAATACGGTCAAGACAATCAACATAACTATAACATAAGTTTCAACATTCAGTTGGAATAATCAATTCAAGAAGCAGTTACTTTGTTAAAAGGCTGCTGCCTTGTTATCCCCCGCCGATGAAATCGGGAGTGGGTGTTGAAATGGCGTTGTCCGTGCGTGCGTGCGTCCGTGCGTGCGTCCGTCCGCAGCCATTTCTCAGTAACTAGCAGGTAGAATTTCATGAAACTTGAAATAAACGTGAACCAACATACTGCGATGATGCCCGTTAAGTTTTGTTTTGGATTGGTCAATTTCCCTTAGAGTTATTGCCATTATCTCAGTACATCATGTATACAGAAAATGTATAGAAATATATCACAGCAGGCACTTCGTGCAGGATTATACCACAGCAGATAATTAGTGAAGAAATATATCTCGGTAGAATAAAAATAAAGATATAAACACTTCAAGAAATGTTAGTAATATAACAACTACTTTATTGACATAACACTTAGAGCGGGAATAGACTTGTTAAGACCATGTTTGTAATGACAGTAGTTCCTACTTCTTTAACATTTACCCTGGTAAATTTTTTTAATGGACTGCATGTCCATGCAGGCTGATCTTATACTGCATGGGTTGCAAAGACAGAATCACTTGTCGCCAGCAGATTAAAGGTTAACGGTATGATGATAACCAAAGTATGGTATGTAAGACAACCATTAAAAGGTAAATGTTTGTTTCTATTAATTTAACGATATTGTTACATGCAATTTACAAAGGAAATAACATTAAACACTATGAAAAAATACATGAAACATTTTGTTCTTTGTTTCTTCTGTCTTTTAAAAGCAAAATCTACTGGTTCTTATGTGCTCAATTTTAAATGCATCCTCTTTCAAAAACTTTATAATAGTATACCATATTACTTATTAATTTTAAACATCAAAAATTGAATGATGGTAATTCCATTTGTAGTTGTTTACATGCTGATACGCCCCATGTGGTTCTGGGACGATCTGTGTATGAAAAGAATTGAAACCACTGGCTTACCCTTGCATGATCGTAAGAGGCGACTAATAGGGTATTTACACTTGGTTTGCAGTAACTCTGTGATTCCAGCAGGTATGCAAATTTTGATTCCATACCTCATGTTTTTATTTCGATGTAAATGAGATGTGGAACCAAACTCTGTAGTCCTGTTTGGCGCCATATAACCTATACTTTGTTGGTGCGCCGTAAAACCCAAATAAAATAATATATATATATTACATGCTGATACTACCGTGCCAAGTTTTGAACACAAACCACACGTTTTAATGGCGACAATTGCATGGCCGTCATGATTTAGTCGGCTAGCCTGGATCCGGCATGCGGAAGTGATAAGCATTCCACGAGTTAACGATAGCCTGTGAATTAACTCATAAAACTGATAACGTTCGGATCTTTCTAAGGATCAAATGCCAAAATAGAAATGTTGACTTGCGGAAAAAAATCTAAATGGTGCCATAAATCCAGCTTAAAAGTTTGTAGTCTCTGTGATTATAGGCAAATAATTTGGAGAAAAGCACATGGACCCATATATTTTATTTTAGCGCATGACAGGTTACTAAAAATTTCGTTGAAATCTACAATTTAGTATGAACGAAAAATGTCAGCAAATTGAGATTTTTCCATAAAGTGTCATTATGAAACTAATTTATGATATTATGTTTCAAATTAACAAAACACCAAGTCCATGACCTATCGTTTTCGGGAAAGACATGGTTAAAAGCAAGGACAACAAATTTTCATGTGCCCAATTTTAACTGCATCCTCTTTCAAAAACTTTAAAACGGTCAGTTTGATTAAATGTGTGAACTTTTTAATCAAGAAACTGCTGTAGTCATCAGCCTACAAGCACAAGGACCCATACATTCTGTTTTAACGCATGACAGGTTATGCGCTAATGCGTAATAATTAAATTTCGGTAAAATCTACAATTTACTACTAGCGAAAAATGTCAGCAAATTCAGATTTTTCCATAAAGTGTCATTATAAAACTAAATGTTTAAAATTAACAAAACACCAAGTCCAGAACCTATCGTTTTATTGCGAGATAAAGTTTATCCTTACATTTAGAAATACATGGTTAAATGAAATTCTACGTTGTAGAAAAAATGATCTGAACGTACAAAACTACTTAAGTGGTTATTTGTGGACACTGTGGTAAATATCAATTTAAAATTGTCAGCATTATAAAAGCATATAATTGATTGGATGCATTCATATATATTCATTAATAGGGGATTTTATCTGGTCATTATTATCTGACAATCTCCGTGCTATTTTGTAATCAGATAGAATATCATAGGCGGGATAATAACCGTGATGTCCATTGGGAGTCTAAACAATGTTGTTATTCCTGTTAATGTGGTACATTATTTTTATTGATTAAACACAACAAAAAATGAGACTAATGATACAACAGATAACTTCATCATTGGGTAATATATACTAGTAAATAAAATTTGTGAAAAGACATCCTTTGGTATGAACGCTAGAACAGGTATTATAATTATTGGCGAATTGTCAATAGTGAGTAATGAAAAGTGAAATAATTAAGCATTCTGTGCTAAATTATCATTTATTGTTATCATCACAGAAAAAGTGAACATAAATGTATCACATTTGGCATAATACACACAAGTATGGCGGTGACAAAAATTAAAGCTATAGACAAATAGACCACTCGCACGAATTTCCATCCGAGGTTTAGATTTATCAAAATGAGTTGTACATATTGTAAAATTAAGGCAAAAATCCAATTGGAAGAGCCAAATGCCAGAGACAGAGCATATGTATAGATGTGTAATGATTAACATTAACACAAAAATACAAATAGTATAACATATAAACAACCGGGACAAAGCAATTAATAAGAACACAGTGGGACATCGCCTTACAATGGTCGCTGGCAAAACCACTAATCAAAAGCTTAAGGTAGTTCTGCGCGTTTGGATCAAAAATTTTCTACAGTGTAGAATTTAATTTAACCCCGATTTTTCAAAACCTCAGAATATACTTAGAAAATTCAGCAAATAAAAAAGATATGGTCGTGTTCTTGATTTTTTGCTAGGCTGATTTGAAAAATTATAACCTCTAGCAAGTTTTCATAATGGAAATCTATGGGAAAATCACAATTTTCGTAACTTTTTCGTGAATAGAATTTTTCTACAATGCAGATTTTAATGAACCTTCTCACATTCGTAAAAAAACATATGCCCTATAATAATTATGGTGAAATAAAATGTGCAGGTCCGTGTGCTTGTTTTTGCGATTTTTGCCCATGATTAAAGTGATCCACACATTTCAAGCTGGTTGTAAGCCATTATTTAAGAAATAATGAATCTGTTCCTATATTTTATCAGTTAATAAAATATGGGCAGGAGTTTGGATGCGTAGTAATTAAATCACGAGTGCGTAGCAAGAGTGATTTAATTACTACGCATCCAAACGACTGCCCATGTTTTATTAATTGATAAAATTATTGGAACAGATTTATTATTTCGATTCTAACAACGCAAATAATTCGCATTTTACAGTACTACATTTTCAGCGTAATACGTCATTCGGGTCATATGCTGTTACAATTTACCCCCTATGGTTAGAAAGTGTTGCATAGCCAATGGAACGTATAGATATTTGTTTCTTTTTTATCAGAATTTGGAGAAGTATTTATAAATTAGTAATCTAACAGCTCGCAAACTAATTATGAACAGAATCATCAAATTTGGCGAGTTGACCCTGTGTTAAGAGTGACGAGCTTAACTTTTATATGATGTCACATCATTATGACGTCATACTTTATGTCATACATTTATGACGTCACCGCTGAATCTTAATTGAGCTAATTGAATTCGCTCGAAGAGATCAGAACGTGTTTTACGGTCCTTCACATAAGTCAGTATGACTTTTATCATATTTATGTTTTTCAAATGCTGTTTTCAACCGTTTGGCCATGAAATAATTCGTATGTAATGGAACTGAAGTAGAATCTCTTATGTCACAATCATAGGGGGTGAAATGTAACAGCCAACCATATTTTATCGTAGATTCATGTATAGGCGATTTCGCTATATGTTTATATAGCAATTGCTGCGGATCGTGTTAGAATTTGAATTATTTAACGTATCAGGTGTTTAAATATCATATTTTAACTTTATAAAGATAGTAACGTTGCCGTTGTAAAAATAAATACTCACGGGTTGCCATTAATTTATAAAATGATTTTCATTTTCGTACGGCTAATCCAGGCTTTATTCTACGTTATCCGGATAAATGACGTTACTCCATCACTTCCGGTTTATCAAATGTGCAGAACTACCTTAAACAAGTTCATGATGTTCGTAAAAGCCTTACTGTAAACTCTGACGTGTTCCAAAGCTACACTGTAAGTATAAGTTAACCAAACAGGTGAAACCATAACAAATCACAACATCTAAAACACAAAAATGTTCTAGTAAAAATCACAAAAAAAAAATAACTTAACAGACCATAAACGCAAGTAGTCCATGCATGAAAGCTAGGGTGGCAATTCCTTTCCGTAATGTGAAGGGGATGGCAGTTTACTATTCATCAGTAATTTTCAATCGTTTTAGAGTAAAGTTGCTTAAACTGCAAAGTAGTGGTTTAGTAAATCTGCGACCGGTATGAGAAGCTAACCTATTCGAAAACACTATCACTAGCAGGAAATAAATATATTATACTGTTACGGGAAATATTGCTAACAAGTTGATAATTACACTATTATATTATATCAAGGAAGGGACTGGTGGAATTTGTTGGCTACACATGTTGATCATTATATCTGCTTCAATAGCTTGGTTCTCTGGCGTTTTCAAATTGTTGTACTTTGGAAAAATTTCGAATTATGAAACTTTTTGAACATCTTATTCATGTACAGGTCCTATATTGTACTAGATTCATTCGGGCTAGTTACAACAGATGAAGTGGCAGAGAAACAGGTGAAGAAAATTTCTTCCTTGAACACTGTCTTTTTTAAGGTTATATCATCTTTATAAACCAGTAACAATAAGAATTTCTATTCTGTTGCAAGTGTACAGAAAAGTCTCAACCTAGCTTATCAGACCTGCGATAAATGTATATATTTCAGTTATATCATCAAAATTAAACCAAGCAAAATAGAAAATAAACTAAGTCGTTAAGCCCAAAAGCTTGCGGAAAATCTTTGTTCCGTTTTTCATCAAGATTTAAAACACACTTAATAGATAGGTCAGCAAATGTAAAATTCTATATTTTTACTTTGATGTTCTGACTAAAGTAGTCTTGAAATCAACGAAACAATTTTAAAACCAAAGTTTGATAGTTGTGTGTCACAAATATACAACAGCAGTATGAGATTACATAAGCTTACACTTAACATGAGCAAAAACATAAAAGGTAGGAGTATATTTCCAGGAAGCACAGCGTACCCAAAACACAGCCATAGAGCCATGCATCGCAAAGCAGGTCCGCAACTAAAAGAAACTGAAACGGAAAGTATTGCAGATGGGTTGCTTAAAGCCCTGCTCTGCAGCTATTAAAATTCTGTTGTGTGTATGCAACCCATGATTACAATAGGTAACAATTAACGTCAACGCGCCACACTTTAGTACGCAAAACCACAGGTATTTTATATAAAATTTTATAAATAAAATATTAGACTCTATTTTGACAGGCGTCAATGTTCATAGTCAGGATTTTCATGCTTTTTCAGTGACAGGTAAGACTGGAACAGGTCTTTAAACAACCCAACAACAATCATATACAAAGTATAAAAATGGGTAAGGGGTAGATAAAAGGCTGGGGTGATGCGGAAAATAGAAAAGGCAAGAATGAATATTCAACCGGAAAACGTCAGACAGCAATAAATTCGGGATACATAAGCAGAATTTAAGACACTTATCATTTGGACAAATTCAGAAACAAGAATTAGTATTGGAACATGTAAAAATCAATCCGACTATGTTGACTTAACGCTTAGAGCGAGCATACAACAGTTAAAACAATATCTGTAATGATAGCAACAAATACTAGTTTCTAATAATCGTTTAGTTATTGTTTACATGTGACGATAATGACCAGAATATGGACTACATGATTACCACTTAAAGGTATATTTTAATTAATCTAGTTGTTGAAGATATACCAATAGCTTACTATTTAACGTATTGTTGTTTTTTTTTTTTTTTTTTTTTTTTTTTTTTTTTTTTTTTTTTTTAATTTTAAGAATCTATTGTAATACGTAACATACAACTGAAAGAATGATACCATGTAACGGCAATAATTTTTACAAATAATACATCGTTACATCGTTCACCTCTGTCTGTCTATTTACTTATTTCTATAAATACAAAAAATATTTAATCAACTTTTTTCAATTCATATAGAACGGTTGTATTTGATGTTACGTAGGTTTTGTTCTATGTACCACGGTTTTCAGAAAATTAAGGCATTTTGTGAAAAGGAAAATGTTTTGAACTTACAAACTTACAAGTTGTTTTCCTCGTTAGTAAAAGTCTTGTCGTTTAAATGTGAAAACTATTTACGTATTTCATTTAACGTTATAGGTGTCATGACGTAACAAACTGACTTCAGTATTTCAGCAGGTAATTAAGCCTATTGCTTACTTTTTTACGGCATTTTGACTGATGAGGAGTTGTTTGATTTGTTCAGATTTTGCATTAGTGGTCTTGAAATTCGGACTTCTTAAATTAGAAGTAGTAAGAAAATGCCCATTATAGCAGTGGCCCTTTTAAATTATTTATTCTTCATTATTTCATTAATTAATTTTTTGATTTTTTTTTCTGGGTTAAGAGCCAAACCGATTGAACCTATGTCAAACGGTGGCTTTTCCAGCTTTTCATGGTGGAGCAAGACCCCAGATGCCCCTCCAGGTATTGTTTCATGCATGGGTTGGTATCTGGATAGAACCGACGGCCTTCGTTAAGCCGGCTTGATAGTTTCCTCACATAAGGAATTCTGCTTCCCAGCAAGGTGTTCCAGTGCTCCAAATCTATTTTACAGTATTTCTTAAAAAATAGGCATGATATTCACAAAAAAATCTTCTGTATTTTTTCTGTATCGAAGGACATATAAAATGTATAGATATCAAACATATTTTGTCGAGCCTGCTTGCGGAAGCGAAAACATAGTCGTCCAAATGGCTGTTCGGTGTATGTGCGTGCGTCGTGCGTCCGTGCGTCCGTCCGTCTGAATTTGTTTGACCGGATCATAACTTTGGCATGCATAGAGCTGTCTTATTCTATATTTGGCACATATGTTTACCTCAGTGAGACGGATTGTTATGCGCAAACCCAAGGTTCCTATCTTAAAGGTCAAGGTCACAGTTGGAGGTTAAATGTCATGCCAGATCTTGTCCGGCCCATAACTTTGACATGCATTTAGGAATCTTGTTAATATTTGGCATGAATGTTTAACTTAATGAGACGGAGTGTCGTGTGCAAACCACAGGTTCCTATCTCAAAGGTCAATGTCACAGTTAGGGGTCAAATGGCGGGCTCGACATGATGCCCGTGGGCATCTAGTTTTTATTAAAGTTTGAACCACATACACATATTAAAGACAAAGGTAGAAATGTCATGTCATTTTTACATAATGCTTTGTAGATGTAATACATTACTACTATAGTTCATTGATATTATTTTGCCTGATAATGAAGCTTCATCAGAGAGTTCTATTATGGCAAGTTAATGTAAAAGCTTTAAATGAAGCTGTCAAACGTTTTCAGGTGTCGTCTTCTACAATAAGATAATATCACCAATGTAATTAGGAATACATCTTAAATATCTAAGAAATCTCAAAGAAGTACTTACTCACTTCTTAAGAAAGTATATCTACAAAGATAAGGTTTAATGAGCTATGAGGGACTACTTCGTTCTTTTAACTGCGTCACTTTTTCGATTGATTGGTGTATTTCTATTATTTCTATCAATTTCGATAAACTAAATTATGTATACGCATAACGTTTTCTAAATTCTAAAAGAAATCTTTTTCTAACAATACTGTCACAATAAGATCACATTGTTAAAATACTTCCATGACTAGATAAGTAATGGCGTTCGTTGCACTCCAGTAGTTAATTTCACTCGGGCGAATCTGTATGTAAAACGAAGTAACAACTGGCAATATACCTTTTTCTACAATATACAGTTGTTTTATAATGATACCAAAGCAAATGAGGTTCTGGTACATCAAGAGAATGAATGGACACCGCCAAATTGTTGACAGATATTGTTTAAAGTTTTAGTAAACCTTACGCCTGATTGCACTACCTGATACAACAAAATTGTTTAAATATGTATCTAAATTTACCGGCTTGTATAATAGTCGAAGGTTCGAGCCCCATGGGGATCGTTCGTCCGGGGGATGTTTGTCATGAGACTCGTTCCGAAATGGCCGGTTCGTGAGCCGCGAGCTAGTTAAATGAATGGTTACCGACTTCTATCCGCCTGGCGCCTGGCATAGTGGTAGGAGTTGGGAGGTAATTGGTACGCACAAGAAAGGTGTCTCATAAGCCAAATTGGCTGGCCCTTTCAGTAGGGGTGACACTATAATAAACAAGACCTTTACCTTTACCTTTTATATTACCAATTTAATCTGAAAAGCAATCACTGCCATATAATTACTTTTGTTAAATTACCGACCGAGCGTTATTTGATCTACTCTTACAGGTTAAGTATGCATTGGGGAGATATTGTGCAAGAACTACTAGCGCTAGTGTGTCTATAAACTCGACTAAAATTATTTCCTGTCTGAAACACATGCAACAGACGCAGAGATAGGATTCTGCATTTCGTTTATGCTAGTAGAAATAGTTAAACATATCCAACATCATGTATATTGTCTAGTTTTTTAATAAGGGAAATGAATACATTAATATTTCCATTAATATTGAATCACTTACTAAGAGCCGATTGTTAGTTTTCATATATTTTCTTTTTACATTTCTATAGATTATGTTCAATGGAATGCACTGAATCTTAACAGGTTTCGATTGACAAAAAGGAAGTCCATTTGCTGGAGTCTGAGACAAGACGACAGCAAACAATTACTGACATATTGTTTTCCTTACAAAATAAATAGGAGGCATAACAGAAACTTCTTGAATTTAATGGTAGTCATAAATCCATTGAAAGATCTTAATTGTTTTATTCTATCTTAAAATTGTACTACAGCCGTTGAAAACATTGTTGATGTATATTTTCAGAAGCTGTACTTTTTCAAAGCAGCAGGCTCATTTTCCGGAAAAAGAATATCAAATATAAACAATTAAGGAAATTCTAAAGGGAAATCAGAGAAAGGTTGTCACACTAAGTGTTTCAAAGAAATATTAACGTTACCATAGACACCACTATGGAGAAATTATAGACACCACTATCGAAACTAACAACGGCAAAATGTGAAAAAGAAACGACGATAGGAAAACCATCAAGGTGTCATAATTAATTTCAAAGCGATGTATTAAAATTTGTTTTAAATAATTGTCAAGGGATGTAACGACCTACTATATCATGGAAATAAATGTACATACATGTATATAGGAAGCTGACTCGTCGTCATTTTGTAACTGAAAGATGAATGCAACTTTTGTTCCACAGCTTTTAGAACACATCTGCTACCTAAGGTTACCATCAGTATCAGTGACCATACCGAAACAGCTTTGTTTTTGCACTGACGTTCTGTAAAACCTGTTTTCTGTAAGATGGATACATAATATATACTCTAACAAAGATGTTTAATTGACTCATTGGTCAATTATGACACCACAGAATTGAGATGATGGCTATCTACAAGCTTTAGTCGATACTAATGACATTTTAAGTGATGAACTTTTGTATATAAAGGAGTACGTAACGACTATTGACATAAACGAAGAGGAGGATTGGACCTTTACAAAAAAGCAACACACAAGCAAGCTTGCCCGTGTAAACTTTGACAGGTTATTATTGCAGTTATTTAAACGGTGGATATAACTATACTCCATGAAATGATGAATGTTGTATGCTAAGGATATAGGGTACCATTAAAAAAGATTAAAAATTCTTGGTCGGAATGGCGAATACTTCTAACACGACGACGACATACAGTGAATATGAAGCTGAGAAACTAATATGGAAAATAGTTCCTCCAATACTTTTGGTTCTTGGAACAGTCGGGAACTGTTTATCTATTCTCGTCTTAACGCGGGGATCTATTCGATCTTCAACAACAGCTTTATTTTTGACGGTCTTAGCGTTCTCTGACCTAGTCGTGTTGTACTCGGGACTTTTACGACAATGGTTAATTCATTTATTTGACACGGACGTGAGGAAAGTAAGCCCATTTGGGTGCAAATTAAACATCTGGTTAGTATATTGTTCCTTGGATTTTTCAGCCTGGATTCTCATCGTTGTTACATTAGAAAGAGTGATTTCGGCATGGCTACCGCACAGGGCGCGAACATTATGTACGACTAAAAGTGCGATATCGTTGCTGATTTCTGTAGGTGTTTTCATTTTAGCGCTTAACGCTCACATGCTTTATGGAATGGTATTCAAAACTTCAACCGACGAAAATAATAACATAGAATATCAAAAATGCGTGGAAATCGATGAAGATTACTCCGGGTTTTTCAATGTCACATGGCCATGGATTGATTTTTGTGCGTTTTGCTTAATTCCATTTACAGTCATTGTCATTGGAAATGCTTTGATACTATTTAAAGTTATAAATAGTCAAAGAAAAGTGAAATCACGTATTGTGCCCACAGCCGGAAGTGGGAACAGACAGCAGACGACATCTAGCCATAGCAGTAAACAGTCTTCTATGACTGCAATGTTATTCACATTAAACATTGTATTTCTGATTAGTACATCACCGATCAGTGTATACAATATTTGCTATCCCTTTTGGACAGCAAACGCAAGTGAACACGACTATGCACAGCTTGCCCTGTGGTGGGCTGTTGTTAATATGTTAATGTATGTAAATAATTCATTAAATTTCATCTTATATTGCCTCAGTGGGTCCAAATTCAGACTCGAAGTTAAACGAATATTTCATTCCTTGAGGCAAAGACTAATTACTGGCAATAGACAAATAACAACACAGTCTAACTACACACGAACGAAAGTTGACCATACTTCTCCCCCGTCGCCAGGGCATTCAGGAAATAAACAGTTTTCTAATTCCAAACACCAGAAAGATGTAAATGGTGTGGAAACTACATCATCAGGTCAAAAACAGAACACAAAATTTTAGACATTGTAACAACAGGCACCTTGAAAATCGTCTATAGTATGTCCTACCATACTTTAAAAAAGGAGAGAGTGGAACTGATATTCTTTCCACTAGTGCATTGATTCTTTATGGCATATGTCCACCAGAAAGAATGGAGAAAGGTCATTACTTTATCATAAACATAATTGAAGTGGAGTTAATACACTGACGGCGTGTTTCAGAAAATGATGCGAATTGTATGTCAGACTGGCGTTAAAATTGTCAAAATCGCAAAAAGAATAAAGAACTCGAAACTGTGTGAAATTGTAATAAAACATGGCAGCTAGGCATGTGGACAAGGATATATATAACTTAGTTAAATATTACTTACATTTTCTTATCAGAAAGTGGAATATTTGAAAGAACGTGCAAAGGAAATCTAAAATAAACTACATTTCTATTTAACTAAGTACATCAAGGTTTATCCTTATCTTATTTCATTGTATGTTGTGTTGTCCTATAAAAAGATTGAACTATTTCATATGTAGTGGTGTTGTTTCTCCGTATTTGGATTCAGTGTTGTTACATTTTCTGGTCCTTTGGGATCATGGAGTCCATTAAATATCTATAAGATAGAATTCCGCTTAAGCCAGTGCCTTTCTCCTTTGAATATTCATCCTTGTTTCATATTCCCCAAACATCCATCCCTTTTATTTACCCCTTACCCCTTCCCGCCCCATTTTCTGTATTTTGATTATAATTAAAATGTCCTTGTTGGATTTTAAAGCCGTCTACAATATTTTTCCGTCACAGCATCTTTTTGTTACAGGCCTACTTTGCGATGCATGGCTCTATGACCGTGTTTGGATTGCTCTGTTCTTTCGGAAATCTACCCTCATCTGTTATCTTTGGCAATAAGTTTGGTAGCAAATATCAGGAATAAATTCAGTATTTCAAAACTTTCATATTAATAAGTTGTTTGTCCTTGACGCCATCCTCGTCAGTGGAAACGGAGTCAGTAGTCATTGGTACTGACAGACATGTGAAAATCAGGTTCAAAGCAGTAATTTAACATTTACATTTATATCTACCAGTGTTTCAGAAGAGAGAAGAAAAGTTTTAAATTAACAAAATCTCACAACGACAACAACAGATTTCTCTCTGGAAATTCAAATCATTATCAAATGTAACGGGGATGGAGGGGAGACCTGCGGAAATATACAAACATAAGAAATACTTATTACTCATAAACCTAAGTGTTGTATGCAAAATTTGGGCCTCGAGTAAAGAGAAAGCACCAAATATCGTACACATAAAGTTTCTAAATCACGATGATATCGTGTGTTTAAATGCAAAATATTATTTACATCAGAGAGATAATCCGTCATAGATCTATTGCAAAGCAATTATTGGATTGACCTGTATTGGACAATAAACAGTGTCGATTGTATTCAGGTCAACTGCCACATTATCAAAGTTTATTATTAACATATTTAATATCTTAAGCGATAATTATTTTATTTTACTGATAAAATAAAGATTCTGCTTTTTTCTAATTTCTATGTAATGAATTTAACGTTACATATATGTATGTAATAATATTATCCGTCTTTATTGTATGAAGACAAGGTAGCTAGCGTTGAGAGGGGTATTTTGTTACAAGAAATTTAAACATCACCAAATCAAAAATAACGGAGAGTTGTTTTGCATGAAAAATGAACAGTACAATTTATAACGCCTTCATATAACAGTATAAAATGCTTGTTAATTTGCCGATAAATGCCTTGCGTTTCGTCTGGCTAGAAAGTTCAACGCCTTTATACTATTAAATACTTCGGCGTTTGTTAATTTCATTGTGTTGAAATTTCACATAACTAGCTTTAACATCGTTTATAGCAGTTTTGAAAATTGACAATTTTTATTTATTTACCAACTGTAGGTCGTTTGAAAGAGACAACTTTTTGAGAATATTTTAAGTACCCAGTAGTACTGAACAGTTCGAGATAGCACAGTAAAATTTACATATCTTTATTTCGTTGTATGCTATTTATGGTCCATGAACATACAATGTACATACAATAATACAAATACATTGAAGACAGGTATTGCAAAAATATTATCTCTATGTTCAAAAACAGTGTATACAATTTTAAACGCTTATATTAGCAAAAAAGTAAATAAATAAACCGGAAAGACTATCATGGTGGACTGTAAAAGTTATCGAATAAACAAAATTCATTTTAACAATGATAGACATGAGTTATAGATTTCTTCCTTTTACAAATGTTTTGTATGTATATGCTGCAAGTTTTCTTATGCATTTTACATATCAGCTGATAGTAGTTCAATAAATTTATAATAATTTGGTCTGACACGATAGTACTTATCTATATATACTTTACGTAACTCGTTGTATAAAGGACATTCCATACAAAAATGATATTCATCTTCCGGCTTATGACAACAAGGACATTTTCTTTCATTATACGGGATGCTCACTGGGATTTTTTTTCACCTACCACATTCTACTGCTAATCGATGTAACGACACTCTTAATTTAGACAAAACAATTCTATATTTTGCTATATTAACAATAGAGAGATATGACTGAAATTCAAAGGAAGCTATATTTCGATAAAAAAAAGTGCCCTACTTGATTCTTGCCAGGCAGTGTTCCAATCTTGATAATATACATCTCATACACGCTGTTTAAATACAGTCGAACTTCGATGGCTCGAACTCGAGGGTCCCGTGGAAATAAGTTCGAGTTTTCCGTTGTTCCAGCCATCCAAATGGCGGCCATTTTGAATTTGGGAATTCGAGGGCATGGTCTGTTACAAACCTTACATCGTAATATATTGTCATATTGTACCTAAATGTGTGTATGATACGATGATAAATAAAAAACGAACGCTGAAATATGCTTTATTATTTATTTTCAAACATGACATAGATACGGGAAAAAAACACAGATAAAACACTAATATAATTATAAACCTTTTTGAATCATAGTCCAGTACAAATATTATCAAATATGTTGCTTTCTAGTAGCCGACTTAGCTATCCCCCCATATCCGGGTCCTTTACTAAGTTGTTCAGCCATGCTAAAGCAGTATGAAAGTTGACGTCTCCCGTTTTTATGCAGAAAAAATAAAGACAGACGTAGTATGTACATTGCTCAATCATTTTAAATAATTTTATCCGTATAAATCAAAGCCCATTAAAGCATTGCAGTGAATGAAAGTCACTTTGTTTAATTTGTTTGTCGTATACCGACGCTAATTACGTAAGCGTGTGAAAATAACGCACGCGCCGGTTAAAGGGGAAGCTTGGCGAATGTCAGGCAGAAGTGTGAAAAACTTTGTAAACACAAGCCATCCCGGCAAAAATTGTCTGTTCGACTGAATAGGTGTAATTATCACTGTAATTAAGCCGATGGGACCACCAAATGAGTTCGAGAGTTCGAATTATCGAAGTTCGAGCGATCCAAGGTAGAACTATATAGAATAAAGAAGGAATAAATTCGGGACCGGGCGAAGAGTTCGAGCGATCCCTGGTGTTCGAAAGATCCGAGTTCAATCCATTGAAGTTCAACTGTAGATTTAACAATATAGTTGGGTTTTCAGCGCCTTATTTAAACCATTCTTCAGTCTTGGTTAAGTCATGCTTCATAAAAACCAAGTCTTGATAATAGAGATTTGACTTTGGTGACCTTTGTGGGCTTATTTGTGTGCGATTTCGAGTTTGATTTAAGTAGATTATGAACTGTTTTTATACCTTGAGTCATCACAGTGGCATAGTTTCAACTAAAATTTAACTATAACAGGTCTTTGTATAAACAATAGGAGCCGACACAATTCTAAAAATGAAACAGCTTAGATTGTTGCTAAAGATGTTGTTCTTTTACCAACAAATGTGAAAAGTATATACTCTATTTCATTGAATCATGTTGATTTAAAACAACATTACGTTCATTTTATTACAATAACTGGAACGTTTTAAAAACTTAAAAATATCCGGAAGCGTGACCCCTTCCAGTAGTTCTTTTCCAGATTCTAAGGCATGTGTCAATAAAAATGACAAATTGATTGCACCACAGTAAGCGCACGTTAAATTTGCTGCTTCTTTCTTAACTCTTTCCATCTACGCTCTGTGATTTTCTGTTAAACCTTAGTGGCTTTTTGGGGTGGTTTTTTGGTGGGGGCGGGGGGGGGGGGGGGGGGGGGGGGGGAGTTGTCAAAAAAGAAAACGTTTTAATTCATATTTAGTTTAGGCTTTTCAATTACTCAACTTCGATAGGTTTCATATAAAAAAATGTCAAATGACAAGATTGTAATTGGAAAGCATCAACGCATACATAAATATCATGATGAACGTAAAACATAAAAATATTGACGGAATATGAGAATATTATCCTGATATGAAATCACGGATTATGTGTAATCTGATATGATCTCTAAGTAAGGATCACAACGATATTGCCACATGCTGAGACTGCATGTAAATGTAGTAAATATTGTTCATATTATAAAATGGGAGAGGAAAATTTAAAAGGATACTATTAAATGTTAATAGTTATACCGGATGTTATATGGTAATGTGTCGAATAATAAGCCAATATAGTAACAATTATCAGTATACATTAAATTACGAAAATAAACCGTGAACTACTTCCGCACTTAATTATCGCTACAAAGATATCTTGTAATGATAAATATTGTTTGACGGAAACGTATCCATAAAAACACATTACCCCGTACAGAAACATATTACTGACAAAAAAGAGTAAAATATCAGAAGAGTGCTTGCCATTATGGCAAATATGTCTAACACAACTACAAGTGTACAGTACAAAGATTACACAAAATACGCGGAATATAAAGCTGGAATACTCATCTGGAAAATAATCCCTCCAATACTGATAATTCTTGGAACCGTCGGCAACGGCTTATCTATTCTAGTCTTAACGCGGAGATCTATTCGTACTTCAACAACAGCTTTATTTTTGACGGTTTTAGCGTTCTCTGACCTGGTCGTGTTGTACTCTGGACTTTTACGACAGTGGTTAATTTATTTGTTTGACATTGACGTCAGAGAAATCAGCCAGTTCGGATGCAAATTGAACATCTGGCTTGTATACAGCTCTTTGGATTTTTCAGCTTGGATTCTTGTTGGTGTTACGTTAGAAAGGGTGGTTTCGGCATGGCTGCCACATAGTGCCCAAACTCTGTGCAGTAGGAGGAGCGCCGCTGGACTGATAATTTCCTTAGGAATTTTTATTTTGGCATTTAACGCTCATCTGCTGTATGGTATGGTATTCAAATATACATTCGACCACAGCGGGCATGCAGAGCTACAAAAATGTGTAGAAGTGAATAATAGATATAAAGATTTTTTCAACGTGACATGGCCTTGGATAGATTTATGTGCATTTTGTCTCATTCCTTTGACAGTTATTGTCATGGGAAATTGGTTTATAGTGTTTAAGTTGATAAACAGTCAAAGGAGGGTACACTCTAGAGTTGTTCCGTCGTCTGCAGTTAATGGAAGAGGACCGACGACAACACCGGGTCCATGCGGGAAACCATCCTCTGCCACTGCAATGCTTTTTACCTTAAACATCGTGTTTTTGTTCAGTACATTACCAATCAGTATATACAACATAGGGTATATCTACTGGACAGAGGGCGCCAACGAGCGCGATCATGCGCAGTTAGATCTATGGTGGGCTATAGTAAATATGTTAATGTATGTAAACAATTCAATTAACTTTTTTCTTTACTGTCTCAGTGGGGCCAAATTTAGGCGAGAAGCTATTCGAATATTCTGTCCATGGAAACAAAATCGAGTCAACGTTATTGGTGCAATTCGATTACCCGCTGATGATCTTTAACATTCAGTTGTTTTTGTATCACTTAGACATAATACTGTCTCTTTGTATTTAAGCTAAAATTAGACCATAAAAAATCCACCGTACGAACACTAAGAAAGCGAAGTCCCTGCAAAGCTATGTCAGGAGGCGTGCAAAATGGAATAATGAATATATGTGCCGATTTTTAGCTCACTTGAGCACGAAGTGCTCAATGTGAGCTTTTCTGATCGCCCTGTGTCCGTCGTCCGTCCGCCCGTCCGTCCGTCCGTCGTCAACAATTTGATTGTTAACACTCTAGAGGTCACAATTTTGGCTTAATCCTAATGAAACTTGGTCAGAATGTTACTCTCAATAAAATCTTGGATGAGTTTGATATTGGGTCATCTGGGATCAAAAACTAGGTCACCAGGTCAAATCAAAGAAAAAGCTTGTTAACACTCTAGAGGTCACAATTTTAGCCTAATCTTAATGAACCTTGTTCAGAATGTTACCCTCAATAAAATGTTGGACGAGTTCGATACTGGGTCATCTGAGGTCAAAACCTAGGTCGCCAGGTCAAATCAAAGGAAAAGATTGTTAACACTCTAGAGGTCACAATTTTGGCCCAATCTTAATGAAACTTAGCCGGATGCCCTCTGTAAAATTTTGGATAAGTTTGATATTGGGTCATCTGGAATTAAAAACTAGGTCACAAGGTCAAATCAAAGAAAAAGCTTGTTAACTCTATAGAGGCCACATTTATGACTGTTTCTTCGAGGCCAATCGTAATGCAATTTGGTCAGAATGTTACCCTCAATAAAATTTTTGACAAGTTTGATATTGGGTCATCTGGGATAAAAAACTAGGTCACCTGGTCAAATCAAAGGAAAGGCTTGTTAACACTGCAGAGGCCACATTTATGACTGTTTCTTCGAGAAACTAGGTCAGAATGTTGATTTAGATGATCTCAAGGTCCAGTTTGAATCTGGGTCATGTAGGATCAAAAACTAGGTCACCAGGTCAAATCAAAGGAAAAGCTTGTTAACACTTTAGAGGCTACATTTATACATCGTAATGAAACTTGATCAGAATGTTAATCTTGATGATCTATAGGTCAAGTTCAAATCTGGGTTAGGTGGAGACAAAAACTAGGTCACTATGTCAAATCAAAGGAGAAGCTTGTTAACACTCTAGAGGTCACAATTTTGACCCAATCTTAATGAAACTTGGTCAGAATGTTGCCCTTTATAAAATCTTGGAAAAGTTTGATATTGGGTTATCTGGAGTCAAAAACTAGGTCACAAGATCAAATCAAAGGAAAAGCTTGATAACTTTAGAGGTCACAATTTCGGCCCAATTTAATGAAACTTGGTCAGAATGTTACACTCAATAATATCTTGGACGAGTTTGATATTGGCTCATCTGGGATCAAAAACTAGGTCACCAGGTCAAATCAAAGGAAAGGCTTGTTAACACTGTAGAGGCCACATTTATGACTGTATCTTCACGAAACTAGGTCAGAATGTTAATTTTGATGATTTCAAGGTCCAGTTTGAATCTGGGTCATGTAGGATCAAAAACTAGGTCACCAGGTCAAATCAAAGGAAAAGCTAGTTAACATTGTAGAGGCCACATTTATGACTATATCTTAATAAAACTTGATTAGAATGTTAACCTTGATGATCTATAGGTCTAGTTCAAATCTGGGTCAGGTGGGGTCAAAAACTAGGTCACTAGGTCAAATCAAAGGAAAAGCTAGTTAATATTCTAGAGGCCACATTTATAATGTATCTTAGTCAGAATGTTAATCTTGATGATTTTTAAGTCAAGTTCGAATCTGGGTCATGTGGAGTCAAAACCAAGGTCAAAGGGTCAAATCAAAGGAAAAGCTAGTTAACACTTCAGAGGCCACATTTATGACCATATCTTAATGAAACTTGGTCAGAATGTTAATCTTGAAGATCTTTAGGTCAATAGGTCAGGTGAGCGATACAGGGCATTCATGGACCTCTTGTTTAGCGCTTCACTTACGGGTTAGTTTAACGCTTTTGTGCCAAATAACTGTTACTTTTTTGAGATCTACGTAGATGTAATAGTAGGAAAGTTTAGATATCTTAAGCTTTAGACATATCAAAGGAGATTTTAAAAATGTTTACGGTATAATGAAACTAAATGATGTATTTACCACAAGAAAGGATCAATTATTGATCCTTATTATTATATAGATATGGACAAAATCTTGACAGAAACAAATAAGAGCAACTGACATTAGAATTCATGACATTTAGTTCAACTTAAACAAAATCGTTCAAAACGAAAATAAAATGGCTGGCAATATACATTGTGATTTTATTAATTCGAACTCCGAAGTTTAAAGATTTTCATATTTCATATTCTTCTTAAAGTAAGGCAAATATTGCGCCCACACTAGTCTTTGTCAAGGTTTTGCTGATTATGTTATGTGCTCTAAGTTCGAACTGACCATGTCAGTAATTGCACTAAACACAGCTCGGACAACTAATGTAACAAGTGTAAACATGCCTCGTATAGTGTTCAGTGAGAAAGCCCCTATTGGTTATAATAGTGTTTACCGGAAAAATAAAACATAACGAAAACCATATGTCTGATTCCTTAGATTACCCAGTAACTTTGTTTTCCAACAAAGGTATTATAGTCTGCTTTACTTTACCCTGCTAAATTTCTAAAATGGACTGGTCTATCATTCAGATTTGGCAGTACCGTTTATTATTTCAAGGGGTGTTCACTGAAAATTTACAGACTGAATTGCGAACAGTCCGTTCAGGCAGATCTTGGTCTGCACTGGTCGCAAAGGCAGAAGCGGCTAAAGGTTAATAAAATGATTTATCAAATCAGTAGCAGACGTAAATATCTAGCACTGTTTACAACAATTTTAATGAATTGTAATACAGAAAAGTAGAATATCACAGATCGCCTTACACGACATAAACGAATTGATTGAGCATGTTCATGAACGGAAGTGGTAATGCAAGCTACTGTCCACGCACTCTAGCCCCGGGATGAGCAAAACTCAACATTTATATATGTCACAAGTACCAGAATATAATTTAGACAGCCGCAGTTGTATTCATATGGCAATGCACATTGAACCTTTAGTGATAATGTGTGCAATTTCATGAAAAGCGGCGTGTGGTCCCCAGTTAAAAAAGTTGTTTCACTCACGATCTTACATATAACTGCACCAGCTAGTTGTTTTTAATATAATTGATAATACCTATTCGAAAATGTCTCTTTTTAACGTTGATTAAGATGTGCGCGAAGTAAATCAAAATTAACTCAGTATCACTGTTCAACTCACAATAACTCAAGCTGCTCAAAGTGGGCTATCACGATTCCTCACCATCCATCGTCTGCCGCAGCAAACGGCATCTCGTCATTTGTTCACATTTTGTTAAAACGAAATCTTCTCTGAAATCGTTGAAACTTTTCTTGAATGTTGAACTATGGTCCTCTTCCGAAGCATGTTAAACAGTTCAACTTGTTTACACATAGGGCTGCCAGAGCTAAAATGAAAACTCTTCAAAAGACATATTCGAAACCGCTGGTCCGATTTTAAAGTAATTACACAGAAGAGTTAATTTATTTTGTTTCGATGGCCCTTTGCGAAGATCGTTCAAATCATTCAGATTCTATAAAACTGTAGACTTTTTTTATTTTATCATTAACACGGAAATTTTTGGAATTGTTTTCATTTGAAAAACATGAGCTAGAAATAAAAGAATATCCAAACAACATCTCCTAAACCAACGACTTAACTTTGAAATACTTTTATATAGAACATCTGCCAACAGTGTTCCTAACAGTCCGATTTGTCAAGAAAAACATGACCACCCGACCTAAATATAACAAAATCGTCTAACACCATATCTCTATCACACAATGATAGAACGCAGTCCAGCTTTCAGTTGATTCATCATTGTGTTTATTATATCTGACATTATTAAGGATAGAATATTCAAATACTTCTTAAAATATTAATCGTTTTGTTTACATGTTTAGGACATTGTTGATATTTACTACTCCAGCAAATTTCATAACGGCGCAATGTTTTATCCATTTAGTTTTGACTTAAATGACGAAGTCTCAGCAGAAATCGATTTGATTGACCTTAATTAGTTTGCTATTGTTTTCGACGAATTTTTTATTAATTAGTCAGAAATGTTAATTACTTTGTTTACTTGGTCAGCATATTGTTGTTGTTTACAACTTTAGCACAATCACATGTTTTGTCTTTTAGATTTGACCTTAATTACTTTGGTGATTGGTTCCACATCTGTTGTTTACAGCTATATGAGTACATAATAGACATTTTGATTGACATGTTTTTTTTGAAATTGCTATGGGTATTTTGAAATACTGGTGAACATGTTAGTGCGATGCATTTCTTGAAAAAGGTATAAATATTCAAATAATGTACCTGTCAGGATACGAGTAATATGACCCAGGGAAGTGCCTACGCCGTTAAGTATCTTGAACAATGAATTGGGTCCAATCACTTAGGTGACTATGTCTTAGACTAGCTGACAAACGAAATAGGATGTCCTTTGTTAAAACGTACAGCTGGTGAGGTCAAATATCTATTATATAGAATTTTCCTCTGGCTACCTTGCCTAAATGATTCATGTACCAATGATTCGTAAATGATTTCTATTAGGAGCAAAATAATTTCAGGGATTAGGCAAATCATTCAATGTTTCAAACTAACAATCTTCAATTAATAATAATAAGCTCAAACTCCTGTAGGCTGGAGAATCTATACTTGACTGGTCTTTTTGTTGAAGTTCCCGTCAGACAATGTCTTTGAATCAACAACATACGAGTCCTATCGCATAGATGCTCGGCCTCTGTTCTCTTAATTGAAGTTATAACTCTATATGAATGCCCTGACACCTGGAATGCTCAGCGCCTATATGCTCTCATATGTAGCATTCAAGAACCATGTATGTATACCCCCGATGCCTTGGCTGTACTTCGCCAATAATGCTGAACCGTCTATAAGCTGGAACTCTCTTACTATTTTAGTAGATTACCAAACTCTGGGTCTCTGTCTCAGCTTTCCGATGCTCAGCCTGTATTTGCTATCGTCTACAGCATTCAACTACCGTTAAGGTAAAACTCCTTTGCGCTGGCCCGATAGCTCGAAACCTTGTTGAAATTCTGCATCTCTTCTTTAGTCTATGAACTTCAAGCGTCATCTTTTTAATAATTTATCCGCCCTGACAGTGTAGTTGCAATAACTTCCTTATCAAGGTACTGGGATAAATTATTAGTTGAATCCTCGATGTGTCTTCTTCTATCGCTGGATAAAGAATGCGCTCTCTGTCATTCATCTACGTATTTATACCTTAGCAGACGTGCTATTTATAGAACTTGTTTCTGATTGGTCCAAATTATACATAGCATTTTGCAATGAGTACTTGCTCTAACAAATATCTGGTTCCCTTTAACTATTGTATATGACATAATGTGTGATGCTGGGTTCCAGCTATCAACATAATGAACCCAAATCAGTCACAAATGACCCAAATACTATTATTAACAGCAATTTAACAATAAACATAGCAATGATAGTATGAAAAGGGAGTCAAGCCCTATCTGTGCTTTTGTGTAACAGTATCAATATTTCGGATATACAAATTATTCTGACAGTACCACGGGTGACTCTACTAAAATTATGAAAATCATCAAAAACATGGCTACCAGGAGCGGGTCTAAATGTTCCTGAAGGGGTTTGGTGGTCATTTACCTTTACGTTTAGATAATTCTAAGAGAACTATTAAAACACTGCACTTTACAACAATAATTTAAAAGTACTGATTTCACCAATTAAATCATCTATTCTTAGGAAATACAACATAAAAACATTTGCTACTGAGCACGTTAGGTTTCACTCAGTCTCTAAGTGCCATTCTAATAGGTGCATGTGCTGTCCTCATCTTAATACTAACTCGACAATACGTTTTACTGTCAAAAACAGAATTTCAGTATAAATATTCATTCAAACATTTCATGAAATTCCTCTGATGTTATCTATGTTCTTACATGAAATGCCCATAATTGTGGTATACAGTATGTTGGGCAAACGAAAAGACCTCTTAAAACCAGATTTCGGGAACACTGTTACAAAATTCGTATTAATAATAATAATAAATTTCGAAACTTCTTATACAATCATTTTCGTAAAACTGGACATTCGGTTAAAGATGTTTCTGTTCAAGATGTTGAACAATTAAAGTATGATGTTAACATGACTTCTGACTTCAAGACAAAACTCAGACATGTCTCTGAACTTAAATGGATTAAATTTGTATAAACACCCTTTCCATTAGGTTTAAATGATAACATTTATCAAAAGGGAAATATTTCGAAAGATTCCGGAATTGATATATTCTCTATCTATTCTCCAAGAAGACGCAATACTCGTTCTCATGGTGTCCGACGAAATGGGAATATCAAACGTAAACTTCGCAAAAGAATGAGTGTTGCTGATTGCCATATGATACTAAAATGTTCTGGTAGACATGCTATGCTATCGTGTTTAACCTCTTTACCTGTTTCGTCGTTGAGGCAAATTGATCAAGGAGCTGATAATATGTATATGCGTACATTTTGCGACACTGCTTCATTGATACAAACTTATATACAACATTTTCTTACACCTCATAATGATTCTGAATCCGATCATAAATGAAACTTTCTAAAATTATCTTTTATAAATAAAGGAATCGAGTTTATTGATTTACCTAGTATTTTGAGAGACCAATCTCACGTCTACTAAACGCTAGCGCCACCATCAAATTGTGGTGATAAGGAAAAGAGCTATCGACATTTCCGTGGTGCAGCTATCGCCGGTTTCTACTTGTAAACACGTGAGTAAAATTTATATTTTATCTTATATTTTCATTGATAGAACATTTTTTCGAAAATCGGAGAATGTAGTTCCGTGTAACAACACTTTTACTACAGGTTGGCTGTGATTTCATTAAAATAATATGCAAATTGTGGTGTCAGGAGCTTTTCTCCCGAATCTTACAGTGGCGCATTTTCATATCGACCAGTATTCGAACACCATTTCGATGAATAGACACACTGTAAGAACATACCTGCGCATGCAAATGGTGTAGAAATGATAAATACAGTACAATCACGATCCTACGAAAAGCCAAGGGACCGGCCGTTTTTTTCGTAATATCGCATTTTCGTTCGAGCGCAGCATAGGGAATTTCTCTATACAACACATTAATATCTACACGTCGTAACCCGTGATATTTTAACATGTGATTTTCGTATCGGTTCTCATGTATACCAGTTTTATATGTACATCTGGGTTTACAACAAATCTTATTCGAATCTGAGCTCAGATGGTATGTAGAATGTAGAACGGGTTGTTTCTTTTTTTTTTCACTTTTTATTCACTGTACATAGAATATATACAGAGTACATTGTTGCACGAGCAAAAAATCGCAATTGCATATTCCGATACCCTCAGCTACCCTTTACTGAACTGTTTGGTATAATAAAACGATAATATACAGACGATTAGGACTTAAATATTGTTTTATTTTATGCGGTGATTGTTTGAGACGTATAGATATCGAAGCAAATGTGACTTGTATGCCATCCGATCGGATAGTTATAGGAGAAAAAAACTTGTGTCATAGTGTACAGCATATGTGTTTCGAATTTAATTACTAAGTTTTCACACTTTAATCACTGTATACGCCTAGCTAAATGATAGTGACACTTTGAACTCTAAAGGTTTTTTACGCCGTTAAGGAAGGTGTGAAAACTTAGACGATACATTCGTAAAATCGCAACTAAAACAAGTTGAAAACAGGCTTTAAGGGCATAACAATACATTCGTAGGAGCGCATTTTTCGTAAAAGCGCATTTTCGTAAAACCGCGACTTTGTAACATAGAAATAAGAAGGAAAGCAGCCGGGTCCACAACACCTTTTCGTAGTATACCGGTATTTCGTTAAATTGCGATTCGTAGCATCGCGAATGCACTGTAATTATATACGCACACACCATGAATAGTAGAATCTCGGGTTAGTATTAATATGCAAGGATTTTTAAAAGCGGTGGCGCTATATCTCTAGTGATGGCGCTATACAGTAGTGGTGGCGCTGTAACGGCATTCAGTAATACGAACTGCTGACGCATCCGGAACAAAACAAACAAAAATATTCTCTAATTGATAATTTTCCTGCAATGAATTAAAGTTAATTAATGTTATTAAAGAAAGAAAAACACGATCATAGTTTACTTACCTTTATGAAACATTCTCTATCCAAGGGAAAAGAACAAAATACTCACAGACCCTTGGGACTCTTGTAGTCAAAGTAAATATTTTCCTTTGTTAATTAAAATGTTAATGTAGAATTATGTCTAACCTTTAAATATTCTACTTAAATACAAACGTAAGTGTACTTTAAATTCAGGTCAAGAAAAATAGTAGCAATACTTTTATTTCAAACAAAGATTTGTGTCTAGGAAATAATCGGAAGATAGTGTAGAATTTATTTGTTATATTAAGATTCTGAAAGTTACTCCCCTTTGTTTTTATACGTCGTTTGCATGTCATTGTAAACAAAAGACCTTTCTGAAAAGTGAGTACAGTACATGTTCAATTCCTATCGATTAAATATGATTAATCAATAGATCTTAGATGTACAATCTGAATCCATATACATGTAGATTATTTTGCGATCATGTAGAGGTTACTACATGTATTTTGTTGAGTAAGGTAATTTGGGTGTAGTGTGGGATAGGTTGATAACATCGATTATTGTAGAAATTTCCGTGGCTTGCAGACAGACATTTTCATATATTAAAATTGAATATATCAGCCACTAATCATATACAACAGCGCCACCACTACTGTAAACGCCACCACTTGTTACCTTTACGTTTAGATAATTCTAAGAAAACTATTTAAAACACTTTTAAAACTTGGACTTACACACCCGGAATACTACGGAGATGTAGTTTATAAAATTCGGAAAATTAAACATACCCCTTATTTTAATCAAAGTTTTGTAAAACTGGTTAAAAGGTTTATCAAAAGAGGATACGATGCGAAAATCGTGAAGCACAGTGCATGTTTAATGATTGACCCCTCTACAGTTAATTGATACCCTTTCCTATTTGATGGTGCGATGACTTATAAAGCGTAGGACTCCATGATGCTTTTCTCTGTTGTGAGGAATAAAAAAATTTGTATTTTTGCTGTGAAAAGTAAATGATAATCTAAATTAAAGTATCTAAATGTTTTTTGTGACACTTTACTTAAATGACTCTGTGTAAAATTAACAGCAATGTAAATTAATTACCAATAATTACTTAAGTATTTAAAGATGAAAATCTGAAATAATTGCTGGTAAAACAATAGAATTTAAGTTACTTAATTAAAGAAAATTACTTACTAATTTAGAGAAAAGTTACAATGAATTTAGTAAAACTCTTAGGTTAAATATATACATGTAGCCAAAAATAAATACAAAATTAATTAATTGTTAATTACTAAACCCTAAGAGAGTTTTTAAGATGTTGTCAGTCCAAAAATTCCTTACAGAGTGAAGAAACGGCTCTGAAATTCTACTGAGGTAAACTCTTCCAGAACGCATTCAACCATGAAGGATGTAAAGTACATTCTGATTGGTCAGCATCTTTCTGATAGGCCATTCAACATTTATCTTACATATCAGCTTTGACCTTGACTGACAATGTTTATGTTAGCTCTTTGTCTTTAATCTAAAAATAGCTCAAAGTTATTTCATAACTGGTCTTACTAAAAATAGCTGATGTAAATACAAAATGAAAATATGTAATGATATCAAATGCAGTTTGTTGCAGTAAAGATAAACTGAAAGTACTGATGACTATGAAGTAAATAAGCAATAATAAAGTATCAAATGAATATACTGAACTGTGTGAATGAGCATGAAGAATGATCTACATCAGCAGTTGTTACATTTTAAATGTATAATACTTAAACTTTTAGATTACCGAAATGATAAATTAAGCCGAAAGAAAGTGATGTTTCTTACGCGGATACTTAGTAACACTAATACTTAACACTGGTCTTTACCGCGATAAGTGGAATATCTTTCATGATCTGGACCGGTATATGAATGTTGGTTGCAAATCTGTAGAGGTCATCTTCTCTGGGTTATCTGGACATCTTGGAATGACATCATTGATGGTATAACAGTATAACATCTGGTGGTTCTTCATGAACTTCTTGTTGACAATTCGATGGTTGATTGTAACCGCTTCATGGTTTTCTTTGGTAGTGTGTTTCGGTAGAAAACCTGGAGTAGACCATGTAGGAAGATGGTTATGGTCTGAACAGGGGTAGTTGTCTGGATAACTGCCTCTTGGTGGTTTGGTGTTTCGCTTCTCTTTTTCGAAGTATGGTTTTTGGTATTATTACTGTCCTCTGGTGTTTCAGGTTTGCCAAAGAAGGTACAATGTTGTAGTTTTGCAGTGGAGGACAAACGGGGAACTGCAGTCTGGTTTTGTTGTGGAGTCTGGTTGGCAGGTTGTGTTCCACTGCAGGTACAGGATACAGTTATGGTAATGGTGATAGACCATCTTGAATATAGTTGAATTTGATGTTGGCAAGAGCAGTGGTTTGTGGCGTTCTATGCTGGCCTGCTTGAAGCTTTCCTCTGTGACTGTGTAAAGCTTCAAAGGTTGGCTGATGGTTTGTGTTTTCATCTGGCCGACTGCTTGTAGTAGACGGATGAGCAGGTAATGGATCATGCAGAGGTTGGAGTTGTATTGTTACTTCGGTGGTGGTGTTTCTTCTACCTGCTTCCAGTACAGGTCTATTCCAGTTTGTAGTTGTTGAAGCATCTTGCAGTAGTAGTGTTTTGTTTGTTCTCATAGATGCCTGGTCGTCATCCGAAATTAAGGTTTGACTTCTGATTTGGTTGCCGGAAGATAAGAAGTCATCACATACAGACGTGATGTGATGGTTCACTTTGAAGTTGGTGTAGTGTGGCAGGACTGATAGAGTACTGGTTTCTGGTGCCATCTTCTGTATAAATGCTCGGTAGAATGTACGGCTATGTTGTGCTTCTTGACAGCTGACAATATCTTGGTATGACAATAACTGAGAGAAATATTCTTTCTCTATTTGGTGGAAGCCAATAAACGGACAGAATTTGGAGGTTAATTTAGTAAAATGCCTGTGGAGTGCTCTGACATTGAAAATTTGCGAGGGTGGCCTTTTTCGGACAGAATAACGAAATCATCCACACAATATAGCCAAAAGTACATTGTGGATATCTAAAAATGTAGAGCACTTACGGACGCTGAAATAAATGAGTTATTAGTTGGCTAAGGACTTCACTTCATAGATCTGAAACTGGGTCTGCTGCAGATCTCAGTGTTTTGTTTAAATACTTTATTTATACTGCCTGAGAGTTAAGGTCTCTAACGGAATTGGCCTTTATCATTTAAAAGAGAACAATAGGCCAGGACAGAAGAAAGAAAAGAGGTGTACATCCATAAAAATCATATATAACACTTGCGTGCTCCAGCTTCCTCACCGTATAGCCAGAAATATGCTCTTACCGCTGTACTGAAATGATAACAAAACAATAAAGTCATATAACGCCCAGTTTTACCAGACTTCCACACCGTATAGTCGGAAGGTTGTCAATGCATTTACCGTTCTATCTTATATGCTATTAAACTGAAACTAAGCTTTCTGATCAAACTCGCACCGAGCTTCAACCTTACAGCAATCCTTGTCAGTTGAAATAGAACAGAATGCTGAGCACAATTGAAGGAAGAATAGCAAGGACAAGATAATACTGTAGTGTGGCAGTTCACTTAGATACTTAATTGCTGAAAAATACAAAAATTTACTGTTTCCAAAAATAAGCTGCTTCCAAGTTGAGAAAATTAACAATTTTCAAAACTATCCCACTTCTGACACCATTGTTGTGGGGAATAAAAAATTTTGTATTTTCGCTGTCAAAAGTAAATGATAATCTAAATAAATGTTATTATTAAAGTATCTAAATGTATTTTTGTGACTCTGTACTTAAATGACTGTGTTTAAAATTAACAGCAATGTAAATTAATTACCAATAATTACTTAAGTATTTAAAGATGAAAATCTGAAATAATTGCTGTTAAAACAATAGAATTTAAGTTACTTAATTAAAGAAAATTACTTACTAATTTAGAGAAAAGTTACAATGAATTTAGTAAAACTCTTAGGTTAAATATATACATGTAGCCAAAAATAAATACAAAATTAATTAATTATTAATTACTAAACCCTAAGAAAGTTTTTAAGATGTTGTCGGTCCAAAAATTCCTTACAGAGTGAAGAAATGGCTCTGAAATTCTACTGAGGTAAACTCTTTCAGAATGCATTCAACCATGAAGGATGTAAAGTACATTCTGATTGGTCAGCATCTTTCTGATAGGCCATTCAACATTTATCTTACATATCAGCTTTGACCTTGACAATGTTTATGTTAGCTCTTTGTCTTTAATCTAAAAATAGCTCAAAGTTCTTTCATAACTGGTCTTACTAAAAATAGCTGATGTAAATACAAAATGAAAATATGTAATGATATCAAATGCAGTTTGTTGCAGTAAAGATAAACTGAAAGTACTGATGACTATGAAGTAAATAAGCAATAATAAAGTATCAAATGAATATACTGAACTGTGTGAATGTGCATGAAGAATGATCTACATAGATACATCAGCAGTCTTTAATAGACTAGCTGAATGCTCTTAATAGACTAGCTAAATGTCTATGCTTTCAAATCTTAAAATACCATACTATTTGTAAATACAAACATTTATGATAAAATATTAGACTGTTAGATGATATTATGCAATACTGAAACTATGTAATATGTAACATTATGTTGTAAAAATCCAACTTTACAACATCTCCTAAATCCTACATTCAACGGACGGAGGAAGTTGATTTTTGTCTTACAGTTTTCTTAGTCGTGCCCTTTAGGCTCTTGTTGCTCTGACTTCAGACAAGTTGTTGAGTAAAAATTTACCTTAATTTTATGTTTGCTTTATTTATCTGTTACTTTTGCCCTAATGTTAGAGCCTTTCTCAGCGGGGATTTTATTTACATTGTGTTGTTTAACTTGTTGAAAGTAGGGTAAGTGCGAGGTTGGCATGCCCTAAACGCGTTTAAACCCCCAGTTTCTTTTATTTAGGTTACTGACCGTTCAAAGGCGGTGCCCCTGTTTTCAACAGGTTGTTTTGTCTGTCTTGTATTGTGTGTTGCGTATGTTTTCTTGTTTGTTGTAAACGTTTTTCCTCCGCCCCACTCCCCCTTTTGCACTCTCCTTTCCCTTGCATTTACGCTACTTTTTGCATCCCCTCCCCCTTTACTTTTAGGACGTTTTCGTGGCTCCTCTTTGTTTTGGCAGCCGAATCCCAAGACGGTACTTGATTGTTTTTTCCTACTGGTATGGGTGTTTTAGTAAGCTTGTGAGTCTATAACGGTGCCCTACTGTTTTCTTATGTGTTGCTTGTTCGTTTTTCTTATGTTATTCAGTTGATCGTCGTTGTGTGTTTATATTTGGTACATGAGTGTCTGCGCTATTGTGGTTTACGTTGTAGTGTGGCTGTTTTTTTAAAGAACATGACAATCCCTTGTAAAATCGTCCTTGTTCAACTTGCCCCTTCGGAATCCTCCCCCACCCCGACCCCATTTCGCCCCTTACCAATTCCTTGCTCTTTATCAATATTTAGCTTATATTAATATGTAAATGCGTGGCTCTGGGGCTGTGTTTTTGGTGCTCTGTGCTTCCGAGAGATCTACCCTTACCTATCATCTTTTGCTACACTTGTTTAATCTGTGAAAGTATGGTTGGCAGTATAATGCCATCACAGCCCTCTTGTTTCAAAGTTATCTTAAAGCAATAAATGTCTGGTACAGTTTTCGACAGAATGCATTTACCGTCATTAATAATCTATGTCGCAACCAATGAATATTCTGGAGTAATAACTGATAGAAACTATGTTATTCACTGTAAATGTCAAGGAATGATTGATAGAATCTACGTGACTGAGTGCTTGAAAAAGCAGCTAAACACTGTTGCGGTCAAAAAAATACAACTAACTGTAACTATTTGACTGCTTACATGCGTGTCTATGTCACGGTAAATGCTGATTATGGAATTAAATCACGTAACTACCTACTGTCTGATCTTTGTCGCAGTCAAGGAACAGTCCTGAATCACAGTTAATAGAAAATTCGCGACTGCTTGCTTCCTTGTGCTATGTCTCGCAATTAATATCACAACTACAACAAAGTATTTGACCAATCTGGAAAAAAAACACGTGGGTTCCTGCTGAAACTCTAAAAAGATCGTGATTAATTTATTAATATAATTGCGTACTCGTACTCGTTATTACGTATAATTTTATAATTAACAAATTGTTGAATTATCAAAGCGTACTTTAATTGGTTATTGGCACGACAAACGACAAAAAAACATACTGACACGAGAACGTAGGCGCACCATTTCTTTTAAATGGCAAATTTTAATAATTACATAATCATACTATTCCTTGAAATACAATTATCAAAATCAAAAATAGATTAAAGCCCTCTACAGACGGTAGGTTTTTGTTGTACAACACCAATTAAATTCAAGATGTACAGCCAAATATTACCGTGTGTACGATGCTATTCCTTGATTTCGTAAATCTTAAGTCTTGACTTACAGATTAGGACATGTTCTATTTCGTAAGTTTTGCCTTACGTACCACCCACGTTGACAAGCAACAAATTGGTAAATAATTAATTGATAAGAGGCAAGTGAATGAAATTCCAGAAACAATTTCCCAAAAAATAAACACAAATCTTAATATAAAATGGCTTCTAATGCATAACAGAAAAAGGATGACACTGAAAAGTTAAATGATTTGAGCCGCGCCATGAGAAAACCAATATAGTGCCTTTCCGAGTCTGGTCCATGCTGTTCCCTAACGGTTTCTCTAACTGTAATAGAGTTTGAAAGCAAACATCATTGATCATGACCAGACTGCACGGATGCACAGGCTGGTCTGCATCCATGCTGGTCGCAAAGCCACTATGTTGGTTTTCTCATGGTGTGACTCATTTGTGTCAGACATAATCAAATTTATGGAACATAAAAAGGTGAATATTACTTTTTATATTTATAGTTACATTTTTTCAGTACCTGATGCACTATGTTTACTAGGTAAATCTCTGTGATTTATATTAGAATGGAATACTGTCTGTATGTGAAAAATGTACAATTTCAAAATTGTACATCTTTGAGATAATTAGTGTTGTACAACAAAAACCTACCGTCTGTAGAGGGCTTAAATGAGACGTTTGCGGTTAGCACATGAAACATGAATTTATTAAAGGTAAAAGGAACTGTATGTTATTTTGTGTGGGTAATCGACGAAAGTCCAAAAAATGAAATGGCTTTCTAAGCCGAGCCAACATCAGGTGTCATATTTACTTACCTGCCATTACGTCTGTGTTGATACTGAACGAAACAGGTACCAATATATGTAAATCAACTATCATTAAATCAGTTGTATCGGAGAATAGGTCAAGCTGAAAACGCTACTGTGTCAGTTCATCGAGGCGATTCAAATTTAACAGTAAAATAAGGAGTTATCGATAATACGTACTTACACGAGAGCTGATAAAAACTCTTTGGACTTTCAATACACTATATTCCACATAGTCATAGAGACACGAAAAATAGTACGTTATATTTAATAAAATGCAAAACAAAAACTCCAACAACAAAAAAATAATGAACCACATTTAAATATTTGAGATATGTCACCATAGCAACCAATAATCATGCTTGCGTCAGAGCCGTTTTCTTTATGTCAAAGATGAAGTTTCCAATTGTGACGTGTAACGTTCTTATACGCAAAAGACTGGTACTGGTAGTTGGCTGAGTTTTAAAAGCTTTTCACAACGAGAAGAGAAATAACAGAATGCTTGATGATGTAATTCTATTATTTTAATCGAGAAATATTTCTACTGTCACAAATGTTCACATATGTTCCTAATGAGGTATCGCATACTCCCTGTTATACTGCTTGTAGAAGTCCTCTGGCTCCTATTGCACAATGTTAAAAGTGAGTATATCAAGGTTTCCACCAATCACATACACTTAGCTTCACTTACTGAGAAACACATCTTATGGTCAGGGAAATTACCAGTCTTTATAAAATTTATGCATTTGGTCAGAAGAAAAAATATAATAGTCACTGATGTGTGTTCTGTTTATGGAATTGCGCCCATTCAGATGAAAAACATCTTTCCAACAATCTCTCTTACTGCATACAGTCCTTTAATGATTTAGTAAGCAGTATTAAAAGAAAGTTTCGACTTCCCATCAAATAAGAATTAATTACAATTTAGTGAACGGTGTGGTGTATCTTTGAAAGTATTAAAGAAAGCAATATAACTTACAAATTTCATTGTTTTTATTTCTTTATAATATGCACTACCAACACAAATAATGATTTGTTTTCGAACCCGTGCTGTATTTTGATTTTTACCAGTATGTAACAAAAGTCTTCTCTTTAAAAAAATAAAATTGTGTTTGTTTTTGGTTAAACGCCGTTTTTCAACAGTATTTCAGTTATGTAACGGCGGACAGTTACCTAACCAGTGAACCTGTTCTCCACAAGTAACTGCGAACGTCCCCACATGAATCAGAGATGGAGAACAAATGATTTCAGACACAATGTCTTTTATTAAATCGTCACGGAGAACATACGGTCCGCCCGATGATCGAACTCACGACCCCGCGATCAGTAGATCGGCGCTCTACCTATTGAGCTAAGCGGACGAGTTCAAAAAATCCTAGTTCATGCAATACTTTTAAAACTATTTTCATTCCATTTGAAAAATACCTTCAAAATATGATATCTAATTGTCTTTGCCTTAAAAGTTAGGTCCATGTTTCGGAGAAAAAAGTTCAAACATCGCCAAATCATAGAAAATAAGACTTATTTAACATGACAATTCAACAGCATATAAAACATTATTATTATTCTACAAAACCATTGTCTCACTTCTGGACAGTTCAACGCCTTTAAAAACTAACCATTTAAAAAAACTGTTACATGTCTTTGTTTTGGCGCATTTGCAACAAAGTCCCAGTGCTTAAACTTTATATAACTAGGTTAACCTTAGTTTTTAACAAATGTTGACTTTTATTTATTTACAAATGACATTGTTTTTTAACGGGGGAGGGGACAACCCTTTTAGAATATTTAAGTATCCAATTCTACTGCACAGAACGGTAAAAAAATGACAGATGGGTTGTTTATAAAGATTTTGTTCGTTTACTAAAACTTACTGTGTTTTTGTGATATACTGCTAAACCTTACAGAGGACAATAACTCCGCAATTTTAGAACATCACGAATGTCTCGACTTTTTCATGAGACCCGTGTTTTAAGTCAAAGAAAAGTCTCAAACTACTCTTTCACATAATGGACACATTTCGTCTTTTCTCCTTTATTTATTTGTCCACCACGATACTGGTGGCAATCTCTTTTATATTAGAGTATTTGCATAAGTTACTGGAATTAGTATGAGCATTTCGAGCACATTCAAGTGAAGTCAGAAATCTATTCCTCTCTATTTCAGAACAAAATTAATCTCTAAATCATGTCCATGTTTTTCCATCATTAAAGACAGAAAACGCAACAAGATGAAAGGTGCTAACATGAAGAATTAATGGACTGCATGATAAAATCGACACATTAAACAAAGTTGGAAAAAGTCATTACATTCAGAAAATGTGCCAGTATATTGATAAAATAGTTTGCCACTGAATTGTTAGGAGCGAATCTAATGTAAGTCGGGGGTTGACCGATCACCTTACATGGAGAGATCTATGGTGAAGTGACAAGATTATGCAAACAATTAAAGAGCTCACTCCCATTTCCTTGCTTGAATGAAACGTAAAGACTGGTTAACACGTGTAAGTACGTTGGTGCCTAGACAGCATATATACTAGGTTCTTTTCAACATTTGCAGCTTCATTTACAATGATTTTATTTTTCTATATATATTCAGCATTATAAAAACTACTATTTCAATATTAATTTATTGATTAATTTCAATAGTTTCCACGGTTTCTTTAAAATATGGAATTAAAAGACAACTTCACTGGGGTAATTCCTTCTGTAAGTAAGTACAATGACTATTTACATCACAGTCGCCGAAAACAAGTTTATTTTAAATTGCAAGGTGTCTCTCCTTTTAAATAAAATCTGCTAAATGGGAGCCTAAGTCCTATTCAACTGTTAATTAAATAGAAAAGCACATTCCCATTTACAACATACCCTTATAACATCTTAATATTAAAGATATTTGGTAGCAAACATGTAATGCGAATCGGATATATTAGCCGTGCCATGAGAAAACCAACATAGTGGCTTTGCAACCAGCATGGATCCAGACCAGCCAGACTGGTCAGGATCCATGCTGTTCGCTAACAGTTTCTCCAATTCCAATAGGCTTTAAAAGCGAACAGCATGGAGCCTGACCAGACTGCGCGGATGCGCAGGCTGGTCTGGATCCATGCTGGTCGCATACCCACTATGTTGGTTTTCCCATGGCGCGGCTCATATGGTTTTCCTAACACTGAAATGCCTAATATACTGAAAATGATGTCTGTAGATGTAATCGTTTATAAGAATTAAAGCAGCAAAATTAATGTGTCATACAACCTACTACCGGTCTCGTTCTAAAACCCGTACTACTTTATAAACAAAATCCATAACAGACATGAAAATTTAGGCCATAGTAAATAGCCTGCTAGTATTGATCCAGACGTTATCCAGGTGGTAGCAGAAACGTCTTGGAATGTAATTAAGTCTTACGCTACTGGACGGCATATTAAACATGGAAAATCCGTATTTTGCACCTATGGTGGCTTATATATACCCTAGAGGGCTTCAGGTAAACACTGCTAACAACGAGGATACCATTGCTTCTTTTTTAGATTTACAATTCTCTATGTATTGGTATTACATGTACGAAAATATATGACAAGAGAGATTACTTAATTTTGATTTTGAATTTCCCACACCTTAATGGAGACACACATTACGAGGTAGATACTTCACAGCTAATAAGATTTGCTAGGGCCTGTTGTCAAGTTGTTTCCGTAATATTGCTATTTCCAGCATGACTACTGTTATCAAAAACATTTTAAAACATTTGCTAAATTTCATCATCGTTATTTGAAATAAGTAATTGCATTCAAAATTAATCTCAAAATCTTTCTGTGACAAGATATTTCACGACCTATTTCACCGAGATGTGATTGACAGCCCGGCAAACCATTTCCGACCATTAATTGTTAAAACTTATTTAAAGCACTATTGCAAAAGGCTATGGTCATATTGTTTGAGACACAATGCATTTTTGATATTCATTCGTTGTAAAGTTTTTCACTGCGGTCTGTACGGAACAATTTAGGGACTACGTGGTAGGTAGCTCTAAAATCAGTCTATTTGATCACACTTGTTTCAAATTCGTGTTCCTTTTGTGTTCTGGCTTCTGCAAAGTCATCGAATTACATGTTTACGGTTCCATTGATTTTGATTTATCTTTACATGTCACTGAGCTTTTTTGTGTTTTACAGTGTGATCCTGTAGTGACTGTTACTTGTATTAGGGATTCAGCTGGCGGGTGGTAATTTTATTTACACTTGTTTTGTTACATAGGAACATGGTGGCGGTTAAAGAATGAGATTTGGTGCCAGTAATCTAGCTTAAACTGCCCAGAGAGATATTTTACGACTGATCGTTCAAAGGCTGTACCTTGTTGCATTTCTTCTTTATGTATGTTAGTGCTTGTTTGATACTTCTATGATGTTACTACATTCATTTGTGTTAATGTTTTCATGTGCTCAGCCACTCTGATAGAAAATTACCTTTAAAAGTGATGAGAAATTAATAAATTATAGATTTTATGTGTGTATTAATCATATTAGAGAACAGTGTGGTATAATTATGATAATAGAAGAATGGTATCAATATGAACAGCAACAGAATGTGTGACAATGAATTGAGTTGTCAAGCCAATAGGGACCATCCAGACTAACAATCGACAGGTTGATCTTAATTATTTTACTTCATTTACTGCGCAGATTTTTCCATCTCTCGGAAACAGCAATACTGTATAATTCTCCTGGCAACAAGATCAAATCACTTGAAACATATTTTCTCATCTAAACTGTCAGACCATGCAAGTCTGCCCGAGGGAAATTGGAAATGTTACTGTAACAGAGTTATATAAAGTTTTATGTGTTTAATGACATATCATTGTAGTATCAACCATATGGCAAAACGATAAGGATAAAACAGCTGATATGTTTGTGTTATTAAGTTCTTAAGCGGTATTGTTATGTTTTTAATCAATTACGGAAAGATATGAGCCATTCCATGAGAAAACCTGCATTAGTTACATGATATAAGTATTGCATAATAAATAGTTTAAAGTTCTGGAAAAATCATTGTTTTTACGTTCATATAGAATCTAGAAACAAGTATATTGTAATTCAGTTATGTAAGGCTAACCAAAGTCTACCCTAGATTACAAATAAATGTTATTTGTGTTGTCATGGCAATGGAAATTCCAAAGCACCTATGCATCATAAAAATAAGGAGGTGCATAGATAAAAGGCCCGTGATGAAACCAAACATATATGGTTAAGTTGTTTTTCAGTTAAATCATTATTAACTGTTCCTATATATTCAAATGAATGATGTTAAGAAAGTGATACGCATAATTTGTTGCATTAATGACTTGAAAAATACATGTCATGCATGACGACGTCATACAGCTTTCATGACGTTCTAAACGTCACGTCTCAAAATGCCTTCCATGACTTATTTTATTTTATTTATTTGGGTTTTACGGCGCACCAGCACAGTATAGGTTATATGGCGCCAAACAGGACTACAAATTTTGGTTCCACATTTCATTTAAATCGAAATAAAAACATGAGGTATGGAATCAAAATTTGCATACCTGCTGGAATCACAGAGTTACTGCAAAACCAAGTGTTAAGACCCTATTAGTCGCCTCTTACGATCATGCAAGGGTAAGGCAGTGGTTCCAATTCTTTTCATACACAGATTGTCCCAGAACCACATGGGGCGACTTAGTTAAAAGCATTGTTACACTTTAAATAATGAAGATAATTAGTACAATTTTTCATACAGTCGAACTTCGATGGCTCGAACTCGAGGGTCCCGTGGAAATAAGTTCGAGTTTTCCGTTGTTCGAGCCATCCAAATGGCGGCCATTTTGAATTAAGGAATTCGAGGGCATGGTGTGTTACAAACCTTACATCGTAATATATTGTCATATTGTACCTAAATATGTGTATGATACGATGATAAATAAAAAACGCACGCTGAAATATGATTTAATTATTTATCTTCAAAAAATGACATAGATACGAAAAAAACACACAGATAAAACACTGATATGATTATAAGAATTTGGTGAAGACAACATCAAATGAATAGTAAACCTTTATGAATCATAGTCCAGTACAAATATTATCAAACATATTGCTGTCCAGTAGCCGACTTAGATATTCACCCGTTTCCGGGTCCTTTACTAAGTTGTTCAGCCATCCTAAAGCAGTATGAAAGTTGACATCGGATCTCCCGTTCTTATGCAGTAAAAATAAAGACAGTCATTGCTCAATTATTTTAAATAATTCTATTCGTATATTAAAATCAAAGCCAATTGAAGTATTGCAGTGTTTATTTAATTTGTTTGTCGTATACCGACGCTAATTACATAAGCGTGTGAAAATTACGCACGCGCCGGTTAAAGGGGAAGCTTGGCAAATGTCAGGCAGAGGTGTGAACAACTTTGTAAACACAAACCATTCCGGCGACAAATTGTCTGTTCGACTGAATAGGTGTAATTACCACTGTAATTAAGCCGAGTGGACCACCAAATGAGTTCGAGAATTCGAATTTTCGAAGTTCGAGCGATCCGAGGTAGAACTGTATAGAATAAAGAAGGAATAAATTCGGGACCGGGCGAAGAGTTCGAGCGATCCCGGGTGTTCGAAAGATCCGAGTTCGAGTCATCGAAGTTCGACTGTATTTGAAAGGTAAAAGAATGTTCTTCATGAATAATTTGGTATCAAAATTTCATTTTTTTATTTTTTTGTCACTAATACAGGTTTACTCATATAAGCACTGTAGAAGCTGACTCTGTTAGTTTTGCATTGTAATACAAATTGTATTTGTGGTTCTGAAGCAGCTGATTAGCCCGTGTTAACTTCTTTTACCAAACTCGATAGGCAAAATTCAACATCAAGATAAACTAATAAACGTTGAACGGGGTTAATAAAGATGTCAGTATTATAGAATACGAAGAGGCAAGGTACGAATTTTTTTAAAGATGATAAATTGTAATGGCACATAATTCTAACATAAACACTGCACTATACTATGATAATTTTACTACATTTGGCGAATTCTAAGCTGGACTTCTCATTTGAAAAATAATTTCTCCAATACTGATTATTCTTGGAACCGTCGGGAGCGGCTTATCTGTTCTCGTTTTGATGTGCGTGGAGATCTATTCGATCTTCAACAGCTTTCTTTTTGACGCTTTTAACGTTCTCTGAACTGTTTGTTGTGAACTCCGGACTTTTGCGACAGTTGTTACTCTATTTGTTTTAGACGGACGTACTGCACATCAACTAATTTTTGTAATTTTGTTGCAAACTCAATATCTGGTTGGTATACGGCTCTTTCGATTTCTAAACGTAGATTCTTATCGTTGTGACAATAGAAATAATGAAGTTCGGCATGACTACCGCACAATGCGCGAATACTGGGCACGAAAAAAGGGCACCATTGCTTTGTTCTGTCCGTGCTTTCATTTTCGGTCTTACCCCTCATCTGCGATGCAATATTTGTATTACAAAGTTTAATTGAACATGCTTTAACACAGAATTTAAGATTGCCTTGCGCCTTTATCGACTGCAAAAGGCATTCGACTCAGTCTATCGTAATGCCCTGTGGTTCAAATTTTATGGTATGGGTTTCAATGGTAAGATACCAAAAATGTTCAAGGCCATGTACGCAGTGGTAAAATCTTGTGTTAAAAGTTGTAACCAGTGCTCAGATTTTTTCGAAATATCCATTGGCTTAAGACAAGGTCTGAATAATTCACCGGCATTATTCGCCCTTTCCTTAGAAGACTTAGAACTATTTTTACAAGATACAAATACTCAGGCCTGACTTTATATGATATATGTGTAATCATATTACTGTTTGCTGATGATATGGTTATTGTTGGAAACTCTGCGCAGGATTTACAAAATAGCTTAAACAGGTTATGCGAGTATTGTGAATACTGGAGTTTACAGGTCAATATAGAAAAAAAAGAAATTGGTAGTGTTTCGAAAAAGGGGTCCAGTTAGACGCAATGAATGTTGGTATTTTAATAGTAATCTTTAAGAAGTAGTAAATGATTTTAATTATTTGGGCGCTGTATTCAACTACACTGGTTCATTGTTTTACATAACCAGTATGTAGTTGGAAAGGCACTAAAAGCAACAAATACATTGTTATGCAATGTAAGTAAGTTTTAATTAAGCCCATCTGTATCTCTACAACTATTTGATTCGTTCGTTGGTTCAATTCTTGAATACGCCTGTCCAATTTGGGGATTCTCCAAGTCCAAAGAAATAGAACGCATGCACTTAAAATATTGTAAGGCAATTTTTGGAAGCAGGCAAAGTACCAGTAATGCGGCCGTATACGGCGGATTGGCACGGTATCCGTTGTTAATCTCGAGACATTTTCAAATTATTAAATACTGGTTACAACTTTTATCGTCCAATAACATACTACTAAAATACATTTATAATGATTCGTTTAACAAATGCTTAAATGGTAAAGCTAACTGGGCCAGTAAAGTTAAGCACTTGCTATGTTAATATGACTTTCCTGACGTCTGGAATTATCAGGACAGTGTAGATTCCAAAACATTCTTGCCCATTTTTAAACAAAGGCTTATAGACTGTTACGTGCAACAATGGCGGGCAGATATACAAAGTAACAATGTTCTTAACCACTTATATTTTTATGTAAAAGACGAATTTGTCCCAAGTGACTATCTTCACGTTCTAAATACAAAAACCTTACGTCAGGCACTAGCCAAATTGCGTGTTTCAGCGCATATGTTGCGAATTGAAACAGGTAGGCGCGGTAGAAATCGTACCGAAAGGGTCGAACGAATCTGTCAGCTATGTGAGTCGCGTGACATAGAACACGAGTACCACTTTGTCATTAAATGTAAAGTATATGAGCAGTTACGACACCAGTTCATAAAATCGTATTTTTATAGACGTCTCAGTATGCACAAATTCATTAAATTACTCAAGTCAGAAAATAAAGTTGTTATTATAAATCTCGCTAAATACATTCTTCAAGCTAATAAGAAGAGAAATAAATGAATTATTGAATCTTGAAGCTTAGTACGCAGTATGTTTGTGTGTGTACGAGTTTTATAATTACATGAGTCAGTAGAACAGCTTTTAAAACGAGAAAATACACTCTATTAAATCTTTTACCTTACAGTTCATTCTCCAAATCATAACTATTTTATTTTTAGTTTGCAAATTAATTATTTTTCTTTCCACTGTGCTTGTTACAACAAGAGACATTAACTATTTAAACAAGTACTGATATCATGAAAGATCGTATGTGTAATAGAAACAATATTGTTTGTAAAGACTTATCGATAACACATCTATTTTGAAAATGACCATGTACATTATGAATATTGTATGAATATTTTGTACAACGAGGTACCTGTATATGTATACAAGTTGAATAAACTATGTTCTGTTCTGTCCTGTTCGTCTGCGATATGGTATTAAGATATTCATATGACGAAACTGGTAACTTAGAATTTCAGAAATGTGTTGAAATCACCGAAGGCTATTCCACATTTTATAACGTAACATGGTCATTGATAGATTTTTGTGCCTTTTGTTTAACTAAATATAGCGGATGGGTAGTTTCAAAAATCCAACAACAATTTCATTTCTATTATTTGCAAAATACAAAAATGGGTAAGGGGTATATAAAAGGGATAAAAGGGTGGGGTGCTGAGGAAAATGGAAAAAAGTAAGGATTGATATTCAACAGGGAAAGCTATGCTCCAAATACACAGACATCCTACATCGCAAACCACTGCAGCGCAAACACGCATGTAGACACATAAACACAGGCATACATACAAAGACAGACAAGCAGGAAAAACCACAATGTGGTACCGTCCAGGGACGGCCGTAGGCCAGAAATATGCAAAGCACCTATCCCCACTCACAGTTAAAGGAGAAAGGGCGTAAATGCAAGGGGGCGATGGGGGAAGAGGAAAGAATCACCAACAACAAACAAGACAATATACGTAACATAAAATACGAAACGAGAAAAAAGGTTGAAAATAGGGGCACCGCCTTAGAACGGTCAGTATTCGTTATTGAGAAAACTGGGGATTGAAACGCGTTTACGGCACTTACCTTGTTTTCAACAAATTAGACAAAACAGTATAAATGAAATAACTTTCCACTGAGAAAAGCTCTTACAAAGTACCAGATTATATGAAGTAAACATATAAAAAGGTCAATCTAAGGACTTATAATACCAATGTACTCAACAACTTGTCGGAAGTCAGATTTTAAAGGACATGACTCAGCAAGCTGCAAGACAAAATTCCACTCCCTCCATCCGTTTTTTAGGATTTAGGAAAAAAGCATCATGGAGTTTTACTCTTTCTTAGTCATTGCACCATCAAACAGGAAAGCCGTAGATGGGTCAGTCACCAAAGTTCTTATATATTTTATGCACTGTGCTGAACGATTTTCGCATTGTTACCTCTTTTGATACACTTTTTTTACACATTTTACAAATATTTTATTAGAATAAGCATTACGTTTAGTTTTCCAAAGTTTATAAACTACATACCCATAGTATTCGGAATATGTAAGTCTTTTAAGGCATGTGTTATATTTCTTTAAAAGTTCGGACGATCTGTAGTAAAAATTAGTGAAAGCCTTCCGTAGTTTATGATATGACCCTGTTGTAATAACGTTTTGGTATTATGCAGATTTCTATCATTAAAATCCTCTAATTTTGGGCAAGCTCTTCCAAAACGAATAAGTTGTGAAATATAGACACCGAATGATGTCGCTCCGAGGAACATCCCCATCCAGCTGGGGGAAGTTGACAATTTCAAAATTGAAATCATACTTACTATTCACAATAGTCATAATACTAGAACGTCATCGTTGCCAGCAATGCTATTTTCTGCAAGCATCGTTTTCTTTAAATGACTCCACCAATCAGTATATACAGTATTTGCTATCCCTTTTGGCTAAAGCATGCAAATGATCACAGTTATGCTCAACTGGGTCTGTGATGGGCTCTTGTAATATGTTAATGCATGCCTATTTTTATATTGTCTTAGGGGGACCAAATTTAAACGCTAATTCATCTGAATACGTTGCTCTTGGAAACAAAACACAGATAACATGCAAAGAGTGGCGCATCCTAATTATACCGGAAGGAATTTGGATATTCCATCCGTTATCCTAATGCGAAGAAATTTCACCTTAACTGCAGGAATTACTCAGTTGCTACATCTCAAAACAAACAATGGTTACAAATAACAACAATAAATACGTAAATAATCCAGGAAAGTGTTCTTGAGTGAAGCGTTCATTACAACCAAGGAAAAACAAAGAAGTGTAAAACCGGAATTAGCATCATATGTTTAAGTACATACGATTGCATCGTAATTGATTAACTCTTCTAAACAATTGTCTCCAAAATTGAATGCAAATAAACAGCTTTGTGCTCGTATATTGTATATTTCAATGCGTAATAGCTTGTAGCATATATCAACATACATACATTATACCCACGCGGCAACAAAGGTTGTGTTGAAAGTTCGTGCATCCACTCTTCAAAAGGAACGTGAAAAGTATGACATGTATAATTCATAAGTGATATAAAATGGTAATATGTTGATACATTAATGATACAAACTTTATTCATTCTATAGAATATTTAAATAGATACAATGCAATTTAAATTCAGAAAGATTCATCTTTTTGCAGAAAAAAAACGAACATTGCTTCATTTGTCGACACGTAAAACATTAGAAAATTCATCTTTGGTTTCTGATATTATCGAAAGTTCGTTGGACAATGACATGTATAACGATTAAATTCTAAGACAACAATAATGGATTCCAACGATAACGAATCTTCGCCGCTGTCAGTGAATCGGTGTTGGCTTCTGGAAAACATGACATTTGTTAGGCATCATCGCTGATATTAATTGCATTCCTATGGTTTCTATACTGATATTTATGAAAATTGTTTTCTAAAATTTGTCATTTGATCAGCATTGAATTATGTTAGTGGTTGTTATTAATTAAATTCAAGAGAGAAAATAAGGATTATTATATTGCATTGCAATATTCAGCTTCATGTTATACGCTACCTGATATTTGTGGGTAAAGTTTCAAAATCATGAAACCTGCACAAGCTTGATATCACAGTAAAATACAAATAAATTTGTCTGGAACAATATACGAAAAACAAACGTTTTCATAATTATAAGAAAATCTTGGTTATTTGCCCATTATTCAGTCTATATCACCTTGTTTGTAGATGAGCTTTCCGTTTAACTTACGAAATCTATATGAGCCGCGCCATGAGAAAACCAACATAGTGCGTTTGCGACCAGCATGGATCCAGACCATCCGCGCAATCTGGTCAGGATCCATGCTGTTTGCTTTCAAAGCCTATTGCAATTAGAGAAACCGTTAGTCTGGTCAGGATCCATGCTGGTCGCAAACGCACTATGTTGGTTTTTTCATGGCGCGGCTCATACATCTTTCCGCTAAATAAATGAATATTATACCAGATATGTCTCTAAGTTAACACATCTTCTTAATAATTTATAAATAAGCAAAATGTTAACATGTATATGATGCATTTTATGACAAAATATGATAATTTTCGACTAGATTTTTTTTATCTTAAGTGAATTATATTCGGTGATGAAAAAAGGGACAAAAGTCCATCAGTAAACTCCATATTCAAAGAACGCAGCAAAATTCAAAGATTTCCCGGTGATGATACGGCCTAAAAGGAGAAAAAAAAAGATGAATGGGCTTAAGATGCGAATAAAGAAGACAATGATGAAATAAAGGAAAAGAGCATTGAATCTTTTATAGAACCACAACAAACAGAGTTCAAAGCAAACAGAGATAGTGGAACCATTAATATGAATTATCCACAGAAGTTACAAAGGAGCGAATTCACGATAATGTTAACCTTTAAATGTCTAAGACTGAAATACAAAACACAGACTAAAGAAAGGAATATTGAACAAATCTTTAAAATGTAAAGTGAAATAATTTATTAAAACATTTATTTGATAGCATTTAAAATATTTCTCCAGCAACAAAACTTTGGCTTGGGAAACTTATAATTGTCGAAATTGAGTTTACTTAATGGTACATTTTTATCATTCAGTCATGAGAAAGTGTTAAGGTTTATTAGTACTAAATAAATATTAAAAACTTTTAACAGGTGTTTGTCGTTTTCCCCTAGTTGTAAATCTCATTTAAATTTCCCAAGATATTCCAAATTTGCAAAAGCAGGTCGTATCGGTCAGTCATCGGAGACCAACTAACTCGTACGCTTTACGTCAACTTCTTCCATATGTGAAAGCGACAGTCACGTTACACTGTCTAGGTCCCATGGGTTGTGGTCGAACATAATTGATCCTTTTAGCAAGGTGATACAACATTTAACCAGGAATAATGTTAATGGCTCGGAGATTTACTGTCCCTTTGAGATGACTATAAAGCTTTGCATAAAGTTATCATATTAATGAAACATAAAAGATATCACTTGCTTTATTAGTTTTTGGACCTTTGGGACCATAGAGTCCATTCAATAATATTGTATTCTCGAGATCTGCTAAAGCCAGCGCTTGGCTGCGTCGTGCATTGACATAGTCTAGCTGCTAGCAGTCTGCTTGGTTGCGTTTTATGCTGCTAAGGGAGTTTCTTCAACCCTTACCCTGCTAAATTTCTATAATGAACTTGTCCATCTTTCATTTTGGGCAATACCATTTATTATTCCAAGGGGTTTTCACTGAAAACTTACTGATTGAACAGCGAACAGTGCAGACCATAATCCGTGCAGGCTGATCTTGGTCTTCACTGGTCGCAACGGCAGAATAACTTGCCGCTAGCAGGCTAAAGGTTAAACGGCATGATTTGAATTAACCGTCATTGCCAGTTCTGGTATGAATCGTATTCAATCAAGCAACTTATTTGTCGTAATGTCGACATATGTACATGTCTGACAAAAAAGGCATCATGGTAGTTTTCTGGATTCCCGACATATTATTTTCCATGTATGTGCGTGCGTACATGTGCGTGTTTATGTTAACTAATTGCATTTTATATTCTGTTGAACTAGCTACGTCCTAATCAATCTAGGTTAATATTTTCTAGATGATCGAAATCCGCGAAATAAAACTGAACAGTAATCTTGTTTTCTAAACTAATGAAACATTTTGTCAAGAATCAATTCCATTAGGTGATTGTGTCATGTTCGGTGACATCATTTCTTTCTTAATAATTTTGTAATTCGTCGATAAAACTATACGTGCATATCAAATATACATACACGGGTTTGATAATTTATCTGTCGAGTAACAAAGATATTAGTGCAATCTTTAAAATCATTGTAAAAAAACGATGCCACCTTACAGGATGTAGATTTGGAGAAAAATATTCCAGACATATCTGATCCGAAATACAGTAAATGTCGGGGTAGAGAACAAATGATCAACGTGATTGGCACAATGCGTAAAGAAAGCTCCACATGGAGATGCATCCTTAATTCGTGTAAGTCACATTTTCAGTATTAGATATAATTTTAAAATAACTAATATTTTGCCTAACATATGTAAATTAATCGAATTAAATGAAATTCAAAAGGTGTTGTACAAAACAACACAAACCAATTGGTCCTAGAGCTCACGGACTTTTATTGCAACAAATGAGGCCAAAAGAAGTTTATACTTTTTTGGAAACAATATTTCATATCCTCCATTAAAACCCATTTCTTAAGTGTCAAAGCCGTGCCTATCTATATTTTGTTCACTTATGTTTGTGATAGGGGAGGTAAAACTCACTAGTGAAAATAGGAGATAGGGTAAAGATTACGTCTACCAGTTTTTTCACTGTTTAATTACAGTAACTATCTGATTGCCAATAAATGTATATATGTCAAACAATGACAGTAATAAGAAATTCATCAAAAAGGAATGAAGGGCAAAATTGATATTCAAGGTCAAAGGTCAAATTTATGTAAAAATCACAAAAATTGGCATATTTGAAATTTATTTTATTCTTAAAAAATAGTTTGTTGTCATAAGTCACTCATCTTTATTTATGTAATGTGTATATATTAGCCAAAATCAGAAATGCCAATTTTAGTGCAAAAAGTCAAGGTCAACCCTGATAATTGAAGGTCAAATTTCATTTTCATGCAAAAATGTGAAAACTGTTACCTTTACTTTTTCTAATCTGTTTAATATGTCTTCACATTATTAGTCACTGAAGTTAATTCGTTTTAATGTTTGCATGCCAGGCAAAGTCAGCAGTGCAGATGTAACCCCAAAACTGCCCAGGGTAAAGCTAATATCAAATGTCAAAGGTCAAATTTGTGTAAAATATCGCATGAATAGCTTCCATTTGGAATATAACAGATATATTTAAGTCATTATTAGTAATTGCTCGTGATTTTTTAATGTATATATGTCCCACAATGTCAGTAATAAAGATATCGTCTGAAATCAGACAAATGTGATATTAAGGGTTAAAGGTCATTTTCAAGTAAAAGAATGAAAAAAAATAGCTCTTTAACTTTTCTCTTTGTTAATAATATCTTGTCGATATTAGTCAATAATATCAGTTCATTTTAATGTATAAACGTTTCAGGCAATGTCTGGTATGCACATATAATTTCAAAACATTTAAGGTCAACCATAATATCAAAGGTCAAAGGTCAAAAAAGTGAGTAAAATGTTGCAATAATATCACCTATTTGTAATAATTTTTATTGTTTAGAAGTATTTGTTTGTCATTTAAGTAAGTGATCGTTGTTCACTTTACTGTATATATGTCAGAATATGTCATAGAAAAAAAATAAGAGAATGTCAAATCTGGTATTAAAGGTCAGGGGTCATTTTTCTGTAAAAGATCAAATGTAACATACTTACTCATTACTTTGTTCAAAAATGCTTGTTGTTATAATTCACTGTTAGCAATTTATTTTAATGTATACATGTCAAGTAAGGTCAACAATGTAGGTCTTATCCCAATAAGTCAAAGCCAAACCTATTATCGAAGGTCAAGGGTCAAATATGTGTGGAAATTTGCAAAAACAGCATTATTTTGCAATGATTTTTCTATATTGTTTTATGGTATTTTTGTCAAAACTAGTAACTGATCATTATTCATTTTAAAGTATATAAAACAGATGATATCATTCTTCCTTAATAATGAAAAATTAGTCAAGGTCAAACATGACATTAAAGGTCAAAGAGGAGGCTCTTCAAGAAACTCGTCTTTATGAAAAAACTGACTGGAACAAGTTGGGGAGCAAATGAAAAGATCCTACGGCAAGCCTATACAGGCACCATACGGCCCATAGCAGACTACGCATCCAACACATGTTTAACTGCTTCCAAAACCAGGTTAGGCTGCAAAAAATATTGCATGCTTTACTGAATAATGTTTGTCTTGCGTTTTTCTGCATGGTAAATTTATTCACTGTCAGTTTCATCTTTCTGAAAGGGGTATATAGATCTTGTGCAATAAAGTTCTACAAATTAGTGAAATTCTGGAAAGTAATAAAAAACCTGTGTTAATATGCTACGCTTATACATAAAGAGCAGCATATCTTAGTGGTATATTAGCCGTATAATCAAGTCATAGTATCGTTAGATGCAAGATTTAGTAATTTGTTCATTACCAATAATGTGGACTAACAATATGAGCGGTAGTTATCAATGTATGCAAGGTAAGTCGAAAAAAATCTGTTAACTGGGCTCCTGAACAGTATCATGACAAAAAGGTCCCACGGATTCTACAAACAAACCAGTTTTGTGATCAGGGTGTCATTGTAAACCTAAAGGGACGACCTTTCCACTTTGTATATTACATTTGGCATTTGAATACAGATAAGTGATAGTAAAACTGAAACAAAATTTGATAAGAATGAATCAAATGTCAGTTTGATAGATGTGCAAGAATCTTTTGTTATACTGAAAGATGCTAGAATATCTAAGCCAGTAACTTGCAAAATGCATGTCTACGCTGAACATTGTTACTGAACATAAGCTCCACCATTTCCATTTACAACATGTTTTACATTCACATTTCATAGCATATTCCTTCCATAGCCGTAACGTACTAAACCGTATTAGCATCTTGTGGCCCATTCACGCTTCCGTAGAATCAACATTTATGACACAAAATTAATTATGAACATTTTTCTGAAATGCCTAGGTCTGCAGCTCTCAAATACGAAAATATCTGACATCCGAGCTATAAACTGACATTTTTAGACAACGTCAGAAAAGGCCCTATGAACGATTTGACGAAGTTCCAAAAATCTCCATACATTGTATACCCGTAACGGTCCCCTGTGGGAGTTGTGTTTTTTCCGAGTGCAAGTAATAATCTTAATACACACATATATTTTCATTGCAATATAGAAACAAATACTAAAATCACTAAGGCTTGTAATACCGTAACCAGTTCTCTCTTGCGATGAGCCGTAGAAGGGTGAGTTTTGTGACGCAAAGATACAATTCAGCCAACACCAAATGTTTTAAACAGGTCATGTGTATTCACTTTTGCAATGTCAAATCTTAATGTCTTTCTAAATTGAGATCATCGTCCTGTCCTTACCACTGCACCGATTCCAAAGCGATACATCTCTTATTGTAATTCACAAGCTTAAAACACACAAAGTAGAGCGACAAACATTATGCAGATCGCCGTTTCAGCTGCAAAATATTATATACTTCACTGAATAAAGTTTGTCTTGGATTTCTCTGCATAGTAAATTGATTAACCGTCAGTTTCATCTTTCTGAAAGAGGTATATTGATCTTGCGCATTATAGTTCTACAAATGAGTGAAATTCTTGAAATTAAACAACAAAAAATCTTTGTTAAATGTGCTACGCTTATACATAGATAGCAGCATATCGTAGTGGTATATTAGCCGTATAATCAAGTCATAGTATCGTTAGATGCAAGATTTAGTAATTTGTTCATTACCAATAATGTGGAGTGACAGTATGAGCGCACGTAGAATATACTGTTCTATAGTAAATACTAATGTATGCAAGGTAAGTAGAAAAAGGTCTGTTAACTGGGCTCCTGAACAGTGTCATGACAACAAGCCCCTGCGACTTCTACAAACAAACCAGTTTTATTATCAGGGTGTCATTGTAAACCTAAGTTGACGACCTTTCCACCAGTATATTACATTTGGCATTTGAATACAGATAAGTGATAGTAAAACGGCGACAAAATGTAATAAGAATGAATCAAATGTCAGTTGGGTAGATGTGCAAGAATCTTTTGTCATATTGAAAGATGCTTGAATATCCAAGCAAGAAACTTGCAACATACGTGTCTACGCTGAACACTGCGACTGTAGATAAGCTCCACCATTTCTATTTACAACATGTTTTACAGTCACATTTTCATAGCATATGCTTTCCATAGCAGTAACGTACTAGAACGTATTACCCTCTCGTGGCCCATTCAGTCTTCCGTAGAATCAGCATTTATGATACGAAATTAATTATGAACATTTTTCTGAAATGCCTAGGTCTGCAGCTCTCAAATATGAAAATATCTGACATCCGAGGCATAAACTGACATTTTCAGACAACGTGAAAAATGACCCTAGGAACGATTTAACGAAGTTCCAAATATCTTCATACATTGTATGCCCGTTATGGACCCCTGTGTGAATTGTGTTTTTTCAGAGTGCAAGTAATAATCTTTATACACACATACATTTTCATTGCAACAAATACTAAAATTACTAAGGCTTGTAATACCGTAACCAGTTCTCTCTTGCGATGAGCCGTAGAAGGATGAGTTCTGTGAGGCAACTATACAATTCGCCTAACACCAAATGTTTTAAATGGGTCATGTATATTAACCTTTGCAATGTCAAATCTTAATTTCTGTCTAAATTGAGATCATCATCCTGTACTTACCACTCTACCGATTCCAAAGCGATACATTTCTTATTGTAATTCACAAGCTTAAAATGCATGTAGTAGAGCGAAAAACACTATGCAGACCGCCGTTTCAGCTGCAAAAATATTATATGCTTCACTGAATAAAGTTTGTCTTGGATTTCTCTGCATTGTAAATTGATTAACCGTCAGTTTCATCTTTCAGAAAGAGGTGTATAGATCTTGCGCAATAAAGTTCTACAAATGAGTGAAATTCTTGAAATTAAACAACAAAAAATATGTGTTAAATATTCTACGCTTATACATAAAGAACAGCATATTGTAGTGATAAATTACCCGTATAATCAAGTCATAGTATCGTTAGATGCAAGATTTAGTAATTTGTTCATTACCAATAATGTGGAGTAACAGTATGAGCGCACGTGGAATGTACTGTTCTATAGTAAATATCAATGTAAGCAAGGAAAGTCGAAAAGATCTGTTAACTGGGCTCCTGAACAGTGTCATGACAACAAACCCCTACGGCTTCTACAAACAAACCAGTTTTATTATCAGGGTGTCATTTTAAACCTGAAATGACGACCTTTCCACTAGTATATTACATTTGGCATTTGAATACAGATATGTCATAGTAAAATGACAACAAAATTTGATAAGAACAAATCAAATGTTAGTTTGATAGATGTGCAAGAATCTTTTGTCATATTGAAAGATGCTTGAATACCTAAGCAATTAACGTGCAAAATACATGTCTACGCTGAACAATGTAGCTGAAGATAAGCTACACAATTTCCATTTACAACATGTTTAACATTCACATTTTCATAGCATATCCTTTCCATAACCGTAACGTACTTAAACGTATTAGCAGATTTGACGAAGTTCCAAAAATCTCTATACACTGTATACCCGTTACGGACACATGTGGGAATTGCGTTTATTCCGAGTGCAAATAATAATCTTAATACACAGAAATATATTTTTCATTGCAATATAGAAACAAATACTATAATTGCTCAGACTTCTAATACCGTAAGCAGTTCCCTCTTGCGATGACCCGTAGAAGGGTGAGTTTCGTGACGGAAAGAAACAATTTAGCCAGCACCAAATGTATTTAATAGCTCATGTGTATTAACTTTTGCAATGTCAAATTTTAATTTCTGTCTAAATTGATATCATCATCCTGTCCTTACCACTGCACCGATTTCAAAGCGATACATCTCTTATTGTAATTCGAAAGTTTCAAACACACGAAGCAGATTGACAAACACTATGCAGATCGCCGTTTCAGCTGCAAAAATATTATATGCTTTACCGAATACAGTTTGTCTAGCGTTTCTCTGCATAGTAAATTAAATAACCGCCCGTTTCATCTTTCTGAAAGGGGTAAATAGACCTTGCGAAATAAATTTCTGCAAATGAGTGAAATTCTGGTATCTCAGTGGTATATTACCCGTATAATCAAGTCATAGTATCATTAGATGCAAGATTTAGTAATTTGTTCATTACCAGTAATGTGGACTAACAGTATGAGTGCACGTGGAATGTACTGTTCTATAGTAAATATCAATGTATGCAATGCCAAGGTAAGTCGAAAAAATCAGTTAACTGGGCTCCTGAACAGTGTCAGGACAACAAGCCCCTACGGCTTCTACAAACAAACCACTTTTATGATCAGGGTGTCATTGTGAACCTAAAGTGACGTCCTTTCCACCAGTGTATTACCTTTGGCATTTGAATACAAATAAGTGATAGTAAAACGGCAACAAATTCTGATATGAACGAGTCAAATGTCAGTTGGATAAATGTGCAAGAATCTTTTGTCATATTGAAAAATGCTTGAATATCTAAGCAAGTAACTTGCAAAATTCATGCTTACGCTGAACATTGTAACTGAACATAAGCTCCACCATTTCCATTTACAACATGTTTAACATTCACATTTTCATAGCATATCCTTTCCATAGCAGTAACGTACTAAAACGTATTAGCCTATTGCGGCTCTTTCATGCTTCCGTAGAATCAACATTTATGACACGAAATTAATTTTGAAAATACTTCTGAAATGCCTATGTCTGCAGCGCTCAAATACGAAAATATCTGACATCCGAGGCATAAACTGACATTTTTAGACAACGTCAAATAGGACCCTATGAACGACTTGACGAAGTTCCAAAAATCTCCATACATTGTATACCCGTTACGGACCCCTGCCTGAATTCTTTTTTTTCCGAGTGCAAATATTAATCTTAATACACACATATATTTTCATTGCAATATAGAAATAAATACTGAAATTACTAAGGCTTGTAGTACCGTAACCAGTTCTCCCTTGCGATGAGCCGTAGAATGGTACGTTTTGTGACGCAAAGAAAGAATTCAGACAGCACCCAATGTATCTGATAGCTCATGTGTATTAACTTTTGCCATGTCAAATTTTATTTTCTGTCTAAATTGAGATCATCATCCGGTCCGTACGACTGCACCGATTTCAAAGCGATACATCTCTTTTTTAATTCACATGAAATAGAGTGTCAAACACTATGCAGATCGCCGTTTCAACTGC